>NC_080799.1:14921210-16125193 GCF_028018385.1 Neofelis nebulosa | reverse complement strand
CCCGCCCCCCGCCCCACCTACCCCACCTGCTGGCCCCTCAGTAGTCTTCCTCAGCCAGGGAGAGGAGCACAGCTTTGGGTGTGTTCTCAAAGAGGGCAGCCCGGTTCTGCTGCTGCCCCTTCTTCACCCAGTGGCCATAGATGCGGAAAGCATAGGCATCGATGAGTCGGCGCAGAGGACGGAGGGCATAAGGGTCACGGATGACGATCTCCCGGGTCACCGGCTTCACCCGGCGGTACTGGTAGTAGATCCGCACTGAAGCCAGTACTGTTAGAGCAATCACCTGTGGAAAGCCAGAGCTGAGAAGCTGGACCCCGTCCCTGCCGGCCTGTCTCCTTCCCCTTCCAGTGCAGGGAGTCCCTGAGCGTGATTGCTATGAAGCCTTGTGTGCCTACCACTGGGCCTTTCCTAGTGTTCCCCCTATCATTCCCACCCCTCCGGCATCTGCAGAGATGTGGGCTTTTGGAGCCAGATGGGTGACATCTGTCTTCTCTGATGCCAGAAATTGAGCTGGAGCCATCACAGGGATGGGTGGGAGGGGAATGGCAGGTGCTCTGGAAACCCTGTGGGTGAAAGGAGTCCCTGGGGGAAGGAAAGGGACTTAGGGGCTTGGACTTGAGTCCTGCCCTGGGTGGGAGGGGAGCTTCAGTACCTTGAACTTGCCCCGGGGGCTGAAGTGACGCACTTCTTCCACTACATACTGCTGGAAGAACGGGTGTGCTAAGGCCTCTTCTGCTGAACAGCGGCCCCGGGGGTTCACCACCAAGAAGCGAGAAACCTGAGAGAATAAGGAAGGGGGAGCTGAAAACATCAAGGCAGGGTCCCCTCCAGCACTTCAGAAGACATAAGGTCTTTCCCAGTAGGGTCCTCCATTTTGTAGCATGATATGCTTCTCTCCCCCGTGGTGGACTCCCGCTCTGTTGAGCAGAGGAGCCAGAAGGATTGGTCTCTCACCAAGTCCTTCACTGTGTCTGAATAATCATCCCATTCAGGTGAGCCAAACTGGTAGTTGCCACTCATGATCATCCTCAGCATCAGCATCTGTTTCCGGTGCCAGAAGGGTGGGGAGCCAGCCAGCAGGGTGTACATGATGACGCCTGTGCTCCACCTGGTATCAGGTGGAACAGGGAGGAAGGCAGGAGGACTGGCTGTAGCTCCTGCCATTTCCTCCCCTCCCCAGCCAGGTGCTCTTAGCCACGGGGGCATCCCTGTCCTTCTGGGTCACTTCCCAACATACTTACATGTCCACTTCCTTCCCATAACCTGGGTGGTCATCATTCATGGAGCATTCAATGATCTCAGGGGCCAGGTAACTGGGGGTCCCACAGACCTCTGCAGAAATAGTTACATTCAGGACAGGTCAGCAGGGGGCACTTGGAAGGGGGAAGATCCAAAGAAAAAAAATGGAGACAAAAGCAAAATGGTGCTTGGGCTGGGACTCTTCTAACACTGGCCAGCTTCAGAGCCAAGGGCAGGGCCTGGGTGCTGGGTCTGTTGCTTCCTCGGTCACGTCTAGCCATCCCGGCCTGGAACTCAGGCAGTGGGAACCTGGCTCAGCCCTGGGAGGAGGCTTACCTGAAGAGACACCTAGCCCTGAAATGGTAGGATTTTTATTCTGGGAGCGAAAATCAGGGGAGAAATCCAGGCAATCTCTGTTCCTGGGAGCGTGGATGAGAGAGACCTGAGCCCCTGACATGGGCCAAGGCCACGTTACCAGACCTCGCAGCTTCTCTCCTGGCTCCAGCTGGCAGGAAAAACCAAAGTCTGTGAGCTTGATGTTCATGTCATCATCCAGGAGGATGTTCTCGGGCTTCAGATCCCGATGCACAATGTTGAGTTTGTGCAAATTGCAGATTACCTCCAGCAGGGCTCTCATGATCTTTCTGGGGTGGGACAGGCACATGTCACTCTTATCTCCTATTCCACAGGGCCCGGTAGCAAGCAGGGAGACCAAAGCCCGTATACCCACCAGACTGCCAGTGCGGGAGGACAGGCTGAGACCATCTAGGCTGAGCCAAAGAGGGAGGGAGGCTACAAAAGCCAGCAGTGCATGCCCCCAGCCCAGACAAATGCATGCTGCTCTCACTCCAAGAGCTTGGTGCCAGTACCACTAGGAGTCTGGGGCAGGGAATGGCAATAGGGGCAAATGGATCCTTACCTGGTTTCCTTCTCACTCAGAGTGACCTTCTCAGTGAGGTAATCAAAGAGCTCCCCTCTCTTCATCCTGTGGGGATGGCGGGTTTGTATCTGGATGGGTCCCAAGAGCACCCCCTCCTTACCCTACTCCCAGAGACCTGTTTCCTCCCCTCATATCTCCAGAGGCAGAGTGGACCACTCCCCATGAAGGACCAAGGGCTGCAGGAAGAAGCTGGGGAAGTGAGCAGAGGGGTTGTCTAGGGAGATTAGAAGAACAGTGGAAACCGAAAGGGTGGGATAGCACGAGGGTGAGTGTCTCCCCCACTGGGGGTGGGATGGCACCAGCCTGAAGGTCCCCCCACCTGTGGAAGTGACACTGACTGGGATCTATCAGGGCCAAAATCAGGGCTGGGAGATGAAAGAGGGACCCTGAGCCACTGGCCCAAGGCCCCAGATCCAGATCAGGACAAGAGTGTCCTGATTTTTCCCAGGAATGGACAGTAGAGGCAACAGTGCAGGTGCTGCGAGAGCAAAGTTTGCCTATTTTAGGAGTAAGAATTACAGTTCAATCTTCCCACTTCTTGGAATGATGTAGAAAGAGGTCACTGCTAAAACAATCTAGTTGTACCCTGGAGGGCAACTCAGGGCAGCATTAAAAATAGCTTCCCTAAGCAACTTCTTCAAAGGTTAGGGATATTTGAGCTGCCCACAAGAGCTCTACAGGGCAGTGCTACCGAGCAGAGCTGGGGACAGCTGCAGCTGGTTAAGTCTTGGGCAGCCCTGGGAAAGTCTCCCCTGGTTAAAGAGGAAAGGTACATCCTGCTCTCCTCACCCATCCCTCCAGGGAAAGCAGCAGGATTCCTGGGACACAAAGGAATTTGGCCACTGTCATAGAGGCAAGAAAACCCTTGAGCTTAGCTGGTATGGCAGGGAGGGGGGTTCTGTTTGAGGAGACAACTTAGAATTTACAGAGGTGAGCCTCATCTGTACAATATCTGCACTGTGTTCCAGAAAGGCCATGTGTGAATCCAGTTTTTATTATTCTAATTCCATTTTAAAGACACTAGAATAACTCACTGTTAGCAACATAAGAAAGATTAACCAGTAAACACTGGGGACTGGGCAAGATACAGCAGGCTGCTGCCTCATGGACCTGGCAGTTTAATTGTACACACAGGCCAGGTTATACTGTGTCTGGAAGAAAATAACCCTACACATATTCAGCATGGCTACAGTATGAAACTTTCTAACAAGACAAAACCTATTTGAATAATTTTCTCAAGTAAATCCAGTCCCCAAAATTAGCTATTATGTATGGAGGAATCAAGACAGCACACAATGGTGGTGGTTCATGCAGCCTTTAGTGAGGACTCAATGGAGTGGGGCGACAAGGAGCTGGACAGTTCCCTTCCCTGGGAAGCCTTTCTGATAAAAATGATAAGTCTGAAAACATTGTTCACAGAGCACTTTGTGTCGTCGAATTCAATACTTAGAGCCTGGTGAGATGGGCACAGTGGTTGTTATCATTTTTCCTTTCTTGAGAAAACAGAGGCTCTCAGAGCTGAAAGGCCCACTGTGGGCAGTGGACCCTGTGACAAGGAGCTTGTCTCAGTAGCCCTGTTGGTGCAGAAGCAGGGGAATAGTGACATTGATGACGACAACGATGACGTCAGTCTTTGAGCCACACCCCAAATACATCCTTTACTGCTTGCCTCCCTGGTGGGCCTCTTGCCTCAATACTGCTGGCCTCCTCCTTTCCACTCTTGCCTCCTTATAGTCAGTAGTATGCTTTTCAAAAGTAAGAGGGATGTGTTCATGCCCCCAAAGTCCTTGCCATGGCTGACATGCCTGCAAAATCCGGTCTTCAGTCCAGACTGGCCTCACATTCTGCTAACTCCACAAGCTTGCCCCACTCCACCCTGGTTTCCTTGCCAATCCTGGAATATATGAAGCCCATCCGGTGGGGCCCTTGTTCTGGCTCTTCCTTCTGTCCTTCTGCTGGAAGGGTCCTTCTCCGGGTCTTGGTTCTGATCCCTCCCTCACTTCATCTGGGCCTCTGCTCAGGTCACCTTCTGGAGAGCATTCCCTGACAGCCCCATCTAAAGAAGCCCCACCTCTCTCTAACTCCCGCTCTGCTTTATGCATCTGTACATGTACATAACTATGTGTATGTATCATTGCTTTCTGTTCACTCTCTGTGAAAATTATTACATGAAGTTGGGACTTTGTCTTGTTCATTGCTATAGACTCAATGTCCAGAATGAGTATTGAATGACCACCTTCGTCATCGTCATTGTAGTTGATAATTAATAGCATTTACATTGTGCCATTTGCTGTGCTATTATTACTTCTGTAATGCCCATGAGAAAACAGATACTTAAAGAAACCATCTAGCTCATAAGTGGTGGCCCCAGGATTCGAGATCTGGCAGCCTGACCCCGGGGCTGATTGACCTGAAGCATTGGTGATCCTATTTGGCCTCCACAGTGTAGGGAGCTGGCTGTTGGTCTCCAGGAAGCACTGGGTAGGGACCACACTAGGAGGTTCTCCGACAGGCCCCAGGGTGTGTCTGGCTCCAGGACTGGGTACTTACAGATCAAACACCAAGAAGAAGAAAGTGTTGGTCTCATATGTGTCCTTCAGCTGTACTGAAATGGAAATGACTAACTCGTCTCAGGTAGCAGAGGAGCCTGGGCAGAGGCAGCGGGGGGGGGCACAGGGGTGAGGGTACTAAAGCTGCTCCGACTGACTTCAAGAGCCGGAAGGGGTATCCGAACAGTGTTCAAAGGAGTCCCACTAAGGGAGGGGCCAGCCCGGGACCTTACACCCCCATTCCCTGACCCGCAACCACCGCCAGTTCTGCTTGCAAACCTCTGGCTGGCTGGAAGAGGAGGCTTAGAGCTGAGTCTCCAGGGTGGTGAGGGTGCGGCTGGGAACCTCAAGCCTCAGGGTGCTGGGTTGGCAAGGTCTCCGGGGCAGGAGACACTCTGGGGATCCTGGCTAGCTGCACGGTGGGACCTCACGCACTCCCTGACTTGGGTTATTAGAGCAGAATCATGGTGGAGCACCCTGCTGGGGCCCAGAGCCATTACTCACTGATGTTGGGGAGCCCCGAGACCTTGCGCAGGATGTCCACCTCCTTCAGTGTCGCCTCCCGCAGCTCCTGCACCTCCGCAGAGCTGAAGCTGCCCCCGCCGGTGATGTCAATGATCTTCACAGCATACTCCTGGCACGTGGGCTTGTGGATGCAGCGCCTGACGACACTGCTAACTCCTCTGCGGGTGCAGAGTACAGGTGGTCCAGGGGCCCCTCACCCCAGGGAGAATCCCAGGTCCAAGGCACAACAGAGATGTCTTGCCTTATCCACCAACTCCCTAGGAGCTTTTGGGGATGTGGGGGTGAAGATGGCAGAGGGAGGGTGATTTGTCTGGAGCTGATGAGTAACAAGCCTGGTGTTAGGACTCTTGACTCCTAGTTTAGTGCTCTTTCTCAGCATCGAGGGCCATCACCTTCCCTCTGACCCCTGATCTCTGACCCTGGTGCAAAGTGGGTTTGGAAGTGCTTGTCAACAGCACTGGGAGAATTCCGCTGGGAGAGGTATATACCCTTCTCATTTGTCCCGGTTCAGGAGAGCAGGACCCCAAACTGAGGGTTTCTCCAAGTGGACAGTGCTTTGGGGATGGGCCCATGGGCCCATGGAACTGGCTGGAGCCTAAGACAGCACTTCCTGGGGCAGGTCTAGGCCTTACCTGCCCAGGATCTCCTTGGGCTCATAGGTCTCATAGAAGCCCTGTGCTGAATACGAGTCTGGCAGTGCCTCGTCCCGGGTCATGCTCAGCTCCTCCGGGGTGATTCTGAGGGGCTCTGAGGGGGGAGATGGAAAGAAGCTGGCAGCCGTCCTGATCTAAGGGATGTGCTCTTTGAGGACTGAAAGGAACCCTTTCTCACTCATCTTTGTATCTCCTGGCACAGAACAGGCCTATAGTGGACGTTCAAAATAAATGTGAGTTGAAAAACCCTTTGGAAAGAGCCCAGCTTGCGTCTTCCTGCTGGCTGCAAACTTTTGTGAACCCCAGGCAACCCTGTGGCTCCCCAGATGTTCTCGCTGTAAGTTGCCGCCCCCTGGTAGAAGCAGCTGACAGCAGGCCAGGCCTAAGCCCAGGCCAGAGGCAGGAGGCTGGGCCATCAGCCCCAGGGTTAGCTCTGATGAGGCCAGCACACCCTTGATTTTAGAAAGAACCCCAGAGAAACTTTGCAGAGGACAAATTAAAGGGCTGTCTCTTCTCTTTGAGGAGATGAGGCTAGTCCTGCTTTTCCTCTGCTTGTTCTCTGTGCTTGCGGAAAGGTGAGAAGCTTCATGATTTCATCTTCTCAATATGGGGCTCCTAGAGCCTCTCTTTCACCTCCCCCAGTGTAACTGTCCTTCCATGAAAACAGCCCTCCTTCCGGAACACACTTCCAGTGCTTCCCACTGTTCCTTCCTTACTCATTCTGCTCTCAACCAGGACTTTCCTAACCTTTCTTTCCTCCTTCCTTCCTTCCTTCCTTTCTCTCCTTCTTTCTTTTCTCTTCTTTCTCTCATGCTTTTTGAGAAGCACTCTGCCCGGTGCTCAGAGGGATGCAGAGCTTAATGGGCCCTGCTTCTGCTATCACCTGTCAGTGTGTGGTGTCACCTCCTCCATCAGCCTGATCTCTGGGGTGTCCCAGCCATTCCTCCCTGCCGTGCCCAGTGCTGCTCCCTGGATGTGAGTCAACAGTTGGAGGTATCCCTTTGGCTCAGGGTTCTGATGGCAGGTCGGTTCTATCCTCGGAATGCCCCATGTCCTACCAGATGATGGCCGGTGAGCCCTGAGTGGTCCCGCCACAGTGTGGGGCAGTACAAAGCCAGGATACTCAGGCCTGGACACAGGAGCTGAGCTGGCCAGCTTTGCCTGAGGAATATAAATGTTTATTTATTTTTGAGAGAGAGTGTGAGTGGGGGAAGTACAAGGGGTAGGGTGGGGTGGGGACAGAGAATCCGAGTGGGCTTGGCGCCGACAGCAGAGAGCTTGACACAGCGCTCAAATCCACGAACCATGAGATGAGCCGAAGCTGGACACTCAACCGACTGAGCCACCCAGGCGCCCCTGCCTGAGGAATATAGAGGCCGCCATAGTACTAAACTCCTACCTCGGATATAGGATTTGAGGAACAGAGAAAATCATCTGCCAACAGGAAGAGGGGCAGATAGAAAATGGGCACAAGTTAACATTCAGCAGGGCCAAAGCTGCCTCTAGCCCCACTTCTACTGCCCTTTCTGGGCCCAGGAAGGCCTGGCCTATCAAATGGGCCAATTTGCTGACCAGCCAAGTAGGGCTAGCTGTTCCAGGAAGCCTGGTGTCCCCACTGCTGGGTGCCTGGTTACCAGAGGAATAATTAGAATAACAACAATCTCTGCCAACAGCAGGCGCCTGGGCTGCTTGCTCACAGGCTTCCCAGTCAGCAGCCCCAACTGAGCACAGAAATGTCTGTTCCTGTAAAAACAAGCCCATTTCCTTGCAGGTCCTTTTAAGTTCCCAAGCTGGGTGTCTGTGTCCCCCACCTCCCAAAGCTGGGTAGTGCAAGTTCTCTCCCTTCCCCCAGCCCTCTACAGGCAGAGGATGTGGTGGACCCATTCCAGGAAGCCATTCCAGCTGGGGGCTCCATTCCCTGGCCTGACCAGCTTCACACACTTCTGGCTGCATTCACCTGTCCTGGGGTGGGACAGGGGGACCACTCCCTTGCTCTAGGCCTGATTGAGCCACATTTGTGCTTCTGTCCACTACCTCCCTACCTGCCCTCCCACCCCCGACTCCCCACCTTTCCCAAGACTCCTTTGGAAAGGGTCCCCAGATGGGAGTAGGGAACCTGGTCCTTTTTGGAACAAAACATCCCTCCCCAAAACACAAAGTCAGAAAATACAATAACAGAGAACCCCCTTTCTGTAGGCAAATACCCTGAGGGGGGCTTCAAGAGTCAATGCTTCCACTCTGCATCCAGCTGCCTTCGGAAGGGAAAAGTGGGTCTAATGGCTCTGGATGTTTCTATCTTTTCTGCCCACAGCCTCTCCCTCTCTGCCTGTTGCCTGGCTTTTGTCCATCACCAGCCCAGCTACTCACTGTTAGGTCCTCTCAGGCCCTTGAGTGAATGTGACAGGAATCCCAAAGGTCTCAGAGCCCCTTGGGGAGAGGGGACAACTGAGGGCTGAAGCAGGTCCTCAGCAGACACTCGTGGCCACAGTAGGATATCTTGCTGCTCGTCCTCCGGGCTTTGCTACTTGGTGACGGAAGCCTGACGTGCGAGAAATAAATCACAACTGCAAATCTGGGATGCAGGCCAAGACTCAGCAGGGGCCAAGTCTCACCAGGAGGTGACCTCTGCTGGACGGTGAGGGAAACTCTGGTGGCCTGAGAGCAGGCAGGAACAGCATGAGGTGACCAGTCTTCCCTCTGGAGCTCCTTTGGCCTCCAGGCCCGGAGGAGATAAAGCCAGCCTTGACGGGAACACATTCACTTCTCTGGGAGCAGTGTCTCTATATGCTGAGAGCAGGGACCTGAGGAAACCCCAGGAGAAACTGGCGCACCCACACTGTAGCCCCAGTGTCCACAGGGGCCCACTCAGGAACGGTTTTTGTGGCTGACCTGCAGAATGCAGACCTTAAAGGTTAAGGGACATCCCCTTCAGGAATCCATCTCTGATCTGCCTCCATGATTTCATCCTTAACCCATTTCGTTTTCAGCCTGTGGTCTATTGGGAGGAGGTCCGTGTGCCAGGAAAAGCATATGAGCTCTGACAGGGTGCCCCTTTGGGCTCTTTGAGTGAGGGCCCTCATCAGTATGATTCTACCTTAAGAGGTTGACAGAATTGGAAATAATGTATGCAACATGCTGACACTGACGTATTCCTCTCTCTCATTCTAAAGCTACCTTTTTTCTTTTTTTTTTATTAAAAAATTTTTTTTAATGTTTATTTATTTTTGAGAGAGAGACAGAATGTGAGCGGGGAGGGGGCAGAGAGAGGGAGACACAGAATCCAAAGCAGGCTCCAGGCTCTGAGCTGTCAGCACAGAGCCCAATGCGGGGCTCGAACCCCCAACCAAGAGATCATGACCTGAGCCGAAGTCAGATGCTTAACCAACTGAGCCACCCAGGTACCCCTAAAGCTACCTTTTTTCAAACCCCTAATTCGAATATACCAAATGAAGGGAGGGCTAATACAGTGCTTCACACAGAGGCTGAGCCCACAAGCACCCATTTGGTTAGCATTTCACAAAGCACTTGCACATTCTCACTTGGACCCCAAAACTCTGGTATTCAGGCAATTTTAAAGAGAATGTGACTTGCTCAAGGTCATGAAGTAGGTAAGGAAGGCCTAGATGAACCCCAGGTATGGGCCCAAGAGCTCTTTCCTTTATTCATGCTGACCATCTATTTCTTTCACTCCTGGGAAACACTTTGCTTGATTTCTATATAAACGGGCACTGGGAAGGACTTTGGGTCTACTACGCATTAAGGCCTCTGCTTAACTGAGATGCAACATCTGGCTCCAATGATGAAAACACCTCAATTTCCTTTCACTTACTGTAAGCTCCCACCTTCTCTTTTTGTGGTCCTGATGCAAAGCTGTAGAGTGGACTTGTGCTTTATACTTTCAATGCTTAACAAAATCCCTTCTGAACTCAGGGCAAAGGGCCAGTGCATCTAGTGGATTATTCCCTGTGCCCATCTCTGGGTAGCCCTGGCTCCTACAAGGGAGAGGCCAGGCCAGCCAGACTCTTGCATTTTATTGATGTCAATGGTTCATTTTCCTTTGGTTCATTGATTCAACAATAAACTATTTGGCTAGTCACCATATGCCATCGGCCCTTGGACATAAGGGGCATTAACACTATGAACTCACATACTTCCAGGGAAAATGGACAAAGGAGCCCACAGATGAATCCAGAAGCAAATATGCTGGGGTCTTGCCGGTTGTGAACTGTCTGTGGTAATTCAGGCAAGGTGGTCTTGGTCACTTTCAGGAACTCAACAAGAGTAGGGCATTCTAAGAACACAGCTGAGAACAGGAGGCAGCGGGCAGCAGGCAGCAACTGACTAAACTCAATACCATTTTACTCACAGGTCTCTGAATCTTATAGATGGGGGGAAAAAAATCAGCCTTGAAAAGGTGTATTTGGAAGTTGGAAAACTGCAGAGCACAATGTAGACTGGAGGTCAACTCCAAGCGAATGAATTTTTGAGTTGTGAGAAATGGAGCTCAGTTCATTTTTAAAAACGATGCACCCCAAATTGAGTCTATCTCCTTAAGGCAACATGGAATGGGCAGTTGCAATGAGCTTGTCTTTCAAGAAAGGGTAACTACAGTACCTTACAGAAGAAAAATATTTGCAGGGGAACTGCAAAAGACAATGGTTTTCATCTCTGACCAATTAATTGGACAGATCAGCGGTTAGGACATGTGCTGACCTGGCCACAGGAATCCACTTGTAATGGGGTTTATTCCTGTTTCCTTTATCACTCAGTCGATTAGAAGTATTATTTTAAACAGTTTCCTGTTACTGCTCAGTTTAAGAAACATTGACCTTCCAACTGGAGCTTTTTTTTTTTTTTAGTTTATTTATTTATTTTGAGAGTATGCATGGGAGGGGTAGAGAGGGAGAGATTCCCAGACAGGCCCCATGCTGTCAGCACAGGGCCTGATGCAGGGCTTAATCCCACGAACTGAGATCATAAACTGCATTGAAAGCAAGAGTTAGATGCTTAAAACTGACTCAGCCACCCCCCACCCCCCAGAACCCTTTTAACGAGCACTATGTTTGCTAGTGAGCTACTCCTTACATAACTACTTTTCTACAAAAGCTCCTCAGAGAATTGTCAGATCCTCCAGGTGGATGCTAATTTATTTTGGTGGTTGTTCATTTATTTTTGAAGGAAAGAGAGACAGAGTGTGAGTAGGGGAGGGGCAGAGAGAGAGGGAGACACAGAATCCGAAATGGGCTCCAGGCTCTGAACTGTCAGTGCAGATCCTGACGTGGGGCTTGAACTCACAAACCACGAGATCATGACCTGAGCTGAAGTCGCTGAAGTCAGTCGCTTAACCAACTGAACCACCTAGGAGCCCCAGGTGGATGCTTATTTAATACTGAGACTACAAAGTAAATAAAGACATGTTGAGACAATTGTGTTCTTTTGCAAAATGCGTATGTTCAACATGTATATACTGTACCTAATTTATAATCTTCAAAACCACATCTTAAAAGACGCCACATTCTGGGAGAAAATCACTTTATTCTAATTAATTTACAAACAATGTCACAAAAGCTGGTTTAAGGAGGCACACGAACATCTGCCCAGTTCCAAACTCAAAACTATCTCACAATGAACTTCTATGCAGTAAGAACACCTGTTTTCATTCCAATTCTGAAGAAAGCTGTATTTAGTGATAGAAGAGAGGTTTAGCTGGTGGTTTTACACTTTATTTCTTCACTATCAGTTATATTTTTATGCTAAATTAACTTGGTCATGGGAGATGATTTTTCGTATCTTCAACTTGAACTTCTTGATTAGGCTAATCCTGCAGATAGAAAAGGTAAGTTAGAAGAACAATAGCTGTACCTTCTTAGCAAAGCAGAAGCCCTCCAAATGATAAAAAGAGGGATAAAAGCCCAAGGTTATCAGTTCATGCCTGAAAATGAAAATAAGCATTTTAATAGATGGTGAATTCTTAGGTTGATAGGAGGAAATTATGTAAAAACAACTTCACTGTCAACATTCTAGACAGCCCAAATATCAGAGTTGCACTGAGGGATTTAAGAAACTCTTCTCTCTCAAATCAGGTGTGGGGAATGCCAACAACACATGAGTCTTTATGTCCATTCTTGGACTTTGGTGAAAATGGAATGTAATTTTCTATTCACAGCTTTATGGCTAGATCACTTACATCCCATAACCAGAACAAGATCTGACACACTAATCTATATCCACTTACGGAAGAATGAGATTCAGAACATTACTGGTAAAAGCTGATGACTAGAAACCTCTGGACCAGTCCTTTGTTAGAAGAGTTAGATTATTTTTAGAATAATGTAAACCAAATCTCCTCTAACTTGTCAGATTAATTTATTAAACACAGACTCCCAAAGTTCTCTAGGGTTCAGGAGTACCATGCTGTGAACTGAGCAGATGCAGTTTTTTTTTTTTCTTCAATAAATGAAATTTATTGTCAAACTGGTTTCCATACAACACCCAGTGCTCATCCCAAAAGGTGCCCTCCTCAATACCCATCACCCACCCTCCCCTCCCCGAGCAGATGCAGTTTTAATCACAGATTGATGCATCACCTACCATTTGCAAATCTGCACTGTTTCAGCACCTCGCTGAAACCTTCACAAAGCTTAAGGTCACCCTGATTCTGGGCACACTCCAGGAACTGTTTCATCTCATAGTGGCAGGGGCCAAACTGCTGCTGGTATGCTGGCTGGGTTCCCTGAGGCTCCTGCAAAGGCATAACATTCAGGACCATTGAGAAAGGAAATTAGATCTAGACCTGAACAAAGAACAGCATCTAATGTCTTTGAGGCCAACTGGGGAACCATAACTAGAACCAGAATGCAAATTCAAGTTTCCATCTAATAACAATGAAAGTGAAAAACTTTAAGGCAGAAAGCAAATGGGCTTTAACAAAATTCCAGTTATAATCAGAAAGATTCAAGAACAAACATGCAAATAAAGTGAAATGGTTATGTGCATACCTAAATACCAGTGGGGGGGGGGGGGGTTCAGTGAAAAGTTTCATGAATGACAAAGTGAAACTATTACAGAAAAATAGATGGATGAGTGTCAAATATACCAGAAACACAACAGAGTATATATTCAAGCCCATCAGAGGAGAAAATTCACATACTTCAAAAAAGAGGGGCAGTGGGCAAATAACAGACAAAAGATCAGAAAACAGCACAGAGCTATTAAAGAGATTTTTAAATACTTAACTAAGATGGAGACTGAATTAGTTAAGAGTCACCAAAACAAATTCCTTAAAATAAGGGGAAAATGGCTGTTTTTCAGTGGATCAGGTTGAACTGCTGTTCTACTCCCTGGGAACAAATACAATTTGTACAGTACTTGATGCTGCTGGCCTCAGCTGCCAAATGTGACTTTTGATAACACGTTTTCTGTTAACAGCACTGTGGATTCTAAAATCACAGACAGTACCTATATTATACGAATTTACAAATAACTGGTTTTCCCCATAATCTACCACTGGAAAACAAAACGCATAAAATCCTACCTGGTAAGTGATGTCAGGCCTTGAAGGCTCAGCATTACTTCCTCCACCGAAGCCCCCAGTGATGGCATGACCTAGCGTGTGCCCGACGGCAGAGCCCACAGCCACGCCAGCTGCAGTGGTTGCCATCTGGGCCACCAGACCTGGCTGCCGGGGTGCAGCAGCAGGTGAGCCAAGAGCAGATGGTGGAGCTGCCGCCGGCGGCTGAGCGGCTGGCGCAGGTCTGGGTGCAGCTCTCATCTGAGGTGCCCGGCTGTGAAAGAAAAGAACACGAAGTATGAAGTTCACACTTCCTGCCAGGTTTCAAATTGTCAGCTTAAAGAAACTGTACCTTGACCCTCGAACAACCCACGTTTGAACTTGCGGGTCCACTTATATGTGGGTTTTTTCTGATAACTACAGTGTAGTACTGCATGATTTCTTAGTCACATTTTTTCTCTAGCTTACTTTATTGTAAGATTACAGTATTATAATATATCTAGCACACAAAATACATGTTAATCAACTGTTTATATTTTTGGTAAGGCTTCCAGTCAACAGTAGGCTAACAGAAGTTAGGTTATTGGGGAGTCCAAATTTATTCACAGATTTGACTGTACCGGAGGTAAGTGCCCCTAAACCATACATTGTTCAAAAGTCAAATGTAAATGAAAATAAACTTCAGGATCTTCATTTTTAATTCTTAAATACAAATACTCTATGCAAACCAGAAAACTTTATGGAACACAATTCCCAGAACTATTTACATCATTTTGTCTCTTTAACCTTTTAAGGTTATAATCACCAAGTATAAACTATCTTTGCCTGCTTTTTGCATTTCTATGTATTCGTATACCCTAGAGTAGCTTTACAGAACACAGTTATTCCAATACCTCATAAAAATCATAAAATATTAAGAGTTTAAAAGGTCTTTAGAGAATCCACCCATTCAGATACTAGGGTTAAGTATCATTGTAGGTGCTGGGAATCGACCTGTTAAAAGACAAAAACCTCTGCCTTCATGACACTATTGAGGGATCAATTAAGGAAAATATGTCATGTAGTATTAGGTAAAAAATATTAAGAGAGGGAGAACATGTGGGACTTGGCAATTTTAGGACAGTCAAATGAGGCTAAGTGTAACTGAGTTGGTATCATCTTAGTAAACATATGCAAATAGTCATATGGGGGAAATAATACAATCTAATTCCTTCATTTCAGATTAGGAAACCGAAGACCAGTAAATAGGAGTGACTTGCCTGAACTGTTACACCAAAATTTCAATTGTATCCCATCCCGTAGGGCATTGAGATGCTTTCAGCATTTTCACTAACATGTCCTGCACTGCTTTAAAAATCTTCACATGTTATATTCCCTCTGCACATTTTTAGATAGTTTCCTTGGGAGCTCTTCAACCAAATAAGGCTAGGTCAGAAAAGCTAATGACTTTGCTTCCAATCAGGTGGCATCTGGCATCACTTTACAAAAATGTGGTTTTCTGTCCTTTGGTGAGAGGCTTCTTTCCATTAAGTGAACTGCTTCCCTACACGCCTAGCATCCTGTGTGAACACAATCCACCTTACTGCTGGAAAGCAATGTGGTACTGGCCACTGGAAAACTGTGGTCAGACCTGGCTTTCCTACTTACTGGTAGCATAACCTTGGACAAATCACTTATTCTGAGTCTCCAGTTTCCTGATTTCCATAAAACAGGAATAACATCTATCCCTAAGGTTAAAGTATAACTGGAAGTACATCTTAAAAGTATTTTATGAACTGAGCCTTGGTGGCTCGGTCAATTAAGCGGCTGACACTAACTTCTGCTCAGATCATGATTTCACAGTGGTGGGATTAAGCCCCATCAGGCTCTGCGCTAGCAGCACGGAGCCTACTTGGGATTCTCTCTCTCCCTCTCACTGCGCCTGCCCTGCTCGCTCTCTCTCAAAATAAATAAACTTAAAAAAAATTTTAAAATATTTTATGAACTAAAAAACATCATGTACGTGTGAGGCTTTAGGAACTACGTCCCTGACTGGGCTGAGTCCCTGGAACGCTCATTGCTGGTGCTCAAAGATTATTCAGTTTATTGAAATGAGATCATTTTCCTGATTTTACTACCTTTCTCCAACACTGGTTTTTGGTTTTTTTCTGCTACTTTTAAAGTTTCAGCCTGTTTACACTTACAAATATCCACTTCTTTGGAGGACTTGCCCATTTTAACTTAAAATGAGCTTTAGGCGCACTTGGCTGCCTCAGTCGGAAGAGCGGGTGATTCTTGATCGCCGGGATCCTGAGTTCGAGTCCCATGTTGGGTGTAGAGATTATTTAAAGAAACTCAAAATACTTTTCAAATGAGCTCTACAGTATTTTCAGTAATAACTCACGGACACGCGAAATTAGAAAGTTTGCCACTAACGGGATACCTAGCCAAAGCCCATTTACAACCAGCTTGCGGCGGGTGGGGACGCACCAAGGCCGCAGCATTTACAGCGGCCTCCACGAGCCTCCGCCAGCCTCCACCAGGCGGCGGCGAGGCCTACTGCGGCCTCCGTGTGCGTCACGGCGCCGGCAAGGCCCCAAACCCCGCGGTGGTCTCACCTGGCCGGAGGGGCCATGCGGGAGGTACGGCTCCGACTTCCACGCGGCATGGCAATCGCAGGGCGGCTCGGCGTCTAGAAACGCAAGACTCTGCGGAGACCCCGGCGGCTTCTGCGAGCTGGTGAGCGGAAAACGGGGGGCGGGCTTGGCCTCCGCGCGCGACCAATCAGTGCCCAGGCAGAGGCCTCTCGATCACCGACGTCTCCGCGTACCCTGAAGGTCACTGGAAGAGTAGGACGTCATGGCGGCGCGTCGTCGTACGCGGTTAACGTCATGAGCTCCGCCCCAGGTTCATTTAGGAGACCGGAAGTGCCTGAGGTTACTCTGCAAGTGTACTTCCAGCTTGGTGCTAGTCTGAGCCGCTAGCTGTTTGCTTTGTAGGGTAGGAGCACCGTCACACTTCTTTCAAATATATGGTAGACAGATCCAGCCTTGAGAGCGAGGCAGATTATCTGGCGTTCTGCAACTGGACCTTAGGCAAATTAACTTTTCTCAGCATTAAGGTTATTTATTTGGGTATTTTTTTGAGGCACAGTGTGGGCACACAATGTGAACTGAACGAAGGAAACTGAAAACTTTAGGCAACACCGACAAAGCTGAGTTTATTCTATTTGTATTTCTCTTCTTTGTGGACTCAGGCAACAAGTTAAGATCAGATCGTAATAATGCCTTACACTTATGTATTACTATATAGTTTCAGACCCTTTTCGTTATGTCATAGAACTTGTGCCCATAATTGGGATAGTATTTATTCACTATTAATAAAAATGTTGTGAATGATTTCCAAGTGCTAGCTAGGTTCTACAGATAAGATACAGCACCAAATAAAACAAGACTCTACCTTCGTGGAATTTAAAGTTTGAGGAGAGACAGAAACGTCTACGTAAATCAGGTAGTGGTGATATGAAGCCAAAGTATGGTGAGTGAGATGGGGAGCTAGAAGTCGGAGAGGGCAGGAACTCTTGGAAGAGTTAGTATTTGAATAGACTGCTTGAGGAAGCAGGGAAACAAACAAAATGTTTATCAAGGGTAATGGCATTCCAGGTAGAGGGAACAGCAATTGCGAAGTCCCCACGGTTGTATGTTTTAGTGATTGTCGATGTGACATACTTATAACAGTAACGTTTTAGGGCCTCTGCAGTAGTGGAAAAGTTGGTTAGTGGTATTTCTTTTATTTATTTATTTATTTATTTAATTTATTTATTTATTTATTTATTTAGTGGTATTTCAAGGACGGCTTCATGGGAAGGTCCTTGGGATGGGATGGGATTTATGGAGGAGAAAAGGAAAGGTGGACCCTCCATTTCTGCTAGGGTGTCAAACAGAAAATTTCCCCTTCCACCAGAGGTTAGTAGTTTTTCCAGTGAAAGCACATTGTTTCCAGTAACAGCAGAATGTTTGTGGAACCGAAGGGTAAATAATGCAGTAACCTTTCATGAAAAAGTTTTATTTTCACAGAACTATAATGAAAGCTTTACAAATGATATGACATTGTATTTGTCTTTGGATAATTCATAAGCAGAGACGGAGTAAAGGAGCCCTATAAAGGACATCCTAGCAGAAGAGCTTGAATGAGCATAACTTTGGACAATTAAGACAGGTATCCAGAACAGAGACAATTTTAATCATACCTGGCTAAGTTGTTAATTCTTACATTGAGGAAAGAATATTAGGTATTTGTACAAGGTTATTTTGTAATAGTAAAGGATTGGAAACAACCTAAATTCTTGTCAGTATAATACTGGTTTTTAAAAAGGGCACAGCACACAATATGCAGCTATAAAAAGGAATAAAAAAGCCTCTCCATTATTATTAGTATGAAAGATACCAAGAGAAACTGTCAAGAGAAAAAAAGCAAGAGGCAGAATTGAATGTACTGTGCTGTGTAACATGGAGAGAAAAGACTATTAATATGCATAAACTATCTGCAGCTGTTAACACTGCTAACACGAAACACTGTTAGTTGCCTTCAGGAAGTAGGACTGGGTGGCTGTAGCACAAGGTGGGACTTTTACTGAAAACATTTTCTATGTTTTGGATTCTGAAACAGTTAATATATTACCTCTACTCAAATACAGATTAAGAACATGTAAAAATTAAAACTAATAAAAACAGGAATTGAAAAAAAATTTCAGAATTCTGCTACATATCATTTGTAGTTGGCCAGGATAAATATGCTGAAGTTCCCTCTTTAGTAAAATGTATGTAACAACTTCTCATTCCATAGTGATTTCAGTCATTCTCAGCAAATTCACAGTGATCAAAATTTGAACAAAGAACTCTTGCAGGCATTGTTACAGATATTTGATGCTGACATTTGGATGAATGGACTCCTGATGACTACAATAAAATTTTACCCAAATTAGGCTGTAGATAGCAGAAGTTTTAAAATTGTGCAGATCTGTTCCAGAAATTCCACAGAAATCCAGGAATTCAAGAAACACTCATGAATGTGGAAAGAAATTAGCTATAAAGATGTTTAACAAATTCCATAAAGTAGGGAAAACTAGTAAGTATCCTACAATACAGAAATAAAGTTATGATATATACACATGAAATGCTATGCAGCTATTTAAAGTGTTATGAAAGAATATCTGACATGAAAAGTATCTTCATAGTGTATCAAGGGAAAGAACAATTACAAAGTAGTATACATAGTAGGTTTGTATTGAGAAAGTTCATGTATTTTTAAAGGCTGGAATTATGTACACTCAAGTAGTGATGTTATCCACTGGGTATTGATTTCCTTTTTTTTGTTTGTTTGGTCATATTTTCCAATTTGTCTAAAATGAACATCCTTAAACTAATTAAACATACCATGGTGGTTTAAAATACATCCACAGATTCTTAGACACTCCCTTCAAAAAGTGGAGCCTAATTACTCTCCAACTTCATGACCCTAAGCTAGAACCACCTTGTTAGCCACTTCTGAATTCTGCAATCCCAGAAACTGAGATATGTTGCTTTAAGTCACTAAGTTTTTGAGTAATTACACAGCAATAGGTAACTAATACACAATTTCTACAGTTACTATATTTAAACTGTAAAGGTTCTAGTATCTAAGGTGAGCAAAATCTAGTTAGAACATCTAATAGAGTGTTGCTTTAACATGGCTTGTGTCTGTCTGGGTATGCTGTACTTTACAGCAAGAATTGTGTAGGAACTGAGATGTTTAAGACATTAAGGTCCTTGCACTCTACATGTAGTTTTTCCTTTGGCTAACAAAGACATATGATTACAGTGCCTTGCACATACCAGACAAAAAAAGAATGAACCAGTTAGTGAATTTTTAACTGTTGATCTAAAAATACAAAACACTGTATAAACAAGTGGTTAGGAGGTTAAGTGGTTATGAAGTTCTAAGGATTTCAAAGGAATGGCTATTCACTGTGGATGAAAGATTCAGGGAGAAAGTGGCACTTAAAATTAAGTACAGGTGGAATTTGTTTTAGAAAGATTAAAATTACAAAGGGGAAAAGGGCATGGTAAGTAGGACAGCACAGATTGAAATAAAGCAGAATCAAATATGGAGGACAGAAGATCTGTGTCAAGATCCAGAGTATGTTTTTGGAAGTTGTAGTACAAAATTTAAGAAAATCCAAGAGATGACTTCCAGGGCAATATAAGGAATCTAGGCTTTTTATCCTACAGGATTAGAGCAGTCATTGAGGGTTTTTATATATTTAAAATGGTCTTTGGAGGGGTGCCTGGTTGGCTCAGTTGGTTGGGTGTCCAACTTCAGCTCTGGTCATGATCTCAGTCTGTGAGTTCGAGCCCCGTGTCAGGCTCTGTGCTGACAGCTCAGAGCCTGGAGCCTCCTTCAGATTCTGTGTCTCCCTCTCTCTCTGCCCCTCCCCCACTCATGCTCTGTCTCAGAAATAAATATTTAAAAAATTTTTTTGAAAATAAATAAAATGGTCTTTGGAAGATTAATCTGCATATGGTGTGTGAGACACAGCAGAATAGGGGTAAGGAAAAAAAAATCGAAGGCTAAGACGGCGACAATGGGAATACTACTAATGATGTGAGTGCCATGCTCACTCTGGCAGCACACATACGACAATCATGTGAGTGCCTTTGTATACCAGGCACTAAGAGCTTTACATGAATTATTTTATTTACACCTCACAAAAACTATTTCTTAAAGTTTATTTATTTAGAGAGAAGAAAGTGAACATGGGGGAGGGGCAGAGAGAGAGCATCCCAAGCAGTGACACTGCAGAGACCAACACAGGCCCAAACCCATGAATCATGAGATCATGACCTGAGCCAAAACCAAAAGTCAGACACTTAACCCATTGAGCCCCCAGGCACCCACACCTCACAAGAACTCTTTAAGTAAGTACTGTTTTATCCCCATCTTATGGATATGGAAACAGATACTTGGAGTTCAAGCTATTTGCCCAAGTTCACACAGGTGTTTGACTCCAAAGCCAGAATTCCTATTACAGCACACCGTCTGGAGACATTTTAAAAGAATGAATGTAGTGAATGAAAGAACTGAAGACTGACCAGAGAGGAAGGAGATTCTGTTTTGTAAACTTAAAAATACTTACTATTTATTGAGTACCTCTTACATACTTAATTGTGTGAGATGTTTTATATATTTATAATCCAGTATCATTCCATTTTACAAATGAGAAACTCGAGGCTTGGTGTAACTTGAAAAGCGTGCTGAATATGCCTCAAAAGCGTGCTGAATGCCACAGCGATGAACAGCCAGAAGATTAAAATTCAGGTTGCTCCTTCCAGTACGCACCATCCTTCTCTCCTAACCAAGGACTCACCATTGGGTGCAGAGGCCTAAGGAATGCAGACTGAAGAGAAAGACAACCACCCTGATGTATTCTGCATACTTTTTAAACCACATCTCAACTCTCATCGTTGGAGCTGAAGTTTGTGGGTGGTACTGCACCGCAGAATATTGTGTACAATAGAGGAAAACTGTGATGGTGGAATGAATGAAGGCTTTTGAGTATCTGCTATACCTGGTCTTCTTTGTAACCAGCTGGATGACCTCTGAAGAGTGATTTGAACTCCTTTGCCTCAGAATCCCCTCTACAAAATGGGAGACAGCAGCGTCCACACGAAAGGACTGTTGTGGGATCAGCAGTGCAGAGAATCTAGCAACTGTTCAGTATACATTCTTACAACTTAAAATATTCCTATTCTGGCAAACAAATATTAAACCTGCACACTGCATCTATGACAGGGGGTTGAAATCTTGCACACATTCCTCTCTTTGTTCTCCCCCTATTACACATTAAGATGAACTCAAATATGTGTATATTTGAAACGAGTTACCGTAGCAACTGAAAAAAAAAAAAACCCAGAAGAGTTAAAATGCCATTCTTGCTTTTAATTAAAAACCCTAAAAAGGCATACCCACTTGGACACTTGGATGTTACTTAATTAACAATCAGTAAGGAAAAGATACTGGAGCGGTAAACTTAAGTGATGTCGGAAAGAAGTTATGTTGACCAACACGGATTCTCCCCCTTAACGACCACAGTTACAGCTGGAGTCAGAGAAAATACTTTTATCAGGGCCTTCGGGTATCCTGCAGAAAACTGACAAAAAAGAAATTATTGTCTTTAGCCCATGCATACGCACTGGAAGTAAATTCTTATATTTTTAAGATGTTTCTGCGTTTCCTAGACCCTTCTTCTCCCAACTATAAAATTCCAAAAGGTAGAGTTTTACACTATTCTAATTGCAGCCAAGAGATCAGGTGGGTGTTTTGGGGGTCCAGCTACGACTCGCTAACGCGAAGCAGCCTCGGAAGGAGGCGACTCTGCCCGGGTGCAGTCACAGAGGGCGGACGCGAGAGGCACCGGGTGGCCAGGGCGCTCACGGGGCTTCCCAGAGTCCTGGCCAGGTGCAGCCCGCACGCACCTGTGCTCAGGCGAGGCGAGTGCGCGCCCGGGGCTGCAGCTGGCGCTGGCGACGCTTGCGCTGACCGTTGAGGAGCTTCTGCGCGATCTTGCGCTCGTGGCCTCCGGGCACTGGCCAGTTGGTGCGCAGTTCCCGCTCGCGCCGCGTCCGGCCCTTGCTGCGCCCGGCCCCGCAGGCCGGGAAGTCGCGCAGGTAGTAATAATCCAGGCAATCGTAGAGCTCGTCCTCAGAGCTCACGGGCGGCCACGCCTCGGCTGGAGGCTGCGGGACCCGAGCCCGGGCGTTGAGAAACGCCGGGCCCATCTCGTCGTCCCCCATGGCCGCCGGCCGGCGCACGCGCGCGCTTCTGGGAGACCCCGCCCCGCGTTTCGATTGGCTGTGCCTGCGGGGGCGGAGCTTATTGATGACCTAACAGAGCCGGGAAGTGGTCGCGCGTGGCCCTCTGCTTTCCAGCCCCCGCCACAGTGACCACTTCGTCTATCCGGGCCTGTGCGCCGCCACTGCGAGAGGGGCATTTGGCAAAATCCGACCGAACATTTTATGTCGGTCAAGAATGAAAAACTACAAGTGTCAACAACAAGGGACTACTTAAAGAAAATGTGTGTTCCTCTCGAGGACTTTCATCAGCAGTAAACATTTTGTTAGGCTGTTTGATGACATCAGAAAGTGCTCAGTAATACTGTAAAGTGAAAGATTCACTTTTGAAGAAATATCTCTGGTATCCCAGTAGCGTATTTTTTAAAGATCTGTCTATATAAAAGATTGAAAGGAAACTCATCAAAATGTTGAAAGTATTTATGGCTTGAAGGGCCATATACATTAGCTGTTTTTCTTTTCCACCGTACCCGTTTTTGATAAGGAGTGTGAATTAATTGCTTTAAGCGAGGGATTATAAAGCAAAAGGCACGCTGCCTGCTATAAGACCCGGAACTGCGCGCGATTTCGGATTGTCCGCGGTTACTCAAGTGCCGCAGTTAGGCTACAATAGACGAGGTAACCTCGCGCCGGCAATTTGGGGTGAGAGCCGGGAGTAGGGAGTGGCGGTGCAGGGTATTCAGCGCGAGCCGAGGGTCCGGCCAGTCAGTGCACATTGCGCTGGGATCCCCTGGGCGGGGAAGGGTTCTCCAGGAGAGGGGCGAAGGAGAGAGGAATCCGTCAGGGTTACTGCACCGGAAAAGGCCACGTCGGCCTCTTAGCGGAGGGGCGCCGCTGCACCGCGGGGCGGGAGTCATTACTCTCCGGGGCGACTCCCAGGTCTAATTACCTAATTAGTGTGTCTCTAAAAGCTTCTCTCAGGGAGTTGTTGCGAAAAACGCCTTTAAGTAGCCCAGATAATTGTCTTCCCACAAAAATTGCAGCTATCCCCTGGGGGATTTTCTTTTTAATAGATCAAAATAATACCCTACTTTTAAAAAAAAGTTGGCGGGGGGGGGGGGTGCTTCCCAGATATTTGATCTTGCTGTTTGTTGGCCATTTGAATTTTTTCTTCCGCACTCTGAAGTCGTATCCCTGGTGGGGCGTGGCCTACATACCACGCTCTCAGGACAATTTTGGTGGTTCTTTAAATGAACAAGTCCCAGGAGAGTGTTTTTAATAAAACACCGAGGGGATTTTTTTCTCTTCCACCCACGTGTCTTACATTTGCTGTTGGGAAAGAAACTAATATTTATCCTTTTACTACTCCCCCATACATGATCTTAAAAAAAACTCTTTAGATTTTGTGTTACGAAAATACTAAGATATTCTTAAAAGTGCAAAGAATAGAACAGTGAACTCCCATATCCCATCACACGGATTGAACAATTGTCAAGACCTGTCACATTTTTTAAAAAGTTTATTTATTTTGAGAGACAGGAAGAGAGAGAATCCGAAGCCAGCTCCATTCGGTCAGTGAGAGCCCGCTGCAGACTTGAACTCACCATTCTTGAGATCATGACCTGAGCCAAAATCAAGAGTCAGACGCTTAACTGACCAAGCCACCCAGGAGCCACTTGTCATATTTGCTTTATATATCCCTTTGTTTTCCTCTGCTGCAGATCTTATGTCATTTTACTCCTATATTTCTCAGTATACAGCTCTAAAAAACTAGACTCCTTTCTTACATAAACTTCAGTGTTATTTTCACACCTGACAAAATCAACTGGTCCTGTTTTTCTAATACGCAGTCCAGAATCAAATTACTCTGTCTAAAAGACCTCAGAATACGTACAAAATCTATACATGAAGTTTGCTTGGAAGTCTCGTATTCTAGGGCAGTCTTCCTATCCTTTTCATTTTCCCCTGACATTGACTTGTTGAAGAATTTGGGTCAGTTATCCTGTAAAATGTCCCACTTTGTGGATGTGTCTGCTTCTTTGTGGTGTCATTTAACTTGTTCCTCTCTCTTCCATATTTCCTGTAAATTGAGGTTGAATCTAGAGGTTTGTTTATATTCAGATTCCATTTGGGGGGCAAGAAAAAGGTCCTAGGAAGTAATGTGTGTTGGTATCACAACAGGAGATCCACAATAGTTCATTGTCCCAACTTTAGTGATGCTGTGACTGATCAATGGGCTCATATGGTAACAGCCTTTCCCTGAAATTGTGAAGTTCCACATAAACTTTTATCCAATGATTTCATCCATAGTTCATTACTTTATTTGCTATTATGTTCATTTGCGATTATTTCACTAGGGGCTATGAGATGATAATTTTATAATTCAATCATTTCTTCCACATTTATTTGCTAGATGTCTTTCTCTCATGGACTTAGGCTATTTGGTTACCCTGAAATATATTTTGACAAGAAAGGCAAGACAAATGTTTAATTCTCTTTTATTTTTTTTAAAGTTTATTTATTTATTTAATTAATCTCTACACTCATTGTGGGGCTCAAACCCATGACCCCAAGATTAAAGAGTCACATGCTCTTCCAACTGAGCCAGACAGGTACCCATAATTCCCTTTTAAAGATGGATTTTCAGGATGCTAATGGACTCTATGTTTTTTTTCTCTTGAGAATAAACTCATGAATCTTTTTTTTTAAATGTTTATTTACTTTTGAGACACACACACACACACACACACACACACACACACACTGTGAGTGGGGGAGGGGCAGAGAGAGGGAGACACAAAATCTGAAGCAGGCTCCAGGCTTTGAGCTGTCAGCACAGAGCCCAATGTGGGGCTCAAACCCGCAAGCCATGGTGAGATCATGACCTGAGCCGAGGTTGGACGCTTAACCGACTGAGCCACCCAGGTGCCCCAAACTCATGAATCTTATAAAAACACAGTCAATGTGTTTGATCAACTTCATTTTTATTATTTTTTATTTCTCAAATTGTTCCATCTTTGGCCAGTGGGAGCTCCTTCCTGTGATTCCTGTGTTCTTTTGGCATTAACCTAGTAGTCATGGAGAATGCCCTTGTTTTCTGGTAAACCAAGATGTCCATCCAGGCTCATCATGTACACTCTATGCCCCAGACCTGGAATCAACCATTTCTCCAAGGAGTCCTTGATCTTTTTAGTGTAGAGAATGGATTTAGAGACTTTTTTTTTAAGTTTCATGAGTAGAATTCAGTGATTGATCACTTACATGCAACACCAAATGCTCATCTCAGCAAGTGCCCTCCTTAACACCCTTCACCCATTTAGCCCGCCCCCCACCTATCTCCCTCCATCAACCCTCTATAGTTAAGAGTCTTTTGTGGTATATTTCACTCTAGAGACAATAATCTTAAAACCGTGTATTATATTTTTGATCTTTATAAGAGCAGTGTGAGCTATTACTGTCCCAATTTTCCAGATGAGGAAACAGTTTAACAACTTCCCCAAGGTTATATAACTAGTAAAAAGCAGAACCAGACTAAGGGTGAGATCTTCAGACCCCTAAGTAATTGTTTCTTTCATTTTACTGTGCCTTTTTATATGAATTCTTTGTTTGTCAGTTCACAGGTTGCTAAACATCCCTGCCTTCCTAGCTTCTGAGATGATATTTAAAAGCTGGTGCCACCATCTGTCTTGCTGTCTTGTCGCAGGACTCTGAATTAATTCTGATGATATCATTGCAGTAAGATTTTAAAGTGAACTTTGTATCTTGTTTAGTGGTTTGACTTCAGACCCAGGGGATAAACAACTAACAATCATGTTTCAGGAGCAGACTTAAATCCCTCTTGTTAGCATAACAAGAGTTTATAGAGTTTATAAAACTCTATCTCGTTACTTTCTAATGAATTATTGAAAGTACCTCATAAGATAGAAGGAGAAATGGAGATTCAGCCAAGTCCTAAGTCACTTCCTCAAGGCCTATGGTGGAATGACTCTCTGTTTCTGCATTTGGGCCATAGCAGAGCTTGCTCCAGGTCTCTGAGATCCTTCTGATAAGACTTAAGTGAAACTCATCACAAACTCAGACCTGGCTATGCCTTATATTCAACATTTCTTGCCCTTTCCCACTTATTCATGCCTTTGTATTACTTGTGCATTTGTCTAACTCCTCTGTAAGATTAGAAACACATTTTCCCCACCCCCATCTCCAGCTCACGGTCAGTATAAAATAAATGCCTGATAGGGGCACCTAGGTGCTCAGTTGGTTAAGTGTCTGACTTCAGATCAGGTCATGATCTCATGGCTCGTGGGTTCAAGCCCTGCATTGGCTCTCAGCTGCCATGAAGAGCCTGCTTAGGATCTTCTGTCCCCCTCTCTTTCTGCCCCTCCCCTGCTCACACTCTCTCTCTCTCTCCCAAAAATAAATAAAACATTTAAAAATAAAATAAAATAAATGCCTGTTAAGCAAATAAATAAATATGGATGTGTAAACAACCAAGACCATTAAAAACTATTAATGAAAGTGAGCAAAATTTGAATAATAATTTAAGCCTCATTTATTCATTCAAAATATATTTACATGTACCATGTGCCAGGTATCATTTCAGACTTTCAGGATAAAGTTCCTTGCTCCTCTGCAGTTTATATTCTAGAAAAGGCAGATAAATAAAAAATATGTAATATATGATCTCTCAGTGATAAGTGCAATTAAGAAATATGAAGCATGAAAATGTCATGAATGTGACATTTTATTGGGTTTTTTTCCTTTTTTTAATTTAAATTTTAGTTAACATACAGTGCAATATTGGTTTCAGGAGTAGAATTCAGTGATTCATCTCTTATACAACACCCAGTGCTCATCCCAACAAGTGCCCTCTTTAATGCCCATTACCCATTTAGCCCACTGCTCACCCTTCCTCCATCAACCTGTAGTTTGTTCTCTATCAGTAAGAGTCTCTTATTGATATGGGGTGCCTGGGTGGTTCAATCAGTTAAGCATTTAACTCTTGGTTTTGGCTTACATCATAATCTCGCAGTTTCATGAGTTCAAGTCCCATGTTGGGCTCCATGCTGACAGTGCGGAGCCTGCTTTGGGTTCTCTGTCTCCCTTTCTCTCTGCCCCTCACTCATGTGCACTGTCTGTCAAGAGTCTCTTGTGGTGGGGCGCCTGGGTGGCGCAGTCGGTTAAGCGTCCGACTTCAGCCAGGTCACGATCTCGCGGTCCGTGAGTTCGAGCCCCGCGTCGGGCTCTGGGCTGATGGCTCGGAGCCTGGAGCCCGTTTCCGATTCTGTGTCTCCCTCTCTCTCTGCCCCTCCCCCGTTCATGCTCTGTCTCTCTCTGTCCCAAAAATAAATAAAAAACGTTGAAAAAAAAATTTAAAAAAAAAAAAAAAAGAGTCTCTTGTGGTTTGTTTCCCTCTCTTCTCTCCCCCACCTTCCCTTATATTCATCCATTTTGTGTCTTAAATTACACATATGAATGAAATCATATGGTATTTGTCTTTCTCTGGTTGACTTATATCACTTAGCGTAATACATTCTAGCTCCATCCACGTCATGGCAAATGGCAAGATTTCATTTTTCTGATGGCCGAGTAATATTCCAGTGTGTGTGTGTGTGTGTGTGTGTGTGTGTGTGTGTGTGTATCACATCTTTGTCCATCCATCAGTTAATGGACACTTGGGCTCTCTCCATAATTTGGCTATTATTGATAATGCCGTTATGGACATTGGGGTGCATGTACCTCTTTGAATCTGTATTTTTATATCCTTTGGGTAAATACCTAATAGTGTAATTACTAGATTGTAAGGTAGTCCTATTTTTAATTTTTTGAGGAACCTCCATACTGTTCTCCAGAATGACTGCACCAGTTTGTATTTTGATCAGCAATGCAAAAGGGTTCCCCTTTTTCTGCATCCTTGCCAACACCTGTTGTTTCTTGGGTTGTTAATTTTAGCTATTCTGACAGATGTGAGGTGGTATCTCATTGTGATTTTGATTTGTATTTCCCTGATGATGAGTGACGTTGAGCGTCTTTTCATGTGTCTTTTGGCCATCTGGAAGTCTTCTTTACAAAAGTGTCTATTCATGTCTTCTGCCCATTTCTTAACTGGGTTATTTGTTTTTTGGGTGTTGAGTTTGATAAGTTCTTTATAGATTTTGGATACTAACCTTTCTCAGGTATGTCGTTTGAAAATATCTTCTCCCATTCTGTAGACTGCCTTTTAGTTTTATTGATTGTTTCCTTTGCTGTGCAGAAGCTTTTTATCTTGAAGAAGTCCCATTGGTTCATGTTTTCTTTTGTTTCCCTTGCTTTTGGCGATGTGCCTAGTAAGAAGTTGCTCTGTCTGGGATCAAAGAGGTTGCTGCCTGTATTCTCCTCTATGACTTTGATGGTTTTCTGTCTCACATTTAGGTCTTGCATCCATTTTGAATTTATTTTTGTGTATGGTGTAAGAAAATGGTCTAGTTTCATTTTTTCTGCATGTGGTTGTCCAGTTTTCCCAACATCATTTGTTGAAGAGACTATCTTTTTTCAATTGGATATTCTTTTCTGCTTGGTTGAAGATTAGTTGACCATATAGTGGTTCATTTCTGGGTTTTCTATTCTGTTCCATTGATCTGTCTGTTTTTGTGCCAATAGCATACTGTCTTAATGACTACAGCTTTGTACTATAGCTTGAAATCTGGAATTATGATGTCTCCAGTTTTGATTTTCTTTTCCAAGATTGTTTTGGCTATTCAGGGTCTTTTGTGTTTTCATAAAAATTTTAGGATTGGTTGTTCTAGCTCTGCAAAAAAAATGCTGGTGGTATTTTGATATGGATTGCATTAAACGTGTAGATTGCTTTGGTAGTATAGACATTTTAACAATGTTTGTTCTTCCAATCCATGAGCATGGAATGTCTTTCCCTTTCTTTGTGTCATCTTCAATTTCTTTCATAACATTTCTGTAGTTTCCAGAGTATAGATCTTTTACTTTTAAACCTAGTTAGGTTTATTCCTAGGTATCTTACAGTTTTTGATGCAATTGCAATGAGATCGATTGCTTGATTTCTTTTTCTACTGCTTTGTTATTTGTATATAGAAATACAACGAGATTTCTGCACATTGATTTTATATCCTGAAACTTTGTTGAATTCATGTATTCATTCTAGCAAATTTTTGATGGACTCTTGGGTTTTCTACATATAATATCATGTCATCTGCAAATAGTGAAAGTTTACTTATTTCTTGCCAGTTTGGATGCCTTTTTGTTGTTGTTGTCTTATTGCTGAGGCTGAGACCTCCAGTACTATGTTAAATAGTAATGGTGAGAGTAGATATCCTTGTCTTGTTTCTGACCATAGGGGAAAGGCTCTCTGTTTTTCCCCATTGAGGATGATATTAGCTGTGGGTCTTTCGTATATGGCCTTTGTGACGTGAGGTATGTTCCATATATCCCTACTCTGTTGAGTGTTTTTCCTCAAGAATGGATGCTGGGGGCACCTGGGTGGCTCAGTCAATTAAGCATCCAACTCTTGGTTTTGGTTCAAGTCATGATCTCACGGTTTATGAATTTGAGCCCTGCATTTGTGCTGACAATGTGGAGACTGCTTGGGATTCTCTCCCTCCCTCTCTCTGCCCCTTCTTTGTTCATGTCTCTCTCTCAAAAAAAAAAAAAAAAAAAAAAAAAGAATGGATGCTGTATTTTGTCAAATGCTTTTTCTGCATTTGTTGACAGGATCATATGGTTCTTATCCTTTTTAATGTGGTGTATAATGTTGATTGATTTATGAATATGGAACCAGCCCTGCAGCCCAGGAATAAATCCCACTTGGTCATGGTGAATAATTTTTTTTTTAAGTTTATTTATTTTGAGGGAGAGAGAGAGAGTGTATGTGTGAGTGAGCAGCAGGGGGCAGAAAGAGAAGGAGAGAGAGAATCCCAATCTGGCTCCCCACTATCAGTGCAGAGCCCAGTGCGGGACTTGAACTCCCAAACAGTGCGATTGTGACCTGAGCTGATATCAAGAGTCAGATGCTTAACCGACTGAGCCACCCAGGCACCCCAATGATTAATTCTTTTAAAGTACTGTTGAATTCAATTTGCTAATGTCTTGCTGAGAATTTTTGCACCCATGTTCATTAGGGATATTAGCCTGTAACTCTCCTTTTTAGTGGTGTCTTTTACTGGTTTTGAAATCAAGGTAATGCTGGTTCCATAGAATGAGTTTGGAAGTTTGCCTTCTATTTCTCTATTTGAGAAAAATAGGTATTAACTCTTTGTTAAATGTCTGGTAGAATTCCCCTGGGAAGTCATCTGGGCCAGGACTGTTGTTTGTTGGGAGATTTTTGATTACTGATTCAGGTTTTTTGCTATTTATGGATGAGTGTGTTCAGTTTTTTTATTTCTGCCTGTGTCCATTTTGGTCATTTGTGAGTTTCTAGGAATTTGTCCATTTTTTCTAGATTGTCCAGTTTGCTGGCATATAATTTGCATAGTATTCTCTAATAATTGTTTGTAGTTCTGTGGTGTTGGTTGTGATCGCTCCTCTTTCATTCATGATTTTATCTATTTGGGTCCTTTCTCTGTTCTTTTTGATAAGTTTGGCTAGGGGTTTATCAGTTTTGTTAATTCTTCCAAAGAACTAGCTCTTAGTTTCATTGATCTGGTCTACTGTTTTTGTTTGTTCATTTGTTTGTTTCTATATCATTTATTTCTGTTCTAATCATTATTATTTCCCTTTTTCTGCTGGCTTTATTTGCCCTTCCTTTTCTAGCTCCTTTAGGTGTAAGTTTAGGTTGTGTACTTGGGACCTTTCTTGCTTCTTGAGGTAGGGCTGAATGGCAATATACTTTCCTCTTAGGACTGCCTTTGTTGCATCCCAAAGGGTTTGGACTGTTGTGTTTTCATTTTCACTTGCTTCCATACTTTTTTATTCTTTAATTTCCTGGTTAACCCATTCATTTTTTACTAGGGTGTTCTTTAACCTCCATGTATTTGAGGGCTTTCCAATTTTTTTTTCTTGTGGCAACTTCAAGTTCATAGTGTTATGGCCTGAAACTATGCATGGTATGATCTTGATAGTTTTGTACTTGTTGAGGGCTGATTTGTGACTCAGTATGTGATCTATTCTGGGGAATGTTCCACATGCACTCAAAGAGAATGTTTATTCTGCTACTTGAGGATGAAATGTTCTGAATATATCTGTTAAGTCCATCCGGTCTAGTGTATCCTTCAGAGTCATTGTGTCCTTGTTGATTTTCAGCTTAGGTGATCTGTCTATTGCTATAAGTGGGTATTAAAGTCCCCTACTATTATTGTATTGTTCTCAATGAGTTTCTTTATACGATTAATTGATTTATATATTTGCGTTTTCCAAGTTGGGGGCATAAATATTTATAATTGTTAGATTTTCTTGAAGGATAAACCCCTTAATTATGATGTAATAATGCCCTTCTTCATCTCTTGTTACAGACTTTGTTTTAAAATCTAGTTTGTCTGATATAAATATGGCTACTCTGGCTTTCTTTTGACATCCATTATCATGATAGATGTTTCTCCATCCCCTCACTTTCAATCTGCAGGTGCCTTTAGGTCTAAAATGAGTCTCCTGGGGTGCTTGGGTGGCTCAGTTGGTTAAGCATTCAACTTCAGCTCAGGTCATGATCTCACAGTTTACGGGTTCGAGCCCCATGTCAGGCTCTGCACTGACCACTCGGAACCTGGAGCCTGCTTCGGATTCTCTGTCTCCCTCTTTCTTTCTGCCCTTCCTGGGCTCATGCTCTCTCAAATATAAATAAATATTTTTGAAAAAATAAAATGAGTGTCTGGTAGGCAGTATATAGATCGATCTTGTGTTGTTTTTTTTTTTTAATCCATTCTGATACCCTGTGTCTTTTGACTGGAGCATTTAGTCCATTTACATTCAGAGAAATTATTGAAAGATATGAATACAGTGCCATTGTGTTACTTGTAGATTTGGTGTTTCTAATGATGCTTTCTGGTCCTTTCTAGTCTTTGTTGCTTTGAGTCTTTTTTTTTTTTTCTCACCACTCAAAGTGTCTCCCTTAAGTATTCTTGTAGGGCTGGGCTAGTGGTCACAAACTCCCTTAGTTTTTGTTTGTCTGGGAAACTCCTTATCTCTCCTTCTATTTTGAAAGAAGTCTTGCTGGGTAGAGTATTCGTGGCTACATATTTTTTTCCATTCAACACACTGAATATTTGGACACTCTGAATATATTTGGACACTCTGGTGTCCAACTGGCCTGCCAGTTTCTTTGGACAGATCTGCTGAGAACATGATCTGCCTTCCCTTGTAGGTTAATGACTTTTTTTCCCTTGTTGCTTCCAGGATTCTTTCCTTGTCTGTGTATTTTGTAAATTTGACTTTGATATGTCTTGGTGATGGCTGGCTTTTGTTGAATTTAATGGGAATTCTCTGTGCTTCTTGGATTTTCCCCAGATTAGGGACATCTTCAGCTATAATCTGCTCATAAACCTTCTGCCCCTTTTTCTCTCACTTCATCTTCTTGGACTTCTATGATATGAATGTTACTACATTTTAATAAATTGCGAATTACCTAAGTCTGCCTTCATGATCCCTCACCTCTGTTTCTCTCTTCTTTTCAGCTTCATTGTTTTTCATAATTTCATCTTCTATATCACTAATTCGCTGCCTCATCCATCCTAGTTTTCATGGCCTTCATTTGGGTTTGCATCTTGGTTATAGTATTTTTAATTTCAGCCTGACTAGATTTTCGTTCTTTTCTTTGTGTAAAATGGATGCTCTGGCGTCTTCTATGCTTTTTTTCAAGGCCAGCTAGTATCCTTATAATCATTGTTTTAAATTCTAATTCAGACATCTTACTTATGTCTGCATTGACTAAATCCCTCACTTTCATTTCTTCCTGGTCTTTATTTTGAGATGAATTCCTCTGTCTTGTCATTTGGGAGGAAGAAAAAAATAGTAATGGAATGAAATAAAAATAAATTTTTAAAAATCAAATAAAGGAACCTAATTCCTACATATGTTTTGATCTTCTTGTTAAGAGAAGCATTGACAGTAGCAAAAAGGCAGGGCAGTCCACATGTCCATCAATGGATGAGTGGATAAACAGTGTGTTCTATCCATATGACAGAATATTGTTTGAATGCAAGATGAAACAAGTTTTGATACACACTACGTTGAAAACATACACTGAGTTAAAGTGGTACAGAAGGCCACAGAGAGAATGATTCCATTCATGTGAACTGTCCAGAATTGGGAAATCATTATTCTTCACAAGTATTCAGGACACAGAAGATCAGGAAAGATGTAGGACCTTCCCCACACAGGAGGAAAATAAGCAGCCATGACAAGCATGTAACATGGGATCCTAGGCTGGGTCTACATCACTGGTTGATTGTAACAAGATATAACTGAGGAACAGACAGATGAGGAGATGCAGAGGGCCAGGTGTCGGGAAGTGTGCAGAGCTTCCGTGGCCTTGCCAGGTGCGCATCTCTCCCCAAACCTCCTGAATGAGACATTTTAGACACAGAAGTTCTTTCTGAGGAAGTGGTATTGGAGGAAAGAGCAAAATGAAGTCAGCAAAAGTCACTTGGGCAAAATAGTGAACTAGGACGCTCCAAAATCTTGTCCCTGCACAAGATATTTTTAAAAAATACAAAAAATCCAGAAAGTGGCTAAAATAATACTATAGGATTTCTGGTAAATAGTCAAATATCTACGGTAACCAATTAAATACCCAGTCAAGAAAAAGCCATATTCAAAACAGTAGGAAATTTTGTACTGTTTACCTTTTTGGTTTTTTTTAAATTTTTTTAACGTTTATTTATTTTTTTGAGAGAGAGAGAGAGACAGAGCATGAACGGGGGAGGGTCAGAGAGAGAGGGAGACACAGAATCGGAAACAGGCTCCAGGCTCCAAGCCGTCAGCACAGAGCCTGACGCGGGGCTTGAACCCACAGACTGCGAGATCATGACCTGAGCCAAAGTTGGACGCTTCAACCAACTGAGCCACCCAGGCGCCCCTGTACTGTTTACTTTTATATTTTATTTTATTTTTTAAATTTACATCCAAGTTATGTAGCATATAGTGCAACAATGATTTCAGGAGTAGATTCCTTAATGTCCTTACCCATTTAGCCCATCCTCCCTCCCACAACCCTTCCAGCAACCCTCTGTTTGTTCTCCATATTTATGAGTCTCTTCTCTTTTGTCCCCCTCCCTGTTTTTATATTATTTTTGCTTCCCTTCCCTTGTGTTCATCTGTTCTGTGTCTTAAAGTCCTCATGTGAGTGAAGTCATGATATTTTTCTTTCTCTGACTAATTTCGCTTAGCATAATACCCTCTAGTTCCATCCACGTAGCTGCAAGTGGCAAGATTTCATTCTTTTTGATTGCCGAGTAATACTCCATTGTGTGTGTGTGTGTGTGTGTGTGTGTGTGTGTATATATATATATATATATATATATATATATATATATGTATACCACATCTTCTTTATCCATTCATCCATTGATGGACATTTGGACTCTTTCCATACTTTGACTATAGTTGATAGTGTTGCTATGAACATTGGGGTGCATGTGCCCCTTTGAAACAGCATCCTTGTATCCCTTGGATAAATACCTAATAGTGCCATTGCTGGTTTGTAGGGTAGTTCTATTTTTAATTTATTGAGAAACCTCCATACCAGTTTCCAGAGTGGCTGCACCAGTTTGCATTGCCACCAGCAGTGCAAAAGAGATCCTCTTTCTCCACATCCTCGCCAACATCTGTTGTTGCCTGAGTTGTTAATTTTAGCTATTCTGACAGGTGTGAGGTGGTATCTCATTGTGGTTTTGATTTATATTTCCCTGATGATGAGTGATGTGGAGCATTTTTTCATGTGTTGCTTGGCCATCTGGTTGTCTTCTTTGGAGAAGTGTCCATTTATGTCTTTTGCCTATTCCTTCACTGGGTTATTTGTTCTTTGGGTGTTGAGTTTGATAAGTTCTTTGTAGATTTTGGATACTAACCCTTTATCTGATATGTCGTTTGCAAATATCTTCTCCCATTCTGTCAATTGCCTTTTAGTTTTGCTCATTGTTTCCTTCGCTGTGGAGAAGCTTTTTATTTTGATGAGGTCCCAGTAGTTCAGTTTTGCTTTTGTTTCCCTTGCCTCTGGAGATGTGTTGAGTAAGAAGTTGCTGCAGCCAAGATCAAAGAGGTTTTTGCCTGCTTTCTCCTCGAAGATTTTGATGGCTTCCTGTCTTACATTTAGGTCTTTCATCCATTTTGAGTTTATTTTTGTGTATGGTGTAAGAAAGTGGCCAGGTTCATTTTTCTGCCTGTCACTGTCCAGTTTTCTCAGCACCACTTGCTGAAAAGACTGTCTTTATTCCATTGGATGTTCTTTCCTGCTTTGTCAAAGATTAGTTGGCCATACATTTGTGGGTCCATTTCTGGGTTCTCTATTCTGTTCCATTGATCTGAGTGTCTGTTTTTGTGCCATGTACTGTTTTTACTTGCTGTGCCCTACACGTTTCATGCACAGCAACAATCTTGGTCTGAAGGAGGCAGCAGCTCAGCCCTCAATTCCCTGATTCAAACCAGAGAGAGAAGAGCAGAATAGAACTTAATTGTAACATTATAACCTGTCTGGGGGCCTAAAGAGTGATATCTGTTTTGTCTACTCCAAAGCTCAGGTGGAAAAGTGGTAGGCATTGCTCAGGAAAGCTGCAGAGGAACTATATACCCACAGGTGCCTGAGGGAAGAGATTACAGGTGGAGATATCCAACAGACCATCTAGAGCCCCAAAGAGTAGCTGGATGAGACTGGAAAATTAAGACGTTCAGAAGTAGCTATGTATATGAGGAAATTAGTAAAGCCACACAAGCCGAGGGAAGACATATACTCAGAAGAGACATGAGAAGATCTTGAGCTTTCATCTGCAGCTGATCTCAAGGCCTAGAAAAGAGCCAGATAACTACTGAAATAATGCTCTAGTACAAAACCAGTCTGCAAAGACTAGGATAGATGGATTCTTTCAAATGCCCAATTTTCAACATCAACAAAATTACTAGACGTACAAAGAAATAGGAAAATATGACCCACTTAAAAAAAGAAAATAAATTGGCAGAAACCATCCCTGAAAAGGCACAGGCATCAGACTTACTAGACAAAGACTTTTTAAAAGTTATCTTTAAGTACACTGAAAGGGACGCCTGGGTGGCTCAGTTGGTTAAGCATCTGACTCTTGATCTTAGCTCAGGTCATTATCTCACAGTTCATGAGATCAAGCCCTGCATCGGGCTTTGTGCTGTCGTTTATACAAAAATAAATAATAATATTTAATATTTAATAATTTATATTTAAACAATAAATATATTATGTATAAATATTTAGTGTGGAGCCTCCTTCAGATTCTCTCTCCCTCTCTCTCTGCCCCTCAACCACACTCTTTCTTTCAAAATAAATAAACATTTAAAAAGTACACTGAAAGAGCTAAATAGAAACACAAAGAACTAAAGGAAATCATGAATATTTTATGTGAACAAAATGAGAATATCAACAAAGAGGTAGAAATTATAAAAAGGAACCAAAAAATATCCTGAGTTAAAAAAAATTACAATAACAATTTAAAAATAAATTAGAGGGGGCTCAATAGCAGATATGGCCAGGCAGAGAAAGAATCAGTGAACTTGATGATAGGACATGAAATTATCCAATCTGAGGAGAAAAATGAAGAAAAGTGAACAGAGATGAAGAAACATATGGGGCATCATCAAACAGATCAATATATGCTTTATGGATATTCCAGAAGGAGAAATGAGGAAGAAAGAGGCAGAGATTATTTGAAGAAATAATGACGAAGGACTTCACAAATTTGAGGAAATACATGGATCTACAAGTCCAAGAAACTCAAGGATTCCAAATAGGATTAAACCCAAGAGACTACAGCAAAACACATTAAAATCAAACTGTCAAAAGAAAAGACAAGGAATCTTGAAAGCAGCAAGAGAAAAATGATTCATCATGTGCAAGAGATGCTCAATAAAATTTGCAGCCAATTTCTTAGTAAGAACTTTGGAGGTCTAAAGGGAGTGGATTTATATATTTAAAGTGCTACAAGAAAAAGCTGTCAACTGAGAACTCTACATCCAGCAAAAATGAGGGCATAAATAAGACATTCCCAGATGAAAAAAAGCTCTGTCTCTCTCTCTCTCAAAAATAAATAAACATTAAAAAAATAAAGTAATCCCAGGGTACCTGGGTGGCTCAGTCAGTTAAGCATCTGATTCTCATGAGTTTGAGCCCTGGGTTGGGCTCCTTGCTGGCAGTTCAGAGCCTACTTGGGATTCTCTTACTTTCTCTCTCTCTCTCTCTGCCCCTCCCCTGCTCACACTCTGTCTTTCAAAATAAATAAATAAAATTTAAAAATACTTAAAGTGATCTCTACACTCAATGTGGGGCTTGAGCTCAGGACTCCAACATCAAGAGTCACGTGCTCCAAAAGCTGAGCTAGCCAGGCACCCCAAGATACTTATTTTACATTTGAGTTTTTATGCATTTTATTTTATTTAAAAAAAATTTAAATGTTTATTTTTGAGAGAGAGAGAGAGAGAATGGAGGACGGGCTGTAAGAGAGGGAGACACAGAGTCCGAAGCAGGCTCCAGGATCTGAGCTGTCAGCACAGAGTCTGATGTGGGGCTAAAACTCACAGACTGGAGATCATGACCTGAGCCAAAGTTGGACCCTTAACTGACTGAGCCACCCAGGCACACCTAAATGCATTTTATTTTTAGATAACCTACATGACATTTTTTTTTTCTTAAAAACAATGCCTCTGCTCCAAATAAATTGAAGTCAAAATTATTGAAGTGCTCAAGATGACATCAATCCTATTCGTCTAAGTCCTGGTTTGTGTGGATGAAAAGCAGAAGCCAGTTATGACAACAGGTGATATATCCAAAGTCATAGCCAGATTTGTTAACATTTTTCCATTTTTTTTTTTAAATTTTAATGTTTATTTATTTTTGAGACAGAGAGAGAGACAGAGCACGAGCAGGGCAGGAGCAGAGAGCAGGAGACACAGAATCCAAAGCAGACTCCAGGCTCTGAGCTGTCAGCACAGAGCCTGATGTGGGGCTTGAACTCACAGACCAGAAGATCATGACCTGAGCTGAAGTCGGACGCTCAACCAACTGAGCCACTCAGGTGCCCCAACATTTTTCCATTTCTAAACCATCATTTAAAAAAATCAGGTATGAGGTCACACTATTCTCACAATAGTCCAACAGAGCAACCATGCCATCTAGATTCATGTTTTCACCAATAAAGAACTGGTAGTTTTTTTGAAATTAGCAAGGGTGTGCTTGATTTGTTTTGCAGTCCCTCTCATAAAAGTTGTTAGTCTTTCTGGCCTCTGTTCTTCAAGTTTGCCGTTGATTGACTTCATGTAATCTTCTATGTACTTCTTATATGCTTCTTTTGTGAATCTGGTTTCCTGCAAGTGATGGTTCATGACAACATCAACACCAGTGGTTAATGTCCTTTTGGTACCTTCACCTTTGGGGCCTTCATCAGAGGCATTTCCACCAATGAACCAGTCATCAGTGTTACCCTCTGTCCTACTGATCCCTTCACTTCCAGGCATAGCCTGTCCATGATCTGGATTTTGTAGTTGTTGGAGAATATCTCATCATGGCTGATGAAGTCCTGGTAGATAATGATGTCTGCAGCTGGAGAGAGACAACAGTGGTGCTAGTTCAACAGGAGCAGAGAGCTCTGAGCCAGCGTGGTACAGCCGGAGTGGCACTGGGGTTGGAGGAGCAGGAGGAAAAGCCCAAGACATTCATTTCAGATCTGACGCAAATAGGTTGAAAATGAAAGAATGGAAAAGAGATTTCACGTATGGTAACCAGAAGAAGAGAGCTAAGGTAGCTAAACTAATATGAGACAAAACAGACCTTATGTCAATAATTGTTGCAAGTGACAAAGAAGGGCATTATATTGATGATAACTTCGCAAGAAGTTACCATAATTATAAACATACATGTACAAAATACCAGAAATCCAAAGTATATGAAACAAACATTGAAAGAATTGAAGGGAGAAATAAACAGCTCTACAATAGTTGGACATATCAGTGACCACTTGCAATAATAGATAGAACAATCAGACAAAAGATCAGTAATAAAATAGAAGACTTGAACAACACTATAAACCAATTAAACCTAACAGACATGCATAGAACAGTTGAACCAACAAAAGCAGAATACACATTTTTCTCAAGTGCCCATGGAATGTTCTCCAGGATAGACTATATGTTAAGCCAGAAAACAAGTCTTATTTTATTTTATTTTATTTTATTTTATTTTATTTTATTTTATTTTATTTTGTTTTATTTCTTTATTTCTGAGAGAGAGAGAGGCAGAGAGAGGAAGACCCAGAATCCGAAGCAGGGTCCAGGCTCTGAGCTGTCAGCACAGAGCCTGATGTGGGGCTTGAACCCACAAACCGCAAGATCATCACCTTAGCTGAAGTGAGACGCTACCTAGCTGCCCCAGTAACTTTAAAGAGTTTGCAATCATACATAATTTCTTTTCTGATTTCAATGGAATGATACTAGAAATCATTAACAGAAGGAAGTGTGAAAATTCACAAATATGTTGAAATTAACCACACATTCTTTTTTTTAATGTTCATTTATTTATTTATTTTTTTTGAGAGAGAGACAGAGTGTGAATGGGGGAGGGGCAGAGAGAGAGGGAGACACAGAATCCAAAACAGGCTCCAGACTCTGAGCTGTCAGCACAGAGCCCAGTGCAGGACTTGAACCCACGAACTGGGAGATCATGAGCTGAGCCGAAGTTGGATGCTTAACCAACTGAGCCACCCAGGCACCCCAAAATCATCCCTGTTTGCTGATAACATGATTTTATATGTAGAAAAGTCTAAAGAGCCACCCCACACACACACAGACACACACACACAAACGCTATAACTAATAAATTCAGCAAAATCCCAGGATACAAAAATCAACATTGAAAAATCAGTCACATTTTTCATCAGCAATGGTAACATTCTAAAAAGGAAATCGAGAACATTCCATTTACAATAGCCTCAAAAAGAATAAAATACTTAGGAACAAATCTGATCAAGAAGTCAAAAGAATTGTACATTGAAAACTACAAAACATTGCTGAAAATTAAGGAAGGTGTAAATAAATAGAAAAATTAAGATTTCCACACTACCCAAAGTGATCCTCAGATTTGATGCAATCCCCATCACAACATAATAATTTTTATTTCAGATGTAGAAAAATCCCATCCTAGAATTCATATGGAATATGAAGGGATCTTGAATAGCCAAAACAATCTTGAAAAAAAAAAATATTTGGAGGCCCACTCCCTTATTTCAAAACAAACTACAAAGCTAAAGTAATCAGAATAGTATGGTGGTATGCCTGGGTGGCTCAGTGGGTTAAGCATCAGACTCTTGGTTTTGGCTCAGGTCATGATCTCATGGTTCATGGGTTTGTGCCCCACGTCTGGCTTTGCACTCAGGATTCTCTCTCCTTCTCTCTCTGCCCTTGCCCCCACTCACATGCACTGTCTTGTTCTCTGTCTCAAAATAAACAAAACTTAAAAAAAAACTGGGGGGGGCCCTTGGTTGGCTCAGTCGGTTAAGTGTCCGACTACAGCTCAGGTCACAATCTCAAAGTTCATGAGTTCAAGCCACGTGTTGGGCTCTGTGCTGACAGTGTAGAGCTGGAGTCTGCTTCAAATTCTGTGTCTCCCTCTCTTTCTTCCCCTCCCCCACTCACACTCTGTCTCTTGTCCTCTCAAAAATAAATAAACATTAAAATTTTTTTTTAAAAACTGTGGTACTGGAATAAGGCTGACATATAGATCAATGGAAAAGAATGGAGAGCCCAGAAATAAGCCCTTGCATATATGGTTAAGTACTTTTTAACAGATGGTGCTAAGTAAACAGGATATTCACATGCAAAAGAATGAAGTTGACCCCTTACCTTACATTACATACAAAAATTAAAGTAAATCAAACACCTAAACATGAGACCTGACTTTATAAAACTCTTAGAAGCAAACATAGGAGAAAAGTTGGATTTGGCAATGATTTCTTGGATATGACCCTAAAAGCACAAGCAACAGAAGAAAAAATAGATAAACCGAACTTCATCAAAATTGAAAACTTTTGTACTTCAAAGGACACTCTCAAGAGAATGAAAAAAACTGGGAGAAAATATTTGCAAATCATGTATCTGATGAGTTGATGAAACTCATCATCAACAACAACAAAATTTAAAAACAGACAAAGAACTTGAATTTACATTTCTTCATTCTGAACTTTTCTTGACATGTTGACTTCTAGCCCCCTGTGGTACTCCAGCAGCGAGGATAAACAAGAAGGGGTCTGTGCTGCTTACCAATTTATTGCCTCTTGGCTCCAAATTCACTCTTCATTGCTTGCTTGTGCAAAAACAGAGCTGGGCCATTTAAAAGTAATGTTTCCAGGGCGCCTGGGTGGCTTAGTTAGACATCCAATTTTTGATCTCGGCTCAAGTCATGATCCCATGGTTCATGGGATCGAGCCCTGTGTTGGGCTCTGCACTGCACAAGAGCCTGCTTGGGATTCTCTCTCTACCTCTCTCCCTGCCCTTCCCCCACCTACACTATCTCTCTCTCTCTCTCTCTCTCTCTCTCTCTCTCAAAATAATTAAATAAACTTCTAAAAAATGTTTACTTATTTTTGAGAGAGAGAAAGATACGGAGTGTGAGTGGGGAAGGGGCAGAGAGGGAGACACAGAATCTGAAGCAGGCTCCAGGCTCTGAGCTGTCAACACAGAGCCCAATGCGGGGCTCAAACTCATGAACCTCAAGATCATGACCTGAGCCAGAGTCGGACGCTTCATCGACTGAACCACCCAGGCACCCCAATAAACTTTTTTAAAAAGTAATTTTTCCTTTGTCAGGTGACACAATGTTAAGCTTTGTCAGCTGTGGGCTCTGGAGAGCGATTGCATGAGGAAGGGGTTTTCCTTCTTATTCTGGTGTGTTTCAGTGGTTCCAGAAGTATGTATGGATTCCTCAGTGCCCAGCTCCTGCAACACAGAAGGCTTTTCCAGTGCCACGACTCTGCAGCTCATGTAGTTCTTCCAGAGCCTGGCTTCTGTAGTAATAGTGGTAAGCAGCACCCAGCAGCTTTCCCCTGCAACACCCTTTAGTTGTCTTTGTAGGAGGGTGCCTCCAGTGAGACACCTTTCTATGAAATGGCTTTCTTTGGGACCTCAGAAGGTAGGTTTCCAGCAAATTCTGGAGGGCAAATTTCCAGCAACTACCATTGGCACAGCACCAAGCAACTGTGCCATCCAATTTCCACAGCCACGTCCTCTCCAACTGGGTCTGGTTCTCAGGCCTAGTGCTCTACCCCAGCCTCAGAGGTGGTCAATGAACCTTATATCTGCTGATCCTATATTCTTTAGAGTTGTCTTTACTGAAATTTCTTGTGTAGTGTGTAATTCTACACATTAAACTTAAGCTGTTAAAATTACTGTATGGCTTCCATCTCCTAATTTGACCCTGACTGACACAGGGTCCCTGCCCAACATAACAAGGAAATAGGACGAACAACCTGTCACCGTTAAACAATACGCTGTGCTAAACTAGCAGTGGGACAGAGTGCTGGGGCAGCAGGTAGAAAGGTGCCTGGAAGGTCCATGAGGGCTAATGAGAGAATTAAGCTCAAAGGATGACTAGATCAGGGCGCTCCACGTTCATCATTGACACCTCCTCCTAATCTCATAATCAATCTCTGAGGTATGTCACTTCTGTCTCCCAAGTCTGGTCCATGCTTTCCACCCCAGTGTTGTTCCTCAGGCCAGGCCACCATCATCTCTGGCTGGTTTATTATGATGACCCTGTAATTGTTCTCTTTACCTCCAGGCTTGCTACGTCAGCCTGTCCTCCACACTGAAGCCAGAGTGATTCTTCTAAAAGGCAAATTTGGGTCCAAACGGTCTTTGACTAAAAACTGTTGGTGGCTGCCCATTGCCCTTAGGACAAAATCTGAACTCCTTTGTTTGGCCACAAAGCTTGGGAAGATCTGGACTTTGCTCACCTTCCCAGTTTTATCTTATGCCACCCTTCTCACATCCTTAGTCTCAAATCACATGGAATGTCAGTTTCCTTAGGGACCTTTACAAGTGCTGCTGCTTCTTCTAGGAAGCCCTCTCCCTACACCCTCCCTTACCCTTTCACCCTCATCCTTGCTTCTTCAGCTCCCCTTCAGCTGCAGCTAATATCTGCTCCTCTGAAAAGCCTTCCCAAACCTGCTCTCCCTGATCTGGCAAGGTGCTCTTTGTGTACGTTTCAGTCACACCCTGTACTGCTCTCATATCCCTTATCACAGGCTGGTAATTATCTAATGTATATGTCTCTCACGACCCTGTAAACTCCATGAGGTCAGAAACTCTTGTTCACGTTTGTTTCCTCAGCACCTATTTTAGTGCCTGCTGCATTAGGTGTTTGATAAATGCTGGGGAACAAAAAGAATGCACACGCAAAGGTGACCAGGGAGGGCATGCATAAAAGTATGTCATGTAAGCAGAGTGTAGGGACGTAGGTGGGAGTGGCTGGACTCGAAGGGCAAGCTGTGGGAAGCCAGGTTGGGAAAGGCCCTTTTGTTCACACCTAAGCAGTTTATACCATATGGTGAGGATCAAACATCCCACATTGGCTATAGGTGACTGAACTGGACTTCCAGTTCATGCATTTGATTTGACCAGGACAGTTTTAAGAACTTGCAAATATGAATGCCTTTCAGTTTGTCACAAGTCACACCAGCCCCCATGTTAACAGGCCTCCTTCCCTCATGCAAACTGGCTGTCTGCCCCACTGAGATCCGTGTTTGCTACCCCTGCAGATGGGTGGGAGGTAGCCTAGGGAGGGGAAGGATTTAAAGGAGGATTTCAGATATGAGTCCTAGAAATATAGACAGATCCACCCTCAGTAGGGAGTGTGTTTTTGAGAGTTCCTTGGGAGAAGTGAATTTATTTCATCTGAAGGGCCCTGGGAGCAAAGACAGACCCAGAAAATCAGAGGAATTGCCCACATTTTGAAGAGCTTATACCTTTAAACTGCTAAATTGGCCAGTGCCAGTCTGGGTCCACTCTCTCCTGTTTACTTTCTGAAACAAAAACTGCCCTGATGGAATCTGAAGTCAGAGCTGCAGTAGATCAACATTGACTCAGCAACCTGCCATGCTGCAAGGCCTTATGCCAGGAGCTGTGAAGGATACAAAACAGAAGGGAGAGCTGGAATCTAGCATCTCCTGGGGGAAATGACAGCCACAGACTCACACTATGACCCGTAGAGACAGTGGGCTGGTGCTTTGGCAGTGCTCTACCTTGATGAGGTCTCCACAGTACAGAATGTGGCCAACGATATTATAGGTCAAGGAACTCTAGTCTTTCATGTTCCCAACATAGGTAGGGTCTTAGGGAAAGGTTCTTTCTAAAAGAACTCCCTGGTTTTTAAGCCAGATGGTCCATTTATTAATTTGTAAATGGGACATTACCCTGGTAGTAGCCTCAAAACTCAGTTCCACTCTCCAAGGACTCCTGTCCCAATGTAAAGGTTCTTAGAAAACTAAGCTGCTGATCAGAAAGAAGCCATGAACAAGCTTCATGATCGATCTCTATCCCCAAAAAGAACACACCTCTTTAATGACCAGGAGACAGTCTCCATCAATCAAGGCCGGACAGATTGGGATGAGTTTTTAACAATTTAATTCTCCTTTTACAAAACTTCACCTAAGCTCAAGATTCTCTTAAGCACAAGCACCATCCTGTGCTTTCATGGCCTTTCCTGCATTTGTGGTTCTTGCCAAGTGAAAGCTGAGTGTTATCCTATCCTATCAAGCTGGATGAACCAAAGTTTCCCAATAGCTGACTAGAGGAAAATGATGGACAAACGTGTGCCATTCAGCACTCATAGCCCAGCATGCTGATCTCAACACCTGCCCCCCAGATGCCACCTTTCACTGCAAGTAGTTCTGGTGTGAGGCCTTTGCTTTGTAAATACCACTGGCAACAGTTCATAACAGCAGATGAAGTAGTAAATACCTCATGAATAAACTCTCTGTTCCCAATGCCAACATTAATTGGATTAATAATTTTCACGAAGATTTCAATATGTCACAATCCTAATCATATCTTCAAGTGAATAGGACAATTTCATGAAGATAAAAAAAGTTGATCCTTTCAAATTGGGCTTTCAAGAATTGTCTCTGCACAGTGTCAATAAAGTATGAGTTCTGATAATCATGAACAAACAAAACCTCACTTGAATTTCCTTTATTTTTAAGATTTTTTATTTTTAAGTAACCCCTACACCCAACGTGAGGCTTGAACCCACAATCCCAAGATCAAGAGCCATATGCTCCACTGACTGAACCAGCCTGGCACCCTTAATAATTTCATTTTGTAATACTTGCCTGTTTTGTGGTAGTTTGGGGGCTAGTTATAATTTAAACAATCAGTAGACTTTAGTTTCAGAAGTGTTTTAGGTTTATGGAAAATTGATGGAAAAGTACAGAAAGTTTCTATATACCACATTTCCCACTGTTTCCCCTACATTTGCGCCTTGTATTAGTGTCACACATTTGTTTCAACTGATGAACCAATATTGATACATTTTTATTAATTAAAGTCCAGTAGTTCACATTAGGGGTCACTCTTTGTGTAAGTACAGGCTATGTGTTTTCACAAATGTATAATGACATGTGCCCATCATTACTGTATCATAGAGTATAGTTTCATTGCCCTAAAAGTCCCCCCTATTCCACGATTTGTCCTTCTCTTCCCCTAACCTCTGGCAAAACTACAAAACTGTTAGAAGATAATATAGGTGAAAAATCTAGGTAACCTTGGGCTTGGCATTGACTTTTTAGATACAACACCAAAAGCATGATCCATGAAAGAAAGAATTGATGTTGTGCTTCATTAAAATTAAAAGTTCCTGCTCTGTGAAAGACACTGTGGAGAAAATGAAAAAATGTATCACAGACCGGGAGAAAATCTTTGCAAAACTTGATATTTGCTAAAGGACAGGTGTCCAAAATATATAAAGAAATTTTATTTATTAAAAAAAATTTAATGTTTATTTATTTTTGAGAGTGAGATAGAGCATGAGCGGGGGAGGGGCAGAGAGAGACGGAGACACAGAATCGGAAGCAGACTCCAGGCTTGGAGCTGTCAGCACAGAGCCCGACGCCGGGCTTGAACCCATGAACCATGAGATCAGGACCTGAGCCAAAGTTGGATGCTCAACTGACTGAGCCTCCTCAGTTAAAAGAACCTTTTAAATTCAGCAGTAAGAAAACTAACAGCCTGCTTAAAAATGGCAAAAGATCTGAACAGACACCTCACCAAAGAAGCTACACAGATGGCAAATATGCATGTGAAAATATGCTCAACATCATATATTATTAGAGAGTTGCAAGTGAAAACAATGACACACGACTGCACACCTATTAGAACGGCTAAATTTCCAAAACACTGACAATACCAAGCATTGGTGAGGATGTGGAGTAACAGGAACTCTCAGTCATTGCTGGTGAGAATACAAAATGGTACATTTTGGAAGACGGTATGGCAGTTTCTTACAAAACTAATTGTGATTTTTTTTAAAGTTGGAAATCAAATATATAACTTGTTTGTCAATAGTGCCATAACCGGATTTTCTTTAAGAATTAAAGAAAGCTTAAAAAGCAAGTAACGGTGGTGCGCGTGGGTGGCTTAATCCTTGAATGTCTGACTTTGGCTCTGGTCACGATCTCCGGGTTTGTGAATTCCAGCCCCACATGGAGCTGTGCTGACAGCTCAGAGCCTGGAGCCTGCTTGGAATTCTGTGTCTCCCTCTCTGCCCCTCCCCCACTCACATTCCATGTCTTTCTCTCAAAAATAAATAAACATTAAAAAAAAATTTTTTTTTAAAGAAAATCCAGCTGTCTTTTACCAAGCCAGACATTAAAGAGATATGCAAAAATGTAAAATGAGACCACTTTTCTCACTATTTTTTTGGTTTTAGAAGAGGAAGTATTTTAAAAATATTTATGTCAACATGTAAGAGTTTATTATTTTGTAATAAACAAATAAATGTTTTAAAATTCTGTGTTAAGTTCTAATATGGCAAATTTTAATAGGTATAATTAATATAAATAGAAAGCCTTAAAAATCTTCAATAAAATTTTAAAACATAAAAGGATGCTGAACCCAAAAAGTTTGACAACCATTAATTTAGTAAGCCACATGCTACTTGAAGCACTTTCTATTTTTTTTTTAAGTTTGTTTATTTAGTTTGAGAGGGAGAGAAAGAGTGTGAGTGAGCCCGGGAGCGGGGCAGAGAGAGAGGGAGGGGGAGAGAGAGAGACAGAGAGAGAATCCCAAGCAGGCTCTGAGTTGACATCAATGTGGGGCTGTAACTCTTGAACCGTGAGATCATGACCTAAGCCAAAACCAGGAGTCGGCTGCTTAACCGACTGAGCCACCCAGGTGCCCCTTGATGCACTTTCTAAAATAAGGTATAGGACAATGATAGTAAAATAAGGAAGAAAAACACAGAGGAATAAATCTAATGACTATGGATTTATATTCTTTTGATAGTATGAAGAAGCTTTTACAAAGAAAAAAGCAAACAATTTTGTACAGAAACTTCAACACATTTTGTACAATATTCTCACTTTGCTGACATCATTTATGCAAATTCTTCATAGTTTACTTGACTATCAATATTAATATCTGCTTCCCTGATCATTTCATCAACCTCCTCATCTGTTAACTTTTCTCCAAGGTGTTTTATCATGTGACATAATTCTATCACACTAACATAGCCATTGTCATTCCTATTAAACACAAGAATGCTTCTCTAACTTCTTTACTCTCTGTCCCTGTCTTTCATTTTTCTTGCCATCATTGTCAGAAAGTCCAGGAACTCAGTTGTACTATTTTCATTATCATTTGCTTCATTCATTCATCCTGAAACTTTGCTATGGAGTTTTGCCCAAGAGTCCTCATTACCGTTTCCAAACTTTTGATGTCCACCACTGTCCTTGTCAAATGGTGGAAAGCTGCTTTGAATTCTGCACTTGAATTCTGCAATCTGTTTTCCCTTCAGTTGCCAGCATTACTTGTCCTCAAGCGACAATCACACAAACGTTCAGCTTATTAGCTCCACTCACTGTCTGTAATACTCCTTCTTAATATTTATATTTATATATTTTTAAGGTAAAATTTATGTACAATAACATGCAAAAAAGCTTTTGTGTGCATTCATTGGGTTTTGATAGCTACTGTGGTGTATTTGATTGCACACCAATGAAAAAGAAAAAGTCATTTCTGACAGTCAGGAGCTAACTTTGCACTATTAGGCTTTGGTATTCTTTGGCTTTCTATTGCTGAGTCTGCTGTATGAAAATATACCATACTTGGTTCATCCATTCACCTGTTGAAGGACATTGGGTTGTTTCCGATCTTTGGCTATTAAGAATAAAGGTGGTATGAATAAAAAGACTTGTATAAGTCTTTTTGTGGACATATATTTTCATTTCTCTTCTGGAAAGTACCTAGGAGTGAAATTGTTGGGTCATATGGTAGATGATATTTAACTTTATGAGAAACTGCCACATTTTCCGAAGTGTTTCACAATTTTACATTTTCCATCAATGTATGATTGTTTCAGTTTCTCCACTTCCTTGCCAACAATTGTTTCAATTGCTAGACTTCCTTGTCATTGTTTTTCATGTTAGCCATTCTGGTGGGTAGGAAATGGTATCTCGTGGGTTTCATTTGAATTTCCTTTTTAGAAAACTTTACCCATCATATTAAATTAATGCTATGCATTTGAATCTTACTTATCTGGTATAGCTATATTTAATTTTATTATTATTATTTAAAGTATTTATTTATTTTGAGAGAGAGCACGTGAGTGGGGAGGGGCAGAGAGAGAGGGAGAGAGAATCCCAAGCAGGCTCCCTGCTGTCATCACAGAACCTGACATGGGGCCCAATCTCACAAACTGAGCTGAAATCAAGAGTCAGATGCTTAACCGACTGAGCCACCCAGGTGCCCCATATAATTATATTTAATTTAAAAATCTCCTTTGGTTTTACACCTGTATAAGCAGCTATAAGAATAGGTCGTTAACTTTTTAAAATTTTTAATTATTATTTTGAGAGAGAGGGAGTCGCAGAGAGAGAGACAGAGAGAGAATCCTAAGCAGGCTCCATGGTGTGAGCACACAGCCCAACGCCAGCCTTCAACCCACGAACCATGAGATCATGACTTGAGCCAAAATCAAAGAGTTCAACGCTTAACCAACTGAGCCCCCCCAGGCGCCCTAAGAATATGGCATTTATAAGGAAATAACTGCTCCAGAGTTTCATGTCTTGTCTTCTCTGAGTCGTTGGCAGAACAGAGCGATGTGTTGAGCAGTTCTAACATCTTTTCATTGATCACTTCTCTCTTCTCATCCCCAGGACTTGAAGCCGGGGAGAAGTTCTCTGGGTTTTATCTGAACTTAGTGCCTGTGACTGTTGTGGCATGGATGGATGTGGACAAGAGTGTGTGAGTGCACAGGTGTTAAGGGACTGTGTGCTGCTCATGTTCTGATTTTTGGCAACTTGACTCCGTACTTTGGGTCAGTCTATACAGTTACTTATGTCATTGTAATGACTTCACTTCTACCTGTGACATTTTTATCAAATGTGTGAATAAATACATAAATATTGGTACAAACAAGAATAAGGCATTTTATACCTAGTTTTCTATTTGTATATATTTAAGTAACATCATATTAAAAATAAAATAGGTCAACATTTGAGGGTCATAATTTTTCCTTTACAAGATGTCAGTGCATTTCTCAAGTTTGAACCACTAACGTAGCCCACACATCTCTGCTACTCTAGTCTCTGTTCAATTTTCAGTAAGTTAATTCAGCTATAGCTTTTTTTTCACCTACATTACAATTTGTTTTTAGTAACCTTATTTGGATTCAGGTGTTTCTTAAGCCTCCATTAAGATTTTGAAAAGTGTACTAGGCTTTTTTTCATAGATATCTTTCATTGTGTTAATGTTTACTGGTGTAATTCTTAGAAAGTAACTTTATCCTTCATATTATGAGTGTCACATTTGAATGTGTGACAAACTCAATATAGCTCTAAACGTTTCTTTACTAGCTCCTGAACATTTTGATAGTATTAATTTTGGGAGATATATATGGTTTTTAAAATATGGACTCGAGGCTTGATGAATAATAGGCTGAAATTTTTAAAATTTGTTTTTAAATTATAGTGTATATATAATAATATTACCAAGAGTTTGGAACACATGAGAAAAATATAAAGAATCACCCTTACTCTGGTATTCTAACACATCCATAACCATTTTGTATATTTATTTTCAGTGTTTTAATATTATATGTTTTTACATAGTTATACTGTAGGACACTTGTTGCTCCATAGGCTTGACAATGATGATTTGTTTTAAATGTTTATTTTATTTTATTTTGAGGGGGAAAGGGGCTGAGAGAGAGAGGGAGAGAGAGAATCTCAAGCAGGCTCCATGCTCAGCACAGAGCCCAAGGTGGGGCTTGATCATGACCTGAGCTGAAATCAAGAATCAGATAGCCAACCAACTGAGCCACCTGAGTGCCCCAACAGTGATAATTTTTTAAAATAATTTATTTTTTTTAAATTTACATCCAAGTTAGTTAGCATATAGTGCAACAATGATTTCAGGAGTAGATTCCCTAATGCCCCTTACCCATTTAGCCCATCCCCCCCCACAACCCCTCCAGTAATCCTCAGTTTGTTCTCCATATTTATGAGTCTCTTCTGTTTTGTCCCCCTCCCTGTTTTTATATTATTTTTGTTTCCCTTCCCTTATGTTCATCTGTTTTGTATCTTAAAGTCCTCATATAAGTGAAGTCATGATATTTGTCTTTCTCTGATTGACTAATTTTCGCTTAGCATAATACTCTCTAGTTCCATCCACGTAGTTGCAAGTGGCAAGAATTCATTCTTTTTGATTGCCGAGTAATATTCCACTGTGTGTGTGTGTGTGTGTGTGTGTGTGTGTGTGTATAAAGAAAATGTGATATATATATCCATCCATCAATGGACATTTGGGCTCTTTCCATACTTTGGCTATTGTCAATAGCGCTGCTATAAACATTGGGGTGCATGTGCCCCTTCGAAACAGCATACCTGTATCCCTTGGATAAATACCTAGTAGTGCCATTGCTGGGTCGTAGGGTAGTTGTGTTTTTAATTTTTTGAGGAACCTCCATACTGTTTTCCAGAATGGCTGCACCAGTCTGCATTCCCAACAACAGTGCAAAAGAGATCCTCTTTCTCCACATCCTCGCCAACATCTGTTGTTGCCTGAGTTGTTAATTTTAGCTATTCTGACAGGTGTGAGGTGGTATCTCATTGTGGTTTTGATTTATATTTCCCTGATGATGAGTGATGTGGAGCATTTTTTCATGTGTTGGTTGGCCATCTAGATGTCTTGTTTGGAGAAGTGTCTATTCATGTCTTTTGCCCATTTCTACACTGGATTATTTGTTTTTTGGGTGTTGAGTTTGATAATTTCTTTGTGGATTTTGGACAGTAACCCTTTATCTAATGTGTTGTTTGCAAACAGCTTCTCCCATTCCATCAGTTGCCTTTTAGTTTTGCAATGATAATTTTTAACGACACAATTTGTATAGTGAGTACCATTGTCATAATAATAGTAATAATAATAATAATAATAATAATAATAATGATAGCTGCAGCTAACAGGTACTGAGCTCTTACTAGGTCCCTGTAAATAGCATAGATTGTTTAATTCCCCACAACAACCGTCCTTTATTTTATTTAACCACTCTATCTCAAATTGCTTCCAAATTTTCACTGTCTTTGTGCATATGACCTTTCGTTAGGTTGAATTATCTCTGAAGTGAGATACATCCAGAAGTGAGTGAACCATAAAACATGAACATTCTTGTTGCCCTTGATACAAATTGCCAATATTTACCCCTAAGGACTTACATAAAATTTAAATGTCACAAAAAACACAAGAAAGTGTCCATTTCAATGCATCTTTGCCAGCATGAAGTATAATTTAGTAGGTTATTCTTTGTTTGACTATTTTTATTTTTTTTTTTTTTTTTTTTTTTTTTTTTTTTTTTTTTGGTTTTTGACTATTTTTAATAAACACTTCATCATTGGGGCGCCTGGGTGGCGCAGTCGGTTAAGCGTCCGACTTCAGCCAGGTCACGATCTCGCGGTCCGTGAGTTCGAGCCCCGCGTCGGGCTCTGGGCTGATGGCTCGGAGCCTGGAGCCCGTTTCCGATTCTGTGTCTCCCTCTCTCTCTGCCCCTCCCCCGTTCATGCTCTGTCTCTCTCTGTCCCAAAAATAAATAAAAAACGTTGAAAAAAAAAATTTAAAAAAAAATAAAAAAAAATAAAAAAAATAAACACTTCATCACTACTTTATTTTTACTTGCCAAAATTCAATATTTTTCCTTGCATTCATTCATCATCTCTATTTCTTTTCTAAATCATCTGTCCATATCCCCCCATTTATTTATAGTTGATGTATCTTTTGCCAGATTGATGGTTTATTCATTTATTTTTTAGAGACAGTGAGCATGCAAGAGAGCACAAACAGGGGAGGGGCAGAGGGAGAGGGAGAAAATCTTAAAAGATTTCTTATTTTCTTAAAAGAAAATCCACCAGGCCCAGGGTGGAGCCTGACACAGGGTTCAATCTCATGACTGTGAGCTCATGACCTGATCTGAAATCAAGAGTTGGATGCTTAACCAACTGACCCACCCAGGGGCCCCTGATGGTCTATTTATTTACTTAATTTTTTAAAATTATAAAAATAGTAAGTGGTTACTTTTGAAAGAAGATCTGAAAGTTTTCCTTCACTCCTTAGGTCCATATTCTTATTTACAGAATAACTGTTAACAATTTGGGGCATATTCTTCCAGATACAGACACATAAAGTAGATCTCACTTCATATTTTCACACTTTAATATGTCATGGACATCTATGCTGACACCTACTGATTCACCTTAATCTTTTTCATGGTCACATAATGTTTTATTTACAGATGTATCACCATTTACTAACCAAACCCTGTCGGCATTTAAGCTCCTCAAATTTGCTAGGAGCTCTTTACATAATTAAAAAGTAAACTTGTATTATATTTCCTGGTAACATTTTCCTCCCCACGTTTTTTCCATCAGCCTTTGGATTTTGGTAACTTTTTGCATACAATTTAAAACTATTAAGTGCTAATATTTGTCTGTTTACTCCCTCTTTTTTCTCAGGATGTCTTTTATTATTTTCAGCCAGCTCTGTCTTATGCTTCATAGTGAGACAAGATGTTATTGATGGGCAGTAACTCAGAACTGATCAAATAATAGTGCATGTATCAAGTGCTATGGGAAACTTGATGGAGAGAATCAAGTTATGGAGAAGTGAGAAAAAGCTCCACAGACAAGGTGGATTTTGAAAGGTCGGAAAGAGGTATGGAGGCAGAGAGGAAATGGAATGGAGGTGGAAGGAGCCAATCAGGAAGGAAAAACAGCCCTGGAAAGACATTTTGTTCAGGGTATGGTGTGTTAAGTGCAGCTGGAACGTTTTGGAAAGAGAGTAATGATAATAATCACAATAACATTAAGCACAATATTTCATTCATCCTCACAAAACCATAGGTAGGTGTCATAGTTATCCTCATTTTACAGATGAGGTGATTAAGACTTAGGGGTAATGAGTGATTTGCCCAAGTTCATATAGATATTAAAACTGAGTCAAATTTGGGGTCTGGTCCAACTTTAGAGCCTGCTGTGTTCATTAGCACAGGCACTGACTCTCTTATCAGCGAAGAAGGTAGACAGGCCAGGTGGAGGCAGCACTTGTATACAATGTTACGATTGGACTTTTTCTCAGAGACCACAGGGATCCACTAAAGATTTTGGAGTAACAGCCAAATCTGGTTTTTAGAAAGATAACTTTGGTGGCAGTATGACAATGGATTGGATGGGAAGAGAAAAATGAAGGAAGAAGAGAGGGAGAGAAAGAGGAAGGGAAAAAAATAGCTAGGGACTAGTTACTAAGATTTTAATAATTGCCGCACACTGGATTCAGCAATTTCAGTTGCAAGAGCCCAGATGATAACAGTGGAATTGAAAAGAGGGCACCCACAGATCCTTGAAAGGTACAATCAATGAGGTTTGTGATCACTGATTTGATATGGATGGAGAAAGAGTAAGAAGTCTTGATGAGAAAAAATAAATCTGTTTTGGGGTGCATGCAATGAGTCTATCTGGTGGGCTGTTATCTTGCAGGTGCATGGCATCTATCTGGACAAGACTAGAAGGCATCTGGAAATGAGTAAGGCGCTACAGAGATGGATTTGGAAGCAGATAGGGAGCAAGCAGTTGAAGCTTTGTCAGGGAATAGTAGAGCAAAATAGGGAGAATGGAATCCAGGAAGCTATCACCTTCACAAGTGGGCACTGAAGGAGATGCTGGACATGGGAAAACGAGGGGGCTGCAGACAGTACCCATCCTCTCACCCAGCATGCAGGAACCAGGGGTCCAGGGAGTCTGAGATGGTCTAGAGTGAGCTGACTAGGCTTGCCTATGAACTGCTATGTGTGTCACTGGGGCGGGGGGGGGGGGGGGGGGGAGGTGTTAATCAAAGATATTGTGTCATATGGAAGAAAAACATTGAATTCCAGGAGAATAAGGCCAAAAATAAAGGAAATCATCAGTAGTGACGGATGATTCAGAAAACCAGATTCAAAGCTTTCTAAAAATGTGGTAAAAAAAACACATGACATTAAATTTACCATCTTAACCACTTTTAAGTGTACAGTTCAGTAGTGTTAAATATATACTGATATCTAAAACTTCATCTTGCAAAGCTGAAACTGTATACCCATTAAAAACTAATTCCTCCTCCCACTTTCCCCGGCTGCTATCTTTGTATTTAGTGTTTCTATGATTTTTACTATTTTAGATACTTTATATAAATGGAGTCATAAAATATTTGTGCTTTTGTGACTGTCTTATTTCACTTAGCATATTGTTCTCAAGGTTCATCCAGGTTGTAGCATGTAAGGGAATTCCCTTGTTTTTTAAGCTGCATAATCTTCCATTGTAGGTATCTCTCTCTCTCTCTCTCTCTTTTTTTTTTTTTTTTTTTTTTTTTTTACTCATTTTTCTGTTGATGGACATTGGGGATATATACCCAGAAGTGGGGTTTCTAGGCCATATGGTTATTATTTTTTTTAATTTATTTATTTTTGAGGGGGGAGGAGCAGAGAGAGAAGGAGACTGAGGATATAAAGCTGGCTCTGTATGGACAGCAGAGAGTCTGACATGGGGCTTGAACTCATGACCACAAGGTCATGACCTGAGCCAAAGTTGGATGCTTAACCAACTGAGTCACCCAAGTGGCCCTAGTTATTCTTTTTCAAATTTTTTGGAGGAACCTCCATACTGCTTTTCATGATGGTTGCATCATTTTTCTCACTAGTGCACAAGGGCTCCAACTTCCCTGCATTCTTGCCAATACTTGTTATTTTCTATTATTTTCATCCTAATGTGTGTGAAGTGATATCTCATGGTAGTTCTGATCTGCAATTCTTTTATGATGAATTTTCATATGCTTGTTGGCCATCTGTATTTCTTCAAATGAGAAATAGAGAATAGAGAAATTGTATTCAAGTCCTTTGGCCCTTTTAATAATCAGGTTATTTTGTTTCTTTTAAAAAATTTTTTTTTCCAACGTTTTTAATTTATTTTTGGGACAGAGAGAGACAGAGCATGAATGGGGGAGGGGCAGAGAGAGAGGGAGACACAGAATCGGAAACAGGCTCCAGGCTCCGAGCCATGAGCCCAGAGCCTGACGCGGGGCTCGAACTCACGGACCGTGAGATCGTGACCTGGCTGAAGTCGGACGCTTAACCGACTGCGCCACCCAGGCGCCCCAGGTTATTTTGTTTCTATTGTTGAGTTTTAGAAGGTCCTTATACATTCTGGACATTATTCTTTTACCAGACACACGATTTGCAAACATTTTCTCCCATTCTGTAGGTTGCCTTTTCACTCTGTTCATTGTTTCCTTTGGTGCACAGAAGTTATTAAGTTTGACGGAGTCCCATTTGTTTTTGCTTTTGTTGCCTAAGCTCCTTCCATCCAGTGGCTCCACTCGTGTGGTCTTGTTCAAGAGGGCATCCTAAGTAGCAGGAGGGAGGGAAAAGAAAAAGGAGGAGGGAGGGGTATGTGCCATCTTTTGAGGAAGGTTGCCTGGTGTGTCCAAATCTCATTTGGCCTCATCTAGCTGCAAGAAAGACTTGGAAATATAGTATTTATCATGGGCAGCCATGTAAAATCTGAGTGAGTCTGATTATTACAGAACAGTGGTTCTCAACCACGGATGCACATTAGAAATAAGCAGGAGCTTTAAAAATCCCAGTGCCCGTGCTGCACCCCAGACCAAGTAACAGAATTGCTGGGGATAGGGTATAGGCATTGATAGTTTATGAAACTCCTTAGGAAGTTCCATTGTGCAGGCAAAGGTTGAGAACCTCTGCTTTGGAAGGTTTACCAAGGAGCCACCAGCAATGTTTGCCCAACATGGATTATAGCCCTCAGCCCAGTGGGGTTGGCTTGAGCCCCACTCAAGACTTAACAAATCTAAATCTGGACTTGGGAAGGATGGGGCTAGAGAACCTGAATTTGTAAATAAGTCTTTCAGGTTATGTTTGTACACAGAGAAGTTGGAGAACCGCTAGGTTTCCATGTTTACAAATCAGTTCAGAAAGCTGGCTGCTGTGGAACAGGCTCCTTCTGTTTCCTCTCCTGTTTGACATGTTTGGAAAGATAAACAAAGATATTTTCTCTTCTTGATTTATCTAGATGAGTACCTCCTTTTCTTTCAATCAACAAATATTCATTGAACATCTACTATATGCCAGGGACTATTCTAGTTGCTAGAGGTATATCAGTTAAAAAAAAAAAAGACACAAAGATTCATGTCTTCATGGAGCTCACATTATGGCGGAGGGATGACCAACAATAAATCTAGTAGATAGGTAAAGCATGTTAAAGTTGATAAGTATTTTGGAAAAAAAGAAAACCTAGGGTAAGTTAAGAGAATCATTAATGCTAGACAAAGTCATGGCTTCCCAAAGATGCCCATGTCCTAATGTCTGAGACCTGTGTATATATTACCTTAAATAGCAAAAGGCACTTTGTAGATATGATGAAGGATTTTATATGAGGAGTTTATCCTGGACTATCTGGGTCAACCCAATGTAATCAAGGGTCCTTTTAAGGGAAAGAGGGAGGGTAGGAGAGCCAGAGTTGGAGAAGGAGATGTGGCAATGGAAGCGGGGGTGAGGGAGATTTGAAAATGCCATGGTGCTGATTTTGAAGATGGAAAGGCCATGAGCCCAGGAATGCAGGAGGCTTCAGGAAGCTGGGAAAAGCAAGGAAATAGATTCTCTTTGGAGACTCCAGAAGGAATGCAGCCCTGCTGACACCTTGATTTTAGTCCTATAAGACTTAATTTGGATTTTTTACCTCCCGGATCTGTAAGATAATCAATTTGTGTTTTTTTAAGCAACTTTTTAATGGTAATTTGTTACAGCAGCAATTGGAAATTAATAGTGGGAATGAGCACAGAAAGTAATAGAAAATAGAATGGGTTAACCTTACTAAAGTGAACATAAAGCAATGGCTTGCAGGAGGTGAAGGAGCCAGCCAGGGAACTGAGGGAAGAACATTTCAGGCAGAAGGAACAAAGTAAAGGCCCTAAGAGCTGTCAGGTGTGTCTGAGGCTCAGGAAGGTGGCCAACGGAGCAGAGAGAGTGAGGGAGAAGTAGGGAAGAAGTCTAGAGGGTTGACGAGCAGGGATCAGTGCAGATCATGTGAGCCCTTGGAGGTCAATGCCAGGACTTTGGCTTTTACTTTCAGATGGAAATCCCAAGAGGGTTCTGAGCAGAGAAGTGACACAATCTGTCTCCTGATTTAAAAGGATCCTCTGACTGCCGAGTTGAAAAGAGACTGCAGGAAGATTTGGGTAGAAGCAGGGAGACCATAGCAATATCCGGGTGGGACATGATAGTGGTTCCGACCAAGGTCAGAGAAGTGGTCAGATCCCGGATAACTTTTTAAGATCAACAGGATTTCCTTCCTAACAGACTGGATGTGGAGTGTGAAGTAAGATGAGGTCAAGGTTGAGTTTTAGTCTTGTGAAATTCTTAAATGATTTTTGAAAATAATACTGTCTTTCCCAACCTACCAACTACAGGAAGCTAGATTAAAGAAATCTCAAGTCAGACCAGTCCCTTTTCAGCTAAGCAGCCCTTGCAACACCACAGCCACTCAGTCGGATTTGTGAGGCTAAGACTTAGGAGACTCCCACGTAGTTGATTTAACCAATTATATCTCATCATTCTTGATAATCTTATATATATGTGGTACGGGGGATTCTTTGAACAGCTTATAACATCTCATTGCTTCTCTCATTAATTTTTCCCTCATCAGTTCTGGTTAATGAGGAAATGAAATTAAGTTGTTTGCATGCTTTATCCAAGATTTGTGTCATACGGGCTAAATCAAATCAAGTCTTGAGCAAATGTGAAATTACAGCTTCTTTAGCATGGAACATTCTAGGTATCATTATTGAAGAAGATGTCATTTAAAAAATAGTCTTTAATAAACAGCTGCTATTGTTTCACACTACTTGCTATTTAGGCGCTGTGAATTGTTTTCACGAGAAGGCACAGAAGGAAAGTAGACTACTGGCTTTTGTAATGGATTTAGCATTCATAATTTGACTCTGCAACGACTGCCTTCCAGAGTTGTAATTTTACAAGTGAAGTTTCAGAAGCCACTTAGCTAGTGACTTAGCTAACTAGCCACCCAGCATTACATCTCAGTGGTCTTTTGTTTTTCCCTACTCCTCTTAAAACTGGGTCACAAACAATAAAAACTTGCTCTGCTTTTTAACAACAGCTTTACTGAGCTATAATTCACATGCCATGCAATCCACTTATTTAAAGTGTCCAATTCAGTGGTTTTTAGAATATCCAGAGTTGTACATCCTTCGCCACAATCAATTTTTACCTACGATCTTACCCTATGAAGAAACCTGCCGTCCCTTTCCTCCTATTTTTCCCATTCCTCTGTGCTGTGCTTTAGGCTAACTTACTTTCTAACTAACTTACTTTTTGTCTCTATAGATCTGCCTAATCTGGACATTCCAAGTGAATGAAATTGTACAATATGTGGTCTTTTGTGATCGGCTTCCTTCACTAGGCATAGCATTTTCAGGGTTCATCCATGTTGCGCCATATACCAGTATTTCTTTTCTTTTATAGCTGAATAATAGTCCGTTGTATGGATAGACCACATTTTGTTTATTCGCTTATCATTGATGGACATTTGATTTATTTCCACCTTTGGTCTACTATGCAAAACGCTGCTATGAACATTCATGTGCAAATTTTTGTGTGGACATATGTTTTTATTTCTCTTGGGTATAACCTAGGAATGAAACTGTTGCATCATGTGGCAACCGTATATTTAACCTTAGGAAAAAAATGTCAGACTGTTTTCCAGAGTGGTTGCACCATTCTGTATCCCCACCAGCAACGTATCAGGGTTCCAATTCCTCCACTTCTTCACCAACATTTGTTATTGTCTCTTTTGTCATAGTAATCCTAGTGGTGTCAAGTGGTATTTCTTTTTTTTTTTCTCAGTTGATCACAATGGGAATTTAGTTATTTAATGCATCCACTAATCTAATGTCACCAATAAAATCTAAGCAGCTGTATCACAAAACTGGGTTATATTCAGTGGACATGCATTAATAATCTGTACAACTTAAGGGGCGCCTGGGTGGCTCAGTCAGTTAAGCGGTCAACTTCAGCTCAGGTCATGATCTCATGGGTTGTGAGTTTAAGCTCCGTGTCGGGATCTGTGTGGACAGTCTCAGGGCCTGGAGGCTGCTTGGGATTCTGTGTCTCCCTGTCTCCCTCTCTCTCTGCCCCTCCCCACCTCAGGCTCTGTCTCTCTCAAAAAAGTAAATAAGTATTAAAAAATTAAAAAATAATAATCCATGGGGCGCCTGGGTGACTCAGTCGGTTAAGCGGCCGACTTCGGCTCAGGTCATGATCTCGCGGTCCGTGAGTTCGAGCCCCACGTCGGGCTCTGTGCTGACAGCTCAGAGCCTGGAGCCCGTTTCCGATTCTGTGTCTCCCTCTCTCTGACCCTCCCCTGTTCATGCTCTGTCTCTCCCTGTCTCAAAAATAAATAAAACGTTAAAAAATAATAATAATAATAATAATCCATATAGTTTAACATTACACCAGAAAAGGAATTGAATACAAAAATTTCCCTTGATTTTTGGTGGTCACCAAATTTCATGGCACAGGTTACCAATAAAACTGTAAAAACAGATTTTAAATATTTTCAATAATACGTTAAAAAAATTAATGAACCAGTAAGTTTTCATATTGGGCTGAAGACTTAAAACATGAAGCTGGCCCCAATCTGTCAAAAATGACAAATAAATATTTACAATGACTAAATATGTTATTTAAATGCAATGATACTGGAGGACTACTAACTTCTGGCGAAAAAACAAAAACAAAACAAAAAAACCCTTTGGGGTTAATTTCTCAATGCAAACAAGTCTTCATAAATACTGTGATAATATAAACTTGGAAACATACCTGGAATCAGGACAATGATGAAAAAATAACACACAGGCAATCTTATTTCTGATCTGTCTTCATAAAGCCAAATGCCCAACACTGTCCTTCAATATAAAACTAAATTAAGAAAAGGAGAATGACTTTACCCAACTTGCTGACATTCTTCCAGAGAATTATCTTTCACTAGGGCAAATCTCAAGCCCCATTAACCTGCCTCTCTGGAGTGTGATTAGCACAGCACCAAATTTATAAACTGACAGGACCACCCAAAATGCTGAATATGCTTTTCAAACAGAAACAAACTATTTTTTTTTCCAATTGTTAGTTCCATGTGCCACATTATTCTTGAAACTTACATGGTTACCAATAAGAAAAGAATAAGGGAAACTTTGAACATATCTTCTCATTAAAGAATAAAGTGCAGGGCACCTGGGTGGCTCAGTCAGTTGGGCAGCCAACTTGGGCTCAGGTCATGATCTCATGGTCTGTGGGTTCGAGCCCTGCGTCAGGCTCTGCTGGCAGCTCGGAGCCTAGAGCCTTCTGATTCTGTGTCTCCCTCTCTCTCTGCCCCTCCCCTGCTTGCTGTCTCTCTCTCTCTCTCTCTCAAATAATAAACATTAAAAAAAAAAAAAAGGATGAAGTGCAAAATATCTCCATATCTCTGGTATTTTAATAGGAGAAAGCATCAAATACATATAATAAAAGGACTGAAGTAACAAAAAAGCTAATACAAAAAAAGTCCTCTTTAAATCTACACTTGAAGACTACATAAGACCAATTTAATTTTCCTTTCTTCCGTGAAATCTGTAAATGAACCAAGTTGTCATAGAACTTGACATTTTGTTTGTTTCTCTTCCCCAAGATCAGAAATTCCAAAATTAGAAAGAAAAAATGGAAAAAAATAACACTGCATGGCAAATAGACACTAAGTTCATAAAGAACCTTTTTAAAAAATGAGATATTATGAAAGAAAATACCATGAAAATAATAATCGTATGAAATTGTTTTTTAGGCACAGTGAATTAAAAAAAAATTTAATGTTTATATTTGAGAGACAGAGAGAGACAGCATGAGCAGGAGAGGGGCAGAGAGAGAGAGGGAGACCCAGAATATGAAGCAGGTTCCAGGTTCTGAGCTGTCAGCACAGAGCCCGACGCCAGACTCAAACTCACAAGCCACCGTGAGATCATGACCTGAGCGGAAGTTGAACGCTCAACCGACAGCCACCCAGGCACCCCTAGGCACAGTGAATTTGAGCCTTGGTCTTCGTGAAGACACTACAGCTTATATAGGAAACTATAAATATATAAGACTCTAGGGAAAAAAGTCAAAATACATATTACTTAACATTCTGTAAGCCTAAGAAAAATCTTGAGGGGAGGGAAAAGGATAGCCAACTGAATCATCACTTAAGGCACAGAACTGTGGGGGCACCTGGCTGGCTCAGTCAATAGATCATGTTACTCTTGATCTCAGGGTTGTGAGTTCAAGCCCCACGTTGGGTGTAGAGATTACTTAAAATATTTTAAAAAAGAAAAGAATACAGAACTATGAAAAATTTCTGGGTCAGAAGGGTGTTCCAGATGAAATCAGAGTTTGTGAAAACATACAACTTGTAAAAGCTCCTTTGTGGGTGCATAATAAAGTCCCATGTGTTTGTTCTCTTTCCAGTATTATTCATTGACCAATTCCAAAGAAAAAGAGCCATTTGATACAGTGAACTGCCCGCTGGCTGTTGCTATGTAAATGGTCTACTGCTTCTCACTGGCTGTATCAAGGGTCGCCTGCTTTGATTCTCCTTTGTTTTCAAGTTCTTCCAAAGCTAACCTTTCAGCCAGAGACTTGGATTAAGTGATCAACAGTGGCATCACCTGAAGTTTTTAGGTATCTTCTCTGTGCACTATTATCTTTCTCCATTAGTGTGGGGGGAGTCCTGAATACTTACTCAATTTCACTGGCACCATCCACTACTGGATCAATTGCCACTGTTGCACTGCTCTTATCAAGCTCAAGCTGGGAATCATCAGATGTTTTGGTCTGTTTGGTACTAGGTCCTGCTTCCTGATTACTGTGTGCAGAAGCATTGCTACAGTGAAGAACTGTCACCAGTGTCTTCTCCACTACTATCTTCAATCTGTTGTTTCTTGCCTCTCTGTAGTCTGTTCCTGGCCTGTATCTTCCGTCCTTCCTCAGTGTTGTGACTGAGTGCCTGCTGATTATTGCTTGTTGATCCCGGCTAATACTCTCTCTTGATGAACTTCACACTCATCACAACTTGGATAACTTTTGCTGATGAGTGCATCAAAGTTTGAGGCTGGTCTTAGTGATTTTTTAGAAACTAGCCTTTTCCTACAGGTAGGACATTCTTTATCGCCACTTCCGAGGGCTGTGGTAATGCAGTCTGCACAAACCTATGTAAACACTCCTTTGCTCTTCATGGTGTTCTTCAAAATATCCAAACAAATTGGACACATTAGTTCTTTGTGTAGACTTGGAAGTGAAACCACAATGTCCAAGTCATCCGTTATTGCCTCCTGAGGTGTTGGTTGTAATTCCTATAAGCTGAGTTCCCATTTTGCTTACTGGTTGAATTCCATTTGTCTGCACAGCCTGAGAGGTCTCGGCTCCTGCCTCAGCCCTGGACTCGCTGGCTGTGGCCAGACCCAGACTCATGTACGAGCCGTACAATATGAGAACGTATTTCTTAATGAAAAATGGCCTGAAATGAAAGTCAGTGGTAGATCTGGTGACTGAAATCTAGGAAAAGCTAAGAGGCATCTCATCATTTTTTAGCCAGAAGACTATTTTATAACTGACTTTCGAATCCTGAATATATAGGGATCATTAAGAGCCTGAAGGATGACTTAAAATTTTCAACTGAACTACACTAACATGATATTCATGAACCTGGGGGTGGGGGTGTGTGTGAAGGCCTCAGGACTGGACCCTGTGAATGCCAAGAATCTACTCTAGGTCTGAATCCCAAATTTGCCTTGTCACAGAGGCAGTACTCTAAAAAATCTTGCTGTTAACTATCACCTTGCTTCAGTGGCAGGGTAATCCTTGAGCTATTCATTTGTGCTTTAGTCTCACTGCCATAGGAGACTCAAACAAAGGTGAGATATTTTTACATTCTTTGCTTCTCTATCCAAGTAGCCTCTGTGTTCTGAGTTTGGGCTCCCCATCCTTAGAGAGTTCCTGATGGCTTTTATGTTGCAAAGCTGGGGAAAGAGAGAGTGCAGGTAGGGTTGCCAGATAACATATGGGATGCTCAGTTAAATTTGTATTTCAGATAAACTAGTAATAATTCTTTAGTCTAAGTACACCCCCCCCCAATTATTTGTTATCTGACATACAGATTTAGCTACACATTCTATATTTATGTTTGCTCAATTTGACAACGCAAGTGGAGAATAAAATTTATAGCTCCAGGAGCCCTTACCCAGGAGCCATAAGGCTTTTGTCTGGGGGAGTACAAATCAGTTCAAGAGACTGCATTGAGGGTGCGGGAAGTGGAATGGTAAACTCAAGATTTGGAGTATTGGGGATGGCCTCTAGGGTTGGATTCATTTAGGGTCTGGGACCTGTGCTTTAATGCCACGTGATTCCAGAGAGAGTCCAGCCTGCCCAGAGAGCTGGCAGTGGGCATGGGTGTTGTGGAAGCTAAAGAGTTTAGTGGCTGGGGAGCCACACTGCCCAAACCCCTGCCAAATAATCCAACATTGTTGTATGACTCAAGAGAGGGAGCAACAGGGGCAAATAGGATTTATCTGATACATTTAAAGTTCTTAGGTCAGTGCTTGGCACAAAGTAAGTGCTTTAGTGAACATTTAGGACAAATGGAGTAATATGATATTTCTTGAATTTCCATAGCATACACCAAAATAATACTCATTGCACTTCTATCAGAGAAGTTTCTTTAGGTGCCTCCTTTTCTGAATGTCCATGGATTTTGCTCTCATAGGGCATATCTACTTTGGCACCAGGCATAGCAGTCACAGAATCCCTATAGCATCAATTTCACTGGCCAAATACAGAAAAATACATACTATTTGAGCACCATAAGAATATCACAGCACCATCTAAAAATGTTCTCAGCCTGTTTTTAAGCATTCTTCAGTACAATATTTTAGCACAGCTATTTGGAGAGTCTCTTGGAGGTTTGTGAAAAAGGAATGTGACCAGTATTTTTCAGTTTACTCAGCCTAATTACTAAATGATTAATAATAAAATCACTTCTATACCTTGAGGTATATGTGTGATTTTGAACATGGTGGATCCTTAAGGTAGCATGTGAAGAGTGGAGACTGAATGCTCCTCATCTGCTGTGAGCAAATCTGCCAGACAGATGAGCTCCAGAAGGTCATTCAGCCTCTCTGAGCTACAGTTTCTCATTTGGGCTCAGAATTAAATATCACTAAGGTTCTTTCCAATGCAAAGAGAATGCTATTTGCTATTCAAAGACCTAGATTTAGTCCTGGCTTTGCCAGTTATTAGCTGTGTGACCTTGGGCAAATTATAAAACCTCTTTCAACCTCTGACTTCTCACTTGTAAAATGGAGATAATAACACTTCCCAGGTTGTTCCAAGGGCCAAATAAACCAATATATGGGATAATACTTTCTAATAAGTCACAAAGTAATAAATTAATGCAGAGGCATCAATCTCTATTTTTAAGAGTAGCTGATCATAAAGCAAAACAAAATAAAGTGGTTTTTATTTGTGGTTTTGGGTTTCTTTAAAAGTCACAAAACCAGAAAAATTATAAACGTACTTACTGGACCTTTATAGCAACAGGCATTTAGTTTAAAATATTAATGATTTATAGTACACAAAATGGTGCACTCTGGGAATTCTTGGCCATGGTGAAGGAATAGAGCTATCAGCTCTGATACAGAGGAGCAATGAGCCAACACTAAGGAACAGCTGGGCAATTGGTTTCCAGCAAGGCACAAAACACAACCTATCAGATGGCCATGAAACATTTTGCTTCTTGGGACCTAAAAATATCATACTTCTCACTGAGGACAATCCCTAAAGAATCAAATTGTATACAACAATTTTGATGGGCTCTGTGGTGTGTAAGGAGTGGAAGGAGGGATAATTTTAGGTAAAAAGAAATCTGCTTAACTATTCCATGACCTGAATAATTTAGGCATACAATGCATTGAAATGAAGTTGGAAGTCCTAGCACAATGGACTGACATTCTTGGTAATGCATTTTCTTCTACTGAGAGTCTCTAGACTGCTCCATGGGATCCCAGGATTCATTAGAAGTTGCAGCAGGGCCAAGGGAAAATTCCCACGGGTTATTAGAAATTGGATGTATGTATTCGGTTTGATTATATATTATATCTGTTTGGGATATATGATAATTAGCTAATGTCAGTTAGTCAATTAGTGATGGGGTTATTAGTTACTGACTAATAGATGCAGACTTTAGTAGAAGCCTACTGTGTGCTAGGCTTTGTGTCAGGAGCTGGAAACACAAAGTTAAGTAGGACTGGTCTTCACATCAACTAGCTCACAGAGTGGTGGAGGAGAATGATATAAAAACAGATACTGTATTTATAACTCAAGGTGTTAACTGCATACATCTGGATTCTGCTACTTCTGTTTATTCTTTCTGAATCCTGGTTTTCTCATCTGTGAAACGGGAGTAATAACACCGCCCTTACAGTATGTGCATAGTTGTATGCATAGAGCCTGGCTCCTGATGTATCCTTGTGTTCTCCCCACCCCTACATGGAGAGTGGCTTGGCAATGGGAAAGGCCATGCCTTCTTTTTGACTGACTGATTTCATACGGCTTTTTCAGTTTACAAGGAAGAGCCGGGCAACCTGAAAACTGGGAGACTTCTTGTAAGGAATTCTAGTAGCCAGTCAGCTACTCTGTTATTCTTGGGGTCTTTATCTCTCTCTCTCTCTCTCTCTCTGATTTCCCTCATCAGCCATCTCTGGGTTTTGATTTAATCCATTAGCCACCTTCCAAAGGAAGACCCATGATTGGAAGACTCAATTAGATGGGAGATGACTTACCATCCAATATAGAAGACCCACCACAGGTGCACACTCTGGTCCAGGGAAGTCTGTCCAATGTAGCTAGACATTTTCTTTCAAACCCCAAAATGAACAAAGCCTGATATTTTTCTAAGATTTTATTTTAATTCCAGTTAGTTTTAATTCCATACAGTGTTATATTAGTTGCAGGTGTACAATATAGTAATTCAATACTTCCATATGTTACCCTGTGCTCATCACAGGTGAGCTTCTTAACCCTCAAGACTTACTTAACCCATCCCCCCAGTCTCCTTCCCTCTGGCAACCATCAGTTTGTTCTGTATAATTAAGAATCTGTTTCTTGCTTTGTCTCTTTCTTCTTTTTTCCCCTTCGCTTGTTTGTTTTGTTTCTTAAATTCCACATATGAATGAAATCCATGGTATTTGACTTTCTCTGACTGATTTCGCTTAGCATAATACTCTCTAGCTCCATCCATGCTGTTGAAAATGGCAAGATTTCATTCTTTTGTATGGCTGAGTACTATTCCATTGCATATACACCATTTCTTCTTTATCCATTCAGTAGTTGGTGGACATTTGGGCTGTTTCCATAATTTGGCTGTTGTAGATAATGCTGCTATAAACATAGGGGTGCACATATTCCTTCAAATTAGTATTCTTGTATTCTTTGGGTAAATACTTAGTGCAGTTGCTGAATCATAGGGTAGTTGTATTTTTATTTTTTTTTCTTTTTACTGCATTTCTTTTTTTTTCCAATATATGAAATTTATTGTCAAATTGGTTTCCATACAACACCCAGTGCTCATCCCAAAAGGTGCCCTCCTCAATACCCATCACCCACCCTCCCCTCCCTCCCACCCCCCATCAACCCTCAGTTTGTTCTCAGTTTCTAAGAGTCTCTTATGCTTTGGCTCTCTCCCACTCTAACCTCTTTTTTTTTTCCTTCCCCTCCGGGTAGTTCTATTTTTAACTTTCTGAGGAAACTCCATACTGTTCGCCAGAGTGGCTGCACCAGTTTGCATTGCCACCAACAGTGCAAGAGGGTTCCCCTTTCTCCACATCCTCACCAACACCTATTGTTTCTTGATTTTTTATTTTAGCTATTCTAACAGGCGTGAGGTAATATTTCATTGTAGGTTTGATTTTCATTTCCCTGATGATGAGTGATGTTCAACATCTTTTCTTGTGTCTGTTGGCAATCTGTATGTTTTCTTTGGAGAAATGTCTCTTTCTTTTCATGTCTTTTCATCTTTTACCCATTTTTTATTTGGATTGTTCATTTTTTGGGTGTTGAGGTAAGTTCTTTATATATTTTAGATGCTAACCCTTTATCAGATATGTCATTTGCAAACATTTTCTGCCATTCTGTAGGTTGCCTTGTAGTTTTGTCGATAGTTTCTCACTGTGCGGAAGCTTTTTATTTTGATGAAGTTCCAATAGTTTACTTTTGCTTTTATTTCCCTTGCCTCAGGAGACATATCTAGAAAAATGTTGCTATGGCCACTGTCTAAGAGGGTACTGCCTGTGTTCTCCTCTAGAATTTTAATGGTTTTCTGTCTCACATTTAGGTCTTTAATCCATTTTGAATTTATTTTTGTGTATGGTGTAAGAAAGTGGTCCAGTTTCATTCTTTTGCATGTTGTCATCCAGTTTCCCCAACATCATTTGTTGAGGAAACTATCTTTTCCCATTGGATATTCTTTCCTGCTTTGTTGAAGATTAATTGGCCATATAATTGTGGGGATATATTTGTATTTTCTGTTTTGTTCTATTGACCTATGTGTCAGTTTTTGTGCCAGTATTATACTGTTTTGATTACAACAGCTTTGTAATATAACTTGAAGTCTGAAATTGTGATGCCTCCAGCTTTGTTTTGTTTTTGTTTTTTTTTTCCCAAGGTTGTTTTGGCTATTTAGGGTCTTTTGTGGTTCCATACAGGTTTTAGGATTGTTTGTTCTAGTTCTATGAAAAATGCTGTTGGCATTTTGCTAGAGATTGCATTAAATGTGTAGATTGCTTTGGGTAGTATAGACATTTTAACAATATTTGTTCTTCCAATCGACGAGCATGGAATGTCTTTCCCTTTCTTTGTGTCATTTTCAATTTCTTTCATCAGTGTTTTATAGTTTTCAGAGGACAAGTCTTTTCACCTCTTTCATTAGGGTTATTCCTAGGTATCTCACTATTTTGGGTGACCTCTCTTTCTGCTGCTTCATTATTGGTATATAGCAATTTAACATATTTATGCCATATTATTTTTTTAGTTTATATATCACTTATTTCTGCTCTAATATTTATTATTTCCTTCCTTCTGTTTGTTTTAGGTTTTGTTTGTTCTCTTTCTAGCTCCTTTAGACCCAAGATTAGGTTGTTTGAGATTTTTCTTGCTTATTAAGGTAGACCTGTATTGCTATAAACATCCCTCTTAGACCCTCTTTTGCTGCATCCCAGAGATTTTGGACCATTGTGCTTACATTTCATTAAGGTTGCTATTTTTCAAAATAGCAATAAGGGCTAGTGTAAATGACTTGTAAGCTTCTGGCTGTAAGACACAGACTTAAGAACTGAAGAGTTTGTTGATTTGGGGACACACAATAACTACTCGAAATTGTTCACATAAAATCTGCTTTACATTGTCACTTATTTTATCCTCACAGCAACCCAAGGAAAGTGAGGATTATTACACTCAAGAGATAACACAACTGGGGCTTGCAGAGCTTAATGAAGTTGTTTCAGTGCTAACCAGGTTGTGATGGAGTAAGTTCTGTTGGAATCCCAAGCCTCTGTGATGTCATGAGGGCTTTCTCTTCTGAGACCTACTCAGGAAACCTTTTCTGAAGTCAGTACCAACACTGGTTATATTTCTTATTGCTCACTGGTTTGTTTTTATCTTTTTTTAAAATATTTTTTTAATGTTTATTTATTTTTAGAGAGAGAGAGGCAGAGAGAGAGAGATGGAGTCACAGAATCCAAAGCAGGCTCCAGGCTCTGAACTGTCAACACAGAGCCTGTTGCATTGCTTGAACTCAAGAGCCATGAGAGGGGAAAGGATGACCTGAGCCAAAGTTGGATACTGAACTGGCTGAGCCACCCAGGCACCCCAGTTTATTTTTATCTTTAGGACATTCAGGGAACTGCTTATTTTGTTCCCTTATTTACAGTGGCTAATGGAAAGCTTTGAGTCAAAACTGTGGCCCGGAATATCAAGTGTCTAGGAATTCATGGCATGGATTTCATGTACTAGCTTTACTCCTAGTCTCCTTGTTATTTGCCTACCTTTATTTTCTCCTTTTCGCATCATCTCACCCAGCCTTAGCCTGTTGACATGTTGTGTGTATCTTTGTGAACCATCTTAAATCCTTTCTGTTTCAAAGCTGGGCATAAGCAAATAAAAAATTCCTAGTAGGTATTTATTACATCATGATGACAGCTATGATCTCAACAGCTTCCACCTATACCACCCATTTCCATGGTCATTCCTAGAGTCATACCTTTGAGTGGACCTTCTCCTTCATTCTAGCCTTGAACTCTAATATCTTATTTTCTACCTATTCCTTCTTCCCTGACTCCTTCAACCCACTTACTCTTCAACTTCCTTGACATCTTTAGTGCCTGGACCATTAGTCCCCTCCTGGTTTCACTCCCTTTCCTAACTAAACCTCACCTCCTCTCTGAGATCCCACTTCTCTCTTCTTTGGTCCTCCTGAGCCCCAGCTCAACTGTGGGGCCCAACTGTGGATCACAACACCCATATGCCTTCCTTGGGCAACCTGACTGTGGCAGAAAAAAGCTACAGATGAGCATCAGCCTACCTTCTAGCCTTTGTGCTTCTTTGGCCTTTTCAGAGACCTTTCCCTGGGACCCTGATCAGATATCTCTCTGACCTATCTTACTCACATGGCCTATCTTGAAAGGCCTCCACTCCTCTTGAGTCCTTCTGTAGTGAGCATTTTTCAATGAACTCATCCTATCCCTGTGGCCACAATGATTGGTTCAAGGATGAGCATGAGACCATGCTCATGTAAGTTTGAGCCAGCTGATTAGCACCCTTAATTTCATCTGTACCCTTAATGCCTCCTTATTGTGTTATGTAACATAGGATTAGGATGTAGATATCTCTTTTGGGGTAACGTTATTCTGTCTACCACAGTGACTATGACTTTCAGGAGAAGGTGATGTCAAAGCTGACAAGAGTCAGATGAGCAGAAGCTAGCCCAGTTGAGGGTAAGTGGTTTAAGAAGAGTGTTCCAAGAAGAGGGGATAAAATACTCCAGAGGTTCCTTGAAGAGAGATTACAGGTCATCTGGGTTGTAGAGAAGAGATTCTGTCAACAACAGACAAAATAGAGAGGGGAAGTCAGTGATGCTACTTTACAAGGTAGGACAGAGCAGGGACTGTTAAGGAGTTTGGACTTCATGCAGAAGGCAAGGGGAATGTTATTTAAATGAGGGAGTGACATGATCAGATTCATGGAGTAGAGCCATTATTCAGGCAGTTGTGCAGAGGAGGCACTAATAGGAACAGATGACTCTGGATGGGAGTGATGGAGACCCCCAAAAGGGGAGGGGGCAGTGGAGATGGAGAGAATGAGTGGATGTATGTCTAAGAAAACAGAATCATGAGGGTTGGTGAACGGAGTTAAGGGTAATGCTTGGGTTTGTGTTTGGGCATCAGGTGCTTCTGTCTGTGTTTTTTAATGAGACAAAAGTGCAGAAATAGGTCATGTTTTGGGGGATCTGTAATAAGATGCTTTTTGGACATGTTAAATTTGAGATGCTTGTGGCCATCCATCCTAGAGTCAATTCTAATGGATAAATACATTAAGTTAGAGTCTCAGAAGAGAAGTATAGGATGGAGATGCACAATTTTGCTGTGATCATCAAATAGATGAAAGCCTAGTGAAAGGATGATTTCACTCAGAGAGAGAAAATATAAGAGATCATAGGGTAAGGAGCACAAACATTGGAGGGGCTGGAAAGGCAGGGTAGGCCTCTGGCAACCGGAGAGGCCAGCATACTTTCCCTTCCTTCCTTCTTCTTCCCTTTCTTTCCTTTACTCCTTTATTGGCTTCTTTCTTTTCCCCTTCCTTGCTTCCTTCCCCTTCTACCTTTCCTTTCCTGCATTCTCATTCAGTTTAGGCTTGACAAGCCCAAATAAGGTGGTAATGGTGGCCTGTATGAGGATAGCATGAGTGGGGGGTGACAGGGGCAGCTCAGTGGGGTCAAGTGACTAGCTCCATGAAGGGATTCACCTCATAGAGACATGTATAAGGACACTGGGAGCCAGGTTTCTCACTGTTGAAGATAGATACAGATATGGAAAGGGGGAACTAGAATGAGCCCTGTGGTGTTGGCTTGGAATTGGAACTATTGGCGCAAATTCATGCTTTATGATGTAGAGAGAGATCTAAGTGCAGGTTACAAAAATGTGTGTTGGGGCACAGTGGTATACATACAGTTATTCCCTGTGCCGTCCTGAGAGGTCCTGGGACCAGTGTCACCTACGAGCAATGAGCATGCCTAGTGCCCCAATCTTAGCTTCCAAATTCTACTCCCCACTAAAAGTAAACCAGAGATCCTTGAGAAATGACTAGTTTCAGACAAGGTTTGGGAAGAGAATGTATAAGATGGACCTGGAAAGTTTTATTGCAAAGAAAATGTTCAAGTCATGATGGGAACATGTCAAAAGACACAGAACTCACACTTGCCAAATCTGGGACAATTTGACCATCAAAATAAATAATGATAATTTGTTAAAAACTAATTAAAAATATAGACAGTCATGATTTAAATAATGAATAGATAATTCCCTTTCATATAGTAGAATGTACATTACCAAACTCAGAGAAAAACAAGAGGGGCTGGAGATAGGAGAGAGTCAAAGAAGTATAGTGGAAACCAAAAGAAAGAAATGTATTGGGAAGGCAGGAGGGATCAATGGCATTGACTATTTCTGACTGCACAAGAAAGGTAAATTCTAGAAAGGGTCTGGTGGAGTGAGGCCTGTGAAAGTCACTGGCAAGAATTGATGGAGTGGGTTGCAAGGGGAATGGGAAGTGAGAAATCAGAGACAGCAAGCACAGACAAGTCAATGAAGAAATCTGGCTGTGAAGTGGAGGAAAGAGGGGGATAGCAACAGGGGAACACACTGAGTTTAAGGAAGGCTTTTTAAAATGGAAGAAACATGAGTGAGTTATTTATTTATTTATTTATTTATTTATTTATTTATAATTTTTTTAAATGTTTATTTATTTTTGAGAGAGAGAGAGAGGGAGGGAGACACAGAATCTGAAGCAGGCTCCAGGCTCTGAGCGGTCAGCAAAGAGCCCAATGCGGGGCTCAAACTCACAAACAATGGGATCATAGCCTGAGCTGAAGTCAGATGCCTAACCGACTGAGCCACCCAGGCGCCCCAGAAACATGAGTAACTTATATGCTAATGGGAAGGGACTGAAAAGGAGAGATGGACTAAAGATACAGGACAGTGGGAAAAAAATTGATAAGTGAGGTTCCAGAGAAGACAAGAGGGAATTCACTGGATGGGGGATTACCATTTTCTTTCTAGCCTGAGTGAAAATGATGAAGTAAAGGATAGTACATAGATTTAGGGGCAAAAAGTTGAGGAGGTTTCTGTCAATGATTTCCAAGTTTTTGTAAAATAGGAGATGGAGTCATTGTCTGCAAGTGAGGGACAGACTGCTGGGGTTAGGGACATGAAGAGCACAGAGAAGCATCTGAGGAACATGGGGGAAAAAACTGACTCAAGACATGCAGACAGCTTCTTGGAAGCATCAAGCGTCCAGGGGAGGGTGGCAGTCTTGAAGTTACAGTGGCTCCAATCTGTGTGGTTGTGACAGTCTTTCTTCTGTCCCTCTCATACTGAGTCTGGAAATGTGGAAGATCCAGTTTCCCTTCTCTTCCTTCCACCCTCCCCTTCTTCTTTCTTTTCTTTCCTTGGCAGGTGGAAATGTATCATGTACCAGTTATCAATTGATAACTGTTCCAAATTCACCCTTCAAGGCCTGCTCTGTGAACATGGAAGTGGATCCTTTAAATGTTTCCTTTGCCAGCTGACACAATATGAAACACTGTCAGTAGAGGAGGCTAGAGAAACACTGCAAGAGGAAGAGGAAGGGGCTTCCCGCCCCGCACCCCCCCCCCCCCGATTCTGGTGCACTTATTCCACAGACACAGAGCTTCCCAGCACCAGGCTCCTGTAGTGTTTCATGGTTAGTAGCACCTAATGGCCAGCAGCTTTCCCCAGCACTCCACTTGAGTGGCATATAGTAGAGTGCCTCCAGTGAGATATCTCTTAACTAACAGTTTAATCTAGGACTCTGTAGGATAGATTTCTAACAAGTTCTGGAGGGCAGATTTCTAGCAGCTCCACCGGGGCTGCACCACAACAACTTTCTTCCATTCAGTACCCCACAACTGTCTCTCCTCCAGAAAGTTCTGGATATCAGCCCTGAGGGCAGGGGATCCCTTCCTTGGGCACTCTATCTCAACCTAAGGATAGTAGCTACATCTTATATCTGCCATTCTCGTATTCTTTAAAGATCTTTTTACTTTTTACTGGCCAATCTCTCATTACTCTGATCCTCTGTTATAATAATTCTTTATATTAAACTTTACCTATTCAACTTCTGTGTGGTTTATGTCTCCTGATTAGACCCTGACAGACACAGAATTGGTATCAGTAGTACCAGGATATAGACCCACAAAGATGGGGTTTGGTGATGAGTTTGGTCATGGCTTTGTCCTTGAGTGCAGTGCTGAGCTCCTTGTCAGTGGAAAACGAGATGTGGGTAATTTATGACATCAGTGACATCACAATTAATCAAGCTATCACTTATGCTTACTGTGATGAAATGTCAACTGAAGCACATGCCTTGGGGGTTAAGTGGATGCTGCACTTGACCTTCATGACATAATGAGGACTATGAAGACTATGGTGCGGGGTGGATTTTTGAGAGTGCACTTGAGCACTTACAGAAAGAAAACCAACAAGCTTAAGTCTTTAATACTCAACTTAAGTCATGGTCTGCGAACAGAAGAGTTGCCATAACAGCCTTAAAAGAATCTCTTGTTTCTCCTATCCATGGGGCTAATTTTGAAAATTGAATACAAATTTAAGTGTGAGTTCCTGAATTACAAGAACTTACAGTCTCACCAAGTGAAAGTAAAAGTTTCCCATGTGAAACTAGGGCATTATGTAAAGTTGGGGCATCATTTGGTAAAGAATGGGATACTAAAACTTGGATTAGGAACATATACTTGGACTCAGATGAAACTGAAAAGCTTTTGTGGAAGCTGAGAAGCCAAAAGTGAATTATATCAGTTATTATTAATTTATTGCCTCTCAGCTTTAGTGCTTTCTTCATTGTCTGCTCTGCAGAAATAAAGATGGGCCCTTTAAATATGTTCTCTTGGCCAGCGGTTATGATGTCCAGCATTGTCAGTAGAGGGTAACAGAGAAGACATTGCAGGAAGTTTTCCTTCTTGCTTCTGACCTGTTCCTGTTGGCAGACTTCTGTGACATAGGCAGTTTCTCCAATATCCAGCTCCTGCCTCATGGTTGGCTTCCTTACCCTGGATGCTGGTTCCACTCAGCCACATAGGCTAGAAACCTAAAAGTCATATGAAACTTGTCTGTTTCCCTTGCTGTCCTATATATTGACCATCAGGTCTGGTTGATTCTGTCTGCTAAATATTTCTCATCCTCTCTTCCCTCTGTCTCTGTCCTCACTCCCCAGTCAATTCCTATTCCCACTGCTTCAGTTGAAGGATTCGGATATCTCTTAACCTTGAGCCTCTTCCTGTATTTTCTTGTTTTTCTTTCTTTATTTTTTTTTTTAAAGTTTTTTTTTTTTTCCAACGTTTTTTTTTTTATTTATTTTTGGGACAGAGAGAGAGCATGAACGGGGAAGGGGCAGAGAGAGAGGGAGACACACAGAATTGGAAACAGGCTCCAGGCTCCGAGCCATCAGCCCAGAGCCTGACGCGGGGCTCGAACTCACAGACCGCGAGATCGTGACCTGGCTGAAGTCGGACGCTTAACCGACTGCGCCACCCAGGCGCCCCTGTTTTTCTTTATTTTATTTTATTTTAAGGTTATTTATTTATTTTTGAGAGAAAGAGAAAGTGCAAGTTGGCGGAGAAAGAGAGGGAGAGAGAGACCACTCAAGCTCTGCATGGTCAGGAGAGATCTCATGAAACGTGAGATCATGACCTGAGCCGAAACCAAGAGTTGGAGGCTTAACCAACTGAGCCACCCAGCCTCCCCGTTCATTCTTTTTGTTTAATGTTTATTTATTTTTGAGAGAGAGAGAGAGCATGCATGTGAGTGAGCATGAGTGGGGGAGGGGCAGAGAGAGGGGGAGACAGAGGATCTGACAGCACAGAGCTGGATGAGGGGCTCCAAAGCACAAACCGTGAGATCATGACCTGAGCTAAAGTCGGATGCTTAACCGACTGAGCCACCTAGGTGACCCCTCTGCCTGTGTTTTCACCTCAAATTAATTCATTCTCCACACTTCAGAGTGATTTTACTGAAATAAAACCTGATCTTGTCATCCCCCGACTTAAATTCTTCAAATGGGCTCATATTTTTTACAGCAGTGGGTTCCTGCATCCCCATCAATAAAATGTTTTTGATCGTGCAACCACAATATATGAATATAAAATATATACAAAAAGAAGAATGTAAATGGCCAAGGTAAAAATAAATATAAATAGAAGTTCTAGCATTTTCTTTCTATCCCTCAGTAGTCATTTTTGGAATCTCCTGGGGGAGCATTTGCCTACTCCAGATATCACTAATTAATTGGACAAAAGAATTGCTTAGCTTGACATACAAAGCCCTCATGATGACTCTTATTTGACATTAAAACTGGACTTAAAACTTGTGCCACCTTCTTTACGTTTCCAGTTGAAGTTGGAGACTTCTGTCCAAGATCCCATAGTCCTTTTTTCATATTTTTTTCCATACCAGTTTTCATCAGTGGCAGCTTCAGAATCTCCGCCTCAGACAACTTAGAGGCAGAAATTGGGTGGGGGTGGTTGGGTTTGGAGGGGGTTGCAGCTACCTGACTTGTCTTGAAGTTATGACACACCCCTTTCACTTAGATTATAGTGACTTAGGTTTATTCGACATGACTTTAGTGAGGGCTGTTAAATAAAGGTGATGAGGGTATCGAAACTTCTCAGCACCCACCTCCTGGCAAATCTGGGAGATTGGTGCAGGACTGTCAGGGTCTGTTAACAAAGAGCTCATCAGGAGGAAAGAGCACAAAGGCACAAATGTCTGGTTCAAAAGTGATGGGCCAGGGTCAAGGAAAAGTAAGTCTGAGAGGTCTGCTCAGTATGTTCCTTTAATCATCCATTTTCCTCCAGCACACAGTCATATTAAACTTGCTAGACAGACAGATGGGATCAGACCTTGCAAAGTCTTACAGGCCATGGCGAGCCATTTGGGATGTATAATGGAATGCCTCTGGAACCAGGGAATTCATGTTTTACATATACCACTCTGTGGAAACTAGATTGTTGGAGGGACAGGTGGAAGTAGGATTAGCTTTGTGTGGATACTGTGGCAGCAATGGGGTCTCAGGTGGGCCATGACCCTGGCAACCATTGCTACACTGGGCCCCACAATGCCAGAAGACATAATTAAGAACGTGCATCGGAGGAAGATCCAATGGAGTAGCCAAGAACACGTGTGATACATGCCCAGGGCAACTCAGGATTTTATAGCAGATGGAGTTCCCAGAAAACAGGTGTGTAGGAGCAAACCCAATGGCATTCTCCTAGGGCCATGGTGGTAGCCTCAGTTTTCATCTCCAGGCTAGAGTTAGCATGGCCTGGGAGCATGGGTTACGCTTTTGTTGCTATTTGCTTTCATCTGTCATTAAGAATTTACTTTTTGATTTGTGTATATATATCACACAAACATTCATTGTGGAAGGGATATTTGAATACCTAGAAATTGATAAGCTCCCTTGGGCTTTTGAAACCATCTTAGAACAAACACTAAAGAACAAAATAACATCACTAATGAAAGTGGACAGAGAGGACCATGAGTCAATAGTACTTTGCACTTCAACCACTTGCCAGCAGAGCATCTCAAAGGGCTGGGTATATCTGAATATCATATCTTTCCACACAGAACAGAAGGTCTGTAATTACTACTTCTCTTAAGACCTAAGTATGACCCTTTTCAGGGTGAAATCAGCAGCTATTTCCCAAATCACAGAGATAATGAATAATAGCTTTGGTCAGGAAATGGGTTATTGCATTTGGCTTGTCATAACAAGTTCCTGATCTGGGCAGATGGAAATGTGTGTATGTGAACATTCATGTGCACACAGTGGGGGTGGGGAGTTGAGTTTGATAAAACCACCAGGAGGCAGGCCAGTGGGAGGGACACTGGCTTTGGCATCAGGGCAAGTTCTGACTCTGCCTTTACTAGCTGTGTGACTCTAGAAAATTAACAAATACCCATGGACCTCAGTTTCCTCTTCTGGAAAATGAATTTATAATTCCTACCTTGATGAGTTATATGTGGCTTAGATTATCCAATATGTGCAAAATATCTAGTGTGTAATAGGTGCTGAACAAATATTATTGCTTGTAACTCTTAATATCTGCTTTCATTAACAAATTTTTAGAATGACTATTGTTTTTAGAAAAATAATTTGTAATTATATAAAATTCAAGTCATATACAAAAGTTCAAAGGAGAAAGTAACAAATCATGAAATCTCCTACCACCAACCGGCCCACCTGCCAAATCTGTCTTTAGCATTAGGTGATAATCATTTCATACCTCTTTCTGTGAAAATATGTAGTTTAATAGATATATAGACAAATAGATAAAAACAATTTTACATATTTTACATGTATTTTAAATATATATCTTAACTTTAATTTTGCTTGATATAGCAGAAGCTAATGAAACTAAAGATAGGGGATTTTCTGAACTTCAGATAAATGCTTATGCACAAGTGATATTTGTTTCTTCAAGATTCATTTAAGGTTATAAAAAAGATAATGAAAATATGATTATTCTTTTTAATCTGCAGCTTCCATTTTAGCTCATATGTGCTTTATTTCCTGAGTTGGTGTTTGAGAGTTTGTGCTTAATGATTTTATACTTGGATGACATCTTTATGAGTGGAATATTCTAGATTCACTGTCTGTTTCTTCTTCTCTTCCTTTGAGCTATGACTCTAGATTTCCTTTCAAGTTATGACTTTAGTATCACCTGGGACTGGCTGTGGATATGGATAGCTCTGAGCCTACCTGAAGATTCTTCTCATGTGTAGGTCATGCTTTCCTGCCCAATAGCTTAGCCAGGATTGGCTCTGGGCCAGTCATTCTATATTAATTTTTCCAGGTATATGGTGTGCCCTTTGACTGCTGATTACATTCTTTTATATCTCTGCACACTTTTCCTGTTTCATGTTTTATGTTCTCTACCTCGGGGCCACCGGTTAACAACCTGGATTGTCTCTTTGTAATTTTCATAATCAATAATTTGGGAGGAGTGCTTTAATCTTTCTTTTATCCTCTAAATTCACTATGGTTATCTCAGGATTAATTTTTATTTTTGATCATGTTGAGTCTCTTCCTTGTTTCTAATTGATTAGATTTTAATAGTGGTATTTTGGTCTCTCTTGCTTCCTTGCTTAGGTCTATAATCTTCCTTTTTATCTCATTCTGTGGTATTGTTTTCTTATCCTTGTGCTCTTATTTCCTAATTAATCTGTAGTGCAAAGCACTTTTAGGGGCACTTTCTTCTAAAATGAGGCTATGTTTTCTTCCAAATAGGGTCCTAAATGTTGTAGCATCTCTAGGATTAGTCATCTTGTCTGACTACATCCTTTGGATAGGTGATTTCTTCTATCCTTGACTTTGGATGCTATGTATATGTTAATAACTGGCATATTTATACCTTAAGAGTATACCATCTCTTGAACTTAAATTAAATTTCAATTGATTCCTTGCTATTTCCACTTGCATATCTAGTATGCATCCCAAAAGCCAAATGTCTTATAGAGAACTCTTGGTTTTCATCTCCTGCCTCCCAGTCACTTGTTCCTCCCTCAATGTTCTCCATAGGAGTAAATGGCACCAATACTCATCCTGTTGTTCAAACCAAAGGCCTGAGTCATCCTTCTTGTGCTCCACATCCAACCCACTACCAAGTCCTGTTATTTGTACCTCCCAAATGTGGCCTAGTATTCTGCATGTCTTTCATCTCCAATCCATTGTCATTTTTTCCTGAATAGTGCATTGATGCCTAGCTGTTCTCCCTTCCTCCACTGTTGTCCCCATATAATTTATTTTCCACTCAGGAACCAGGATGTAGTGGTTTAAATCATGTCTGAAAATTCTTTGACACTCTGTCATCAAGAGGTGGAATCCATTTCTTTTTCCCTTGAACATGGACTTAGTCACATGCCTATGACTTCCAAGTCCAGGTCATAAAAGATGATATGACTTCCACCTGGCTCTCTCTCTCTTGGCATTGTTTCTCTAGCAACTCATTTTCCATTACTTAAGAAAGCCCAGGCCAGGGGCGCCTGGGTGGCTCGGTCGGTTGGGCCTCCGACTTCGGCTCAGGTCCGTGAGTTCAAGCCCCGCGTCGGGCTCTGTGCTGACCGCTCAGAGCCTGGAGCCTGTTTCAGATTCTGTGTCTCCCTCTCTCTCTGCCCCTCCCCTGTTCATGCTCTGTCTCTCTCTGTTTCAAAAATAAATAAACGTTAAAAAAAAAAAAAGAAAGCCCAGGCCACATGGGCAAGTTACATGTAGGTGTTTCATCAGAGCCCCAGCTAAGGTCCCAGCTGATAGCTCACGTTAACCACCAGGTATTTGAGCCAAGAAACCTTCAGATGACTCCAGTCACAGTCAATATTTAAAGACAACTACACCAGGGGCGCCTGGGTGGCGCAGTCGGTTAAGCGTCCGACTTCAGCAAGGTCACGATCTCGCGGTCCGTGAGTTCAAGCCCCGCGTCAGGCTCTGGGCTGATGGCTCTAGGCTGATGGCTCGGAGCCTGGAGCCTGTTTCCGATTCTGTGTCTCCCTCTCTCTCTGCCCCTCCCCCGTTCATGCTCTGTCTCTCTCTGTCCCAAAAATAAATAAAAAATGTTGAAAAAATAAAAATAAAAAATAAAGACAACTACACCAGAGACCTTGAGCAAAACCACCTAGTTGAGTCTAATCAGCCTCCAGAATTGTGAGACTAATCATGAATGTTGTTACTTTACACCACTAAGCTTAGGATGGTTTGTTATACAGCAATAGATAACTGATATACAGAGTGACTTTCAAATATAAATGATATTATGTCAGTCCTACACTTGACAGCATTTACTGGTTTAGAATTCAGTTACATAAAAATAAAATAAAATAAAATAAAATAAAATAAAATAAAATAAAAGTAAAATAAAAACAAGACCAAATCCTAGATCTGGTTGGGCCTGTCCTCTTCTAACCCTTGCCTCTTGTTCATTGTGCTCCAGCAAAAGGGTTTCTTTTCTGCTCCTATAAATACCAAGTATTTTTCTTCCATAGGACCCTGGCACATGCTCTTCCCTGCATGAAATGGACTTCCATGCTATGGTTAGATCTTTCTTGTCTCTCAGGCCTCAGCTCAAGCATCAGCTCTACAGAGGATTTCTCTCTCATCTTGTCTAAAGAAGGAACTCATTCTCCTTCCCGTAATATCACCCTGCTTAGTTCCCTCAGAGCATATATCACATTAAAAAGTTAGCTTGTTATTTATTTTTTAAATTGTATGTCCTCCTCCCCAAATTAGGACCTAAGCACCATATGGCAGGAGTCTCATCTTGTTCATTCTCAGAATGTAGTTGGCACATATTAGGCATACAATAAATGTCTTGAGAATGAATGATTATCAATGGAGGGAGATATTGGGATTTGCCACCTTTATATGGAGATCCTACCTACCATTGAAACATTTCATCTGATGGCATTTCCTATTATTGAATCTGAACTAATTAAAAGGGATTAACCTTTCACTGGTTATCATCAATCACTCTTTTCTCATTCATTCATTCATTCATCAAGTACAAGATTCCTTCTCCCAGAAGGTGAGGGTAAGCAAACAATAAGCATTAAAGATATAATGTAAGGTTAGGATATGATAAGTCTATGAAGAAAAAGCAGGGCAAGGGGATAGAGAATGAGGGCGTACTGCTTAGAGGAAGGGTTAAGAAAGGCCTCTCTGACAAGATGAATTGAGCAAAGACTTGAATGAAGTGAGAAATGGAGTCACATGAAGATCTGAGAGTCTTCCAACACAGAGATCAGCAAGTACAGGGTCCCTGAGAAAGGAATGTGCCTGATGTGTTTGAGAAACCACGGAGAGACCAGTGTGGCCAGAACAGGAGAGAGAGGCAGAAGATGACTTCAGAGGATCATGGGGGCCTGTCAGAAAGAGTTTCTGAGCCCCTAGTAAGGTCTTTGGTTTTTATTCTAAGAATTTTGGAGGTTGTTGGATGGTTGAGTAACTTGTCTTTGTTTTAAAGAACATTCTAGCTGCTTGTTGAGAAATTGAACATGGAGGGACAAGAGAGGGAGCAGGACAATGAGGAGGAGCTACGTCAACTTCCTTTGATCACTCCAGGCCAAGTTTTGAGCAGGGACTCTGAGAAAATATGACCCAGCCCCAGATTCCTTCACCTTCACATTCAGTGCCTGGGAAGGCCCAGTGGGGTCAGGCTGTGGAGGCTTCTTGGGAAATCACTGGCTTCTCAAACCAATATCTTCATTCATTCCTTTGATGTTGGAGACAATGCCTGTCTCTCCTACTACATCTGCTCCATCCAATTGCAAAAAGAGTGGAGTGTCTTTAGCTCAGGAGTGTGTGTTGCTCAAGAGTTCACACAAAGAGAAATCATTGTTACAGGCTCCCAGTTGAAGTGTATTAGTTATGACTCAACGTAGCCCTTGGGCAGCAGTGGATTTCTAAATAATGAATGTTCCTTCAACACCTCTTTCCCCAAGTTTGTCAATGAAACCCACACTTTGAGAGGGACAAGAAATGGAAAAGAAAGGACAAGAAACCAACCATACCGGTCTGTATAAACACCAAGTTCCTTAAAATTGTTTCTGCTTTCTCTAATAACATTTAATTGAGCTTTTTTTTCTTTTTCAGTTCCTTTGACCTATGTATGTTTTTTTTTAATTTCCAAAATTTTTAATTTTTTTAAATGTTTATTTATTTGTGTGAGAGAGAGAGACAGACAGACAGACAGAGCATGAATGGGGGAAGAGCAGAGAGAGAGAAAGAGACAGAATTTGAAGCAGGCTCCAGGCTCTGAGCTGTCAGCACAGAGCCAATGCAGGGCTCGAACCCACGAACTGTGAGATCATGACCTGAGCCAAAGTTAGGGCACTTAATGGACTGAGCCACCCAAGCGCCCCTCCAAATGGGGGGTTTTCCCTCTCAGTAAATTTGAACATTGTCTATTCTGTCATTGAATGAAGCATGTATTTTACATTTGGGAAACTATTTTTAAATTATTGGATTATAGAAAGGAATGGACAAGAGTGAGGCAAGGTAGACGAGGGTGTCACTAGGGCTGTGTCCCTCTGTTCCTTGCCACCTTCTTGGTCCCCTGTCCCCCACCCCAAGGACCATTCTCCCAGCATGCTTGTTAAATGGTATATTGTGCATAATGAGGGATTACCAAATGAGATATCCAAAAGGCATAATTCTTTTCTTCATGGAATTCATTTTATTTAATTTGTTTACCCATAAAGTTCATTAAATGTGTACATTATCTGGGGGCTTCTGAATATCTACACCAACTGTTAAACACGATGTGAGCAGAGTCTTAAAACAAGCTTCATTTTGTAACCGTGAAGACACGCAGCCAGGGCAAGTGAGTTGTCCATAATCTGGCAGCAATCTGGAGAACACACAGCCCTCTGCAGTCACTTGGTCAGAGTGTGTTGACTGGCTGCGTGGTGGCACTGCCCCTCTTTCATCTGCCAGCTCAGTGACTGAAGCCTCATGCCAAACCTGGCCATCTAACCCAGGGACCTGGGAGCCCTCTTTTGATTTTCCTTTCATGCTCCCCACCTGATATGCTTGCTCTCCCAGTCCTATTTGATTGTACCTCTGGACCACGTCTTCTGTGTGCCTCCCTCTCCTTCATCCCACAACCACTGTTTCAATCTCGCTATCATCATTTCTGTCCCAGAGTACTCCTAGGTAGTGTCTTTTAAACTCCTTCTTTTAATCAAAGAGAGCTGTTATCAAAACAGCTAAATTTAGACACTTAGTATCATCACACACTGACTTTTAAGTGATCCAGGTAGCATTTCTGAATGTTTAAAATGTTTAGGCAATCTAATTACTGTATAACCCCAAGAAGACACAATTTGACTCCTAAATTCACTGAGTGGTATGCATTAAGTATGTACAGCTTTTTGTATGTCAATCATGCCTCAATAAAGTGGGGCTAAAAAAAGACACAACTTTAGAGAAAACAAACTATATAGGCACCCTTTTTCATTAACTTTAATCGTTATTAACTTACTTCAACCGTGATCTCATTAGGCCATAATGAAAATGATCATTTGTAACTCATCGGATTTGCTTAGACCCAAGCGCTATTGCTAATGTATTTTGCTATATCTAGAAGTGGAAAATCATTTTCTCTTTCCACTTTGCTTAAGTTGCTTCACAGCATATTTAGTTAAGCTTCATTCTGGTTCACCAGAACAAAGGCATCCCTGGCTGCCCTGGTGTGAATGCTCGCATTGTCTGACTTTATTGTGTCCTATTTCCGTGGGGAAAATTCCAGAGGTGGTGGGGGAGCAGACTTTACCAGCTCACAGCTTTCCTCCCTAACTAAATACTTGAGGAACAGGCATGGATTTAAGAATATGAGAGATAAGCCAAAGTAGGGCTGGAATCCTTTCTTGTGCCAATTATAGAATTGGAAGGGAGAGCAGAGAAGCAAAAGCATGGACCTGCCCCCCAACTTTCTTGAAGACTTACCCAGTTCTCACCAAGTCCTTCTTTCTCTCCTTCCTCCCCTGTTTCCCTCTCATCTCCTTTTTTAGGTGTTCTGGGAACCAAAGGGAAGAGATACTAATCTTATTTCCATAAGCAATTTTTTTTTTTTTATGGAAGGGAGTCCAATAAACACTATTTCTGATTAAAAAAAAAAAAAACCTGCTCAGCTCTCAAAATGTTGCTTTCTTCACTCTCCATTTTTTTTCCTTTTCTTATCTCTCAGCACTCAATTTCATGGAACACCTCTGGATACAAATTTCCTCCTTTGACTCTTGGGTCTTTTCAATGTGCTGTCTTATATTTCCATGTTGTTTATTTTGCATTTGGAATTAAAAGCTGTTTCATTTGGGCTGAGAGAAAGCATAAAGAAAAGCAGATGAATTATTTCTGTCTCCACTAGAGTTAACATCAACTATCTTTTCAGGTTTCTCCCCTATCCCACCTGTTCCATGAGAGTTGGCCAGTTGTAAAGTTTTATACTGAGTAGGAACAGTCAATGTTCTCCTCAGGTTTGAGTGTTTTTCATTTACTTCAAGAATAAAGTCACTTTCACCTCTATTTGATGAGCCTGGTCTCTATTCACCCAACTAGGAAAAGTACATGTGTTTTTTCTGTCCCCTCAGGCCTCCGAGGAAAGAGTTTGGAGCAGGGCCAAGCTATCCCAGCCTTTGCCCTCAATTGCACACAGAGTGGAGAGTCTCTTAGCTCAGGAGTCTGTGCTGCTCAAGAGTTTGCATAAACACAATGTTGAGAAATACCTCTTGTGGAGTCGGTGCAAAAGGCAAAGGACAAACTGGTTGCCCCCTGAGATAGAGACATTACCAAGCTGGCTTTAGTTGTTTCATATTGGACCCCCTGTGAGAATAGCTGACCTAAGTGTCACTCTGCTCTAATTACTTGGTGAGTTACTTAAGTCTCTTTGGAACCCAATTTCTTCAAAATTAGGGATGACACCACATGTTCCCTAAGATCCTTGCATCTTGGCTATTCTATGAGTTAATTAGTGAGTTTTGTTTCCAATAAGCACACACCCAAAATAGTGCTGTGGTTCTCAAGGTAGGCCTTATGTGAGTTCCTATAATCTTGTAATCACCCAAAATAAGGGAGGAGTATTCAAGGGAAAAGATCCTTCCTTCCCTCCCTCCCTCCCTCCTTCCTTCTTTCCTTCCTTCCTCCCTCCCTCCCTCCCTCCCTCCCTCCCTCCCTCCCTCCCTCCCTCCGTCCCTCCTAGCTTTATTGTTTTCTGATAGTTTATAATTACTTTCTACAATCTTTTCTCTTTTGAGACTAGAGTTGACATTTACAAATAGCCATTTGAGCTAGCTCTTTGAAGAAGTGAGTGATCGAGCATGATGCCACAACCTTGGCTACAACAGTTTCCCAGAGAGCAGTCTGTGAACTCTGAAATGCTGTCTGCCAGTCATGAAGCCACAGTTCACACTTCTTGCCAAATTCAAAATTCCATATGAAAAATATCCTTAATGTCAAAGGAGTAAAGCACTAGGGCCTTCTCTTCCTTTTAATCTGTTTATTGTCTTAGTTCTGAAATTTTTAGCTGCTGACTTTGATGTCTGTTTTGGTAATATTCAATACTCCCACTACTTTTTTCTTTAAAACTTACTGACTTGTCCAGCTTCTTAGGAAGATCTTTTGTGTTTTATATGTCAACATATATAAACTAATAACTGGAGAAACATTCTACATGTTCCAGGTTACTTTAAAATTAGACCAAATCTTTATTTACAATTTACTTTTTAGCTTTCATCAAAGCAGTTAACCATTAAAGAGAATAGAATCTTCTGACCTTTCCACCATTTTCATGGGTTATAGCGTGCCTCTTGGGCATGGATGAATGTTATAGGCAGGTGGTTTCTAGCCCAGTATAACCAGGATTACCATTTCTAACTACACCATTGTGCAGATGTAGAGTGAAAAGCTACTTGACAGGGAGCTATATTAGGAATTCAGGCAACATGCAGATGGCTGGATTTATTGGGCCCCTTTCATTTCAATCAGAAAATTCTATACTTCTGTGGTTCTGACCCTTTTCCTACCTTCTACATACCCCTGTTTTTGCAGGCAGCTTCTGACGTGCCTCCCAATAATCTTGCCTCCTGGCATTCACTCCCTTGTATAATGCCTTCCTCTTAAGTATAGGCTGGACCTGGTGAGTTGCTTCTAAGGAACAGAATACACAAAGGTGATGCGATGTCACTTCTAGGACTAAGTTACAAAAGATTGGGACTTCCATCTCATTAGCACATTCTTTCTTGCTGGCACCCTCTCTTGCTCTTTCTGCTTGCTCACTCTGATAAAGCGAGCTGCCATATGGAGAGGAACTGAGGGTAGCCCGTGGACGACAGCTTCAGAGAATTGAGGCCCTCAGTCCAACAACCAGTGAGGAAGTGAATCCAACAATCAGAACAATGTAAGGGAGCTTTGAGGCAGATCCTTCTGCAGTCATGCCTTCAGATAAGACTGCAGCCCTGGCTGACAACTTGATGAAACCTTGTAAGAACCCAGAGAGACAGGACACAGCTAGGCTGTGGGTTCCTGGAAGCCTGGACTCCTGTCTGATAGAAACTCTGAGATGACAGGTATTGTCATTTAGGCCACTAAAGATTTGACAGTTGGGGGTCATCTGTTGTGCAGCAGTAATAACCAACACTTCATCCAGGACTATCAAGAACCCTCAGTCTCTCTCTCGCTCTCTCTTTTTCTTTCTTTTTAATGTGTATTTATTTTTGAGAGAGAGAGAGAGAACAAGCAGGGTAGGGGCAGAAAGAGAAGGGACAGAGGATCTGAAGCGGGCTCTGTGCTGACAGCAGAGAGCCCAACGTGGGGCTCAAACTTATGAACCGTGAGATCATGATCTGAACCGAGGTTGGATGCTCAACCAACTGAGCCACCCAGGCACCCCAAGAACCCTCACTCTCTTAAACTTGCTTCATCTACCAGGACTCCTTTCAGTGTGTCAAGTGTTTCATTTACAGATTTAATTTTACTGAAATTTGCTATCAAAGGGGTTGGACTCAGTCATCTCAAAAGATCCCCTCACCTATAAAGTTCAGAGTCAACTTCTTTGCTCCAAAAAAATAATCACTCACTTTTCATCCTCATGAAATAAGAAGGGTTAATTGGCCACAGTTGCTGGCACAAGACTAACTGGCTGGCTGTAAGAGGGCTGCTGGTGCGAGTGGGTTCAGGAGCAGGGTGAGCCGTCATGGCCCCTGCAAGCTCCTCTCACTTCCACCCTCTGGAGAAGCTCTGGTCCTCACTGCCAGCCACCCCCTCCCCACTGGGAGGGCTCCGACTCAAAAGCTTACCGTTTGTTCTTATTGTGGTTCCTGTCTTGTAGCATTATAGATATTTCTGTGATTTCTTTTTTGTTTCTTTTGAAAGGACACTTGAACTTATAGTAAAAAAAAAAAAAAAAAAAAAAAAAAAAGTGCCTGAATTCTCCCTTCTCTTCTTCCTTTGAGGGCACTGAGACAGAGACAGTTTAAGTGGCAGCCAAGCCCTGGACTCCTTCCTTCAAATGGTAGGGCATTGTTAACCCTGAAGTACCTCACTGGGAAATGAACTTTAAGCCTCCCTTAGAATGGTGACAATGATAGGGGCACACCCTGGATGGCCTGACATCTCATGCTGCCGCCTAAACCCTGCAGAGATGTGTGAAAGTGACACTGCTGGCTTGAAATTCTTACCTATTTCCTTTTCTCTTATTTTCCTTCTTTTCTGTCCCCTTCTCCCTCTCTTCATACCACCTTCCTATATCACCTGCTATAGGCAAAGGCATTAAAAGAGGGTTTTTTGTGGAGGGAGGGAGCCTGGGTGGCTCATTCAATTGAGCATCTGACTTTGGCTCAGGTCATGATCTCCCAGTTGGTGGGTTCGAGCCCCATGTAGGGCTCTGTGCTGACAGCTTGCTCAAAGCCTGGAACCAGCTTAGGATTCTGTGTCTCCTTCTCTCTCTCCCCCTCCTCCAATTGTGCTCTGTGTCTCAAAAATAAATAAATGTAAAGATTTTTTTTAACTTAAAAAAGAGGGTTTTGGTTTTGTTTTTTATTTTTTCTGTTTTGTTTTTACAAAAACCATACTGATATACCTCAATTAAAAACAAACAAACAGGGGGGCCTGGGTGACTCATTTGGTTGAACATCCGACTCTTGATCTCAGCTCAGGCCTTGATCTCACCTCAGGGTGATGAGTTCAAGCCCCTTGTTGGGCTCTGTGCTGGGTGTGAAGCCTTCTTAAAAAAAAAAAAATATATATATATATATATATATATATGTAGAGAGAGAGAGACAACATATATATATAGAGAGAGAGAGACAAACAACAAATTCCAGAATTCTTTCTCTCTCAGCCCCAGGCATTCTAACAAGCTTTCATGATCCCCATTTTGAGGTTACAGTCTGTGTCCAGGGCCTGGTTGACAGGTTCCCTAGGGTACAGTGGAGGTTGTTGTGGAATAACAGATTTCCTGGGGCTACACGGGCCTGGAGATAAATGGAAGGTCACATCGACAGTCATGAATACGTTAAATGTCTCTCTGGGTCTTACTCTCACCTGCTGTGGTAGGATCGTCCTTCCACCATTAAGGCCAGTCTCCTAAGAATGTTTTACAGGTGAGAACTGGCAACTTTGCTACCCCAGGGCATCCAATGCATTCTTCCCCAGCCCCCACCTCCCAGCCTTGGTCTTCTTGGTTGATATCCACAGCCCTTTGACAGGACTTACCCCTGCTGGGCCAGTGGGACCCTTGTAGACATTGGTATCCCTGTGGAGAGTACTGTGCCCTGAAGTCTCTAGAGTTAAAAATGTTTAAAAGTGCCAGTATTGGTCAAAGTCTTACGGGCAAGCATCATATCAATTCAGGCTAATTAAAAAAAAAAAAAAAAAAGGAACGAGGAGTGCCTGGGTGGCTCAGTTGGTCAAGTGCCTGACTTAGGCTCAGGTCATGATCTCATGGTTCATGGGTTCAAGCCCTGAACTGGGCTCTGAGCTGACAGTGCAGAGCCTGCTTGGGATTCTCTCTCTCCACCCCCTCCTCGCTCAAAACAAATAAAGACAGAAACTTAAAAAAAAAAAAAAAAAAAAAAAAAAAGGAAAAGAAAAGGAACTTCTTGTTAAAATGATATTGGATAGTTTTCAAAATTCCTGGATAACCAAAGAAAACATGATGAGGATGTCTCTAGACAGAAACAAACGTCCAGATCCTATCTGGGGGCTATTTCAGTGAAGAGATCCCTCTCCAAGATGCCCTGGCTGTACACCCAGACTGTCCCACTGACACCAGAAATCTGTCACTGTCACCTCCAGAAGAAATGACATGGAGATGCTGCCACTGCATCTACTTCCTGACACAAGGCCCGTGGGTCTCCCCCATACATTACCTCCAGCAAAGCTGAGAAAAGCAAATGTCTAATGTTTTCAGCTCTTTCAGTGGGAGGTGGGCTCTGTCTCCTTAGGTGGGGATTGCCAAGTGTAAGAGCACTTTAGATCCTGGGTACCCCTGGGTGAGAATAGATGTCGACCGCAGTGGGGCTACATCCACTTGACACTTGAGTCCCCCAGCCTCCCCTGAGCCGCACTGACATTTGTGTACCAAAGTGAATGGTGTGGACCCCAGTGCCCATAGAATCACTTGTGAGAACTGCTTCTTCAGCCTGAGCTGTGAAGTCTGACTCCTGGTGACCTCTGTATGCCCCTCCTCATCTCCTCTAAAACACCTGCTGAAATCTGTTCCTGGAAGGGCTATCTCGCCCATCCAGGGTAACAGGCCCCCCACCACAGCCTAAATCAAGGAAATCATGAAAACTCTTTCCTAAATACATGGAACATTTTGCCTATTTTCTAAACAAGCAAGTGGTTGAGGGGGTCCTGGTAGGTATGACAGAGTATCCCGGCAGGCAGAGCTGGGATTTAAATGTGTTCCGTGTCTGGGCCTAAGTGGTTCCCTTCCTCCCAAATATCTATCTGCATCTACTGACTTGTATGGGGAGACTCTGGGGGAAAATCAACTTCAGTCTTGTTTACAATTTACAACTACACTTGTCGGGACCAATGGAAGGAGACTATGGAAACTACCATATTCCTCATGGCACCTGGTGTGATAGCCACATGTTTAAACAGGGCCAGGGTGAGGAGGAAAGAGGAGGTGTATGCAGGAAACAGCCCTGGGTCTGATGTCAGAACCCATTCTAGGAGTGTGTTTTGTTCCAGGGAGAACAGCCATGTCTGTCAGTTGAGAAAAGGTTTTACTACAATATGCCAGTTTAGGGCCCAGGCAACAGTGTTCCAGCCTCCACAACTTAGCATAGTACTGAGGGAGGGAGTTGTTTTGTTTACTTGTTTGATTCTGTTACTTGCTTCTCAATGGACATTTGTGGTGGGGGGAATCAGCAGGTATTTGCCCCTCAGGTATGGGGTGACAGAAAGAGGCGGGGGGGGGGCAGGTCACTCAGAGGTGACTCCTTTGTGGAAATGTTGGGCTGCCTGCTAGAGTTTGGGATTGGTGGCAATAATGCTGCTGAGGCAGTGGCAGCAGTGGATTGCTGCCAGTTGGTGTGGGGTCTATGCACTGGAATATCTGAGAATGTGTGGGGACCGGCGGCTGCAGGGTCTTGGCTCAGCCAGCATGACACTAGCAATGGTGGAAGATTTACAGACAGTGAGGGTGTTTCAGGGAAATAGAGGCCAGAGGCAGTGGTGTATTTGGTCTCAGAGAGGCAGTTCTGAGGACCTGTGGGGCGATGACTGCACAGTGCCCATTCAGTAAGCAATAGAAAGAGTGATGATGATAATGGTGATAATAATAGGTAGTATTTATGGAGCATGGTGGCTACTATTCTAAGTGCTTTCCATGTATTTCTTCTCTTAGTCCTCACTGCAACCCTAGTGAGTAGATATTTTTATCATCGTCCGTCTACAAGTCAGGCTTGGACAGGTTATATGGCAGATTGCATTTTCCAAAGATGGCTGCCACAATATGTCCTAACCCACGTGTTATTTTGCAGTGTGACTTTGACCCTCCTACCATTGAAAGATGGGGTCTATTCTCCTCCACGTGAATCTTGATCAGGCTTCTGAATCTCTTGTAACCTATGGAATGCAGCAGAAATGAAGCAATGTGACCTCAAAGCCTAGGTCACAAAGGAGATGCACTTTCCACCTTCTTTACAGAAATACTTATGCTGGGGGTGCCTGAGTGGCTCAATCAGTGAAGCATCTGACTTCGGCTCAGGTCATGATCTCATGGTTCATGTGTTTGAGTCCCATAAAGGGTTTGCTGCCCACTTCAGATCTTCTGTCCCCCTCTCTCTCTTCCCCTTCCTTGTTCATGCTCTCTCTCTCTCTCTCTCAAAAATGAATAAACATAATGTGGCAATAATGTTTATTCATTTTTTTAAATTTTTTTTTTAACATTTATTTATTTTTGAGAGAGAGAGAGAGCACGAACAGGGGAGGGTCAGAGAAAGAGGGAGACGCAGGATCTGAAACAGGCTCCAGGCTCTGAGCTGTCAGCACAGAGCCCGACGCGGGGCTTGAACCCACGGACCGCGAGATCATGACCTGAGCCGAAGTCGGATGCTCAACCGACTGAGCCACCCAGGCGCCCCTGTTTATTCATTTTTGAGAGAGAGAGAGAGAGAGAGAGAGAGAGAGAGACAGCAAGCATGAGCGGGGGAGGGGCAGAGAAAGTGGAGACAGAATCCAACGCAGGCTCCAGGCTCTGAGCTGTCGGCACAGAGCCTGATGCATGGCTCAAACCCACAAACCATGAGATCGTGACCTGAGCCGAAATTGGACGCTTAACTGACTGAGCCACCCAGGTGGCCCAAACATTCTTTTAAGAAAGAAATACTTATCCTTGAACCCTGAGCTACCATGGAAGCAGTCTGACTGCTGTGAGGCCACCATGCTGTGAGGAAGCTCAAACTTACCCACAAGGAGTGACCACATAGAGAGGTCCTGAAACTACATGAAGAGGGAGAGATATCCAGCAAACCCCAGCTCCTCCACCCCCTGCTATTCCAGTTCCAACCACTGTCTGATTGTAACCACATGAAAGACACTGAGCCAACTCAAACCCTGCTGAAACTCCCAACCACAGAAACCATGAGAAATAATAAAATGATTGCTGCTGTTTTAAGCCACTAAGTTTTGGGATAATTTGTAATGCAGCAATAGATAAATAACAACTTGCCCACAGCATGTAAGTGGTGAGGCTGAAATTTGAGCCATCAGTCTGTTGAACAAAAAACACACATACACATGAAGGCACTTTTTTGAGATCTCCGGATATATACCTGGAGAGGAGAACTGATTCTTGGATAATCATCTAGTATTCAAATTTCACAAGATCCATTTATAATTTTATTGTGAAGTTGTTTGTACCTACAAGTTGAGGAGGTCTGAGATGTTCGAATTACATAGGAAAGTCAGATTTAAAAAATAGCTATGTCTGTTTCCTCTCTAGCATGTGAATGACAAGAGTCAAAAATGCTTCTCAAAGACTCACCCTAGAGGGGAGGGGCTGGTTAAAAAATGCTGATTCCCAAGTGCCACCTGAATCTCTGAATCTGAATCTCTTAAAGGTAGGACTAGGAATCTGAATTTTTACCACCTCTCCAGGTGATTCTTAAGTACATTAGAATTTGAAAACAGCTGCTCAACAATATCACTTAACCTGGAAACTATTCAAGGTGAGGCTTACTAAAATGCCCTCCTCAGGAAAATCATACACTCCCCAACCCTTCAATCAATGTTACTGCCTGAATTTGCCTGATCATAAGGATCACCTGGAGGGAGGTTTCACAAAAGTGCACATTTCTAGGCATCTTCTCCGATGGGAATCAGATATGAAGCAAAGCCCAGGAATCTGCATTTTGCATTAGTTGTTAAATGTTCTTCTAAGTAACTACACAATTTGATGTGTTTCATGTAGTTATTGGAATACAGATCAGTTAAATTTGGGATAGCATTTACCCAAATGATAATCTTAGTCTTCAAATAGCAGTTTATTTTAAGCCATTGCTTTTGGGAAAACTTTCACTGAATGCTGCATTTTTCTTTTATACATAGAGACAAAGATTAAGATAACAAGAGTTAGCATTCATTGAGCACCTGGTGTGGGTCAGTACCATGTATTTAAACCTTCCTCAAACCCTCTGAGGCAGGTATTACTGCCACCCCCATTTTATAGATGAAGATACTGAGGCGAAGGGTGATTAAAGCTTCAATTCCAACCTATGCTCTTAACCTACACAATCCTGCCCCTCTACTCTTATTCCAGACCAATTCCTTTGATGCTCAAAATGTGCCTTTATTCAACACTTTTGGAAATGTATTTCTTATATAAAAGAGGTTTACCTTGTGTTGTATCCAACTCATGGCCAAAAAGTTGCTAGAAGTCTCCTTGTTCCTAAACACCGAGGCATCTTCTAAAAAATATTTTCTATACCAGCAAGAAAAGATCACCAACACAATTATTAAATAAAGTAAAGATTTTTGTTAATGATTTTTTGATAATTTATTCTTGGGCTTCCTGTGAATTGTTGAGTTCAGAGTATCATGGGAAGTCTCTAATCAGGAAACAAAATTATAAACATTCATAAGAGTTGTGTTTGAAGACAGCTGCTTTTAACACATGGTTCCACTAAGAATTCGATACCTTGGCAGGGTTAATTTATTATGTATTTTGCTTTAAACAGAAAGCATGCACATTGATTAGATCAAAAGTATTCTTGCTCTCATATAGCAAGGAGAGTGTATATAAGAAAAGAAAGTGTGGTGTGCAGGGACAGCCAGGTACTGCTGGCATGTGGCTTCACTGCTGGCTGTGATATGGTCTGTGAGCAAATTAACTCACCTCTTTAGGGGTGGCATTTTAGCTTCCTCAGAGAATCTCAGAAATCCTTAGGGAGGGAACCCTATAGAACCAAGACTTGCTGCACTCGTACAGATTGAATATTCTTGGTGATAGAATGCGGGAGAATGCAGAGACATTTAGGTTAGCCAAGCAAGATGAAAAATGGTCTGGAAATGGCCATGAAAAGGAGAAAGATGCCCCAACCCATCTCCTGCTGTGTCTATGGGGAAAACATTGATTAGGTCACAGCAGGTTTCCAGTGAGAGACTAGGTTTGGTGCATAAGAGAACTGGAGAGCTAGAAGGAAAAGAATGTGTTTCAGTTACTTTTTCTGCATAATGTATAACCCCAAAGATTTAGAGGCTTAAAACATAATCCTTTTTTTTTTTTTTTTTTTTTTTTTAATGGTTCTGGTATAGTTGACCGGATTCGGCTAGGTGATTTTCACTTGGGTTGCTCATGCTGTTAGTATGGTTGGGACTGGAGTTATCTCAAAGCCATCTTCAGTCCCATGTTGGGTGACTAATATTGGCTGTCAGCTGAGACCTGGGGCTGTTGGCTGGGAGATCTAAGTGCAGCCTCCCTGTGTGGCCTGGACTTCCTCCCAGCGTGGTGACTGGGCTCAAAGAGCAAACATTCCAAGAAGACCATGAAGAAGTATCACCTTTTATGATCTAGACTTGGAAATACAGAGGGTCACTTCTGCCATAGTTACAGACCCTCTTGGCTTCAAAGGAACACAGACTCAACCTTGACAGGAGCAGGGTCAACATCACAGAGAAAAGTGTGTTGCATGGGGGAATCTCATTGCAACCATCTTGGAAAATACAATCTGCCACAGAGGGTGTGTACAAAGAGCAGAATATTAGAGCTCAAGAATTCAGAAATCTGGACGTTTGAAAGGATCGCAAAGGCCGCTCCTATAGGCAATTTAGGTGGAATGGAAGCAAAGGTCATCAGAGTTGAGGGAGATCTGGGACAATGAGTCAGGGTAATTGCATGGCCATTGGATGGACACTGACATCCTCAGGAAAGCTAAGGGCTTGAGAGAGTGTGATAAAAGCAGAGAGAGCAAACAAAATCTTCTGAGTTTTGCCTTTGGGTCTGGGATGGTAAAGAAAGTAATCTCTGTGGGGAGGACTTCTCTTTTATGTGGGGAAACATATTTGCTGTGGGCCTATTTTTTTGTGCAAAGACACTAATGGTTAACATTTTTACAGTACTCATTCATTCATTCAAAATGTACTTCCTAAGTACCTACTCTGGTCAGGTCTGTCTTAGATGCTGACATAGATGCTGATACAGTGGTGAACAAAATAGACAAAGATCTCTACCCTTGTGAGGCTTATATTTTAGTGATAGAGACAAACATAAAAGAGGTTTTTTGTTTTAATGCTTAGTTCTTTGTCTTGAGAGAGAGATAGAGAGCAAGCAGGGGAGGGGCAGAGAGAGAGACAGAGAGAGAGAGGGAGAGTGAGGATCTCCAGCAGGCTCCACACCATCAGTATGGAGCCCAACGTGGGACTTGACCCCACAAACCATGAGATCATGACCTGAGCCAAAACCAAAAGTCGGTTGCCTAACTGACTGAACCACTCAGGGGCCCCTAAAATAGTTTCTTTTCTTTTCTTTTTTTTTTTTTTTTGAAGAATAATGCACATTATATTATACAGTGATAAATACTAAAGGAAAAAGTCCAAATTCTCTGTGCATCTTAGATCATAGCACAGGAGTTAAGAGCATGGATCTGGGAACCAGACTGCTGGAGTTTGAATCCCAGTTCTGCAACTTATTAGCTGTGTGATTTTTGGCAGGTTACTTAGCTTTTCTGAACCTCAGTTTCCTTATCTGTACACCATTGAAAACAATAGTTTTTGCATCAACAGTTGTCGTCAGGATTAAATGAGCTAATACAGTAAAAGAACTTAGAACAGGATGACAGGGACAGGAGGCCCGGAGGGGGAAGTCACAGGCTTCAGAGTTCCTCCTGAAGCTCAGGGACCAAGCTTATCCTATCAGTCAGGGTACCTGTGCTGGGGTTCATAGATCTGGGGAGGAACAGATCTCAATGAAGACATGTCACAGGGGCCTCAGGCTGCCCCAGGGTAGTATGTGGGATGGCAGCGTGCAGATGAAATCTCAGCAGACTTCAGGATTTAACCCTGGGTTCAGCCTAGTTCAGACCACAGGGAAATATCTGTTTTCACCTGGATGCAGAAACAAGACCTTGGAACTTAGTTATACTGATAGAGTAGAATGGAAGGGGAGAGGTAGTGAATAATCCATTCATTGCATCCTAGTAACAAACAGAGCATCCAAGTGAAATTGAGAGGTGGTTTCCCACAGGGGAGCTACATAGGTGGAAAGCGGGAGACACCTGAATCAGACAGGCCTAGGTTTTAATTGAAGCCCTCCCCCCGCCTTTTTTAAAAAAAACTTCCAGTTAGTTAACATACAGTGTAATGTTAGTTTCAGGTGTACAATATAGCGATTCAACACTCCTGATACGAAGTTCTACCTCTTAAGTAATAGGGCGAGTTACTTAATCCTCTCAGACTTACTTTTCTCCTGAAAACTGGGGATAATGATACCTACCTTATACAGATCGTATGAAGTTTAAATACAACATATCAAGAGGCCGACAGTGTCTAGCTCTTAGATGTGTGCTCAGTGGATGGCTTCATCGCCTAGTGAGACAGCGGGTCATCCATGTACATAGGATGTTTACTGGTCCACTCCTCATCATTTAAAAATGAGCATTTCCTCTGTACTGGCAGTTATGAAATGATATCAGACTCTACTATCCCTTGAATGAGAAAATGACACATCCATCCCCTCTCAGTAGGACACTTACTTTCAGTGGTGTTTTCCTGAAGGGTCCTGGGAGGCTTGGGCTTTCACAGATCCTGCTATAGAAAGATTGCTGGTCAGCTACTTCCAGTACTGTCCTGCTATATCCTTGCTGTGACCTTTTCCCAAACAGAAAACGTAGAGTCTAGCGTTCTAACTCAGCAAAGCTAGTTTGGGGTCATGAACAAGCTTATGAAAACCTTTTTGGATTTCTGGTTCTGGCATGGTAGATTGAGCCAACACAGAAAATGCAGAAATATTGGATAAAACATGCCGGGAAAAAAAGCTTAACCACATAGCCATGCTTGGCAGGAAGAAAGGCACATCTTCAGGTGTTGATGAAAGATAGGCCTTCAAACCAGCCCAGGGATGGAACTGCAGTGGCCCAAGGGGATGTGGCCATGGATGCAGAGGCCCCAGAAAGCAAGGTGACGAGCTAGAGCAGAGATCCCTGCCAAGCCTCCATGAAAGGGAATGGGGAGGGGTGCCTGGGGAACTCAGTCGGTTAAGCCTCTGACTCTTGATTTCAGCTCAGGTCATGATCTCGTGGGTTCGTGAGTTTGAGCCTCGAGTCAGGCTCTGTACTGACAGCTCAGAGCCTGGAGCCTGCTTTGGATTCTGTGTCTCCCTCTCTCTCTGCCCCTCCCCTGCTCGTTCTCTCTCTCTCTCTCTCTCTCTCTCTCTCAAAAATAAATAAACATTAAAAAAAATTTTAAAAATAGAAGGAATCATACAATACATAGCCTTTTGTGTCTGGGTCTGTCTTCTTTCATTTAGCATGTTTTCAAGGTTCATCCATGTGGAAGCATGTATCAGTACTTCATTCCTTTTTTTTTTAATTAATTATTTTGAGAGAGAGAGAGAGAGAGAGTGCACGTGCATGTGTGCACATGCACGCACAAGTTGGGGAGGGGGAGAGAGAGAGAGAGAGAGAAAGAGAGAGAGAGAATCCCAAGCAGGCTCCTTGCTGTCAGCACAGACCCCAATGTGGAGCTCAGTCCCACAAACGGCAAGATCATGACCTGAGCCGAAATCAAGAGTTGGACACTCAACCGACTGAGCCACCCAGGCACCCCTATTTCATTCCTCTTTATGGCTGAATAGTAATATTCCACTGTATGTACATACTACATTTTGTTTATCCATTTATCAGTTGATGGACATTTTTGGCCATTAGGAATAATGCTCCTATGAACACTCATGGATAAGTTTTTCTGTGCACACATGTTTTCAATTCTCTTGGATATGTGCCTAGGAATGGAATTGCTGGGTCACATGGTGATTCTATGTTTAACATTTTGAGACACGTTTTCCAAGTGGCTACACCATTTTACATTCCCCACCAGCAATGTATGACGTTTCCATCTGTGTATAAATTTTGAAGTTTACATTCTTGAATTGGAAATCAATCTCCCAGAGTTTTGCCCACCAGCCAGTGAAGACCCTGGCTGTCTGCTGGTACTGCGGAAAGGCTGTTGAACAGCTCTACCTGCCTGGGAGCAGAAGACCTTCCTCTGTACAACAACAGGGGCTCTTCTCTGTGAGCCCTCAACAGGAACACCTAGCTTCCCACACAACAGCCTCACCTAGCTTCCCACACAACATGAGCTCTGTGAGGCAACGGCTGTTGCTCATCTTCTCTATGGCTCCAACCCTTGCAATTGTTCCTGGCACGTTGTAGGTACTCAATAAACATTTGTGAAATAAGTGAATGGATTAGCCTCCTACTTTGTCTGCCTCGTTCCCTCTTCATGCATTTGAGAATATCACTTTTTCATTCTTTGGGAGGACTGCTCCTTTACAGAATCTCCTGTGGGTGTGTGGGTTTGTCATAGCCAGCACTCTTTCTAGCTACAGGGCCCATGAGTGACCTAAGGCTGGTCAACCTGGAATTCTTCATCGGGATTTTTAAAATTGGATTTAAGGGATGGCAGGCAGTTCCCTTCTGGTAGGAGAAAACAAAGATGCAAGATGGAGGAACCAGTAGCCACTTTTCCTTCCGAATGCACACAGCTGGCCTGAGAGAACAAAATCAACACACAGAGGTGGGAAGATGGGCAGAGAGAGTCCTGATGGGGTTTGAGTCCCTGGCCTGGTGAACTGAGTTTGTATTACCAGAATCCTCACTATTACAATAGAGGTGGAAAAGCCTTCCAGGAGAAAGAGATATCTAAGCTGTGAATAAGTAGGAGTTTGACATTTCCAAGGTGAGAGGTAGTGGAATGTATGCAAGGAATTCACAGTCCCTTCTCTTTTTTTATTTTTTTATTTTTTTTTAACGTTTATTTATTTTTGAGACAGAGAGAGACAAAGCATGAACGGGGGAGGGTCAGAGAGAGAGGGAGACACAGAATCTGAAACAGGCTCCAGGCTCTGAGCGGTCAGCACAGAGCCCAATGCGGGGCTTGAACTCACGGACCGCGAGATCATGACCTGAGCCGAAGTCGGCCACTTAACCGACTGAGCCACCCAGGCACCCCAATTCACAGTCTCTTCTATTGTTCAGCAACAAACACAATTAAAAAAAGACAAGTTCAGTTGGTTGAGCATTTGACTCTTGGTTTCAGCTCAGGTCATGATCTCACAGTTTGTGGGTTCAAGCCCCACATTGGACTGTCTACTGTCAGCATGGAGCCTTTGGATCCTCTGTCCCCTGTTCTGCTCATATGCATGTAATTTCTCTCTCTCTCTCTCAAAAATAAACATTTAAAAAAAAAGACACAGTGTGGCAGAGGATATCTCCAATACACATATGGACTCGTATCCACAATATATAAAGAACTTCTATAATCCAATAAGAAAAAGACAGACAACATATTTTTTTTCTTTAAGTGGGAAAAAGACCTGGGTAGGCACTTCACAAAAGAGAACATTTATGTACTCAATAAGCATATGAAAGGTGCCCCAATTCATCAGTCGTCAGCAAAGGCTATTTTAAAGCCATAATAAAGGGCACTCGGTGGCTCAGTTGGTTAAGTGTCCAATTCTTGATTTCAGCTCAGGTCATGATCTCACCGTTTGTGGGGTTGGGCCCCACATTGGGCTCCTCGCTGACAGCACAGAGCCTGCTTGGGATTCTATCTCTCCCTCTCTCTCTGCTCCTCCCCCACTTGCATTCTCTCTCACACACACACTCTGTCTCTCAAAATAAATAAATAAACTTAAAAAAAAAACACAATGAGCTCCCTCCAGAGAACCACCAAAATGTGTAAAACTAACAGCATTGGCATTTCCAAGGGTTGGTGAGAACGTAGAGTATAAAGAAATCTCAGACATTGCTAGTGGGAGTTTTAATTGGTATAACCACTTTGGAAAACCGTTTGGTAGCTTGGTGGCCCTAGTGATACACTGTTCAGATCTCCCTTCAAGAGAGCCTGCTGCAAGGAGGCTAGTTGGCCAATAGCTCCAGCTGCCACACTTTTAGACCCACCCCAGTGTTCATGCTGAGGCCATGCTTTTTTCAGGCTGCTCCCGGCCCGTGACTGTGCATGGCAGAGGTCCTAGTTCCAGGCCATCCTACACTGCACACAGCTCCTATGATGGACAGTTTGTACACTGGGCTCCCTGTGAGCCTGGCTGAGACTGTGGAGTTTTCACAGCAGTCAGATCTGCACTGTGGTCTGGAGGTTCCCCATGTCTACTCTTCCTCCCTCTCTCCTTTAGCCTTCACGGGCAAGGCCCCCTGGAAATGTCTTGCATATCTAATTCTACCCTGGCATCTTCTTTATGGAAGACCTGAATTGACAGAGGCAGTAATTACTAATTCTGTCTGACTCTAATCCCACTCATGGGGTTATTACCAATAGAAATGAGTGTTTATGTCCACCAAAAGACGTTTATAGAATGTTCATGGCAACTTCATTCATAACAGCTAAAACAGGATAAATGTCTATCAACAGTGGGGAGAGAATGGACAAATAAAACTGTGGTTATTCATATAATGGACTATAACACAATGAAAAATAATAATAGCTATGCGCAATTATTAATAATAAACCTCATAGACATCATGATGAGTGAAAGAAGCCAGATAATCAACAGATCTCATCAAGTCAGGAAAGGGATACAGAAGGAGAGAGGTTGCAGCAGAATGAGTCCACTCAGATTTATGGAAACCACTAGAGAGAGTCATGATTTTTTGAGGACTGTGGTAGACAGCCTGTAAGATAAACTCCCAGTGATTCCCTCTCCTGGTTTCCATGTTTTTGTGTAATCCCCTCCCTTTCATTGCAGACTGAACCTAGGGACTAGCTTTCTTTTTTTTTTTTTTTTTTTTTTTTACCTCCCAGCTTTATTATGATATAGTTGAAATGTAACATTGTGTAAGTTTAAAGTGTACATGATTTGATCATTTTGTGATCAAATTGATTGTGAGATGTCCACCGCAATGAGGTTAGTTAATGCATCCATCACCTCACATAATTTGTGAGTATTATGTGGTGAGAACATTTAAGATTTACTCTCTTAGCAACTTTCAGGTATATAATACAGTATTATTAGCCACATTCACCATGTGGCACCTTCGATCCCCAGAACTTATTCATCTTATAATTGGAAGTTTGTACCCTTTGATCAACATCTCCCCATTTCCCCTAACCTCTTGCGCCTGCCAATCACCAATCTATCTGTTTCTGAGTTTGGCCTTTTAAGATTCTACATACATGGGAGATCATATAATATTTGTCTTTCTCTGTCTGACTTATTTCATTTACCACAATGTCCGCAAGATTCATCAGTGTTGTCTCAAATGATAGAATTTCCTTCTTTTTTATGGCCGGATAATATTTCATGGTATATATAATACCACATTTTCTTTACCCATTCATCCCTGATGGACACTTGGGTTGTGGACTAGCTTCTAAGTAATAGAGTAAGTAAAAGTGATGGGCTGTCTCTTCTGAGATTATATTACAACAAAGACTGTAACTTCCATCTCCCTCTCTTATCCCTTGTCTTAGGGGAAGATAGCAGCTTTTTATGGAGGGGTACATGTAGCCAGGAACTAATAAAGAACCAGAGGCCTGTGAATGGCATTTGAGTGAGCCCGAAAGAGGATTCTCCAACTTTGAGATGCCTGCAGCCCTGACTCACGAGTTGAATGTGAGAGACCTTGAGCCAGAGGACCTAGCAAAGTGGTACCCGCATCCCTGCCCCACAGAAATTGTGAGAAAATAAGGGATTTTTGTTTTAAGCTGCTAACGTTGGGGTAATCTGTTACCAACAAGGACATTGCTTGTTACTCAAAATCACTATGTAAAGCTCCTGAAATCTCTGAGAACTGAAACCAGGGAAAAGCTGGCCATCCCCAAGAATGGTGTGTTTCTTTCTTCTTAGAGACCGTGAGAATCACACACACATGTTCTCCTTTTAGTTGTGATCACCAGGAAGCTCAGAGCCAAATTTATGGTTCAATCTTAATAATTATGCAAGACTCTATGGCCTGCTTACCTGTGTTCTTACTCCTGGTCTTTCTTTTTATTCTGATTTATCTTTTTCTTTTTCCTGTTTTTTTAGTTCGTTTTTATATTTTTCTATATTACATTAATTATGTTAACCCATCTCAAGTTCAACTTACAGAGAGGCAAGGCATTCATAACTTTGTTGTTTTTGTCATAAATAATTTAAAAAATATTTAAGTTTGCACCTGTTGAACACGGAGGTGCTTGGAGGTTGTGGGGAATATCAGGTAATGGAAGCATGGTTCTTGAACTCCAGGCATTGGCCCGGGTTAATGTGGATTGGGTCCAAAAATATCAAATGATGACAAAAAAGGAAAAAGGGATGGCAATGATCGCCACCCCCCAGGGGGAGGGGCCAAGGGCTTACTCAGTCACACGTGAAATTTATTATTCGCTGCACCCAGTCCCCTAAAGCCCTCAGGCACCTCACCGCCCTCATGACCCCTCCCCTCCCCTCACCCCTCCCCTCCCCTCCCCTCCCGGAGCCCCGCCCCTCTTTCCTCTGGCCACGCCCCTCCACTCTGCCCCGCCCGCCGCGCGCGCCGCGCCGCCTCTGTCTCCTCCTGCCCGCCCGGCCTCCCGACGGTTGCGCGCTCCGCCCCCTCCCGCCGCGCCCGCGCGCGCCTTCCCCGCCCCGCCGGGCTCTCTCCTTTCGGGGCGGTTGGGCCGCGCGCCTGTGGGGGCGGGGCCCAGAGGAGGCGGTCGAGCCAATGGGGCGCGGCGGCGGCGGCGGTGGTGGCGGCGGCAGCGGAGGCGGTGGCGGTAGCGGCGGCGGCTGGGTCGGGCCCCGACGGGCGGCGGCGGCTGAGGTGGAGGCGGAGGGAGGCGGCGGCGGCGGCGAAGGAGGCGGCGGCGGCGGCGGCGGAGGGGGGAAGATGGCGGCGCCCGTCCTGCTGAGAGTGTCGGTGCCGCGGTGGGAGCGGGTGGCCCGGTATGCAGTGTGCGCCGCCGGGATCCTGCTCTCCATCTACGCCTACCACGTGGAGCGGGAGAAGGAGCGGGACCCCGAGCACCGGGCCCTCTGCGACCTAGGGCCCTGGGTGAAGTGCTCTGCCGCCCTTGCCTCCAGGTAGCCCGGTTGCGGGGAGCGGGCCGGGAGCGGCCGTGCGGGGTGAGGGCGGAGGCTGGGGGTGGGGAGCGCGCGGCGGGAGCTCGGGCCTGGGGGGCGGCGGGGACCGGGCCGCGGAGGGACCGACGGCGCTGCGAGCCTGGCCGCGGCCGGGGGCGGCGGCCGGGGGCTCCGGCCCCGGGGACGGCCCGAGTTCAGGCTCCCGGGGTGGAGGCGGCGGGGCCGCGAGACCGGCGAGGAGGGATGAGGTGGCAGAGTGCAGCCGGGAGGCCGGAGCGGACCGGGAGCAGTTGGGCCGGCTGGGGCCGGGCTGGGAAGGAGCGAGAGGGGTTCGCGGAGGGTGGGTCCCGGCCGGCTTGACAGATTTCCTGGTTCTCGCCGGGGAAGGCGGGTCGAGCGTGTGGGACCCTGCCGTGGGAGCGGTGAGGTCAGTGTCCACCCCTCGTCCCGGCTCGCTGCAGCCGGAGGCTGTGCGGCCGGCGTGGGCTTGGGTTGCATTTCCCACTGTCTTCTCAGTGCTAGGACAGGTGTTTCTGTGGTCAGGCCTCTTTGTACTCTATAGCGCTAATGAGAATTTGCAGACTTTTGAGACGGTGACATTTGTAGGCAAACACGAATTTGACCCTACTCTGGAAGAAGATACCGGCACTTAACATATCTGATTTCTTGGATTTCCCCTCGTATATTTCAGTGTGCCTGAGAGGGGGAATTGGCCTGAGTTTGGGTCTAGTTTAAGCTTCATTTGAGTAAAAGGGAGTATGTCATGTGTAGTGGTAGTGTTTGGAGCATTTGGTGACTTTTAAACGTTGCTGATTAGTATAATGGGATACCCATAGAAGATTAAAAATACACGCCTTGCCTAAGTGGAGGGATTGTTTTTGTTTTTGTTTACTGATAACTTTAGGTTTTTTAAAATGTTGTAGTGATTTATCTGTTATATTTTATTTTCTGCGTTAGATTTTCCAAGGCAAGTTACTTTGGAAAAAAAGAGGAATTTACATCTTAAAGTGGCGGCTTTTTTTTTTTTTTAAATTAGTGAGGGGGGCTCATTAAAAGTAGCAAAAGTGAAAATGATTTCAGAATTGATAGGTTACAATTTTTATAAAGACATACGATGCTTAGTATTTGCATTTCTTAACAGTAGTCATATTTGAACAGTTTCTTCCCCTCCTGTTGATCCGTAATTGCTAGGTAGATGGTAATGTATAGCTCACTAGTTTATTTTGACCTACATATTGGTGATTACATGAAGAAGCAAGCATGGGAGTTTGTCTTGTTACTATTTACAAACTGCAGGCAGCCAGTCTTTTCCAGTTAGACAGCTCTATCTCATTTGCCCTTAAAATCCTGTTGCGTTAGTGAGAAAATAGTCATCATTATTGCTACATTAAACACAGTGCGTTTAAAATGTAGATATTAGTTAACAGTTAAAATATATCAATGTGACAAAAGCTAACATTTTTGATTGGGTATTTTGAACCAAGTTAATAGACTTAATAGACTCAGCGTCTCTTTGAGAGCCACTGAGTGTATTTTATGCAAACATTTTTATGTTATTTTCACTTCCATTGGAAAGGACTTTTACACTTAAAAGTAGCTTGCACCCAGAGTTAGTTGAATAAATATATAGTGAAAAGACTATCCAGCAGTATATTTTAAGTAATTTTTAAAAAGAAGAAATAAAAATAACTTTTGAGGGGCGCCTGGGTGGCGCAGTCGGTTAAGCGTCCGACTTCAGCCAGGTCACGATCTCGCGGTCCGTGAGTTCGAGCCCCGCGTCAGGCTCTGGGCTGACGGCTCGGAGCCTGGAGCCTGTTTCCGATTCTGTGTCTCCCTCTCTCTCTGCCCCTCCCCCGTTCATGCTCTGTCTCTCTCTGTCCCAAAAATAAAATAAAAAACGTTGAAAAAAAAATTTAAAAAAAAATAACTTTTGATATTAGGTGAGTATGGAGTTTAGGCAGAATTATTACTAGTTTTAGATTTTGCAAACACTGTAGTCTATAATAAATTTAACTGGGCCTTTTAACATGTGGGCATGGAAAGACTGCTTTATGTTACCCAAACTGTGTGGTTAAGTTCTTAAAATTGATTTTCCTTTGAGAAGGCATGTTTTGAACCATGTAATAAGTGCAGACTCTAGGTATTTTCAGTTATATGTCATTTAAGGTCCATGTTTTTGTGCTCTTTTTTAAATTTTAATAAAGCACCATAAAGTAATATAAAAGTAAGACTAAAAATAACTGGATCTTAAAAACCATAGTTTTAAATGTGAATTTAATACGTTGTTATTGCAACTAACTTTTAGTTACATAAAATAAGTTTGATGCTTGCTAAAGGAGGATAGGTAAGAAATAAAACGTGGCTAACAAAAGGAGTAAATAACTTATTTGCCTTATACACAATAAAATTATTTTCAAGAAATTTATCCAGTTTGATCAGCCTGTTTATAAACTGCTTACAAAACTATGTGTGTGTGTGTATATATATATATATATATATATATATATATATATATATATATTTATGTGTGTATACCGTGTGTGTGTGTGTGTGTGTGTGTGTGTGTATTCAATGGAGGTACAGAAATTTGGAAATTAAAGTGGCTTGAGTCTGATTTATAGACCAATTTTTTTTGTATATAGTTAGAATAAACATTGTTAAAATTTTTTATTTTTTCAGAGAGGCTTTAAATAAAATCAGATTATTGGAGACCTCAAGTAATTCTTTTTCTTTGACTTAATTGTTGATTGCCACTTAGTAGAGGTATTAAAAATGTGACTATTTTAGGAAAAGGAAGTCTGAGCCCGTGTTAGAATGAGTAGAATTGCAGATAAAAGATGAGGAAAGTTACCTGATGAATCCTAAAGTAAGCCCCCCCCCCCCACCCAGTGTTAACTCATGTGACTTTGGATTGCTAAATCCCACTTTATTCTCATTTTTCAGTCCTTCAGTGTCTTAATCCAAACAGAATAGAGATTAAAGAGAGAATTTTAGGTGGGGATGTATCTGTGTTTATAAAGTCCTCTAGTATTTAGGAAGGCATCATTGTCTTAAGGGAATAGTTTCCAGACTTTGGATTTCAAAGGAAATTATTGGGGCACCTGGATAGTTCAGTTGGTTGAGCATCTGACTCTTGTTTTCATCTTGGGTCATGATCCCAGGGTCATGGGATCCAGCCCTGCGTTGGGCTCTGTGCTGAGCATGGAGCACAGCCTTAAGCCTGTGCTTAAAATTCATTCTCTCTCTGTCTCTCTCCCTCTCCCTGCCTCCCCCTCTCCTACTCCCCCTCCCCCTCCTTCAGCCCTCCCTCCCACTCTCCCTCTTCCCCTCATCCCTGAGTGTGCTCTCTTTCTCAAATAAAAATTAAGCAAAAAAAAAAAAGAAGAAGGCACCTGGTGGCCCAGTTTGTCGGGCATCCGACTCTTGGTTTTGGCTCTGGTCATGATCTCAAGGTTTTGTGGATTCAAGCCCCACGTGGGGCTCTGCACTGGCAGCAAGGAACCTGCTTGGGAATCTTTCTCTCTGCCTTTCTCTGCTACCCAACTGCCCCCCCCCCCCCCGCGCTGTCTCTCTCTCTCACAAAATAAATAATAAACTTAAAAAAAATTGTTTTTAAAGAAGAAATTATCCACCACCACCCCAAATTGGGTGCAGTGGAGTTACTAATTTTTGTTTTGTTTTGTTTTGTTTTGTTTTGTTTTGTTTTGTTTTGTCAGGTGTAGCCAATAAAAACAGTAACATATCACTAGCTACATTCACTATCATTTTATTTTAAAAAAGGATATTTTTGGGGCACCTGGGTAGCTCAGTCGGTTAGGCGTCCGACTTCGGCTCAGGTCATGATCTCACGGTTCGTGAGTTCGAGCCCTGCATCAGGCTCTGTGCTGACCGCTCGAAGCCTGGAGCCTGTTTCGGATTCTGTGTCTCCCTCTCTCTCTGACCCTTCCCCATTCATGCTCTGTCTCTCTCTGTCTCAAAAATAAATAAACGTTAAAAAAAATTTTTTTTAAATAAAAAAAAAATTAAAAAGGATATTTTTGGGGCGCCTGGGTGGCTCAGTCGGTTGAACGTCCGACTTCAGCTCAGGTCACGATATCGCGGTCCGTGAGTTCGAGCCCCGCGTCAGGCTCTAGGCTGATGGCTCAGAGCCTGGAGCCTGCTTCCGATTCTGTGTCTCGCTCTTTCTCTGCCCCTCCCCTGTTCATGCTCTGTCTCTCTCTGTCTCAAAAATAAATAAACGTTAAAAAAAATTTATAAATAAATAAATAAATAAATAAAAAAGGATATTTTAACTCAAATAATTTGAGAGGACAGAATTTCAGAATAAAAGACCTCTAAATTGAATCATTTAGGGGCACCTGGGTGGCTCTGTTGGTTGAGTATCCACTCTTGCTTTCAACTCAGGTCATGATCCCAGGGTCATGGGATCAAACCCTGCATCAGGCCCTGCTGAGCCTGCTTCAGATTCTCTCTCTCCCTCTGCCCCCTCCCATACCATCTCTCTGTAAAGTAAAATGAAATAAGATTGAATCATTTAGCTTTATTAAAAAGTTTCCTTTCTTATTATTTTTCCTCATTTTTATACAAATCAGTAAAAAGTCTGTTGCAAACCTGCACCAGCCTTCCAGCCAACATTAAGTAGCCCCTGTTTTGTGCAGAGCTCAGATCCAAAGATTCTTGGTGGGCTCCTAGTTCTGCTGCTTGTTAGACTGTGACCTCAAGCTGGTCACTTACCTTCAGGGAGCCTCCATTGCTACATATGGTAAATGGGGCTGTTAAAACCTGCTTTGCCAGAGAATGGTGGGATTAACAATGATAGGAGGAATGAATACCTGGATAGTACCTGGAATAAATTATATACTCAATTATGGCTGTTGCCATTGATTGGAGATGTTACTTTTTTTGCAGTATCTGATAATAAATGCCTTTAAGTAATGTAAGTTGTTTGTTTAAGGTATAGTCATTTGTGTATTTAAAAAAAATTTTTTTTAATGTTTATTTTTGAGAGACAGAGACAGCATGAGCGGGAGAGGGCAGAGAGAGAGAGGGAGACCCAGAATATGAAGTAGGCTCAGCACAGAGCCCGAAGCGGGGCTGGAACTCACGAGCCGTGAGATCATGACCTGAGCTGAAGTCGGACGCTCAACTGACTGAGCCACCCAGGTGCCCCAGTCATTTGTGTATTTTTTAAATGTAAATTATTATACTTTATTGTTCCCTCCATGCCATAGTATAAAGACTTAAAGTCCATTTAAAACAATTTGAGAAGCATGGCAAGAGAAACAATATGATATGCAGAATATTCTTTATAGGTATTTTCTGCAAGTTACATTAGACCCCCTTCTAAGAAAGGTTTTTTTTGTTAAGAATAATACAAGTTATCTTTAAAGATTAATAGGCTTGGCAATTCTACATTTTTAAAAGCTGTAAAATAGTATTTGAAAGCCATCAACTCCTCAAAAAGTTGCCTTTTGCAAAATGTTGGTTTAGTACTCCTCTCATGACAGAAAAAAAAAGTAGTAGTGCCATCTACTTACTACCCCTTTGTTGAAATCTTCCTTTTTTTTTTTTTTTTTAAAGTAGGCTCTACTGCTCAACGTGGGGTTTGAACTCATGAGCCTGAGATCAAGACTCACATGCTCATCCAGGCACCCTGAGATCTTACATTTTTAGAATAGAACCTTGAAGCTTTTGGTGCTCCTCGCTTTGTCCACCTAGACTCAGAGGTTAAACAATTTGCCCAGGGTAACACAGTTACAGCAGATTGGGACTAGAAGCCTGGCTTCCAGAGTACTTGTTTAGAGACCCCGCCTACATTTTTTTTCAGTTAAATTCTTGTATAGATAATGCATTTGCTGCTTCAGATTCAAAGATACTAAGCATATATGGTGAATAATCTCCTTCATAACCCTGTCACCCAAACATGCAGTTGTCCTCCATCAGCAACTGTGAAACTTTCCAGAGCTTTTTGTGCACATACAAGCATAAATATGACCGTATTATTCTTCCCATTTTTATTTTATTTATTTATTTTAAATATTTATTTTAAAGAGAGAGAGCACAAGTGGGGTGGGGATGCAGAGAGAGAGGGAGACAGAATCCGAAGAAGGTTCCAGGCTCTGAGGTGTCAGCACAGAGCCTCATGTGAGGCTCAAGCTCATGCTCTGTGAGATCATGACCTGAGCCAAAGTCGGACGCTTAACCAACTGAGCCACCCAGGTGCCACCCCCATTTTTAAACATAAATTATCATATTATATATTCTGATGTGTACCTTACTTTTTGTTAGCATTCTTTCCATCACATATTTTAAGTGCTTATATTCACATTTGTTATGTTGTTATTAATTGCTGATATGTAAAAGAAAATTTGTTCTAGTAGTTTGTTTTGACTGATATGAACCTAATAAATAAAATATAGGTTCTTATGTTACTATTGTTTCTTGGTATGGAAATTTCAGAAGCAGTACAGACTTAGAGTACAAGAGGAAAGGAGGCATATCCACAAAGGGTGACCAGACTGCCATGCATTAGAGATAACTGTGAAAACTTAAGATAATACTTACTGTGTGCTAAGCAGTGTTCTAAATGCTTTACTTGTATTATTTAGTTCTCATAACAGTCCTATGAGGTGCTTTTATCACTGTTTTACAGATGAAAAAACTGAGGCACACAAAATACAAATGAAACTTGATTTAGATAATACGATGGCAGAGGCCTGATTCTAACCCAGGCAGTCTGTCTCAATATTAGATTGAGTGATCTAATATTGACAGAGTGATGCCCATATCAGCCAAATTTTTAAAACTATGCCAACCTTGGTGCCATTTTTTTTTAACATCTGTATGCCAAAATGCCTAGTGTTTGTATTATAGCTTTTACTTTTTTAGAGCAATTTTTTTAGAAAAGTAAGGACATTACTATGGAGGTATGGTATATAAGAAGTTGTTTCTGGAGTGGTTGCCTTCTAATCCTCAACTTGTGAAGATAAGGAGTTTGTCACACTTAGTGAACAGGTATGCAGTGGGGTGAGCTATCAGGAAGACTTAACATAATTGCCAAGGAAAGGAAGATAAAGGGCATTTAGGCACCAGAGGCGGGGAGGGGAGAAAGTTAGTTTGAATTCGTACTAGGGTGGGGTAGCCCTTTCTGAGAGAGATGTTGAGTCATGGACCGACTGTACATGGAGTCAGGAGAATTGGGCCTGGGGTGTGGTGCTGGCTAAATCACCATACAGAAGTAGGAATTTAACAGGGATTCATTTCCTTGACAATTTGGAAGACTTTAGGGAACAGTATTGGGAAAGGCAGAAGACGGTGGCCCTTTGGGGGGACTAGCAAGTGGCCATATTTGGATGTAACATAGACCCACCTGGGTTGGGAAAGGACTGGAATCTAGAGCTTGTCCCGAAAAATGCAAAACCAGGCATTCTTATAAACCATGTGTTCTTGCAAACTTGGACAAAACTTAAAAGCACTGAGCCTTGGGTTTCTCTTCTATATAGTATTTGTATTCAGTTGCACTAGATTGGTATTAGATTATCCGTTTTCAAAATTCATTCCCCAAACTCCTAGTTGTGTGGTGGTGCAACAGGGATTTCATAAGCATTTGATTCACATTTTAACATGTTAAACTTTAAAACATTATAAACATTTATATATACTCAATTGCATAACATGCTAAATTTTTTAACACAGTAGAGACCACTGATTTATACTGCCAGGTTATCTCACAGGATAGTTATGCTAGGTGAGAAAAAGTACCAATCTTAAATAGTTGCATACTGTATGATTGCATTTATATAGCATTATTGAAATAACAAAATTATAGCAATGGAGAACAGATTAGTAATTGCCAGGGAGTTCAGAATGGGGGAAGGGATGGCTTGGTTAAGGCAGGTAGCTTGAGGGGAGCCTTGTGGGGAAGGAACAGTTCTGTATTTCAGTTGTGGTTACACGAAGCTACAAATGTGATAAAATTGCATAGAAACACACACATACACAAACATGCAGGTAGTGAAATCTCAGTAAACTCTAGATTGTACCCAGATTAGTTTCCTGGGGGTACCTGGGTGGGTCAGTAGGTTGAATGTCCAACTTTGGCTCAGGTCATGATCTTGAGGTTTGTGGGTACGGGTTCTGTGTTGGGCTCTCTGCTGTCAGCATGGAGCCCACTTTGGATCCTCTGATCCTTCCCTTTCTGCCTGTTCCCTGCTCTTTCCTCTTTCTCTCTTTCAAAAAAAAAAAAAATAGATTAGTTTCCTCATTGTGATATTGTACTATAGTTATGCAAGATATTAACCAAGATATAAAGTTTGGAAAAGTGACCTGGGGACCATTCTGTGCATTTTTTGCAAATCCCTGTGATTTATAGTTATTTTGAGATAAAAAGTAAAAAAGAAGAGGGGGAAAGTAACATGTTTAGAATATTTGAGGGAAAATAAGCAAAAGGACAAAATTAAAATTATCCTAGGGCAGTTGGGTGGCTCAGTCGGTTAAGTGTCTTACTCTTGATTTTGGCTCAGGTCATGATCTCACGGTTTGGGGGATCAGCCCTGTGTTGGGCTCCATGCTGCGGGTACAGAGCCTGCTTGGGATTTTCTCTCTCTCCCTCCCTCTCTCTCTGCCTCTCCCCTGCTCGTGCACTCTCTCTTTCTTAAAAAAAAAAAACATTAAAATTATCCATAAGACCACCATTCAGGATAACAATCCTTATAATAGAGTTTCTTGCTTTCTTTGTGTATATACTTGAATTCTAAAAAATACTATTGATTAGAAGAATTACAGCTATATATTGGTAATTTTAAAAATTCAGGCCGGTGCTTGTTTGCTCATGTAAAATTGTATCAGCAAATTCACTATTACGGAACTCTTATTGCCTTATACTATTACATGTGACTGCTTTATGCATAATATGTCATGTCATCATTATTACATATTTTAAGATTTATTATTAGAGATTTAACTTAGGAATGTTCTTCTACTTAGACTTCTGGACAGGTATAATAAAATCCTTAGATAGCATTAACGTACTATTAAAAAAATGACAAAAAAAGTCTTTATCATTTGCAACTGCTAATCTCTTTGGATCGGGCTTTTCTTGATACTGTGCAATCAAAACATAACAAGTCTGACTGCCCCAATCATCCATAATTTAGTTTGTGTTAATCAGAACACCTTCATTGTAAATGTTATAAACTTGAGCTTTTAAAATATACTGATAAGGGGTGCCTGGCTGGCTCAGTCAGTAGAGCATCAGACTCTTGATCTCAGGGTTGTGGGTTCAAGCCCCACGTTGGGCGTGGAGCCTATTTAAAATAAATAAAATAGGGGCGCCTGGGTGGCGCAGTCGGTTAAGCGTCCGACTTCAGCCAGGTCACGATCTCGCGGTCCGTGAGTTCGAGCCCCGCGTCAGGCTCTGGGCTGATGGCTCGGAGCCTGGAGCCTGTTTCCGATTCTGTGTCTCCCTCTCTCTCTGCCCCTCCCCCGTTCATGCTCTGTCTCTCTCTGTCCCAAAAAAAATAAATAAAAAATGTTGAAAAAAAAAAAAAATAAAATAAATAAAATAAAACACTTAAAAAGCTGTAAATACTTAAATAAAATACAGTGATAGAATGAAATACTACTTTAATCTGTTTCTCATTATAGATCCACATAAAATTTCATTTGGAAAAAATTCTTTTACTAAGAATTTTTAAAACCATTAGATTATAAGCTATAAAGTTGCTTTCATTATGAGCATCTATAACTTAGGGGAATTTCAAGGATGCTATTGTCACTGTTGTGTGATTATTGACCATTTTAAAAATAGTCATTGAGGAGCATCTGGGTGGCTCAGTTGGTTAAACGTCCGACTTTGGCTCAGGTCATGATCTCAAACTTCAGAGTTCGAGCCCCTGCATTGGGCTTTGCACTGACAGCTCAGAGCCTGGAGCCTGCATCAGATTCTGTACATCTCTCTCTGTCTCCCTCTCTCTCTCTCTTTCTCACTCTCTCTCACTCACTCTCTCTCTCTCTGTGTATGTGTCCCTCCTCTGCTTCTGCATGCTCTCTCTCTCAAAAAAAAATAAATAATCATTGTATTTGAGAAGTAAAATAGTGGAAGATCCATGACAAAATATGAATTAAGGTGGAGTATACTCAACTACACTGTGTTTTAGAAGTTTGATTTATTTCTGCTTGTGCATTGTGCTAAAAATTACTATCACAGACTTCTATAGAGCAAGAGTACCTGGATTGAAATCTTAGCTGCATAACTTGATCTCTCTTTTGTCTCAGTTTCCTCTTCATAAAATGAGGGTGACAGTAGTGTTTAACTCAGGATTATTGTGAATATGAAGTGTACCAATGCACCAGTATCTGTAAACAGTATAGCACCTGGCACAAAAGTAAATGCTCATAAAATGTAGCTATTGTTTTAAAACATGTTTTTTTTTCTTTCATTAATCTTGTTCAGCAAAATCTGTAGCATCCCAAGGTGGTTGTTTTTTTTTTAACTTTCATATATTTTGTTTGAATTTTTTTTCATATTTAGCTCCTTTAGTTTGAATGGAATATACTTTTGTGTGTGGTGTGAGGTAGGGATCTAACTTTTTTCTAAATTGATAGACTTTTGCCTAACTCCCAATTTATTGACTTGACCATATTTGAAGTACCACAAGAATTTCCTTGTATTCTATAGGGCCTCTTTCTGGATTCTCAGCTCTGTTCTAGTGACATGCTGTCTGTGTTTCCACACATTTCCATTACTATAGTCCCCATCTGCCCTGTGGTTTTAAATAGTAATTTGATATCTGATAGGGCAAATATGCTCATTTTAAAAAATGTTTTGGCTATTCCATCTCAGGTGAATTTTAGAATTTATTTTGATGAGTTCTAAAAAACATCCCAATGAGATTTTGATTAGAATTGTACTTAATTTTTAGATGAATTTGGGAGTCAACCTTTACTCAAAACTTCCCATCAAGTAACATATTGTATCTATTTCTGGAGTTACTAATCTGTTACCATTTTAACCTAGATGCCCATTGTGGTCTTGTTTTGTATGTGATTTATGTGGTGCTGTAAATTGAGAAATTTTATGATGGTATTCCTGGTCATGGATCCCAGGAACAATTTTCTCTAGTCTGCAACCACTATTTTCAAGTCTGTAGGCTCCCCAAGGAAGAAATTTATGTTAAATATTTGTACTTACAAATGAAAAACTAAAATACTTTGCATTTATTCTTAACTAGGACTTGGGTACCAAACTCCCAAGACAAAAGAATGTAATGAGCCCAGCTGGGTTCATGTGGAATTTTTTTTTTTTAATCCAGTTAGTCTTAAATTGTTTCAAACTAAAACAGGCTGTGATATGGACCCCTTTCATCTCCCCAATTCTCAAACATGGCTAGATTTTTCCTTTGTGATGTGAGCAAAGCCTGCTCTAACTCATTCCTATCAGTGCCCAGGGCTGTGTAACCAAAGCGCACATTTGCTTTGGCTGACTGCTGATCTGGCCTTGGCCACACGCCTCAGGCCTTTTCTGCCCAAGTAGTAGGTTTGGCCCTGGCTCTCACTTAGAGAAGAGAAACCCTCTTGAGGGCTTCTCATACTACTCTAGTCATGTAGAAGAAGCAGAAAAGTGAGCCTGTACTCGTGTGCTGAACTTTTAATGGCGATTCTACCCAGTATCACACAGACCCTATCAGTGCTCTCAAATCTGTCCTCTTCCTTCCTGAGAATCAGGGAGAAAGAACAGTGAGAAGGGCCTTGATTGCTCACTTCTAAAGATAACATAGAAACTTTCAGCCATTCTCAGAAGCATTGGTTTTTCTCTTGGGTTGTTGTCTCAAATCAAACAGAAAGAGGTGGAATAAAAACTGGCTTGCTGAGTATTGCACATAAGCCATATTCTCTCTTAAGTATGCATCAACCTTATTACTCATGAGACGTTCTCTTCCCTTGCTTAATGGTTCATGACATGTTCTTGATTTTCCTCCTACCACTTGGTTCCTTCTCAGCTTTCTTTACTGGCTTATCCTCCTGCAATTACCCATTATGTTGGTTTACCAGGAATCAGCCCTACCCTCTTGTTAGTCTTCTTTCTCTAAACAGTCATGTCCGTGTTCATGGCATCACTCACAGATGAACCTAAAATTTCTATCTCTAGCCTGGAAATTTATGTCTATAGCCTCAAAATTTATATCTCTCTTTTGAACTCTAGATCTGCATATCTAATTGCCTGCTGGACATCTCTAGTTAGATGTCTCCAAAGTGCTATAAGTTAATGTGTCCAAGATTTAATTAATATTCTTACCCTGAAAATGCTTTTTCTGATCCCAGTGAAAGGCATCACTGCCCCAGCAGTTGTGCAAGTCAGAAACCTGGGAGTTGTCCTTGGTTGTTTCTCTACCCTCCCCTCCCCCACCAAATCCAATCAATCACCAGGTCCCATTGATTTTTTTTTTTTAACCTTTTTTGTTCTGATTTGTAACATACATATGGAAGAGACCTTGAGCTGTGCATCTTTTTAAAAAAAAAAAATTTTTTTTTTTAACATTTATTTATTTTTGAGACAGAGAGAGACAGAGCATGAACGGGGGAGGGTCAGAGAGAGGGGGAGACACAGAATCAGAAGCAGGCTCCAGGCTCTGAGCTGTCAGCACGAGCTGTGCATCTTTTTTGACATAGTAATGACAAAGCATAACCCTTGTAACCAACATCCAGGTAATCAAATAGACTATTGTCTTCAGAAAGCCCTCCCTTAACCCCCTCCTTATCAAATATACTCTTCCTCCTTCTCAAGAGTAACTAACTTCTGTCCTGACTTTTATGATACTCACTTTCTTACTTTTCTACCTGAGGTTGCATCTAAACTTGGTTTAGTTTTTCCTGCTTTTTGAACTTTGTAAACGGTTCCATTTAAATGGAACCATTTAGTTTGTATTCTTTATTCTGGCTGCTTTCACTCAACAGTATTTTGTGAAATTCATCCATGTTTTACGGAGCTAGAGTTTAGGTATCATTGCTGACTATTCTGTTATACAGATACATCACAATTAACTTATTCACTCTTTTTTTGGATGGACATTTAAGTTGTTTTCACTTTGCAGCAATTATGAATAATGCTGCTATGAACATTTTTGTGTGTCTTCAATTTTAGTTGGTAATGCCAGACTGTTTTCCAAAGTGATTGCAATAATTTAGATTCCTACCAACAATGTATGAGATTTCCTGTTGTTCTACCTGTTTGTCAGGTGTTGGAATTATCAGTCTATTAAATTTTATTAGCCATTCTGGTATATATGTAATGGATTTTTGTGGGTTATTGAGGTGTATTTCAGTAAAATGCAAAAATCCTAAATGTACAACTTGAAAATTTTTTTATATATGCATGTGCCACTACTCAGAAGAACATTCCTATCGCCTCAGAAAGTACTCTTATGCAACTTTTCAGTCAGAAGCTGTTATTCTGACAATACTGTTTTTTTAAAAATTTTTTTATGTTTATTTATTTCTGAGACAGAGAGAGACAGAGCATGAGTGGGGGAGGGGCAGAGAGAAAGGGGGACACAGAATCCGAAGCAGGCTCCAGGCTCTGAGCTGTCAGCACAGAGCCCGACGCGGGGCTCAAACTCACAAACGTGAGATCATGACCTGAGCCGAAGTCGGTCGCTGGACCCACTGAGCTACCCAGGCGCCCCCTGACAATACTGTTTTGACTTCTATCACTGTAAATTTACTTTTCCTATTCTTGAACTTCATGTAAAAGGACTCCTAACAGTATGCACTCTCTTGTGTCTGGCTTCTTTTGCCCAGCATAATAGCAGTTCATCCAAGTTGTTGGTTTTATCAGTTATTTTTTTATTGCTTAGCGCCATTGTATGATTTTACACACACATGCACACACACACACACACACACACACTCACACTCAGTGTATTTTTGGGTCATAGGGTAGGTATTTAATTTTGTTAGAAACTATAGAACAGTTTGCCAAAGTGGTTGTTCTATTTAACGTTCCTATTTGGTTTTAATTTGCATTTCCCTAATTACTAAAGGGGTTGAGCAGCCTTTCCTCTGTTTTTTTGTTGGCCATTTAGATATCTTCTCTTTGAAAGGCTCATTAAAGTCTTTTGCCCATTTTTTTTTTTACCTGGTGTTCGTTCTTTGTCTTATTCATTTTAAGATACATATATATATACATATTTATATGTATATATATGTGTATATGTATATACATGTGTCTATACATGTCTATGTTCATGTATATTTTTTCAGATAATCTGTGTTGTGTATATTCTCTTCCACTCTGTGGCTTGCTTTGCCTTTTCATTTTCTTAAAAGTATGTTTTGATTAACAGAAATTATTAGTTTTAACATAGTTAACCTTCTCCTTTATAATCAGCTTTTTGTATCTTGGTATTGAAGATATTCTCTATAAAGATATTTTCTCTTACATTTTGTCTTTCACATTTAGGTCAACAATCTATGTGAAATTTTTTTTAATTGTCTCTAGACAAAAACTGTCTCCTTTTAAGCCAGATGTGACTCTTCACTAAGTTTTTGTTTTGGAAAATAGTGATTTTTCATAAAGAATTTATTTTGTTAATATGTAATGGATTTCTTGTTATTTTTTTTTAATTAAAACATTTTTTTTTCTTAACATTTATTTATTATTGAGAGACAGAGAGAGAGCACAACCAGGGGAGGGGCAGAGAGAGAGGGAGACACAGAATCCGAAGCAGGCTGCAGGCTCCGAGCTGTCAGCACAGAGCCCGACATGGGGCTCAAACTGCGAGAAACTGCGAGATCATGACCTGAGCCGAAGTCGGAAGCTTAACCGAGAGAGCCACCCAGGCACCCCTCTTGTTATTTTTAAGTGAACAAATATTTCAGTTTTCTATTTTAATTTCAAATGTGATAAATATAATAGATAAAAGCACATGAACTGAAGCTCTTTAGAATCTCAGGTTTGAGAGTTACTGTGTAGCTTTATAAATCTTGATAAATAGTAAATAATAAATCTTGGTTATTTTTGGCTCCTTGCATTTGTATATACATTTTAGAATCGGGTTGTAAGATTCTACAAGAATACTTGTTAGGATTTTGATTGGAATTGGCATTGAATAAGTTTAGGAATAATGGAAATATTTACACAGTTGCATCTTCCAGTTCATGAACATTGTCTGTCAGTGTGTTTTGGTCTTCTTTAATTTTTTTCTCAGTAATGTTTTGTAGATTTCTAAACAGCAGTTATGCACATCTTGCTAACAGAATTTTTAAAGTGAAAAAAGTCTATATCAAAATACATTAAAAAAAACCCAAAACATTTAACAAGAAGACAAAGGGTATCTCTGAAAAATGTGAAACTTCACTGAAGGACATAAAATAATTGAATAAATGCTGAAACATAACTTTTTCTTAGGATAACTGTCACATTGGAAAGATATCATTATCCCTGTAGACTGTCATATTGCATATTGCTAAATACACTTTTGCGTCTTGTCATTTCTAAAATTGAGATATGCCTTGGGGTGCCTGGGCTTAACCTGGGTTGATTAAGCGTCCAACTTCGGCTCAGGTCATGGTCTCGTGGCTTGCGAGTTCAAGCCCTGTGTAGGGCTCTGTGCTGACAGCTCAGAGCCTGGAGCCTGCTTTGGATTCTGTCTCCCTCTCTCTCTCTGCCCCCGCCCCACTCGTGCTCTGTCTCTGTCTCTCTCTCTTAAAAATAAACAAACATGGGGCGCCTGGGTGGCGCAGTCGGTTAAGCGTCCGACTTCAGCCAGGTCACGATCTCGCGGTCCGTGAGTTCGAGCCCCGCGTCGGGCTCTGGGCTGATGGCTCGGAGCCTGGAGCCTGTTTCCGATTCTGTGTCTCCCTCTCTCTCTGCCCCTCCCCCGTTCATGCTCTGTCTCTCTCTGTCCCAAAAAAAAAAAAAAAAAAAAAAAAACGTTAAAAAAAAATTAAAAAAATAAAAAATAAAAAAAAATAAAAATAAACAAACATTAAAAAATTTTTTTAATTGAGATATGCCTTAAAATTGAGGATACCTTCTAGTCACTTCTGGCCATGTGGTAGTGGTGAAGAAGTTTTATTTATGAACATCTTAACCAGTTTATTTTACTTATATTCCTTTCATTATAAGCACAATTCATATGCATATGCTAAAAGAGCTATTTTAATAAGCCTAAAAGAAAAATCCTCAGTCACAAGGCAGCATTATGTCAGGGTAGCAATGTCCTTTTTTTTAGGGCTACATAAAATTGTACATCTTACATTGAAGGTATTTTGGAGTTGATCAAACATAATTTGTAAATTCAGTGTAATCCCAGTTAATATTTCCACAGGCTTTTAAAAAACATGATTCTAAAGTTTATATGAAAGAACACAAATGGAATTTATTATAAAATACGAAAATCAGTAATTCACGAAGGAGAATTAGTACTGTGAAAGTCAGGGTTCAAGCTGAAGTGATTAAGCATGCTGGAGCAGGTAGGTTATCCCCAGAACAGAGCTGAGAGTAGTGCTGTGACCTCATTTATAGAAATGTCACAGGTAATGAAGGTGAAAACAGTGAATTCTTCGATAAGTAAGTAGTATTGTGTTAGCCATTTGAGAAAAAAGAAAGCTAGCTTGCCATCTCACTTAAAAAAAAGAAAAGCTTTTATTGAGATACAATTCACAGATAGGAAAGTACACATATTTTGGGAATGCAAGCTGGTGCAGCCACTCTCGAAAACAATATGGAGGTTCCTCAAAACACTAAAAGTAGAACTACCCTACGACCCAGCAATTGCACACTAGGCATTTATCCAAGGGATACAGGTGTTCTGTTTCGAAGGGACACATGCACTCCCATGTTTATAGCAGCACTATCAACAACAGCCAAAGTATGGAAAGAGCCCAAATGTCCATGGATGGATGAATGGATAAAGGAGATGTGGTATATATATGTATGTATACACACACACACACACACACACACACACACACACACACACACAATGGAGTATTACTCAGCAACCAAAAAGAATGCAATCTTGCCATTTGCAACTACGTGGATGGAACTGGAGGGTATTATGCTAAGTGAAATTAGTCAGAGAAAGACAAAAATCGTATGACTTCACTCGTATGAGGACTTTAAGAGACAAAACAGATGAACATAAGGGAAGGGAAACAAAAATAATATAAAAACAGGGAGGGGGACAAAACAGAAGAGACTCATAAATATGGAGAACAAACTGAGGGTTACTGGAGGGGGGTGTGGGAGGGGGGATGGGCTAAATGGGGAAGGGGCACTAAGGAATCTACTCCTGAAATCATTGTTGCACTATATACTAATTTGGATGTAAATTTAAAAAATAAAAAAAAAAAGGAAAGTACACATATTTTAAGGGGCCAATATTTTTTATGTATCTGTACATGTGTAACAGGATCTGTCAGCTAGATCAGGAAATAGACTCTCTAGCACCCCCAAAGTTTCCCTTATATTTGCCTCCTAGTCAGTACCAACCCCCTTGGTGGTAATCGCTTTTTGGGCCTCTAGCCATCAATTAGTTTTGCCTGTTTTTGATCTTCAAATAAATCAATATATTAAGTCTTCTTTTGTGTCTCATTTCTTTCGCTTAACACTGTATCTATGAGATTTATTTATGTTGCATGTAGCAGTTCTTTTTTATTGTGTAGTATTGTGTTAATATGCCACACTATCATCGATAGAAATTTTGGTTGTTTACTTTTTTTTTTTTTTTTGCTAAAATGAATAAAACTGCTTAGAACACTCTTGTATGTGTTTGTTGGGTGTTAAGTACTCATTTGTTCTTGGAATTGAGTGGAAGTGGTGGGTCATAGGCTACATATATGTTTAATTTTAGTGTATATTGCCAAACTGTTTTCCACAGTGAGTATACCAGGTTACATTCCCACCAGCAACATATGAGAGTTCCAGTTGCTCTAAGTTTTATAAAATCTCAGAAACCATAAAGAGAAAAAGTTGATTAATTTGCATAAAGACAGACAAAACCTATGCATGGCAAAAACTAGCATAAATGAAGTTGGAATGCCAAAGATAAACTGGGAAAAAATATTTGCCGTGCATCATTTTCAAGGAGCTAATTTCCTTTAAAGAAAAGGAAAAGACAGGAATCCTTTTAAATAAATACAGGAAGGACCAACATCTCAACAGACGAGTGGGCACAGTACATTCAAAGACAGTTGAAAATAGGGGCACCTGGGTGGTTCAGTCAGTTAAGCATCCAACTCTTGATTTCGGCTCAGATCATGATCTCATGGTTCTTGAGTTCGAGCCCTGCATTGGGCTCTGCGCTGACAGTGTGGAACCTGCTTGGAATTCTCTCCTTCTCTTCTCTCTCTCTCTCTCTCTCTCTCAAAACAAACTTAAAAAAAGACAGTTGAAAATAAACACAAATAGTTCTTAAACAGGAAATTTCAGCCATAATAAGAGCAAATTGAAACTATATTGAAAACGTTTTTAATGTATTAGATTGGCAAAGATCAAAAATTTTGATTAACTTGGCTAAGATGTAGAGAAGTATCAAGTTCCATATAGTAATGGTAGGATTCTAAACTCTGAAGAGCAGTTTGATAATATCCATTAAAATTAAAAATGTATGTACTTCAAGAGTAGTAAGCATAAATAAATTATGATGTGTTTATACAATAGAATATTACAGAGAACAAGAATGAATGAGTTACAATTTACACACAAAAATAGATGGTTCTTACAACCATAATGGCGAGTGAAAGAGCCAGATAAAAATACAAGTTCCAAAACACAAAATTAAAGCTATGTTGTTAGAAGTCAGAGTAGTGTTACCTCACTGAAAAGGAACACAAGACAAGCTTTTGGAGGCGTGTAGTGTTCTATATCTTAATGTGGGTCCTGGTTACACAGTTGTGCTTACATTGGGAAAATTCATCAAGCTTTTGTGTACTTTTCTGAGTGTATGCTATAATTCAATAACAAATTCTAAGTAGATAATAGCATGTATATACACAGTCATAATGCACATACCCCCTTTTTTTTAGCAGTTCTTTTCTGTGCTTATAAACACGAATACATACATATACACTCTTGTATGTGGCAGTTAAGTTAATTCATTGCCATGCTTATTATAACAAAAGTTGGGACAAAATCTGGTTACCAGTCAGTGAGGAACTGGTGAAATAATTAATGGTAATGTAATAGAGTGAATGAATAGCAGCTCTTAAAAAGTGAAAGGGAGTTCTTTGTGAACTAATTTAGAAACATCTCTTAAGATGTTTTTAAAAGACCAAGCAAGGTGCATGAATGATATATGTAGTATGCTAATACAGTTGACCCTTGAAAAACATGGGGGTTAGGGGCACTGACCACCTGTGTAGTACAATTTGCATTTTTTAAAATTGAAGTATAGGGGTGCCTGGGTGGCTCAGTCGGTTAAGTGTCCGACTTCGGCTCAGGTCATGATCTCACAGTCTGAGTTCAAGCCCCGCATCAGGCTCTGTGCTGACAGCTCAGAGCCTGAAGCCTGTTTCAGATTCTGTGTCTCCCTCTCTCTCTGCCCCTCCCCTGTTCACGCTCTGTCTCTCTCTGTCTCAAAAATAAATGAACGTTTAAAAAAAAAAAATTGAAGTATAGTTGGCATGCAGTGTTACATTTAAGGTATTCAAAATAATCCACAATTCTATACATGCAGTTACACTCTGTCACCATACAACGTTGTTGTAATATTATGGACTGCATTCCTTTTGCTACACTTTTCATCCCTGTTTGTGACTTTTTTTTATTACTGAAAGTTTGTACCTCTTAATTCCCTTCACCTGTTTCGCCTGTCCCCTCAACCCCCCTTCCCTCTGGCAACCACAGGTATGTTCTCTGTGAGAATTTTTCTGTTTTTGTTTGTTCATTTGTTGTTTAGATTTTTCCACATATAAATGAAATCTTGTGGTAAATTTCTCTGATTTCACTTAGCATGATACCCTCTAGGTCCATCCATGTTGTCACTAATAGCAAGATTTCGTTCTGTTTTATGGCTGAGTCATACTTCAGTGTGCATATATACCACATCTTTTTTATCCATCCATCCATCCATCCATCCATCCATCCATGGGCACTTAAATTGCCTTCAGCTCTTAGCTATTATAAATAATACTACAGTAAATAAGAGTGCATGTATCTTGAAACTAGTGTTTTCATTTGGGTAAATACCTGGCAGTGGAATTAGTGGATCATACAGAATTTATAATTTTTTGAGGAAAACTGTTTTCCATAGCAGCTGCACCAACTTACGTTCCCACCAACTGGGTGAGGGTTCCCTTTTCTCTGCATCCTTGCCAGCACTTGTTATTTCTTATGTTTTTAATACTAGCCATTCTGACTAGTATGAAGTCATTGTAGTTTTGATTTGCATTTCCAGTGTGTAACTTTTGACTCCCCCAAAACTTAGCTGCTAGTAGCCTACTGTTAATTGGAAGGCTTGCTGTGAACATAACATAAACAGTGAATTAACACATATTTTGTATATTATACAAATATATAAGCTAGAGAAAAAATGTTTAAGAGGAAGAGAAAATACATTTACAGTACTATACTGTATTCATCAAAAAAATTTTATTATGACTAAATCTGCAAAGTTCAAACCTGTGTTGTTTAAGGACCAACTGTATTTTGTGTGGGTATATTTTTTAAGTCATTTACATAAAAAGTATATAAATAGAATATTTCTGGAAGTATAGAAAAATATATTAATGCTGGCTCTCTGGGGAGAAGTTGGTGGCTGGGGAACAAAATGGGAGATACTTTACCTGAATACTCGTATACTTGTAAATTTTAAAAATTTTCATAATGGCAAAGTGCACATAATATAAAATGTACTGTATTAAGCATTTCAGGTGTACAATTCGGTACTCTTCATTTAATTTTATTCACATCATTGTATAACCAGTATCCAGGACTTAAAACAATTTTTTTAAATTTATTTTGAGAAAGAGAGAATCCCAAGCAGGCTCCACACTGTCAGCAGAGCCCGAAGTGGGGCTCAAACTCACAAACCATGAGATCATGACCTGAGCCAAAACCAAAAGGCTGATGCTTAACCAACTGAGCCACCCAGGTGCCCCCAGAACTTTTCAAACCCATTAAACAGCTCCTCGTTTCCTCCTCCCCTTTACCTCTGGCAATCACCCATTCTACGTTGTGTTTCTATGAATTTGACTACTCTAGATACCCCATAAAAGTGGAGTCATAAAATATTTGTGTGTATTTTTGTGACTGGCTTATTTCACTTAACATAATGTCCTCAAGGCTCAGACATCGTATTTTGTGATCTTTGAATTCTGTACCTTGTTCATTTATTACCGATTTTTATTATTTTTTTAATGTTTATTTTTGAGAGAGAGGGAGGTGGGGTGGGCAGAGGATCTGAAGAGGGCTCCACATTGATAGCAGAAAGGCTGATGCACGGTTCAAACTTGTGAACCGTGAGATTGTGACCTGATGTGTGTCCAATGCTCAGCCGACTGAAGTGCCAGGCTCCCCTATTACCTATTTTTAAAGGAGCATTAGAATAAAAAGGTAAGACTTTATCATTCAGAGCTGGTTAATTATATGTAAAAAGTTGGTAGTGTGTATTATTCACATCAACCATCATTTAATGCCAGTTTTGTCAGCAAAACAGATTTATACCATAGTGCCATTTAAAGTTTTATTTTACTACATATTTCTCCTTGTTTTCATGTATAGGTATCAACCAGAATAGAGGGTCATTAAGTCCCCAGCCTCTTGACTCTCAGTCTGCTCAGTACAGTAGTTTTTCCCCTGGGCTCATTGTCCAACTTTGGCCCTTTCCTCAAAGTCTACCTCTTTACCCCTGGCACAACCTGGTTCTATGCCAAGGGGATTGCTTCCTCTTTGCAGATTTCTCCTGTATCTCTGACCTAGAAAAAAAAGGGGGGGGGGATCTCATTCTCTAGCTATTCAGTGCTGCTTAAGATCATTATTCTAGAGCTTTCTGCAGTAATATTGTTTCCCATGAATTGAGAATCATTTCTGTCAGGATTGTTGACTGAGTGTGGGGACAGAGGAACAAGTTGAAATGACTGAAGTTTATGAGAGGACTTTGTACTATTAAATAGAACAGAGAAGGACAGGCAGGCTCTAGGTGGAAGATATGTGACTAGTCTTTAAATATGTATTGGTTTGAGATGCTGGCCTATATTGGTTTGAGATGCTGAAGCTGTGAGCTGGAAGTGGGGATTTAGAAAATAAGTTTTCATTATAAATTTAGTGTATGCCAATGTGTGTGTGTTTATGTGTGCCTGTGTAGAAAAGGCAGAAAAGTATATAGAAGAAAAAATTATCCATAGAATAGATTATCATTCTTAACATTTTAACTGAATTAACTTCTGGGTGTGTTTATTTGTTTTGGTTACATGTTATGAGAGTATATGTATGAACTCTCACATTTTAAAATGGAGTTGAGATTTTACATTTTGTGTTCTGCTTTTTTTCTTTGTATTCTGTTCATGAATGAAAAAGTCCAGAGCCAGTTACATGTGATGCTTCTCTCGTGTTAAAAGTCAGCAGCAAAAGAAAGAGGCCATAAATGAAATTGTAGGCCTTGTTGAAATCACACATGGTGAGAATCCTGCACAGATGGAAAAAGATAATGTGGCAAGGACAGAACTTTGGAAATTTGCCTATATTTGGGGATTCAAGAATAAGAAATCATAGAGAAGCAGGAGAATTAAGAGTTTAGTGTCAAACTAAGAGTGGAACAAATTCCAAGAAAAAAAGGAGTAGTTAGCATTGTTAGGTACTAAAAAAGAGAGTTCTGGATGAATACTTTAGATAAGAAATTGTGAAATCACTAGTTGATCACAAAATTGATTCTGTCCAGCAACGATGGAATGTCAGGGACTGAATTTACCTTGCTATTTTAAACAACTGGAAAGTCAGTATATGAAATAACAATTTAGAGACATTGGATAAGAGGCAACACGGCTGTGATCACTGAAAGAAGAGAAACGAATTTACCGAGCTCTGTTGTTGCCCCAGTTTCTTGTTGGGAGGTGTGTTTTAGGCTGCAGAGCTGAGAGGGGAACCCAAATAGAGCCCAGTGGTTTCCTTGAGTTGAGAAGACAGAGATGGGAGTTGGATGGGGCAAAGGCAGCTCTCATTTGTGGGGCACAATGTAAGAGAGGAGAAGTTGCCCAGAGAACCCCAGAGATATGCGGGTGTGTACCCTTGAGTCTGGTTGAGTACTGATCTTCACATGCATAAGAAGAAACTACCTGAAGCCAAAAAAAGAACTCCACTGAAAAATAGTAGGCTGAGACTCACACAAGGTTGGGAATAGTGTATGTTCTCACTAGCCAAAGTATATGTAGGACATCAAAAAGATATTGCCTTGGTTATAGGGCTAAATTAGCCCTAAATAAAGGCTGCTCTGGACCTGCCCTACCAAAGCATAAAAGCAAGCCTTGGAGGATCCAGATGATTCCAAGAAACTTAATTGTGTTCTGGAACAAAAACAAGCACTTTTTAAGGGAATATAGCAGAATCTAGTACCCCAAACATAAAATTCACAGTGTCCCTGCTGTCCAATTAAAAAATTGCCAGGCAAGCAAAGAACCAGAAAAATAAGACCTATAATTAGAAAATAATCAGAAAAATAAAAAAATGGAAATAAACCCAGAGATGATAGAATAAAAAAGATCATTAAAGCAGCTCTTTTAATAGCTCTATTTTTTTTTTAATGTTTATTTTTTGAGAGAGAGTGTGAGCAGGGGAGGGGCAGAGAGAGTGGGAGACAGAGAATCTGAAGCAGGTTCTAGGCTCTGAGCTGTCAGCACAGAGCCTGATGTGTGGCTCGAACCCACCAACTGCAAGATTATGACCTGAGCCAAAGTCAGAGGCTTAACCGACTGTGCCACCCAGGCACCCCTAAAACAGCTTTTTTAAATATGCTTTATATGTTCAGGTAGGTAGAGGAAATGGTTAACATAATGGAGAGATATTAAAAAGACCTCAGTATAACTTCCAGAGATGGAAATGGAGTGAAAAATATACTCAAGGGATTAGCAGCACATGAGGCACCAGCAGATCAGTGAACGTGAAGATGTAACAGTAGAAACTGTTCAAAATGCGACAGAGAAAAAATGTGAGGAAAAATTATCAGATCATCAATGTCTAGAACAGGAACAGTAGTCAGGAACAAGAACAGTCTAACATACGTGCATTGGAGCCCAGAAAAGAGGGAGGGAGGAGAACAAAAGACATTTTTAATAATGACCAGAAAATTTCCAAATTTGATGAAAATTGCAAACCCACAGATTCAAGAAGCACAACAAATCTCAAGGAGAATATGTATAAAGGAAACCACATCAAGATACATCATAATCAAATTGCTGACCACCAGTGATAGGGCACAATCTCAAAAGCAGGCAGAGAAAAAAGACACATTATGTAGGGTAACAAGAATGTCAGCAGATTTCTTATCAGAAATTTAGCAAATCAGAAGACGGTGGAGAGAGATCATTAAAGTGCTTAAAAACAAACAAACAGAACTGTTAGCCTAGTATTCCTTATCTTGGAAAATACTTTTCAGAAATAGTAGTGAAATAAAGACTTTTGAACAAACTCATGCTGAGAGTATTTGTTGCCAGCAGACCTGTACAACAAGAAATGTTAAAGGAAGTTATTCAGGCAAAAGATAAATTATTTAAGATAGAAATATGGATCTTTACAAAGGATTGAAAAGTACCGGAAGTGGTAAATGTGGGGTAAATATAAAGATATTTATTATTAATTCCTTTAAATGGTAATTGAATTGAGTGACTAACAGGTATGGTGTTTACGTTCGGAGTGCTGGAAATGTTCTGGAATTAGTAGCTTTAAAAAGATACTTGGGGGGCACCTGGGTGGTTTAGTCGGTTAAGTGTCCAACTCGATTTTGGCTCATGGTTTGTGGGTTTGAGCCCTGCATGGGCTGTGCGCTGGTGGTGCGGAGCCTGCTTGGGATTCTCTCTCTGTCCCTCCTCTGCTTGTGCTCTCTCTCAAAATAAATATTTTGAGGGAAAAAAGATACTTGGTTTTTAAAGCAAAAGTAATAATGTATTGTGGATCTTGTAACATATAGAAGTAAAATGTATGACAACAGCAAAAAGATGGGAGGAAAATGGAAATAATATGATTAGAAAGTTCTTAAATAATACATGAGTTGCTCTTTATCTGCTATGGGAAAGCAGCCTAAGTTAAAGGTAATATAAAAATACAATGTAAAACCTAGAGTAACCACTAGGAAAATTAAATAGAATTATAGCTAATCAAGTAATTGTGGAGATGGAATCCTAAAAAAATTCTCCGTTAATCCAAAAGAAGGCAGGTAATGAGGGGAAAGAGAACAAAATACAGTTTGGACAAACAGGGAACAGCAAGATGCTAGACTTAAACATAGTCATATCAACCTGTCATTACATTAAATGTAAATGGTCTTGAAAAGCTTTGCAAAGTAAAAGAGATAAAAATTACCTCTATTAATATTTTAGTGCACTCCCAGTTGATTTTTGTTTATAAATATGTATGTGTACACATGCATATTCATCCAAATGTCTATACATAAGTATGTGCTGGGTTTTCTTTTTTTTTTTTTAAGAAAAAAAATTGAGGCCATGCTCTTCATTTCCATTTAAGTTTGAATCACGAGCATTTTGACATATAATAAAATATTTGAAAAGAGCTTTTAATGTCTGTATAGTATTCCACTGAATATCCAAAATGTAATTTGCTTCATCCTAGATAATTTGCCATTTAGGTTGTTTTTCAATTTGCCATTTTAAATAATACTGTGTTGAACACCCTTGTACACATTTATGTAAATCTTTACATCATTGATTATTTTCTTAAGCTAGATTCCTAGAAGTGGGATTGTTAAATTAATCTTTAGAAAATTGTGCCTATTTACACTCCCCCTATAGTGTATAGGAGTGCCAATTTAACCTTTTCCTTGTTACATGCCTAGTATTAAACATTGCCAATCAGATTGTTTTCTAAACTGTAACTTGATGCTTATGGGATACTTCTTTATCTTTGAAGTTTGAAAATTCTGCCAATCTCTGCATTAAATTTAGCTAGAACACAAAATGTGTACATTTATTTTTCCTTCAACTACCTTCTCTCCTTTGTTCTCTCACTTTTTTTCCCTTTTTCCTTCCCTCTCTCCCTCCTTCCTTCTTCCTACTTTAATAGTTTAGTTTTCATTTCTTTGGTTATTACTTCAGCTTTATTTGTTCTAGAATATGAACTTTTCCATATCACTCTTGTTCACTATTGCCTCCTTGGTGCCTGGCAATAGTTTCCTGTATGCTCAATAAATTTGTTAAAATAATAAATACTGTTTTTTTTTTTCTTTCTACAACTATTATTGGTAAGGTTGATCTGTGTAATATTTCTAAGATTTTTTTTTTTCATCTTACTAGTCTGTTTTGTCCTTTTTGTTGTTCTATTATTGTGGGATAATTTATCCATTTATTGTTTTATGTCACTTTTTGTTTGGTAGTAGTTTATCTGCCACTCACTACTTCTGTTGCTGTTTTAAATTTGGCAAGTCATGTTATTCATCTTTGAAAATCTTTTCATCTCTATTAATCCTTTCCCCATATGCAGAATTTTCTGAGATTCTTTAAAAATATTAAGCTCTATGCATTTTATTACTTTCCTCTCAATTTATATCAACTATTTGAGACTCAGATTTTATATCTGTTTTTCAGCTCTAGGGTATTTAAACTTCACTGTGTAGTACATTTTAAAATACATTAGGGCTGGGAAAGAAAAGAAAATGGAGTATTAGTATTAGTATTGTTATTTGTTCCCTTACTTCACTTTGACACAATTAAAATGTGGAATCACAGGCTTTTAGTAGTACAAAGTTAGGGCTCAGGAGTTTTTATTTGCAAAGATTATTATGTGGGAGGATTCTGGACAGCATCTACTTTTTTTGAGAGAGAGAGCAAGAGCAGGGGAGGGGCAGAGAGAGAAGGAGAAAGAGAGAATCCCAAGCAGCCTCCACACTGTCAGTGCAGAGCCTAATGGGGGGCTTGAACTCTCAAACTGTGACACCATGACCTCAGCTGAAATCACAAGTCGGACGGTTAATCAACTGAACCACCCAGGCAGGCGCCCCTAGACAGCCTCTACTTCTTCAACTACTTTTTGAGACCCCAGAAGGTAGAGAACTGGTCAAAGAAAAAGTAATGAAAGTTTGAATACAAAATACCTATTCTTTAGAGGACGGCAATTGGGAACTTGAGAGAATTGGTTATTCCTTTCTTTAATTATTTATACTTTAGAATTTTGACCTGGGAACCCAAAGATGAATGAGAGTTCCTTTTCTCCTGAAGTCCAATTTAATGCCAGACACAGACGATATAAACAAAATAAGTAAAACAGTAGTGGTAGTGGTGTACCAGAAAGTGAAGGAGATCCATAATTTGCGGTTTACATTTTCTCCTGAGAGGTCAGCAGAGACTTTTGCAGAATGAAAGAGATTTGAGATTGCATTTTGGAGTGATACCATTTAACCTGTGATGAATAAAAAAGTTACAAAGCAGTGCTTACATTTTTTTTTCTAGTTGTAAGAATCCTCGTATAGGGATGGAAAACAAATCTTAATGTATTGACTCAAGATAGGTGATTTGAAGGGAATGGGACTGAACCTCAGTTTTGTGCATGTAGCTGCTAGAATTCTATTTCTTTTCACATTAATGTGAAATTAATCATTAAAACCTTAAGTTAAAATGGAGGTTTAAAATTTTTTCCCTTCATACTTGAAAACTATTTATGGTAGCAATAATTCTGATGGCCTCAGGTATCCTCTTCCCAGCACTTATGTCTTCAAAGAGTGGCTTAGGGGTACGTAGGTGGCTCAGTTGGTTAAGTGTCCAACTCTTGATTTTGCCTCAGGTCATGATCTCACAGTTCGTGAGTGTGAGCCCCGCATCGGGCTTTGTACTGGCAGTGCAGAGCTTGCTTGGGATTCTCTCTCTCTCCCTCTTTCTCCTGACCCTCCCCTGCTTGTATTTTCTCTCTCTCCAAATAAGTAAAACGTTAAAAAAAAAAAAAAAAAAGAGTGGCTTAGATTTGCTTTCATGTTCCTGAATAACCCACAGTACATCTCCCAGTGTCCAGTTTTAATTACTGGCAATATATGCCACTGTGAATACCACTATTATTTTTAAATCATGGGGGGGAAGGTCTAATATTTTCATTGATATTAGCTAGCCTAATGATCTACAGATCTCTGAACCAGGTGTTTAATTATTTTTCAAGTTCAAATTTACTTACACTTCAGGGAGTCTAAGGTTACAATCAGAACATGTTGATATTTACAAAGACAATTTTGTTCAGTTTGTTAATCTCAGCTGGGGAGGTTTTGCTTTTAAGAGAATCCTCATCAGTTTCTTTTTTCCATTGGAGACAGTAGTTTCAGTGGCTGAAATGCTGGATTAGATATGAAAATATGCTATAGTCCAGGTTCTCTTTATTTACCGTAAAAAAGAAAGCAATGTGTCAGACCTGTGAACTCCTCTGATAAAGGGAAGCCACAACTACTCTGCATATGAATACCAACAACCGGTTAAGACATTTTTCTGTATTTGGAAACTTTCAAGTTTCCAAATATTTAATAATTTAAGTTTACTTCAAGTGTTGGTAAAATTTCAGTTAATAGAGATTCATTCAGGATTTATGTGGATTTACTCTTGACAGAAACTCGAGATACAAGTAGCTACTTAGTCTAGCCCAGTGTTTTTCAAACTGGTAGAAGATGAGTTTTTAAAATTTCCCATCTATTATGGACTGATAGTTTACAAAAAACATTTATCAAAAAATAAATGCAAACAACACATGCTAAATAAAAGGTCAAGTAGTTTATGCAACTGACAAAATTGCATTTTAATAGTATAATCAGTAAAATAATGTGAAGAATTATAAAAACTGTGCACGTATAGTCAATTACTATGGTAAATTTCTCTATTACACTCTTAACTTTATGTTATTTGGTAATTGTATCTAAAGTTATGAAATAGAAGTGTGCCTGGTTGACTCAGTCAGTGGAGCATGCAACTGTTGTGAGTTTGAGCCCCATGTTGGGTGTAGAGATTACCTAAAAAAATAATAAAAATAAAGTTATGATAAATAGCAGTTGGGTATTTTATTTATCTTAAAGTTTATTTACTTATTTTGAGAAAAAGAGAGCACGAGCAGGGGAGGGGCAGAAGTAGAGGGAGAGAGAATCCCAAGAAGACTTTGCGCTGTCAGCACAAAGCCCACTGTGGGGCTTGATCTCATGACTGTGAGATCTTGACCTGAGCTGAAATCAAGAGTCAGACACTTAACTGACTGAGGCACCCAGACACCCCAGCAGTTGGGTATTTTAGACACCTAACATATACCTTGAACAAGCATTGTCTTATCAGTACTTAAAGTTTAAATGTGACAAATGAGCTTTGTCTTGCTTGTTATCTAGGTTGGATTGAAGTTGGCAGTACTTTCAGATGATGACATAGGGTTAAACTGTTGCTATGCTTTTATTTAATAGTACTCGAAAGTAGGGATTTGTGGGGTGCCTGGGCGGCTCAGTCGGTTGAGCATCTGACTCTTCATTTCAGCTCAGGTCATGATCCCAGGGTTGTGGGATCAAGCCCCACATCAGGCTTCACGGTAAGTGTGGAGCCTGCGTAAGATTCTCACTGTCTCTCCCTCTGCCTCTCTCTCTCTGTGTCTCTCTCAAGAATAAAAATAAGGGGTGCCTGGGTGGCTCAGTCAATTGAGTGTCCAATTTTGGTTCAGGTTGTGATCTTGCGGTTCGTGTGTTCAGGCCCTGCATCGGGCTGTGTGCTAACAGCTTGGAGCCTGGAGCCTGTCTCAGATTCTATGTCTCCCTCTCTCTCTCTGCCCCTCTCTCACTCATGTTCTGTCTCTCTCAAAAATAAAATAAAATGTTAAATTTAAATAAAAATAAAAAATAAAATGTGTATTCTATTAAAAAATAAAGGAGAGAACATGTTAATTATGTTGGTGGGATTAGAAGAAGTGATCTTAAAAACAGTTTCATCAAGCTCAGAATATTCATTTAGAATTTAACCAAAAACAAGTGATGCTTTATCTTTCAACAGTAGTGAATTCCAGCAGTTTATGCTGTCAGTGGTTAAATTATCTTTAAATGAAAGAAATAGGTTCGGTTCTATTACATTTCCTATCTGTGGATCTCATTTGGATGGAAAGTTAAACTTCAAAGTGTTCTGTTACATTTATAAATCATATGGTGATAATCTATAAAAACTTCTTCCAAGGAAACTTTTGTTTTTCGCTTTATCTCAACTGCCATTGAAAAGCATGTTGCATTTCTTCCTTGTAAGGAAGGCTTAAGATCATTAAAAGTACTGAAGATATTATACAACTTGGTTATCCAGTGCCATCTTTGAAAAGTGGAATGAAACTTGTTTTTTATCTCACAGAAAACACTGAGTTTGTAATTTCAACTTCCCCCCAGTAGCCAGTGTTTTAACATTAACATTGTTTTAACATTAATCCATCAGTAATCATTTATAAGATACATCTTTATTATTACATAATAAAATAATCTTTGATGCTTTACATTTTCATGATTTTTATTAGGACACTAAACCCGCTGTTGAGTTAAACTGACTTTTTGTGTAACAAGATTTTGTCAACAGAAGAACCAGTGTGTTGATTTACTTTCTGATGCTTCTTCATCTGGAAAATTACTCCAGAATGTTTTCTTGTCATATCAGTTGTGCCATCAGAACATTGTTCTCTGCAAAACTCCAGATCACTTTTGTTGGCAATGTAATTCTTCATAGTTTTATCCAGTTCAAAGCTCTGATTGTGTTTGCTGGCTATTCCACTGAGAGCAAGAGTTCTTCCTTCATATTTAAACAACATATTAGCAATATCTGTGCACTTGTCCAGGTACAATGAAAAATACTTTGCAAGTATTGTTTTGTAAATTGGTTCTTCCAGATCATTAGTTTCTAAATGTGGTAAGTTGTGCTAGCTTTGAAAAATACAGATTTACCCAATATTTCCAAGGAAATATTTTTGATTTAGTTATTCTCTTGTTTCTTAACGATCGTATTTACCATTTTAGTTCTAACAGTCCAAAGTGCTAGGATAGGAAGCCTGTAAAACAAACATTTATGGATGAAATACTGAATATCTGCTTCTGTTAGCCTTTTAAATTCAGTGCTCTTTCTTTCAAGTAATTCTTTTGGTTTTGAACTCATTTTTGTGCACATTTTATATATAAACACTCCTTAAATTTAGATGGTTTTGTTGTTCCATTAACCAGTATATCTCTGCAGTTAACATCCTGTGATGTTAGCACTTCACCATCAATTATGGCTACAAAACTGAACTCATTCTACAAGGGATCATACTCCTGATTGAAAGTAGGCCTCAGCTAGTCTTCATCTATTCAGAACCACTTCCTTCATTCTCATTTCGTTTACTGCCACTGGTGCATTCAGAAAAGATGTGTCTTTTCCACTAAAAAGATGCTGAAAAATCCACTGAAGCTTGTTCAGTAAATTAGGTTACAGTAATCTAAATTTCACTTCTCTAATTTAGCTAATTATGTTAAATAATAAAATAAAAAGCCGGCTTGATTAAGATGAAAATGTTCATAAAATTAACTAGTTATGAAAATGAATAAGCCTGTGCATTTTCTCTAAATTTTATACACCTTCAGGTAGCTGGCAAGATTACCTTAAAATCTCACAGGTAACTTGATTCTATGCTTGACTAGCACATGTAATGCCATATACAACTCACCACATGAGTTTGTCCACACTTGGATCTGTCTGTATTCTGTTCAACAAGACAATCCACTAATGCACTTTGATGTCATGGTAATGTTACACTTCTGTAAAAGTTTCTAAGTGCTTACTTTCAGTTTCTGAATTGATCTCAACATGAATCCATAAGAGAGTTCATAGACCACCACTGGTTTGTGATCCATGCTTTGAAAGTCAGTGGACTAGATGATTGTATTGCCCGCAGTAAAGCTGTAGGCTTTATATGCACTAGTATTTAAGTCTATAGGAAATAACCGGTTTCACTGTATCTGTTAAAAGGATTTGATACTTACTATATGACACAACAGAGCACATTACACAGTATTGGGGTATAATTACATAATAAGATAATACTACAGTAAAAATGCCTTATTAGAAACAAGAAATATAACATATTTAGTCATTATTACATTAATTTTCAAGTATTTTACAGTGCATTCACGAAACAGTATGCAGGCATTTACAGGGTTTTGTGGGTTTTTTTAATGTTTATTTATTTATTTTGAGAGAGAACACGAGCAGGAGAGCAGAGAGAAGAGAGAGAATCCCAAGCAAGCTCCACACTTAGTGCAGATCGTGACCTAAGTCAAAATCAAGAGTCTGACGCTTAACCAACTGAGCCACTCAGGCACCCCGGCATTTATAGTTTTAACTGAAATTTCAGATTAAAGTGTTCTTATATACTTATGAAGTGTGAACTTGCTGATATAAGTTATTAGTGATAGCGGAGCTGTAGAGCATTGTTTCTTCTTCAAGGAGCCATCAGAGACAACATACTATGTGGTATAACTTGTGACTTTCCAAGTCACAAGTGCTTACAGCTGATCCTTTCCAATGCACAAGTATCCCCATGCTTCTGAACTGGCTCCACTGGGTACCTGATTTATGTAATGGATCAATGACAATAACACATCATCTTACAAAAAATTTCAAACATACAGAAAAGTTTAAAGAGTTTTTTACAGTGCCTGTATATTCACCAATTAGATTCTACCACTAACATTTTACTATGCCTGCATTATACATTATACATGACTATACAAATATCCATCTCTCTATCCAACCATCACTGAAAAAACCCTAAATACTTTAGCATGTATATCATTAACTAGAGTTCACTGTGTGTTTGTAGTTTGTTTTCTTTTGAGCTAAAATACACACAGTGCAACACACTGATCGTATATGTTCTCTGAGTTTTGACATAAATACATACACCTTTGTAAGCCAAAATTCTGTTAAGATATAGGGCAGTGGTACTCAATGAGTGGCGATGTTGCCTCCCAGGGGACATTTGACCATGTGGAGATATTTTTAGCTATTCCAACTGGGCATGAGAAGGGTAGGGAAGTACTGACATCTAGTGGGTAGAGTCTGGTCACAGCTGTCAGTAGTGCCACTTTTAAGAAATGCGGATGTGGAACATAACTATAACCCCAGGAAGTTTTATCCTGCTTCTTACTGTTAATTATAAACTACTATATTACTATACGTTATAACGTATGTTATAATTGGCTATACATTTTTTCCCCTTGGAGGTGATATTTGAGAAGATTCTTCTTTAAAAAAAAAAAAAAACACAACAAGCAGCATAGTTGTGGTTTCACTCCAACTGAAGTTCAAGTCTCCAAAGTTCAACAAAACTGATCCTTGACAGCTCAGAGGGCCACGTCATTTGTTTATTAGTCATTGATTGATGAATTGAGTCATTTGTCAAAGGGTACTTGGTGATGTCATTCAGTGTCATGACTTTAAATACCACCCATGTGCTGACGGCTCTCAAATTTTTATCTCTAGTTTAAACTGCAGACTCCTCTAATTGCCTATCTGACATCTCATCACTTGGATACATAAAGGGCAGTTTAAACTTAATGTGTCCAAAACTGAATTCTCCCTCAATTCTCTGTCTCTCCAAAGCCTTCTCTTTACCAGCTCAGAAGATACCAACTTCTGTTTTCAACTGCTCAAGCTGAACCCTTGGTATCATCTTAGACCATTTTCCTTATCTCACACTGCACATGCAATTTGTGAGCAAGTCTTGTGTGGCTCTCTGTACTTCAAAATTTATGCGAGGTCTAACCATTTCTCACCATGGTCTTTTTGGGGGATTATTGTAGTAGCCTCATAACTGGACTCCTGATTTCCACCTTTGTCCTTCAGACTGTTTTCAACACTGCAGCCAGAGTGATCCTTTTAAATTATAAACAGTGGCGGGGCGTCTGGGTGGCTCAGTCCGTTAAGTGTCTGACTTCGGCTCATGAATTCAAGTCCCGTACCGGGATCTGTGATCACAGCTCAGAGCCTGGAGCCTGTTTCGGATTCTGTGTCTCTCTCTCGCTGCCCCTCCCCTACTCACACTCTCTCTCTCTCTTTCTCTCTCTCAAAAATAAATAAACAGTAAAAAAAAAAAAAATTAATATAAACAGTGGCCACACCCACAAATTTCATTGAGAGTAAAAGCTAAAGTCATAATAATGGCCTAAACATCCTGTATGATCTGCTGCTACCCTTGCCCTGATGTTTTTTGACTTTGTCTCCTATTGCTTTCTTCTTCCTTGTCTTTCCTGGTCTCCTGTTGCTCTCCCCTTCAGTTTGTTCCATCCATGCTTTCTTGACTGTTCTTCAAACTTGCCAGGTGGGCATAGTTTGCTTTCTCACCTCACTGACTTTAAATTTTAAACATAATTTTTTCAGCCCCACACTCCCCTTTCCCTGCCTTGTTTCTGTTTCTCCCCATCTGATGTATATATTTTACTTGTTTGCTTGCCACTCCTTCCATGAGAATGTAAGGCATAGAATTTTGTCTGTTTTGTTTGTTGTATTCGGAGCCCCTAAAATAGTACGAGGCACATGGTGGGCACTCAGTATTTGTTAAGTAAATGACTGTACACTGTGCTAGACTGTGGGTAGTCACAGTGAGGGATCCCTCCCATGGAGCATAGACTCATGGGAGACACATAAATGTATGTGCAGAATCCAAGAAAAGCTCTCAAGGAAGGAGCTTGGTTGTATGAGAGTAAAAACCCTACGAAGCTGACAGGAGGGGTGGGGAGGCTTTTCCCCCGTCAAGGGTCAAAAGCTGGGATCTGAAAAATGAACATTAAGTAGCTTCTGTAAATGGTGTGCTTTTTCTCATTCTTGAAATTCTTTTTCTCTTTTTTTAATTAAAGATGGGTCTTTCTAGGCATTGATTCCTTTTATTAATCTTTGAGTTGTGCCATTATACTTATTTCTATTTCACTGACTATATTAGTTTCTTTTACTTTGGGGAGGTTTAATTTGCTTTTATTTTTCTAATTGGTTGAGATTCATATTTAGGTCACTAATGCATGCATTTATGGTTAAAAATTATCTCTATACGTACTGTTAGCTAAATCCCACAAGTTTTGATAATAGTGTTTTTAGCAGATATGTTAATAGACCTTTCACATGGTTAATTTAATTACTGGTATATGTGGATTTAAAAATAATATCTCACGATTTCTTTTTCTCCCACCAATTTCTTTCTCCTCTTAGATTAATCAATTCTGGTTTTTGGTTTTGGAGTTTTTTTGGGCTAGTCTATGTAATGAAGCCTCCATTAAAAATCAAGAAAGACTGGGTTCAGAGAGCTGCTGGGGCTGGCAGCTGGCCTCTGAAGTTGAGGTTGGAGGCGGTCTTGAAGGATTTAGCCCTTAATCTATGGAATCTGGAATCTCCACATCTTGATGGAATTGAGTTGAATTCTCAGACAGCTTGCTTGCTTGTGTTCAAGAATTGCTTGGTTTCGGGGCGCCTGGGTGGCGCAGTCGGTTGGGCGTCCGACTTCGGCCAGGTCACGATCTCGCGGTCCGTGAGTTCGAGCCCCGCGTCAGGCTCTGGGCTGATGGCTCAGAGCCTGGAGCCTGTTTCCAATTCTGTGTCTCCCTCTCTCTCTGCCCCTCCCCCGTTCATGCTCTGTCTCTCTCTGTCCCAAAAATAAATAAATGTTGAAGAATTGCTTGGTTTTGTGGGGGATAAGAAGCCCCCTGCCCCAGATTGGAATTGGGCATACCAACATTAAAGTGATGTTGCACCTGGGTGGCTCAGTCAGTTAAGCATCCAAATTCGGCTCAGGTATGATCTCGCGTTCGTGAGTTTGAACCCTGCATCGATCGAGCTCTGTGCTGACAGCTCAGAGCCTGGAGCCTGCTTCAGATTCTGTGTCTCCCTCTCTCTCTGCCCTCCCCTCCCTACCCCCCCTTGCCCCCCCCCTCGTACTCGCTCACTCTCTCTCTCTCTCTCTCAAAAATAAGTATTAAAAAAAAAAAAAAGGACCTGTCCATTCTTTTTTGGGGGGTGGGGAGAGTTCAGAGGGGGAGAGAGAGAAAGAAAGAATCTTAGGCAGGTTCCACACCCAGCACAGAGCCAGATGTGGGGCTTGATCTCATGATCATGAGATCCTGACCCGAGCCAAAATCAAGAGTCAGCCCTCCAGGCACCCCTAAGACCTGCCCATTCTTTTAATCATGGTTAATCACTAGCTTAATTGCCAAATCTAGAAGGTACTTTTCACTTTGTATCTTACTAATCTTTTCCTTGGGATTTGATATTGAAGACTGTTTTCTTCCTTAAATTCTCTTTCATTCACTCCTCTTATACTCTCTCCTGGTTCTCCTATTGCGCTAGCCAGTTTTCAGTCACCCTCATGGACTCCTTCTTTATATAATCTTTTTCTAAATACTCTCCCAGGGTACCTGGGTGGCTCGGTTGGTTAAGCATCTGACTTTGGCTCAGGTCACGATCTCATAGTTCATGGGTTCAAGCCCTGTGTTGGGCTCTGCGCTGACAGCTCAGCCTGGAGCCTGCTTCAGATTCTGTGTCTGCCCCCTCCTCTGCTTGTGCTCGCTCTCGCTCCCTCGCACTGTCTCTCTCTCAAAAATAAATAAACATTTGGGGCGCCTGGGTAGCTCGGTTGAGTGTCTTACTTGGCTAAAGTAGTGATTTTGAGGTTTGTGAGTTCAAGCCGGGCGTCGGGCTCTGTGCTGACAGGTCAGAGCCTGGAGCCTGCTTGGATTCTGTGTCTCCCTCTCTCTGTCCCTCCCCTAATCACACTCTGTCTCCCTCTCTCTCTCTCAAAAATAAATAAACATTAAAAATTTTTAATATTAAAAAAATAAATAAACATTTAAAAAACTCTCCCTGAGCTATCTTTTTCATGGCTATTGTTTTTAGAACCACACTGCTAAATCCAAATTTTAAACCCATTTATAAATATTTAGATTTTTATTTTGGGCCTCTTATTAAACACAACTATCTGTGTGGCTCAGAGATATGTGTAAACTCAACATGTTAAAAATAACTCAGGGGCGCCTGGGTGCCTCAGTCAGTTAAGCGACCAGCTCTTGATATTGGCTCAGGTTATTATCTCACGGTTCATGAGTTTGAGCCCTGTGTTGGGCTCTGCACTGACGGTGAGGAGCCTGCTTGGGATTCTCTCTCTCTCTTTCTCTCTCTGTCTCTCTCCTCTTTCTCTCTCTCAACATAAATAAATAAACATTAAAAAACAAAAACAAAAACCTAACTCAGTCATCCACTGTTCTTCCTCCTGTGTTGTCTCATGAGTGACCTCACCATCTATCCAGTCATTACTCCCTCACAATTCTGTTGTCAAATCTGTCCATTTTTCTTCCTGAATTTCTTTTGAGTTCATCTTTTGTGCTCTTTGTCCTAGTTCAGACCTTCACATTTCATGGACACAGCAGTCTCCTAACTGGTCTTATCTTTCGGTTCTGACACCCACCCACCCCAATCAATCTCTGCTGTGTACCAATTACCTTTTAACCCTCTTAAGCAGAATTAAGCTCTCTTCACTTAGATACATAGGTACTTTACAGTATTTCTGTGTTTCTGAATATGACTTTTCCCCATTCTTTAAAGACTAAGCTTCTTGGGGGTAGATACTCTGATTCATGTGTTCTCCGTCCAACTTCACAACTCCTACCTACTGCTTCAGATACCACCTGCTTGGCACATATGTATTTGATAAAATATGAGTAATTTCCAGGTAAACATAATGGCTTTTATGCATGTGTTTATCTCTGAACCCTCAGGAACCCCCAAGGAAATGAGAATAAAGGAATAAAAGAAATTGTATAAAACTACAAGGACAGAAAGAATAGGAAAGTAGACACAGCTGTAAGCGCATCCCTACCTCTAGCGGTAGGAGACTGGTGGAATTTTTATTTTGTACAGAAATTTATTTTCTAGGTAAAATATGTACAGATACTGACATTCAGGGACCCTTACTGATACAATTGGTAACTCTTTGCCTAATTATCTACTTATGATAACATATAATGTTGACAAAACCACATCCAATAATAGAAATTCCATTCTGCGTTTTGAACTGAATTAATTTAAACTTACATACAGTGAAATTCCCTATTTTGCTTACACTTTGTTGAGTTTAAACAGATGCACACAGCCAGGTGCCCACCAGTCCCATCACATCAGAACAGTTCCCTGTTGAGGTCCACACTTCTCCATCCCTAATCCCTGGCAGACATTTATCTATTCTCTGTCTTTATAGTTTTACCTTTTCCAGAATATCATTTAAGTGAATTTTATAGTATCCAGTCTTTGAGTCTCATTTTGTTAACTTATTATAATGTATTTGCAGTTTCATCCAGGTTGTTGCATATAAAACATGGATATATGTTGCATATATCCTTTCATTTTATTATTGAGTGATATTGAGTGATTGGTTTGTTCAACCATTTATCTGTTGAAGGACAATTGCGTTGTTTCCAATTTTTGGCAATTATAAATAAAGTTACCATAAACATTTGCAAACAAATTTTTGAGTGAGCCTAAGTGTTCATTTCTCATGGATGAACAGGCAGGATTGCTGGGTCACAGACACGTGTATGTTTAACTTCATAAGAAACGAATCATTTCTTTTCCAAAACAGCTGTACCATTTTACATGACCGTCAACAAATGTACGAGTTCCAGTTGCTTCACATCCTCATTGGCACTTAGATGTGTATGCTTAGTTTTGTTATATTTTGTTTATTTGCCATTCTGGTAAGTATGTATGTAGTAGTGTGTCATTAGATTTTTAATTTGCCTTTCTTTAATGACTGAAGATGCTGAACATCTTTCCATATGTTTGTGTGCCATCTGTATATCTGGTGATGTTTTTATTTAAATCTTTTGCTTTTTCTTTTTTGATTGAGTTGTTTGTTTTCTCATGGTTGAGATTTTAATGATCTTTATATATTCTGGATAAAAGTTCTTTACCTGATATGTAATTTTCAAGTATCTTCTCCCAGTCTCTAGTTTATTTTTTCATTTTCTTGACACTATCTTCAGGACCAACTGTTTTAAGTTTCGAAGTCCACTTTGGTAATTTTCTCTGTTGTGAATTATGCTTGAGGTATGAGATAATGGGTTAAAGTTCTTTCTTCCTCTCTTTTCTTTCCTTTTCTTTCCTTTCCTTTCCCTTCTTTTCTTTTCTTTTCATTCTTTTCCTTCCTTCCTTCCTTCCTTCCTTCCTTCCTTCCTTCCTTCCTTCCTTCGCATATCCATGTTTAATAATCCCAGCACCATTTGTTGAAGATTTTTTTCTTCATTAAGTTGTTTTTGTACTTAGGTAAAAACCTCAATTGTGAAAAAAACAAAAACATCAATTGTGTCTGTTTCTGAGCTCTGTATTCTGCTCTGCTAATCTGTATCTACCTGTTTGCCAGTACTGTCTTGATTACTATAGCTTTAGAATATCTTGAAATTAATATGTATTCTCCAGCTATATTTTTTTCTTAAACAATTTTTTTAAATGTTTATTTTTGAGAGAGAGAGAGAGAGAGAGAGAGAGAAGGTCAGCACGAGTGGGGGAGGGGCAGAGAGAGAGGGAGACAGAATCTGAAGCATACTCCGAGCTCTGCACTGTCAGCACAGAGCCTGAAGTGGGGCTCGAACCCACAAATCGTGACATCATGCCCTGAGCCGAAGTTGGGCACTCAACCAACTGAGCCACCCAGGCGCCCCTACACTCTTTTTCAAAAATGCTTTGGCTCTTCTAGTTCCTTTACCTCTCTGTATAAATTTTTGTCACTATCTACAGAAAAAATCTCACTGGCATTTTGATTAGAATTGCATTGATTCTATAGATCAGTCTGAGGAGAATTAACATACTATCCATGAAGATCACCCAAATGAGAACAAGTAAGGTGTCAGCCACCATTACTTCCATTTGGTACAGACTCAAAAGGGAATCTAAAAGGAAAATATAAAAGCTTTTTAATGAAAAAGAAAGCTTCAGGTTGTCCTTGTTGGAAGTTGTTGGTATGGGGAAGCTGGAAGCTTGCCTGACTAGCAGTGGGGCATCCTATGTGATTGGTTAAGGGAGCGTATTTGGTTTTCTCTGGTTGGTCCTAAATTGGAAGTGGAGGCAAAAATTAGAGAAGCTGACAATTATTGATCAAGTCCTGGATGTTTGGAACCAGTCAATGGCCCTAGAAGTTGTGGTTTGGCTTCCTCAACTAGTTGCTGCAGAGTTTGTAGGTCAGAGTTCTATTTTTGTATTTGGTCTATCATCTTTTTGTATATTTATCCTCTCGCTTAGGATTCCATGTAGACAGTCATGTGGCCTGCAGGTAGAATTTTATTTCTAACTTTCTAATCTGTGTGACTTTTATTTTCTTCCATAATTGTACTGACTAGGACTTCTGCACAATGTTGAAAAGGAGTGGTGAGAGCAGACTTTGCTTTTGTTCCTGATCTTAGAAAGAATTTAGTCTATCCCTGTTGAATGTGATGTTAGCTGTAGGGATTTTTTTTTTTTAATATATATAAATAACCTTTATCAGGTCAAAGAAAATCCCTTCTCAGTTGCTGAACATTTTTTAAAATCATGAATGGATGTTGTAGTTTAGCAAATGCATTATCTGCATCTATTGAAATCCTCATGTGATTTTTCTTCTTTAGTCTGTTAATATGATGAAGCACACTGATAGGTTTTTCAATGTTGAACCAGCCTTGCATTTTCAGAATTAATCCCATTTGGTCATGATACATTATCCCTTCTTTTTATTTTGTTTTATTTTTTTTATATATAATTATTGTCAAGTTGGCTAACATACAATGTATACAGTGTGCTCTTGGTTTTGGGGGTAGATTCCATGATTCATTATTATTATTTTTTTTAATAGGCTCCACATCCAACGTGGGGCTTGAACTCACAACCCTGAGGTCAGGAGTTGCATGCTCTACCAACTGAGCCAGCCAGGTGCTCCCATTATCCCTTCTGTGTATTGCTGGATTTGATTTATAATATTTTGTTGAGGATTTTTGTGTCTGTTTTCATGAGTGATTCAGGTCTATGGCAGTTTTGTTTCTTTTAATATTTCTTGTAATGTTTTGTCTGGTTTTGATGTCAAGGTAATGCTTGCCTCTAATTAATGAAGTTGAGAAGTGTCCCATTCTCTTCTGTTTTCTGGAAGAGATTGTATCGAATTTGGTATTATTCCTTCCTTCTATATTATCTAGAATTTGCCAATGAAACCATTTAGACCTGGAGTTTTTGTTTCGAGGAAAGATTTTAAACTATTAGTAGAACCATTCAGATTCTGTTTTTTCTTGAGTGAGTTTTAGGATTTGTGAATTTCAAAGTATTGCTCTATTTGTAAATTGTCAAATTTATGGGCATAGAGTAGTATTCCCTTATCCTTTTAATGTCTATACCTGTCTGTAATGATATCCTCTCTTTCATATCTGATATTTTGTGTCTGTGTATATATCTCTCTCTTTCCTTGTCTCTCTCTTTTTCCTTTTATGAACTGTAGCTAGTGGTTTATCAGTTTTTTGTTTTTTAGTTTTTTTTCTATCAGAGAATCAGCTTTTGATTTCATTTAGTCTTCCTGGTTTTTTTTAATTTTTTTTTTTAATGTTTACTTATTTTTGACAGAGAAAGAGAGAGAGCATGAGCTGGGGAGTGGGTAGAGAGAGAGAGAGACACAGAATCTGAAACAGGCTCCAGGCTCTGAGCTGTCAGCACAGAGCCCGACGCGGGGCTCGAACTCACAGACCGTGAGATCATGACCTGAGTCAGACGCTCAACTGACTGAGCCACCCAGGCGCCCCAGTCTTCCTGTTTTTCTGTCTTTACTTTCATTGATTTTTGCCCTAGTTTTTTTTCCTTCCTTCTTTTAATCCTACAAATTTCTCTCTAAGCACTACTTTAGCTGCATACCAGTGCTTTTGATATGTATGTTTTCATTGGGTTCAAAATATTTTCTAATTTCCTTAAGACTTTTTGATCTGTGGATTTTTGTTTTTAGAAGTGTGTTAATTTCCAAATAATTGGTGACATTTTTCAGGTATATTTCTGTACTGATTTGTAGTTTAATTCCCACTACGGTCAGAGGATATACTTTCTATGGATTCAGTTATTTTCAATTTATTCAAGTTCGTTTACAATGTTCGTTTATGTTTTGTTTACAGTATGGTTTACCTTGGTGAATGTTCTATGTGTATTTGAAAAGAACATGTATTCTATTGTTGGGTGGAATGTTCTATAAAAGTCAAATCAGGTTGGTTGATTTTCTATTCAGGTCTTCTATATCCTTTCTGATTTTCTGTTTGTTCAATCACTTACTGAGAGATTTGTTGAAGCCTCTAAGTATAATTATGAATTTATTTATTTATTATTACAGTTCTATCACTGCTGTATTTTGGGGTTCTCTTATTAGATGCTTACACATTTAGGATTGTTTTGTCATCTTGGTTAAATTGACACTTTTAACATTATATACTGTCTCTTTTTATACCCTGATAAGTTCCCTTGTTCTGAAGACTACTTTTTTTTATGTTAATATAGCCACTCTAGGTTTTTTTCCCCCCTTCATGGTAAAATATACATAACACAAACTTTACCATTTTTAACCTTTTTAATCTAGCTTTCTTGATTTTTCTAGATTCCTGTTTGTATGACATATCTTTTTTATCTTTTTAGTTTTAACCTGTGTTATATTTAAGTGATTTTCTTTTTTTTTTTTTTTAATTTTTTTTTTTTTTCAACATTTTTAATTTATTTTTGGGACAGAGAGAGACAGAGCATGAACGGGGGAGGGGCAGAGAGAGAGGGAGACACAGAATCGGAAACAGGCTCCAGGCTCCGAGCCATCAGCCCAGAGCCTGACGCGGGGCTCGAACTCACGGACCATGAGATCGTGACCTGGCTGAAGTCGGACGCTTAACCGACTGCGCCACCCAGGCGCCCCATATTTAAGTGATTTTCTTATCGGCAGCATATACTCAGTCCTTTTTTGTTCTTGAATTCACTTTGACAATGCCTGTCTTTTGATTTGGTGGGAGGATGATTTTTTTTTTATTGAGGTATAATTGACATATATAACATTATATTAGTTTCAGGTGTACAACATAATAATTGATGTGTTCAGACTGTTTAGTTTTTTAAAAAAAATTTTTTTTTTTTTTTTAACGTTTATTTATTTTTGGGACAGAGAGAGACAGAGCATGAACTGGGGAGGGGCAGAGAGAGGGAGACACAGAATCAGAAGCAGGCTCCAGGCTTTGAGCCATCAGCCCAGAGCCTGACGCGGGGCTCGAACTCACGGACCGTGAGATCGTGACCTGAGCTGAAGTCGGACGCTTAACCGACTGAGCCACCCAGGCACCCCCAGACTGTTTAGTTTTAATTTAATATTTGATATGTTTAGATTTAGGTCTACCTTTTTTTTTCCCCCTCTTTGTACCCTCTCTTGTTTTGCTCATCCATTCCCAATTTCTTATCTTTTTTTGGATATCTGGATGCTTTTATATTTCATTTTAACTTCACAATAGGCTTTTTGTTTATATCTCTGAATTATTTTTTAGTTGAATTATTTTTTAGTGGTAGTTGTAGAGATTATGATATACATAATCTTTCATATTCTGTTTAGATTTAGTATTTAATAACCAAGGAGAATATGGAAATTTTACATCTATAAAGGGACCTTTATTGTCCCATTTGTTATAGTTGTCATGTGTGTTTCATCTACATATATTGAACCCCCCCGCCCCAACAATGTTATAACATTTGTTTTCAGTAGTCTTACATATTTTAAAGAACTCATAAGGAGACTAATAATCTATTATGTTTACCCAAATGTATACCATTTCTGTTCTCCCCTCCTTCATTTCTGAAGTTCCCGTGTTTCCCTCTCGTATCCTTGTCCCTCAATGTAAAGAACTGCTTTTAGTATTTTTCTTAGTACAAGTGTGTGGTTAATAAATTCTTTTAGTTTCCTGCTTCTGAAATGTCTTCAATTATCCTCGATCCCTGAAAGATGCTCTTGCTGGATATAGAATTTTTGGTTGATAGTTCTTTTTGTTTCAGTACTTTAAAAGATGCTTTGGTGTCATGGGCTTCTGGCTGCCTCAGTGGGTGGCACTTGTGACCCTTGATCTCAGGGTTGTCAGTTTGAGCCCCACGTTGGGTGTAGAGATTACTTAAAAATAAAATCTTAATAAAAAAAAGATGCCTTCAGTGTCTCCTGAATTATTGTTCCTTTAAGGTAATGTATTATTTTTCTCTGGATGCTTTCAGGAGTTTTTTCCCCTCAATCTTTGGTTTTTAACGTTTTTTTTTTTTTTTTTTAATTTATTTTTGGGACAGAGAGAGACAGAGCATGAACGGGGGAGGGGCAGAGAGAGAGGGAGACACAGAATCGGAAACAGGCTCCAGGCTCCGAGCCATCAGCCCAGAGCCTGACGCGGGGCTCGAACTCACGGACCGCGAGATCGTGACCTGGCTGAAGTTGGAGGCTTAACCGACTGCGCCACCCAGGCGCCCCTCAATCTTTGGTTTTTAGCAGTTTATGATGTGTCTGGGTGTGATGTTCTTGAATTTATCAACTTTTTCATGTTTACCCAGTTTTTCAAGTCTGTAAATGTTTATATTTGGCTAAATTTGTGGAGTTTTTACCAGTATTTCTTTGTGTGTGTGCACTTCAGTCTCTTCTAGGTTTCCATGACATGACTGTTAGACCTTTTCTAGTGATTCCTTCTCTGCTGAGAACTTTTACCTTTCCAGTCATTTCTGGTTACTTTCACCTTGTGGAATATAGATGTAAGTGTTTTAAATCTTATACTGGTAATACCTGTGTTATTTTAGGCTTGACATCTATTAATTATTTTTTTTCCTTGAGAGTTAGTCACTTTTTTTTAAATTCTTTGTACGTTATGTCATTTTGGCATGTTATTTTAAGTGTATTTTGAATATTATTTTGTTAGACTTTGGGTCCTGTTAAAGATCTTCTGAGATGCTGATGTTTGTTTTGGCAATTAACTCAATCAGATTAAGACTACAGGTTCTGTCTCTCCCACTATAGACGAAGCTTTCCGTGTTCTCCTGGTTGAGTTTCCCTTCACATGCCACACTCAGTAGTTAGTTAGTCTGCACCTTGAGTGGTGGTTTATACAGTAGTTTAGTTCTCAAAGACTTTGCTATGCTTCTTTGGATCTGTTCCATGCTGCATCTCAAGGATGATTCTGGGACTTCTGTTAATTCCTATTCAGAATTAAGGGTCCCTTATTTGGCTTGCTCTTTGCTGGGATTCTCTTCCTAATCTCTGACTCCCAGTGGCCCCTTTCACAATTCCTCCTGCTGAAAAGACAGGTTTCTCACAGAGAGCCTTAGCCCTTCTTACTGTTATACGGTTCCACGTGACTGACTTCACCCTTGGGGTAAAGCCATGAGAGAAAAGAGAAAAATTACAGGATTCCTCCCACATACTTAAGACCACAGGGGCCCCTTTTCTTCTTTTTCCAGACAGAGGCTTTTCTCTCAGAATTCAAGGTATCTCAAACCATGCCTGAGGTACAGCTCTCTTGCTTCCCTTTAGGCAAGACCAGGAGGGAAAAATTAAATGTGAAAACAAACTTGGTAGCTCCCACATTCTCCAACTCACATGGGTCCCTTTTACTCATCCTTTGGCCAGAAAGTGGGGCTTTTTTATTATCTCTTCCCATGGACAATTCCACAACTTACACCACCCTCAGTTCAAAAGAAGAAGGTAAAGGAGGAAAAACCCTCAGAAAATTCCACCGTTCTGGTTTTTATTCAAGTTTTGACCTTTCTTCTCTATCCACTGGCTATTTTTCCTTTTTAGGATCCTCAGGTAGTTGCTCTCTGTATTCTGTTCATTTTTTAGTTGTAATCAGTAGGGAAGAGAGAGAGAGGCTGGAATAGCCATATTGTATTCTGTCCAGGGCTAGAACTGACATTCATATTTTTAATGCCTTGGTCTTACAAGTGAATTGACAGTTAAGGATCCTCATACGTTTGAGAAAAGTCTCCAGTATGAGAGATGACACCAAGGAACTCAGAAGAAACTAAATGAAGCTGCCAAGAAGTAAACCTAAAATAAAAATCGATGGTTTTATCTCATTAGATCTAATAAGTGGTATCTTTAAACAAAGAAGATTCTATTTATGTAAATGAATAATCATAGGATAGGAGAGAACACTTAGAAATTAAACATATGGTAGCAGTAAATTTAATAAGTGAATTTAATAGAAGACTTGGAAGAGTTACATCATGTTAATCTCCAAGAAAATGGAGTAAAAGGAAAAAGAGATGGAAAATAAAAGAAAGGGGTAAAAAAAAAAAACAAAAAAACCCTAGAGGTTCAGTTTAAGAAGTCCACATTTGGCTAAGTGGTAATATGTGCAAAATTTCTGGCATTGAAAAACATGAATTTGTACATTCAAAGGGCCTACCAAGGACCCTTCAAAATGAACAACTTAAGACCTATATCAAGGCACATCCTTTGTGAAATTAAAAAAAATTTTTTAATGTATATTTATTATTGAGAGAGAGAGAGAGAGAGACAGACAGAGTATGAGCATGGGAAGGGGCAGAGACAGGAGAAGACACAGAATCCGAAGCAGGCTGCTGAGCTGTCAGCACAGAGCCCGATATGGGGCTTGAGCTCACCAACTGTGAGATCATGACCTGAGCCGAAGTCGGATGCTCAACTGACTGAGCCACCCAGGTGCCCCTGTGAAATTTTAGAACATCAGGATTAGGGGCACCTGGATGGCTCAGTTGGCTAAGCGTCCGACTTCGGCTCAGGTCATGATCTCACAGTTGGTGAGTTCGAGCCCCACATCAGGCAGGCTCTGTGCTGACAGCTCAGAGCCTGGAGCCTGCTTGGGATTCTGTGTCTCCTTCTCTCTCTGCTCCTCCCCCATTCGTGCTCTGTCTCTCTCTATCAAAAATAAATAAACTTTAAAAAGTTTTTTTAGATCAGTAGAATTAAAAAGAAGTTTCTTAAAAGTCTCATAAAGGAAGAAAAACGACATATTCAAGGGTCAGAACGGCAGCAGGTTTTTCAAGGACAATGGCTTTAAAACTCCTGAGGGAAAATTATTTTTAATTTATAATTATATACCCCCAAAACTACCAATCCACTCTGATGGTAGAAGAAAGATATTTTAAGACTCCACATCTCAGAAATGTTACCTCCAGTGTAATATTTTCTCAGGGAAGCTACTAAAAGATTGTTTCACCAAAACAAGTGATTAACCAAGGGCAAAAGGGAGATCTAAGAAAGGTTTGAGGTAGGGAAGAGATTGGAAGTTAGGATGACAGTCAGTATGTGTGTGTATGTGTAGAGAGAAGGAGAGGGAGATGGAATAAAAAAGCAAATGGGGTAAAATAACAGTAGGTGAGTCTTTCTAAAGAATATATGGGTGTTCTTTGTTCTATTTTTATTTTTGTGACTTCTTATAAGTTTGAAAATATTTCCAAATAAGTTTTTAAAAACTTAAAAAATAAAAAACATGTTAGGGTGTCAAAAAAAAGGGATAATATTGCTCAGAAGGATTTTGGAAAATTAATGATGGTGGCATAGAAAAAGAAAAAATAAGAATGAATTATTAACTCCAGGAAAAGCAATTTTTGCACAAAAAGAAATGTAATTATAGTTTTAATAGAATTTCTGATATAATATGTTACTGAAAAAAATGCATTTCCTATGGAATTGAACCTTAAAAATACCAAGACTAGGAATTTATTGCTTAAAAGTGACTTAACATCAAATAAAAGAAAATGGGAGTGGAGACTCCTGGAAATTAAGTTTAATACACTTGTGGGTAGTTTTCTATATGTAAATGATACTTTGATCAAAAGTACATTTAAAAAGTACATTTCCCAGGGCTTATGGGAAAACAAGGGATGGGGTGGACCATTCAAAACCTGTGTAAATGTAACCAGATGATGAAGAGAAAACAACAATAATCCTAATTAAAATACTGACAGAGTTCAAAGAGTTGTTAAATTTTACATAAATAAATAAAATATGGTCACTGTAAGACTTCACCTTGGGGGTGGAGGGAAGAAATGTGAAGGAAGCTTGCTGGCTGAGAATATAAGGAAGCGCCACAGCAGCTGAATTACGGAGACAACAGTAAAACAAAGATTGTGGAGAACCACACACTAAGCAATGTCATGAAAGCCAAAGGCCAGACCGTGGTATGGACTGTATTTCTCTGTGGCTTGCTGCATCATTGAATAGATTATCTGAAAAGATCATTTGAATGTGTATACAAAGAAATTTCTGGGTAAATACCAAAGAAACCACTAAAATGAGTTGAAAGTGCTTGCCTCTGAGAAGGGTGACTCCAAGATCAGAGAACTAATATCATGAAAACAAATTTAAAAAATCTTACCAAATGAGAATCCAAGTCTTCCATCAAGTTCCTCAGAAATTTTTATAGTAGTAATCACAAGTATTTTTTTCACATATGGTATTACCAGATACCATGCTAGGCCAATACAAGGATTGTCCCACTGTTGTGCATTTTCCAGGATCCATTTTTCCTTTTTAGTGGTTTTTGACCCTTTTGGGTTCTTGAGATAATGTGAAAAAACAGACCTTTCATCCTGAAAAAATTTTAAGTTTTGTTCCACACCTCGTGTCCACAGTGGCTTGGGAATGAGGCCCTTTCCTGGTACAAGCTGGTCATTTCCTCAAAAGAAACTTTGACAAAGATTTTCTAAACCCAGACATTAACTTCTTTGTTTCTCTGATTTTTGTGTTCCATTGTTATTTAGCTTTAACATCTGGATGAATGTAGATATTTATATGGTACCTTTTCCTCTGAAAAATTGTTACTAAATTGATGATGTATCATAACCCATGATTTTAGAATGAGAGAAATATCTTTTTTTTTTTTTTTTTTTTTTTTTTTAATCTTCACCCAGGGCCATCTTCCTCCCATGAACCATGCTGTTAACTCTCACAACAAAATGGTAGGAGAGGATGTTCTAGCTCTTGTTGAAGGGCCTCATCTTTGATTTGCTTGGACATTGGGCTTTACCTGAAACTTTACTATCAAGGGGGCTTGTTTCTGTCAGAGGAATGGGTGAAAAATTACCAGAGCAGTTGTAAGTGTTTGGGGTACCAGAAAAAAAAAAAAAATAGCAAACAAGCTTTATATGGCAAGAGGTGGAAGCAACCCAGTGTCCCTGAATGGACGAATGGATAAACAAAGTATGGTATACACAGAAAATGGCATATTAGTCAGCCTTTTATTTAAAAAGCAAAGAAATCGTGTCACATGCTACATGTATGAACCTTGAAGGAACTGCACTAAATAAGCAGTCACATAAAGCCAGGTACTGTGGGATTTCACTTATATGAGGTATCTAAAGTAAGGTAGTCAAATTCATAGAAACAAAATGAAAAGGTGGTTGCCAGGGACTGGGAGGAGAGAGAAAAGCAGAGTTGCTTCAGTTTTGCAAGATAAAAAGGTTCTGGAGATGTTTCACAACAATGCAAGCATATTTAACATTGCTGAACTGTGCACTTAGAGATGGTTAAGGTGGTCAATTTAATGTGTGTGTGTGTGTGTGTGTGTGTGTGTGTGTGTGTGTGTTACCACAATTAAAAAAAATAGGAGCGCCTGGGTGGCTCAGTTGGTTAAACATCCAACTTCGGCTTGGGTCATGATCTCGCAGTCCATGGGTTCAAGTCCCACATCAGGCTCTGTGCTGACAGCTCAGAGCCTGGAGCCTGCTTCAGATTCTGTATCTCCCTCTCTCTCTGCCCCTCCCCTGCTCCTGTTCTCTCTCTCTCTCTCTCAAAAATAAATAAACATTAAAAAAAAAAAAAAAAAGTTTAGTCTTAGTTGCAGCTTTGTTCAGATAGATCCCAAAGAAGGAATCCAGAAGGGTCTGATCTACAGATGCCCAGTTCCTTCTTGTAAACTGATCAGTCAAACAAGTTTTTGCTACCAGCCTAGCAAGAGATAAGTGAGGGAATGGGTCAAGAGGCAGGAAGTATTGCTGAAATGGAGGTCTCTCCATGTGGAAATTTGGTGATTAAATTTAGTACACATACTTAGAACTCAAATATCTATGTATTTGTTGTATAAAGAGAATTTTTCAATTGCTATTATTAAATTGTATTGTTAAAATATAATGGTAAAAGCAAAATCATCACACATTACAAAGTTTAAATACCAAAGAAAAAAGCAAATGATTTCCAATATATAAATAAGCAAATAAATAAAAGTCATCAGAAGTTTAAAACTTGTGAATGTAATCCTAAAATTTGTATGGGACCATAGAAGACCCCAGGGCACCCAGGTGGCTCAGTTGGTTAAGCACTTGAGTTCCGCTCAGGTCATGATCTTGCTGTTCATGAGTTTGAGCCCCACATTGGGCTCTCTGCTGTCAGCACTGAGCCCACTTCAGATCCTCTGTCTCCTTCTCTCTCTGTCCCCCAAAATAAATAAACATTAAAAAAATAATTTTAAAAAAAGACCCCAAATAGCCAAAGGAACCTTGAAAAAGAAAAACAAAACTGAAGGTGTCACAATTCAAGACTTTAAGGTACATTAGAAAGCTGTAGTGATCAAAACAGTATGGTACTGGATTAAGATAGACACATAGATCCATAGAACAGAAGACCCAGAAATAAACCCACAAATTACATGGTCAGTTTTTGACAAAGGAGGAAAAAATATACAATGGGGAAAAGACAGGTTCTTCAACAAATGGTGTTGGGAAAACTGGATAGCTACATGCAAAAGAATGAAACTGGACCACTTTCTTACACCATACACAAAAGTCAACTCAAAATGGATCAAAGAGCTACATGTGAGACCTGAAACTATAAAATTGTAGAAGAGAGCACAGGCAGTGATGTCTCTGACATCAGCTGTGGCAACATTTTTCTAGATAGGTCTTCTGAGGCAAGGTAAATAAAAGCAAAAATAAACTTCATCAAAATAAAAATCTTCTAAAAATAAAAAAAAAAATAAAAATCTTCTGCGCAACAAAGGAAACAGCCAACAAAACTAAAAGGCAACCTAATGAATGGGAGAAAATGTCTGCAAATGACATCAATAAAAGGTTAGTATCCAAAATAAATAAAGGATTTATACAACTCAACACCCAAGAAATAAATAATCCAATTTAAAAAATGAATAGAAGACATGAACAGACATTTCTCCAAAGAAGGAATACATATGGCCAACAGACACATGAAAAGATGCTTAACATCACTCATCAGGGAAGTGCAAATCAAAACTACAGTGAGATATCACTGTCAGAATGGCTAAAATAAAAAACACAAGAACCAGCTTTTGGCCAGGATGTGGGGAAAAAGGAACCCTCTTGCACAGTTGGTAGGAATGCAAACTGGTTCAGCCACTGTGGAAAACAGTATGGAGGTTCCTCAAAAAGTTAAAAATAGAACTGCCCTAAGATCCAGCAACTGCCCTACTGGGTATTTACCCAAAGAATACAAAAATAATAATTCAAAGGGATACACGTACCCCTATGTTTATAGCAGCATTACTTACAATAGCCAAGATAATGGAAGCAGCCCAAGTGTCCATCGACAGATGAGTGGATAAGGAAGATGTGGGGTGTGTGTGTGTGTGTGTGTGTGTGTGTGTGTGTGTGTGAAATGGAATATTACTCAGCCATAAAAAGGAATGAAATCTTGCCATTTGCAACATGAATGGGGCTAGAGAGTATAATGCTAAGCAAAATAGACCAGAGAAAGACAAATACTATATGATTTCACGCATGTAGAATTTAAGAAACAAAAAAAATGAGCAAAGGGAAAAAGACAAACCAAGAAACAGACTCTTAACTATAGAGAACAAACTGATTGTCAGAGGGAAGGCAGGGGGTGGGGGGGATTGGGCAAAATAGGTGATAGGGATTAAAGAGTACAGTTGTGATGAGCACTGGGTGATGTATGGAAGTGTTGTATCACTATATCGTACACTTGAAACTACTATAACACTGTATGTTAACTACACTGGAATTAAAATTAAAAACTTAGGGGCGCCTGGGTGGCGCAGTCGGTTAAGCATCCGACTTCAGTCAGGTCACGATCTCGCGGTCTGTGAGTTCGAGCCCCGCGTCAGGCTCTGGGCTGATGGCTCGGAGCCTGGAGCCTGTTTCCAATTCTGTGTGTCTCCCTCTCTCTCTGCCCCTTCCCCGTTCATGCTCTGTCTCTCTCTGTCCCAAAAATAAATAAAAAACGTTGAAAAAAAAAATTTTTTTTTTTAAATTAAAAACTTAATAAAAAATGACCAACAAGGGGTGCCTGGGTGGCTCAGTCGGTTAAGCATTCAACTTCAGCTCAGGTCATGATCTCGCAGTCTGTGAGTTCGAGCCCCACGTCAGGCTCTGTGCTGACCGCTGAGAACCTAGAGCCTGCTTCGGATTCTTCTGTCTTCCTCTGTCTCTGCCCCTCCCCTGCTTGTGCTCTGGTCTCTCTCTCTCTCTCTCAAAAATAAATAAACATTGGGGCGCCTGGGTGTCTTGGTCAGTTAAGCGTCTGACTTCGGGTTAGGTCATGATCTCACGGTTCATGAGTTTGAGCCCCGTGTCGGGCTCTGTGCTGACCGCTCAGAGCCTGGAGCCTGTTTCAGATTCTGTGTCTCCCTCTCTCTCTGCCCCTCCCCTGTTCATGCTCTGTCTCTCTCTGTCTCAAAAATAAATAAACGTTAAAAAAAATTTTTTTAAATAAATAAATAAATAAAAATTAAAATAAATTTTTTTTTAATGACCAAAAAGATCATCATTTAAAAAAAATGAGAACATTTTTTTTTCTCAATTGGTTAATATCCCACCTCCTTCCATAAATTACTTGGGGCAGGTCTGGGATAAGTAAAATAATAGAATTGTGATTATAGATGGGACAAGGAGAAAATGGTTAGAAACTAAGATAAAGCCAGGAATAAAGTTAGCACATAAAATGTATCTCATATAGTTCCATATAGCTTTTAGAAGTGGGGGAAAACTCAGTATTTTCAAATGTCCCAACTTGAAAAAAATTCACCAAGAAGTTTTTAAATTACAACCACCCTTAGCAGTTTTAAGGGTCATTTATGAAAATCTGTTCTCATTGACCTTTCCAAGGAAAATAATCTTACATAATGTCAGTCTACTTTGTGAGTTGACTTGCTAACACTTATTCCATCGTTCATCAAAGTTTATTAAACTTTATCATATTCAAGTAATTAAGTGATCGTTCTGTTTGGTTGAAAATGCTAGAATGTTGGGGCGCCTGGGTGGCGCAGTCGGTTAAGCGTCCGACTTCAGCCAGGTCACGATCTCGCGGTCCATGAGTTCAAGCCCCGCGTCAGGCTCTGGGCTGATGGCTCGGAGCCTGGAGCCTGTTTCCGATTCTGTGTCTCCCTCTCTCTCTGCCCCTCCCCCGTTCATGCTCTGTCTCTCTCTGTCCCAAAAATAAATAAAAAAAAAAATGTTGAAAAAAAAAATTTAAAAAAAAAAAAAAAAAAGAAAATGCTAGAATGTTAATTGTACTTTATAACTTAATGTGACGTAAGGGAAACGCCGTAGCACTGTGATCAGGAAGACCAGAGATCTAATTTTGGTTTTGAGGTTGGATTCCTACCTAGATAGCCAGGTACTTACTGCTTGTGGTAAAGAGGAGTGTGGATCGACAGGAAGGAACTAACAGAACTTAATTGGGGAGATGGGAAGACTCTCTGGTGTTGGAATGTTTGGGTTTTGTTTGTTCATTTGTTTGTTTAGGAAAGGTACTTAAATTCACCTTTCACACTATTAGTGAGTATACCAGAATTAGTATACCAGGACTACTCAGATGTATCCAGGAGTAGTCAGGTGTTCCATTCATCAAAATTACAGAAAAGTTGGGGCGCCTGCGTGGCTCAGTCGGTTAAGCGGCCAACTTCGGCTCAGGTCATGATTTCGTGGTCCATGAGTTCAAGCCCCGCGTTGGGCTCTGTGCTGACAGCTCAGAGCCTGGAGCCTGTTTCGGATTCTGTGTCTCCCTCTCTCTGACCCTCCCCTGTTCATGCTCTGTCTCTCTCTGTCTCAAAAATAAATAAACGTTAAAAAAAAATTTTTTTTAATTACAGAAAAGTTAAGATTTGTGCATTAAAATTTAAAAAATAACTAAAAATCATCATGAGTGGTGTGTGGGTAGAGGTGGAAATGAAACAAAAGAGGTTTAATTTTGAAGCTGGGTGATGAGATTACATGGATTGTTCTGTTAACTTTGCATCTGTACATTTAACGCGTTCCACAATAAAATGTTTCTTTAAAGCAACATTCTAGTCTACCATATTAGAAAATCAGAAGATATTTAGAATCCAGAAGTCAAGAAATAGCCATGTAAGCATATTATTTAGAAATGTGGAATTAAATAGGGAAAAAAGGTTAAAAGATATCAAAATGGTTGCCTCTGGGGGTCAGAACTGTGTGTGGAGAGGGCTGGAGTATGGGGTGTCTATTTTGTAAGACTTTCAGTGTTATTTGATTTTTAAACCTTATATACGTATTACTGTGATAAGCCAATATATTCATTCTATGGATTTCTGCATTGTTTTCAGGAAAAAGATCGACATGATCCTATGTGAATAATTAGAGATCAGTGTTTGGAATATGTAAAAATTCTGTTTGCCGGTTATAATTTTGGCAGTGTGCCCAATTATTTCCATTGCCAAAGGTGGTGATTTACATTTGAATTCCTACTTCAGATGAGTGGGGCTAAGAAGTTGATTGCATATAGTTTCTTCCGTCTGCTCTTGCTCTCCTGCAGTTTGTTTTTTACACAATAGTCAAGAGCGATCATAAATAAGCTTATATTACTCTCCTATTTTAAAGCCACTGAATGCCCTCCCATTGCAATTAGAATAAAATTCAAACTCTTCATCATGGCCTATAAACAAGGCCATAAATGATGTAAATGACTGGGTGCCTCATTCTCTTGCCATTCTTCCCTCATCCTGTGTCAGCCTTGATGGCCTTAGGACACTCATCGCTCATTCCTGCCTCAAGGCCTTTGTACTTGCTGTTCCTCTTGAGATTGGCTGCTTTTCATCATTCAGGATTTAATTCATTCAGGATTTTAGTTCCTGGAAAAGGCCATCTCTGACCATCTAGCTAGAATAGCTCCCTCGACCCCTTCTCCGTCTAGAGCTGAGTGGTACTGAGTGTGGTCCTCAGACTAGAAGCTTGAGCTGGGAGTTGTTTTGTTTTGTTTGGAAACACAGAGTCCTAGGCCCTAACACAGACCTGCTAAAGGAAAACCTGCATGTTAATGAGACCCCAAAGTGATCATATGCACTTTTAAATTTTCAGAAGCTCTGGTCTCGAATAATCTCCCGCCTCACTTTTCCCACATATCTGTTAATGGTTTCATCCGTTTCTGAAGATAACTTTGTCATTTGTTCACCTGTTCACTACTTCTCCTCCCTAAATGGAATAAGAGTTCCACAAGGGCACCACCTCTTCTGACTGGTTCTCTCCTGGATTCCAATGCCTGACCCATTATCTGCACCTAGAACATGCGCAATGAGTATTTGATGTGTGAAAGAATACAGAAACGTGGAGATTATTTTGTGTTCCTCAAAGTGTGTAACTCTGTACAGTAAAAATCTTCAGGCTCTCACTTGCTTGTAAAAAATATATATATTTTTAAAGTAGGGTGATGGGGGCTCCTGGGTGGCTCAGTCGGTTAAGCGTCCGACTTCGGCTCAGATCATGATTTTGCGGTTCATGAGTTCATGTCATGTGCTGACAGCTCAATGCCTGGAGGCTGCTTCAGATTCTGTGTCTCCCTCTCTTTCTGCCCTTCCCCACTCACGCTCTTTCTCTCTTTCTCTCAAAAATAAACATTAAAAAAATTTTAAAATAGTGTGACAAATAAAGAATCACTTATTTATCCTTGTCTTCAGGTAGTTTGTTTTCCAAACCAAAGTTTAGGTTTTATTGAGTGCTTTGCTATGGACTTAAAACCATTAGTGTTTTCTTTCTGGTATTTTAAAAAGCATGCTCGTAGTTAAAGTTATCTTCAAAAGTTTTCATCCGAAGTAAATGTTAGTTTGATATTTGAATCAAATTTTATTAGATCAGAAGTAATCTTTTTAAAAAATAGGAAAATATGATTCTGAAAATGCGAAGTGAAATGCAAAACTTGAGGTTAAACTGCAAATAAAAACAATGGAACAAATAGTATGTCAATTTTTTACTCTTGAGGTATATGTATGATTCTAGGAAGGGCCTATAGTTTCTGCTCTTGTTCTACATTTAAAGATGTGTTCCCAAGATACATTTCCTATTGCGTATCCTGGTGAAATTTGTCAGGAAGCAACACTGCAGTAGTCTACAGACTTTGAATGAAGAAATAGGGCAGCTTAAGTCAGTGGCTTTCGACGGGGGTGGTTTTGTCCCCCTCCAGGAACATTTGGCAATGGCTTAAGACATTTTTGGTTGTCGCAACTGGTGGGTTGTACTACTAGTACATCTAGTGGGCAGCGCCCAGGGATACTGCTGAACACCCTGTCATGCACTGAACCGCCCCCAACTGTAAAGAATTCTTTAGCCCAAAATGTGAGTGGTGCTGCTGCTAGGAGGCTCTGGCTTAAATTGAGAGAGCCCTTCCTCTGCAGATACTAATGCCATCAGAGAAAGAGTACTTTGAGGGTGCCTAGGTGGCTCAGTCAGTTAAGCGTCCAACTTTGGCTCAGGTCATGATCTTGCAGTTTGTGAGTTTGAGCCCCTCGTTGGGCTCTGTGCTGACAGCGCGGAGCCTGCTTGGGATTCCCTCTCTCTCTGTCCTTCCCTGCTCGTGCGTGTGTGCGCTCTCTCTCAAGATAAGTAAACATTTAAAAAGAAAAAGAGTACTTTATCCTACCTTTTGCATAAGAGAATATATAGAAATAGGCAACTTAGAGATTCAGATGGGTGTATTGGCATGGCATTCTCAAGTAATTTTATATTTTTAAAAATAGGAGGACTCAAAATAGGGTTATTGGTTTTCCTTATTTTACAGATGGGGTCGAGGATTTGGTCTTTTGGGTTCCATTTTTGGAAAGGATGGTGTATTAAACCAGCCAAACAGTGTCTTCGGACTTATATTTTATATACTACAATTATTACTTGGTAAGTATACAGCAATACAAAAATAAGTTTGTTTTGTTGTATTCCATTTAGTACTTTGTGTCTTTTCCCTGAAATGTCTTTACATTAAATAAAAGCATGTTAATGATAGAACCACTAGTTTGCAGTACATTTTTCTGTTGTGAAAATTTGGCTCCCTAAGATTTTGATGATGCTGATGCTGAACTTGGTATCTGTTGGTGTTTAATCAAGGATGGCAACATCCCATAGTGTCCAGAAAAACCAGTCCCAATCAGAGAACTTATTACTCCAGTCTTCCCTGGAAACTTTTTTTCTTATTACTTTATATACTGTGTGGTTACTTAAAACCATTACGCACTGAGAAAACATTAACAGTGAACCATGTGCATAATTTCATCACCTTTACACCTCCACTATTCCCATTGCTTTCTGTTCTTTTTACTTAATTTTATGTGAATCCTTATGTTGTTTCTCCTTTTCAGTTTTTTGTTGTTGTTGATAACAAGGTTTCAATTTTTTTGTGCTCTTTAACACTGTGGTGATCAACATCGTTTAAAGACCCCTTCACACACACCTCCCTCCTTGAATTAGTTCTGCAAAATAAATTTCCAAACATGAGATGGAGGAGTCAAAACACATAGATTTTTTTTTTTAATGTTTAAATTTCTAATTCAGTAGTTACAAAGTACAGCCATTATTACATTTTAATTTCCTTACATTGTCACTTTTGTTGATGGGATCCTGATAATAGTCCATTTCCATATTTGTTAGAAACATTTTCCTCATTCTTTTTCCTTTTTTATGTTAGTTTTGGTGAATTTTGATCATATGAAAATTTTTTATGTTTTTAGAGTTAAATCTATCCATTTTTATCTTTGGGCTTCAATTGTTAATATTCTGCCCTATTATCTGCCAGCTCTTTTCTGCTCTTCTGTCTAGCTGAAGTTGATTTGTTATGAGGCAAATTGTGAATCTAAGTTTTCTAAATATTCCTTATCAAGTTTGCCCTGTTCTATATCCTATAGAAATACAAAAATATACACAAGGATATGCACAGCAGTACAGTTTAAGATAGCAAAAGAATTGGAAGCGTTCAAACGTAATGGCTGAATAAATTAGGTTACCTCCATACTAGAAAATACTATGTAGCCATTTAAGGAAAAAGTAGGTCTACATGTATATTCTGGAAGGATCAAGACATAGGTTAGTGAAAAAAGTAAATTATAGTATAATAGATACAAGTTTATGTTATATATATGCATGTGAATGCATAGGAAAGGGTCTGGTGGTTGGAGGCCAGGAGTGAGATTTTTATTTTTTATTCCATTTATTTTTTCTGTTTGGATTTCTAAAGAAGAATCTATAAATCCAAACATATAAGCCAAAATTAAAATAGCCCAAAACATGCTTTTGACTATGTTAATTTTTGGAGATAGAGATGGAACAAATTTCTATTTATAATATTTGATTTGTGAATTTCCTTATATATATATTTTTAAATCATATGTATCCTATGTATCTTTTCTGTTCACAATTTTGTGCATTCACATGCATTTTTAATGTCTGGAGGCACATCGAAGGCATATGTGAGCACATTTAACAGTTTTCCAGAGCACATCATCTTCACTCCCTTCTAAGGTGTTTGAGAGACAGCATTTTTAATTTTTCCATAGGTAATACATTCATGAGTTCAAAAGTAAAAAAAAAAAAAATTAAAATGCTGTCCAGCGTAACGCCTACCTCACCCCTCATCCCCCTCTGCCCACTTCCTACTGCCTTTCATGCCCAACTGGTATCTGCTTATTGTTGCTGTAGAGTTTCGCAAGGCATATCCAAGAAAATACAAATATATCATCTTAATTTTCCTGCTTTTAAAATATAAAAGGCAGATGCTATACATACCGTTCTATATACTCTGCTTTCTTTTTTGCTTGACTAATACATTGATAGCAGTCCACTAAGTGTCTTCATCCTTCCTTACAGCTGCAAAATATTCCATTGTTTGATAGTACTGTCATTTATTTAGAGTTACAGCACATTGTAAATTCCACTGGGAATTGTATCCCAAGCCACCAGCCTACATTACGTTATGTTAGGACAGGTTTGGTACAATAGTACTTAACCAACAGCCAGTATTTATGGAGCATTCGAAGTGCTTTGTACCTATTAGCTCCTTTATTTATCTTTTTTTTTTTTTTTTTTTTTAACTAAGCTCTAAGCTCAACATGGGGCTTGAACTCACAACCCTGAGATCAAGAGTTGCACTCTCTACCAGCCAGGCGCCCCACCTATCAGCTCTTTTAATCCACACATCAGTATTAGGAGGTAAAAACGATTATTATCTCAAGGAAAAGAGTGATGGAGGAAGTAAATAACAGTTCGTATCATTCTGAAACTCACTTTCTTTTTAAAATTAATGTGGCAGCATTAATTTTTGAAGTTTTAGACATTTAGCATCGATGACGGTAGCAAACTGTTTAAGTAAAGGGCCAGACAGAAAGCCATCTAGGCTTTGCTGGCTGTCGCAGCTACTCAGCTCTACCACAGATGTTACCTAAATGAGTGAGTGTGACTGGGTTCCAGTCAGTCTTTATTTACAAAAGCAGGTGGCCAGGTTGGCCAGTCCCTCACTGTAAGTAATCCAATAGTATCTTAGTCTTGAAGAGTCTTATGAGAGGTCATACTTTAGTACTGACCAGTCCTGTGGGCAAGTCAGGCCTTTATGGTGAGACTATAGCCTCCAGGCAGCTTCTCATTCAACAGGAGGTGGGGATTTCAGCTCCTTAATTAACTTCTTCAAACCTCCTACCACCAATTATTTTTTCCTCTTTGTGTTTTCCTCGTCCGTTAGTTGTTGGGTAGGAGGGTAGTGTCAAATGCTCTAACTCCTCTGTCCTTGAGAATAAGCACACACGTTCTCATTTCCGTTAGCTGTGGGAAATTACAAAACAATACACGTGAGGATGTCAGCACCGAGAGCGCCCTGGTTTAGTGCACATAACTGCCTTTTTTCTTGATCTGCTTTGACCCACATGTGGCCGACTGGCCAAACGTGGTTTCCGTTATCTTCCAGGCTGAGCCCTTTCTGAAATGTTTACTACACTTTTTTTTCCCCTTCTTCAGCAGCATATTGGTATAATCATCTCCCATTTCGGATTTTTGATAAAATTTTTTTTTTTTTAATTTTTTTTTTTTCAACATTTTTTATTTATTTTTGGGACAGAGAGAGACAGAGCATGAACGGGGGAGGGGCAGAGAGAGAGGGAGACACAGAATCGGAAACAGGCTCCAGGCTCTGAGCCATCCACCCAGAGCCTGACGCGGGGCTCGAACTCACGGACCGCGAGATCGTGACCTGGCTGAAGTCGGACGCTTAACCGACTGCGCCACCCAGGCGCCCCTGATAAATTTGATCTACACATGGAAAGCAAATTTTACTTCCCACACATGGGGAGCCTCCAGTGCGAAGGCCAGGGGAAGCGTGTCCTGCTTGGGAGAGAAGGTTGCGGTCCTCACATTCCTTTATCCATTAGGAGGGGGTGAGACTGTCAATTTTACAGACTGGCTCATTGCATAATGTGATTACAAGACTGCATATTTTCTTTGCATGACTTAACTAAAGCTAGTTTATGGTAGAAGTGATACTTCACCTAGAATACTGACACATCAAAAACACTGCAGCTATAAAACTGGTATTCTGGGGGCGCCTGGGTGGCGCAGTCGGTTAAGCGTCCGACTTCAGCCAGGTCACGATCTCGCGGTCCGTGAGTTCGAGCCCCGCGTCAGGCTCTGGGCCGATGGCTCGGAGCCTGGAGCCTGTTTCCGATTCTGTGTCTCCCTCTCTCTCTGCCCCTCCCCCGTTCATGCTCTGTCTCTCTCTGTCCCAAAAATAAAAAATAAAAAATGTTGAAAACTGGTATTCTGTGTGCAAAAGTCACCCTGCATAATCTTAATAAAATAGATGAGTAACTTTCGTTCTCAGATTCCATAGCATTTTGCAGTAAAATCAGTATTGCCACGCTGCAGCAAATCATGGAGTGCTAGCTTTTAACTCAGAAACTTTCTCGCCATTGTCAAGGACTGATGGAGCCACACGTCTCTTTCTCTTGCAGGCATGACAGCAAGTGCAGTCGCAGCTTTAATCCTCATGACGTCCTCCATCGTGTCTGTGGTGGGGTCATTGTACCTGGCCTACATTCTGTACTTTGTGCTGAAGGAGTTTTGCATCATCTGTGTCATCACATATGTGCTGAACTTCATTCTTCTTATCATCAACTACAAACGACTAGTTTATTTGAATGAGGCCTGGAAACGGCAGCTGCAGCCTAAGCAAGACTGACAGCCTGACCAGCTCCGGACTGACGGCCTGAAGTTCCCTTTTCCATTAAGTTTATTTTGCAGCGTTTTTTTGTTTGTTTGTTTGTTTTTTGTTTTTTAATTCTTCACAACAGACACTTTCCCTGAGAATCTTAAACTGATTTTATAAAATCCTATAAATTAGAAGGGGCCCTAGCTATTTTGTGTCAATCTTCATTTTAAATATGGATACAAAAAAAAAAAAAAAAAAGGATATGCCGAGCCAATCAAAGACAAGCTTTAACTTTACTTTGAAAATGTTTCTGAAATAATAAAATGTAGCCCTAGCCCCCTGCCCTTGATTGTAAAGTGAGCAACCATTGCTAGTAATTCTCTAATGTGTATAAATTCAATTTCAGGTATAACAAATGTGATCATGACATGAAAATATTTTAGAATAGATACTGTATTAAATATTGCCATGTTTACAATATGTAATATGTTTTTAGCCGATGGATTTAAACATGTAGATTCAACTAGAATCCATTTATGTGATATTTGTAAATAAAGGTAGAAATATTGGATCCATCCCTGCAGAACTTACTGTACAGTTTAGTTGAAGTGTAGCGATGAAGAATTGTCAGCTCAACGTTGACCGAAGAAATAGTGAAAATAGTAAGTCCATACAGAGCATCTTGTGAAAAGTACTGACAGCTGTGGGTCCAGCACTGACAGCAAAAATAATAGGGTAGTTGGTTCCCTTTCATCTCCTTCCTCAGAAAGGAAGAAACTAAATTTGGACATTCAAGTCAAGCCTGTGTCTAGTCATAAAACTGGATTGATTATAACCTTACCAAAATGAGTCATGTGACCAGACCTTCACATCCAAGGCCTTCAGGACACTAAAAATGGGGAAATGGGTAGATTTCTTTGGAGAAAAGCTGGAAATATTAACATGGCATTTTTAGGAAAAGTCTCTTACAGCAGTTGAATTTTCATGCAGATATTCTTCCTTAACATCGGTGCCAGTCGACCAAACAGTATTAGGACCTTGAAATAACCAGTATAAGCCCAGTTGCTCCAGAGTAGGATTGCTCTTGGGTAGCTCTGTAGTATTTCCTGTTTAATTCTGCACTAATTGGATGTCTAGTTTCTAATTGTTTTAGAGTCCATACTAGATTTGTAAATTTTAGGGCTGACACGCTGCTCAGTTTGCATAACCGGGAGTAGTACGGGTAGAAATATCTGAAGGTAAAATACACTAATGGTGTCACTACTCCTTCTAGTAACTACGCAATGCATAGGTTTTAAGAGTGATTTGAATAAACCCAAATGAAAGTGTGACAGTATGTTTCTATGGTTAACACCTTATATCAGAATGTTAAAAGTGCCTTCTGTCTTAAATCTCAAACCAAATATTTTGTGTGTTGAACTTGGGCAGAAGTGTCCTTCCTTCCTCTTACCATGAAGTAGAAAGCCTGCATCAGTCTATAAAAAGGTTCTGTACAATCATTTTGTTCCTTAGATTGAGAAGTAGTAGCAATGTTTTTGCTTCCAGTTAGATTAATCATTATGTTAAAAATAGACCAGTGACTTTTCTTTAATAAGCCTTCTTTTTGAAGGGAGGGGACAGGCTCTGCTCTGTAAACCGTACTGTGTAGAGTCAGCAACTGTTCAGCAGTTTCCAACTAACTGTCCTAATTGATGCAATGTATTTTTCTGGCCCAAGGCAGGTATAAAATCTGAATTGTAATGAACTTCCAACGGGTTTTAACAGGTTTTGTGAAAGTTGAATTCAGATTTCAAGGCTGTTTTCCCATGAATGTGAATATTTCAATGCCTGTTTTATTATGTGTGTATTGTTCTTGTTTCTAGTTAAAGAACTCTAGAAAGCATTGATCGGATGTCTGGTGTTTGTGGAGAAACAAGTCGTAATGTTGGAGAACTTGTACAATGAGGTCACCTTATCGCAGTGCTTCCCGGTCTGCCAGGCAGTTTGCTGCTTCTTTCTTCTAGGCTAGAATGGAAAAGGTTAACAGTGAAGACTTCTGTGGTATATATAACACTGGTTGTGCTAAATAAGTTCCTCATGTCCCAATTTCAAACGGATTTTCATCATATTTGGTATCAATCAGCAGAGTATAGTTAAAGCTTGTCTTGATGTTGTGTTCTTGCAAATGTCAACTCTCATGTGATAAAACGTAAAAACGTTCAGCCAGACCCTTCAAGATTTTCCTTTGCTTTCCTAAGCCTTGGGGGAAACACCACTGTTTCAGTTGTACAAAAATTTTTTGCCACATTCCTATGAGCCCAGTAGAATTAATCTCTTTGTTTTCTCACTGAGTGATGAAGGTGTGCCGCCTGAAGTAACAGCAGGGTAATGCCAGTATGTCAGTAAGTAACAGGACCCCAGTGGGTGCTGGGATATTTTTGCCCTGGAAGAATTTAGGCTCCCCTCTACATCCTCTCTTCCACTCCAAGAAGGAGAAAACACCATGCTATAAAATTTGAGGATCGTTACGACTTTTTGAGACTATTTAAAACACTGCGACATTACCAGCCACCGACATTGAAGAACAAACTGCGGGGGGGAAGGGAGAATTGGATTTCTGTTTTTTGCAGTTACTCCATGCTTCTTGGTTTTGGGAATAAGTTCTTTGTAACAAATGAAGCCTCTTATTTACTGTGTAGTCATAGCATTTGAAGAAATGAGAGAAGCTGTGGTTAAATAAATTCTAGGTGATTTGGAGGATTTCATTCAGTTTTGCATTTCAGCTAGGTGCTTTCCAGGAAGGTAAACTGGTGAAATAACTCAGGTTTAACTAGCTGTGTGCCAGGAATTACTTTTCCTTTATGTATGTCACCTCTCTTTAAATCTATTACTTTTAAAGATGTTGAAAGCATTGACTGTTTCATACAGAGATCTGCCATTTGGTACAAGAGATCTTTGGACCCTACTAAGTAGGATATAGGACCAAGACTACAGTGAAATTAAATCTAATTAAACCTAAATTGTTGGCTTTTGTTTGTATTTCATTTATATCTTTAAGATTATCAGCAAAAGTGCAAAGTAATCTTCAGCAATTGCTTTGTAACTGAGATTAGAACCACTGCTTAACGTGAGTGAATGCTGACAGACCTTGTCTTAAAAATCTCTATTGGACAAATGCCAACAAGAAATTCACTATCATTATTGGCAACCTATTGGGAAGGAATACCTAACCTGCAACCTTTGTCCTCATGGGTTTTCCCCCGAGATATAAGCATTGGTGGAACATTTCTATTCAGACATTTTAGGCAGCACTAATGATTCCTAATCTGTGAGAACTACCCTTCAATCAAACAAAAGGGGCAGGGGTGGGAATCCAGGCTACTTGGTTTTTTTGTTTGTTTGTTTTTTACAAATAATTAGCCCAGAAAAGGTGAAATGTTTTGTTATAAAACTGTATTAAGCATGGCCTAAGTATTAGGTGTATGACCTGTATAGTATGTTCCATCGAAAATATTTATTACTAGTGCTTTCAGCTCTGGAGTAAACATTCATTTAAAGTGGAGTTCACTGGGCAGACTTCCCCTTTAATATAGATAGAAATATTCTTTACCAGAGATTTAGGACACAGTTTTGCTAACTGGTAAAAACAAATGTAAATATGTAAGAATGTTTATTTGTTGCACATAACTTTTTTGGTATAAAATAAATGTAGACGTTACCTGTGGAAGCTGTACGGCCATCCTTCTTACACTGCAGTATTACATTTCAAACAAAAAGCTGCAATGAATCCAGTCTTCCTACAAACTATTCTTGAAGCTGATACTGTAACTTCGTTTCTACAGGTGTCCTGAGTTGATTCTTTTTCCCTTAAATTAGATGTAATTTATAGAAGACACAGGCAGAAATCTTAAGAGATTCCAGTACTGGAATGCGTGTGGGCTCATGATATATACGGCTGTCAAGAATTCATGAGAAAGGAATTAGTGCTTAGAGTTCTATAAGCACATGCACGTGCTGATCAGATCTTGCCCACGGCTTTACTTCAGCTCCCCCTGAATGCTCCACTCAGTCCCCTAAAAAGGTAACATCTGCAAGGAAGATGAATCCATTTAAAATATAGTTCAGCCATATTTTATTGAATACAACAAACGCGTTCTCTAGAACCTCAGGATTTAGGAAATGGACCTTACCACTAACTTGTAAAACATTTAAGTGTTTAATTTTTTTTTAATGTTGTTAAGTGAAGAGTTCTGTGTTATTCCTTGACATTAAATGGAACGCAAAATTTGATTTCCTTCAAGGAACTTAAGTTCAGTGGTAACAAAACAAGCATGTAACCCCCAGAACCCCTAACTTCATATCTGAACCAACAACACCTGCATTTCTTAAAAGTGGCCTAAAGATGGCCACTAAAAGAAGGTTCAGTTATCTTCACTGTCTTTCCTGGAGTTTGGAAAGAAAGGATACAAATGGGTATGTGTTGAGACATGTGAATCAACCACAAGTGAAGTGAATCAAGTTCTGTATTAAGAACTGCTTTGGTTCATGGTCCTCCATTTGACTGGACACCAAAGGGAGCCTTTTTCCAAACCATTGAGCTTTATTTATTTTTTAACGTTTATTTATTTTTGAGAGAGACAGAGCATGACCAGGGGAGGGTCAGAGAGAGAGGGAGACCATGCTGACGTCACAGAGCCCAATGCGGGGCTCAAACCCACGAACTGTGAGATCATGACCTGAGCTGAAGTCGGACACTCAACTGGACATGAGCCACCCAGATGCCCCTTTTTTTAAATGTTTATTTATATTTCAGAGAGAGAGAGCAGGAGAGGGACAAAGAGAGGTGGGGAACAGAGGAACTGAAGCAGGCCCTGTGCTGACGGCAGAGAGCCCAATGCGGGGTTCAAACTCCCAAATCATGAGATCATGACCTGAGCCAAAGTCAGACATTGACTGACTGAGCCACCCAGGCGCCCCCACAGCATTGAGCTTTAAACCAGGACCGATACTGCCATCTTGGAATAATGTACCTTACTTGCCTTAACGGAGCCTCTGGAAGAGGAGGAGGAGTGATTCCATAAGGAATAAGACCATCCTCTAGGAGCAAGACAGGTGGCATCATCCAAAAGGACAAAGCCCTAGACTACTTGTCTGTAGGCCTGACCTCTTTAAGAGGGTCTCGTCACATTCAGTGGAGTCAGATATGAAGGGACTAATGGGCCTTTATGCTCCTCTGTCCATTTCTGTCAAGACTAGACTATGGCTGGGGTTGGAATAATGTCCTGGAAGAACTGGTAAGCTCTGAGCTCCCTTCTGATCCAGACATTCTTCATCTCTTACCTTTCTTATGCTTATTTGTCAGCTTAACTTGGTGGAAATTGGTACACAGACCTTGTTGATTATTCCAGTAACATCGCTTTCTGTAAATTCACTGGGACGTGAGCTCATCTGTGAAGCTGAAGAAGCAGTCGTCTCTTCCTCACGCGCCTGGTTCGCTGCACAGGCCCTGGGGCCTGAGGGCTGCCAGGCTAGTCCTACGGAAGTGCCGTCTGCACCCAGCAACTCCGGCCGTGGTGTGAGTGTGGAAGCAAGTTTCGCAAGAGTCCGTACACAGTTAAGTTTGTGAAAACAGCCTAACACATAAGAATTTCAGATGCTTTCCAGCAATACAGATCATTGGATTTATGGATGGTCACTTTTAAGGCAACTCTTTATTCCCACATTACGAAAGCTTTTATTTGCACCTCTGACATTCCCTTCTGGTAAATTAGTACAAAATCCGGGCCAGAAACTTCCCAGTCAGCCATGCACAGTCCAGGACTGCTGTGGAAGTCGCCCCTTACTTGTGGAGGAGGGGCTGCTATCTGCTCTTGTCAGCAGAGGTAGCTCTTGCTTTAAAGAGTAAATGGGCTGTTTTCCAAACACTGTGACTTCACAGCTGACCAGGGATACCTGGTTTCATTGGCAAGTTTCCAGTATCTCTCTCGCAAAAGGAACGCTGCCCCTTTTGGTTGTCTCTGGCGCGTGAAGATCCCCTTTTTATTCCCCATTACTCTCTGCGGTGCTAAAAACAAGGCAAAAAGGTATTTCAGATGACTTCTGATGGGCCAAACAGGAACCAACCTAGAGACAAGCTGGGCATGAAACAGAAATGTCCTTTTCTATAAAACTTAGGATTGCTTGGTCTGAAGTGGCCACTTAATGTAAGGCTAAAGATTTAACCTGCTGCTCCCCCAAACAGCTTAGCTCCCTGGTATATTTTTGTTGTTGTTGTTGTTGTCTCTTAGAGGAAAATCTAAAATTATTTTTCTTTTATCTGCAAAATAAGGTTTGAAACATGAGCACCCAGCTGCCCGGTAATGAGAGTGGGGACTGAGCCGGAGTTACCCTGAGAAAGGCCTGGGCTTTTCTAAAGAGACGGCTCTCCTAGTGGGAGCTGGGGTCCTGACCAGGCAAGGGTGCCTCGGTGGGATCTACCAGATTTCAAAGCTCTCTCAGGCAGACTTCCGGCTGGGTTCCAACTGCCAGTGGCTGGTCGGCTGCTCTGCAGCAGCTGAAGCCGGGAAGGAGGCAAAGCGGGCCACAGGCTCCCAGCACACCTTCTCTCCACCTCAGGTGAAACCACAGCTTCCGTTGAACGGGAAGGTCTTTCCACGAGAAGCAAATGCCAGGCACTGCGCCAAGCACTGTATCACATGAATTCCTACGTCGACCCGCAGGAGGCTCATCCCCACTTACAGGCTTGTGACAGGGTCAGATCATCTGTCCACAGTCACACAGCTAATTTCTTACTACACAGAGCCAGCGCATCCATTCACGAAACCAGACTTCAGGAGCCGTCGATCTCACTTGCCAGAGAGAGGCTTGAGTTCTTGCTCCTTTTACTCTACCTTCCTCTTTCCATTCTAATTTTTCATTAAACTTTCGCCTTCCAAAGACTTGTCCTTCCCTGTGAATAATAGGTTATAAATCCCACTACTACCAAATCCTTCCTTACCTCCCCAAATCGCTATGCTAAGTTTATGGGATATCAAGAAACCAGTAACATCTACAGGTATAGAAAGAAATGGGATCCACGATGAATGGCACTGAAGTGGCCCTCACATCTCCCCGCCTGAGAAAGAATGCGGACGGTATTCTCTCCGAAGACTTTCAGACCCTCCCACGTTCCAAACACTTTGACACTTGCATTTGGTAAACCTGCCTTCTACGAGTGAACGATGTAAAACACACCAAAATATACTAAGTTTCCCGGGCTTTGTACCGTACTCTGGAATAATAAGTGTATCCCACGTGAATCCAATGCTAGGTCCACTTTTTCCACACACTGTTGTGAAACAGACAGAGGCAAGTTGGTCGTTTTTGCCTCAAGATAATACATCCTCCGTTTGCTTTTTTACCATGAAATGATCTGGGAAGCAGGCAAGTGATTGCTGCTTGCTAAACTAGGAAATCCTCACGTAGCTTACACTGATTAGAGCTTTCCCCCTCTTGTTTCCACTGCTCTTACAGAAAATGTCCTGAACTGAAAGGCCAACCTGAAAAAATGAGGAACAGTACACTCCACAAACCCAACTGCCACTTACACTGGTTAGTCATAAAATCGGCAAAGTTCCAGATGAGCTCTCCGACCACGTATTCTTTGCGTTTTTGATCCAGAACCAAATGATACTGCTCCAGCAGACCTTTCTGGTATTCCTCGCTGAACATCAGAGGTGGGTCCTGGAATTCAAGGCAAAGAGTGAAGTTAAGAGGCAGGACTGGCAGAATTGTAAATGGTAGATAAAAATAAAGATCCATGTGACGTGACCAAAATACCCGTCTCCACGGTGGGCTGCAGTGACTGCAGGACTCGGGCGCGGGTGGAGATACAGCCAGGCTGTGGCGTAGCCCAGAGTAAAGAAAAGGGATTGTTTAAGGAACCTTAATTAGGAACTGCTTTATTTCTAAGCAGAGTTTGATATTTTATCTTCCATCTCTATTCACCGGTGCAGCCTGAAAGCTGAGCTACACTGGAAGTAAAAATGACTCTTCAGATAATAAATTTAAAACTCACATTTTAAGTAGCTGCCAGCTGACGATTTGAGAAATAGTGTGACTCACTTGAACTCAACTCGCATTCCTCTGTATCTGGTCTGGGTGAGCAGCTGCTACTTAGCACATCCATCCATTCGACAAATAATCATTTAGTATGGATGGAGGCTCTGGTGATGAAGTGACAAGCAAGAAAGGCGAGTGTCCCTGCCCCTGCAGGCTTTATACTCTGACAAGAAAGACTCAAGGTGTTAGCGTAATGAGGGTAAACGGGGGTGACTGGCAGAGTGCAAAGCCACAGCCAGGGGGTGGTTAGCGGTGGGGCTGAGAAGGGCCACGCAAAGCTCCCTTGAGGAGACGTCAAGGACCTGACAGGTGAGAAGGGTCCTGACGAACGAAGGCAGAGGCCACATCTGTGGACTCGTTCAGTACCTGGTGAAGAGCGCCTGTGTGCTGTGTACTAAGATATAATGACCTTTTAGAGGTTCTTGGGACGGTCTGTTTTCATCCCATGGCAATTTGAGGGGCACTCAAATCTTAAACGTTCAAGGATAGAGCTTTTCAGTCACTTTACAAGAGAACAAAGCCCTATAGGCCTTGGCTTTCTTTTCCAAAGAAAAGGATAGAAATGCTATCGAGGACACACTGGTAATGTAACGGTACAACTGAGCCAGGTTTTGTTCCAGTTCCAAAGTTGTATATGTATATGTTCTTACTTTGTTTTAATGGAAACAACCCATTAGACAACTGCATTGTCTAATTCTTAAAACCGAATTAAACTAAGTCAACTCAGTCATAACTAGTCATATTTCAAGTCCTCAAGAGTCACGTGTGGCTGGTGGCTACCCTCTTGGACAATGCAGAAACATTCCATCACTGCAAAGGGTCCTATCAGCACTAGATCTAGACTGAGTTTCTTAAACATTCAGAGTTGGTTACCTTTTCAAAAACGGAGAACTGATGTACATATACGTTATCTTCATAAGCTATTTTCCCTTACTTTACCAGTTTGTAAAGTGGCATTCTGTGTAAGCAAGATGAATTTAAGGGTATGAACAGAATAATATAGCACATAGAGATAGCTGTTCAACATACCAAGGATAAGCATGTTAAGAAAGGTGTGTCAGGCACCTGGGTGGCTCAGTTAAGCGTCCAACTTCAGCTCAGGTCATGATCTCACGGTTTATGGGTTCGAGCCCTGTGTTGGGCTCTGTGCTAACAGCTCAGAGCCTGGAGCCTGCTTCAGAGTCTGTGTCTTCCTCTCTCTCTCTCTGTCGCTTTCTCTGTCTCTCTCTCTGTCCCTCCCCGACCCACACTCTGTCTCTGTCTCTCTCTCAAAAATAAACATTACGGGGGCGCCTGGGTGGCTCAGTCGGTTAAGCGTCCGACTTCAGCTCAGGTCACGATCTCACGGTCTGTGAGTTCAGGCCCCGCGTCAGGCTCTGGGCTGATGGCTTAGAGCCTGGAGCCTGCTTCAGATTCTGTGTCTCCCTCTCTCTCTGCCCCTTCCCCATTCATGCTCTGTCTCTCTCTGTCTCAAAAATAAATAAAACGTGGGGCACCTGGGTGGCTCAGTCGTTTAAGCGGCCGACTTCGGCTCAGGTCATGATCTCACGGTCCGTGAGTTCGAGCCCCGCGTCGGGCTCTGTGCTGACCGCTCAGAGCCTGGAGCCTGTTTCCGATTCTGTGTCTCCCTCTCTCTGACCCTCCCCTGTTCATGCTCTGTCTCTCCCTGTCTCAAAAATAAACTTAAAAAAAAACAAAAAAAAACGTTAAAAAATAAATAAATAAAACGTTAAAAAAAATTTTAAAAAAAGACACAAAGGGAAATTGCTTAAAAAATAAACATTACAGGGGCGCCTGGGTGGCGCAGTCGGTTAAGCGTCCGACTTCAGCCAGGTCATGATCTCACGGTCCGTGAGTTCGAGCCCCGCGTCAGGCTCTGGGCTGATGGCTCGGAGCCTGGAGCCTGTTTCCGATTCTGTGTCTCCCTCTCTCTCTGCCCCTCCCCCGTTCATGCTCTGTCTCTCTCTCTGTCCCAAAAATAAATAAAAAACGTTGAAAAAAAAAAATTTTTATAAAAAAAATAAATAAAAAAAAATAATAATAAACATTACAAAAAAAATTTTTTTTTAATGTGTCAACAAGGAATGTGGTACTTGTGACAGTAGAGTGTAAGGAAGCTGGGTAGGGATGAGAGGCTGGCCGTGCTTCAAGAACCCACATGAAAAAAATCCCCAAGATAAAGCATCATATCTTTGGGAAGGAAATGAATAAAAGAGAGAGAGAGAGAGAGAGAAAGAGAGAGAGAGAGAGAGAGAAAAGCTAGTGATTAAATCTTCCTCCGGGACACCTGGGTGGCTCAGTTGGCCGAGCGTCTGACTTCAGCTCAGGTCATGATCTCATAGTTCGTGAGTTCAAGTCCCGCATCAGGCTCTCTGCTGTCAGTGCAGAGCCTACTTCAGATCCTTTGTCTCTCTCTCTCAAAAATAAAAAATAAACAGAAAAAAAAAAAAAAACCTTGCTCCAAGATTTCATTCATTTCCTTAACAATTATTATTTAGCACCCATTGAAGGCCGGACACTGCTGAGGGCTTGGGAAGCACTGATACATAGGATTCAGTCTCTCTCTTGGAGCCCACAGTCTGGTCAGGGAGGCGGCCAAAGAGATAATGATGGCACCCAGTGAGAAACGCTGACAAAGACCAGGCAGAAGGAGCAGTTTCCTCTGCCTAGGGCAGGCGGGTAAACCTCACCAAAGAGGGGACGTCTGAGCTGAGATGCGAACAGAGTAACAATCCCGTAGCCAGTGAATGTGGTGCTACGTGGGCATTCCAGGCAGAAGGAACAGCCCACACCAGAGCAGGAGCCAACAAGCACAGCGAAAACAGCCCAGGAATGAAAGCAGAGGACGACCTGGGAGAGGGCAAAGAGCAAAGGACGTTGACTGCCCCGGCCAGGGCTGGGGCTTTAGCGCGGGGGAAGCCAATGACAAGGCTCCCAAGATTCGGATTCGCTCAGGAGACCACTCGGGCAGCTAAGGGAGGCTCTTTGGAAACAAGGCCAGTAAGGAGGACCAAGCAAGCGAGGCGGAGGCCCGAGTCCGGCAGCCGCGAGTGTAGAGGACAGGCTGGTGTGAGCCAGCACTGCATGGAGATCATCAGGACAAGTGAGGGGTGGGAGAGGAGCACATTTCCAGCTTGGGGAAATGTCCGAGAGTGAAAAAATAAACGATGTTCTACACCACTTACCTGGTGAAACCCTGCAATGGTGTCTGCTCCGTACTCGCTCTGGATTATTGGTTTCTGATAGGTCCTATACCAGTTCTCAAACTGGGTTGCCAGCTGCAGCTGAATCACCTCCATGTGACCATAGTCATGATACCAAGAGTAGTAACTATTCACACAGATGACGTCCACATACGGCGCCTAGGGTGAGAGCATTAAACTTGTTCACGAACCAAAAGACTGTAAGAGCATTAGGGCTCACAAACTCAGGGGGCTCTTCCGGCACAGGAGGCAACAGGGGGCTGCAGAAAATGATCTAGGTGCTCCCACGTGTAGCAGACCTAGAAGTGACCTGAATAAGGCAAGTCTATAATCCTGGGCTGACGCTCTTGACCTGGCTGTAGCTGGGCTCTGGAGAGACTGAGCGGTAGAGCAGACGCCCCATGAGCCGGCCGCGGCGCCAGCCCGGGGCGGTGGCACTCCTGTCACTGGGCTTCCCTTACCTGGGAAATGTTCCCAACTGAAGGACAGAGGCGGTTTTTTTCCCCCACAAAGGTCTTGGCGAACCATGTCATTCGTGAGCTGGTGCTGGGGCCACAGAGTGGCCGAAAACTTCCCTCCTAGGAGGGCAGCGGCAATGATGGGCGGGACCCCTCATGTCTACAAGTGCGGTGCTCAGGACTGAGTGGCGAGGGCTAGGCCAGCCAACTGTCCGGCCTCTCCTATCACCAGAACACAAGCCAGTCTCGAAAGCCTGTACTGGGGCTGATGTGGTCCGACCTTCCCAAGCGACCGAGCCCCTTTCTAAACTGTGGCTGAAAGCAGCGGGCAGAAAGAGGGAGCTGGGGAAGTGGCCACGGGTGGACACTTGCACACGGACCACACATCCCACTAGGTGAGCCTGGCAACCCTCTGTGGCCCAGGCACTGGCTGCCCCATCCACACAGAAGACGAGAACGAGGATATGCCACTTGGGCTCTGAGGACATCCGTGCCTGCCTGTGCCATGCTGGCGTTTGGCCACAGTCTTTATGCTTCTTTGAAGGGGCTGTTCTCAAAAGATGGCAAGGGAAACACCAGGGCTACGAGCCTTTGGTCGCTCATGTTAAAAGGAGTGTTGCCAGTTCATTTTGTACATTGCGTTCTCTCCTCCATTCTCTCTGCAGATGTTTTCTCTTTCTGTAGTGCTTTCCTCTTAAGGACTGGCCTTCAGTTCTCTGGTGAAGACACATTCTCTTGCTGCCATGTTCTATCTACAGCCTCAGTGTAACCCTGCGCATAGTTTCCGAGGGGCTGCTGCGCCAGGGGGTGGGGAGGGATGTGTGTGGTCCAGCCAGCCAAGTGAGCCTGTCTGACCCTTCGATTCCAGTCCAGTCCAGATTGCCAGCCTGGACTTATTAGATCAGCATCTAGGCATCTGTACTTTCAAAGAGCTTCTCTGAGTGGTTCTGACAACCAGCTGGGTTTGAAAAACACTGGACAGTGACAACTTTAAGCTCCCTTAAACCTGTGCCACTTTAAAAGCATACTAAACCGCGGAGCATCAAACCCTGACTCTGACCTGAGAACGCACGAAACCTCCCTGTGCCCAGCCTCCTTGGACTGAGAAGCCATACTGCTGGGCAAACAAGCAGCTAGTTATCTTTAACCTGAAGACCATCCAGGGACGCGTCTGGACCTGGTCCTGAGACCATCCAGGAGCTCAGGGCTCCTCCCAGCAGCCTGTGTTAGCAAGCATCAGAGCAAGGCGAGAGGACAGGCAGGGAAGAGAAGTGGCACGGAGACCCCCAGGCTCACCCCCAGGTCTGCTTCATAGTTGGAGTTGGTCACAAAGGTCACGGGCCGGGAGGGATCCAAGGCTTTGGTGTGAGCAATCAGCGTCCTGTCCACAGAGGGCAGAAGACACAGGCTCATCAGTCTGGGAAGGGCCCTCATACAGCCATCTTTCTCTCTCTCTCTCCACCCTGTCTCACAGCCAAAAACTAAAGACAAAACCCTTCCTCCCTCCTGACCTTGAAGACTCCTTTCGGTAGGCAAACACGGTCTTCTAGCCTTAGATCATGTTCCTTGGCCTCTTTCCTTCTCGCTCCCCAAATCCCACCCCCACAGAGGGAAGGCCACCCTCACAGCTGGGGTCCTTGGGCTGGGCTGGGCTGGGTGCTGCCAGAATCTCGGAAAAACCTCTTGAAAACAGGGAACGGGTGGGGCGTGGACCAACGTGGACGTTAATTTAACGAGTAGAGGATGTGTGCGAGGAGGCGGGCTGTGTGTGCACTGGGCACTCACTGGAGACTGGAACAGGAGCAGTGGGACCAGACATTTGCACGGGGAAACGCTATGCTGCCATTACAAGGGGGCAGTACAGGGCTCTGAGAGACAATAGCAGGGCACTTAACTGACACTGGAGAGTCACCCCCATACTCAGAAGAAACAGCATTTCGTCTCATTCACCAAGGAGGAGCTGCGGAAAGAGGCTCCCAACAGAGGGCCCAGCCTGCGCTCGGGGCTCAGCCTGGGGACCCGTCACAGGCCACCTCAGCACAGGTCACTCCGTTCACTGGTCAAGCTTGCTCCTCTGCTCCCCGTCCCCACAGCTGGCTTCCTTCTCCATGACACTCTTCCCACCCTGCTCTCCTCATACGAAGGCTGCGGTTCCTCAAGCCAGAACAGCACCCTTCACCTCGAGTCCCAGAGCCACACTCTGAAACAACCTGTGTGCCTCCAGGAAGCTTTGAAGCCTCGCTGAGCTCCTGATGCCCAGGCAGCTCCAGCCATTCCCTGGCCACCTCCCTACTGCACCAACGATCATGCATCACCTTCTCTCCACCTCCCAGAAAGCTTGCAGACACCCATTCTCGGACACCTGCGCTTTCTGCCCCACAACAAACTTCTGTCTCCCAGCCCTGGCTCACACAGGCCTGTGCCCCAAGGCACCAGGCTGCACGTTCAGAGCTTTGCCCAGTGGGCCTGCTGCTCAGAGCCCCGCATCTTGTAGCTACGGCTCAGCTCACAGCACTCCACGACACTGAATGGCCTCTGCTGCCTCTATAGCCAAGCGAAGTGATTCCCCTCTGTGGGCCAAGTTACAACTGCATGATTGTAAGAAAGACAAGGAACCAAGGACCACCCCCACCCTGAGGTACTAAACCCTCCCACTGCTGGAAGCCACCCGTAGGTGTGGTTTCTGTCCACTGCAATGCCAGGGTGGGGGGAGCCTACCGGCATTTAGTGAATGGGACCGTGAACTTTTAGATGGGCTGATCCTGTCTACTAATGTAACTTAAAACAGTCAGAACGTGCATGTCATTGAAAAACCTGTGTATAATTATGTGCCTACATAATCCAGTTTCATAAAGCCACTTTACAGAGATGAACCCAAAGCATCACCAAGTGGTTCTGGCAGGTGTAACATGCACTAAATTTCCCAGGAATGGAGATAACATAAAAACTGAGAGAAGACTCTATTTGGTTTGGCTTGGAACTTTACCTAGAGTGAGTCACCACTTCATAAATGCACAGCAGTGAAGGAAACACCGCCGGTGGCATCAGTCACCAAAACGATGCCCCCACTGTCAGCATCTGTAGCTGCATTCTCAGGCGGTTCCACATCTAAGTGCAAGCGTCTGACCCCTTCACTGGCTCTTCTGGGGAGTTGGCTCATGCACTCACGTGTAATTATATAAACGACCGTCCTCTATATCATAGTTGGGCCAGGCCACTGTTCTTTTCAAAACCTGAAGTTATGTGTCTAAGTCACTCTGTGCAGAAGTTAACTCCAGGGGTGCCCAGGGTGGCTCAGTCGGTTAAGCATGTGACTCTTGGTATCAGCTCAGGTCATGATCTCACGGTTTGTGAGTTCAAGCCCCCTGTCAGGCTCCGTGGTGACAGTGCAGAGCTTGCTTGGGATTCTCTCTCTCTCCCTCTCTCCGTCCCTCCCCCACTTGCACGCGCTCTCTTAAAATAAATAAACCTAAAAAAAAAAGTTAACCCTAGATCTCATTTCAGATGTGAAAAAGGGACACTGGGGCTCAGTGGGTTGAAATCACAAGTGGTGGGTGTGTACTTGGTGCCCTGCAGTGACCATGTACGGAGGCACCCCCACCTGGGCTGGGAGTGGGCGCTGCCTCTCATAGCACATGCCTGCCCCAGAGCCAACCTCAGCGCTGCCACCCAAGGCTGACCCAGACCAAAGGGCTGAGGTCTCACCCCTGACCCCACCCAGGGCAGAGGGAGCACTCACTTGAAGTAGTAGCCGGCAGGTTTCAGGAAGGAAGCGGGCTCATTGGCCACAGACCACATCACAACAGCCGGGTGATTCTTGTCCCTGCGCACCAGCTCCTCCATCACCTCCAGGTGGTGCTGCAGAGACACGTTGCTGTAGCTCTCGCTGTGGCAGAGGGAGGAAAAGGAGCCGTCAGCGCCTGCGCCCCCGGCAGGCTGAGCAGGGAGGGCGGCGGGCACTCACACCAGCACGATGCCCACACCGGGACTCTCGTCGATGACCACGATCCCATAGCGGTCACAGAGCTGCATCACCTCCTCTGCGTAGGGGTAGTGGCTGGTGCGGAAGGCGTTGGCCCCGAGCCAGAGAAGCAAATTGAAGTCCTTCACCAGCAGTGGCCAGTCAAAGCCCTTCCCTCGGATCTAGGGGAGAGCACAGTCGAGTGATCCTCCCTCCCCTGTCCCAGACGCACTTCCGTCTGGAGCCAGGCCCCGGAAGGGTCACCCCATTAGCCCTCAATCTGGCACAAGGACAGGCCCCATCAGGCCCCATCCGGCAACTGTTTCAAGCAGTTTGCTTCACTGCTCTGAGTCACCCTCAACTGCTTCAGGGGTCACGCGGAAGACAGTGGTGAGCAACAACTGTCACAGGAACCCAGAAGCCACGACTCACATCTGCATCCTCGTGCTTGTTGACCCCGTGGAAATAGAAAGGTTTCCCATTGATGAGGAACTGGTGCTCTGTGACAGCCACCGTGCGAATCCCCACGGGGAGAGTGTAGAAGTCAGACACAGACCCAGCTGCCATCTGCGCGGTCAACCTCACCTGTGAAAGCCGAGCACCGGTGTGAGGCATCCGTGCTGGCCTGAGCCCCACACAGCCCACCCTCCAGCGCGAAGGCCCCTCGTGAACCACAACGGCCAACGTCTGGGACTGCACGCAGAGAGATGCAGAAATTCCCAGCTTCTGCCATTAACAAGGAGGAACATTCACCCTGCCCCTGGTGCCTGCTCTTCAAAACTGGGCCTCCCTACCAAGCGGTGAGAAAATCAGACCGGAAGCTCAGAGGACCACGTGTACCTGACTACCTGTCCTGCACCCCCTTGGAAGCCAAGGCTGCTGGGTGGGGGCAAAAGACCTCGTTACCTCCAATGAGTACAGGTAGGCAGGGTGCTCATGCATCAGGTATGGCCACCAGAGTTGGGCATTGGGCACCTGCAGCTGGCCCCGACCCCCTGTCCCCTGGGCCACGACTTTGCCTTCCTCATCCAGAAGACGCACTTCCAGTTGAAAGTGTTCACCGCCTTCAACAAAAATCTGGTAATCCACCAGCCCTGCAAGAGACAAGGAAGATCAGACCAAAAAGGGAGGGACATGATCTGGGTCACACAGAGAGCCTCCTGCAGCCACCACTCTGAGGAGTCCTCAGCCAACAACTGTTTATTTCTGGAGCCCAACCTGCAGTGAGGGGAGATGAGGCGAGGGCAGCACAGTGGGAAGGGACACAGATTCTCATGAATCCTAAGCGATTCACCCTGAGCTATGATTTTACACAAGCCCCACTTCTCCTTGGGCTTCGTTCCCTCACAAAATGAGGTCAGACCAGATGAATGATTTCTGCTGCCCGTGCCAGTTCAGACAGGCTGGATTTCAGCTCTTTTTGGGCAGATGGGAAGCCCGAGGGGGAAGAGATGCCGGCAGAGGCTTTCTCCTGGAGCATCTTTCCAAACAGGGAGCAGAGCCACTTGGGGCCTGGCTGAGGGAAGTTCCTGCAGGGAGCCCTTACCAGTGTCTTGGTCCACGCTGGTGCTGACAGTGATGTCATCGATGTAGGTGGCAGGTGTGGTGTAGAGGAGCACGGGCCGATGCAGCCCCGCGTAGTTGAAGAAGTCAAAGTTTATGTTCTGGACAAAGTAACCCTTGGGGTACCTAGGATGGGAGAACAATGGCCAACTTGGACCTTGCTCTGATACTCTGACCTCAGCTCACATGTCTCCCTGGCCTCCCAGAGCCAGGGCCTCACCTCTGCTAGGGCCACCCTGCCCCTAGTGGGAAGACCAGTCGGCAGGGTGGGGAGTGGGGTGGAGGGGGGAGCAGGGTGCCGCTCACTTGGAGGTATCCGTCTGGTGGAGGATGGTCCCTGGCGGCAGAGTGTGGGGGGTGAGCGTGTTGTTGATGGCAATGGTAATGCGGCAAGAGGCCAGGGGCCCACTCTGTACCAGCTTGCTGATGTCAGCCTCGAAGGGGAGATGGCCCCCCTCATGCTCTGCCACGTGGACCCCATTCACCCACTGCAGACAGAGAGATACGGGGAGGGAACAGCAAGTCAGGGCAGCCATCGCAGACACTCCCTCACACAGAAGTGTCATATGTGGGGGCTCAGGGCCCCGCCAGCCACCCCCGCCTCAGGAATGGAGGAATGAAGCTCTAGCTAAACACATCAGGCAACCTTCCCCCGACCCAGGGCACCAACCCCAGTGTGGGACATGGGTGTACCCCCCCCAGTCCACCCCAGGAGGCAGGCTGTCAGGTGACCCCTGGGAACCACACACCTCAAGGCAGCCCCAGGCTGCTCAGCAACTGCACCTGACCACTCGCCCTGCCCGATGCTTGTTGTACTCACCACAATGGCATAGTAGTGGGCGCTGCCAATCCTCAGCACCACTCTGGTGCCCAGGTCCTGAGTCCATCGCTGGGGCAGGGTCGCCTCCAGCTCGTACCACACCCAGCCGACAAAGCTGCGCAGCTGCCTATCCTGGCCCACGTCATTGAAGCTGGAGGGAACCGGCATGTCCAGGGTGGGGCCCGACTGAGGAAAGAAGGGCTGGGATCAGGTCCAGACCACCTAGGAATCGAAGACCAGGACCCAGGCAACCCCCTTCCCCAGGGGCCACGTCCCCCAGCCACCCGGCCTGCAGGAAGAAGGCTGGGTAAGATGACTTCTCCTGGGCCCCGGGATTCCAGGCCACCCCACCATTCTTATTCTTTGCCAGCAACTGACTGATGCCGTTTATGGGTCTCATTTAATTCGCACAGCTCCACGGAGCAGACAGCGGTCACTCAGTCACTCGATCAACGGTGTACAGTGAATACCTACAACGCTGAGCAAGGTGATCGGCTCTATGAAGAGAGTGTGGAGGGTGGCAGGGATGGTCAGGGAAGGCCTTTGGGGGCCCATGGGATACTGCCTTCTGACAACCTGGCAGAACTGGGTGAGCCTGAGCCTGACAGGGCATCCCCTGAACATCTCCAGTAGATGTCCTCTAGGCACCAGCAGGACAGCTCAGTGAGCCTGGAAGCAGCCTGGGGAAGACCTTCCTGACATCCTGTCTGTGGGATTTCCTCTGTCCCTCACAGCTGTATCCCAGGGTCTGGCACAGCCCTGCATGTAAGGGACTCAAAAAACGTTGGCTGAATGGATCCATAACTTGGTAAGAGATCCTCCTGCTAGCATGGTTTGTGTCTGGGGCTGGGGGGCAGCCAGCTCCTTCTCAGGGCAGTCTGTGGACAGGGGCGAGCCCAGCCCACAGCCCAGGCAGAGGCAAGAGGATCTTCTGTTCAGACCAGACCCTAAGAGGAAGACAACCGACTGCCCCGGGGAGGAAGCTGGTGGGGGCAGGGGCTCCTCTGCTGAGGAAACTGTGAGTGGGGCACAAGCCCGGCACCCAGTTCTTCCTCCCCTGGGGAACGGATGGCAAAGACTGAGAAAAGAGGATCTAGGGGAGAAGAGAGGGCCAGTGGGCACACAGGCCCAGCACCACTTCCCGCCGACACCACCCAAGTCAGAGGGGAGAGCCGGGAGGAGTCCTTGGCCAGGTGGGTGCCAAGTCCTTCGCGCCAGGGCAGGGCTGGTGCCAAGACGCCTACACCTCCTGTCCTCCCGCCCCCGAGCTCGGTGCCAGCGCCGCGAGCCTGTCCGGCTCAGCCAGTCTCACCGAACCGGGCTGGAGCAGAGGCCTGCCCCGCCGCCCCCCGGACGTCCGGGCCGGCCCTCCACCCGTTTCCTCCCTCGCAGTCCCTCTCCCCGTCGTCTGATCCCACGCCTCCAAAGCCGTCCAGCTTTAACCTCCTCCTGGCCGACAGCTCCGAGACCTCAGAGGAAGGCTCCCTGCCCACCTACCCCGCTGGGCCCGCACCTCGCGCAGCGGCGTCCGGTACCACTGCTGCTCGAAGCCCTGGCGCCGGTTCTCGGAGAAGTCGGCGCGGAAGCTCCAGAGGCCGTTCAGCTCCTTGCGCTCCCGCGACGGGCTCTCCCGGGGGTAGAGCATCCCGCCCCGCAGCGCCAGCCCGCAGGCCCAAAGCAGCGGGCCGAGCGCCGCCCAGACCGCCGCCGGCCCCCGGAGCATGCTTCGCCCGTGTTAGCTCACAGCCAGCCGCTTACCGCCCGGCTCGGAGCGGCGCTGGAGGCGGACGGGGCGGTGCTGGAGGCGGACGGGGCGGCGCGCGAAGTCACGTGCCCCACCTGAGGCCTCCCACGCCATTTTGGTTGAGGGCGAGTTCCCGGTCCGGAGGAGCTCTGGGGCCGCAAGGACGCCACTGTCGGCTGGCCACAGGGCCGCGGCGGGGATGGGGGTGGGCCGGCGGGGAGCCCGAGGTTAGGCCCTCAGGGGAGAGGGACCCCGAGCCTCCAGCCCCCGTCCTGAAAGGCAGAGGTCCCCGGCTCTGCGCCCGCCCCGCCGCCTTGTCCTCCCCGGTCCGACTGCTCCCCCGCCCGGGGCGGTCGGTCCGGGGCTGCGGCCAGAGCGGGACCCAGGGAAACAGCCGGACAGCCCGTGAGCCCAGGCGAAGTCTCTGCGGTGCCTGGTGGCGTGCACCCCGCGGCCGTAGCCTTGACCGTGGGCCTCCACCTACCGTCACCTGAGCCCCAAACCTCTAACCAGAGGCTCAGGGCTCCCAGTTGGTGTTGTGGGATCATAAAGATGCAAGGAGAGGAGGCTTATGGCCCCAGTAACCTGGTCTAGATAAAATTGTTTGTACAGTTACCTGATTCTTCAAATTACTATTTTTTTTACTTTTTGCTGATTTTATACTTAACAAAGCAACCTAATAATGGGCCTTCATACTGCCAACAGAGTCCCCAGAGTAGTAAAAATAAAATATATTTTAGGAGCTGACAAGATTTAAAGGGTTTTTTTTTCTCACAATATAAAAACAAGAAAAGTAGGATGCAAAAGTACATACAGTATGATCAAAATATTGTATCCGCAGAAATACAGATAGATGTGAAGCATTACTGGTGTTATAGATAATTTCCATTTTGTTTCTCATACTTTTTTGATTTTTTTGAAATTTCCTGCAATGAACATAACATTATTCTTTTAATCAAACCAATAAATGCTTTTTTAAAATCAAACAGGCAGAGGCGCCCGGGTGGCTCAATTAAGCATCAGACTTCAGCTTAGGTCATAATCTAATTTGGTGAATTTGAGCCCTGCATCAGACTCAGCGATGTCAGTGCCAGTGCGGAGACTGCTTGGGATTCTCTCTCTCCCTCTCTCTCTCTGCCCCTCCTCCATGTTCTCTTTCTCAAGATAAATAAATAGGGGCACCTGGGGGGCTCAGTGGGTTAAGTGTGGGACTTTGGCTCAGGTCATGATCTTGTGGTTCATACATTCCAGCCCCACATCCAGCTCTGTGTTGTCCACTCAGAGCCTGGAGCCTGCTTCAGATTCTGTATCTCTCTGTCTCTGCCCCTCCCTTGTTTGTGCTCGCTCTCTCTCAAACATCAATAAATAGGGCTACCTGGGTGGCTCAGTCAGTTAATTGGTTGACTCCTCATCTGGGCTCAGGTCATGATCTCATAGTTAGTGGGTTCAAGCCCCACATCAGGCTCTGCGCTGACAGTGCGGAGCCTGCTTGGGATTCTCTCTCATTCTCTGTCCCTCCCCAGCTCTCTCTCTCTCTCTCTCTCTCTCAAAATAAATAAATCAATTATAAAACAAATCAATAGATAAACATTTAAAATTAAAAAAACAAATTTTCAAAAATATATTTTTGAAAAAACAGGCAAAAAATAAAAAATTAAAGGTCTATTGTCTCCTAAAATTAATAAATTGATTTTTCATTTACCCTTCAGCTTTAATACAAATTGATTTTCTACCGTCTAATGGGGAAGAGGACAGAGAACTAATGAAAGGTGAACCTGAAAAACAGACCCTGGTGGGTAAAGCCCATTGGCCCAATTTCCTCTCCTACCCCACCTCCACCCCTAAGTTTTTGGTCTTGTATAAATATATGAGCCTGGAGATGTAAACTTGGAAACTGGAGATGTAAATCCTTTGAGGATTTATGTGGTCACCAAAGAAATGAAGGCAGGTAGAGAGCAGATCCAAAGATGTATCTAGAGACATCCCAAAATTATGAGTATAGGAATAGGAGAAATGAGCAGGTCCCTATCTCTTTGAGGATAAATTCAAACCCCAAAGCTTGGTTTGTCAACCATCACACCCGTTCCTGGCCCTCGATTCCTGCACACACCATGTTGCTGCATGACTCTGCCTTCGCTCATGCCCTTCCCTCTGCCTTCATTCTCTTTTTGTTTGTTTTTTGTCTTTGTGGGGTTTTTTTAAATTTATTTTTGTAAATTTTTTTTTTTCAACGTTTTTTATTTATTTTTGGGACAGAGAGAGAGACAGAGCATGAACGGGGGAGGGGCAGAGAGAGAGGGAGACACAGAATCGGAAACAGGCTCCAGGCTCCGAGCCATCAGCCCAGAGCCTGACGCGGGGCTCGAACTCACGGACCGCGAGATCGTGACCTGGCTGAAGTCGGACGCTTAACCGACTGCGCCACCCAGGCGCCCCTTAAATTTATTTTTGAAAGAGAGAGCAAGACAGAGTGTGAGCAGGGGAGGGGCAGAGAGAGAGAGAGAGAGAAAATCTGAAGCAGGCTCCAGGCTCTGAGCTGTCAGCAGAGAGCGCAATGTGGGACTCAAACCCATGAACCTTGAGATCATGACCTAAGCTGAAGTTGGACACTTAACCGACTGAGCCACCCAGGCACCCCTCTCATTCTTTAATACCCCATTCAGACAGCTTTATCCTCACACCCCTTTGGTCTCCAAGACTCTCCCTGCTCACACAAACTCACTGTGCAGTTCGGCCCGTGGCTCAGCCCCTTCTCCGTCCTACTTCTTGTCCCTGTGAGTAGCCTCCCCATCCTGGGGCTCGGTTCTGTGATCTACTTGACTTTAGTCCTTTCTTTTCCCATCGTTGCTCATATACTGGACCACACTCTAGACTCTTTATTTCTGAAACCCCACTGCCTCTGAGGTTCCATCCAGAACACAATCTCCTCTTACCTTCACCATCCCCATTCACTATAAACTTGCTCCTTTACCACACTGAAGAGCCATCTCTTCTGCCCACCCCATTTTTCTGGATCTAGCAGTCCTCATCTCATTCTTTCTGGAAGCCATTCTTCCACCAATGCTCTGCCTCTCCCTGGGGTCACCTGCCACTCCATAGCTGTTCTTTTGGAGCATCTCTACCTGGCCTTCCCATTTGTCTTCCTCACTTGCTGCCCCCACCCACCTCACCCTCGAAATCTTCTTCTCCCCAGCCCCTAAACCTGATCTGGGAATGAGACCAGCTCCCTCTTTGATGTTCCCAAATACAGGTGCACAAACTCTTTCTACTCTAAGGACTCATCTGCCAGAAGGAGAACGTTAGCCTAACTAACAAATGTAGGCAAGTTACTGAGTTTCAGCTCTCTTGGGCACTGGTTTCTAGTTCCTGCTCTTATTTCTGAGGCTTTCCTCCAAATATTTGTCAGAGAACTTGTCTGAATTGGTCACCAGATGATGTAGCCCCTCAACCGCCAGCGAACAGTTTGGAAATCTGAAGTTAATGTTTATTTATTTATTTTGGGGGTGGAGAGAGAAGAGGGGGCAGAGAAAGAGGGAGGGAGAGAGAATCCCAAGCAGGCTCTGCACTGCCAGTGCAAAGCCTGACTAGGGGCTTGAACCCATGAACCGTGAGATCATGACCTGAGCCGAAATCAAAAGTCAGACATTTAACTGACTGAGCCAGTTAGTCACCCCCAGAAGATAATTTTAAACAAGAGAAATAAGGGGCAGGTTCTTCTCTGACACACCTAATATAAATTAGCACCCTCTCCAGTCACCTTCTCACATCTCCCTGATTTATCCCTGACACTGGTCATAGTCTGAAGTGACCTTGCTCCTCTCTTTCTCTGAATACCTGTGGTAGACTGAATAACCATTCATTGACAGCAGCATCCTTCCCTGGGGGGATGGGTTTACTTTCCCACCCCCAGGACCATGCATAGCCACATCATGTGCTTTGGCCCGAACTGTCCACACTGATACACATAGCTCTAGTTCACCCATTTTAATTGCTGGAGAAGATTCCACTGTGTGAATACACCACCACTGATTTTGCCCTTTTCCTTTTTTTTTTTTTTTTCAAGGTTTGTTTATTTTGAGAGAGACAGAGACCATGAGCCGGGGAGGGGCAGAGTGAGGAGAGCAGGCTCCTAAGCAGGACCCTGCATTGTCAGTGCAGAGTCCATCCAGGGGTTCGGTCCCACGAACCTCAAGATCATGACCTGAGCAGAAACCAAGAGTCAGACATTTAACCCACTGAGCCACCCAGGTGCCCCTGCCCTTTTCCTATGCAGCAATTAGGCTGTTTCCATTTTGCACTTTCACAACCAACTCCACGCCGTCCATTCCTCAGGTGGTTCTTGATCCTGCGCTCACATGCAAGACTGCCCAGCTGCGTTCTAGGAATAGAGATGTGGCCTGGCGGCCTGGTGGGTCTGCTCATCTTCCCCTTTACTGGGCATCCTGAGGGCCCTCCATGGGGCTGGTACACATGGGTGCTTTCATTTCCTGCTGCCCCACAGAAGGGAAGTGCTCGGCCACCAGCTCTGCCCTTGACCCAGGGCAGGTCCCTGTGGCTCCCTATTCACCACTTCTGCTTGTGTCTGGTTCACAAAGAGGCCTCGCTTACTTTAATCTTGACTAGATCTTTCCGGGTCTGTTTCTTTTTGTGCTTTATTCACCGGTATTTTGTATCTGAAACATGGAGTCATTTTGCTATTTGACTGTAGGTTTGTCTTAAGCTACTTTTCTGGGCATTTCTCCCATCCCTCAGCACACTTCTGCTTATGTACCTGCCTCTTGGGCCCAGAAATACTTTCCCAGGCTTGTCTTGGAGGCTGTAGCACTGTTTGGGCTGATCTCCGGGTCATCTTTCTAAGCGTGGTTCAGATGCCAAGTCTTTCATTTCCTCTCCCTTTTCCTTCTTCCTGGGATGGCAGCTGTCAGCACATTTGTACTCAGGGGGCAGTACTAGAGTCCTGGCTGTCTGGCTTTAGCCAGACTGTGACTTTCTGGCAGCTGACTCTCTTCCTTGTCCCATGACTACCATCACATGGTCCCTGACCCCCAAGTGAGAGCCTACAGAGCATCACTGGGGCAAAGGTGAGGTGTGTGTGGGTGCCCACTGGATTCCTATCACTTGATGACAATAACAATAGAAATCTTGTGAGCAGGCATTCTGCTAAGGGATCCTTATGGCTCCGGAAGACTATAAAATGACTATTCTGTCTCTATCACGGATGAGGAAATTAAGGCTCAGAGAGGTAAAATGACTTACTCAAGGTAATACACCCAAAACTACATTTACCATTGTTGATGGCACATTCACTCCTTTTCCCAAATTACCCTACATCCAAAGGACTTTCTGATGTCTAAGACGGAAAATACTAATGCTTTCCCTTCGTGGTCGAGTGCAGCAACACAAAATGTCCCTGCAAAGATTGTATGGTCACAGCTTTGAATTTAATAAGCAAGTCACAGGATACTCAGCTGATCAGAGCACAAGTCTGAGACTTCCTATTTTGCTCCCCAATAGATAAATTTTATTGCATTTAAACATTATCTCAAATAGGTCCTGGGACTCATTTGGCAACTTCTTGTTTCTGTAGCTGAACGACCTCAGATCTTTTCATCAGCCCACCAATCATTTCCTTTCTAAGAGACAGATAACATCTAAAATTTTTCTGATAGCCTGTGATTGATTAACTGCTGTAGCTTGCTGAATCAAAGAAGCTGAGTTTGGTACAAGTTCAATGCCAGTAACTTTCTGGGCTTAAGATACTGAACAAGTAACACTGGGCCTCACTTACCCAGCAGATTGATTTTTTTCATTCACGAAAAATCAGATTTCAACAAGAGACCCACCCTCCTGAATACAGATATAAATGGGGGAAGTGAGCACACACAGACCTCCTCCTAATGGAAACCCAGTGGAACACCCTTGATCATGTGCTATATTTGACTACAGACTATGTGAACTGTCACCAGTTTCTCTTTGTCAACCCAGAATCTCCTGCTTTTCTTTCCAAGGAGGCTGATTTCTAAAGTGATGAGGTCCCTCCACAGGATTCCTCTGGGCTTTCACAATACCTGGTCTTTCAGAGTGATAACATTTCTGGAATGTGGACAGTCTGGCTAGTGATAAATGGTCCCCATTCTTGCAGTGGATTCAGCAAAGAGAGCTATCAGCACAGAGCCCAGCGTGGAGCTTGATCTCATGAACCGTGAGATCATGACCTGAGCTGAAATCAAGAGTCGGATGCTTAACTGAACCACCCATGCACCCCCTGATGTTTATTTTTTTTAACAGCTTTATTGAAATAGAATTCAAACACCACATAATTCATTAATTTACAGTATACAATGCAATAATTTTTGGTATATTCACAGATGTGTGTGACCATCATTGCAATCAAGTTTGGAGCATTTTCATCACCTCAAAAGGAAACTCTGTGCTCTTTGCTTTCTATCCTTCTATCCCTCCCATCGAGTCCTAAGCAACTGCTAATCTATTTTTTGTCTAGATTTTGTATAGATTTGTCTATTCCAGATGTTTTATGTAAGTTGAATTATATAATATGTGGTCTTTTGCATCTTTTTTAAAAAAAATGCTTATTTATTTTTTAGAGAGAGACAGTGGGTGAGGGGCAGAGAGAGAAAGACAGAGGATCTGAAGCAGGTATACCCAGACAACAGAGAGCCCAGTGTGGGGCTTGAACTCATGAACTGTGAGATTATGACCTGAGCCAAAGTCGGATGCTTAACCAACTGAGCCACCCAGGCACCCCTGGGCTTTGCCTCTTAATGTTTGAAAATAAATGTGTCTATATTATAATCCTGCTTTGTGAATTGAGAATACGAAATCAGTGTTTTTAGGTCTGTCACTTTATACATTTTTTTCAAGATTAGCAGAACATTACAGAAAATATGGAATCACATTTTCTCCTCCCTTCCCTAAAAAAAATGCCCAGAGGCGTTTTTTGTTTTGTTTTGTTTTTTCTTTAAGAGTTCACTCCAGGGGAAACAAAAGGAAGAGGAGGAAAAAATAACAACCCAGGGAGTCAGGAGGTTTTGAACTTGTATTGAAGTTCTCGCTATCCAGGTCCTTGATCTCCAGGCTCTGCCTGCTGTGGGGTCTGAGTTCACCTTTGAGGAGCAAACGTCTGGGAGATGGGTCAGGGCTGCCTCCTCTCCCATTTCCAGACTGCAGAGCTGCTCTGCCGATAGGAAGGATGCTTGAGGACATCCCAGAGATGGACTTTCAAAGGGGTAAGAGTAGAGAAAAGAGATGAATGTCCCGTTGTCTGGAGGAGGGAGCATTTATCAGAGCAAGGACTGAAGATGGAGCAGTTGCCAACAGCCCAGGCCAGCTCTCAAGCCTGGCTCGGGGAGCCATTGGGTACTTCAGGGTGCAGGGGGCATTCTTCAAGGTCAGCCACAGGACAGGCATCAGCTAAGGCAGCGAATGAAAGCTCTGCTTGGGTCCTGACCCTGAGGAGGGAGCTTGTCAAACTGATCCACTCCTTCTGATTTCACCTTTAGGGAAGATCAACCAGGTCCCTGCTCCCACAACAGTCCCTTTCCTTAGCAAAAATGACAATCCCTAGTCTCAAATATTGGGCAGGAAGCATACAACTCTAGGACATGATCCAGAAGTGAGCGGCTGAACTCACGGAGTTCAGTAGATGTTCTAAGGAGGAGGGTGGCTCTGGAAACCTCAAAATCCAAATTCTACTGGGTAATGTCAAATGAGTGGGGGAGGGGGAGTCGTTCTGGCTGAACTGGAGCAGATGGGAAACAGAAAACAAGGCAAACAGGTCCAGTGCCGTGTGGAGACCTGGTTTACAATAAGAAGACAAGAGGGGGAAACACAAAAACAGGCTAACGTGATCATAAGAGGCTTTGAAGTTGTGTTTGGAACAAGAACATAGTGACTGGCTGCCTGCAGCTTGTCTTATTTCCACCTCAGCTGTCTGGGAAAGTGATCTTCAGATTAGAAATGGAAGAATAGGGGCACCTGGGTGGCTCAGTCAATTAAGCATCAGATTTCTGGTCTTGGCTCAGATCATAATCTCATTCATTGTTTTGATGGAGCCCCACATTGGGCTCTGCACTGACAGTGAGGAGCCTGCTTGGTATTCTCTCTCTCTCTCTCTCTCTCTCTCTCTCTCTCTCTCTCTCTGCCCCTCCCCCGCTCACTCTCTTTAAATAAATAAACAAACAAACTTAAAAAAAAAAGGAATAGAAGAATAAATGTCAGTAAAGGAATCTGAAAGCCCAGTGTAGTGGGTTGAATGTGCCTCTCCCCACTTCAAATTCATATTCACCCAGAACTTCAGAATGTGACTGTATTAGTTTTCTAGGGTTGGTGTAACACACTATCACTCTAGCAAATTTCTCATGGATTCTTTGGGATTTTCTAAATACAGAATCCTGCCATTCATGAACATAGTTTTATCTCTTTCCAGTTTGGAGGTCTTTTATTTCTTTCTCTTGTCTAATTCACTGGCTACAATATTGAATAGCAGCAGTAAAAGCAGGCATCCTTGTCTTGTTCCTTATCTTAAGGGAAAGGCTTTCAGTCTGTGAATATGATGTTTACTGTGGGTTTTTCATAAATGCCCTTTATCTAGCAAATAATCAACATTAAAATTTTCTTGTCCATAATGAGATATTGTATACGCAGAATGCCCTAATTATTAATAAGCCAATGTATTGTGATACCAATAAAAAAGATTATTGTAATTGTATAAATAAATACATGCCCTTTATTATGTTTAGGAAATTTCCCTTTATTCCTACTTTTGAGTTATTTATTTATTTATTTATAATTTGATTTGAGAGAGAGGGAGTGTGCACGTGTGCACACATGAGCAGGGGAGGAGCCAAGGGGAAGAGATAGAGACAAAGGGAGAGAGAGAGAGAGAGAGAGAGAGAGAGAGAGAGAGAGAAAATCTCAAGCAGGCTCCACACTCAGCACAGAGCCTGATGCCGGGCTCAATCCCAGAACCTGGGATCATGACCAGAGATGAAATCGAGAGTTGAACACTCAACTGACTGAGCCACCCAGGCGCCCCACCTGAGAGGTGTTTTTTTTTAATGTTTATTTATTTTTGAGAGAGAGAGAGACAGAGTGCAAACAGGGGAGGGCAGAGAGAGAGAGAAACACAATCTGAAGCAGGCTCCAGGCTCTGAGCTGTCAGCACACAGACCAATGCGGGGCTTGAACCCACAAACCATGAGATCATGACCTGAGCTGAAGTTGGACACTTAACCGACTGAGCCACCCAGGTGTCCCGGAGTTTTTTTTTTTTTTTTTTAAATCAAAGTATAGTTGACAAAAATATGGAACGCTTCACAAATTTGCATGCCATCCTTGCACAGGGGCCATGTTTAGCTTCCCTATATCACTCCAATTTTACTTGTCAAAGCAAACATAATTTTTCTGAGAGTTTTTATCATAAAACAATGTTGGATATTGTCAAATGCCTTTTCTGCTCCAATTAAGATGATCATATGCTTTTGTCTTCATTCTATTAATGTGATGTATCACATTGATTGATTTTCTTACGATGAATCACACCCTTGCATTTCTGGGCTAAATCTTACTTGGTCGTGGTGAATAATTCTCTTAATGTGTTGTTGGATTCAATTTGCTAATATCTTGTCAAGAATCTTTGCATCTATATTCATAAGGGACATTGATCTGTAATCTTCTTTTCTTGTGATGTCTTCATCAGGGTAATGCTGACCTCATAGGGTGAGTTAGGAACTGTCTTTTCCTCTTCAATTTTTTGGAAGAATTTGAGAAAGATTGGTGTTAATTCTTTAAATATTTGGTAGAATTCACCTGTGAAGCCATCTGGTGCTGGACTTTTCATTGTTGGGAGCTTTTTGGTTACTGATTCAATCTTTTGCTATAGGTGTGTTCAGATTTCCCCTTTCTTCTTGAGTCACTTCAGGTCATTTGCATGTTTCAAGGAATTTGTCCGTGTCTTCTAGGTTATTTAATTTGTTGGTGCACAACTGTTTATAGTATTCTCTTATAATCCTTTTTATCTCTATAAGCTTAGTAATAATGTTCCCATTTTCACTTCCGATCTTAGTTACTTATATCTTGTTTTTCTGTGTAAGTCTATGCCATGGTCTAAAGATTTGTGTTCCCTCAAAATTCATATGGTAAATCCTAATGCTCAATGTGATGGTATTAGGAGGTGGGGCCTTTGGGGGTGATTAGGTCATGAGGGCAGAGTCTTTTTCATGAGATTACAGCCCTTATATAAGAGGCTTCAGAAAGCAACCTCACCCCTTCTACCATGCAAGGATACAATGAAAAACCTGTGACCCAGAAGAGGGCCCTCATCTGACCATGCTGGCACCCTGATCTTGAACATCCAATCTTCAGAGCTATGAGAAACAGACTTGTTTTATATAAGCTATCCACTCTGAGGTGTTTTGTTCTAACAACCTGACCAGACTAGGATAGTCTTGCTGAAAGTGTATCAATATTGTCGATCTTTTCAAAGAATCAACTGTCTGCTTCAATGATTTTTCTCCTCAATTTTTTTGGGGGTGACACAATTTAACCCATAGGAATGGCTCTATTTGGACACAGGGTCTTTGCAGATATAATTAGTTAAGATGAGGTCATATTGGATTAGGATGGGCCCTAAATCCAGTGACTAATGTCCTTCTACATTCCCACCAACAGTACTGAAGTGCCTTCAACTTTTCCACATTATTGTCAACACTAGCTATTTTATAGGTTTTGATAGTAGCCATCCTACTGGGTGTGAGATGGTATCCAATTGTAAGTTTTTTTTAATGATTATTTATTTATTTTTGAGAGATAGAGAGGAAGAGCACATGCTCATGCACATGCACACGAGTTGGGGAGGGGCAGAAAGAGAGGGAGAGAGAGAATCCCAAGAAAGTTCAGCCCAGAGCCCAACATGGGCTTGATCTCACAAACTGTAAGACCATGACTTGAGCTGAAATCCAGAGTCGGATGCTTAATAGACTAAGCCACCCAAGTGCCCCCCACCTCATTGTAGTTTTGATTTGCATTTCCCTATTGATTAGTGATACTAAACATGTTTTTATGTGCTTATTGTCCATTCGTATACTTTATTTGGATAAATGTCTGTTCAAGGACTTTGCCCATTTTTGAATCAGGCTGTTTGTTTTCTTGTGGTTGAAATGGAGTTAACTATAGCCTCTGGATATTATTTTCTTAACAGATACATGATTTGCAAATATTTTCTCCCATTCTGTGGGTTACTTTTTACTCTGTTGCTAGTGTCTTTTGGTGCACAAAATTCTTAAATTTTTATTAAGTCAATCTATTTTTTTCCCTTTGGCATCATATCCAAGAAATCATTGCTAAATCCAATGTCCTGTAGCTTTTACCCTGTGTTTTCTTCCAAGGGTTCTGGGTCTTATATTTAGGTCATAGATCCATTTTAGTTCATTCTGTACATGGTATTCAGTAAGGGTCCAATTTCATTCTTTTGCACATGGATATTCAGTTTTCTCAGCACCATTTGGTGAAGACTATCTTTCCCCACTGAATGGTTTTGGCACCTTTTTGAAAATCGTTGGGCCATATATGTGAGAGTTTGTTTCTGAACTCTGTTCTGTTACTCTATATGTCTGTCTTTATGCCAGTATCACACCGGGTTTTTTTTTTTTTTTTTTTAATGTTTTTTTATTTTTGAGAGAGACAGAGTACGAGCAGGGGAGGAGCAGAGAGACAGGGAGACATAGAATCTGAAGCAGGATCCAGGCTTTGAGCTGTCAGCACAGAGCCCAATATGGGTCTCGAACCCACAATGGTGAGATCATGAGCTGAAATTGGATGCTTAACTGACTGAGCCACCCAGGCGTCCTCACACTGGTTTGACTACTATAGCTTTGCTGTAGGTTTTTTTTTTTTTTTTTAATTTTTTTTTCAACGTTTTTTATTTATTTTTGGGACAGAGAGAGACAGAGCATGAACGGGGGAGGGGCAGAGAGAGAGGGAGACACAGAATCGGAAACAGGCTCCAGGCTCCGAGCCATCAGCCCAGAGCCTGACGCGGGGCTCGAACTCACGGACCGCGAGATCGTGACCTGGCCGAAGTCGGACGCTTAACCGACTGCGCCACCCAGGCGCCCCTGTAGGTTTTGAAATCAGGAAATATGACACCCCAACTTTTTTCCCCCCACAATTGTCTTGGTTATTTGGGGTCTCTTATGATTCCATACGCATTTTGGGATGAGTTTTTCTATTTTTCTAAAAACACGATTTGGATTTTGACTTAAAAATTGTATTAAACATGTAGATCACTAAGTGTCCATGAACTTGGGATGTCATTCCATTTTTTTATGTCTTCTTCAAGTTCTTTCAGCAGTGTTTTGTAGTTATAATTGTACAAATCTTTCACCTCTTTGGTTAAGTTAATTCATATGTATTTTATTCTTTTTGATGCTGTTGTAAATAAAATTTTCTTAATTTCTTTTTTGGATGGTTCAGTGTTAGTGTGTAGGACTGCAGTTGGTATTTGTGTGTTACCTCGTATCTTGCTAATTTCCTGCATTTATTAGTTCTAATAGTTTTTTTTTAATTTTTTAAAATATTTATTTTTGAGACAGAGAGAGACACAGCATGAACGGGGGAGGGTCAGAGAGAGAGGGAGACACAGAATCTGAAGCAGGCTACAGGCTCTGAGCTGTCAGCACAGAGCCCAACACGGGGCTCGAATTCATGGACCGTGAGACCATGACCTGAGCCAAAGTCGGACGCTTAACTGACTAAGCCACCCAGGCGCCCCAAGTTCTAATAGTTTTTTAATGAAATCTTTAGGATATTCTGCATATATGGCAATATTGTCTGTGAATAGAAATAATTTTATGTCTTATTTTCCAATTTGGAAGCTCTTTATTTCTTTTTCCTGCCTGATGACTTCTAGGATTATGTTGAAGAAGTGGGCATCCTTTTCTTGCTCCTGATCTTAGAGGGAAAGCTTTCCATCCTTTTACCTCTGCATATGATGTTTGCTGTAGGTTTTTCATATATGGCTTGTATTATGTTGAGTTAGTTTCCTTCTATTTCTAGTTTGTTGAGTTTTTTCAAGTGCTTTCTCTGAATCTATTGAAATAATCATATGAGGTTTCTTTCCTTCATTCAGGTAATATGGTATATCACACTGATTAATTTTTGTATGTTGAACCATCCTTGCCTTCTAGGAGAAATCTCTCTTGGTCATGGTATATAATCCTTTTAATATGTTAATATTACTTTCAGAACTGTGGCATATTGTATTTAATTTAAAAAGGGGGGATTTCTTGAAGGAATGGTCAACACTGTCTAGAATCTCAGAGAGGTCAAGTAGGATAAGGACTGAGGGATTTAGTTATTAAGAGGTTTTTGTTAAACTTGTGCATGAATGTTCTTTTTAAAATTTTTTTTTAATGTTTATTTATTTTTGAGAGACAGACAGAACTTAAGCAGGGGTGGGGGAGGGAGAGAGGAAGACACAGAATCTGAAGCAGGCTCTGAGCTGTTAACACAGAGTCCAATGTGGGGCTCAAACCCACAAACCATGTGATCATGACCTGAGCTGAAGTTGGATGCTTAACTGGCTGAGCCACCCAGATACCCCTGTACATGAATGTTCTTAGTGGCACTATTCATAATGGCCAAAGGGTGGAAACAACCCTTATGTTTATCATTAATGGTTAAACAAAATGTTGTATATCATAAAATTGAGTATTATTCAGCCATCAAAAGGAATGAAATTCTGATAGATGCTACAATGTGGATGAACCTTGAAAACATTATGCTAAGTGAAAAAAGACAGGCGCAAAAAGCCACATATGATATGATTCCATGGATATGAAATATTCAGTAGACAAGCCAATAAAGACAGAAAGTAGATTAATGGTTTCCAGGGGCTTGGGGGAGATGTTCAGATCAGGTTAGGAGGTTGAAGAAGGTGTGAAAGCTTTGGTCTAGGTGCCATGGGGAGAGGAGGGAAAGTTGAGCAAAAATAAGTGAAAAATTGAACATTTGGCTAAGCTTTTAGGCCCAATCTTGCACATTCAGATGCCACAGGAGTTGGTAAGAGATTGGTGTTACTGAGAACAAGGTGAGTTTGTAGAATTTCTGTGGGTGATGTGGTGGCTGATAGCAGGATGCTGGTGAGCCTACTGGTGAGACTGGAAGAAACAAAAAAATTTCGAGAAAGGGAAGAAGATGAGTTCCACAAACTCTAAATAAACTGAAAGCATTGAGTGCAATATCTGGTCCACATAGAAAATACTTTTTTTTTTAAATATGAATTTATTATCAAATTGGTTTCCATACAATACTTATTTGTTAGAAATAATAGTTGATTATTTTGGAGGGGTGTCAGTTTTTTTGAGGTATAATTCACATATCATACAATTCATCCCCTGTATTGGTCAACTGTCTTTAAGTTTTTATTTATTTATTTTTGATGTAGAGAGGGAGAGTGCACGCGAGTGGGGGAAGGGCAGAGAGAATCCCGAGCAGGCTCCACACTGTCAGCACAGAGCCCGACAAGGGGTTCAGTCCCACAAACTGTGAGATCATAGCCTGCATCAGATGTTTGACTGAGCTACCCAGCTACCCTTGGTCAACTATTTTTTGACCAGCGTACCAAGATAATTCAATTGGGTATGAATTGTCTTTTCAACAAATGGTGCTCAGACACATAGATTTCCATATGGGAAAGAATGAAGTTGGACCTTTTCCTTAATACTAAATACAAAAAGTAACTCAAATCCTAGTGCACATGAAGTGATCTTTCATTTTGGTTTTTATTTGTATTTCCCTAATGATTAATGATGTTCAATATTGCTTAGTGTGCTTATTGGCCATTTTTGTATCTCCTTTGGAGAAATATCTCTTCAGATACTTTGCCTATTTTGGGGGCGCCTGGGTGGTGCAGTCGGTTAAGCGTCCGACTTCAGCCAGGTCACGATCTCGCGGTCCGTGAGTTCGAGCCCCGCGTCAGGCTCTGGGCTGATGGCTCGGAGCCTGGAGCCTGTTTCCGATTCTGTGTCTCCCTCTCTCTCTGCCCCTCCCCCGTTCATGCTCTGTCTCTCTCTGTCCCAAAAATAAATAAAAAACATTGAAAAAAAAATCTTATTCAGATACTTTGCCCATTTTTAATTCAAATAGATAAAATTAAAATAAAATTCAACTTATTGTTGAATTGTAAAAGTTCATTTTATATTCTGGATACTAGACCCTTGTCAGGTATATGATTTACAAATATTTTCTCCCATTTATGAATGTCTTTTCATTTCCTTTGAAGCACAAAAGTTTCTTGTGGGCTTCCTTTTGAGGTGATGAAATGTTCTAAAATTGATTATGGTGATTATTGCACAACTCTACCAACATACTAAAAGCCATTAAACCGAACACTTTAAAAGTGTGTCTTATGGCATGGGAATTATATCTCAATAGTGCTATTATTTTAAAAAATAAAGGAATGAATGAGTAAAAGGAGTGGAGAATGTGCATTTAGAAAAAGAATTGATAGGGGAACCTGGATGGCTCAGTCGGTTAAGCACACAGCTCAGGTCATGATCTCACAGCTTGAGTTTGAGCCCTGCATTGGGCTTTGTGCTGACAGCCCAGAGCCTGGAGCCTGCTTCAGATTCTGTGTCTCCCTCTCTCTCTGTCCCTCCCCCATTTGCGGTCTCTCTCTCAAAAATAAACATTAAATAATTTTTTAAATAAAAAAAAGAATTGATAGATACTGGGACCCAGTATAGTTTCACCTAAATACAAATCCCATAAAAATAACTTCATCTCCCTTTTTGATAAAGTTTTTTATCAGAATTTTTGATAACGTTCTTAATCCCTTTTAGACCTGGGTGAGGGAATGCTCTAACAAAGGCTATCTGGATTTCAGTAAGATATTTGAAAAATCTAGAACAGATGACAGCATTACTGATCTCACAGTTTGTGGGATAGAGGCCCGTGTTGGGCTTTGTGCTGACAGCATAGAACCTGCTTGGGATTCTCTCTATCTCCCTCTGTCTCTACTGCTACTGCTTGAACTTTCTCTCTCTCTCTCTCTCTCAAAAACAAATAAACATTTAAAAAAAGTAAGCTGGAAAAAGTTCTCAGATTATATGCCATAGGGCTTCAGTCATCTGCATTACTTTCATCATCATTTTTATTGGTGATTTCAGAGGAGAAAAATAGATAAAATCCTGATCAAACTTGCAGGAGTCAGAGAACCAAGCCAACTTTGGATGAATTCTACAAGGGAAAATTTTAGTTTGTACTTTTTCAAATAATTACAGAATACAGGAGGAGACATAGTTCCACAGTGCTCATGTAGAACATAACTCTGGAGTTTTGACTTTGAGTCTACCTGCTTTGTGGTAGATGTGAATGCAATCTTGGTTCAAAAGAACAGTAATCATATGTTCTGGACATCAGTGGCTGCTAAACCCACAGCCACTGCTCCCCTCTTTCCTTCCTTGCAGACCTGGACTTTGTTCAGAAGACAACAGGCTCAGGGATGTGGGGCCTGCCCCAATCCACAAGGGATGGTTAAAGTTTAGCGTAAGAGCCAGTAAGACAACCTCTTTCCCTTTTGCAAGGAACTTGCTTTCTCAGCATTCCTTGAAGCTAAGAGTATAGAATCCAAGAGAGATAAATTGAGGTAAGAACTGTTAAGCAGGGGCACCTGGGTGGCTCAGTGGGTTAAGCAGCCGACTTCAGCTCAGATCATGATCTCATGGTCTGTGAGTTCAAGGCCTGCATCGGGCTCTGCACTGACAGTGTAAAGTCTATTTGGGATTCTTTCTCTCCCTCTCTCTCTGCCCCTCCCCTGCTCACAGGCAATTTCTCAAAATAAATAAACTTAAAAAAAAAAAAAAAAGAACTGTTAAGCAAAAAGGAACTTGATAATTTGGGAAATTCTCAGTCTATCTAGATTGCAAAAGATTCTGAAATTAGAAGATTCACTGTCAGGCAAGCATGCTTTAGGGAGAAAACCTACAGTGTGGCTGAACAACCTTTTGCTAGTGCCTGGAGATCAAAAGACCAGAGCACTCTGGTGTGAAGAGTGCTCTTTGAAGAGATCTGGCACATGATTCCCAGATCCCCTCAGATGTCTCAGCAGAAGCCAGGAATAGAGATGTGATTATCTAGGAAAGATCTGTAGAGAAATCCCTTGTCTCATGAAGTGAACTCCCCTGACATATACAAAGCTCTTGAGAATGTTACATCAGCAAAAACGCTGCTAGCAAGGCCTAAAAGGAAAAGAGAGAAAAGGAAATTAAGGAAGGCTTTCTGATTTTCCTCAAACAGGAAACAGGGTGATATATTTACAAGTTACTCAACGGTAAAGATGTGCTACCCTTCAAGAAAAAGGAACGGTCATTCTGCAGGTGGTGGTACAGGCCCAGGGCGCAGAGCTTAAGGGCAGAGAGGATTACAGGGATCCCCTGCTTTTCAGAAGTTTGCCTTATGCCACTTCACTTTTAAGTTTATTTCTTTTGAGGGAGAGAGCGAGTGGGGGAAGGAAGGGCAGGAGACAGAGAATCCCACGCAGGCTCCTCGCTGTCAGCACAGAGCCTGACTCGGGGCTCAAACTGAAGAACTGTGAGATCGTGACCTGAGCTGAGATCAAGAGTCAGAAGCTTAACCGAGTCACCCGGGTACCCCTATATCCAACTTCGCTTTTATGGAAGACCTACATTAGTACCTGTTTTCACTAACCAAAAGAAATCCAAAGATTTTTGCTTTCAAGAAGGCAAAAAAAAAAAAAAAAAAGCAAAATTAGCATTTTGTTTTGCTGTGAGCCATTATAGAGGTAGCACGTACCCAGAGCAGTGAGAGTGGCATCACCAAGCTCCTTCCCCAAGAACTACACTCAGCATCTCAGCATCGAGCCACCATAGCATTGAACTGTGTCTATGAGCATCTGTGCTTTGCCTTGATTTATTTTGGGCATCCATTAGCAAGATATGTGGTAAGGTATCAGAATAGCCTAGGAGAGGTTATTTTGGGGGCCCTGAGAATGATCAAAAGTTTTACCTATAAATTAATAGTAATTGCTTTATCACTTTGTAGCATTTTGGCTTATGAAAAGTTTCATAGGAACACTGTACTTTCAGAGACCAGGGAAAACGTATATTCGCAGGCCGTGAAACCTAATGGAGTGTTCTGGGTTGGACTGCAAAATTGCTTGGAACTAGTGATTCCTTTTTCCCTTCCATTTTCTTCCTTTTCAAATTGAAATGCCTCTAACTATTATCTTATGCTTAAACAAGCGTTATATTCTGGGATTAGATTATTTGTTTCTTGAGTTTGTATGTGTGAACTCTAATCCAAACCACAATCATAAGAGATTCACAGATTCATGGATAGAGAGGAATTTTGCCCCAGGATGGATCAGACCCAGAGTCTCACCGTATCTAATTTAGATGACTTAGGTAATGAGATATGAGACTTCTGAGCTGATAAGATTTAGAACTTGCATTGAGGCTATAAGGGGTTGAGACTTTGGGGGAACATAGAATGGAGTGAATGAATGTTTTGCATGTGGGATGGACATTAATCCTTGAGAGCCAGACAACAAAATGTAGTAGACTGAATGATTCCCCAATGTCATAATCCCCAAAATATGTCACCTAACATGGTAAAAGGGACTCTGCAGATGTGATTAAGGATCTTGAGATGAAGCAATGATCTTGGTTTATCCAGATGGATCCAGTAAAATCACAAGGGTCTTTATAAAAGGGAGGCAGAGAGGTCAGTCAGAAGATGCGACAAAGGAAGCAGAGGGTCAGAGTTAGAGATGGCAGTTATGCTGCTGGCCTTGAAGGTGGAAGGAAAGGGCCACAAAGCCAAGGAACACAGATGGTTTTTAGAAACTGAAAACTACAAGAAAACAGATTCTTCTTTAGAACCTCTGGAAAAAAAAAAAGCATAGCCCTGCTGACCCTTGATTTTGTCTCAGTAAAACCCATTTCAGACTCTGACCTCACAAAGTGTAAGATAAATGTTTATGTTGTTTTATGCCACCGTATGGGGTAATCTGTTACAGCAGCAATAGGAACCCAATACAAGGTCACACTGAGCTTTGGTGTAAATAGCCAGTTGGTGCCAGAATAGAAAGAGGCGGACACAGGGCGTAACTCAACCACGTATGGACAGTCTGGAGAAAAGTTACACAAATTCTTGCTCTCCCTGGGACAGGAGAGACTCCTTCTTTCTGGTCAAGTTGGACCGCATGTGTCTAGGCTCACATGTGGAAGGCTGATTCCAGTTAAGGAGAAACTTTTAATAGGAGTGTCTGAATGTAAAGCTCCCACTTTAGATTGGGGTGTGCCCCACTGATGGAGGTGGTATGGCAGGAAGTGTTCCTTGCATCACGGGTATTACAGTATATATTATAATTACTATTTTAATCCTATCTGCTGTTTGATGGACATAAATCCCTTCATTTCTGAGACTAGATTTTAGGCATTCTCTGGGTCAGCACTTGGACTCTAGCATGTGCAACAAGCATCTGGTGAGTTTGTTAAAATGCAGGTTCTGGGGCGCCTGGGTAGCTCATTCGGTTAAGCGGCTGACTCTTGATTTTATCTCAGGTCATCGTCTCAGGCTTCGTGACATCGAGCCCCACATCAAGCTCTGTGCTGACGGTGTGGAGCCTGTTTGGGATTCTCTCTCTCTCAAAATAAATAAATTACCATTTAAAAAATAAAATAAAATAAAATGCAGACTCTGAATCAGGTCAAGCTGGGACCCAGGTGGGGTGCTGGTCTGTAGCAACTCTGGGTAACAAGATTCTAGAGACCAGTGATTTTCAAAGTTGAACGCACATCAGAATCACCTGAAGGCCTTATGAAAACAGCTGGGCCTCACACAGAATCCGATTTAATAGGTTTCATTAAGGCCCGAAAGTCTGCATTTAAAATTTTTTTTAGTTTTTTTTTTCTTTTTTGAGAGAGAAGAGAGGGGAGGGGCAGAGGAGGGAGACACAATCTGAAGCAGGATCCAGGCTCTGAGCTGACAGCACAGAGCCCACCGCAGGGCTTGAATTCACAAACCACGAGATCATGACCTAAGCTGAAGTCAAGACACTCAACCGACTGAGCCACCCAGGCACCCCTGAAAGTCTGCATTTTTAAACAAATCCCCAGATGATGAGTTGGGGAGGAGAAACCACACTTCCAGAGCCACTATTCTAGAACATTCTGTGACCCATGGCTTTGGCCTTTTTTGGAATTTGGTGTTGTGTCCCCACTGCTGGAGTTTTGGTTCTTTAGTTTACCGTGTTTCCATTGCTCCTGGAAACACGTGGGAGGGCTTATTCATTCTTCCTTGAGTTTAGCTTTGTTCTTAATAAAACATAAATTTCAGACATTTCTTACCAGGATTTTGGTGAGGTCTCTGCCGGCTCTGGGGACTCACTGCTATTGAACATCTACTGTGTGCCAGGCCTGGCCTCCGGCCCTTTGCAGACCAAATGTAAATCTTTGACTGCAACACAGGGTAGGCTCCCCCTATCTGTGGCCCTCACCTCATGGTCAGTGCTGGGAGTTTATCTGTACATTACTCTCTAGGGTGAAGGAGACATCTTCACCTGTGTATGAAGCTCACCTAGTGCGTGGCATCACACGCTACCTGGATGACTGATTTTACCACCAAATACATCATTCCCCCCCACGAGAACACAGGACACCCTGTAATCATGCCTGATTGTTCAGGAAAGGGTGGGTGAGCACGGGGAGAAGGTGAGCAGGGGAGCCTGGGGGACACTGGAAGGAAGGACAATGAACAAGGACTGAGTTAACCAAGCCCATCAGGTGCCACCAAGGTTCCAAGGAGGCCAAGCCTTCCAAGACACCCTAGACGGGAGGTCACTGTGTTGTCCTGCGGTGAAGGGTGTGGGGCCCAAGCAGGGTAGGGGCTCTAATGAGGACAATCCCCTCTCCTCCGTCCCCACCCGTGACTCTGTCATCCCTGCCTATTTTCTCCACTATCTTGATGGCCCCCGCTGCTCGCTCAGCAGACCCCTGGAAGCCTGCTGCTGAGGGAGACAGGCTAGGCAGGACACGAGCAGCAGTCTCCTCTTGGGCCCACTTTATTTGGGAGCAGGGTGGGGAGAGCTCTAGGCCTGCTGGGCCCGCAGCAGTGCTCGCACCTGGCCGATCTGCCAGTCGACACTGGCACGCGCCGTGCCACCCAGGGCAGCATATTGTTCCACACTGTGGCCGTAGTCCCACACATGGCTCACGTCGCCTGAAAACAGAGGGCTGGGGGAAGGAGGAGGAGATGGGCCAGGGCCCAGCTGGGCCACCGGGGGCCTCAGGGGCCCAGGCCCACCTCCTGGGAGGCAGCAGAGGGAAGGGGGCTGTACCTGATGGTCTGTAGCTCCTTCAGCGACAGCTGGTTGAGGGCCACCCCCTTGGTCTCTGCCATGAACACAGCTTTCCCAGAGGCCTCGTGGGCCTGGCGGAATGGCATCTGGGGGAGCCAGGGCGAGGGCGGCACTGACTCGGCCTTCCTCTGCTCCCTGTTCTGTCCATGTCCTCCCCTACGACCCCCAGCCCCAGCCTGGGCAACACCCCCATCTCCTGGCCCCACCCCCACCCCTGCCACTCCACACTTACCCCTTTGCGGACCAGATAGTAGGCGAGGTCAGTGGCCAGCATGTCAGGACTAAGAGCCCGTGCCATGTTCTCACGGTGAATCTGGGGGACGCCAGTGGTGGCGGTGGTGAGTCCTGGGGACCCTGGGTGGCGAAGCTGCCAGCCTCAGGCCCAAGGCCTACCACCACCCCCATTAGCCAGGATGTCCCCAGCCTTGGGCAGATCCACTCTGATCCAGCCTACTCTGCCCTCTCTGCTTGAGCCATTTTGTCATCACTATTGATAATGTTTCAGTGTGCTACTAGGGGTTGCCGGCCCTTTTTTGGAGTCCTTAGCTTTAGCACACATCAGAACCACCAGGGGGATGTATAAATCGCTGGGCCCTACCCCCAGAGTCTCAAATCCAGGAGGTCTGGGGTGGGACCTAGGATTGCATTTCTATTACATTCTCAGGTGCTGCTGAGGCTGCTGGTCCCGGGACTACAGTTTGAGAAACACGGCTTTGAGACACATCCTGAACTATTTAAGAATGAAATGATACGATGGGGATTTGCTTAAAAATAACGAGGTGGTGGGTAGTGGGTAAAGATAGCCAAAGCAAAAGCAGGCCATGAGTTGATTATTGTTGAAGCTGCACGTTAGTCCATAGGGGTTCATTATATGTTCTCTCAACTGCGCATCCTGAAATTTCCCATAGTAAGTGATGAAAAAAGAAATCTGGTCAGGCCAGTTGATGGGACCCCTGGAGTCTAACCCAGTTCCATTCTACTGTAGCTAGCATCTTTTGTCACTTCAGTGTTCCCAAGGGCAGGAACAAACACATACCCACCTCCCCCTGCCTCAGATCTCCTGGACACATCAACTCTCATCTCCTCTCAAGACGGCCTCCTGGCATGCCCATCCCAGAGTGTAGGGGCCGAGGGGAGAGAGGGGGTGGCTTGCCTGCAGTGTAGAAATGACGCCAGTGGCCACTTGGAGGACGGCACTCATGGTGTCTGACACTTCAAATACGGCTTCCTTGTCCTCCTGGGAGGCACGTGGCAGGAAGTGAGAGCCCAGCAGCCTTGTCCCCCACTGAGGCATGCCCACTGCCTTCCACTGGGAACACTCAGCACCTCGTACAACCCACACCAGCAGGGAGGAGAGAGCTCTCAAGGGCAGTCAAGGGCTGGGTACATAGGACAGAAGGTGGCAATTCTGTGAACCCCTGCCTGGATGTGCCAGGGCCCTGAGAACTGGGATACGGTATATGTGCAGCATGTGGATGGGCCCCTCATCCACAGCCCCAGCCTCGTACCTGTAGGTCCTTGTTGTAGGTGCTTGGAAGTCCCTTGAGTGTCATCAGGAGCCCAGCACACTGAAGGAAGAATGAGAAGCAGGAGGCTGGACCTCAGGACCCTCCGGGTCAGCCCAGAGCCTTGCCCCCACTCCCTGCCCTGCTCACCCGCCCAAACACGCGCCCCGCCTTGCTCCGGATCAGCTCCAAGCTGTCTGGGTTTTTCTTCTGGGGCATCAGGCTGCTTCCGGTGCTGGGGACAGAGATGCTGAGGCTGAAAGGGCTCCCCTGCCTCTTGGCTGGTGTGCTGGCTGGATCAGGGGATGTCCAGCAGCATGCAGTCCAGGTGTGCCCAGGGGGTGGCAGGGGGAGGAGGGAAGCCGTGTGCCAGGTGCAGAGCTGGGGTAGGGCAGGGCCCGGACTTACCTATAAGCATCTGAGAGCTGCACAAAGCTGAATTCCTTGGTGCCATAGAGGATGAGATCCTCAGCCATCCTGCTGAGGTGGGTCATGCACAGTGAAGCCCAGAACAGGAACTCAGCTTGTGAGAGGAAAGGGAGAGCAGGCCTTCTGGTCACCAGGCCTCTCTTGTTCCTCACTCAGTCTGGAGAATCCCCAGGTGGGACCAAACTTGGGGTGGGAGGAGGCTAGAGGACAAATTAGAGCACAGTGCAGGGGACTGGCCCCAGGGGACAAGCGGGCTGGCCCCCAGGACTCACCCACAAAGTCTCGCTCACTGGTGGCATCCATGCTGTTGAGAGTGATGGCCCCAAAGTTCAGTTCTGGAGGACAGGGAAATGAGGAAGGCAGTAAGGCTGGGCTGGAGGGAAAGAAGGAGGGAAAGTACTCTACCCCAAACCAGGTTGCCCAGCCACCCCCTCCTTAAGACCCTTTCAGGGAGGAGAGTAGGGAGGGGCAGGATATGGGGGTTGGGTCCCAAGAAGTAAGCAAGAGCCCTGACTCTGCCCAGCACAATGCACCCTGGCCATAGGCCTTCTCTGGCCTCTCTAGCCTCAGTGTCCATAGGTAATAAATGCAGTTTTCAACTAGACTCCTGCCCTCTCCAAGTGTGTGTGGGACCTGGCAGGTGCTGAGGGGGATCTCCCTGGGGAGGAGGGGCAGGCACCTCACCTGCTTGGAGCAGCTCACGGTCCACGCCCAGAGGGTTGCCTGCAATGGCCCCACTGCAAAAATAGGCGATTCCAGGTGACCAGGGCTCCTGGCAGGCAGGCCCTGGCACATACACACTTGCACACCCAGAGCCAAGCCCTGGTTGTCAGGGCTGCCACCGAGTCAGTACGGGTGACAGAACACTTGTCCCCATGGCGGGGAAATGGTGGGCTGTGGGCAGCTGGACGGCTCTCTGGAACCTCTCTGGAGGTTAAGCTCTGACATACTCACTAGCCTGGTTGTCCTCATCTTAGAGAGAGCTGGGGGGGGTGGGGTTCCATGTAGGGTTCCCTCCCTTCCACAGAGGAAGAACCCTGGACAGGGAAGCCAGTTACTTGCCTTTCTGTTCTCCTCTGTCTTTCCTGGTCCCTCCTCTTCTGTGGATCCCCAGGGACCATGTGACATACCAACCACTACCCCCAACTAGGCCCTCAGAGCACTGGGGCCTCACTCACCTCCCCAGGGGCAGGACATTGACTCGCTTCTGTACCTCCAACAGCCTCTCAGAGTCTCTGGTCAGTGCCACGGCATGGCTGTAGGAAGGCAGGGGGCAAGAGGGTCAGGGCATCCTGGGCCCTCCTTTCCATCACAGCCCCTCCATGATGCCCCACCCACCCACCCACCCACCTCAGGATCCAATGGCTCCAGCGAATGGGCTGAGCCCTCTGCAGGTGTGTATACCCTGGGAAGAGGACGTCACGTTCCCTGTGGGGGAAGAATAAGGGCAGGGCCTGAGGGGTACAGGAAGTTCAGGCAAGGACTGCCTGTGACACCTGGGACCCTGCAGGCCTGGCCCCTACAAGGAAAAGCAGGGCAAGCCTACCAAGGATCTGCCTGCACAAGAAAGCAAGGGATCTCCTGGGGACAAACACATCATAAAAGAAGCAGCCAGAAGTGGGGCGATCCAAGGACTAGGCCAGTGCCATGGGGCCTCCCAGGAGTAGGACTTTGGCTTAGGACCAAAGGTGATTAAGTCTTCAGTGCTGAGCAGCGGTGAAAGCAAAGGAGGAGACACATGGTGGGTACCCCGTGGCGGGGAGTCATGTTTGTGGGCACTCAAGAAGCTCCCAAGGACTCTAGAAGAGCCAGGGGCACTTTAAAGTGGGTAAGGCAGGGACACACGGTTCTGGCTTATTTTTGTTTTTAATAAACAGCTTTACTGAGATATAATTCACATACAATTCACCCATTTAAACTTTACACCTTAGTGTACAACCACATCAACTTTAGAACATTTTCATCATCCCAAAGAAGAAACCTTGTAGTCATTAGCAGTCACTCCCTATTTCTCCCAGCACCCCCAGGGTGACGGTTCCTATGCCCTTGTTTTCCCCCAGGTGGTAAGGTCTGTGAAAAAGAGGTCACAGGGAGCTGGGAAAGAGGAAGGGTTAACCCTATCTCTGACACCAGGTAGGGCCTTCTCGGCAGCAAAGTAGCCAGGTCTGCAAGGAACAAAGCCAACGCCAAAGACATGAGGCCACAGAAGCCAAAGCTTGGGATGAGGCCATTGGGAAGCAGCTTTGGGGATGGGGGGGTGGAATGAGGACATAGGGCATAGGCAGGCTAAAGAGTGACCGTGGCTGCCCCAGGCACAGCCAGCCCCCTTCCTCAGGCTTCAGGGCACCTGCCTAGTGCCTTAGCCTCCTGCTTATGAAGCCGCAAAGAGTGAGCTCGCCCTGCCTGCTGAGCTTGGCTGGCATGGGAGTAGCAAAGAGCAAGAAATGCCCCCATTCCTGGCTGCTTGCCTCACTTAGTCTAGGAGTTCCAGGATGCCCATGAACCCCAGGCTCTCCGACCCTCTTCACCTCTGCCACCTAGATCTGCCTGTCTTAGGGGAGAGGAGCCCCCGGCTGCCCTCATGCCCCTCTCTGCCACCTGGGTGTCCATGGGAGACTCACGCCTCTGCCCGGTCCACCATAGTTCTGATGAGCTCCCAGAGGAGGGCGGAAAGTTTAGAGCAGTTCTGTCGCATCCACAGCCTGAGGTCTGTGACCACCTGTGGGGAGGAGAAGGCAGCACTCAGGGAGACAGATGTGTTGCTTCGCTGGGGAACCAGACCACTGCCAAGCCCCAAATCTGCCTCCTGGGTCCCCCAAGATTGGGAAGGCATGGGGCACGGGGCAGAAGAGCTAGCAGCACCTGGTCATTCCGACTTCGTCCCGTGTGCAGCTTCCCTGCAGTCTCACCGATGAGCTCCTGGGGGTGGAGGGAGGCACGGGGTCAGGGTCTGCCTGCTCGTGGCCCAGTGGGGTCAGCCCAGGCACGCCCTGGTTCCTCCCTCCCTACTCCTGGTCCCTGCCGTCTCTGCCCAGGCTGCCTGTTCTGGGGTCTGGCCTGCACTCTACCAGTGATGAAAGGAACAGAATGATGGCGCTTATGCTCCAAGTGACCAAGGGCCAGGTGAAGAGGGGAGGCCAGGGGAACCTGAGGGGGTCGTACCTTCAGACGCCGCTCATTGGCCGTGTGAATATCTTCATCATTGGGGCTGAGTTTGAAGGTGCCCTGAGCCCACTCCTCAGCCACCTGTAGCAGATGGCAATGATCCCAGGGGCCAGGCATCCACAGTCAAAGGGCCCCATCCCTGGTTGCACTCCCACTCTGATCACTGACTGTCTCTGTATAGGAGCTGAGTCCTGGGGGCGCTCCACAGGAACAGTGAGTGTTCCACAGGGGGTGCAGTCACCGCCCCCAAGGGAGCAGCTCTGGCCCAGCCCTCCCTCCCCCATGAGCCATGGGCATTAAAGGATGAAGAGAGACAGTTTAAAGGGCACCTCGACATTTAATCACAGGAAATGACGTGCATGGAGAGCACTGTAACCTGTGCTCAAGACTTGGTAGGGGCCTGGGACCACAGGGAGGAGCTCTAGGATGGCCCTTAGGGTGGAGAGAGTACCTTGTCAAGTCCATGGAGTATCTGGTCCATCTCAGCCTTGGTGAGGAGCCCCGCCTTTTCCAGGCCCCGGCTGTAGGCCTTGCTGCCCTGCACATCCACCTCCCACAGGTGCCGGTCATAGGCAATGGATGAGTTGAACTTCTCCATGATGGGGTCCACTGCTCCCACAAACCGGCCACCCCATAGCTTCCCACTCTGGCCAGGAGAGCAGGAGCAGTTAGTGTCCTCCCCACCCTTGAGGATAGTGCCTCTCACAAAGGGCCTGCAGGAGAGTTATGAAGCCTGATGGCAGTGGGAACCAGCAGGCAGGGTTATTCTCACTGGACAGACAAGGAAACTGAGGCTCAGAGAGGATCGGGAACTTGCCTGAAGTCACTCAGGGAGTCAGTGTGGGAATGTGGCTGGACACTGAACTTAGGGTTCTTTCCTACCATGTGACACTTCACTAAGGAAATGATGGCAGGGTACAAGACACCCTGAGACCACAGCAGAGTTTCTGGGACCTTTTGTCACTGACCAAGGGGAGAAGTCACTCTGGAGTCCAGAGTCTGAATCCAGCTGATATTCCAGTGCTAACGATAAGAATCCTGGCTAACATGTAGTGCATTCTCACTGTGTTCCAGGCATAACTTTAATTGCTTGGCATGCGCGGACGGAAACTCTCTGAAGCAGGTACCAAGTGTATCCTTGGGGAAACAAGGGGAAAAGCAAGGCACAGAGCAGTTACACGGCTTGCCCTTGCTGGGTGCGGTAGGGCCAGGACTGTGGCCCAGCTATCTGCAGCAGAATGCAGGCTCTAAACCCCACATTCCACCAGAGCTGCTCTGATAGCCGTGATACCCTGAACTTTTGTGGCAGGGACAGGCAAGAAGCACCTGAGGGGCCCCATCAGACTCAAAAGACCAGCATCTCTTTACCACAGCTTGGGGTGGGGCCTAAGATCCCAACCCCCACCACTTCCTTGGAGAGCACCTCTGACACATTTGCTATCATTGGCTTTCTAGAAGGTCACTAGCTGACCTTCTGTCCCTCCAGGAGCCAAGGGCAGAGGGGTGGGACAGAGACACCTCTGTTTTGAAAGAGGGCATAGGCCACAGCATATGACAGATGGGGGAGGGGTACAGAACACATGGGAGCTGCTTTAGCTCCCAAAATGCCAAGGATTAGGAGAGTGTTCCCTGGGTGAAGGTAGGCATGTCACTTCTCCGCCAACTTTCCTGTGGAGGGGGAGTTTATAATGGCCTCTGGGGACCTATGTCCTCCTCTGTCCCCCTGCAATGTCCAGGACCTCTTCCAGCCACCTGATTGTGGGTATGTTATACAACCTCTCTAAGCCTTGGGATTACTGCTCTATAATATAAAGTCAAGAGTAGTACCTACCTGATAGACTTGTGAGTATTTCATTAGATTAAATTTACTAAGCTCATACATAGCACAGTGCCTGGCACCCAGTAACCTCTCTTAGTAAGGGAGGGGCTGAGGGCCGCTAGAGCCAGGCGGTGCTTTAGAGCCACTCCTGGTTCTTGTGTGCACCATGGGGGCCTCCACTGTGCTCTGGCCCCAGACTGTGAGCTGACCTCTCACTGCCCAGCAGCCTTGGCTGCCAGAGGACTCTGACCTGTAGCAGCAGCCTCCACCCCCCTCAACCTTTTGAGCCAGATCCATCCCTTACCCTCCAAGCCTAGATCTCCACAAAGCACCACGTGGGTCCTGACTAGTGGGGCCAGCAGGCCAGGGCCAACCAGCCAGGACTGAGAGCCAGCCCACCCCCCTCAGCCGGGAACCTGGCACTGCCTCTTCCAGCAGGCCTCTGGACTCCCTGCCTGGGTTGTTAGTAATAACAACTACTTAACAAGTGGGGCTGCAGCCAAACCAATTAGTACCAACCCACGGGACGGCCTGGGGCCAGCAAAAGTCACCTGATGCTCTGGTCTCCTGAAGGCAGCCCACTCTGTATTGGGGCCAAGCTCCCACCCCACTGGCAGGCTTAAAAAGACCCCAGATGGAGGCCAGAATGAGGTGCCATCATTTGGGCTCTGAAGACGGGGGGTGGGGGGTGGGTGGCGGGGGGGGGGGGGGGGGGTGGGGTAGGGGGGAGGGGGCCTAATGTGCGGGGAGAGAGCACTCCTCTAAGCTAGGACACATCAAGGCCAGAGTGATACCTTTGGAGCAGGACTGCTTGAGGTTGGAATGAATGAGCAACAGCCAATTTAGAATGCACAAGGGAGGGGCCCCTGGGTAGCTCAGTCAGTTGAGCTTCGGCTCAGGTCATGATCTCATGTTCATGGGTTCGAGCCCCGCATCAGGCTCTGTGCTGACAATTCAGAGCCTGGAGCCTGCTTTGGATTTTGTGTCTCCGTCTCTCTCTGCCCCTCCCCTGCTCGCACTCTGTCTCTCAAAAAATAAAATGAAACATTTAAAAAAAAAAGAATGCACAAGGGAAATAACCTGTTGTTACTGTATCTTTAGCCACCATTTATTGAGCACCTACTATAGTCCAAAAACTTGGCCCTGTGCTAGGCATTCTACATATGCTATTACACCCTCCTATGAGGTGGGCTGGGAGATCAAGTGACTGCTTCAGAAACCAAATTTGTTTGCCTCCAAAGTCCAAGCCCTGATCCAGAAACTAGCAGGGCAGGCATTCTTATCCAGTCTATTCAAATGGGCAAACTGAGGCCTAGAGAGAGGAAGTGACTTGCTAGCTAATGAGGACCAAAAAGGACTGGAACCTAGATCTCTGGTTTCCCAGGCTCCAGGTTCCTTCATTGGCATCAAGCAAACAGCCCCTTTCACCTGAAGGGTTCAAAACAATGACCTCATGATCCAGTACCTTACAGAGGGAGGTGGAAATCTATTATTATTCCCATTTGCCAGATAAATCAACTGAGGCCCAAGGAAAAGAACTTGTACCTAGGACTCCTGCCACTCAGTGGTCAGGAAGAGAACCCAGGAGTCCTCTGGCTCTAAAGAGGAGAGGCCAGTGAGACAGGAAGCCACCAGGCACTGGGGCCACTGGGGCCACAGGGCATGGTCCCCTACCTCCTGGTTCTTTCCACAAGCCAGAGTCATGTGGACTCTGCCAGGTAATGACAATTGCTACAACAGGAGAAGGGGCGCAGGGTGGGGACTGACAGAAGGACATCCGGAAAGCAGGAATGAAGAGGTGAGGAGGCTGAATCAGTGGGCAGCTCCTTTCTTGCCCCCTCGCCGGAAGCGCTGTCAGGCCAAGGCCACCTTCCCTAGCAGTGTGGGTTGGTGAATGCCACACAGGCCCCTGGGGAGCGGGGAGGGGGAGAGTAGAAGTCCGCGCAAAGATCTTTCCCAGGCTCTAGCAAGTGCTCCAGGAAGAACCCACCGCCTGGAGCCAGAGGAGACAATTACCGGCAGGGTGGCTGGCGGCGCGTCCGACATAGGGAAATCCCGTGTGCAGGTCACGGGCCCTGGCTGGGTCCCAGAGCGCCCCTCCCCCTCGTTTGGAGACTCGGAGGACCTGGGTCCCCGAGGTCCCACTCACCTCCGATGCCATGTTGGGCGGTTCCTCGTCGTTCAGGAGCCTCGGTCGTCCGGGTCTGGAAGACAAGCCGGGACTGACGACCTCCTCCGACCCCTGGGTGGAGTCCCTCGGGCGGGGCGGGTTCTGGGCTCCGGCGCGGCGTTTGACCCAACGCAGCCCGTGGGGAGGCGGACGTGGGCAGTGCCTAGGGCGCGCGCCACGGTCCTCGGCGTCCTCCGCTCCGCCCGCCGCGCGCGTCCCTCCCGTCCCGCCTGCCCGGCACTCACCACCTCCTGGCCGCGCGGTCACCCTCTAGCCAGCCACCTGGCGGGGTTTTTCTGGCCCAAGGAGCGTCAGCCCCTGCTCGGCCCTTGCCCGCCTCCTGGCGGCGGCCGCACCAATCCCAGGCGGCCTGGCGAGGTGGGCGTTGCCTCCACCCTCCAACACCGGCTGTGGGCGGAGCCTTCTCTGGAGTCGCTTGGGGTAGAGCGGCCCCCAGGGCGGGGTAGGGGCAGTGAGGGTGGTGCCCGAGCGACAGCGCTGAGGGCAACAAACTGTGCCAGGCGTTGGAGACAGTAGGCTAGGCCTAGCAGGCTCACAGGATACATAAGGTGAAAAGGCCTGCCCGATCATTCATTCATTCAACAAACACGTGCCTGGCACCTCAACTCGTTGGGCCAGGTAGAGTTAGACCCTGAAGAAAAAGAAATACCTGCCTCAAGAAGCCCTGACAAAGCTTGGACAGGTGTTCTGGGAGCATTTAAGGCAGCGTGGAAAGGGTGTCTGCTTGGGGTTCCCAGGGAAGATTTCCTTGATCTGATCAACTATTCAACAGAAACAACAAGCTGGCTTCTAGGCGCTGGTGGCACAGCATCCAATTTCTGCCCTGCAATGGCTTCTGGTGATGTCCCCTGAGTTGGGTCTTGGAAGAGGAGAGTTAGCTCCCCAAAGAAGAGGATTAGAAGTTTCCCTGCAACGAGAGTAGCCTGGGCAAAGCCTGGGAGGCCAGAATGTGAATAGCCTGCTTGGAGAACAGGAAGCGGTCAGAGTGGCTATAACAAAGGGGTGGGGTGGGCAGGAGCGGTGGGAGGTAGGTTGGGGCAAGATTACGAAAGGCTCTGAATGTCAAGAGAGACAATTTGGTCTTGGTCCTGTAGATCATAGAAACCAACAGATTGGAATCACTTGCAGTTCCTAGAATGTATCAGGCTGTTTCAAGCCTTCTTAAATGCTCTTTCTTCTGCTTGGAATGCCCTTCCTCCACTGTCTCACTATTTCCCATTTATTCACTGGTATTCTAGCCAAGCATCATCAATGTCATCAATGTCAGGGAGATTCCCAGATGACCCAGATATCCAGCTCTGTGGTCGCACTGGATCCTATAGGTGCATCTAGTAGTCTTTCCCTAAATTGGGAGCACTGTAGTTGTGAGTTCTGGGTTTTCTTCCCTACCCAACTGAGAGCTCCTTGGAAGCAAGGCCTCATCCCCTTTATCCCTGTGACCCCCCAGCCATTTCCTGTCTTCTCCCACAGAAGTCCCATAACTGGGCTGCATCAGGCCACAGGTGGACCGAGATGTGGAAGCCCATGAAACCAGCTCTGAGCCATGTGGTCCTCTAAACTGCAACAGCATTGTGGCAAGTCCCTGGGATCTACCTGCTGGGGTCTGAGGCCTGACATAGCTTCCTGGGAGGCCAAGTGTGAAAGCCAGCAGTACTCTGCAAACATGAGCTCACATCCCTGAATATCAGGCAACACGCAGGGACCAACGCTCTGGCAAATGAACTGAGGCTGGAAGGAGTCAGGGAAGACATCTGGGAGCAGGGCTATAAACACAATGCATAACACAGGTAGTACTGTAACTATAACACCTAACACAGTGGCTCAACTGGTGCCAGACTGTGCTAAAGCCTTTACACGATCGATCTTCCTTCACAACAGTCCTGTTTATAGATGGAGAGGCTGAAGCTGCAAAGGGTTAGGGATTAGTGAACATGCCCCATGGCAACCAGTTAGAAGGAGACAGTCTGGCTGCCCACACATGACAGAAGAGAGACTGTGACCCCAGGTTTGCTTGCAGCAAATAGCAAGCTTGTCCTGTGTGGAGGTCCCTGCAGGGTTGGGGAAGGGAACTCAGGAGAAGGAGGAAGACAAAGAGGTAGCATGAAGGCTTGTGAAGAAAAAAACCCAGATGAATCAAAAGAGTCTGCAGCTAAAACCCTGACTGTAGACACTAAAGTGGGCATGACCCTTTATATGGAGGAAATGTCCTTGGCACTTAGGACTCATGAGAGCAGAGCAGCCAAGTTCTCTTAGAAAAAGCTGAGATCCCCGAACAAAACCTCGGGGAGCCTGAGAGAGGCTCAGAGAAATGTGCCTGCCAGTGGCCAGTCTATAATCAGCTCAGAGAAGATGGATAGGAAGGACAGGTCCTCTCTAACCACCAGGAGGCCTTCATCTGCTACCTGTAGTCCATAGAGAGGTCAGACAAGGGATCTGAAGAGTGACTATCTCAGACTTTCAAGAGACAACATTCAGTCCATACAATAGTCTAGCCACTCCTGCCCCAAGTAGGCCGTTTAGGGGACCCTAAGGTTGGTGTAGGAGCATGACTAGAAGGAAGACTGGGCCTTGGGTCATGGTGGAAATCAGTTGCAAGAGCCATATTCTTGGGGGCCTCTTTGATGACCAGCAGACTCAGCTTCCCTTCAGACTTCCAGAGTGTGGCTGCTAGAGTTTGGGAACCGGGTGAGTCCATTCCAAGGGAATTGCTAGGGTTGCCTAATCCTATAATGCAACAGAAGTGGTAACTGAGATTGGATCAAATTCCCAAGCCTTAATAAATGAAGCCGCACAAATTCACTGCCAGAAGACCCAGACTAAAAGAAAGGCTAAGGGAGTTCTTCATGCTGAAGGGAAATGACTTAAGATGAAAGCTTGGGTCTACAGGAAGGAATAAAAAGCACCAGAAGGGGCATCTGGGTGGCTCAGTGGGTTAAGTGCCCGACTCTTGATCTCAGCTCAGGTCTTCATCTCAGGAAAGCCCCACATTGGGCTCCATGCTTAGCATGAAGCCTACTTAGAAAATAAACAAACAAACAAACACCAGAAAGAGCAACTATGTATTGAAGACTTTATTCACTTTTCTTAATTTCCTTAAAGACAAATGAGTAGGGGAGCCTGGTTGGCTCAGTTGGTAGAGCGTGCAACTCTTGATCTCAGGGTGTGAGTTGGATCCCCATATTGGGTGTAGAGATTACTTAAAAATAAAATATTAGAAAAATAAAGACAAATAACTATTAAACTAAAAATAATAACAATGTATTGTTAGTTTTATAGCAAAGTGGAAGAGGATACTAATGGAATTATACTGTTGTAAGGTGGTTATGTGATACATGAAAAGATATACTAATATCAATTCTGGGCAAACTGGAGTAAGTTAAGGATTCATAATGTAATCCTTAGAGCAACCACCAAAAAAAGATACATCTAAAAACCTAAAAGATGAGATAAAATGGAATATTAAAATATTCTTGATCCAAAGGAAGTCAAGAATAAAGGAAACAAATACAGATAGAAAAAAATAAGATAATAGACTTACACAACTGTATTAATAATTACATTAAGTGTAAATGGGTTAAACACTTCAATTAAAGGCAGAGATAAAAGGCAGAATGCACTTAAAAAAAAAGTAAGATCTGGGGCACCTGGGTGGCTCAGTCGGTTAAGCGTCCGACTCCGGCTCAGGTCATGATCTCATGGTCCGTGAGTTCGAGCCCCGCGTCGGGCTCTGTGCTGACAGCTCAGAGCCTGGAGCCTGTTTCGGATTCTGTGTCTCCCTCTCTCTCTGCCCCTCCCCTGTTCATGCTCTGTCTCTCTCCGTCTCAAAAATAAATAAACGTTAAAAAAAAAAAATTTAAAAAAAAAAAGTAAGATCCAACTGTCTGCTGCGTACCAAAAAAATCACTTAAAACATAAAGACGTAGACATAAAGACATAAAAGGGATGGAAAAGATATACCATTTAAGCACTAATCATAATAAATCTGGAATAGCTGTATCCATATAAGACAAAGTAAACTTTAAGGCAAGAAATATTACCAGAGATAAAGAGGGTCATTATATAATGATAAAATTATCAATTAATCATTAAGTATTAACAATCCTAAATGAGTATGTTCCTAAAAACACAGCTTCAAGGGGCGCCTGGGTGGCAATCATATTAGTTAGCATTCTCCCGATCTATCTATCTAATCTGTTTCTGTCTGGCTTTTCTCACTCAGCATAATTATTTTGAGATTTATCCATGTTATTACATGTATCAATAGCTCAATTCTTTTTATTCCATTGTATGGATATGCCCCAGTTTGTTTATCCGATGTCTGTTGGTGGACATTTAAGTTGCTTCCAATTTTTAGCTATTACAAATAAAACATGCAGGTACAGGGGCGCCTGGGTGGCTCAGTTGGTTAAGTGCGCGACTCTTGATTTCAGCTCTGGTCATGATCTCAAGTTTGTGAGTTCCAGCTCTGCATCGGGCTCTGTGCTGACAGTGAGGAACCTACTTGGGATCCCCTCCCTCCCTCTCTCTACCCTTCCCCAGCTTGTGGTCTCTCTTTCTTTTAAAATAAATCAATAAAACTTTAAAAAAACTCATGGCAAGTCTTTCTATGCACATATGCTTTCATTTCCTTTGGATAAATACCTATGAGTGGGATGTCTGGACCATATGGTAGGTGTATGTTTAATTTTTAGGGACTTACCAAATAGTTTTGAAAAGTGTCGTACAGGTGTACTTTTCCCACCAGCAGTATATGAGAGTTTCAGTTCTGAACATCCTTGTCAACACTTCAAATGGTCAGTCTTTTAACGTTAGTCACTCTTATGGGTGCATAGTATGTTTCATTAATGCTTTAATTTGCATTTCCCTAATGACTAATGCTGAGCATCTTTTCATGTGGTTATTTGCCATCCAAGTATTATCTTCTTTGGTGAGGCACTATCTTGTTTTTTCTTTGTTTTAACAGCATTTTTCTTGGAGCAAAAGTTTTTAATTTTGATGATACAAGTCCCTTATCAGATGTATGATATATGATCTGCAAATATTTTCTTCCTATTCTTTAGATTGTCTTTTCACTTTCTTGTTCGTATTGTTTGTAGCAGAAATGTTTTTAATCTTGATGAAGTTCAATTTATCCATTTTTTTCTTTTGTTGCTTGCACTTTTGGTGTCATATCTTAGAAAATATTACCTAACTCAGTCATGAAGAGTTACTTTGTTAATTTTCAGTTAAAATTTTCTGTATGGTGTGAGTTAGGCATCCAATTTTATTATTTTGTATGTGAATATGCAGGTTTTTTTGTACCATTTGTTGAAAAAAACTATTGTTTTCTCCCCTTGAATTATCTCGACGCTCTGGTCAAAAATCAATTGACCTAAATGTAAGGCTTTATTTCTGGATACTCCATTCTACCCCATTGACCTGTATGTCTACTTTATGCCAGTACCATACTATCTTGATTAATGTAGTACCGTGGCAAGTGTTGAAATTGGAAACTGAGTTTTCGAACTTTTTTCTTCCTTTTCAAGATTGTTTTGGCCATTCTGGGTCCCTTGTATCCTCATATGAATATTATAATTAACTTGTCAATTGCTGCAAAAAAAGGTCAGTAGGGATTTTGATAATGACGTATTGAGTCTGTAGATCAATTTGGAGAGTACTGATATTTTAACAATATTAAGTCTTCCAGTCATGAACACGGGATGTTTCTAATTTAATAAGATCTTATTTAATTTCCTTCAGTAATATTTTGTAATTTTCAGGGCACAAGTTTTGCACTACTTTTAATAAATTCATTCCCAACTATTTTATTCTTTTTGATGTATTATAAATGGAATTGTTTTTCTTAATTTCATTTCCCAACTGTTCACTGTTAATATATAGAAATACAATTGATTTCTATATATTGATCTTGTATCTCAAAATCTGTCGAAAATTTTTATCCAGCAGTTTTTTAGTGGATTCCTTATGATTTTCTACATACAATGTCATGTCATCTGCTAATAAATAGTTTTGCTTCTTCCTTTCCAAACTGAATACATTTTTTTTTTTGCCTAATTGCTCTGACTAGTCCCTCCAGTACAATTTTTTTAAATGTTTATTTACTTTTGAGAGAGACAGAGACAAGAGAGACAGAGCACAAGCAGGGGAGGGGCAGAGACAGAGAGGGAGACACAGAATCCAAAGCAGGCTCCAGGCTCTGAGCTATCAGCACAGAGCTGGGTGTGGGGCTCTAACTCAGGAACCATGAGTTCATGACCTGAGCCAAAGTCAGAAGCTTAACCAACTGAGCCACCAGGGTGCCCCCCTCCAGTACAATTTTGAATAGAAGTGATGAGAGTGGACATCTTCATTTTGTTCCTGATCTTAAGAGGAAAGCATCCAGTCTTCTACCACTAAGTATGGTGTTAGATGTAGGTATATTCATTTCCTAGCATGGCCATAAGAAAGTACCACAAACTGTCATGGCTTGAAATAACAGAAGTTTATTCTCTCACAGTTCTGAAGTCCAGAGTTTGGAATGAAGGTGCCGGCATGGCCATGCTTCTTCTGAAGGCTCTAGGGAAGAAGCCTTCTTTGCCTCTTCCCAGCTTCTGGTGATTCCGGCCAATCCTTGGCATTCTTTGACTTGTAGTTGCACCATTCTGATCTCTGCCTCCATCTTTACATGCCCTTCTTTCCAGTGTCTCTTCTACGTCTTTGTATCCAAATCTCCCTCTCCTTTTCTCTTAGAAAAATACCAGTCATTGGATTTAGGGCCCGCCCTAATCCATTATGACCTCATTTTCACTTGAGTACAATGCAAAGATCCGATTTCCAAATAAGGTCATATTCACAGGTCCTAGGGGGGCTGGGACTTGAATATATTTTTCCAGGGGGATGGGTGGTGGTGGCATAATTCCATCCACTACAGTCAGGTTTTCATAGATCCCGTTTTCTCAGGTTCAGAAAGTTCCCTCCTATCCCTACTTCATGGTTATTTTTCTTTAAACCATTGGTTATTTTTTTTTAAATGTTTATTTATTTTTGAGAGAGAGAGAGAGAACACAAGTTGGGGAGCAGCAGAGAGAGAGGGAGACACAGAATCTGAAACAGGCTCCAGGCTGAGCTGTCAGCCCAGAGCCTGACACGGGGTCCGAACCCATGTACCATGAAATCATGACCTGAGTCAAAATCCGATGCTTAACCAACTGAGCCATCCAGGTGCTCCACCATCAATTACGTTTATAGAGATTTAAATAGTAAAAAAAGGACGCCTGGGTGGCTCAGTCAGTTAAGCATCCGACTTTGCCTCAGGTCACAATCTCACAGGTTGGTGGGTTCGGGCCCTGCATCGGGCTCTGGGCTGATGGCTTGGAGCCTGGAGCCTGCTTCGGATTCTGTGTTTCCCTCTCTCTCTGCTCCTCCCAAACTCATGCTCTGTCTCTCTCTCTCAAAAATAAATAAACATTAAAAAATTAAAAAAAAATAAATACTAAAAAAAAATCTTATCTATTTACTTATGTAGTTAGCATTTCCTGTGCTTTTTATTCCTTTGTGTGGATCCAGATTTCTATCTGCTATCATTTTCCTTTTGTCTAAAGCATTTCCTTTATTTTTCTGTAGTACCAGTGATGAATCCTTTCAGGTTTTGTACATCTGCAAATGTCTTTATGTTACCCTGTTGTTGTTTTGAGAAATATTTTTCCCACATATGGAATTCTGAGTGGACTTTTACCCCCAGTATTTTAAAGATGTCGCTCCACTGTCTTCTCATTTGCATTGTTTCTGATGACAAATCTGTCAGCCTTATTTTTGTACCTCTGTATGTAACATGTCTTTTTTTTCCTCTAGCTGTTTTATATATATATATATATATATATACACACACACACACATATATATTTATATATATAATATATTACATACATACATATGTGTATATGTATGTATGTAATATATTATATATATATTTACATATGTATTTATATATAATTTTTAGAGACAGAATGCAAGTGAGGGAGAGGGGCTGGGGGGGGAGAGAGAGAGAGAGAGAGAGAGAGAGAGAGAGAGAGAATCCTAAGCAAGCTCCATGCTCAGTGCATGGGGCTCTATCCCACAACTCTGGGATCATGACCTGAGCCAAAACCAAAAGTGGGAAGCTCAGCCGACTGAGCCACCCAGGCGCCCTTCCCTCTAGCTGCTTTTAAGATTTTTTTCTGTATCATTGATTTTGATACACCTTGGTGCAGTTTTCTTCATTTTTCTTGTGCTGGAGATTGTTGAGCATCTTAGGTCTGTAGATTTATAATTTTTAATATTAAGAGATCTTTCCACCCTCTTCTTTCTCCTCTTTTTTAGATACTCCAATTATTTGTACATAAGCATGAAGTGTCCCACAACTCATTGATGCTCTTTTATTTTGGGAGATTCTATTTCTTTCTGTGTTTCATTTTGGATGGTGCCTATTTTTATGTCCTTAATTCACCAGTCTTTCCATCTATAATATCTAATCTCCTGTCCATCCAATTCAGTATCTCCAATCTTGTAGTTTTCTTTCCTTTTCTTTTTTTAACACACAGCTGTTAGTGCATCTTTAAAATATCACAAAGAAGTCTGAAAAATCTGGCATCTTGTGGTTTCTGTAGCTGAACTAACTTAGGTCTTATTCATTAGCCTGCTGAACTTTTTCTTTCTCAGAAACAGATACCATCCAGAAATTTTCTGATATCCTTATTTTTAACTCTTGTGGGTTGCTGAATCAAAGAAGCTGAATTTGATGTAAGTTCAATGTCATTTCCTTCAAGAATTAACTCATCTTTCTGGGGAGATACTGAACAGGCAATGCCTGACCTCATCTGAACCCAGCAAACAGATGTATTTCATATTTCAACAAGAGAACCATTCTCCTGAATAACAACATTGATGGGAAAGTGAACATACACATGATGTGGGAAACAAAGACAGAAGGAAATGGCAAATAAAATTAAATTTCCTTATAACCTGCAGCCTGCTGGCTAATACTTGAGGCAAGCAGAGGTTTCTCCAGGAACTCCCTGCTATCTTAATGCTAATGCTTTGCCAGAAGGAAAACCAACCTTAGCTTGACAATAGCTAGGCCTCCAGTATCCTGGGAGTCTTCTTTAGCATATGAAAATCTCATTGGAAGCTTCACCTTGACTTTACCTCCCCCAACTCCCTATTAGATAACCAGTTTCTTTTCATGGTCTTGCGGCAGCTCTTCCTGCCCCTGGGTCCTGTCCTGTGCTTTAATAAAATCACCTTTTTGCACCAAAGACATCTTCAAGAATTCTTTCTTGGCTGTCGGCTCTGGACTCCACCACCCCACCATCACCCCCAGAAAAACTCAACACATAGACTTCATCTTGTAATGGAAACACTTTAACACTCTCGACCATGTGTTTTGTACATGACTACGATAGCGTGAACAGTAGCCACTTCCTTTATATTTCCCCACCATTTGTCAACTCGGAGCCTCTACTTTTTCTTTCCAAGGAAACTGAGTTCTACATTGATGTAGTTGAAGTCCTTTCACAGGTTTCCTCTGGGGGCCTTCACAGTAACTAATAGTATAGCCCTTCAGAGTGATGTCAATGTTTTCTGGAATGCTGAAGGTCTGCTTGAGAATGATCTTCCTTCTCATGGTGGATGCAGCAAAAAAAACAAAACAAAAAACAAAACAAAACAAAAAACCCTCAATTATTTTAGTTTTCAACTCTAGAAGTTTGATTTGGGCTTTTCTTAAAAATAATGTTTAGTATTTTTTTGAAAGAGAGAGACAGAGCGTGAGTGGGGGAGAGGCAGAGAGAGGGGGAGACACAGTATCCCAAATAGGCTCCAGGCTCTGAGCTGTCAGCACAGATCCCTACACGGTGTTCGAACTCACAAACCGTGAGAACATTACCGGAGCCAAAGTTGGACACTTAACCTGAAAAGGAAAGCTGGTGAATGCAAATAAAAAGGGCCAGCCAGATTTCCAAGGCCAGAAACTCCCTTTGCATGCCTTTGACTTCTGCAATCTAGCTTGCCTCTTGCATCATCTAGCAGACAGGAACCAGAAGCTTGACTATACTAGTCCCGCCCACCCGGAAGCACATATGTATAAAAGATCAGTAAAACCTGAGTGGGATGCTCAGCTTTTGGAGATGAATCACTGGGCAGGCAGCAGTCTTTTCTGATTCCCTAAGTACTGTCGCTTGTCCCTTCCTGGGCGCCAAGTATTTGCTGTAACAAACCGACTGAGCCACCCAGGTGCTTTACTTGTTGGCCATTTCTGTATCATCTCTGGAGAAGTGTCTGTTTATGATAGGACAAGATAGGATTCAGTAGGCAGAGAGGGAAAGATTAGGGCCTGAGGTCCCTGAGTGAGGAAAAACACCTATTTTGGAACAATGCTGGGAGTGTCTGACCACAGCAAACCCCCTCAGGCATAAGTTTCTCTTAAGAATGTAACAGACCCCGCCTACTCTCCCTAGGTTTCCCCTCTGGAATTTGACCAAAGACCTAAGTATGGCCATAGACCACCCCTCATACAATGGAAACGAGCCAATCGGGAATAGACAACCCAAGACCCAGAGTTATCAAGCCAATAAGGGTAGAACCTGAGAAGGAACAAGGGGGAAAGGACAGGGGAGGGCTGACCAGTGATGAGGTTTTTTTGGGTGATAGTGGGGTTAATGGGGTATGAAGTCAACAGCCAAGAAAAAATCCTTGAAGATGTCTTTGGTGCAAAACGGTGATTTTATTAAAGTATGGGGACAGGACCCATGGGCAGGAAGAGCTGCCCCAGGATCATGAGGAGAGACTGGTTATCTACTATGGAGTTAGTGGGGGTGGGGGTGGGGTGGGGAACTCAAGGTGAAGTTTCCAATGAGATTTTTTTTCTGTTTATTTATTTTTGAGAGGGAGAGAGAGCATGAGTAGGAGAAGAGCAAAGAGAGAGAGACACAGAATCCGAAGCAGGCTCCAGGCTGTCAGCAGAGTCAGATGCAGGGTTCGAACTCCAACAGATCATGACCTGAGCTGAAGTCTGATGCTTAACCTACTGAGTCACCCAGGTGCCCCTCCAATGAAATTTTCATATGCTAAAGAAGACTCACATGATTCTGGAGGCCTAGCTATTGTCAAGCTAAGGTTGTTTTTTCCTCTAGCAAGGCATTAGCATTAAGATAGCAGGGAGTTCCTGGAGAAACCTCTGTCTGCCTTAAGTATTTGCCAATGGGCTGCAGGTTATAAGGAAATTGAATTTTAGCTGCCATTTCCTTCTGCCTTTGTTTCCCAATCAACCAGAACGTTATAAAACAAGGACCCTTGACTATAGTCCTCAGGCATTTACTTTTGAATGTCCCCTCTCTGTAAAGAGAGCTTTTCTACTATTCTTCCCTTCTAATCTTAAACTCTGATAAACTTTTGCCTGCTGCACAGTTTCTGTCTACCTCTTCATTCTTTGAAGTGGTGAGACAATGCATCCTGGGTTTTGTGGCAAAAAAATCCTGCAACACATTCAAGTCCTCAACTTAGCTTTTTGAGCATATGGAATAGTTATAATACACGTTTTAATGTCTTTCTCTGATTTATTAATCTGTTCATTATCGGTCACATTCTTGTTTCTTTACACATCTAGTGGTCTTTGATCAGATGCTAAACATTGGATCTTTATCTGGTTAGGTGGTGGATATTTTTGTATTCTGATAAATCTTTTTGAATTTTGCTCTGGGATGCAGTTAGGTAACTTGGAAACAGTTTGATCCTTTTGGGTTTTGCTTTCGTTAGTTGCTAGACAGGTCAGTAGTGATGCTCAGTCTAGAGCTAATTATCTCCCACTAATGAGAGAAGACTTCCCTTAATACTCAATGAATTATAAGTTTTCCCATTCTGACTGGCATGAATAAGCATTGTTTCCTTTAATCCTTTTGGATTGTTCTTTCCCCATATTCAGATACTTTCCTCACATGCATGCATTGATTCAGTAACCCACTGAATACTTGAGGACCTTCTGTATATCTTCGGAGTCCTCTGTGTAGCTCTCTTCTCTCCGTTACTCTGTTTTATGAACTCTAGAGGCCTCTGTCTCTCGCGGCTCCCCACGTTGCCTTCTCAACTCAGGGAGTCTGCCAGACCCTGCCTCAGTTCTGCCTCCCCACATCATGTCCAGAGAACTTTCTCCAAATAGTAACCTGGATGATTATAAGGCTCCCTTCTTTTATTTCCTGTCTTTCCGAAATCATCATCCTTCATTGAAAATCTTTGTTTCGTGTATGTTGTCTTTTTAATTTTTTTGTTGTTGTTTCCTGTGCGACGATAAGTCAGGTCCAACTGACTCCATCTTGGTCAAAAGCAAAAATCCTGTGGTTGATATTTAATACAAAAGATAAGGGTGGGGGGCGCCAGGGTGGCTCAGTCGGTTAAGCGTCTGACTTCAGCTCGGGTCATGATCTCACGGTCCGTGAGTTCCAGCCCCATATCTGGCTCTGTGCCGACAGCTCAGAGCCTGGAGCCTGCTTCGGATTCTGTGTCTCCCTCCCTCTCTGAACTCTCCCTGCTTGAGCTTGGTTTCTGTCTCTCTCTCAAAAATAAATAAACGTTAAAAACAAAAAAACAAAAAAACAAAAGATAAGGATGGTGGAGTCAGACTTATCTTGGTTTAAGTCCCAGCTCAGCCACTGGGATGTAATTAATTAATTATTATAATTAATTAAGATTATAATTAATTAAAAAATTAATTAATAATAAACATAATTAATTGTGCATTGATTAATTAAGCATTAATAAGCATATTGATAAGCACTTATTATTATTATCCACTTATTAAGTGGAGGGAAACTTCTATATCCTAATGCCTTTCTGATTTTTTTTAATGTTTAAAAGACATCTATTTTTTTTTAAGTTTATTTTGAGAGAGAGACAGAGCACATGAGTGGGGGAGGGGCAGAGAGAGAGGGAGAGAGAGAGAATCCCAATCAGGCTCCACACTGCCAGTGCAGAGCCTGATGTGGGGATCAAACCCATGACCTCAGCCCAAGTCAAGAGCTGGACGCTTAACCAAATGAGCCACCCAGGCACCCCTAAAAGACATCTAAAAGTCAATATGTTCAAAACTGAATCCCTGATCTTCCTTCCAAATGTGGTCATCATTCTGTTGAATGGCAACACCATCCGATTGCTCAGACCAAAAGCCTTAGTGTCATCCTTCACCCCTGCTTTTCCTCCTACCCAAATCCAGCCATATAATCCTGTTGGATCTATTTGGAATTACATCCAGAATCTGATAGTTTCTCCCTACTCCACTGCTTCTTCCTGGACTGAGCCACCATGCACCATGATATTTTGCCTTCCCATTCTTGTCCTTGCTTCCACCCTTGCTCTTCTAGGATCTCTTCTCAACACAGGTGGCAGAGAGATCCTTTTATAATTTAAAGTAGATCATGCCATTTCTCCGCTCAAAGCTATTATTCGAGGGCTCTGCATTTCACTGAGTGAAAGCCAGTGTCTTTCCAGTGGCCTAGAACTCAGTGACCTGCCCTGCTCCCTCCTTCCTTATACCTCTCTACCCTCCTCTCCTGTGACTCTCCTGTCACTCAGCCACTCTCTACTCCAGCCATACTGGCTTCCTGTGTTCTTCAAACATCCAGGCATGTTCCTCTGTGCTTTATGCTTCCTTATACTTCATACTTCCTGCTGTTCCCCTTATCTGGAATGTTGCCCCAAGTCTCCCCATGTCTCACTTCCTCACCTTCTTCATGTCCCTGCCCACCTGTCACCCTCTCACAAAGTGAGAACCTCCCTTAACTGCTTTGTTTAAAGGAGAAATTTGCTTCTCCTTCTTTCTCTGCCTTCTCACCTTTATTTTTCTCCACAGCACTTATCACTCTCTGACTTGCTATGTTTGTTACTGTTTGTTTATTTACAGTAGTCCCTGCACACTAGAATGTGAACAGGGATTTCTGTCTGTCTTATTCTTTAACCTATTCCAAGTACCTAGATCATTGAAGGAACACAGTAAGTATTCGTTAATTGAAAAAAACGATGAATAAATGAGTAAAAATATCTAGCTTGTATGATTTGTTGTGAGAATCTGAGTTAATGATATATACACAGTTCAAGACTGGATCTTACAGCTACATAATCAGCATTCAGTGCATGTGTTGTCATTGCTATTATTGACAATAACTGAACTCCCAGGAGAAGAGAGAGACAAGGAGGAAAGGGAGAGCTTCTTACTTCATCACGCCTCCTGAGCATCATCTTAGGAAATTCCAAGCACAGACTCCTGCCTGAGGAAAGTAAAAAATGTTAAGGAAACAATTTAAAGGCAGGCTGAGGTGTTCTCTCTATATAAATAGGGCAATAAGCAAATAACAATGAGAGCTAATAGCTCTGTGTGCCAGGCACTTGCTAAACACCTTACATATTGGTTATCTCCTTAAATCTTCACAACCAGCTCTTGTGGCCTATGCTATAATTACTCCCATTCTACTGATGAGGATACTGTGTCTGGGAGGGATTGAGTGACTTTCCCAACAATACCCAGCTAGGAGGTGGCCGAGCTGGGAATTGAATCCCAACGGTCTGGCCGCAAAGCTCATGTTATGTGCAGGACAGCAATAACATTGGTATGCCAAGACGTTGATTCATCAGAAATTAATTACCTGAGGGATCAAGTTAACAAGAACTTACCAATAGGAGCACAACTAAATCTTTTTTTTTTTTTAAGTTTATTTATTTATTTTGAAAGAGACAGGGAGAGGCAGGGAGAGAGAGAGAGAGAGAGAGAGAGAGAGAGAGAGAATCCCAAGGAGACTCTGCACTGCCAGCACAGAGCCCAACGTGGGGCTTGAACTCAGGAAATTGTGAGATCATGACCTGAGCTGAAACCAAGAGGGTGACACTCAACCGTGAGCCACCCAGGTGGCCCGGGACACCACTAAATCTTAAATGACAATCAATTGTTTTTCCAGTCCCTGTGGTGAATACAAAAGTTGCACAAGTAGTCTTGAGGCCTGTGGGTTGCTGTACTCTTCATTTGCTGAATTAAGATTGACCATACATACCTGGTGTTGAGTATGCGGGAGACAGCCTGAAAGAATGGTGTGAGGCTTGACAAGAGCCCAATCTCACTAGCTCTTCGTGGAGACAGCTGTTGGTGGCCCAGCCTGGCCAGTGGACTCACTCCTGGCAGCACTTTAGAAGGACTCAAGTGGCAGTTAACTATTCTGGAGTACACTTTATGACAGGTTCTGAGAGTCAGAGGAGCCAGGGTTGAATCTAAGCCACAGTGCTCCTTGAGTGTAGCCGCAGGTAAGTACTTACCCTCTTGGAGGTTCAGTAAAAAGGGAATAATGATACCCATGCCTTGAACATTGAGTGAAGAAGAAATCATATACGTATAATGCCTGATTTATGCTAAGTACTCAGTGAATGGTAGTTGCCATTATTAATAAAGGAAGGCCTAACGGGCCAGGATGATGCTAGTTTGAAATAATAATAATAATTAGGACAACTATTTATTCAGTGCTTTTCACATTCAAGGTACTTGAACATGCACATCAGTTATCTATCACTGTGTAACAAAACATCCCAAATTACAAAACAACAACTGCGATAATTATTACTTTCGATCATTCTGGAGTTTGAATGGGCTTAGCTAAGAGGTTCTGGCTAAAGGTTTCTCATACAGTTGTATGGACCTGGAGTCATTTCAAAAACTTCTTCATCAGTCACAAGTCTGATGCCTGGGATGGGATGATTCAAATGGCTGGGGACTGCAACAGTTTGTATAATTGTATGATCTCTCCATGTGGTGCCTCCAGCCTAATGGTGTGAAGGTAGCTACACTTCTTATGGGGTGACTCAGGACTTTAAAACCCACGTCCTGAGAGAGAGTCAGATGACAGCTGCATAGCTTTTTCTGCCCCAGCCTCAAAAGTCATGTAGTGTCACTTTCACTGCCTTTTTTTTTTTTCTTAATTAATTTATTTTGAGAGAGAAGGAGAGAAAGTGCACATGTGCTTGAGATCAGGGGAGCAGAGAAAGACGGAGAGAGAATCCCAAGCAGGCTCCGCACTGTCAGCACAGAGCCTGATGTGGGGGTTCAATTCACGAACTGTGAGATCAGGACCTGAGCCGAAATCAAGAGTTGGATGCTTGATCATTGAGCCACCCAGGTGCCCCCCTTCCACTGCTTTCTATTCATTACAAATGAGGCACAAGTCCAGGCCATATTCAAGGTGGGGGGAATTCGTCTCCAGCCCATGAAGGAAGAGTGTCCAAACAATTTGCAGACATGCTTTAAAACCGCTGCATGTTTATCATCACATTTAATCTTCTTAGAAGGTAAACACAATTATCGCTACTTTACAGGTAGGGAAATTTAGAGGATTAGATGCTTAGAAGATTAAGTGACTTGCCCCAACTCATAAAGTTACTAGGTGGTGCAGACAGAATCCAAACTAAGGCCAGCAGTCTGACCCTAGAATCTGTGTTCTTTTTTTTTTTTTCCTCCAAATTTTTAAAATTTATTTTTGAGAGAGTGTGAGTGGGGGAAGAGTAGAGAGAGAGGGAGACAGAGGATCTGAAGCTGGCTCCACGCTGACAGTAGTGAGCCCAATGCAGGGCTTGTACTCACAAACCATGAGATCATGACCTGAGCTAAGGTGGGATGCTCAAATGACTGAGTCACCCAGTTGCCCCTAGCATGTGTGTTCCTAACCCCTATGCTATGTAAATCACACTAGACAAAAGATAGAAAATATGTAGGATATTTGTTCATAAGCTCTCTTATGTAGTACTTCCTAAATACCAGCACTTTTCAGAGAACTATGTAAGCGCATGGTAGAGGCCCCAGGTCTCAGGCTTAGGTTGCCTGGGCTGGGAATGGGGGCTCACTGACACCAAGGAGCCTCCGGAAAAACATTCCCTCCCAAGAGTGCAGAGTGAAGGCTCCGGCTTGGTTGAAAGGCAGAGAACTATGTGTTACATTATTTTTTAAAATTAATTAAGGGGCACCTGGGTGGCTCAGTCGGTTGAGCTTCCGACTTCGGCTCAGGTCAAGATCTCACGGTCGGTGAGTTCGAGCCCCGCGTCGGGCTCTGTGCTGACGGCTCGGAGCCTGGAGCCTGTGCAGATTCTGTGTCTCCATCTCTCTCTGACCCTCCCCCACTCATGCTCGGTCTCTCTCTCAAAAATAAACAAACATTAAAAATAAATTAAAACAACAACAACAACAAAGGGAACACCTGCGCCCCTATGTTTTAAAAAGATAAATAAATAAATAAAAAATAAAATTAATTAATTCAGGGGCTCCCGGGTGGCTCAGTCGGTTAAGTATCCGACTTCGGCTCAGGTCATGGTCTTGTGGTTCGTGAGTTCGAGGCCCATGTCGGGCTCTGTGCTAACAAACAGCTCAGAGCCTGGAACCTCCTTTGGATTCTGTCTGTCTCTCTCTCTCCCTCTCTCCTGCTCATGCTCTGCCTCTCTCTGTCTTTCAAAAATAAATAAATGTTAAAAAAATTAAAATTCATTCATTCATTATTCATTCATTCATTAATGAAACTTACATCCAAGTTAGCATATAGAGCAATAATGATTTTGGGAGTAGAATCCAGTGATTCATCCCTTATGTATAACACCCAGGGCTCATCCCAACAAGTGACCTCCTTAATGCCCCTTGTCCATTTAGCCCATCCCCCCACCCACAACTCCTCCAGCGACCCTCAGTTTGTTCTGGTATATATATCTGGTATATATATATAATACTCCATATATACTCCATATACCAGATATATGGAATATGGAGTATATATGGAGTATTACTTGGCAATCAAAAAGAATGAAATCTTGCCATTTGCAACAGTGTGGATGGAACTAGAGTGTATGATGCTAAGTGAAATTAGAGAAAGACAAATAGTATATGACCTCACTTATATGTGGAACTTAAGATACAAAACAGATGGACATAGGAAAAGGGGAGGAAAAATAATATAAAAGCAGGGAGGAGGGCAGAACATAAGAGACTCTTAAATATGCCTTACATGCTGACTGTCCCTGTACCTGGCCCCACAGACTCCAGCAGCCAGGGAATGAAAATAAGCTAAAGTAGCCTAAGACATCTGCAGCAATGGTGTCAGGTAGGAGGCCAAGCCTCAGCACCTGGGGACAATTGCACCTTGCTCTGCTGCCATCACTGCAACAAGTTCAGTGGCAGCCACAAGAGAGGGTCCCAGAGCTCTGCCTGTGCTCACGTGTGTGTGTGTGCATGTGCACACACATGATACCGTGAGACACCTGGATCTATCTAGGAGTCATTTGAGGGATTTTTGGGATTGGGGACAGTGAAAAAGCAAGACAGTCTGCATAGAATAAAGGAATTGTATGGGAGTTTATTCGTTTTTCATTGCTGCTATAACAAATGCCCACACAACTCCCACAGATTTATTATCTCATATTTCTATACGTTAGAAGCCTCACGTGGCTCTTACTGGGTTAAAATTAAGGTGTTGGCAGGGCTTCAGTCCCTTCTGGAGGCTTAGTGGAGAATCTGTTTCCTTGCCTTTTCTGGTTTCTAGAGGCAACCTATATTCCTTGGCTCATGGCCCCTTCCTCCAGCTTCAAAACCAGGAAAGTTGCATCTCTCGGACTCTTCTTCCATCGTTACACCTTCCTCTAACTCTGTCAACTGGGAAAGATTCTCCTCTTTAAAGGGACCCATGTGCTTAGGTTGGGCCCATCCAAATGATTCTGGATAGTCTTCCCATCGTAAGATCTATAACCTTGATCACATCTGTAAAGTTCGTTTGGGCGTATGTGGTAACATATCTTCAGGTTCTAGAGGATTAGGGTTGGGACATCTTTGGGGGACCATTATTCTGCCTAGCATATGGAGAGACTCCAGGAAAATGCCCTTGAATGGGGCTGGCCACTCATTCCCACCCCACTCTCCAAATCGTGCACTGCCGTGTAACTCATTTTCTTACTCACTAGAAGCCTTTAACTCTACTCATGTCAACTGTTCCAAGGTAAGGTGGGTAGTGAAAGGCTTCATGACTTTTCCAAGAAGGTGGACGGTATATCCACAGTAAGGGGAAGTAGATGACATCCATACGTCATCATATACTTAAAGCTTTCTTCGTTCAAAATCTTATTTCCTTGCTTTGGATTTTTGGGAGATAATAGGTAACATTTTTTTTCATGCTTGCCAGATGCTATTCTAAACACAACAACTCTGTAAGGTAGGTACTGGATTTAACTCAGTCTGGGTGGCCACAGAGCCCACATCTATAACTACCACACATGACTGCCTTATTCCTGTGGGTCCCCAGGAATACAACCCATGATTAGAAGTCACCACGGGTCTACAATTCCTGCTCCTGAGATGCTAAAAATGATCACAACCTCGCTGGGCTTTGTCAGTGTTTCCTTCAAGGCCTTGACCATAGGCAAACCTTCTGTGTTCATCCTCATTGCCAGCTTGAGGGTCCAGGACTGTTCAGACAATGGACAACAGCCATTTCAGCAGAGGACTGAACACTGCATGGGATTTGCCTCAGAAGAATGAAAGTTTCGCCTGGCCTCTCTCCCCTACACTTTCCACTTTGGTGCATCTAAAGTATCTAGCGCAGAACAGGGAGGCATCCCGGTTGTTGCAGGTCCTAAAACTGAGAGGTAAAGTTGGGGTAGTGCCGGCGCACATGGGTGTTGGGAGTTGGCCAGAGAAGAGGGAGCACCCTGGCTTTGACACGTTGTAACTCGTTTCTGAGCTTCACTTTCCTCTGTGTGAAATGGGCTGATCATTGTACTTAACTCTGAGAATTCCTGAGGGAAGTAAATGAGAGCATACTAACGCACACATCCTCATGGAATCTTGAGGGGATTAACTAGCACACCCTGTGAAGAGCTGAGATCAACTCGGTGGCACCTGGTAAGCACCAAGTAAGTCTTTCTATTCTGGACTCTCCCTGGGTGACTTAACCTCAAAGACTTCAACCTCAACTACTTACACCTTCAAAAGTTTTTGCTAGTTTCCTTCTGAGCTCTAGACCTCACAGCTCTGTGTTCAACAGGACATTTCCCCATGGAAATGGGGCTTGCTCATGCTCCGGGCCTTCGTATATAGTACATGGTCCTTCCTAAAAAGCCAGCTGTTAAGAAAAAAAAAGCCATTTTCTAGGTTTTTATACTTTGGGTAGCGAAGAATGAGACTCCTTATGCAGTCTCAGGTTAGGAGAGCTACAGGGAGGCCCTGAGTGGGGACAGGCTAGGGAGGAGTTTCAGTCATTGACTAGCCCAGCTTTGTTGGCTGGATTATTTCATTGCACAAGGTCCTTTTGGGCAGCCTTCCCTTGGGAGAAAGGGCCTCACTCCTGATTACTTGGCTGCCCTTAGAGAATAGGCAGAGTGACTCCATAGGGTCCTCGAAGTCTTAGGGTGGCTTCCCTTGGAGAACCTGGAGCTTAGCTATTTTATCATGGGGCCCTCAGAGGTACTGACCCCTCTTCTGTGGGAGCCCATCCCTGAAGCCTTGGCTTTGGGTGCTCCTCCCCACAACCAGCTCAAACACTCCTGGCTTTGAGACGCCTCTCCACCTCATTAGTCATTCTCTCCTCTGCTTCATCGCGTGTAAACACTGTGTATTATAGTTGTTGATGTCCAGAGCTGGTTCCCCAACTAGGCTGTCAGCTAGCCAGGGCGGGAGGTGTGGATTATTCATATTTGTATCATCACCACTAAATGGGCCATCGCTACATATTTGCTAAGTGAATACACAACAAGCATCGTTAGTGCTGCTTTGTGGGGCCCACTGGCCTTAAAGAAGTTACAGGGGACCCTCTACACAAATCAGACCAGCTGGGTCTAGGGTGGCATTTACTTACCTGCTGATTTTTTAAAGTAAATTAGTTGTTTTTAAAATAATATTTTTAAAAAATTTTAATTTTTTAATATATTTTTGAGACAGAGAGAGACAGAGCATGAGCAGGGGAGGGGCAGAGAGAGAGGAGACACAGAATCTGAAGCAAGCTCCAGGCTCTGAGCTGTCAGCACAGAGCCCAACGCGGGGCTTGAACTCACGGACTGTGAGATCATGACCTGAACTGAAGTCGGATGCTTAACGACTGAGCCACCCAGGTGCCCTAAAATAATATATTTTTTTTTAATTTTTTTTTTTAACGTTTTATTTATTTTTGAGACAGAGAGAGACAGAGCATGAACAGGGGAGGGGCAGAGAGAGAGGGAGACACAGAATCGGAAGCAGGCTCCAGGCTCTGAGCCATCAGCCCAGAGTCCGACGCGGGGCTCGAACTCACGATCCGCGAGATCGTGACCTGAGCCGAAGTCGGACGTCTAACCGACTGAGCCACCCAGGCGCCCCAAAATAATATTTTTTATAATTTGAAAATAACACGTGCATTGAAAAACATTTTTGAAGTTCTGAGTGTGTAAAGTTAAATGCTAAAAATTCCTCTTATTTCTCTTCCAAACTAACCCCCACAGGCAAATACCAGTAAAACACTTTTTCGACAGCTTCATTGATACAAAATTCAGATACCATACAATTTGCTTATTTAAAATTGTATACGCAGTGTTTTTTGATATATTCACAGGGATGGACAACCATAACAACATAATTTTGGGAAATTTTTATTTCCCCCAAAAGAAATTCAGTGTCCATGTGCTTGCTTTGGTAGCACATATACTAAAATTGGAAAGTTCAGTGTCCATTAGCTGTCACTCCCCATCCCTAAGCAACCACTAATCTACTCCCTGTCTGTATAGATTTGCCATCCTGGACATTTCATATAAATGGAATCATATAGAATGTGGTCTTTTGTGTCTGGCTTCTTCACTTGGCATGTTTTTTTTTTTTTTTTTTAATTTTTTTTTTCAACGTTTTTTATTTATTTTTGGGACAGAGAGAGACAGAGCATGAACGGGGGAGGTGCAGAGAGAGGGAGACACAGAATCGGAAACAGGCTCCAGGCTCTGAGCCATCAGCCCAGAGCCTGACGCGGGGCTCGAACTCACAGACCGCGAGATCGTGACCTGGCTGAAGTCGGACGCTTAACCGACTGCGCCACCCAGGCGCCCCTCTTGGCATGTTTTTGAGGGCCATCCATGTTGTAGCAGGTATCAGTACTCAATTCCTTTTTTTGCCATAACACATTTTATTAACCAATCATCAGTCACTATTAACAATTTAATACACCTCCTACAGTTGTTCAGATGGCCTGAATTTGAATCCCTAGTGGACAAGTTCCTAGATGACTGATCTTGGGTAAATCATAATGTCTTCAAGCCTGCCTCAGTTTCCTCAATATTAAAATTTGAATAACAAAAGAATTACCCCAGAGTGTCATAGTTGTATTGTCACAGTAATTAATATTTGCTGAGCACTTACAATGTGTCTGGTACTTTATAAAGATTACCAAACAGACCTATGATTTACATAAGAGGGAACTGGGGTTAGGAGAGGTTAAGTAATCTCCCAAGGTCCAACAGCCTCTAAGAAAGTGATGGAGGCAAACAGAATCACAGGCCATCTGACTGCAAAGCTTGCACCATTAACTGTTACTGTAATGGAATAACAAAGTGCTTAGTAAGTGCCTTGCAAAGAGAATGAATTTAGCAAATATTAACTGATACAACTATTAAAAAAGCAGAAAAAATTAGCAATTGACATCTCATTAAAAATTTTTTTTTTAATGTTTGAGAGATAGAGACAGAGCATGAACAGGGGATGGGCAGAGAGAGAGGGAGACACAGAATCTGAAACAGACTCCAGGCTCTGAGCTGTCAGCACAGCTGATGCAGGGCTGGAACTCACAAACAGCAAGATCATGACCTGAGCCAAAGTCAGACACTTAACCGACTGAGCCACCCAGGCGCCCCATACATATCTTTTTTTTTTTTTTATGCTTATTTATTTTTGAGACAGAGAGCGAGCAAGCAGGGGAGGAGCGGAGAGAGAATCTCAAGCAGGCTCTGCACTGTTAGCACAGAGCTGAATGCTGAACGTGGGGCTTGATCCCACAGACCATGTGATCACGACCTGAGCTGAAATCAAGAGTTGGACACTTAACTGACAGCCACCCAGCCACCCTGCAATTGACATATCATTTAAAGACACTTGCTATTGTTAATATTTTGGCTATTTCCTTCCAGTCTTTAAGAACTATTTCAGACATATCCAAAGTTTAGAAGATAATGAACCTTCCATGTCTGTTTTTTTTTAAGACATAAAATATAGTACATTAGGTGGCTCTACCTCATGTGCCCTTAGGTATTTTTTCCCTGTGCATTTTTCTTTAGATTATTAGAGTAACACCACATCATTTTCTATCTTTTAATTAAAAACCCTATCTTAAGCATTTCCCCTAGTGTAACAAATATGCTACATGATTTCTTATGGCCGTATATATAATACTGGGTGGCTGAAACATGATTTATCAATTCTTCATTGATGGATATTCAGGCTATCTCCCTGAAAAAAAAAATCACTACAAAACCACCCTTCTTCAAGCATCTGATAGTTCCCTTTAGATAAATTCCTAGAAAGGCTGGAAGGTCAGAGTCTTACCCTTACAGCTTTTTAAAAAAATGTTTATTTTTTTATTTTTGAGAGAGTGCGAGTGAGCGCTAGTAGGGGAGGGGCAGAGGGAGAGGGGGTCAGAGGATACAAGCAGGCTCTGCGCTGGCAGCAAAGAGCCTAAAGAGGGCTCGAACTCAGGAACTGTGAGACCATCACCAGAGCCAAAATCCACGCTTAGGGACTGAGTCACCCAGGCACCCTTACAGTTTTGTGTGTGTGTGTGTGTGTGTGTGTGTGTGTGTGTGTGTGTGTGTGCGCCAAATAGCTCTCAAGAAGAGTGATAACGAGAAGGGAGGCTGAGGGTTTTTCCCTTTTAAGACGTTTTATTCAATTACAACATACATAAAAGTGTACAACTCACTGAATTTTCAGAAACAGAACACATGGCGCCACACCCAACATCAGGATCATGAAACAGAACATTTCCAGCAGCACAGAGCCGCCTTGCGCCTCCACCAGGCGTCCCTCAACAGTTTCAAGCCCCGCAACGTGAAATGCACAGAAGTCTGGCTGCATTGAGGTCTCCGCCCCGGTCCGCCAGGTTCCCGGCATGCAGCGCGGCGATCCCGACGTGCCCCGCGGCGCGCGGAGCCGGCTACCCGGTGAGCTGTGAGGAAGGCGGGAGCGGTGGCGGTGTACCGTGAGGCTGCGTGTGTGCTGGCGGGCGGAGGCGACAACGCGGGGTCGACATGGAAGTGTAAGTCATCCAGGGCGCGTTCCCGGGCTCGCGCAAGTGTCCACAGCTGGGGACGGCTGGGTCGAGGGGACCCGAGGGCGCGGGCATGGAGCGCACCTTGTACGAGCGTGGGAGGGGGGGTTGGGGAAGGCTTGGGGCGGGAGGCGGGGAGGAAAGGGGACCCTCGCTCTGCCTCTCGGAACCTTCGACGCTACTCCCACCCTGTGCTTGGGACGCGGGGCCCAGCGTGGCTTGGCCTGACGGTCTATCAGTGTGCCTGCTTCCTCCATCGTTCATATCCTAGCGTGACCTGGTTCCCAATGGGGAGCTCAGCCCGGTGTTCCGGCGGGGACTTAGACGGTGTAAATCCCTGAGTCCGCCCTGGGGGTACCTGCAGGAGAGATGGAGAAGTGCTGGATTAGAGTTTGGGGCTTACCTTGGGGAGCCCTAACTGGGAAGAAGGCCTCTCCGAGTTTGCCCAGCTGTTCGCCTTGCAAGGGAAGGGGCGGGTTTTCTGGGAAGAAGGAAGTGCTGGAGCTAGGACTGGGACCTCAGAAACCTTCGTGTGTATGATGTTTGCTTATTGTGCTGCGTGCAGATGAAGTTTTTGCTGCTGCTCCGCATGTGGGTTTTTCCATGGTTCACATTAACTTGTAGGTATACCCATATCGTGTTCTCTTTGGCATTGATTATTTAATACTCACATTTTCCTTTGTGTTGTTTTGCTTCATGTTTAATGGTCATGTATACTACTATTTTTTCAGATTTTTAAAAAACACAACTATATATATGTAACAAATGAAAGCTTCGTGAAATAATACTTTTACTGTATTCAGTACACTGTTCTATTGTTTCTTATTAAAAAAGAAGGATGGGGCACCTGGGTGGCTCAGTCGGTTGGGTGTCTGACTTCAGCTCAGGTCATGATCTCACAGCCTGTGAGTTCGAGCCCCGCGTCGGGCTCTGTGCTGACAGCTCAGAGCCTGGAGCCTGCGTCAGATTCTGTGTCTCCCTCTCTCTCTTCCCCTCCCCTGCTCATGCTCTGTCTCTCTCTCTCTCTCTCTCTCTCTCTCTCTCAAAAATACATAAAAACATTTAAAAAAATGAAAAAAGATGGATGACCCACTAAATTGATTTTGCAGTTCCTTAATGGGGCTTAATCTACATCTTGAAAAACATTCAGATATATTACTGTAGCCCAAGCTATTACCAATTTCCCCCTCTTTACTAGAGTATTCACTGTCATTAAACAGTCCCGCTTTAATTTATCCATCTTTAAAAATTCTTTGTCCCCATATTCCTGCCCACTTATTGCTCCATTTCTGCTTCCCCTCAGAACAAAACTGCTTAGAAGTGTTTTTACACCCTCATTCTTAGAAGTGTTTTTATTCCTTCATTCTCAGTCTGTTGGGCTTTTATCCACACCAATCTATAGAAATGGTTTTGTGATGATTATCTGAGACCTCCATCTTGTCAAATTCAAAGGTTGATTTTCTGCCCTCAATCTTCTTGATCTCTTAGCAGCAGTTGATACAGAAACTGTCAATTGTACTTTAAAAACAAAACAAAACGAAAAACTCTAGAAACTTGGGCCTTGCAACATGCTGTCTGCATTTTCTGCTACATCAAGGACTGCTTCTCAGTCTCCTTTCCTGGTTTATCCTTCCTCCCTTGCTTGGCTTAAATGTTGCAGTATCTTACGGCTCAGTCCCAGGACCTCTTTCTCTTCACACCCTCCCCTTGGTCATTTTACCCATTTATATGCTGATGACTCCCAAAAGTGTATTTCTAACCGTTTCTCTCATCATCCATCCAATTGCTTAGTCCAGAAATCAAGCCCTCCTTCCTCACCCCTAAATCTAGTCCATCAGTGAGACCTGTCATCTCCGCCTTCAGTATATTTTGTATACAGTTACTTTTCACCATCTCCATAGCTAAATGTAGTCTGTCATCTCTGGTCTAGATTAGTAGCCTTTGGCTTCCACTCTTGTCCCCCCCTCTTCTGTTTTCCAGTCAGCAGACAGAGTAATCTTAAAATATTAATTGGATCAACACATCCCCTATTAAAACTGTTCACTTTCTGTTGTACTAAGAAGAAATCCACATTCCTTACTAGGACCTATATGACCCTGTATAACCTCACCTATTCACCAACCCTCTCTTGTGCTACTGTCCCCACCCCTAAACACACACACTTTCCACTGGCAGGTAGTTTCTGTAATCTTCCAAGCCCTTTACTATCTCAGGACCTTTGCTTTACTGTTCCCTCTGCCTGGTATACTTTTCTCTCTGTCCTGCTCTCTCTTTATCGTTTTGATAGTTCAAGTTGAATGTTGCTTTTCCTCTTCAGTCAATCTAAAATAAGTCCTTTTGTCTCTTACAAGCACCATAGTTTACTTTTCTTTTGAATAATTACAAGTGGTAATAATAGATGTATGTTTACCTGTTTGGTGCCTTGTCTCCCTCCTGAGAACGTTCCATGAAGGCAGGGACGCATGCATTAGACATTCAGCAGATAGTTGTTGAATTAAATAATATAACAGTACTTCATTAATTTGATAATTTAATTAAAAATTCATATAATTGAGTTAGCTAGTTTCCTAATTGCTGAGCATTTTCTGATTTTCCTAAGTGAAATGGTTTGAATCAAGAGTTTTTTCTCCTAAAGCAACCTATCCATTTCTCCCAAGGACTCATTGACTTATTAACACTAGTCAAGAATTTTGCAGTGAGCGATTTATGGGAAAGTGAGGTTCCCAGAGAGTGGAAGGACCCCTGAAATGGAAAGGTCTGGAGGCCTAACTTTAGTTCCTGCCTGGCCACCAATATGAGGTATGATCTCTGGCAGGTGTGGTCCTTAGCATCTTTAGCAGAAGCCTGAGTCTCTACGAGGACAAACATTGTACCTCTTTCCGGCATTCCTAGGACCTGGAGGGAGGAGGCATGAAAGGAAAACTTCTCTGAGTTTTTACTACTTTTTCCCCATCAGTTGATGAGTAAATACTTACTGAGTGAATAATACATGTAGACATACACTATAAGTTTTTTTTTTTTAAGGTGATGAATATTTATGCTTTATTTGATTGAGTGCTAGAATTTAAAAAATAAAAACTTGTTCACCCTCATTTGGATACATTTTCCTTGGGTAAAAAGTTACAAAATATTCATAGGAAAATTGACTATTGGTATATATAAGGTATTTGCTATTTGGGTAACTTTGTCTAATGCCTTGGGATTGTTTATATACCTGGAAAGCTTTGTGTTCACTCTTTTATTCTTGAATTTAATATACATAGGGAAAATGGACTATCTTCTCTATAATCCTTTTGAGATCATGTCAGAATTCCTTCATTTTACAGCTGGAAATACTGAGATTTAGAGAAGTTGGCCGAACAGGTCCTGTAACAGGACTGGAAAGAGGATATTTTTTTGCTAGCTCCCGAGAGAATGCTACAGATTAAACAGTTCATTGACTTTGAAGGCTGCCCAGTTTTCTTGTACTTTAGTTTTTCAGAACATGACTTGAATCAAAGGTTGAACATAGGAGAATTTGAGCAGTTCTGTTCATCATTGCATGCGTAAATTAACTGTGTGGCAGTTAAAAGGTGCTGTTTGCATGTGTATGTGTGTTTCTAAAGAAAGGTCTGCCAATAGATCATTTTGTTCTGTTTATTCAGAATTCGATTTTCCAAAGTAGTTGTTTGCATCCCTTAAATGACTCAGCAAGTTAAGCAAAATTACACATTACATTTCAAATAGCAAGTCAACTTCAGTCAACTAATTCATTACTTAAGGAGATTAAGTAACTCCTACATGTAAATATAGATTCAAACAATCTTTAAAATTCACTTGGAATATTTGCTTTAAACATCTGTAAATAAAATCAGTACTAGTTTAAGTCCTTTAGGAGAATATGAAGTTTTGTGTAGGTGGGGAGTTTCTAGAAGTCTGAATGCTTGTGAATGTATTACATAATACTGAAGTGTAAGTTATATAGAGAGCAGACAATTCCTGCTCAGTAGAAACAATGGCTTATAAACATATAATTGACAGATTATAGTTACCCTAAAAAACATTGGAGGAAAATGCATTTTATGTCCTTAATTATAAGTTATACTACTGTCTTTTTTTTTTAACATTATAGAATTCTTTAGTTTTACATTTCCATTTTTCTCAACTTTTTAGTTTGAAAAATTCCAAACCCATAGAACAGTTGCAAAAAGAACACCATAAATACCTTTATACCCTCTATCTAGAGTCACCGTTTGTTAACATTTTGATATATTTGCCTAATCTCTCTCTCTCTCTCTCTCTCCACACACACACACACACACACACACGCTACTGAATCATTTCAAAGTTGGAGATATCGTGTCATTTTATCCAGTCATAAAAATGTATTCTATTTAACTGCAATACCATTGTCACAACCAGGGAATTTAGCACTGATGTACCAGTATCATTAAACTACAGCCTATATTAAAATTTCTCCAGTTGTCCCAACAATGTCATTTTAGCTGGATTTTTTTTAACCACCGATTCAAGATCCTTTCAAGAATCATACATTTTTAATTGTCATACAACTTGTAGTTGTCATAGTTCTTTAATCTCCTTTAAGAACAGTTTCCTAACTTGTTTTTGTGACATTGACATTGTTACAAATGACATTGATATTTGAAGAGTCTAAACCATTTGTTTTAAAGTATGTTCCTTAACTTGGATTTGTCTGGTTATATCCTCATGACTGGATTCAAATTAAAAATTCTTTGACAGGGTTGCTGTAAGGGATGTGTCTTTCTCAGTGCATCGCATCATCATTGGTGCTATTAAATTAGATCATTTGATTTAGTTGATGTCTGTCCAGTCTTGCCATACCCTGGTCCCAGCAACCTGCCACTTAGTGGTGGTTATAGTAGGATAAAAGCTGTTTTTTTTTTTTTTTTTAACGTTTATTTATTTTTGAGACAGAGAGACAGAGCATGAACGGGGGAGGGGCAGAGAGAGAGGGAGACACAGAATCGGAAACAGGCTCCAGGCTCTGAGCCATCAGCCCAGAGCCTGAAAAGCTGTTTTTAAAAAATTTATCAATATATACATTTCATTCAGGAATTGAAATGAACATAGTCCGTTTTATAAAAGGTAGATATTATTATGCCCATTGACATTTTAATTGAATAAAGGAAAGCCCAGCACATATTGGCATTTACTCTATTAGTATTTACTGGGTAAAAAAATTATTTATCTTCCTAATATAAGAATAAATTAATAAGTCAGCTTCTGCCAACCAGAATCTCTAAGATGTGGTACTTGTTTAAACATCCATTGTTCTCCTGGCCCCCAAACACAGGTTCATTAAAACACATGTACAAGAGAGTGTCTCTCCTTTGTATATTGGTTTTAGTAAAGACAAATGATGTTCTTTGGCTTCTTGCATTAACAATATCAGCTCAGGCAGTGGGGCAATAACTTGAAATAGCCAAGGACAAATTTCCCAAGGCATGGGATAATTCTCCATGACAGAGGAGAGGCCATGATTTGGAAGTGAAGTTGTAACAGTGACACCTGACCCCTTAGCCTTGAGGAAAAATAACATTTGTATTATTTTCCAGTCTGTTCCAGCAAGGGATCTCTTAGTTACAGTGTATTTTAGGACAAACAGGGAGTTTTAACTCAATTTCAAGCAAAGATAGGAAAAAGCCTAGTGGGCTGACTTCTTGATTGAGTAGGCAGAGATGACATGTGGTTTCACTTGTCGTTTTCAGTTTGGTTTTTTTTTTTTTTTTTAACATTTATTTATTTTTGAGACAGAGAGAGACAGAGCATGAACAGGGGAGGGTCAGAGAGAGGGAGACACAGAATCTGAAACAGGCTCCAGGCTCTGAGCTGTCAGCACAGAGCCCGACGCAGGGCTCGAACTCACGGACCGCGAGATCATGACCCGAGCCGAAGGCGGCCGCTTAACCGACTGAGCCACCCAGGTGCCCCTGTCATTTTCAGTTTTAAGTGAAGCATATCATATACACTGATTCTGCATATCCTTCTTATGTTAGATTACTTTTCAGTATGATATTCTTTGTGACCTGAGTGCAATTGTGGTTACTTGGGCAAAGCAACACTTTTGTGAAATCTCAGCTATTTGTTGAATGACCAGCAGCATTTGGTAAGGTTCACATGTTGACTTGATTAGAGCTGACGTCACTGTGCTGCTGACCAAAGTCCCAGGTTGGACCCTTATGGTAGCCACCTGCTCGTTTTGCGTTATTGATTGACTAGGGAAATCACCCACCTCTTTGGCCCACGTTTTTGAAATTTTATGTGAGCATTTTCATTACACAGCTCTGCTCCTGGTTTAGTAACAAACTGTAGTCTTTATTATACATTATGTCAAGTCCAGACGTCCTCCTGAATTTGTAGGATTCTGCATTACCGATTTCTATTTGTCCAGTCTCATTTTTCTTTTTTTTTTTTTTAATGTTTTTTTATTTTTGAGACAGAGAGAGACAGAGCATGAACGGGGGAGGGTCAGAGAGAGGGAGACACAGAATCTCAAACAGGCTCCAGGCTCTGAGCTGTCAGCACAGAGCCCGACGCAGGGCTTGAACTCACAGACCACGAGATCATGACCTGAGCCGAAGTCGGCCGCTTAACCGACTGAGCCACCCAGGAGCCCCTCAATTTCATCATTTATAAAGAAGGAGTCCTAATAATTCCTATATCACAGGGTTTTTAATGAGAAATCAGTGAAGTAGTATCTTTAAAAACTAATAACCTTCCACTAAGGAGGATCTTAATACCAGGAATGAGGCTACACTTTAAAAATTTGTTGTCTCATTTCATCCTCCTAATAGCTCTGTGAGGTAGGAAGAAGTTATGGTTGTAACACAGGTAGTGGTAATAGATGGCATTTTGAGTACTTACTGTGTTCTAGTACTTTACATCTTTCAGTTTAATCCTGTAAATAATCTTATGTGGTTAGTACTATAATTGTCATTTTATGGGTGAGGAAATTTAAGCACAAAGAGGTTAAGTAACTTGCCTAAATTCACAGAGCTCTAATGTTCGGTGGAGCTGGGTTTAGAACCCAGGCTGTACTTCTAGGTACTAGTTTAGCCCCATTTTTTATTTTAAATGGGGAAGCTTAGGAGAGTTAATAAACTCCCTAAAACTCCCATACCTTATAAGTGTCAAAGCTAGAATGTGAACCCAGATTTTTCAGGTTTCATAACTGTGTTCTTAATTATCACACTATACTGCCTCTGGACTGTTAAAAACAGTAAATACTTCTGATGTGGTATTGTAGAATGGCTTGATTTTAATTGAATACAAGTCACATTGCTGTGCTCACTCATACATGAAAGATGACATTTGCCTTGATCACAGGGGTACCACGCTTTTGACCACTACTTGACACATGAACTCTACTTGTTGAATTGATACAGAAGATGAACGCCTTTGTGGATATCTAGCAGGATTCCTGACATTGCTGGGATTCCCAGCAGCAATGTTAGTGTTAATGATTCCATTTCTGGGGATTCAGCAGGAGGACTTGCCTGCCCAAGATGTTGATAACTGGTGGGAGTTAGATCGTACTGGGGAAAGGACGTGGCTGTGGGATGAGACAGCACTGTTTCTCCAGTTAATTCTAGCACCCTCACTGTTTATTGACACCCCTTTCCAACCCTCTGGTTTTGCCCCATGTTCTTCCCGCAATTAACTTCTCTCCCAGATGACTGACTTAACTTCTGCCTACGTAGACTAAGGGTAAGCATTGTGTTTTGGTCACCTACTTAGTAATGGATATGTGATATACTGTGGCTGTAAAGAGGGAAGTTTGCTCTGAAATTGTTCATTGCCAGCTAAACCAGTAGGACTTAGGACATTCTCAATTTTAGGTTTATAGTCCCTAAATTCCTGAAGTGGACTACTGAATCTTGACACAGGTATTTTACAGATATTTAATTTCCACAAAGGAATGTGTGCCTAGACTGACAACAATTTACTTTATTTTCCAGGAAGGATGCCAATTCTGCTCTGCTCAGTAATTATGAGGTAAATAGCTTTGAAATAAATTATTGTAGTTTCCTCTTTGGTAGTTTGTCCTCTGCTTCTGAAGATTATTGAATTAGTTTTAATTAAAAATGACTGAATTCATTTGGATTTTCCACTTTAAAATAGGACAGATGGCACCATCTGGTGGACCTTGGAATTATTATAAGCTTGGTAAATTATACATGGTAATTCAGGGAAGCTGGGAAGACTTTATAGTAGGCAACCTTCCCCAAATCCCAAAGATTTTAGATTTTCATTTTGTATGCCTTTATGGGATGGAAGCATCTATTCGGAACTGTTTTCTGTCTGTGAAAGTTTTCCATTGAAATACTTAATGCCTTTTCCTAATTACCACTTTTTGCCTATAAAATGCTTTTATGTTATTATTTTGATCCCCATAATAGTCTCATAAGTATTAACACCATACTGAAGATGAGTGCTTAGTTGATGCACCATTATGAATAATTTAGTAGGAACTAAAAGATTTGAAATCTGGGGACTTGAGGGTTGGGTTGCTGAAGAAAGGGAGGAAAAAAAGGAAAAAAGTTGGTGAGAGGGAGGATAATAACATTATTTATTTTTGCCTACTTTCTATTTTGCCTGTGTCTTGTTTGGTACATCTGATAGGTTAACTCTGGGTGTAGAAAGAACGATTCATACATTCACGGTCAATTTTTCATTTTCTAGAATATCAATTCATGAAAACTCTAGGAGATTGGAGTTTCCATTGTGTGATATAGAAGATAGTGGAATTAACACAGTTGGCCATACTCCTTCCTTAAGTTGTTGCTGCTAATAATAGGAAGGAGATGGTTGTGAGTCAAGCCATCGGCTTTTAGGAACTTCCTTGTCCAGTTTGGATTCTGCTGGGTATTTGGGTGTTTTATCCATTGGGGAAACATTGCATTAATTGGAGCTCATGACACTATTGCTGAAAAAATAATGACAGGTTGCATTGTATGTAGTATGCTCTATGAGCCTATACTTCCCTCAGTTCTCTGGCATAATCTCTAAAACAGGAAAGCTATATCTGCCCCCCCCCCCCCCCCATGCTCCTCAGCGCTAACACACGTTTTTCCCTTGCTGGGAGAGTTTACTTCCAACGTTCTATAGCATTATTATTATTTTTTTTATTTTTATTTTTGGTAAAATTTGTATTTAACTCTTGCCTCATAATTTTTATTTTTCAGATATAAATTTAGTAGATTTTCATTTCATTGAAGCAGAATCCTGTTTTTTTTAAAAACTTAGTGCAAAAAAATTTTTTTTAGGTTTATTTATTTATTTTGAGAAAGAGGGGGAAGGGGAAGGGCAGAAGGAGAAAGAGGGAATCCCAAGCAGTCTCTGCACTGTTAGCATGGAGTCTGTTGCAGGGCTCAGTTTCACAAACCAAGATCATGACCTGAGCCGGTATCAAGAGTTGGATGCTCAACCAACTGAGCCACCCAGGCGCCCCTATTTGAGGAACTTTTTGAGGAACCTCCGTACTGTTTTCTATAGTGACTGAACGAAATTACATTCCTACCAACAGTGCACACAGGTTTCCTTTTCTTCACGTTCTTGCCAAAACTTACTCTTTCTTGTCTCTTTGGTATTAGCCATTTTAACAGGTGTTAAGTGATAGCTCATTTGATTTTTTTGATTTGCATTTCCCTGATGACTAGTGATTTTGTATCTTTTTTATGTGTCTGTTGGCCATCCATATATCTTCTTTTGAAAATTGTCTATTCTGCTCCCCTGCCCATTTTTTTTTTAATTTATTTATTTAAAAAAAAATTTTTTTTTCAACGTTTTTTATTTATTTTTGGGACAGAGAGAGACAGAGCATGAACGGGGGAGGGGCAGAGAGAGAGGGAGACACAGAATCGGAAGCAGGCTCCAGGCTCTGAGCCATGAGCCCAGAGCCTGACGCGGGGCTCGAACTCACGGACCGCGAGATCGTGACCTGGCTGAAGTCGGACGCTTAACCGACTGCGCCACCCAGGCGCCCCTCCCCTGCCCATTTTTTAATCAGATTGGTTTTTGGGTATAAGTTCTTTATATATTTTGGATATTAACTTTTTATCAGATAAGTGATTTGCAGATATTTTCTCATCTAGTAGGTTGTTCATTTTGCTGATGGTTTCCTTTGCTGTGTCTTTTAGTTTGATATAGTCCTACTTTTTTATTTTTGCTTTTGTTGCCTTTGCTTTTGGTGTTAAAAAAAAAAAAAATCATCACCAAGACTGATACCAAGGAGCTTACCTCCTTTGTTTTTTGTAGGAGCTTTATGGCTTCAGGTCTTACATTCAATTCTTCAATCCATTTTGAGTTAATTTTTCTGTGTGGTTATGTGGTAGTGGTCCACTTTCATTCTCTTCCTTTTGACCAGTTTTTCCAGTACCTTTTTTTTTTTTTTTAAATATGAATGGATACCATTTAATCTTTAAGGCAATATCTGTTTTTTTTAAGTTTATTTTTATTTATTTTGAGAGATAGAGAACAAGTGGGAGAGGGGCAGAGAGAGAGGGAGACAGAATCCCAAGCAGACTCCGTGATGTCAGTGCAGAGCCCAATGTGGGGCTCGAACTCCAAGAGTCTGACTCTTAACCCACTGAACCACCCAGGCTCCCCATCCCAGCACCATTTATTGAAGAGACTGTCTTTTCCCCATTGTATATTCTTGGCTTCTTTGTCAAAAATTAACCACAGGGATGCCTGGGTGGCTCAGTCAGTTGAGTGTCTTGCTCTTGTTTTCAGCTCAGGTCATGATCTCGTGATTGGTGAGTTCAAGCCCCTTGTCAGGCTCTGAGCTGACAATGCAGAGCCTGCTTGGAATTCTCACTCTCTCCCTCTCTCTCTGCTTCTCCCTTTTGCGTGCGCGCTCTCTCTCTCTCTCTGAAAATAAATAAGCTTAAAAAAAATTAAGTAACTACATATGTGTGAGTTTACTTCTGGACACACTGTTCTATTCCATTGATTTATATGTCTGTTTTTATGCCAGTAACAATACTGTTTTGATTTCCGTGGCTTTGTAATATAATTTGAAATCAGGAAGCATGATGCCTCCAGCTTAGCTCTTCTTTCTCAAGGTTGCTTTGACTATTCAGGGTCTTCTGTGGTTCCATGAAAGTTTAGGATTGTTCTGTGAAAAATGCCATTGGAATTTTGATAGAGATTGCACTGAATCTGTAGATTGCTACAGATTGCTTCTTTCTGGTAGTTCATTATTATCATGTATACATGCAATAGATTTCTGTATATTGATTTTGTATGCTATAACCTTACTGAATTTATTTTTAGTTCAGTTTTTTGGTAGTCTTTAGGGTTTTCTATATATAGTATCCTGTCATCTGCAAATAGTGACAGTTTTACCACTTTCTTTCCAATTTGGCTGCCTTTTATTTATTTTCTTGCCTAATTGCTCTAGCAAGGACTTCCAATACTGTGTTGAATAAAAGGAGCAAGAGTGGGGCACCTGGGTGGCTCAGTCAGTTGAGCATCCGACTTTGGTTCAGGTTATGATCTTGCAGTTTGTGAGTTCAAGCCCCACATCAGGCTCTATGCTGGCAGTTTGGAGCCTAGAGCCTGCTTTGGCTTCTGTGTCTCCCTCTCCCGGCCCCTCACCCTCTTAGGATCTGTCTGTCTGTCTCTCTCTCTCAAAAATAAACATTTAAAAAAATAAAAGGGGCAAGAGTGGCATCTTTGACTTCTTCCTGATCTTATAGGAAAAGCTTTCAGCTTTTCACTGTTCAGTATGATGTTAACTTAGGGCTTGTCACACATGGCCTTTACACATTGGGTATGTTCCCTCTCTACCCACTTTTTTGAGAGTTTTATCATAAATGGATGTTAAAATAATTTTTTTTAATGTTTCATTTTTATTTTTGATAGTGTGAGTGGGGGAGAGGCAGAGTGAGAGGGGAATAGAGGATCCACAGTGGGCTCTGTGCTAATAGCGGTGGGCCCAATGTGGGGCTTGAACTCAAAAACCAAAGATCATGACATGAGTTGAAGTCAGATGCTCAACCAACTGAGCAACCCAGGTGCCCTGGATGTTGAATTTTAGAAAATTCGTTGTCTACATCTATTGAGATATCATATTTTAAGAAAGTTTACTTTCAAATATTAATATATTTTTGAGATCAGAGGAAATTAGTGATATGGTGTATATTAATAAGGAAACATTTGAAATATTTCAGTAAACTAATGAATTTGGATTACTTGACTTAGATAAAAGCATTTTTAAAATTTTTTTTTTTTCAACGTTTTTTATTTATTTTTGGGACAGAGAGAGACAGAGCATGAACGGGGGAGGGGCAGAGAGAGAGGGAGACACAGAATCGGAAACAGGCTCCAGGCTCCGAGCCATCAGCCCAGAGCCTGACGCGGGGCTCGAACTCACGGACCGCGAGATCGTGACCTGGCTGAAGTCGGACGCTTAACCGACTGCGCCACCCAGGCGCCCCTAAAAGCATTTTTAAAATGTCAGATGCTTCTCAGACTCATATTTGCTCTAATGAAGAGTTAAGGGGAGGGTTTGAAAGAAAAGACGTAGTATTCTGTTTATCCTTTAGAATCATTGACCTTGAGGGGTGCCTGGGTGGCTCAGTCCGTTAAGCTTCCGACCTTGTTGGTTTTGGCTTGGATTGTGATCTCATGTTTCGTGAGTTTGAGCCCTGAATTGGGCTCTGCTCTGACAGTGTGGAGCCTTCTTGGGATCCTCTGTATGCCCCTCCCCTGCTTGCTTGCTCCCTCTCTCTCAAAATAAATAAATAAATAAATAAAATAAACTTAAAAAATCATTGCTCATGAAATAGATACATTTCTCACATTTACTCATAAAAATCTTTTATCACTTCCCAGGTGTTCCAGTTACTGACTGATCTGAAAGAGCAACGGAAAGAAAGTGGAAAGAACAAACACAATTCTGGGCAACAGAACTTGAATACTATCACCTATGAAGTAAGCCTAGGCTTGTTGAGGGGCTACCGAAACTAGCATTGAGGGGTTGGTTTATTCCAGGGATGACTGGCCACCAAATCATGACTGACTCTTACTGATTTGAGTAGTTTTACTCTAACCCAGTTTTTATTCTGTTCATGCAAGTGGAGGAAATTTGGCCAATGGTGAGGTTAGCCAATGACAGAGTTAGAGGGAATAGTGAAAAAAAAAAGACTGTCCTCAATTCTAACACCATTTGCGAGTCAGGGATCCCTAAGACCACCCTTGGGTTCAGTAATTTACTGGAAGTACTCAGAACTCACTGAAAGCTATTACATTCACAGTTATGGTTCATTACATGGAAAGGATACAGATTAAAATTGACCAAAGGAAGAAGCATATGAGGCAGATTCTAGGAGAAATGCCAACACAGAGCTTCTATCCTCCTCTTATGTGGGTGGAGTCAGAAAATGTTTGTCCTCTAATGTGGGTGGAGTCAGAAAATGTTTCTCTTGAAATCAGTGTGTGATAATACATACAAAATATTGTCAACCAGGGAAGCTCAGCTAAACTTCAGCTTCCCAAATTTTTTTTTTTTTTTTTAATTTTTTTTTTTTTTTCAACGTTTTTTATTTATTTTTGGGACAGAGAGAGACAGAGCATGAACGGGGGAGGGGCAGAGAGAGAGGGAGACACAGAATCGGAAACAGGCTCCAGGCTCCGAGCCATCAGCCCAGAGCCTGACGCGGGGCTCGAACTCACGGACCGCGAGATCGCGACCTGGCTGAAGTCGGACGCTTAACCGACTGCGCCACCCAGGCGCCCCCCCAAATTTTTATTTGAGTTCTGTTATATAGGCATGATTGAATGATTGGTTGCCCGTTGTAGTTCATCTCAGCCTCCAGGTGCACTGATTCTGCATGACCCAAAGCCTCCACCCTAAGTCACATTGTTAAGACTATTCATTATGACATAAGACCTCCAGAGAAAGATACTCCTATTAAGTATAACATTGCCTCTCAGAAGCTGAAGGCAAAGGCCAGACCGTCTCTTTGGGCAAAGCTCAATTCTCTCTCTTTCTTTCGCCTTTCTTTCTTTCTTTCTTTCTTTCTTTCTTTCTTTCTTTCTTTCTTTCTTTCTTTCTTTCTTTCTTTTTCTTCCTTCCTTCCTTCCTTCCTTCCTTCCTTCCTTCCTTCCTTCCTTTCTTCCTTCCAACGTTTATTTATTAATGAGAGAGAGAGAGAGAGAGAGAGCATGAGCAGGGGAGGGGAAGAGAGAGAGGGAGACACAGAATCTGACGCAGGCTCCAGGCTCTGAGCTGTCAGCACAGAGCCCGACGTGGGGCTCGAACCCACAGACTGTGAGATCATGACCTGAGCTGAAGTCGGATGCTCAACTAACTGAGCCACCCAGGTGCCCCAAAGCTCAATTCTTTATTGCACAAAAAGTGATGTTTTTTATTGTAAAAAACTTAGGAAGTACCAAAAAGGATAAAGAGGAAAGCTAAAGTAATTTATAATCTAACATCTAGTTGACATTTTGCTATGTTTTCTTCCAACCTTATGCTTTATCCTTAAAAAAGAAAGTTTAAGCTATTATATTTGTTATATATGATGTTTGATTTTTTTAATAATTTTTTTAAAAGTTTACTTTTATTTATTTTGAGAGAGAGCAGGTTGGGGAGGGTCAGAGAGAGAGGGAGACAGAATCCCAAGCAGGCTCTGCCTGATAGGGGTCTCGAACTCATGAACAGTGAGATCATGACCTGAGCCAAAATCAAGAGTCAACGCTTAACCGGCCGAGCCACCCAGGTGCCCCTGTGATGTTTGATTTTTATATCTGTCATTTTAATTTATGTTTTGGCTATTTCCTTTCAAATCTGATTTTGTCTTTATAAAGGGTTTAGTTTTTATTTTTTTTAACTTTTATTTTTTTGACATTTTATTATTCTTTTTAAAGTTTATTTATTTATTTTGAGAGAGAGAGCAGGGGAGGGGGCAGAGAGAGAATTCCTAGCAGGCTCCACACTATCAGCACGGAGCCTGATATGGGACTTGAACTCATGAACCGTGAGATCATGACCTGAGCTGAAATTGAGAGTTAAGGATGCTAAACCACTCAACGCCAGTCAGAGTGGCCAAAATGAACAAATCAGGAGACTATAGATGCTGGCGAGGATGTGGAGAAACGGGAACCCTCTTGCACTGTTGGGGGGAATGCAAATTGGTGCAGCCACTCTGGAAAACAGTGTGGAGGTTCCTCAAAAAATTAAAAATAGACCTACCCTATGACCCAGCAATAGCACTGCTAGGAATTTACCCAAGGGATACAGGAATACTGATGCATAGGGGCACTTGTACCCCAATGTTTATAGCAGGACTCTCAACAATAACCAAATTATGGAAAGAGCCTAAATGTCCATCAACTGATGAATGGATAAAGAAATTGTGGTTTATATACACAATGGAGTACTACGTGGCAATGAGAAAGAATGAAATACGGCCTTTTGTAGCAACGTGGATGGAACTGGAGAGTGTGATGCTAAGTGAAATAAGCCATACAGAGAGGTTTCACTCTTATGTGGATCCTGAGAAACTTAACAGAAACCCATGGGGGAGGGGAAGGAAAAAAAAAAAAAAGAGGTTAGAGTGGGAGAGAGCCAAAGCATAAGAGACTGTTAAAAACTGAGAACAAACTGAGGGTTGATGGGGGGTGGGAGGGAGGGGAGGGTGGGTGATGGGTATTGAGGAGGGCATTTTTATTTACTTTGTTATTTTAGGGGGAGAGGGGCAGAGAGAGAGAGAGAGAGAGAGAGAGAGAAAGAGAATCCCAAGCAAGCTCCATGCTCAGGGGCTTGATCTCATGATCCTGGGATCATGACCTGAGCTAAGATCGAGTTGGACGCTTAACCAACTGAGCCAACCAGGCACCCCAGGATTTAGTTTTAATTATCTTTATCTTTTCAAAGACAAAATTAAACCTGGGTTAAGTTACCATAATCCCTTTTAAGGAATTTAAGGGGGAGTTTAGTACGTTTGTCCCCATTCCTCCCTGTCTGGTTTTGTTCATCTAATCATGTGTTTGAAATCCCATCATTCATTTATTCACTCATGTTCTTTTACATTGTATCGTTCATCCATCTCTAAAAAAAAAAAAAAATGAAATGTTTGTAATTAGTTTTACAGCCAAATTTCAAGCTGTCAGGTGCTTTTCTGCATGCTTAAATTAGTCTAAGCTCACTGCCACTCTATTACATACTCATTAAGCTCTTGCTTTTAATATGTGGTACCTTAAGGAAAGTTGTTGTGGTGTTAAGTGTTTTGAGACTGTTTATACTTGAGAATGTATTTCTTGTGTTTTTAATGTGAATGACCCCTCATCTGACTATGGAGTTATTGGGCTCAGCCTTCAGTCGTCAAGGCTCTGTAGGTATTACTTGGTCTCTTATTGTTTGTCGTTGTGGAGGAGTCTGAGACCAACCAGATTTTTGAACTTGAGAGAAACTCTTAACTTATGAGGTTACTGTTTACTTTACAGGCTTGAAATTCCTTTCAAGTTATGTCTAGGTGGGATTCTCTCTTTTAAAAAAAGTAAGAGCCTTTTATTTTGAGATAATTTTACAGAAAAGTTATAAAGATGGTGTTGAGAGTTCCCATATGTCCTTCCCCCAGGTTTCCTTGATGTTAACATTTTATTTAACCATGGTACAATGATCAAAACTAAGAAAATTACACAAACATTTTATTCAGATTTTCTCGGTTTTTCCATTAATGCCCTTTTTCTGTTCAAGGATCTGATTCAGGATGCCATTTTGTATTTAACAGGTTAAATGTTAGCATGTCTCCTTATATCCTCCCGTCTGTAAGGGATCCTTAGTCTTTCCTCAGTCTTTCCTCATCTTCCATGCATGACCTTGACACTTTGAAGAGTACCAATGCAAGTCTTTTATAGAATGTCCTTCAGCTTTGGTTTGTTTGATGTTTTCTCATGATCAAACTGAAGTTACAGCTTTTGGGGAAGAATGCCACAGAAGCGATGTGCCCTGCTCAGTGTGTGATACAGGGTACATGATATCAGTGTCTTGTCACTGGTACTGTTAACTGAGATCACTTGATTACAGTGGTATCTGCCTGGTTTCCCCACTGTAAAGTTACTGTTTTTCTGTTTACACTTCGTATTCATTAGAAAGGAGTCACCAAGTCCAGTCCATTGAAAGGCACCTCTTGAGGGGCGCCTGGGTGGCTCAGTCGGTTAAGCAGCCGACTTCGGCTCAGGTCACGATCTCGCGGTATGTGAGTTCGAGCCCCGCGTCAGGCTCTGTGCTGACTGCTCAGAGCCTGGAGCCTGTTTCAGATTCTGTGTCTCCCTCTCTCTCTGACCCTCCCCCGTTTGTGCTCTGTCTCTCTCTGTCTCAAAAATAAATAAACGTTAAAAAAAATTTTTTTTTAAATAAAAATAAAAAAAAAAAGAAAGGTACCTCTTGAAGGGAAGGGTATCAAAGAGTTTGAGGACATATATATTAAAACTATCACAGTATTAATAAATATTTGGGGAAGATGCTGTGAGGCTATGCAAATATCATATTTCTCCTTAAGCTTTTGCCCATTGATTTTAGTATTCATTGGTAGGTCTTTCCTGCAGTAATTATTACTGTGGTTCAATTGCCTGATGGTGATTATTTCCCTCATTCCTTCCATATTTAACACATAGAAATCTTCTGTAACAAACAATTGTTCCTTCTCATCCATTTATTTATTTACGTATATCCGTATGGATTTGTGACTATTTTATTCTTTGGGTTTCATGTCTTTAAAAAAATTGTCTGAAGGGGCTCCTAGGTGGCTCAGTCGGTTGAGTGGCAACTTCTGCTCAGGTCATAATCTCACGTTTCATGAGTTCGAGCCCCACATTGGGCTTGCTGCTTTCAGTGTGAAGCCTGCTTTGGACCCTCTGTCCTCCTCTCTCTCTCTGCTCCTCTCCCACTTGCACTCTCCCTTAAAAATAAACATTAAAAAGAAAAAAGAAAAAAATTGAAATATAACACAATTGTCAGATTGAGGTTTTTCTTTTTTTTTAAGATCAGGAAAGCTTTCTTCCTGAATGTCATTCATTATTCCTGTTCTAGCTACTGATTTTCTTTTTGAGGAATTCCCATTATATGAAGATTAACTCTCCTGAAGGCATTTTTTAATAGAAGATTATCTTTTATTTTTATTTAATATTTTTTTTATTTTTGAGAGAGAGTGAGAGACAGAGTGAGCAGGGGAGGGACAGAGAGAGAGGGTGACACAGAACCTGAAGCAGGCTCCAGACTTTGAGTTGTCAACACAGAGACTGATGTGGGGCTTGAACTCACAAACCATGAGATCGTGACCTGAGCTGAAGTTGGACACTTAACCGACTGAGCCACCCGAGGCACCCCTATAGAAGATTTTTTAAACAAAATTTTACAATACTAAATTATAACCATTGTCTTCCCTTTTTCTCATTCAGATTTTTTTGTCTTATGCATTTTCTTTTTAAAATTTTTTTCGTAGACATTAAAATATATATCAAAAACACCATGCAGGCACCAGAGTCCTGAGATTGTCAGAGAGTTTCTCACAGCAATGAAAAGCCACAAGTTGACCAAGTAAGTAAAAATTATTTTAACTAGGAAAAGTGTGACACATAATGAAAATGATAGCTTATAAAAACCATCCTGAGCATTGGTGTATTTCTATTTAGTTGGGTTTTGAATCATAATTAACACACAGTGCTCTTTTACAGTAGGATCATGGTATCATAGACCAGACAGCTAAGACTTAGACACAAGTGTCTTTCTAGAGCCAGAAACAGAATGTAATGTAAAAAATCTTTCTTTGTTTTTTGTTGTTTTTTTTGAATCCCAGTTCTATGAGCTGCCCCATAACCCCTTTCTAGCACTCAGGCCAAATTGGTTAGAAATGAAGTTCACAAATTACAGTGCTCTTTATAAAGTTGATCAGTTAAGTCATTTGGCATTTGTGTTTACTTGGGGCAAAAATGGGTTGATCATATTGTCTTCCAGGGGCTTGATTACTTTTCCTGGTTACTTTCTTTCTTTCTTTTTTTAAATAGGAATTATAAACATCATTAAAAATTGGATTAAGATTAGTTTATATGAGAAGAATACTAGCCCTAGTCTTTTAGAATTAATACCAGAGCTGATAAATCCCAAAAGCCGTTGTCATTCATTCAGGATAATTAATAATTTTCTTTTGGGGGAAACATTGGTGTTATTTCAGACACACGGGGGCTACACTGTCAATAAACTAAGTGACTTCTCTTGCCTCTCCAGGTGAACTCTGAAGGCAGTCCTCTTTCAAATGTGTGTTTGTGTGTATATACTTTGTTTTTTCACTTGTGGTAAAATTTATCATCTTAACCACTTTTAAGTGTGTAGTTCATTAGTGTTAAATATATTCACATGTTGTGCAACCAGTATCCAGGAGTTTTTAATCTTACAAAACTGGAACTCTGTACCAATTAAATAACTCCCATTTCTTCCTCACCCCAGCCCCTGACAATCACTGTTCCATTTTCTGTTTGTATTCTTTTTCAAGATGATTTGGATTGTTTAGGGTCCCTTGGGATTTCCATATGGCTTTTTCTATTTCTGCAAAAAAATGTTATTGGGATTTTGATAGGGATTATGTTGAATCTGTAGGTTGTTTTTGGATAGTATTGACATCTTAACAGTGTAAAGTTTTGCAGTCCACAAACATGGGATTTCTTTCTATTTTTGTCTTTAAATCTTTCAGCAATATTTTATAGTCTTCAGTATACAAATCTTTTACCTCCTTGGTTAAGTTTATCCCTAATTATTTAATTTTTTTCAGTGCTGTTGTAAATGGAATTGTTTTCTTAATTTCTTTTTCAGATTGTTCATTATCAGTGTATAGAAACACAACTGGTTTTCATGTGTTAATTTTTGTATCCTGTAACTTTGCTGAAATTGTTTATCAGTTCTAACAGTTTTTTGTTGCATCTTTAGGCTTTTCCACCTATATCATAGTGTTGTTTGTGAACAGAGATAATTTTACTTCTTTTTCAGTTTGCATGCTTTTGTGTCTTTTTCTTGTTTAATTCCTCTGGCTAGGACTTCCAGTACTATGTTGAATAGAAGTGGTGAAATCAGGGACGCCTGGGTGGCTCATTTGGTTAAGCGTCTGACTCTCTTTCGGTTCAAGTCATGATCTCATGGTTCGTGAGATTAAGCCCTATGTCAGGCTCTGCACTGATTGCCTGAAGCTTGCTTGGGATATTCTCCCTCTCCCTCTCCCTCTCCCTCTCCCTCCCTCCCACCCTCTGTCTTTCTCTCTCTCTCTCTCTCTCTCTCTTTCAAAATAAATAAACTTAAAAAAAAAAAAAAGTGTGAAAGCAGTCATCCTTGTCATCTTCCTAATCTTAAGAGGAAAAGCTTTCAAACCCTTGCACCATTGAATAGATGTTACCTGTGGGTTTTTTGTATGTGGTCTTTGTTATGTTGACGTAGTTTCCTTCTATTCCAAGTTTGCTGAATATTTTTATCATGCAAGGGTATTGAATTGTGCCACATGCTTTTTCTGCAACAATTCAGCTGATTAGGTGGGTTTTTTTTCCTTCAGTTTTTAGTGTGATACATTACACTGATGGATTTTCACGTGTTGAGCAGTTCTTGCATTCCATGAATTAATCCCACTTGGTCATTGTGTGTAATTCCTTAATATGCTGGTTGGGTTAATATACTGTTGAGGATTTTGCACTAACTTAAGTGATACTGGTCTATAGTTTTCTTGTGGTGTCTTTATCTGGCTTTAGTATCAGGGCAGTCTTGGCCTTATAAAATAGAAAGTGTTCCGTCTGCTTTAATATTTTAGAGGAGTTAGAAGATTCAGTGGGTTTTTTTTGTTGTTGTTGTTTATTTTTTTAATATTTGACACACTGTATTCTTTATTTATTTTAAGTAGGTTCCACGCCCAATGAGGGGCTTGCACTCACGACCCTGAGATCAAGGGTTGCATGCTGTACCAACTGAGCCACCCAGGTGCCCCTGAGAAGATTTGGTGGTAATTCTTGGTTAAATGTTTGCTAGAATTCACCTGTGAAACCATCTTGTCCTGGACCTTTCTTTATTTGAGGTTTTAGATTATTCATTAAATCTCCCTACTACTTATAGTTCTGTTCAGATTTTTTATTTCTTCATCGAGTCTTGGTAGATTGTGTCTAGGATCATATGTATGTATTTTTGAGGGAAGATTATTTACTTGTTACCCAAAGTCATTCTTGTTCTTTGATGTATTATAAGCTTTAAGCTTAGAAGCTTGTAATGTTTGTGGGGGGGGCGGTGGGGATCAGAGAAGATCTTCCTTATTAAAAGCCAGTATGAATTATATCGGATGAACCAGGGAAGTTTCACGTCTCTACCTTACATTCCATTTACACATTCCATTTATTGAGTCCATTTAATGTTCGTGCATTTAACACTCTCATTTAATTGTAATTTTCATAGCAGCCCAATGGACTGCTGTTACTGTATAGACTCTACTGCAGATGGGGATATTTGAGTTCGTTATTTCAGCTTTCTAGTTTAACTTTGTCCTTTTTGGCTGTCTTTGCTTTTGGTTCCTGAATGATAAAGTGCTGTTGTTATTCTACCTGTTATGATGAAATCACTTCATTCCAACTGATCTAAGTAAATCAGTCTGTCACCTGAGTTCTCATTTTTTTCTCCAAACTCTTTTAGTGGGGAGGCCAAAATGCAAGAAAGTAGACTTTGTGAGAGCACCTAACGATGTAGTCAGTTGAAATTATTCCTTTAGTCTAAATGCTTTTTGGCCATTACAACCTTTAATATTGATAAAACAGATTTGAAGCAGGTTGTGTTTACAATGAAAAGAGCAGAAGCTGAATCCTCACTGGTGTTGTGGCTTTATTGCCTGCCATTGGTACACAAATATTATGGTTAATATTTGTGGTGTTTGAAGTAGTCAGGGGTGCCTGGCCTTTTTTGGTAGCTGAAAATTATTTTAAGAAATACACAAAATCAGGGGGCCTGGGTAGCTCAGTCAGTTGAGTGGGCCAACTCTTGGTTTCGGCTTGGGTCATGATCTCATGGTTTGTGAGTTCAAGCCCCACCTTGGGCTTTGTGCTGATAGTGCGGAGCCTGCTTGGGATTCTCTCCCCTTCTCTCTGCCCCTTCCCTGCTCCTCATGCTCTCTCTGTGTCTCTCTCAAAATTAAAAAAAAAAAAAAAAAAAAAAAAAAAAGAAGAAGTATTCATAACCAGATGGTTCAGAAATTGGAGTTTAGCTCTGAGAATAGACTAACTTCCAATGGAAATGTTTCTATAGAATATGAGGGAAAGGGAAGGTGAGAAGACAAAGTCTAAGTGTAGGAAAAGTAAGGCTTTGGCTATTTTATATAAACTGCCTCACTTAATCCTGACAGCCAACTCAGTGTTTTACTGATTACTCAGTAAATCTGAGTGTTTACTCAGATTAGTGGGCTGAGGTTGAGATAAGTTACATATGTGCCCCAGATCAGTCACAGAGTGAGTGGTACAGCTTACCCAAAGTTTCATGTTGTTTTTCTGAGAAAGCTAGTTAAGTGTGTGTATAAAGATAGTAGACCCAGTGAGCCCTGTGGTTGTCCTTGTTTGGGTGTTGAGAAGGAACTTTTTCTTCTGGGGAAAAATAACATAGCTACTCTTCCAACAGCCTGTCAAGAAAATTTTTCACTCCCAGAAATTTTAGAGTAACACTGGATTCCTATAAATATTTCTTTTCAAATGATTTATCTTGTCATTAATATATAAGCAATTCATGTGTATGGCAGATCAGTTTCATCACCCCCAGAAATTATCTCCTTATGTCTTTTGTAATTAATGCCTTTCCCTGTGCTCAGTGCTTGGCAGTTGATCTGTTTTTTTTCCTATGAGTTTGCCCTTTCCAGAAATCATGTAAATGAAATAATGTAGTATATAGCATTTTGAGTGTGTCTTCCTACATTTGCATACTGCATTTGTGCTTTATCCACATTGTTGTGCATTTATTCCGTTTTATTGCTAAGTAGTATTCCAGTGTATGGCTATACTGCAGTTTGTTTATTCACTCATCAATTGAAAGACATTTAAGATGTTTCCAGTTTTTGGCAATTATGCAGCTACTGTAAACACACCATCTGTGTTTTTGTGTGAGAATAAGTTTAACTCTAAGAAACTGCCAAACTCTTTTCTAAAGTGACTGCACTATTCTGCATGCTCTCTAGTCAATGTAAGAGAGTTCCACGAGTACTTCGTATTTTTAGTAATTTTTATTTTAGCTGTTTATATTGGTTTGAAGGGGTATCTCATTGTGGTTTTAATTACATTTTCTTGGTAATGAATGAGTGTTTTATTTTACATATCTTGGATGAAATGTCTATTTAAATATTTTGCCCATTATTTTGTTTTTATTACATAATTTTGACAGTTCTTTGTATATTCTGGATATAAGTCTTTTGTTCAGTATGTAATTTGCAGATATTCTGTCCAATTTGTGGTTTGTCTTTTCATTCTCTTAACACTATCTCAGAACACAAGGTTTTGATGGAGTCAAATTTATCTATTCTTTCTTCTCTTATGCATCCTGCCTTTAATATTTTGTGTAAAAACTGCCATATCCAGGGTTACAAAGATTTTTCTCTTGTGTTTTCTTCTAGAAATGATCCATTTGAGTTGATTTTGAGGGTATGTTGTGAGATAAGGGTTGAGATTCAGTGTGTGTGTGTGTGTGTGTGTGTGTGCGCGCGTGCGCCTGCAAATTTCAGTGTTTCAATAACATTTGTTGAAAAGACCACCCTTTCTTTGTTGAATTGCCTTTGCAGTTTTGTAAGTCATCTGTTGATACTGTCACTTCATTCTGTAATCTGTTCCATTGATCTATGTGTCTCTTCTTTTGCCAGTGTCACACTGTCTTAATCACTGAAGCTTTGTAGTAAGTGTTGAAATCAAATAGTATAAGTTCTTCAACTTCGTTCTTTTCAAAATTGTTTTGGCTTTTCTGGTTCCTTTGCCTTTTTATATAAATTTTCAAATCATCTTATTGATATCTAGAACAGATCCTGCTGAGATTCTGATTGGGATTGTATTACATGTATATATCAGTTTTGAGGGAGAATTGATATGAATATTGAGTCTTCCAATCCATGAAAACAGTGTATCTCTCCATTTATTTAGGAGTTTAATTTCATTCATCACTGTTTTTGTGGTTCAGCATACAGGTTCTGCACAATTTATTAGATTATACCTATGTATTTAATAATTTTTGGTGCTATTTTAAATAACACTGATTTCTAGATGTTCATTGCTAATGTAGAGAAATACGCCTGATTTGTCTGTATTGATCTTATGCTGTACAACCTTGCTAAATCCATTTACTAATACCAGGGGCTTTTTTATTTTTTAGCACGTTCCTTGTGATTGTTCTGTGTAGACAATCATGATATTTGTGGATACAGACTTTTATTTTTTTCAAATCATTTTGCCTTTATTTCTTTTTCCTGTCTCATGCTCTGGCTAGGACCATGATGTTGATGTATGATGTTGGACAGGAGTGATAAGAGCAGACATCCCTACCTTGTTCCTGATGTTATGGGAAGGCTTTCAGTTATTTACCAGTAAGTACGTTAGCTTAAGTTTTTCATGGATGCTCTTTACCAGGTGTAGGAAGTTCAGTTTGGTGGGATTTTTTATCATCACTGGATATTGAATTTTGTCAGTTGCTTTTTCTGTGTCTGTTGAGGTGTTCATATGGTTCTTGTTCCTTAGTCTTTAAAAATGTGTCTTTTTGCTTTTTGGCTATATCTTTTCATATATTTTGCTGTAGGGATAGCAATCTATATACCTATTCGTTTACAGTCAGGATAAAGTTAGTATTTTATCACTGTCAGTAAACTATATGTAAGACTCTTAACTTCTCCCTTTTATGTTGTATTTATTATATCTACATCATTGAAATTAGTATTTAGCTGTGTTTCAACATTTACTTTATATACTTTTACATATTTTAAAGAATTTAGGAGGATAAAATAGTCTTTTATGTTTACCCAGAATTTTACCATTTATTTTGCTCTTTATTCATTTCTTCTTTTTTTTTTTTTTTTTTAAATGTCTGTTTTTGAGAGAGAGAGCACATGACAGGGGAGGAGCAGAGAGAGAAGGGGACAGAGAATCTGCAAGCGGGCTGTGTGCTGAGCTGTCAACACAGAGCCTGACACAGGCTCAAACTCACAAACCGTGAGATCATGACCTGAGCCCAAGTCGGACACCTAACCTACTGAGCCACCCAGGCACCCCATTCTTCATTCATTTCTGAAGTCCCATGTTTATTTCTCATCATTTACTTCAGCCTGAAGAACTTCCATTAACATTTCTTTTAGAACAAATCTGCTGCTACGAATTTTCTTAGTTTTCTTTCAATTGAGAATGTTATTTTCTTTCATTCCTGAAGGATAGTGTCATAGGTTAATTGGTCTTTTAGCACTTTAAAGATGTTATTTCAGTCTAACTATCACGATTTCTGATGAGTAATCTGTGGTCACGCAATGTGTAATGTATTACTTTCCTCTAGTTGCTTTTAGTATTATTTCTTTTCTCTGGTCTTCAAAAATCTGATTTTGATTTTTTTTTTAAGTTTATCTTTGCTGAGCTTCTTGATTACATAAATTTTTGTTTCTTACCAAATTTGTAAGGCTTTGAACCATTATTTTGAAGTATTTTTTTCTACCCCATTCTCTTTCTCTTTTCTTTCTGGAACTCCAAAGACAACTGTTAGAACTTTAATAATGGTTCTATAGGTTCCCAAGGCTCTGTTCTTTTTTTTTTTTTATGTTTATTTATTTTTGAGAGAGACAGAGTGTGAGTGGGGGAGGAGCAGAGAGAAAGGGAGACGCAGAATCCGAAGCAGGCTCTCCACTGTCAGCACAGAGCCCCCCACAGGGCTTGAACTCACGAATGGTGAGATCATGACCTGAGCTGAATTTGGATGTTCAATCGACTGAGCCACCCAGGTGCCCCACAAACTTTTTATTATTTCCCAAATAATCTATATGCTTGTCACTCTTAGCTCCTTAAGTGGAGTATGTCCAACCCTGTTGACACAAAAAGCTCTGGACAACAAAATACAAATAGGGGATCAGGACTGGGGAGAAAGAAAATGATGTATTGCTTTTCCTCTAGATCTACTTTGATTGTCACTTGCAGTTTCAGCTCCACTGCACCTTGTCACATGACTGTATTTTCTTCTAACATGACTGTTGATCAGTAAAGACCACAGAGCAGTCCCATTCAGGGGAACCTTCTGCAGTGATAGAAATATACGTCTGGTCTGTCCTATACAGTAGCTTTTAGCCACTTGTAGCTGTTGCTCACTGGAAATGTGGCTTGTGCAAAGGAGGAACTGCATTTGTAGAGTCATTTAATTTTAATTAAATGTAGGTAGGAGTAGCCGTGTGTAGGTGGTGGCTGGCATTATAGCAGGATTCTCTCACAGAGAGTCGTGACACTGAAGCTTTTCTTTCCAGGAAGCAACTTTATTCCTGCCAGCACTGCTCAGTTGGGTTCGTACCCGAAGAACTGAGCCCCACGTGGCGTAGTTTTTTTTTATATATTTTTTACTTCTTTGTCTCCCATATATGGTAACACACAAACATGCAGTCTGATTAAGTGGTCTGATGTTACAAGGTCGTGGGGGATGGTGTCACGTACGCATATAGCCAGGTTGCCTTGAGGTTTTTTTCCTTAGGGAGGGACCCTACCACATTCCCCCTTTTGATGCTGTTTTGGGTCAAAGAGCATCATCTTGGTTTAGAGGTTTATATTTTTATAACATCATTACATGAGTGGCTATCTTTTTTTTTTTAATCATGGCCTTAGTGAGGCTGGAGAAAGAACGTACTACCAGTGGAGCTAATAAGCAAGGTAGGATTAAGCAACCTCCCAGAATTAGGAGGATAATTTTTATGAGAGTTTTGAATCCCCCAAAAGTTGAAAACCATTTTCCAAATAACTCCCTGGGGTTTTAACCGTTTCAGGTCTGGATGGGGACATGAACAATTCTTTTTATTTGATTTGTGATCTCTTTTATGACTTTTGTTTTCCTTATTTCTCTGTAGGCAGCAGTTGCGTAGGTTAAACTTTTCTGCCAGAAGCAAGCAGGTAATCTAAGGCCAAGAGATTATGATAGATAGGGCTTTGTGTATTTTGGCTTGCTACTTGTCTCGTAAGTTAAGAGCTCTGGCAGTTTTATTGGTTGTAATTTTTATAACTGCTTGTAGTCTAATTATGCAGTTTAGCATGTAAATGGGAGTGTGGTAGCCCAAGGACCCATCCTCTGCCCGGGTGGCAGGACCACCATACTGGATTATACGCTCAGGAGGCCATTTATCGTCTTTTTAATTGCCAGTTTGTAAGGCATGCTGCTTTTTTTGGAGTCTCGCTGTCCCCATACACTTGGATTTCCAAATGTTTTTCTCTGGCAAGTGGGAGCAGGAAGAAAGATGGATGAATAGTTTCCAGCACACATGACCATGACCAGCCTGAGGGAAGTACTATATAGGCTGTCCTTTCATATATCTAGTATAGTCCACCTGGAGTTTGCCATTTGATGGCTGCGTTGACACTGTCCCAGGCCTCTCAGAGATGAGAGAAGTTAGACAAGGGGTGGGGATCTGTCTTAAGGTGATCTGGAGTCCCCCACCATGGGGTTTTCTGGCCAGTTGAGTTATAAAATCTTTGGCATAGGCATGTTAAGTTTTTAACAGAGATGACGATGAACTTTTTCCCCACCAGGCAAGACAGTTTTTCCCAATAATTGAGCTTTTGAGGAGCCAAACCCTGGTAGTAGGACTGGGGTATTTTGTTTTACTATAAGATTGGTGGGGATCTAAATTTTCTAGTCTCTTATGGCCATTGTTTCCCCATGTTGGTACCAACGAAGTATCCTATCCACAAAAGGAAGGTGAGTGCTAACAGAAAACTCTCGCCACATTTTTAGCTGGCTGGAGCAGCCTTGGCCAAGCCTATGGCAAAGAGTAGAGCAAGGTGCCAGGGAAGGCTGCCTCACCCATGCTCTGATGTTCGTATCTCCAATGGCAAAGGAGGTGGAAACACGTGTCTCCGAATCCCGGGCGTGAGCCCCCAAGTAATGGAGAAGGATTCTTGCACAGAGAGTTGTGACACCGAGGCTTTTCTTTCCAGGAAGCAACTTTATTCCTGTCGGCACCACCCAGTTGGGTTCATACCCGAATAAGTGAGCCCTAAACGCCATGTGGTGTGGTTGTTTTAATATATTTTTTACTTCTTTGTCTCCCATATATGGTAACACACAAACATGCAGTCTGATTAAGTGGTCTGATGGTACAAGATCATGAGGGATGTTGTCACATATGCATATAGCCAGGTTGCCTTGCGGTTTTTTTTTCTTTCCTTAGGGAGGGGACCCTACCACAGCATGTTGGGCAGTGCCATTTTATAATACCTCCTTTTAATTGACTTCATCTCACAGGCATAGACAAAATTCAGTGTCCTTTACAAGTCTTTTGCTGAATGATTCTGAAGCTTGATACACTGAACTTTTCCTGGGGGAAAAGTGGAAAGGCCATCCTCCGATTCAGATCTCCTCTTATGCCACCTATATTCTCTCCAACCATCCTTTAGTGGCTGAGGGTGCTTCTGGCAACATTTCAACTCTTGTGTCATCAGGCCTTGTCTTTGAAACCTCAGAACTGAGAATCTGGTTTGCTGGATTCCCAGAAATGTCTTTCCCATCAGAGCAGCCATTTTAACCGAAATGAGTCCATTGAATGGATTCTTATTGAGAGGTGAGAGAGTCTGAGAATTTGGTGCCAAACACCTTTAGAAATTATGAAACCAGTGTCTTTCAAGTGTGATACAGGTAATGCCATGGTGAGTGAGATGATTTTAGGTGGTACAATAATATAGTTTGATGTACTATTTTAATTTCATTAGTTAAACTTAGTTTAATGTGTACTTTTAAATTAATATTTGCATGGTATATCATTCTCTATTTCCCTCATATTTTATGATGGTACTTATACTCACTAAATGATATAGTCTGGGAAATGGCATGGGGAAAGTAGATCACTTCACCCCTCCACCTCCCCGCCTCCCGCCCAATTTTTTGTTGTGGTAAAATACACATAACATAAAATTTACCATTTCAACCATTTTTAGATGTACAGTTTCGTGTATTAAATACATTCATAATATTGTGTAGCCATCACCACCATCAATCTTCATAACTCTTTTCATCTTGCAAAACTGAAATGCTATACTCATTAGACAGTAACTCCTAATTCCCCCAACCTCCTGCCTCAGCCACTGGTTTAACATCCTAAAATTATAACACTTTAATTTGAGTTTATACTAGTTTAACTTCAATAACATACAAAAATTCTGCTCCTTCCCCATCCTTTTCAGTTGCTGATAAAACAGAATCACATCTTTGTACATTATATGCCCCAAACATAAACTCATAAGTATTTTAAATCATCTTGAATTTTGTAGAAAGCAAAAAGTGGAGTTACAAACTGCTGTTACCATAATACTAGCCTTTATAATTGTCCATGTGTTTACCTTTATGAGGTTCTTTCATTGTTCATGCAGCTTTGATTTACTGTGTAGCCTTTCACTTCATACTGCACAACGTTGTTGAGTGATTCTTCCAGGGTAAGTCTGGTTTACTTAGCATTTGTTTCACAGGAAATGTCTTAATTGTTTCTTCAGTTTTGAAGGATAGTTTTTCTGGATATAGGATTCTTACTTGAGAGTTCTTTTTGTTTTAGCACTTTGAATATTTTGGCCCACTGCCTTCTGGCCTTCAAAGTTTCTGATGAGAAATCAGCCCTCTCTGGCTTCAGGAAGCTGTATGCAAGCTGCTGCAGGAACGCTGATGCAGCCAATCCAGTAGAATTGGAGGATGGGTAGCTGGCACTGTGCCAAGGTCTGAAATCGACCAAAATTAAGTTTACTTTCCAAGCCTTAGCCTGGAAGTTGTAAGCTTTTAACGGGCTCCAGAATTCCAAAATAGTTACATCAGACAGATCCTACCAGTACAGGTGTTGTCTAGATGGGGAGACAGATTCCTGGTACCTTCTTAGAATCATCTCTGTTCTTTTTCTTTTTTTCTTTTTTTTTTTTTAATTGAGGCTTTATATTTTTACATCACTTTTAGGTTAACAGCAAAATTAAGGGGAAGATACAGAGATTTCCCATATACCCCTTCCTCAACAGGTGCATAGCCTCCCTCCCATTATCAACATCCCCCATCAGATTGGTAAATATGTTACAATCGATGAACCTCCATTGACACATCAATATCACCTAAAGTCCATAGTTTACATTGGGGTTCACTCTAAGAGTTACACATTCTGTGTGTTTGGACAAATGTATAATGACTTGTATCCACTGTTGCAGTGTCCTATAGAGTGTTTTCACTGACCTAGAAATCCCCTGTGCTCCACCTATTAATCCCTCCCTCCCCACACATAACCCCTGGTAACCACTGTTCTTTTTACTGTCAGAAATGTAGTTTTGCTTTCAGAATGTCATGTAGTTGGAATCATACAGTATATAGTTTTTTTCAGATTGTCTTCTTTCACTTAGTAACATGCATTTTAAACTTCCTCCATGTCTTTTTATGGTTTCAAAGCTCATTTCTCTATAACAGTGAATAATATTCCATTGTCTGAATGTACCACAGTTTGTGTATCCATTACCCACTAAAAGACATCTTGGTTGCTTCCAAGTTTGGGCAGTTATCCAAAAATCCTGTTATAAACATTTGTGTGCAGAGTTTTTTGCCGATGCAAGTTTTCAGCTCCTTTGGGTAAATACCAAGGAGTGCAGTGGATTGATGGTAAGAATACGGCTAACCAAGACTGTCTTCCAAAATGGCTGTATCTTCATCCTCACCATCAATGAAAGAGTTTCTCTTGGCTCCAGTCCTCACCAGCATTTGATTGTTAGTGTTATGTTAGTGTTCTGGTGATGTTAGTGTTCTGGATTTTGGCCATTCTAATTAGATGTGTAATGTCTCATTTTAACTTGCATTTCCTTAATGACATAATGTGGAGCATCTTTTTGCATGCCTCTTTGCCATCTCTGAATCTTTTTGATGAGGTATTTGTTCAGGTCTTAGCCATTTTTCAATTGGGTTTTCTTATTAAGTTTTAAGAATTTGTTGTATGTTTTGGACATCAGTACTTTATCCTGTCTTTTGTAAATATTTTCTCCTAGTCTGTGGTTTGTTTTCTCATTTTTCTGATGTTGTGTTTCACAGAGCGAATGTTTTTATTTAATTTTAATGAAGTCCACTTTATTAATTATTTCTTTCATGGATCGTGCCTTTGGTGTTTTAGCTGAAAAGTCATCACCAAATTCAAGATTATCTAGGTTTTTTGCTGCGTTATCTTCTAGGACTGTTTATAGTTTTGCATTTTACATTTAGATCTAGTTGTCTATAGACCGTTTTTGTCTAGCTGGTGGAGAGGCAGATTCCTGGTTCTTCCCGCTCTGCCATTTTCCCTGAATCCTCTCTGTTCAGTTTCTTTTTTTCCTTTCCCTCTCCCTCTTTGTTGTTCAAACAAGATACTTCATACTGATCTAAGTTCACAGACTCTTGTGTCATCTCCATTTTGTTTCTAAGCCCAGCCAGCAAATTTTTTATTTCCTGCATTATGTTTTTTAGTTTTAAAATTACTGTTTGTTTATTATTTATAATTTTTGTCTCCTGAGGACTTCTAATATTCCATTCATTTTAAGAATATTATTATAATAGTTACTTTAAAGTCTTTGATAATTCCAGTGTATGGGTTATTATAGGTTTGGTATCTGTTGATTATCTTTTCCCTTGAGAATGAGTTGTATTTTCTTCTCATTGAGGTAATTTTCTATTATATCCTGGACTTTTTGAATGTCATATTGTTTAGACTCTGGGTCCTGTTAAAAGCCTCTGGGTAATGTTGTTTTTTTGTTGTTGTTTCTTTTAGCAGTCCATCAACCCAGTTAGGTTCACACCTCAAGTCTCTTGCCTTCCATGGGTGAGGATTTCAGTGTCAGTTTAGTTTTTAAAACCTTTGATCTGCTGCTTTAGATCTTTTTTGCAAATGAGACGAGTGGTGGTTTAACTTGTTCACTCCTCAGTGAAGAGCTGAGGCTGAACCTAGGGTTTGTGCTGATGAATGTTCAAACTTAGGAGAATCCCCTTCTCTAGGTCACTTCTCTGGCATTGCCGCCATACTCTCTGACCTACTTGAGCCCCCTCTTTTGGTTCTCTGGCCACAGTACTGGATTTCTCTCACAGTTTTAGCTGCCCACATACAGTTGTTACTGGTGTTACTTTTGGGGCAAAACAGGGAGAAATAAAGAGGAAGGAGGGGGAGATATTAGTTGGCACTCTGGACCATTGGGACTCTCCTCCTGGCTACCTTCGCTGCCAGGCCTCCCTGAGGAGTTGCCCTTGTGTTGTGAATTTCAGATTACTAGGTTGCAGGGGCCCCTTTTTCCAGTCTTATGGCTGGAAAGATGGAATTTCTCTTGGAGTTTCAGCTGCTTGTGGAGCTACTGCCATAGTTCTGAGGATCAAGGCTGTGAAAGAAAAGAGAAAACAAAGCGGAAGAAACTCACATCCACCCGCCACACCAGCTAGCCCTTCAAGTTTTGTTTCTCTGCCTGGTCCACCTACTTCTGTATGCTTTTCCGAGTCCTTAGGTTATTCCTTTTGTAGTCTGTCCTGTTTTGTTTTTTTTTGTTTTTTTTCATTTTTTGTTATGATCAGCAGAAAGATTGGCTTTAGTGGTCTCACTCTATCTTGTCTATAACACAAGTCCTGATTATTGATTTTTAAGATCTCTTCTTAGCTGTTTATCAGTCTGGTGTGTTGTTTCCCCATCCCTACATCTTTTCTGCTACAAAAATGTACCTGGCTACCATTTGACATATCCATAAATGAGGTGCCTGGCTGGCTCAGTAGAGCATGTGCCTTTTGATCTCGGGGTCATGAATGCAAGAGTTGGGCATATAGTTTAATCTTTAAAAAAAAGAAAAGAAAGAAACGCACAAATGGGAATTGTCTTGCAAGCTGATTCATGATTGGACATAATCTATGTAAATTTAAAACAGATTGTAATATTCAGAGAAGTGTCTTTTTTCCATTTGTGATCCTAAATTGGATTTATAAATTCCTTTGTGACCTTTTGGTGCCTGCCTTTCATTAAATGGTTTATTATTGGGACAAATCATGTGCCAGGGTTTTTGCATAGGTTATCAATGACTGCAAGAAGCAAAAGCTGCAGGCAGTGTTGTTCTACAAACAACCAGTAGAGGGGGCTGGCAGGCTTCTTTCTCTGTAGCTGGGGCTTGACTCCTGGAGACAGTAACCAACCATTGCAGCCCTTTGGCTTTCATTGGCCTCAGTACTTAGGGCTCAGAGGGTTGCTTGCCATATGCCGTGGAGACCTGGACTATCTTATGCTAGCCAGGGTGGTTTAAGACAAGAATCACATTTGTAACAGAAACTGCTTAAGTGCTTTTTAATCCTTACATCTGCATATTCTCTAGTAGAGTTTTTCTCTACTATTCTCTCAGGGAGAGGAGATTCAAGAGAATAGCCTTGAATTGTCAAGTTCTCATGGTCCAAAACTGAGCTTTATTAATTTAAATACCTCCACTACTAGAGTCCTTGGGGACATAGAAGGAACTATGTTTTATTTTACTTCATAGCTTTATTCAGCAAAATGGTAGTAGTGAGACTCAACTTGAAGTCACTTTAAAACCAAGTCCTATGTTATTTTCTTTTTTTCTTTTTTTTATTTTTTAGTGTTTATTTTTGAGAGAGAGAAACAGAGTGCGAGTGGGGAGGGCAAGAGAGACAGGGAGACACAGAATCCGAAGCAGTCTCCGGGCACTGAGCTGTCAGCACAGAGCCTGATGCAGGGCTCAAACCCTTGAACTGCGAGATCATGCCTTGAGCCAAAGTTGGACGCTTAACCGACTGAACCACCGAGGTGTCCCAAGTCCTATGTTGTTTTCTATAGCATGGTTACCCCACCCAAAGCATTTGGTTCCTTAATAATTTAATTTTTGCTTGAGGCATTTAGTTCTTTTTTAAATTTTTTTATTTAAAAATTTTTCTTTAATGTTTATTTTTGAAAGAGAGAGAGTGGGGGAGGGGCAGAGAGAAGAAGACACAGAATCTGAAGCAGGTTCTAGGCTCTGAGCTGTCAGCACAGAGCCTGACGTGGGACTCGAACTCATGGACCATGAGATCATGACCTGAGCCAAAGTCGGACGCTTAACTGACCAAGGCTCCCTGAAGCGCCTGGCTTGCAGCCCCAGGTCTCATCCTGAGATTCTCTCCCTAAGATGTACAGCTATGTCTGCCAGGAATAGAAGAAGAACTTGCCATTGAGACTCAGCTTAGGTAGGTTTGTAAATAACTTTGAGTCCCTAAAAGGAACTCTTCTGTACACAGATTACTCTTGGTGTTTGGCAATGTATTTGGGAAATGTACTTCTGGCCAGCAAAGCTCAGAGTAGATGGATGGGTTGTCAGGTTTCCCTAGTTTCTGGAGTTAGCTTGTCTGCTTTCAAAGCATGAAATCCTGCCCCAGGTCTTCCCAGTGATCAACAGTTTTCACTTCTTCTGAAAGTCAGACCTGCCTTAGCTCTTTCTTTAATTATCCTCTACCTACATCGATCTCATGGCAGCTTTGTCTCTGTTTTAGGGGATACAAAGATGAATGCAATATAAGGCATAGTAGGGATGACCCTCAGGTTTCTGGACTGGGTGTTTGCTTCTTTACCAAAGTGAAAAGTACAGAGAATGGAGCTGGTTTGTTGGGAAGGACAGACCACTTTGGGATGTGCTGAGCTTGAAATGTGTCTGAGGGGTTTAGGTGGAGATGTCTAGGTGGCATTTGGTTACAGAGATCTGGAGCTCAGATCACATAACGTGAAAACACGGACTTATTGGCTAAAGTCTATAGTAGGGGACACGATTATGAGGTTTGGATGAGGAACTCAGTAAGCGGTCAGGTGAAAAATGGCACCATGGAAATGTTACAGAAGAAAAAACCTAGAAAGAGATGAAGAAGGAATAGTCAGACATGAGAATCAGAAAAGAATGGTGTCGTGGAAGCTGCAGAGGTAGATAATTTTAAGGAGGGAGTGATCAACCATGTTAGATATGGCAGAGACAAGGTCGGAGAAGCGTCCCCTAGAGTTGTCAATATGGAGGTCATCAGGCCCTTTAGCAAGAACAGTTTTGGTGATCAGTTGGGACAGGAGCTAAAGTGCCATGAGTTGAAAAGTGAAGGGGAGAAAGTAGAGACCATAAAAACTGGCTTGGTGATGATGTGAGGGGGATGTTTGTAACCCCCATCCCTTCACACTGGAACCTGTAGTGAGTGTGGTTCTGTGGTTTTGCTCCTGCAGTGTTCAGCTCTTTGGATGTAGGAGCAGAGAACTCGCTTGGTTGGTTTAACTCCACTTCTGCTTCACCGAGAAAATTATCCAAAATTAACTCCTTTCCCTTCAGACCCCCTCAGATTTGCTTTTTCTTTTCCACATTGCTGCGGTGTCAGTGGAACGTGAGCCCCTTTGCTGAGACTTTCAACTTTGTTTTTCCCTTTCACTCCTATAATTTTGGTCTCTCCTTGTGCTTATCTCCTTAGCTGGCAAACATGTTCTGGGGCCCCCCAGAACCTACCCTTCTCAGGCTGTAACTGCTTTTTTACTTCCACCTGTCAAGAGGTTATTTTGGTCTGTGATGTGGGGCAGAACCAGACCCGTGGCTGTTGTGAACAGCAGAGGTCGGTCTCTAACAGCCAGCTAATCTGTGCAGCCTCGTGGGAATCGAGCGTGGCCTCAGACCTTGCGTTCTCCTCAGGCTGCACCTGTAGTGATGCTTCATCTGACTACTCGGAGCTGTGTTGTTTGAGCTTTGTGCATCCAGGAGCTGCTGCAGTCCCCACTACATCAGCTGCTTTTCCTGACCACACTGTGGCTTTTGGCCCTTTAGGTTCCACAGCCCCTGTGGCTTATTATCCGCTTGCTCCCATCTGTCTGCCTGATTCAACAGTGCCAGTGGAAGGAGCATATTTTGCAGGGACCAGATTCAGAGCTGGGGCTGCTCTGGCAACATTCCTCCTCCACCCCCAGGATGCCTTCCCAGTGCTGCTCAGACTTCTTCATGGTGGCATAAATGGTGGCTCCAGCATCTGGTGAGGAACCAGTCCACTGCTACGCCAGGAAAGACAGCACAGATCATATGAACCTCATGTTTCACTTTAGACACATGTTGGGTGTCTTTCTGGTGCTCAAACTTTTGGGCACTTTTCAGATTCCGTCAGAGAGCACTTAATGGTAGCGGTACCTCCGTGAAGCATTTTGATGTAGAGGAGGTAGCCATTCATAAAAAAACATGGGTAAAGCAGCCCTAAGGATCTTCCTTACATTCCTCTGGAGTTATACGGTATCATGCTGGTCTTTGCTTTTAGTAATGATCTACCAAATTAGGTTTGCAGGGAACTTTCATCTTCCTGAGAATTAAAGTTGCCAAATTACTCTGATTGGTCTTTCGTCTCCTTTAAGTCTTTGATTTATACTACATGTTATAAATGAAACGTGTTAGTTGTCTGACTTTGCCTTTCCATCCTTTGCTCCACATCCCACCCTCAAACCTAGTCTTTCATTCCCTCCTGCCCATCTCCATTGAATCGGTGTTGTAGAACAGAAAGCCATTCGGGCTAACTTCCTTCTCTCTTGCACATGTCACTTGCCATCTTTTAACTGGTCTTTCACAAGGATCCTCTGAAAAACCCTCTGTGCCCCAAGCACAGACTCCATTGCTTTTACTTTTGCATCTGCCTCTTGGACCCTCGTCATATGTTGTTTCATCAGACACAGACCAAATCTGAATTTGCTTTGGTGCCAGAAGAGCTGACGTTCGTTTGAACAAAGAATATCAATACGAACTGTACTGAAAACAACAGTTCGTTTAAAATCTGAGGGGCAGTGGAGAGGATGCCTTTCAAAAGCCTAATAGCTTTCAAGTCAAATATAGGGGAGTTTTCAGATCAAAATTTGGTTCCCATTTGTTGTTAGATTGCCTGATGCTGCCACTCATGGCTCCCAAAAATTTCTAAGCTGCATTAACGGGGTCATTATCGTAAATGCCTCACTTCCAAGTGACTTGATTCTGGTGAAATCTCATTAGGATTAAGAATGTTTGAATTGTGGGGCGCCTGGGTGGCTCAGTCTGTAGAGCATCCGACTTCGGCTCAGGTCGTGATCTTGTGGTCTGTGAGGTCGAGCCCTGCGTCGGGCTCTGTGCTGACAGCTCAGAGCCTGGAGCCTGCTTCATGTTCTATGTCCCCCCTCCCTCTCTGCCCCTCCCCCACTTATGCTGTCTCTGTTTCTCAAAAATAAATAAACATTAAAAAAAAAAAGAATGTTTGAATTGTTAATATTTTGTATTTTGTTTTCTGAGATTGGGTTTTATTTTAGCTTACAATTTCAGTTCACCTAAATTTTGTGTTCTGTACATGTGATGTTTGACTATCCATTATTATTATGGAAATTCTCAGTGTGGTGTGCTTTCCTTGTGGATTTTTTTATATTAAAAATGTAAGATAAAGACCGTTTTTGAAGATTTTAATAAAGTGATGACACCACATTAAAAAAAAGTTTATCTTCTCCACAGTTACTCCTCAGCCCCCATAATCCAGTTGTCATCATGATCGTCATTCCACCAAACTCCTTGCACAGGCCACCAGTGCCCTCTTTTTTTTGGCAAATCCAGTGGCTTGTATACAGTCAACCTACTTTCCCGTCTTCAGTATGTGACATTGTTGCTAATACCCTCTTCCTGGAACTTTTCCCTAACACCACTCTCCTAGGTTTTCTTTGTCTCTGCTCCTCCCTCCCCTCCTCCCCCTCCTCCACCTCCTTCCCCACCTTCTTCCCCACCTTCTTACCCTGACCGTTGAACAGAGGCTTTATGGTGCCCTGTCCTGGGTCTTCACTTACTCTGTAGTTAGTTGATCTCTGCCTGTGATACCCACTCCCATGGTTTTGCCTAACTCCTTGCTAATATGTCCAGCTCTGGTCTTTTTCTTTTTTTTTTTTTTAAATTTTTTTTTTTTAACGTTTATTTATTTTTTAGACAGGGACAGAGCATGAACGGGGGAGGGTCAGAGAGAGAGGGAGACACAGAATCCGAAACAGGCTCCAGGCTCTGAGCTGTCAGCACAGAGCCCGACGCGGGGCTCGAACTCACAGAGTGTGAGATCGTGACCTGAGCCAAAGTCGGCCGCTTAACCAACTGAGCCACCCAGGCGCCCCTGGTCTTTTTCTTTAGTTCTAGATCACACTAAGAACTAAAACTAGACAAACAGCTGGACCGAGACCTCTTTGTTCTTCCAAAACCACACAAACTCAATTCAGATTTCAAGTAATATATTTTTGCCAAACAGGCTAAGAACATGACAATGAACCCTGACTCTTCTCTTTCCTTTACCCTGCTCTCACCCAGCTAAGGCAGTTGTCGGATCCTGTTGACTATACCTCGGGGTGACCAGAGCATCTCACAAGCCCAGCCTCTCATTGCCAGCCTTGCTGCCGCTACCCAAGTTTATGGCCTCTTATTCTCACCTGCGAGCGTATCACTTCTTTCCTTGGTTCTTCCCAGTGTCCAGAGAGTCATATTCAGCCTGTTGGTAGTTGAATCCCCATGTCGTCTTGTCCTGGATGACTCAGCCTTGTGTCCCACAGCCTCTCAAGCCACCATTTCCTAAAATTCCATAATTTTTGTTCTTCTGGCCATTTACTTATGCCGTTCCTGCCCTGCCTGGCCATTTCTTCTCATCATTTGCCTAGAAAACCTTTCAGGGCCCAGGATGAGGGTTTTCTCCCATGTGAAGTCATCTTCGAGTCTAGAATAAATGTTGAGGGATTATGAGGAGTAGAACTTAACTACAAGTGCCTTAATGATGACTGCCATTTGTGGGGAAATTGCTGTGTGACAGTCATCATTTTGAATACTGAATACTAGAAGCAGATGGTTAAGAACACGAGCTTTGATGGCAGAGTCCCAGCTCTGCCATTCACTAGCTGTGTAACCTTGGGCAAGTTATTTACCATCTCAGCCTCTATTAAGTCTGAGGGTTCAATGTGCTTGCCATATGGGAAGTAAGCAATAAATGGTAGCTGCTGGCACTATAAACGGAAAGATGTTCATCCCTCCTAACCCCCTGGTGAGATATTAAGTTCTATTGTCATTCCTGTTTTACAGATGGTGAGACCGAGGCTTAGGGAGGTTGGGTAATGTGCTGCTTCTCCAAATGTGGCTGTGGGCATGTGGCTTATTCATCTGTTTATTTCACAATGTCTTTAAGCTCAATAAATATTTACAGAGTTGAATTGAAAGATGAATCTGGAGCTCCTGGGTCCGATTGAGAGGGAAATTTAGAATTGTCACCTACAGAGGGGTGGTAATTGAAGCTGTTCTTTTTTCTTTTAAGTCCTATCACCTTTGAGACTCCACACATTTCAACCACCTCTTTACCAATGAGCCAGCTGTTGCCTTGTAACAGGAGATAATTATTACCATCAACTGTTACTTACGGTTTTTGTTAAAATTGGCTTGTATTTGTCTTCTTTCCCCAACTGAATTGTAAACTCCTTGTGGTCAGAGGACTGTACCTTATACTACTGTGCATTAAACCCTGTTCTCTCCTAGCCCTGTTTTTTGTTTCTAAGATAACAAGTCAAATCTGACATTTAATATTAATCTCAAAAATGAATTCTCAGGCATTTTTAAGTGATACCGACCAACCAAGGTTATTTTATTAATCTTTCTTTACTTTCTGTTATCTGGATTAAGAAAACATTATTTTCTTCACATTTTCCGGATAAAATTTATTAAAACTGCACCTCTGCTATTTGTTACATTTCTTTCAGTCCACACCCCTGTGATCTTTAGGATTCTAATACACATTTGTATCCTCCCAAAAGTCTCCGACATAGGCTCTCCTATTCCCATTCTCTCATTTTACAGTTGAAGAAACGGAGGGCCAAGTTCCAGGTGGTTCTCCCATTTGTTATCTGACACAGTGTTCTCTAAACAGCTTGGTCAAGACTCAAGATTTTGAGGGGAATAAGAGTTTTAAATGCTTTGTACTTTTCTTTTGACAGAGCTGAAAAGCTTCAGCTGCTGAACCACAGGCCTATGACTGCTGTTGAGATCCAGCTGGTGAGTGAAGGAGGCCTGAACGTGAGAGGATTGGTTTCTGGGTCTGAGAGGGAGGAAGGGTGATAAAGGCTGAGAACGGACAAGACTGGAACTGCCATTTCTTGAAAAGACTGCCCAAATACCCTATTTTATAAGTGAAAGGAGACCTCACCAGTTGGATCCTACTTAGTATGGACTTGGTGAAAGTAGAAGACTGGACGAAATTTAATTCTTTCCTTCGGGTTTGGGCCTGTGACTTGGCAGCTCTTTGTCTCCCTTGATGTCCTACCCCATTCTGACCACTGCTTTCCTGTAGGAGTTATTGCCAACCAGATGTTGCATAAAAACAATAGACTCACCATGACTCTGGCAGGATTTCTCTTCCCTGACTCCCACCCTTCGATCCCACTCTTCCTGTTTCTGTTCTTGGTTCACGGAGCACATGTGTACCTTCCCCACATGCGCTCTTTCTCTCTCAGCCTCCTGGCCCAGTCTTCCAAGCCAGAAGCCTAGAAGACATTCTCTCCCTTTGATTCCATATGCACTTTGTCCCCAGGTTCCATTGCTCCTGTCTTGTTCTCTCTTCTCTCCCTCCGGCACTGTGTTAATTTCTGTCATTTCTCAGTGCAGCTCTTGGAGTTGTTCTCTCATCTTCCCTGCCTCAGCGTGCCCCCTCCAACCCACCTTCTACATCACTGTTGTGTTTTTTTTTTTTTAACTTTTTTTTTTTTTTAATTTTATTTTTTGAGACAGGGAGAGACAGAGCATGAACAGGGGAGGGTCAGAGAGAGGGAGACACAGAATCTGAAACAGGCTCCGGGCTCCGAGCTGTCAGCACAGAGCCCGACCCAGGGCTCGAACTCACGGACCGCGAGATCATGACCTGAGCCGAAGTCGGCCGCTTAACCGCCTGAGCCACCCAGGCGCCCCTCTGCATCACTGTTAAAACCACACACTTGATCATCTTGTTTCCCTGCATAAGATCATTCATTGGAGCTTCATCACTTGCACTGTCTGCACAGCAATCACAGTATCAAGCTCTAGAATTATGCAAGGCAGCCAGAGTAGAAGCCACACGTGGTATAAGGAGAATGTGAAAATGAGGCCCAGTGAGACAAACCGCGTGGTTGCTGTATTAATTGGTGTGCGGGGGCAGTTTCCCTCTCCTGTAGAGGGCAGAGAGGATCGTTAAGCTACAACTATTAGGCCATTTAACTGCCAGTAAAAAAAACAAAACAAAAAAAACTGATTGGAGAATTAACAAATAGGAACAAAGGAGTTTGCAGAGTCAGTTTTAGAAGTACTTACCTTTGTCATATTTGCTTCAGAAAAGTGTGGAAGAAAGTAGCCAGAAATACCTATGATGTTTAGATTGCTTTAAAAGAACCTTATTTTTAAAGGGTCATGGGTTATTTAATTTTGGACTAAAACTTTTATTGACTTCCCAGTGTTGTTTCTGTCCTTGAAAATGCACCCAAAATTAAATTAGAAAAATTCCTTCCATAAAGGGTGACTTTCTGGGGGAACTGGCCTTGAGGCTAAAAAGAGATCTTTTTTTTTTTTTTTTTTTTTTTTTTTTGTACCCTTATTCTGGTGCTTTCGACTATGTTGGAGATTCAGCTTAGAAAAGAACAAACAAATCAGCAAGAAACTAATCCGTGTCCCTCTGGGTTAAAGATCACATGTCGTGTCTCCTCCAACTTTAATCAGCAACATATGTTATTCATGGCTTAATGACAGATGGAGAGAGAAGATGAGGAGGGTTAGCGTGACCTCATCTCAGAGCCAGTAGAAAGCTCTATCATTACTTGGGACGATTAGCTGTTATTGAGAGTGCCTGCTATATTCCGGGGCTTTGTGTAGGCCACCTTTAACACCCTCACCATAGTCTTGGCTAACGAGCGGCTAATTGGGTCTGATTCAGAAGGCTTACTTTTTCCTCCAAGCCATATGCTTTTACAGTGTGAGAAGAAAGATGTGTGTGGAGTCCACTCAAATGTTTATTCTCTTCTTTTCACAGATAGGTAGTAGGTCTTGATAAAAACTATGTATATTTCCCAGCAGTCGGACCATTTTGTAGCCAGATTTTCCCCAGCCTGGAGTTTGGCCACAAAGGGTACAAAAACATTTACCACGGCTTGTAGCAGTATCTCTTCTCACAAGAGGAGGATAAGAAATGAGGTCTTCACACCGAGTGGAAAGTGCAAAGGACTTGAGAATTTCTCCGCATTAACTTTACAGCCATTTATTCTCCCTGCATCCAGAAGTAATGTCAGCATCCACCATTTGTTAGTATTCAGTTTTGGAGGCTGAGGCTTCTTTTAGTTATACCTCAGCCATGGTTTGTTGTGATCCTCAGATCCACAGACCTGCTGTCTGTGAGGAAATGAGGAAGCCACCAGCTTCTGTGATTTCTGCCATGCCCTGGTGTGTACATTTATTCAGGGCAGTTTGTGAGCTCTCTAGACTGAAGACAGGACAGCGAACCCCGTGACCTCATAGGCCACTATCCTGAACAAACTATCATATAAGTCTGTTAAAAGGTAGGGATTATAAAATGTTTTGGAATATATAAAATTTTATGGCTTATGAAACACTGTAATATATGTTCTCTTTTAGTCCTTACTGTTGGTGTTACTTTCATTTCACATTAGAGAATAATTGAAATTTACAGAGGTTAAGTGAACTTTTCTGGGTCAAAGAGCTAGAAGTATCTGTAGTTACTAGATTTTAGTTGTTTTGGGGAAAGTAGGAAGTTAGACTTGGCAGCTTAGAATGAGAAACAACCATTTTTGGAGTATAGCAGCCCAGTTTGACAGCCCCTAGGGAATTGATACGGTCTTTGTCTGTGATAAAAATTTATTGCTGACCCATCTGCAAATACTTTGGTTTTTGACATTTCTTTTGCCTTTATATTCCGAACAATTTGAAACCTTGAGTGTTTGAGAATAGTGAGATCGTTCTTTGTATTTCTTTATTTGGGCTCAGTTTCTTCTGTGTTGGGAAGAAAAGGTGAGGAGTAATACAGTTAATATCATTTTACCTTAGTGATCCAAGAAGGCTTAGTAAATTTTTGGTGTCTGCAAGTTTCTTTTTCGTGTATATGTATTTCATTTTGCTTAATGAAGTTTAGGTTTTCTTCCTGTGACTAGGAATCTTGGTTTGAAAAGGAAAGTTCCTGACCCTGAGGGTTTGTGTGCTGATGAAAGCTTCTACTCTTGGCAAACTTGGCAAAATTTGAAAGCTCATTAGCCCTGTTGTCATGAACACGCCTAGTAGACACCCGATCATTGTTGTATCTGCCAAATCCAGAGACAGGGACGTAAGAAGGTGCCTTGTTCAAGTCTTCTCTCTTTGGTTTTCTAAAGATGAAGGCCTCTCAGAGGTCATATAACTAAAACTCAACTCAAACCAGTGGATTCTAGTTTACATCTCTGAGAGAGGAAATGATAGAAACCTCCTACTGGAGGGCATGGTGTTCCAGAAAGAGGTGGAATTCAAAGTCAAAAGACCTTGCACTATTTACTGTGAGACCCAGATCAGGTTTTGTTTATAATGCTAAGCCTCTACTTACTCATCTGTAAATTGTCCTGACTTTATGGACCACATGTTTGAGAAGCTCTGGTGGCAGTGATTCTGGGAAAGGCCCTGTACAAATACTGGTGGGAGGCTGTCCCTGTTCTGAGACTAGTCTAAATCCTCTTTCCCATTCCCCTGAGGCAGGTAGCAGTTCATAATTAACCACCTACACTAATTTATAAATTTGGAGACATTCTTCTCTCAGCTGGAGATCATCTTTTCTTAGAATTGAATAATCAAATCCTATATATCCCATTTCTTCCTCCTTCATATTTTGGAGACAGTCTATGTTAGATTATTTCCTTTCATGTCCTAATTTTGCATGTCTGGTTTAAAAAATAGGATTCTGGGGATTGTTTCTTGTTCAGTAAAGGTTACATTTTACAGAGCCTTTTAATCTTTAGGAAATGGTCATTTTATTTGACAGCATGATGGGAAGTAGCCCCATTGGTTCACTTAGGATCTTCTCCACCCTAGAACACCCAGGACTATTCTCTAGTTACAGAAGCATTATAGAAGCAACGATGTTTTTCCACGAGTTTGTAGTATGATCTTGGACACATCACCTGGCTTTATTAGCTTCTGTACTGTTGTCAATAAAGTCCGGCAGTCAGACCGAAATCCTTTTCAGGATTGTAAGCCCTGCCGGTCATCTTGCTTTACGTAAATCTGCTAGGATTTCTTTCTTGAATTCCTCTTGGTCTTAGTTGCCAAATTTCAGAGATTGCTGTGGGGAAATGCCACAGAACAGAACCCTGGACACCTTTAGCTGTTTGTGATTGACAGCTAGTGCCACTATGTGAACATGGTTAAGACTGCCTATGTATTGCTGTTAAAAACACTGTTGACTATTTTGTATTCCTTAATATCATTCATTAATATATTGAGAACTAGAGGGGAGGCTAATAAAACTGGCTCAGAATTGTGGACCATCTGTGTGTAGATTTCTGGGACACGTCAAACTGGGCTTTAAGTGGACCTTTGGTGGAGCGGCGGGGGATTGTTTCCCAGCCGTCACTCATCAGACTGTTGTTCCACATTCCAGGAGATGACCAGGACCACGTGGTGTGTGCTTGATTGATTGTAGGTGTTTGTGTTGGGGAGGCCCAGCATGGGGCTCTCATTCTGCCCTTTGCCATATTGTTGTGAAGGCTGAAAGAAATAACAGATATGAAGTGCTATGTGCAGCGCCAGGCACATGAGCTCCCTGAAGAGCTGTTAGTGGTGGTGGGAGTGGGGATGAGAAAAAGTAGATAAACCATTTGGCACACAGTGGGCAATCATCAAATGAGTTGTTGATACAATTCATAAGTCACAGCCGTGCTTATTGTGAAATACAAAAGTATATAAAGTGCCATTTCACTCCCCAGGGGTGTGTTTTCTTTGCACATACAGCATATTCATGTGTGCATGTGGATGGGTAGAGAACTGTTAGGGTTTTCTGTTTCTTTGAAGAAAAATGCTAACCTGCAACTTACTTTTTACATTGACCCATTTTGAGCCATCACATGGGAATTGGATCTGGCTTCTCCCCTCTGTTGGAGCCAGGGTGGAGAGGACCTGGAGACCTGAGGGGGGCTCAGGAGCCAGGCCTAGAGCTGTGTGTGCCAGAGGCCAGCAGACTGGGAACAGCATGGGTGGAGGAGGGCAGGAGTGGACCCCGCCTGTGCAGCTCCTCCATAAATAACCCCTGGAGGTTTTCTTTTCTTCTGCAGATAGTAGAAGAGAGTGAAGAACGGCTCACGGAGGAGCAGATCGAAGCCCTCCTCCACACCGTCACAAGCATTCTGCCTGCGGGGCCAGAGGCTGAACAGAAGAAAAATATGGATGACGTGACAATGGATGAAGAGGACCCAGCATAGAGGAGCACAGCTGGCCCAACCACCTCATGAAGCTGAAAGGCCCAGCAGCCATTTCCCAGACATTCAGAGGATTGTTGATTTGGTTGTACCCTCTATCCCAGCAGGCCTGATTTCATGGTTAGTTGGATAAATCACAAAAATAAGCTAAAAAGAAGTACTTGTGCCTCTGGGAGATGAAACATAGTGAAGACAGGCTGAGGTTGTCAGGGCAGAGAGCTAAAGAGAGGAGGACAGAGCCAAAGAGGACAATGACTGTGGAACCCTCTGTGGTCAAAATATTTCTTCTGTGGCCTTTGCCACAGTTGTGGGAAGGCCCCCATACACAGCTGGTAAAGTACTTTGTGTTGCCTTTGATGGGCTGTGTCCTAATTAGTTTCATCTGCTTCCCTAGGAGCTTCCCAAGCAGGGGCTCTGAGCACTGTTGGGATGAGAGCAGAGTTAAGAGAATCCCGTTAGATGACTAGAAACTCCCAGAGCAGCAGATAGTTGCTTTAGGTTAAAATGAGCCACTGAACTTGGCTTACCTCAGAGGAATCTTTTCCTTGAGAACATTGGAGATAAGAGAACAGCCTGGCCAACCCTTGATCGGGTCTGAAGGCTTGTTTCCTTTGCTGGCAGGGGTGGTGTTTACCAGCTCACACTATTCAGTCTTAAATGTTAGGTTACCGACCGGCCCATTCCAGTTGAAAAGCGGCACTCCAGACTGAATGACAGCTCAGCAGAAGAACAGCATTGGCCGCCTTTCTAATGACCTTCAGTTTCCTGCCCTGAGACAGGAGCCCTGAGTAGACACCTTTGTGTCAAGTCTGGGTGAACTTCATTTGCATGATGGGCAAATTGTCTGCATCTTTTGAAAGGGGTCAGTTATATAGCTCTTCATGGATAAAATATGGAGAAACCAGAGGTTGGTTCCTAAGAATTTGAATTTGTTAGCTGTTGCAAGGGTGTATCAGTTTTTTAATTTAAAATATTAGGATAATTACCATGTGAAGAACTTACTGATACTGAGGCTTTGGAGAGTTCAGTAGCTCCAGATGTGTGGTTGCCCTAATCCTAGGAATGTTGCTGAAAATTAATTTTCCACATTCGCTCTGCTCCTGACTTGGGGAAGAAAATGCCCACAGACACTAATTTTCCAAATTGGTACTTATTTTGTTGTGAGATTACATATTTTCAGTGCTGCTGTTAACTGGATGATTTCCCACCCCCTTGCAATTTCCAGGTTATTTCAACCTCCCTACCACCCCTGCCAGTTGCACTCATGTCTTTCTTAACCTTATCATCTGAGGATCACCTGAGATGTGTTTACGGGCAAAACTGGAATTCACAGGGCATTTATATTGAAGTCTCTTGTCTGTATTGGGAATTTTACCAGGAATTGTTGATTTTTCTTGTCAAGGCATCACATGGGTACCTATGCCACTGTTTCATTTTAACTGTGAGTGTGTTTGATGTGTTTTTTAAATGGATTAACCTAATTAAAAATAAATTGTTTCCAAGTGACCACCAATTTTTGGTATTTTTATAAATCTCTTAAGAGTTTGTTTTGCCATGGATAGAAAGTGAAATCTGGGGCGCCTGGGTGGCGCAGTCGGTTAAGCGTCCGACTTCAGCCAGGTCACGATCTCGCGGTCCGTGAGTTCGAGCCCCGCGTCAGGCTCTGGGCTGATGGCTCGGAGCCTGGAGCCTGTTTCCGATTCTGTGTCTCCCTCTCTCTCTGCCCCTCCCCTGTTCATGCTCTGTCTCTCTCTGTCCCAAAAATAAATAAAAAACGTTGAAAAAAAAAATTTAAAAAAAAGAAAGTGAAATCTGACTTGAAAGCTAAAATGTGTGATTTTTTTGTTGAAAAAAATCTATTTAGGTCTAAATTCTATTTTATATTGCAGGAAAATTTTACATTTCTGTATTTGGGGCCTGAATTTAACCTGTTTTTGATAAAGCCAGGCAGGCTCTGGAAGGCTTAACCTTTATAGGAAACGTATTCTGTATAATATTCCTGCCACATTGACAACATTTAAGAATTAAGATACTTTACGGAGTGGACCAAGATGGTGGCTCCTGTGGATCTGGAATTGAAGAAAGCCTTCACAGAGTCAAGCCAAAGTTATTGACACTCAGCAGGTGAAGCTTGCAGACCTACAGATTGAACAGCTAAACAGAATGAAAAAGCATGCACATCTTACAGGTACAGAGATTATGACTTTGATAGAGGAGACTAACATGTATGAAGGTGTAGGAAGAATGTTTATTCTTCAGTCCAGGGAGGTAATTCACAATCAACTGCTAGAGAAACAGAAAATAGCAGAAGAAAAAATTAAAGAATTGGAACAGAAAAAATCCTACCTGGAGTAGAGTGTGAAGGAAGCTGAGGACAACATCCGGGAGATGCTGATGGCACGAAGGGCACAGTAGGAAACCTCTAATGAAAGCTTCCTGCCCCCTTCCATTCCTCGCCAGGGCAGAGGGGCCCGTGTGGGGAAACATCCTCTCTTCTGCCCTGATGGACTTCTTATTTGAGTGATCTGGTGGCCCTATGCTTTCTACTTCACCCTGATCCCCTCTCCGATCCTGGCTTTGCCTGCCACCCTTGCCCAGGATACTCTTCTCCCCTGTGGGTGAGTCACGAACTCCCAGGAGAGGCAAGATGGGAGCCAGGACAGAGAGGGGAGCTCTGCCCAAACCTATTCGTTATGCTGGTTAGACCAATAAAAGGCATCTGTCCACCCCCCGCCCCCCACCCCCGCAAAAAAAAAAAAATAATAATAATTTACGTACAAAACTTAACCAGGATCACATCTAGGAAGGAGAGCTGGAGAGTCTGGGAATTTTACTTTCCATTTTACATCTTTCTGTGTGGTTTTAGTTTTTGACCATGTGACAGTTTTATTCTTAAAAAAAAAAAAAAAGTATGTCCATTTGTTTATTGTTTATTGGCCTCTGTGAAAATTTCTGAATGTGTACTTGACAGTTGAATTATGTCCCAAACAGAGGCTGACACCCAGTCCAGTCACCCAAGGAGAGGCAGCTCTGAGGGCAACTGGAACAGGCACATGATTTTTAGTTCAATCTGTCTTCCTTTGTTATTCCAGACTTTCCTAGGCTCTTAGTTTTGTTTTGTTTTGTTTGTTTGTTTTTGAGGGGAAAACCCTAGTTTTTGACCCAGGAAGATGTTTTAGTTATCTGTCAAGATACTTCTGAGCTTTTGAAAAATCGACTCCCAGTTACAGGTTTACCCAAATACTTCTCTTGCCCCCTTTTGCTTAAATGTTGCAGTGTGATGCACTGTCCCCTCTGAGGACTTCCCCTTTATTCCTAAAGTAATGGGTACCATTTCCCTAAGTAATCATTGTGTGACTGTACCATTTCTCAAGAGGTTATAGCCTAGTGAGAGGTGAGTAAATTAATGCTCCAGATATTCTTTGCTAAATTATTTTCTCCCCTGAAACTAAATTTAACACCCATTTGTGTAAATGGATCATTTCCACAAATGGATCATTTGTGTAAATGGATCAGTAAATTGTAAAACACATCACATACTCTGAAAAAAATTATCAACCTTATTTAATTTTACAATGAATAAAGGAGATAAAAGGAAGTAAAACTGCCTAGGTATCCTTTTATATATTTTTTTTAAATTCAGGGGTTTTGAGTATATCACAAGGTTGTACAACTATCACTCCTGCCTAATTCCAGAATCTTTTTCATCATCTCCAAAAGAAGCTCCATACCCACTAGCAGTCACTTTTCATTCACATTTCCCCATAGCCCCCTGACAACCACTCATCTTTCTACTATATATTTGCCTATTCTGGTCATTCCATATAAATTAAATCTGACTTCTTTCATTTAGCATATTTTCAAGGTTCAGCTATGTTGTGCCATTCCTTTTTATGGTGGAATAATGGTTTGTTGAATGGATGCACCGTTTTTTATCCATTCATCAGTTGGTGGATATTTGGGTTGTTTCTTTTTTTTTTTTTAACGTTTATTTATTTTTGAGACAGAGACAGAGCATGAACGAGGGAGGGTCACAGAGAGAAGGAGACACAGAATCTGAAACAGGCTCTAGGCTCTGAGCTGTCAGCACAGAGCCCGATGTGGGGCTCGAACCCACGGACCATGAGATCATGACCTGAGCCGAAGTCGGACGCTTAACCGACTGAGCCACCCAGGCGCCCCTATTTGGGTTGTTTTTGCTCTGGCTGTTACGAATATGCTGTTGTGAACAAATTTTTGTTGACCTGCGTTCCTCTCTCTCTTGCATATACCTAAAAGTGGAATTGTTAGGTCATATGATAACTCCCTTTAACTGTTTGATGAATTGCCACACTGTTTTCCATAGCACCTGCACCATACCATGTTTCTACCGGCAGTGCATGATGGAATCCAATCTCTCTCTTGTTTTTTTTTTTTTTTTAACGTTTATTTTTGAGACAGAGAGAGACAGCGTGAACGGGGGAGGGTCACAGAGAGAGGGAGACACAGAATCTGAAACAGGATCAATCTCTCTCTTGTTTTTGTCCCTCGTATTGATTATAACCATCCTAGTGGTTGTGAAGTGCTGTCTCAGTGTGGTTTCGATCTGTAATTTCCTAATGGCTATTAAAGTTGAGTATCTATCTTTTCATGTCCTTACTTGTGGATATTTATATATTCTTTGAAGAAATGCCTATTGAGGGGCGCCTGGGTGGCGCAGTCGGTTAAGCGTCCGACTTCAGCCAGGTCACGATCTCGCGGTCCGTGAGTTCGAGCCCCGCGTCAGGCTCTGGGCTGATGGCTTGGAGCCTAGAGCCTGTTTCCGATTCTGTGTCTCCCTCTCTCTCTGCCCCTCCCCCGTTCATGCTCTGTCTCTCTCTGTCCCAAAAATAAATAAAAAATGTTGAAAAAAAAATTAAAAAAAAAAAAAAAAAAAAGAAATGCCTATTGAAAGCCTTTGCGCTTAAGAAAAAACATTGTTTTTTCAAGGAGTTTTAGATTCACAGTGAAATTGAGCAGAAAGTACAAAGAATTCCCATATAGGCCCTTGCCCTCCTTGCCCCCCCCCCCCCCCCCCCCGCCAACAGCTTCCCCTATTAACATCTGCATTAGTATGGTATGTTCATTAAATTGATGAGCCAATGTTGATCTACTTTTACTACATAAAGTCCCTAGTTTACATTAGGGTTCATTCTTTGTGTTGTACAGTAGAGAGTGCAGGAGTGCATGCATAGACTGGGTTTTGACAAGTACATAAATCTATTATGCTATTATCAGAATATTTTCTGAAAACACCTTGTGCTCCACTGTTCATTTCCTCCCTTTCCCCAAATCCCTTACAATCACTGGTATTTTTACCGTCCCCATAGTTTTGCCTTTTTCAGAATGTCATATAGTTGGAACCGTAGAGGATGTGGCCTTTACAGATTGGATTTTTCACTTAGCAGTAGGTGTTTAGGGTTACTCCATGTCATTTCATAGCATGATAGCTCATTTCTTTTTATTACTGAATAATATTCCATTGTCTAGATGTACCAGTTTGTTTACTATTTCACCTACTGAAGGTCAACCTGGGGTGCCTGGGTGCCTCAGGTGGTAAGTGTCTGTCTGTTGATTTCGGCACAGGTTGTGGCCTCGCGGTTCATGGGATGGAGCCCTGTGTTGGGCTCTGTGCTGACAGCGCAGAGCCTGCTTGGGATTCTCTCTGTCTCCCTCTACCCCTCCCCCACCCACACTTGCTTTCTCTCAATTAATAAACTTAAAAGTCGTCTTAATTTCTTCTGGGTTTTGGTAATTATCCAAAAAAAGCTGCTATAAACATTTGTGTCCACATTTGTGTGGCAGAAGTTTTCAGCTCATTTTCGTAAATACCAAGGAACATAATAGCTGGATCATAGGGTAAGAGTATGTTTTTAGTTTTGTAAGAAACTGCCTTACTGTCTTACATAGTGACTGTACCATTTTGCAGCAGTGAATGAGAGTTCTTTTTGTTCATGTCCTCACCAGAATTTGGTGGTATCTGTGTTTTAAATTTTGGCCATTCTAATCTGTAGTGGTATCACATTGTTTTAAATTGCAGTTCCCGAGGGCGCCTGGGTGGCGCAGTCGGTTAAGCGTCCGACTTCAGCCAGGTCACGCTCTTGCGGTCTGTGAGCTCGAGCCCCACGTCAGGCTCTGGACTGATGGCCCGGAGCCTGGAGCCTGTTTCCGATTCTGTGTCTCCCTCTCTCTCTGCCCCTCCCCCGTTCATGCTCTGTCTCTCTCTGTCCCAAAAATAAATAAAAAACGTTGAAAAAAAATTTTTTTTAAATTGCAGTTCCCGAAAGGCATAGAACATTCATATTTTTACAAGTTTAGCTGTGAGATGTTGATGTGAGTCAGAGTCAGAAGCTTAACCGACTGAGCTAACCCAGATGATCTCTTGCCCATTTTTAAATTAGGTTGTTCTCTTTTTGTTGAAATTTAAGTGGTTTTAAAAATATATTTTGTAGGGGTGCCTGGGTGGCTCAGTTGGTTGAGCATCCGACTTCAGCTCAGGTTATGATCTCGCGGTTTGTGAGTTCGAGCCCCATGTTGGGCTCTGTGCTGACAGCTTGGAGCCTGGGGCCTGCTTCAGATTCTGTGTCTCTCTCTCTGCCCTTCCCTCACTCACACTCTGTCTCTCTCTCCTTCAAAATAAATAAACATTGAAAAAAATTAAAAAAAAATAAATAAAATATATTTTGTATACTAGACCTTTATCAGATAAATATTTTGCAAATATTTTCTCCCAGTCCATGACTTGTCTTTTTATTCTCTTAACAGCCTTTTACAGAACAAAAGTTTTTAATTTTAATGAAGTCCAACCTGTCCTTTTCTTTCATGGATCATGGTTTTGATGTTGTAACTAAAAAGTTATGAAGCCTAGGTTGTCATCATGAAGTCACCTAGATTTTCTCCTATGTTATGTTTTGGAGGTTTATAGCTTTGTATTTCACATTTAGGTCTGATTCGTTTTGAGTGAATTTTTGCGAAAGATGTGAGGTCTGTGTCAACTTTTATTTTTTTGGCATGTGAATATCCAGTTGCTCCAACACCATTGGTTGAAAAGACTGTCCTTTTCTCCATCCAATTGCTTTCGATCCTTTGTCAAAGATCAGTTGACTCTCTTTGTATGGTTATTTTTGGCCTCTATTCTGTTCTGTTCCATTGATTTATTTGTGTACTCTTTCACCAATATCACTCTGTCCTGATTATTGATTGTAGCTTTGTATTAAGTCCTGAAGTCCTGTGTCAGTCCTTCAGGAGAACTTAACCCTTTTTTAATTGAGTTGTCTTTATTGTTGAGTTGCAAAATTTCTTTATATATTTTGGATACTAAACCCTTTCAGATATATAATATATAATTATTTTCTGTAATTTTTTTGGTGTTATTTTCACTTTCTTGATGGTGTCCTTTGAAGCACATTAGGTTTTAATTTTGATGAAGCCCGATGTATCTTTTTTCTTTGGTTCCCTATGACTTGGGTATATCGTATCTAAGAATCCATTGCCTAAATCAAGATCGTATTTACTCTGTAACTTCTAAAAATTTTATACATTTAGGTCTTCATCCATTTTGAGTTAATTTTTATATATGGTGTGAAGAAGGGGTCCAACTTCACCTTTTTGCATGTGAATATCCATTTGTCCTAGTACCATTTGTTGAAACCTATTTCCCTCCAAGTATTCTGTCCCTGAAAAGAAAGTGATTACTAAGTTTCATCAGTCAGGTCCTATGGACTACTTAGTTATTTGTCATCTTGGGCCCTTATTAAATATGATAATTTACAGCAGCCTCTAGCCCCTTTAGACTTCACTGTATTGTTGAGAAGAGGGGTCTGCAAACTGTTTTGTAAAGGAGCAGATAATATTTTAGGCTTTGTAGGTCATAGGATTACTGTCACAGCTATTTAATTCTGATATTACAACATTAAAGCAGCTATGGATAATTTATAAATAGAGGACTGTGACCGTTCCAGTAAAACTGCAAAACCAGGCAACAGGCTACTATTTGCTGATCCCTTGTTTAGATGGTTCTGGAGTCATGAGGTCTTCAGCGTGGCTTATTTTTCTGCAAGACATCTGGGATTTTTCTATAAATGCTACAAGGGCTGCCATGCCCAATCCTGCATGATACAGAAATCTCATGGAGTGTGTTTACTTTTGACTGCCTTATCTACCGCATGCAAGGAGGTTGCCTTAAGGATTCTGTGCTTCATCACAACTACTATAATTTTGGGTATCTAGTTCAACAAAGTTTTGTTGAACACACAGTATGTGCCAGGATCAGTGCTGTATATTTTGGCCACATAGTCAAGCCTCAAGCTGCATATTGCCTACAAGATACTAATCTGTCTGTTTCCTCTCTGATGTATTGTGTACCCTGCCTGTGCTTAATATCCTAAAGTACTTTTTCTTTACATCATATCATCAGCTCAAAAATTGGAAGTCTTTCTATAGCACTGAGAATAAAAATTCTGTAGTGACATCAACAAAATGGAGGGCTAGGAAGCTCTCGTTCTCCCACAGAGACCATGAAAACAACCAAAATCCAGCTAAAATGAGCTTATGGGAGCTCAGGAAAACAGTCACATCTACAGTAACCAAGTGAATGTCAGATCAAGAAAAAGCTACATTCAAAATGGTAAGAAAATTCATGAAAGTTTTGCTTACCCTTGTCCCTCCACCTCTGGGCAATCTCAATCTGGCAGTGGCAGCAGCCCATTTTCCAACACCCTCCCTCCCCCACCTGAAACTGAAGGGAACAGAACAAATCTTACTTGCAATGTTCTAACTTGTCTGGGGGCTGCCTAAAGGACTAGTTTCTTTTCCCCATAATTGGAGTTCTGCAAAGGAAACGTGGCAGAAAGTGGCAGGAACTGCTCATAACATCTATAGAAAGACTATGATTCACAGACATCTGGGGCAAGACATTGAAGGTGGAGACACGCAATAGATAATCTGAGGCCCCAAGGAGAAATTGGAGTGAAACTGGGAAATGAAGACATAAAAGCAGCATGTATAGGGAGGAGCTGTAAACAGGTACACAAATCCAGGTGAGATGCAGGCTAAAACACCTGAAGACTTAGTTTTCTCCTTTGATCCCGAAGCTCAGAACATATCCTACTAATTAGTAAAAGAATACACTGGTCTGCAAAGACTGGGAGAAGTGGCTGTTTTTCACCTGCCCAATTTTCTACCAAAGAAAGTAAACACAAGAAGCAGGATAACCTGCGCCTATTCAAAAGAAGAAAATGAAGTGGCAGGAATCTTCCCTGAAGAAATGCAGGCATCAGAATTATTAGATAAAGGCTTTAAAATAACTGTGAAATATGCTCAAGCGGTTAAAATGAACAAAAAAACTAAAGGAAGTTAGGAAAACAGTAAATCAATAAAATGAGAACAGTAACAAAGAGAAATTATAAAAAGGATCCAAACAAACTTTGGAGCTGAAAAACAATAATAGGAAATTTCATTGTAAGGGTCAACAACAGATTTGAGCAGACAGAAGAATCAGCAAACTTGAAAGTAGCACAGTTGAAATTACCTTGTCTGAGGAGCAAAAAGAAAAAGAATGAAGAAACAAACACCTTGAGGGACTTAGGGAATGTCTTCAAAAGGACAAATATCAACATATAAGAGCACGACAAGAGAGACAAAGAGAAAGAGATTATATGAAGAAATAACAGCCAAAAATTACCCAAATTTGAAGAAAGGCAATGTAAAGAGCAAAAATTTAAATTCCCAAGTAGGAGAAACCTCAAAAGACCCACAGCAAGACACATTAAAATCAAACCATAGGAAGACAGAAAACAGAATGGAAACCAGCAAGAGAAAGGCGGTTTGTCACCTACAGAGACCCTCAACAATATTATCAGCCACTTTCTTAGCAGAAACCTTCGAGGCCAGAAGGGAATGGGACAATGTCTTTAAAGTGTTGAGAGAAAAAAACCCCAATGTGAATTCTATACCTGGCAAAATTGTCCATCAAAACAAGAGAGACCCACCTCACACCCATTAGGATGGCTTCTATCAAACCAAACAGAAAATAACAAGTGTGGATTAATTGGAACCCTCGTGCACTGTTGATGGGAATGTAAAATGGCTTAGCAGTCCAAAAACAGCAAGACACATCCTCAGAAAATTAAACAGTATTACCATATGGTCCAGCAATTTTCCACCTCTGGGTATATACTCAAAGAATTAAAAGCAAGCTCTCAAAGACATATTTGTACACCCATGTTCATAGCAGCATTATTCACAATTCCCTAATCAAGGAAGCAAACCAAGTGTCCATTGGCAGATTAATGGGTAAACAAAATGTGGTATACACACTCAATGAAATACTAGTCAGCTTTAAAAAGGAAGAAAAATCTAACACATGGTACAACATGGATGAATCTTGAGGCTATTATGCTAAGTGAAATAAACCAGTCACAAAAAAAATACTGCATGGTTCTACTTATATGAGATACCTAGAATATAGCCAAACTCATAAACACAAAAGTAGAACGGTAGTTGTCATGGACTGAGGGGAGGAAATGATGGGTTACTGTTGTATAATGAGCTTACAGTTTCAGTTTTGCAAGATGAAAAGAGTTCTGGAAATAGGTTGCACAATAATGTGAATATATTAACACTAATGAGCTGTACACTTAAAGTGGTGAAGATAGCAAATTTTATATTTTTATCACAATTTAAAAATATTTTGGGAGGTGCCTGGGTGGCTCAGTCAGTTGAGTGACCAACTCTTGGTTTCAACAAAGGTCATGAGTTCATGTTTCATGGGTTCAAGCCCCGCATCATGCTCTGTACTGATGGTGCAGAGCCTGCTGGGGATTCTCTCCCCCTCTCTCTGCTCCTCCCCCTCTCATGTTCTCTCAAAATAAATAAACATTAAAAAAATATTTTTAATGAGGGAGAAATTAAGACTTTCCTAGATAGACAAAAGCTGAAGGAGTTTATTACCACTAGATCTGACCTACAAGAAATTCTCAGGAAAGAACTTTAGGTTGAAATGAGAGGACTCTGGGTAGTAATTCAACATCATATGAAGATATAAAGCTCTCCAGCAAAGGTAAATACAAGGGCAAATATAAAAACCAGTATTGTAATTTTGGTTTGTAATTTTGTTTTTTATTCTTTTTATAGGATTTAAAAGAGAAAAGCATAAAAAATCATAAGCCTATGTTAAAAGGTGCCCATTATACAAAGATGTAATTTGTGACATCAGTAACATAAAGTGTGGAGAGGGGTAGAGATAGAGCGGTAAAAGTGGTTTTGTTTGTAATTTAAAAAAATGTTTTAAATGTTTGTTCATTTTTGAGAGAGACAGAGAGAGACAGAGCATGAATGGGGAAGGAGCACAGGAAGAAAGGGAGACACAGGATCCAAAGCAGGTACCAGGCTCTAAGCTGTCAGCCCGACTCGGGGCTTGAACTCACAAACTGAGCTGAGCTGAAGTCTGATGCTTAACCAACTGAGCCATCCAGGTGCCCCCCCCCCACCTTTTTCTTTTAAAATTTTTAACATTTATTTATTTTTGAGAGACAGAGACAGAGCAAGAGCAGGGGAGGGGCACAGAGAGAAAGGGAGACACAGGATCCAAAGCAGTGGTTTGTGATTTAAATTTGTATCAATGAAAATAGATTCTTATAACATTAGGATGTTATGTATAATCCCCACGATAACCACAAGTAAAATATTTCAGAACTACACAAAAGGAAATGAGAAAGGAATTAAAATATGTCACAAAAACAATAAAAATTGGGGCGTCTGGGTGGCTCAGCCGGTTGAGCGTCCGACTTCAGCCCAGGTCATGATCCCAGGCTTCGCGGGTTTGAGCCCCATGTCGGGCTCTGTGGTTCAGATTCTGTGTCTGTCTCTCTCTCTGCCCCTCCCCTACTCTGTCTCTTGGTCTCCCAAAAATAAACAAACATTAAAAAAAATTTTTTTTAAAACAGTAAAAGTCAACTAAACAAAAAGGAAGGTGGCAATTAAAGAAACGAGGGACAAAAAAAGCTATTAGACATACAGAAACAAACAACAAAAGGGCAAAAGTAAGTTCTTCCCTATCAGCAATCACTTTATTTTTTAATTAATTAATTTATTTACTGTTTAATTTACATCCAAGTTAGCATATAGTGCAGCAATGATTTCAGGAGTATATTCCTTAATGCCCCTTACCCATGTAGCCCCCCCACCACAACCCCTCCAGCAACCTCTGTTCTCTATATTTAAGAGTCTCTTATATTTTGTTCCCCTCCCTGTTTTTATATTATTTTTGCTCCCCGTCCCTTATGCTCATTTGTTTAGTATCTTAGATTCCTCATATGAGTGACATCATATGATATTTGTCTTTCTTTGACCAATTTCGCTTAGCATGATACCCTCTGGTTCTATCCATGTAGTTGCAAATGACAAGATTTCATTCTTTTTGATCACAGAGTAATACTGCATTATATATATATATATGTATATATATATACCACATCTTCTTTATCCATTCATCCATCGATGGACATTTAGGCTCTTTCCATACTTTGGCTATTGTCGATAGTGCTGCTATAAACATAGGGGTGAATGTACCCCTTCTAAACAGCACACCCGTATCCCTTGGATAAATACCTAGTAGTGCAATGGCTGGGTCATGGGATGGTTCTATTTTTAATTTTTTGAGGAACCTCCATACTGTTTTCCAGAGTGGCTGCACCAGTTTGCATTCCCGCCAGCAGTTATCAGCAATTACTTTAAATGTAAACAGATTAAACTCCTTGACTTAAAGGCACAATTTGACAGAATAGATTTTTAAAGCATGATTCAACTGTTCAGCGCTGTTTCCAAGTGACTCCCTTTAGATCTAAGGACACAAATAGAGTAAAAATGAAAGGATAGGAAAAGATATTTCATGCAAATAGTAACCAAACAAGAGCAGTAGTGAACATACTGATATAAGACAAAATAAACTTTAAATTTTTAAAAGATTATAAAAGACAAAGATATATTAATAAAAGATTCAATACAGCAAGAAGATATAACAATTAAAAACATGTGTGTACTTAATAACAAAACATCAAAATATTTGAAGCAAAACTGACAGAATTGAAGAGAGAAATAGATAGCTCTAGAGTAATAGTCGGTGATTTCAGTGCCACTTTCTTTTTCTTTTATTTTTTATTTTTTAAAATTTACATCTAAATTAGTTAGCATATAGTGCAACAATGATTTCAGGAGTAGATTCCTTAGTGCCCCTTCCCCATTTAGCCCATCCCCCCTCCCACAACCCCTCCAGTAACCCTGTTTGTTCTCCATATTTATGAGTCTCTTCTGTTCTGTCCCCCTCCCTGTTTTTATATTATTTTTATTTCCCTTCCCTTATGTTCATCTGTTTTGTCTCTTTAAAAAAATTTTTTTTTTAATATGTATTCATTTTTGAGAGAGAGAGACAGGGTGTGAGTGGGGAAGGGGCAGAGAGAGAGGGAGACACAGAATCTGAAGCAGGCTCCAGGCTCTGAGCTGTCAGCACAGAGCCCGACATGGGGCTGGAACCCACGGAATGCAAGATCATGACCTGAGCTGAAGTCGGATGCTTAACTGACTGAGCCACCCAGGCGTCCCCATCTGTTTTGTCTCTTAAAGTCCTCATGTGAGTGAAGTCATATGATTTTTGTCTTTCTCTGACTGACTAATTTCACTTAGCATAACACCCTCCAGTTCCATCCACGTAGTTGCAAATGGCAAGATTTCATTCTTTTAGATTTCCAAGTAATACTCCATTGTGTGTGTGTGTGTGTGTGTGTGTGTATATATATATATATATATATATATATATATATATATATATCACATCTTCTTTATCCGTTCATCCATCGATGGACATGTGGGCTCTTTCCATACTTTGGCTATTGTCGATAGTGCTGCTATAAACATGGGGGTTCATGTGTCCCTTTGAAACAGCACACCTGTATCCCATGGATAAATGCCTAGTAGTGCAGTTGCTGTGTCGTAGGGTAGTTTTATTTTTAGTTTTTTGAGGAACCTCCATACTGTTTTCCAGAGTGGCTGCACCAGCTTGCATTCCCATCAGTACTGCTTTCAATAATGTTAGAACCCCAGACAGAATCAATAAGGAAATAAAGGACCTGAACAATACTATAAGCCAGTTGAACATAGCAGACATGTAGACACTACCCAACAGGAGCAGAATACATAATTTTTTCAAGTACACATGGAGCATTCTCTAGTAAACACCATAGGTTAGATAGGCCACAAGACAAGTCTTAATACATTTTTAAAACTACTGAAATTATATAAAGTATGTTGTCCTATTACAATGGAATGAAATTAGAAATCAGCAGAAGGAGAACTGAAAAATTCTCCATTATGTAGAAATTAAATAACACAGTCTTTAAAAACCAATTGGTGGGGCGCCTGGGTGGCTCAGTCGGTTAAGCGCCGACTTCGGCTCAGGTCACGATCTCGCGGTATGTGAGTTCGAGCCCCGCGTCGGGCTCTGTGCTGACTGCTCAGAGCCTGGAGCCCGTTTCAGATTTTGTGTCTCCCTCTCTCTCTGACCCTCCCCCGTTCATGCTCTGTCTCTCTCTGTCTCAAAAATAAATAAATGTTAAAAAAAATTAAAAAAAAAAAAAAAAAAACCAATTGGTCAGGGCACCTGGGTGGCTCAGTCGGTTAAGCGTCTGACTTCAGCTCAGGTCATGATCTCACGGTTGGTGGTGTTGAGCCGCATCAGGCTCTGTGCTGACAGCTCAGAGCCTGCTTGGGTTTTCCTCCCTCTCTCTCTGCCCCTCTGCCAGTCATTCTCTATCTCTCTCTCAAACTAAATAAAAATAAACTTAAAAAAATAAAATCCTTAAAAAAGAAGTTATACTAAGTGAAATAAGCCAGACACAAAAGGACAACTGTTACATCATTCCACTTATACGGGATACTTGAACAGCCAAATTTGTAGAGGTAAAAAGTAGAGTGGTAGGGGCCAGGGGCTGGGCAGAGAGGGAAATGGGGAGTTAACTATTTCATGGGTACAGAATTTATTTGGGGAAGATGAAAAAGTTCTGGAGATGATGGTGGTGAATGTACTTAATGCCACTGACCTGTATGCTTAAAAATAGTGAAAATGGTAAATTTATGTTATGTGTATTTTACCCCAGTAAAAACATTTTTTTAGAAAACCAGGGTATGGAAGACAGAAGAAACAGATATGTTAACAAGAAATATTGGTGTAGGGGCGCCTGGGTGGCGCAGTCGGTTAAGCGTCCGACTTCAGCCAGGTCACGATCTCGCGGTCCGTGAGTTCGAGCCCCGCGTCAGGCTCTGGGCTGACGGCTCGGAACCTGGAGCCTGTTTCCGATTCTGTGTCTCCCTCTCTCTCTGCCCCTCCCCCGTTCATGCTCTGTCTCTCTCTGTCCCAAAAGTAAATAAAAAATGTTGAAAAAAAAAATTTTTAAAAAATAAAAAAAAAGAAATATTGGTGTAGTTAAAACTGAGCACCACTTTGGCTCTGAGCCTCCTGGAACCAAGAGAAAAGATGTATTCCTCTCACAGTGCCAAGAATGTGCTGAATGGTTCAGTAGTTTAATGGAAACTATTGCACTGGTTCAAGTTATAGCAGCTAAAATTCTGAACTATATACACGCATAAGTAGATAATGATAGTAGAAAGTTAAATATTGAATACAAAAATACATAGACCAAAATTCAGAGATTATGATTCTTTGGTTAATAGAGGAAACAAGGATTTTTAGAAAGTAATATGTATTTAGAGTCTTCATTTTCTGTCCTATAGATTAGTGATTTTTACACTGTATTCTATTCAACCCTTAAATTACTAAGAACTTTAGAAGCCAATTCCTGGATCTCAAGATCAGACAAAAGAGTAGGATTGTAATAGGCACCCTTTCCAATACAATCAGACCAATCATGCTTCAGATTTCCTCCAGAATAGGGTCATATTACTGTAGTTATATGTTGAAAACCACTTAAGAGAATATATCCTTGAATTAAGATTGAAATCTTATTACTTAGGAGTATAAAGCTCAATATTTTGTTTGTTTTTAGAATATCAGGTGTACTGTTTGCCTAAATAATATTAAAAAGTAAAACTGTATATTAATATGCAATGCATGCATGTCTTTGAAAAACATTAAAGGTATTTTATTTTGCTACTGTGACCAAGGGAAATTAAGATTTAGAAAAATATAGATTGTAGTATCGTTCGTTCCAAAAATGGTTCTCGGCATATGAAATACAAAAATAATTTAGAGTATCTCTGTTTTTAAAGGCACTCATAGTCCACTGAGAGATAATATGCTGGCTCTTCTAATACTGCTTAATAAATACCAAGAGAAAGGAAAACATACTATGGAAACACATTGGGAGGGGCATGTAACATGGAGATTGCTCCAGGAAAGAGGGAGTATCACAGAAATTTATGTAGAATAAATAAAACCTTTGAACTATCTCAAATGTTGAGTGGAAGTTAGCCATGTATTATGGGTTGAATTGTGTTCCCTACAAAAAACATATTTTGGCGTTCTAATATAGTACCTCAGAATGTGACCTTATTTTGGACATAGGGTTCTTTACATAGGTAATCAAATTAAAATGGAGTCATTAGGGTGGGTGCTAATCCAATACGCTGAAAGCTTTATAAAAGGGAAATTTGAACGCAGAGATACAAGTACAGAAAAGATCATGTGAAGAGACACATGTGGAAGATAGCCATGGACTGCGAAGCAGAGAGCTCTTAGAAGAAACCAATCCCCTTGACATCTGTAAATTGGTGAATGTAATTGATTTGGGACTTCTAGCCTCCAGAACTGTGAGACAATAAATTTGGTGTTAATTCTTTTTTAACAAAAAGGATAAAAATCTAAGCATTTAACCCTAGCATTCTAGGTCATTCCACAATCTGTCTCTTGATAAAATTTCCAACTTTATTAGTCCCCTGCACAACTCTTCATTCCAGCTGAATGGCTTCACTCATTTATTTTTAAAAAAATTTTTTTTTCAACGTTTTTAATTTATTTTTGGGACAGAGAGAGACAGAGCATGAACGGGGGAGGGGCAGAGAGAGAGGGAGACACAGAATCGGAAACAGGCTCCAGGCTCCGAGCCATCAGCCCAGAGCCTGACGCGGGGCTCGAACTCACGGACCGCGAGATCGTGACCTGGCTGAAGTCGGACGCTTAACCGACTGCGCCACCCAGGCGCCCCAATTCACTCATTTATTTACTCAACAAGCTTTTGAGTGTCTACCATGCAAGGCTTAGAGCTGAGTAGTGAAGTATAACATGACTCTGACATCCAGAGTCTGTCTAAAGGAAGTTTTATATTCTAGGGGGAGAGATGCTAAATGACCAATTTCACAACTCACCATTTAATTATAGCTATGGTAAAAATTGGAAAAACAAAAAAAGGAAATAGAAGACCTGACCCAGTCTGGGAGAATCAGGGAAGGTTCTTGGAGAAAGTAATGTTTGGACTTGAAGGATGAGATAAGTTGGGCAGTAAAGGAAAGAACATTCCTTGAAGAGATGTTTGTGTTTTCCCGTCTCTATGGTTTGTGTACGTGGTGCCATCTGCTTGTACTACATGCTTTCCTCAAGAATCCAGATTCTAACTCAAAATTTGGCTCATATCCTCCCTTCTCCAGAAAGCCCTTCCTGATCATCTTTATGCTGAAGTATTCTCTCCTCGCTATAACCTGGATACGTTTGTTGGTTATTAGTTATAAGCCGTGCATGGCTTTGTGATGGTTTCACAATTCTTGCCTGGCCCTGTTATATAAATTGAGAAGTCATCCTTGATTCCCGCCTCCATCCAGTTCACTAGCAAGTCACTTCTGTTTTAATTCTATGCAGAATTTTCTGAGAAGACAATGATTAGAGGAGTTGGTTTAAATAATCATAACTTCTTTCTATTGTAAAATAAAACACAGCTACAGCTACTAAAAAAAAAAAAACCCATATAAGTCATGTGAATTATAAGGGGATACATTATAAAGAGAACTTATAATTATGATTAATAGCTTAATGAATTCTAACAAGAACACCCTTATAACTAACACTCAGGTCAAGAAATAAAACTCTGCCAGTCACTCAGAAACCCTCCTTTCACCCTGTCCCAAATACAATTGCCTTCCTCCTGCATAAAGTGTCCACAATCCTGAACTTTACGGCAGCCACTTCACTGGCTTTCTTTACAGTTTTGTTACCCAAGTGTGCATCCCCCACCACAATAGTTTTCTCTTGCACTTTTGTTGTTTTTTTTTAAACCTACCTTTTACGCTTCTTCATCTACAGGATCTCTCACCATGCTTTTCTTTTTCTTACAATCTCATGGTCAACATCCCAGTTTGTTTGACCTACAGAGTCCTGGATTTGCTGGTGGCATACTCATGGTGCAGTTGAGCTTGTGCCTCTGTCTTATGTTTTTCCAACCATTTAGCAACTGGGTCCAGAGACTTGGTCAGATTCAGGGTTGATCCCTTTGGCAAGACTCGAAGTGGTATCGTGTTCTTTCAGCAAGGGGCATTATAGTGTCTGCATTGTCTGTCTGTGATATTAGCAGCTGTTGATGCTCAGTGCCTGGATCTATTAATTTGCTGGGGGTTGCACGATGGTGGTATTCTAATTCTATCACTTTTTCTTTCTTTATGAAATGGAATGTTTTTATAACGAGATATTTTTCCTCATCTTCTATTGGTTACCCATTTTGGGGAAATATAATTACAAATCAGATCTCCTGCCAACACAGAAATTTCCTTCTACAAAATATAGGCAAGAGAGGAAATGGTTTCATTATTGAATAAGCATTTAACCAGACTGCAGTGCACATAATAGCAATCCATCAAGGAGACTGCAAAGAAAAATAAATCTGCTTGTATACAGCCATGGATGTAAAATCCATTACATACATGTTAATTGTCTTAATCAATTATTTTTATTGATTAAGTTTTATTAACAAAAATAAAACTTCTCTCTTTATGACAAGCAGGATGTTACACTATGGAGCCAAGCACCTAGGCTTAAAATTCCAAAGAGACAAGTTCACATTTCAAGGAGATGGCCTCCAAGAAAGGCATTCCTGGTATGAGGTCTATTTAACTTTTTTTATAATTTCAGGTTTTCTAAAAGAAAACGAAATGCTTTTTCTTTTTCTAAAAGAAAAAGAAATGCTGAAAAGAAGGAAGAAGGGGAAGAAGGAAGGGGAACATTCTCTTCTTTAAGCACCAGCGGTTTAAAAAATTTTTTTTTTTTTTAGATTTTTGTTTACCCTACACTAGGGTAGGGAAAGCAAGATACATGTTTGAATCTTTCCTTTTATTTGCCTATTTTCAAAATAATGACTTGGCTCCTAAATATCCTCCAAAGGTGACCAGTTAGTTTTGTTTGTTTTAAGCACCATTACTAACCCAGGGGCCTAACCCATTATTGATGGGTTTCAATCTACACAATCATTATCCTTAGTGCGGCTCAAATAGTCCTCTGGTCCACGGGGGCCTCTTCAAAGTTGGCTCCTGAGTTTCTCTGAGAGCTGCCTTGTGATCTGCTATGCGAAGAGTTCCAGGCTCATCTTGTACCTTTCCTACCCTTGACTCCTTTGTTTCTTCAAAAAGCCCTGGTTTCTTCTAGGGCAAAATGGTATTTCAAGATCATCTATGCAGTGCCACTGGATGGTCATTGTGTCTACCTCGCTTCTAGGCCTTTTCGGTCAACAAAGCTAGGAATTTAGATACAAGTTGTGTTGTAAAAGGGAGGTAAAATACACAAAATATATACATACACGAACATATTCATGCTAGGATGATATGTATATATGTAAATCTTAAAAGATAACTTCTGAGTTCGTCCTGATGCTACTTCCACTTGAGATTCGGGGTTTTTACTTAAACTCTTCTATAGGATAGAATCAGAATACCGCATAGTTATTTATTTACTTTATGCACCTTAAATATATAACAATCTCAGAATAACAAAACTAATACTACCACTACCGATGTGATGACTGAAAATACTTAAATATATTTTGTGTATATGCTTTCCCTTTTACCCTGCATTATAATCACTCTATACACACATGACCGGAAGTATAACTGTCACTTCTTCTTTTAACCTTTATTTAGTCTTAGTTCCACAGCTGACTATACATATCTATAATGCTCCTCACCATACCTTATGTTGACATTGCTCTAGTTTTGGTTATGCTATGTTCATACCTCTCATTTTGGTTATCTGGGACTGTTCTTTAGCAGATTCTTCAGTAAGAGTTCATGGAAACAATACGAATGTTGATAATAGTACATGCTCTTTACATTTAAAAGTGAGTTTTTCTGGGGTGTCTGGGTGGCTCAGCCGGTTAAGCTTCCGACTTTGGCTCAGGTCATGATCTCACGGTTTGTGAGATCGAGTCCTGCACTGAGCTCTGCACTGAGTGCAGAGCCTGCTTGGGATTCTCTCTCTCCCTCTCTCTCTACCCCTCCCCCACTCTCTTTCTCTCTCTCTCTCTCTCTCTCTCAAAATAAATGAATAGACATTTTTAAGAAATTATAGGGATGCCTGGGTGGCTCAGTCGGTTAAGCGTCCCACTTTGGCTCAGGTCATGAACTCATGGTTTGTGGGTTGGAGCCCCACGTGGGGCTCTGCTAACAGCTGGGAATGAGGAGCCTGCTTTGGATTCTGTGTGTGTGTGTGTCTCTCTCTCTGTCCCTCTCCTGCTCATGCTCTGTCTGTCTGCCTCTCTCTCTCTCAAAACAAACATTAAAAAAAATTTAATTATAGATACGTATCTTGATTTTTTATATTTTTCTTGATTTTTATATTTATCTTATTTACTTGGTTCATTTCTCTACTTCAGAGACTTCTATGTTCTTTTTTTTTTTTAATTTTTTTAAACTTTTATTTATTATTGAGAGACAGACACAGAGCATGAGCAGGGGAGGGGCCAAGAGATGGAGAGACAGAATCTGAAGCAGCCTCCCGGCTCTGAGCTGTCAGCACAGAGCTGGATGCGGGGCTCGAACTCACAAACCGCGCACAAACCGCGAGGTCATGACCTGAGCCGAAGTTGGACGCTTAACCGACTGAGCCACCCAGGCGCCAGGGGACTTCTATGTTCTGTATTGGCTCTTCTTTGCCTGTCTACATATTTGTCATTTTCACTCAAACCATTTTGTTCTTTTCTATCAGACTTCTTTACAATTAAAAATGATTTTCCTCCCAGGGCATCTGGCTGGCTCTGTCAGTGGAGCACACAACTCTTGATCTCGGGATTGTGAGTTTGAGCCCCATGTTGGGTATAGAGATTACTTAAAAATAAAATCTTAGAAAAAAAATTGGGGGGGTGGGGGCACCTGGGTGGCTCAGTTGGTTGAGCATCTGACTCTTGACTTCGGCTCAGGGCATGATCCCAGCGTCATGGGATTGAGACCTGCATTGGGATCTGTGTTGAGCACGGAGCCTGCTTAAAATTCTCTTTCTCTCAATCCAATCCTTCCCTGCTTGTGCACGCTCTATCTCTCTCTAAAATAAAAAAAGAAAGAAGAAAAAAAATTTTTTAACATAAAAAAATTAAGAAAATGTTTTTCTCGGGGCGCCTGGGTGGCTCAGTCGGTTAAGCATCCGACTTCGGCTCAGGTCATGATCTCACGGTCCGTGAGTTCGGGCCCCGCGTCAGGCTCTGTGCTGACCGCTCAGAGCCTGGAGCCTGTTTCAGATTCTGTGTCTCCCTCTCTCTCTGCCCCTCCCCTGTTCATGCTCTGTCTCTCTCTGTCTCAAAAATAAATAAACGTTAAAATTTAAAAAAAAAGAAAAGAAAAGAAAATGTTTTTCTCCCTTCTATTTCTCTTAAGACAATTTTTTATTGTGTTTATTTGCTCTTGTGTTTCTTCTAATTTACTTTTCATTTCCCCCCTTTGTTTCCAATTCTTTACTCATTTCTAGGATTTTCTAATTTGTTTTACTATAGTTCTTTCTTGTGTTGTATCATTTTGTTAATAATTTTAGATAGCAGGTACCTGGGTGTCTCAGTCAGTTAAACATCCGACTTTTGATCTCAGCTCAGATCTTCTTCTCAGGGTCGTGAGTTCATGCCCCACGTTGGGCTCCATGCTGGGCATGGGGCCTACTTTAAAAATTTTTGTTTTGTTTTGTTTTAAGCTGGTTTTAAAATAGCAGGTTACAGGGGCACCTGGCTGGCTCAGTTGGTAGAGCATGGAACTTTGATCTCAGGTTCATGAGTGTGAGCCTCACATTGGGCATAGAGTTTACTTAAAAAATAAAATAGTAGGTTACAATTTGAGCTGTTTTATGGGCAAAATGTTATTCTGCTCTTTTTCTTTTTTTAGTAATGACTTTGTATGAGATTTTATCTTTACCTTTTCTGTTTATTTTATGTGAGATTAGTTTTCTGGAGGTTTTAGAAGGAGTTGTGTGGTTCAGTATGGTTTTTCTAACTTCACAGAGCTCCCTCTTTTGTTTTTATATAATATTAAAAAATATGATGGCTTGCCAACTCTGTTTCCCTCCCAGATCAAGGACTGGCAAAGGCCACCTGTTTTTATAAAGTTTTATTGAAACCCAGTCCTGCCCAATTTTTTTACATATTGTTTATAGCTGCTCTCAGGCCAAATCAGCAAAGCTGAGGAGTTGCAACATGAACCCTCAAGCCAATAAACCAAAAATGCTATCACCTAGCCCCTGATTTAGACCTTTTCTTTCTTTGTCTCTATTGCCTCTGTTCTGCTCAATTTTGATTTGACTCCCAGCAGTGTCTTCTCAAAGTCAGGCCCTGTCCTAGAAGCAAGACCCTACCAGTCAGTTTTGAGAGTTCACCAGGAAGTGGACTGACTCAGACCTTAGCACCCCTTGCTCACATTTTTTAAACTGTGGTAAAATATATATAACATAAAATCTATCATTTTAAACATTTTTTAAGGTTAACAATTCAGTGACATTAAGTATATTCACAATATCATGCAGCCATCACCACTGTGTATTTCCAGAACTTTTTTATTATCTCAAACTGAGATAATCCCCCTTCCCCTAGTTCCTGGTAAACTTTATTCTACTTTCTGTCCCTATGAATTTGTCTATTTTAGGACTTCAGGTAAGTGGACTCATACACCATTTGTCCTTCAGTGTCTGTCTTATTCCACCAAACATAATGTTTCAAAATCATCCATTTTGTACCATTATCTGAATTTCATTCCTTTTTGTAGCTAAACAACGTTCCATTGTATGTATATACCACATTTTCTTTATCCATTCATCTGTTGATGGGCACTTGGATTGTTTTCATCTTTTGGCTATTATGAACAATGCTGGTATGAATATTGGTGTACAAGTATCTATTTGAGTCCCTACTTTCAATTCTTTTGATATACATCTACGAGTGGAATTGTTAGATGATATGGTAATTGTATTTTCAACTTTATGAAGAACTGTCACGGTGGCTTTTCCATTTTTCCATAGCAGCTGCACCATTTTATATCCTCACCAGCAATGTATATTGGTTCCAGTTTTTCCACACCCCTGCCAACATTTCTTTTTTTCCATTTTGTTTTTGGTTTAATCATAGCCATCCTAATGGGGTTGAGGTAGTATCTCATTGTGGTTTTGATTTGTATTTCCCTAATGATTGATGGTGAATATCTTTTCATGTGCTCATGGAGCATTTGTAAATCTTCTCTGGAGAAATGTCTACGCAAGTCCTTTGAATTGTGTTTATTGTTGAAGGAGTTCTTCATAGACTCTGGATATTGACCTCTTATCAGATAGAAGATATATTACTCCCATCTGTGGGTTGTCTTTTCACGCTTTTGATAGTGTGCTTTGATTATTTTCCCTTTTTAAATTAATTAGTAAATTATGCAGAGCTACTTTAAGATTATATGAAGATCCTCTTCCTCATCAAACTTTCCATCATCATCTGTTGATTCTTTCTTGAATCAATGACTGCTATTTTTGAGCCACCAACCCTGCCCCAGATACTGCACTGGCTGCTTTCATGTACATTATCCTTATGTGGCAGGTGTCATTGAAGCTGAAGAGGTGAAACAGTGGCCAAGGACACACAGCTAGTAAGCAGCGGAAATGGGAGGAGACTCCAGGAGCTAGAGTTCATGTGCTAGAGCTGGGGAAGCAAGTGTTAGCTGAAAATAGTAGGGAACTCCAAGCATCAGGTCTGTTGAGCAAGCCTGTTTCTGATGCTTCTTTCTTGCGTTTCCTGAACACTGCCTAACCTAGAGAGAGTGTAGGGCAGGCATGCTTCAGGGCCAAGGACTGTGACATGCTGGGTGTGTTCAGCAGTCAGGTGCCAATTCCATCCACTGTTTGCAGCTTCATGGGTCACTACATATCTGCAGGGTCCTGTGGTATGGCGGGCTCAGTAGCTGGGTTGAGAGAACCAGAAGCCCCAAGTTGTCCTTTGACATGATGGGGCGGCGGGGGTGGGGGGGCAGTCTTAGTAACCTGGCAGGTTCTGGGTTAAACATCCCCATTCTTTGGGCTCTTGTGGGACCTTAGCTGGGAGAACCAGAACATAGGCAGGGTGGGGTCCTGGGGTAGGGAGCCAGAGCCCTGAGTCATAGGGTGATCGAGGAGTCAGGGCCAGGGCAAGACATGCTGAGCCAGAAAATCTGGAGGAAAGCCATGGTCTGAATGCTGGGAGGAGGGAGAACTCACCAGATATAGCCGAGGTCACAGGAGAGGAGGCAATCAGGGTTGGAGCCTAAAACAGTTCTAGAAGGTAAGGATCACATGAGGCTGGTATGGGAGATCTTGAACCTATGTCTGGAAATCTCCAGTGATAGAGGCTTGTTCTCAGGGCTGACAGTGGTCTAAGCCTAGTAGATTGGCCTAGTCAGGGGATGCATAAGCCCAGGAGTATACATTAGTCATGGGTAGCCTGTTGGATCAGACTTTGTGGTGAACATTCACCTCTCCTACAGGCCTCTCAGGCCCATACCCGCCTCAGTTTTCGGGGGCTCAGCCTCTGTGTCCTATTAGCTGCAGTCACCTAGCCCAGCTACTCATCTGCTATGATCACTCACGCCCCAACCCTCTTTTTGGACGAAAACTGCATTCTACAAGACCTTTGCTCTAAGAGACTTTCCATGCAGGGTTTTTGTTTTTTTGTTTTTTAGCCATCCAGAAAAATAAAAGCAGCACAATATAAAAATACTTTTCACTGAGCCATCTTAAAGTGAGTTAAGTATATCAAGGCCCTTTACCCCTAAGTAATTCACTATATAATTATTGCTGTTTTTTTCTCCCTTGCAACTAATAAGCAGTGTGGGAACGTCATGCAGATATTGCCTTCTTTATCGAAGATCCCCCCCTAGATTTAGCATCCACTGATGATTCTTGCCTAATCCAGCTTTACCATGATGGTTGCAAAACAGTGATTCCACATTCCTTCCACATTTTCCATTCTGCCCTCAGCATTTTCCAGTAAACAAAAGAGCTTCCTTCTCTCGATTTATATATTTGTGGACTCTTTTTTTTTTTTTTTTTTAGGGATTTATAATTTAATTCTTAGTTCTTTTGGTGTTCGAATTGTCCCAGACTTGCCAGTGAGAACCCCTTCAAGCTGTCTCGTAGGTCCATGTGGACATAAACCCACTCTTTAAAAAAGCATGTCCTTACTTGCTGGTATAACAAGGGATTCCAAGCGTTCTTTATGCCAGCCTGGAACTCAGCTAGTTCTCTGAGGACCCTGATTCGTTTAGTGGTGAAGGTCTCAGAGATCAAGGTCAGAGAATTTGGTGCCCTCAGTGCTCCTGGAGTGTCCTTTCTTCTTGGCTCTCTCAATGGACAGAGTCAGGAAATATATGCGGGTATACCTGTATGTACATATATGTATGCATGTTTACACAGTCATAGATGTGTGACACAAACATGCATATACAGATCTTAGAAATCATGAATTTACACTAATATACCCTCAACAAGGTTATTTCTTGCCTTCCCCATTCTTTATTTGTATATCCCTTCTCCTTTTGTGAGAATCCTGGCTCCCATTTGCTCAGTCCTATGTTACATCTAAAATAGTTTATTATATTGGGGCTCCTGGATGGCTCAGTTAGTCAAGCATCCGACTCTTAGCTTCGGCTGAGGTCATGATCTCACGATTTGTGAGTTCGAGCCCCATATCAGGCTCTGCGCTGACAGTGCTGAGCCTGCTTGGGATTCTCTGTCTCCCTTTCTCTTTGCTTCTCTTTCTCTCTCCCTCGCTCTCTCTCAATAGCAGCACTTTCAACAATAGCCAAATGATGGAAAGAGCCTAAATGTCCAGCAACTGACAAATGGATAAAGAAGATGTGGTTTATATACACAATGGAATACCACCTGGTAATGAGAAAGAATGAAATCTGGCCATTTGCAGCAATGTGGTTGGAACTGGAGGGTATTATGCCAAGTGAAATAAGTCAGTCAGAGAAAGACAGATACCATATGTTTTCACTCATATGTGGATCTTGAGAAACTTAACAGAAGACCACGGGGGAGGGAAAGGGGAAAAAGAAGAGTTACAAAGAGGGATGGAGGCAAACCATAAGAGACTCTTAAATGTTGGGGACAAACTGAGGGTTGATGGGGGGTGGGGGAGAGGGGAAAGTGAATGATGGGCATTGAGGAGGGCACTTGGGATGAGCACTGGGTGTTGTATGGAAACCAATTTGACAATAAACTTTAGTTTAAAAAATCCAAAAGTAAACAAATATTTTTTTAAAATGCTTTGAAATAGTTTATAACATCTATAATGGTTTCTGAATTGTTTTTCCCACACCATTACAAACAGCAGACCTAGTAAACACAGTTCAGGATTTGTTTGCAATTCTTCCCCTCCACCATACTCCCCGTCCCCAACTGAGGGAATAGAGTCAAATACTGTGTTAAATTACTTCAAATTCGTTCATTTTCTCCTGTTCAGTGTGATCATGGTACTTTTTTGAAATATTAGTTTACTTGTTTTAGTTTGCTTTTAGTTTTAATTTACTTCCTTTCCATTTTTTATCGACTTAATTTTGTTTTTGAATATGTGGGCTATTAGCATGCTTTCAAAAGTCAAAGCTATATAAAAAGATATGCTCAGAGAAATATCATTTCCATCTATTCCCCTCCACCCCTGTAGGTAACCAACTGCATTGTTTTCTTGTTTGTCCTTCTTGTGTTTTATTTTGTAATAATAAGCAGATATATGTATATTTTCTTCTTTCCCCTTCTTTCTCATGCAAAACATAGCATACTACATATGTGTAGTATAAGAAATATATTTGGTCTTTGTTCCTGGTTCCTGGCACAGAGCTCCTGAAATCCTTAGAATTTCCTGAGTGATGGCAGTGTCTTTAGTTACTCCTAAGGAGCCCCTTTTGGGGCACACCTGACTTTAGGCTAATGAGGTGACAGTGTGGGCCCCCTAGATAGCTTTAGGATGGGGCTGGTCACCAGAAAGACCAAGTGATTAGAGGGTTGGAGCTTTCAGCCTCATCCACTGACTCTTGAACAAGAAGATTCAATGAACTTTCTGGCTGGTGAACACAGCCACATGCCAGAAGGGTATCACCTCCCAGTTCTATGGAGATACAAGCTCTTGCTCTCAGGACCCTTCTAGGCCCCAACCTACATACTTCTTCATCTGGCTGTTCATCTGTATCCTTTAAAATAAACTGATAAACATAAATAAATCTTTCTCTGAGTTCTGTGAGCTACTCTAGTGAATAAATGGAATCTGAAGAGGAGTTTATGGGAAACTCCAATGTATAGCCTGTTAAAAGCACAGGTAAAAACCTGGATTTGTGATTGATGTCAGAAGTGGGGCAGTCTTGTGGGACTAAGGGGGGGGGGCAGTCTGATGCTCTCTCCAGGCAGATAATGTAAAAATTGAGTTAAAGGCCACCCAGGCAGTGTCACAGATTAGTGCCACAGTGTCACATTGCTTAATGTGGGACAAGCTACTCCATATATGGAGTACATAAGTATTCAGGGTATTGTGTAGTATAAAGGAAAACAAAGGTTTTCCCTTCATAATATGCTTTTCTGCAATTAAATCTCTTTGCTTATCGCCTGGAAATCATTGTATCTCAGTCCACAAGAGTCTTCCTCGTTCTCTTACTCCATGAGCTCTTGTATATGCCAGAGTTTATTCACCCAATCTCCTCTGCTTGGACATTTAGGTAGTTTCCAGTTAATATTAATATTGCAATGAAAAACCTATGTATTTGTATTATTGACAGTATATCCTCGTATAAATTCTTAGAAGTGGGATTGTTGGGTCAAACAAAAGGTATATATTCCTTTTCTATGGCTGTGTAACAAGTTACCACACACTTAGCAGCTTAAAACAACACCTATTCATTAGCTCACGGTTCTGTAGATCAGAAGTCTGGGCAAGCACGTCTGGGCTCTCTGCTCAAAATATAACAAGGCATAAACCAAAGATATTGACTGTGATCTTATCTGGAGGCTCTAGAAAGAATCTGCTTCCAGGAAAATTCAGTGGCAGAATTCATTTCCCATTTTGTTGTGGGCATTCATCTTCTACCAGCCTCCCCCTTTCCTTGCCACATGACCCCTCCAACTTTAAACCAGCAACAGTGTGTTGAATTGTTCTTGCTTGGAATTTGACTTCTGTCAAAGGCAAGCAAAGCCGGAAATTAGTTAAAGCAGTAAGGACAGATTTTAATCAGTAACAGCTATTGCAATAGGGAAAAAAGTCCAATGTGAACCGAACTCAACTCTGAGCTTTCTCAGGCAGACATTTTAAGAAGGGCTAGGGTTATCCTAGGGATGTGGCCTTGAGCTGGTAGAAAGTATGTTAGTGTCTGTTGAAGTCTGTGTAGGCTAATGCTGAGATAGGTCTTTTAGTTTTAATTTACTTCCTTTCCATTTTTTATCGACTTAAAGGTCAGTGAAGAAGAGGGTTCAGAGGAGCTTGGCCAGAGTTTGGTCAAAAAGGGAATCTTTGAGACACCTTGGTGGCTCAGTTGGTTGAATGTCTGACTCTTGATTTTGTCTCAGGTCATGATCCCAGGGTTGTGGGATCAGACCCAGCATCAGGCTCTGCACTGAGCATGGTGCTTGCTTGAGATTCTCTGTCCCTCTGCCCCTCTCCCCCACTTATACATGCTCTCTCTATATATAAAATTAAAAAAAATTTTAACAAGGGGATCTTTGTCACTACTTCTGCTGCTGCCAAAGAAACTGTGCATTTAAGTGGGCTCGTGTGATCAGATTAGGCCCCCTTGGATAATGTCCCTTTTGCCATATAGCATAACATAGTCATGGGAGTTACACCAAGGAGTGAAGGTTATAGGGGCCATCTTAAAATTCCCAGCCCTCCTTCCAGCAATTTTCCTCGCCAGCCCCTACCTGGATCATACCTGAACCAAGAGGTCTGAGCTGTTTGGGGTTCCGAGCAATAACTCAGCCTCTGGTTATCAGGAATGGAGAAGAGCCTTAGACCCAACAGGAACGTCCTTGGTTCCACAGTGTGGAAGCAGTGATGGAGGCTATAAACAGTGTCTTAGAGAATGAGGGTAGGGGCACCCTCTTAAGTTATCTTGAGTAAAGGACTGTTCTGTGGGGCGAATCCCATCTGCAGTTTTGTGCAAGAACATACACCCGCCTCACATGCCCTTTAATGTTCATCATGGTTTCAACCTCCTTGGAGTGACTTGGCCCTTGCTCCTAGAAGCCATTCCGGTGTGAGTGGCTAGTAGGAGCACAAGCTCTTGGTCAGATAAATCCATACTCTGCCATTTACTGGTTGCAGAACGTTGAAATTACTTGGCTGCTTTGTGCCTTGATTTCTTCACCTATGAAATGTGAATGAATAGTAGTAGCTACCTCCTGGGACAGTTGGGGGGGAATCAAATAAAATCATGTTCATAGAATGCTAATACATTCTTGGCACACAGTGAGTGCCCAACAAATGTTAGCTGTCTGAGTTTATCACTCTATCTGGCTTCATTCATGGCTCCATACCCCATGTTCTTCTTGGCTTTCCTGTGGTCCTTAGTGTTAGCCTCTGGATTCTCTCAGCATAGTAGCTCTTGGTTCCCACGTGTCCTGTCCTGGAGCTTGGGTGCTGCTAAGGGTAGAGGCCTAAAAAAGAAAGTACCCTGCATGCCACACATCTTCTTCAAGACATCCAAACAAGAAGCAACCTCCTATCCCTCGGGAGCCTTGCGTGCCACTGTCTGTCTCCCTGCTTGACTCAGTTCCAAACAAGTCTTGAGAAAAGGCATCTCTTCTGTTAATCTATTGTTATGTAACACAGTACGTCGAAACTTGGTGGCTTCAAAAACCGTTTTGTTTGTATCATGATTTTGTGAGTTCAGGAGAGGGCTTGGTTGGGTGGTCCATCTCTGTCTGATCCGTGCTGGGGCAGCTGGGGCTGGAGGATTTACCTCCAAGATATCTTGTTCAGTCCCATACTGAGCACTTCCACATGCTGGTCTCATCCTCCAGGACCTCCAGATGCTCGGGTTTTTCACAGCATGGCTGTTGAGGACAGTTGGACTTCTGACAGAGAAATTGGCTCCCCCATTCCCAGAGGCCCAGGTGGACCCTGTGAGGCTTCCTAGGAAATGCACTCAGAGTTTGAGAACATCATCTCTGCTGCATTCTTTTGGCCACACAAGTCTCCAAGGCCAGATCAGATTCTTGGGGAGGGGGATTAGATTCTACCTCTCAGTGGGTGCAGCAGCAAAGAATGTGTGCAGGTTTTAAATCTATCACAGCAGCTCATGAGTGGAAGCTAAAACCCACCTGGAACCCAGCTGCGAAGGAGCCTGGGAAATGTCGTTTTAGGATTTCTAGTCTCTGCAGCATAGAAGGAGAATGGGACACAGGAAAGAGGCTGAGGCAGTCAATCTGCTGTATCCATCACAGTCTCTTGGCGTTCAGTGGCGTCTTGGATCAGATTCTACAACCAGCTTCTTTTCATCCTTGGTACCAGCATCCTTGAGTTCAGATGGGAATTGGGAGTGATCAATCAGTCCCTCAACCTAGCCTGTCCTTTAGGTCAAGGCTTTACAATTTTTTTTAAATTCTTTTTAATGTTTATTCATTTTTGAGAGAGACAGAGACAGAATGCGAGTGGGTTAGGGGCAGAGACAGAGGGAGACACAGAATCCAAGGAAGGCTCCAGGCTCTGAGCTGTCAGCACAGAGCCCGACGCGGGGCTCAAACTCACAGACTGTGAGACCATGACCTGAACTGAAGTGGGACGCCCAACCGACCGAGCCACCCAGGTGCCCCAAGGCTTTAAAATTTTTTTAACTGAGGGGCGCCTGGGTGGCTCAGTCGGTTAAGTGTCCGACTTCAGTTCAGGTCACGATCTCGCGGTCTGTGAGTTCGAGCCCCGCGTCGGGCTCTGGGCTGACGGCTCAGAGCCTGGAGCCTGTTTCAGATTCTGTGTCTCCCTCTCTCTGACCCTCCCCCGTTCATGCTTTGTCTCTTTCTGTCTCAAAAATAAATAAACGTTAAAAAAAATTTTTTTTTAATAAAAAAAAAATTAAAAAAAATTTTTTTTTTAACTGAGGGACACGTGGGTGGCTCAGCCAGTTGAGCATCACACTTAAGTTCATGTCATGATCTCGAAGTTCATGAACTCAAGCCCCACATCAGGCTCTCTGCTGTCAGATCCTGTCTCCTCTCTCTCTGCCCCTCCCCTCCTTATGCTCCCTCTGTCAAAATCAATCAATCAATCAATCGATCATTAAAAAATTTATTTAAAGGGGCGCCTGGGTGGCGCAGTCGGTTAAGCGTCCGACTTCGGCCAGGTCACGATCTCGCGGTCCGTGAGTTCGAGCCCCGCGGCAGGCTCTGGGCTGATGGCTCGGAGCCTGGAGCCTGTTTCCGATTCTGTGTCTCCCTCTCTCTCTGCCCCTCCCCCGTTCATGCTCTGTCTCTCTCTGTCCCAAAAATAAATTTAAAAAGTTGAAAAAAAATTTTATTTAAAAAGTTTTAATTTTTTTTAACTGAAATAGCAAAAAATATAGCTTATATCAGTATATGGACAAATATATGTGACTGAAATAAAGGTTTCATTAAACAATCCTTAACTTTATTATGTGCAGTGTTCTCCTGATTTTCTACTGTATTCTCTTTTTTAAGCAAAATTACTAGTTGTGCCCCCACTAAATTAATTTCATGACTCACTAATGGGTTACCATCCACAGTTTGAAAAGCACTGCTGAAGCTACCCTTCCATAGGGAAAGGAAAACTGAGGGGGGAGAAAATGGGTCAGCAGGAAAAAAATTATATAAGAACAAAAAAAGAAAATATTTCCTCAAAGGAGACTTACTTAATTCAACAGAAATGTAGTCAAGTATATCATTGTTTCACAAGTACTCATCCCCTTCCCTGTGAGGTAATGATACATACCCCACCTCTTAAGCCTTCCGTTGAGAGGCTTGGCTGTGGGACTGCCTTTGGCCTTTGGCATGCGAGCAGGCACGTCTCATATCATGTCTGAGCAGGAGCTCTAAATGCAGTTGCATGGCTTGGCTTGGTCTCTGGTGATTCTGCCCTCTGCTAGAAGAACAGTACGTTCCAGATAGGTCTGTTCCTTCAGCCTGGGTGCCAGAGTAAGTTAAATACACGGAGCCAAAGTGCAGCCTACTCTCAGCCCTCACATAAGAAACTGCTATTTGTTATAAACCACTTAGATTTGCAGTTGTTTGTTACTACAGTAAAGCCGACTAATCTAAGAAGCAACTTAATGAGGGGCATCTGGGTGGCTCAATCGGTTAAGCGACCGGCTCCTGGTTTGGGCTCAGGTTATGATCTCATGGATTTGTGAGTTTGAGTCCCATGTTGGGCTCTGTGCTGACAGTGCAGAGCCTGCTTGGGATTCTCTCTCCTGCTGTCCCTGCCTCTCCCCCACTTGTGCTCTCTCCATCTCTCTCAAAATAAATAAATAAACTTACAAAAAAAAAAAAAAAGAAGCAACTTAATGGAAAAACAAACAAAAATCCAAAGCACTCGTTTGAACATTTAAACCATACAGAAGTATAGACAGTAAAACAGAGTTCCCCTTCACCAACTCCCTGCTCCTTCAGGAGGTCGTCTTTGATAACATTTTGGTTCATATCTATTCAGAGAAGCAAATTTTTGAAATGGCTGTTTTCTAACTTTGAGATAAAATCAGCACATAATTGTCCACAAATAAAGTTTTATTGAAACACAGCAGACCTATTTTGTTCATGGCAGTTTTCACACTAAAACAGCAGAATTGAGTATTGAGACAGAGCCTGTAATACCTAATGTACTTAACTATCTGGCTCTAAATGGAAAAAATGTGCCGGCCCTTGGTCTAGGTCCACCAAATACTAACATTTGGCATTTTGCAGCTTTTGTTTTTATTTCTCTTTCATCTATGAATTTTTTTTCTAGACCACTTAAAACAATGTATAGATCTCATGACCCTTTGTCTATATTTCAGCATGTGTGTCCTAAGAACAGGTTTACTCTTCTCCACAAACCACATCATAATTATCACACCCAAAGCATTTAACATTAACACAATTCTAATAACTACTATTCAAAATCCCCCCAAATTGGCCTGAAGGTGTCCTTTCTAGCCTTTCCACCGTCAATTCAGGATTTAATTAAAGAGTATACAGTGCATTTAGTTTTCATGTCTTGTCAGTTGCTTTTGATCTAGACCAGTTCCCAGTCTTTTTCGGCTCTCATGGAACTGTCATTTTGGAAGAGTCCAGCCAGGACAGCTGTTCAGGTCATCTCTCTGGACTTGTCTGTTTTTTTGTCACTCGGTATTTGATTCAGGTTAATCATTTTCATTTTTGGCAGAAATTCTACATAGATGATGATGTGCTCTTATCAGGAGGCCCATGATGTTACTTGGCCCAACTATTTGTGATGTTAAATTTTGTCACTTGTTTATGCAGAGTCTGCCAGATTTCTCTGCTGTAAAGGTCATTTTTTCCCCTTTGTAATTAGTAAGTGATCTCTGGGGAAATTCTTCGACCTGTACGAATAACCAATTCCCTAACAGCCTTTGCTCTGTGGTTTTAGGCTCTGTCGATGATTCTTTCCTGAATCAATTGTTGTCATGGAGAATGGTCTCCAAGTGATTTTAAAGTACAGCCAGCATTGGGAATCGCTAGACCAGTGCTTCTCAATCTGTGTTTACAAATCCCCTGGGCATCTGGTTAAAAGGCAAATCAACTTCGGCAGGACTGGGGTGGACTGAGACTAAGCATTTCTAACGGGTTCCCAGGTGTTGCTGGTCCACATGGACCACACTTTACATATCAAGGGTCAGTCTAGCCTCTAGACAACAGCTACAATTATGGATACGATACCTTCCTTCCCCAATTTAGTTTTGCCTACTTGTTAGTCAAGACTCTCAGTTACAAACAACAGAACACACTCTAGCTCAGAAAAGGCATGTATTAGTGGGCATTGGGCAACTCTCAGAACCATTTAGGAGCTTGGAGCTGAGCTCCCAGGAACAGTGCCAGACCACATTGCAGAACTGACCTAATGAGGGAACCAGTCTTCCCACTGCCAGGCACTGAGCCCATCTGCGCTCATGCCAGTGATGCAAACCAACTGCACCCACAGCTGCCACCAGCACCAATGCTACACGTGTGCCTGTAACTCTAGTGCAAGTTATTGCCAGCCCCCCAAACTGGATGTCTGCTGTCACCCTCACCAGCAAATGGATTCCACAAAGAGCCCGCTTTCTCATGTTCATATTTCTGCACCAAAGTTTCACACGAGTATGTTAGATTGCTGGAACCTAGGTCACATGGCCATTCCCTAGCTGCAAGGGAGGCTGGGAAATCATGTTTCCTGGCTTCTCCCTTGGGGGAGGGGAATAGGAAGGATTCATAAGGCAAAAAATGCTCAAGAAGGCCCTCCAAAACATGACAAATGTCCAATACAGTTATTTGAAAGAACAAATACAGTAAGTGCTGAGAAATCTATGAAGAATAAGAATAGTTATAAAGACTTCCCCTCTTATATGGAAAAATACATTGTAAAACTGTAATAGTGTGTGATATTAGAATGAGAATGGATAGATAAATCAAGAAAAGACTTAGATCCAGATCCTCACACTTTATATCAAAATTAACTGATAGTTTTGAGTTAAATTGATTTTTTCTTAAATTAAAAAAAATTTTTAACGTTTATTTATTTTTGAGAGAGAGAGACAGAGACAGAGTGTGAGTGGGGGAGGGACAGAGAGAGAGAGGGGGACACAGAATCTGAAGCTCCCGGTCTGACCTGTCAGCACAGAGCCTGATGTGGAGCTTGAACTCATGAACCGTGACATCATGACGTGAGCTGAAATCTAGAGTTGGACGCTTAACTGACTAAGCCACCCAGTAACCCCTAAATTGATTTTTTTTAACCCATTAAAATACTAGAATAAAATAGAGTAAAATATTTGTCAAATTGGAGGGAAACAATTAACTGTGAAAATAATGTGCAATAAATACAACAGGCAACATGTTAATATCTTTAATATATAAAAATTCACATAAATTAATTTTTTTAACTGCTAAGAACTTTTAACTCATTTACCAATAGGATATATCTAGACAGTTCACCAAGAGCCAAATACAAATGGCTAATGACATACAGAAAATTTTCAACCTCACTGGGAATGAAAAAAAAGATAAACCAGCACACAGGTATAATTTTTTTAAAAATCTATTGATAGAAGGGGCACCTAGGTGGCTCAGTTGGTTAAGCTTCTGACTCTTAATTTTGGCTCAGGTCATGATGTCACAGTTTGTGAGTTCAAGCCCTGCATTGTTGCTTGGGATTCTCTCTCTCCCTCTCACTTTGCCCCTCCTCACACATTTCTCTATCTCAAAATAAATAAACATTAAGATATTGATAGCAAATTATATATAATATATAAATATACATAATATATTTATAACACACACATATAATATATAATATATAATCTTAGCTCCACCCCAGTCCTGCCAAATCTGATTTGCCTCTTAACAATATGCCCAGGGGATTTGTAAACACAGGTTGAGAAGCACTGGTCTAGTGATTCCCAACGCTGGCTGTACTTTAAAATCACTCAGGGGCCATTTAAAACAATATTGATGTCCATTTACATTCTCCATGACAACAATTGATTCACATGTCATATATATATATATATTTGTTATCTCTTTCTCTCTTAATAAGAATATCCAGTCTTTTTTTTTAAAAATTTTAATGTTTATTTCTGAGACAGAGAGAGACAGAGCATGAGTTGGGGAAGGGCAGAGAGAGGGAGACACAGAATCCGAAGCAGGGTCCAGGCTCTGAGCTGTCAGCACAGAGCCCCACGCGGGGCTCAAACTCATAAACCGTGAGATCATGACCTGAGCCGAAGTCGGTTGTTCAACCGACTGAGCCACGCAGGTGCCCCACGAATATCCAGTCTTAATGAAATAAAGAATAGATGGATATTTTCACACATTGCTTATATGTAATAACCCTATTTGGAGAAAAACAGGGCATTCAAAAGAATATTTGGTATTCAAAAGAATGATGACTGCAATGGATTGAAACACATCAAGAATATAATAATCTAAGCATTCCTACTACTAAAACACAAAAGCAAAACATTATCTTTTGAACTTCTAGGATACCAATTCATTCTGCAAGTTGGTAAAGGAAGAAAAGAATTAAGCATTTATCCTGCCTTTCCTTATCAACTCTATTTTGGGATACCCAAATTGCTGATGAAAGAAATTTCTTCTTTTCACAGAATTTCAGCAAAAGGAATTATAGGATTAGAAAATCACTATTTACAATACCTAATGAAGTAATAACTTTAGGCAGTGATTATCAGTGGCTGTTGAAAACATTTGGTGAAATAAGCAGACTGACAGCTTCTGGACCCACTGATCAATTTTAAGATCATACAAAGGGACAACCAGATGTTGGTTGATGTGATGTAATAGGCAGCATATCATTCCCAATGAAGTATTCATGCAAAAAAAAATTCTTTTAGCTTAATCAAATATCTCTAGAATAACAGAAAATATGGAGGCTAGAGAAATGTGTGAAATGTCATCATAAGGATGTGGTCAACCAAATCCAGTTTATGGGGAGTTTACAAGAGTGAAAAGTTAAGACATATATCAACCAAGACCTTCTTTGGATATTGATTTGAATAAATCAATATAATTTCAGACAATCAGGGGAGATTAACATAGACTGATTGTTGGATGATATTAATGTATTATTGTTCATGCTGTTAATTATGATAATAAAATTGTGTTTATGTTTTTTAATTTTAATTTTTTTAAGAATTTTTTTTAAACATTTATTCATTTTTGAAAGGCAGAGAGAGACAGAGTGCTAATGGGGAAGGGGCAGAGAGAGAGGGAGACACAGAATTTGAAGCAGGCTCTGGGCTCCAAGCTGTCAGCATGGAGCCCGATGCGGGGCTCAAACTCACAGACCGCAAGATCATGTCCTGAGCCAAAGTCAGCCAGCCAACTGACTGAACCACCTAGGCGCCCCATGCTCATGTTTTTTAAAAATCCTTATCAGTTAGAAATACATACTAAAAATGTTCATGTTAAAGGAGAGATTAAAATACTTCAGGGAAAAAAACCTTGGGATGAGGAATAGATACATAAAAGAAGAATGGCAAAATCTTCATGTCCATGGGATGCATTATACTCTTTGGTGTTTCATTGTTTAAATTTCCACAGTAAGGAGGTAAAGAAAGCAAAAGATCTTTCACCTTGACTTTGTAATTCTACTCCAGACAGCCCATTGTCAGAAAATAATTTAACATATAGGAAAATTCTTTACGCATAAGAATATCAATCCCACGAGCATTATGAATGCCAAAATTACAACAACCTAAATGTCAAACAACAGGGCCACAATTTTATCAACTAGATATGTCCCTTAAGGGACTATTATGTGACCATTAAAACACATGTTCATGAAGACTTGTAATTATATGACAAAGTGCTTGTGTGGAAATATCAAGTTCAAAAAAATAGGTCACAGGATTTTATATAAATTAGTATACCAGTCAGCTTTTGCCACATAACAAACCACTCCAAATTTAGTCACAAAGGTCACTTAAGTATTTATTATTTCCCTTGTTTTGTGTGTCTGGGTATTTTGCAGATGGGTCTGGATAGTCTGGGATGGCTCATTCTCACATTTGGCGGCTGGCAGGCTGATTGGTCTAAATGGGACCCATGTGGGACCGTTCATCTCTATTCCACGTGATCTCTCATCCTCCAAAAAGCTAGCCCAGTCTTCTTCTCACAGCACTTTCATGGGCCCAAAGAGCAGCAAAAGAACAAGTGTCAATGTGTGAGCACTATTCATGCCTCTGATTGCCTCACGTTTGCTAATGTCCCGTTGGCCAAAGCAAGTCAGGACAACCAAGCGCAGAGTCACCATGGTGGGGTGGTGGGGAGGAGGTGAGCAAGCTGGAGGTCTTTACTACAAGATTCTACTACAAGTATGGTCTCATCTATGATTTTTTTAAATACGAAATTTATTGTCAAATTGGTTTCCATACAACACCCAGTGCTCATCCCAACAGGTGCCCTCCTCAATGCCCATCACCCACTTTCCCCTCCCTCCCACCCCTCATCAACCCTCAGTTTATTCTCAGTTTTTAAGAGTCTCTTATGATTTGGCTCCCTCCCTCTCTTTTTTTTCTCCTTCCCCTCCTCCATGGTCTTCTGTTAAGTTTCTCAGGATCCACATAAGAAAGAAAACATATGGTATCTGTCTTTCTCTGTATGACTTATTTCAGTTAGCATAACACTCTCCAGTTCCATCCACATTGCTACAAAAGGCCAGATTTTATTCTTTCTCATTGTCAAGTAGTATTCCATTGTGTATATAAACCACAATTTCTTTATCCATTCATCAGTTGATGGACATTTAGGCTCTTTCCATAATTTGGCTATTGTTGAAAGTGCTGCTATAAACATTGGGGTACAAGTGCCCCTATGCCTCAGCACTCCTGTATCCCTTGGGTAAATTCCTAGCAGTGCTATTGCTGGGTCATAGGGTAGGTCTATTTTTAATTTTCTGAGGAACCTCCACACTGCTTTCCAGAGTGGCTGCACCAATTTGCATTCCCACCAACAGTGCAAGAGGGTTCCCGTTTCTCCACATCCTCTCCAGCATCTATAGTCTCCTGATTTCTTCATTTTGGCCACTCTGACTGGCATGAAGTGATATCTGAATGTGGTTTTGATTTGTATTTCCCTGATAAGGAGCGACGTTGAACATCTTTTCATGTGCCTGTTGGCCATCCGGATGTCTTCTTTAGAGAAGTGTCTATTCATGTTTTCTGCCCATTTCTTCACTGGGTTATTTGTTTTTCGGGTGTGGAGTTTGGTGAGCTCTTTATAGATTTTGGATACTAGCCCTTTGTCCGATATGTCATTTGCAAATATCTTTTCCCATTCCGTTGGTTGCCTTTTAGTTTTGTTGGTTGTTTCCTTTGCTGTGCAGAAGCTTTTTATCTTCATAAGGTCCCAGTAATTCATTTTTGCTTTTAATTCCCTTGCCTTTGGGGATGTGTTGAGTAAGAGATTGCTACGGCTGAGGTCAGAGAGGTCTTTTCCTGCTTTCTCCTCTAGGGTTTTGACGGTTTCCTGTCTCACATTCAGGTCCTTTATCCATTTTGAGTTTATTTTTGTGAATGGTGTGAGAAAGTGGTCTAGTTTCAACCTTCTGCATGTTGCTGTCCAGTTCTCCCAGCACCATTTGTTAAAGAGACTGTCTTTTTTCCATTGGATGTTCTTTCCTGCTTTGTCAAAGATGAGTTGGCCATACGTTTGTGGGTCTAGTTCTGGGGTTTCTATTCTATTCCATTGGTTTATGTGTCTGTTTTTGTGCCAATACCATGCTGTCTTGATGATGACAGCTTTGTAGTAGAGGCTAAAGTCTGGGATTGTGATGCCTCCTGCTTTGGTCTTCTTCTTCAAAATTACTTTGGCTATTCGGGGCCTTTTGTGGTTCCATATGAATTTTAGGATTGCTTGTTCTAGCTTCGAGAAGAATGCTGGTGCAATTTTGATTGGGATTGCATTGAATGTGTAGATAGCTTTGGGTAGTATTGACATTTTGACAATATTTATTCTTCCAATCCATGAGCAGGGAATGTCTTTCCATTTCTTTATATCTTCTTCAATTACCTTCATAAGCTTTCTATAGTTTTCAGCATACAGATCTTTTACATCTTTGGTTAGATTTATTCCTAGGTATTTTATGCTTCTTGGTGCAATTGTGAATGGGATCAGTTCCTTTATTTGTCTTTCTGTTGCTTCATTGTTAGTGTATAAGAATGCAACTGATTTCTGTACATTGATTTTGTATCCTGCAACTTTGCTGAATTCATGTATCGGTTCTAGCAGACTTTTGGTGGAGTCTGTCGGATTTTCCATGTATAATATCATGTCATCTGCAAAAAGCGAAAGCTTGACTTCATCTTTGCCAATTTTGATGCCTTTGATTTCCTTTTGTTGTCTGATTGCTGATGCTAGAACTTCCAACACTATGTTAAACAACAGCGGTGAGAGTGGGCATCCCTGTCGTGTTCCTGATCTCAGGGAAAAAGCTCTCAGTTTTTCCCCATTGAGGATGATGTTAGCTGTGGGCTTTTCATAAATGGCTTTTATGATCTTTAAGTATGTTCCTTCCATCCCGACTTTCTCAAGGGTTTTTATTAAGAAAGGGTGCTGGATTTTGTCAAAGGCCTTTTCTGCATCGATTGACAGGATTATATGGTTCTTCTCTTTTTTTTTTTGTTAATGTGATGTATCACGTTGATTGATTTGCGAATGTTGAACCAGCCCTGCATCCCAGGAATGAATCCACTTGATCATGGTGAATAATTCTTTTTATATGCTGTTGAATTCGATTTGCTAGTATCTTATTGAGAATTTTTGCATCCATATTCATCAGGGATATTGGCCTGTAGTTCTCTTTTTTTACTGGGTCTCTGTCTGGTTTAGGCACCAGAGTAATACTGGCTTCATAGAATGAGTCTGGAAGTTTTCCTTCCCTTTCTATTTCTTGGAATAGCTTGAGAAGGATAGGTATTATCTCTGCTTTAAACGTCTGGTAGAACTCCCCTGGGAAGCCATCTGGTCCTGGACTCTTATTTGTTGGGAGATTTTTGATAATTGATTCAATTTCTTCGCTGGTTATGGGTCTGTTCAAGCTTTCTATTGCCTCCTGATTGAGTTTTGGAAGAGTGTGGGTGTTTAGGAATGTGTCCATTTCTTCCAGGTTGTCCAATTTGTTGGCATATAATTTTTCATAGTATTCCCTGATAATTGTTTGTATCTCTGAGGGATTGGTTGTAATCATTCCATTTTCATTCATGATTTTATCTATTTGGGTCATCTCCCTTTTCTTTTTTTTTTTTTTTTTTTTTAATTTTTTTTTTCAACGTTTTTTATTTATTTTTGGGACAGAGAGAGACAGAGCATGAACGGGGGAGGGGCAGAGAGAGAGGGAGACACAGAATCAGAAACAGGCTCCAGGCTCCGAGCCATCAGCCCAGAGCCTGACGCGGGGCTCGAACTCACGGACCGCGAGATCGTGGCCTGGCTGAAGTCGGACGCTTAACCGACTGCGCCACCCAGGCGCCCCCTCCCTTTTCTTTTTGAGAAGCCTGGCTAGAGGTTTGTCAATTTTGTTTATTTTTTCAAAAAACCAACTCTTGGTTTCGTTGATCTGCTCTACAGTTTTTTTAGATTCTATATTGTTTATTTCTGCTCTGATCTTTGTTATTTCTCTTCTTCTGCTGGGTTTAGGCTGCCTTTGCTGTTCTGCTTCTATTTCCTTTAGATGTGCTGTTAGATTTTGTATTGGGGATTTTTCTTGTTTCTTGAGATAGGCCTGGATTGCAATGTATTTTCCTCTCAGGACTGCCTTCGCTGCGTCCCAAAGTGTTTGGATTGTTGTATTTTCATTTTCGTTTGTTTCCATATATTTTTTAATTTCTTCTCTAATTGCCTGGTTGACCCACTCATTCTTTAGTAGGGTGTTCTTTAACCTCCACGCTTTTGGAGGTTTTCCAGACTTTTTCCTGTGGTTGATTTCAAGCTGGCCTGAAAGTATGCATGGTATAATTTCAATTCTTGTAAACTTATGAAGGGCTGTTTTGTGACCCAGTATATGATCTATCTTGGAGAATGTTCCATGTGCACTCGAGAAGAAAGTATATTCTGTTGCTTTGGGATGCAGAGTTCTAAATATATCTGTCAAGTCCATCTGATCCAATGTATCATTCAGGGTCCTTGTTTCTTTATTGACCGTGTGTCTAGATGATCTATCCATTTCTGTAAGTGGAGTGTTAAAGTCCCCTGCAATTACCACATTCTTATCAATAAGGTTGCTTATGTTTGTGAGTAATTGTTTTATATATTTGGGGGCTCCGGTATTCGGCGCATAGACATTTATAATTGTTAGCTGTTCCTGATGGATAGACCCTGTAATTCTTATATAATGGCCTTCTTCATCTCTTGTTACAGCCTTTAATTTAAAGTCTAGTTTGTCTGATATAAGTATCGCTACTCCAGCTTTCTTTTGGCTTCCAGTGGCATGATAAATAGTTCTCCATCCCCTCACTCTCAATCTAAAGGTGTCCTCAGGTCTAAAATGAGTCTCTTGTAGACAGCAAATAGATGGGTCTTGTTTTTTTATCCATTCTGATACCCTATGTCTTTTGGTTGGCGCATTTAATCCATTCACATTCAGTGTTATTATAGAAAGATACGGGTTTAGAGTCATTGTGATGTCTGTATGTTTTTTGCTTGTAGCGATGTCTCTGGTACTTTGTCTCACAGGATCCCCCTTAGGATCTCTTGTAGGGCTGGTTTAGTGGTGACAAATTCCTTCAGTTTTTTTTTGTTTGGGAAGACCTTTATCTCTCCTTCTATTCTAAGTGACAGACTTGCTGGATAAAGGATTCTCGGCTGCATATTTTTTCTGTTTAGCACACTGAAGATATCATGCCAAGCCTTTCTGGCCTGCCAAGTTTCAAAAGAGAGATCAGTCACGAGTCTTATAGGTCTTCCTTTATACATGAGGGCACGTTTATCCCTTGCTGCTTTCAGAATTTTCTCTTTATCCTTGTATTTTGCCAGTTTCACTATGATATGTCGTGCAGAAGATCGATTCAAGTTACATCTGAAGGGAGTTCTCTGTGCCTCTTGGATTTCAATGCCTTTTTCCTTCCCCAGTTCAGGGAAGTTCTCAGCTATTTTTTCTTCAAGTACCCCTTCAGCACCTTTCCCTCTCTCTTCCTCCTCTGGGATACCAATTATGCGTATATTATTTCTTTTTAGTGTATCACTTAGTTCTCTAATTTACCCCTCATACTCCTGGATTTTTTTATCTCTCTTTCTCTCAGCTTCCTCTTTTTCCATAACTTTATCTTCTAGTTCACCTATTCTCTCCTCTGCCTCTTCAAGTCGAGCTGTCGTGGTTTCCATTTTGTTTTGCATTTCGTTTAAAGCGCTTTTCAGCTCCTCGTGACTGTTCCTTAGTCCCTTGATCTCTGTAGCAAGAGATTCTCTGCTGTCTTCGGTACTGTTTCCAAGCCCAGCGATTAATTTTATGACTATTATTCTAAATTCACTTTCTGTTATATTATTTAAATCCTTTTTGATCAGTTCATTAGCTGTTGTTATTTCCGGGAGATTCTTCTGAGGGGAATTCTTCCGTTTGGTCACTTTGGATAGTCCCTGGAGTTGTGTGGACCTGCAGGGCACTTCCCCTGTGCTGTGGTGTATAACTGGAGTCGGTGGGCGGGGCCGCAGTGAGACCTGACGTCTGTCCCCAGCCCACCGCTGGGGCCACAGTCAGACTGGTGTGTGCCTTCTCTTCCCCTCTCCTAGGGGCGGGATTCACCGTGGGGTGGCGTGGCCCGTCTGGGCTACTTGCACACTGCCAGGCTTGTGGTGCTGGGGATCTGCCGTATTAGCTGGGGTGGGTAGGCAAGGTGCACGGGGGCGGGAGCGGCAGGCTTAGCTCGCTTCTCCTTAGGTGATCCACTTCAGGAGGGGCCTTGTGGCAGCGGGAGGGAGTCAGACCCGCTGCCGGAGGGGTGGCTCCGCAGAAGCACCGCGTTGGGTGTTTGCGCGGAGCGAGCAAGTTCCCTGGCAGGGACCGGTTCCCTTTGGGATTTTGGCTGGGGATGGGCAGGGGAGATGGCGCTGGCGAGCGCCTTTGTTCCCCGCCAAGCTGAGCTCTGCCGTCCGGGGGCTCAGCAGCTCTCCCTCCCTCTGTCCTCCAGCCTTCCCGCTTTCCGAGCAGAGCTGTTAGCTTCTGACCTCCCAGACGCTACGTCGCGCTTGCTGTCGGAACACAGTCCGTCCGGCCCCTCCGCTTTTGCCGGCCAGACTCGGGGGCTCCGCTTGGCCGGCGAGCCGCCCCTCCGCCCCGGCTCCCTCCCGCCGGTCCGTGGAGCGCGCACCGCCTCGCCGCCCTTCCTCCCCTCCTCCGTGGGCCTCTCGTCTGCGCTTGGCTCCGGAGACTCCGTTCTGCTAATCCTCTGGCGGTTTTCTGGGTTCTTTAGGCAGGTGTTGGTGGAATCTAAGTGATCGGCAGGAGGCGCGGTGAGCCCAGCGTCCTCCTACGCCGCCATCTTCCTATACCATCTGGATGTCTTCTTTAGAGAAGTGTCTATTCATGTGTTCTGCCCATTTCTTCACTGGATTATTTGTTTTTTGGGTGTGGAGTTTGGTGAGCTCTTTATAGATTTTGGATACTAGCCCTTTGTCTGATATGTCATTTGCAAATATCTTTTCTCATTCCGTTGGTTTGCCTTTTAGTTTCCTTTGCAGTGCAGATTTTATCTTGGTGAGGTCCCAATAGTTCATTTTTGCTTTTAATTCCCTTGCCTTTGGAGATGTGTCAAGTAAGAAATTGCTGAGGCTGAGGTCAGAGAGGTTTTTCCCTGCTTTCTCCTCCAGGGTTTTGGTGGCTTCCTGTCTCACATTCAGGTCCTTTATTCATTTTGAGTTTATTTTGTGAATGGTGTAAGAAAGTGGTCTAGTTTCATTCTTCTGCATGTTGCTGTCCAGTTCTCCCAGCACCATTTGTTAAAGAGACTGTCTTTTGTCCATTGGACAGTCTTTCCTGCTTCATCAAAGATTAGTTGGCCATATTTTTGTGGGTCCAATTCTGGAGTCTCTATTCTATTCCATTGGTCTATGTGTCTGTTTTTGTGCCAATACCATACTGTCTTGGTGATTACAGCTTTGTAGTAGAGGCTAAAGTCTGGGATTGTGATGCCTCCTGCTTTGGTCTTCTTCTTCAATATTACTTTGGCTATTCGGGGCCTTTTGTGGTTCCATACAAATTTTAGGGTTGCTTTTTCTAGCTTTGAGAAGAATGCTGGTGCAATTTTGATTGGGATTGCATTGAATGTGTAGATAGCTTTGGGTACTATTGATATTTTAACAATATGTATTCTTCCAATCCATGAGCATGGAATGTTTTTCCATTTCTTTATATCTTCTTCAATTTCCTTCATAAGTTTTCTGTAGTTTTCAACATACAGATCTTTTACATCTTTGGTTAGGTTTTTTTCCTAGGTATTTTATGATTCTTGGTCATCTATGATTTTTAAATCTGTGTATTGGAGCACCTGCGTGGCTCAGTCTGTTAAGCATCCAGCTTAGGCTCAGATCATGATCTCACATGGGTTTGAGCCCTGCATTGGGCTCTATGCTGACAGCTCAGAGCCTGGAGCCTACTTTGGATTCTGTGTCTCCCTCTCTCTTTGCCCCTTCCCCACTCATGCTCTCTCTGTCTCTTGAAAATAAATAAAAACGTTTAAATTTTTTTTAATAAAAAAAATAAAAACTGCATATTAATAAAACCAAAAGGAACTGTCAAAATGTTAACAGTGACCCTTTCTGAGTGGCATTTTTCTTTACATTTTAATATTGTGTGGCATGTTCTAATGTGTTTGTAATAATATGTTTTTTTTTATCATGGGAAAGTATTAAGTTGAAAGAAAGAAAGGAAAAGAGAGAAGGAAAGAAGAAAGAGAGAAAGAGCATAGGGGGAAGAATTGAGGGAGGAAAGGAAGAAAGAACTCCTAAAACTGATTTACAGCTGGAAGGCTGGTTGCTTTCCAGGGACCGAATTTTCCCGAATAGTGAAGCTGGGACATGCAATAAAATCTGAGTGGTGTCTCTCTCTGTCTCTCTCTCTCTCTGTCTCTTCCTTCCCCCCCTCCCTCCTGGGTTGTTAGAATTTCAGAGGGCCACAAATAGCATCTAGTCCAGTTATTTTCTTCAGTGTCCACTTGACAAGACTTCTGCTCTAAGTCTCTATGTGTTGGGGCCTTGGCTTCACCCCACACTTTGGATGGTCTATTCCAATGCATGCTCTGATGCAGGAGAAGAGCTGTGCTCATGGGAGACTCCTTTGGTGTGCAGCAGGATGGGGTGGGAGAAAGGGCAGCAGGATCTCCTGATGTTGCAGCTGGTACAGTCACTTAGAAAAGTCTGGCAGGTCCTGAAATACCTAAACATTGAGTCACCACATGACCCAGCAATTCCACTCCTAGGTACTCACCCAAAAGAGATGAAAACATATATCCCCACAAAAACTTGTACACAAATGTTCGTAGCAGCATTATTCACAATAGCTAAAAGGTGGAAACAATCCAATGTCTGTCAGCTGACAAGTGGCTAAACAAAATGTAGCATATTCAGGGTCGCCTGGGTGGCTCAGTTGGTTAAGCTTCTGACTTTGGATCAGGTCATGATCTTTTGGTTTGTGAGTTCGAGCCCCACATCAGGCTCTGTGCTGACAGCTCGGAGCCTGGAGCCTGCTTCAGATTCTGTGTCTCCCTCTCTCTCTGCCCCTCCCCTGCTCATGCTCTGTCTCTCTCTGTCTCAAAAAATAAATAAAACATTAAAAAAATTTTTTTAAATAAAAAACTTTTAAAAATGTATCATATTCATATGATGAAATATTATTTGGTTATAAAAAGGAATAAAGCACTAATTCATGTTACCATGTTGGTGAACCTTGAAAACTTTGTGCTGAGAGAAGCTAGTCACAAAAGACCACATATTATATTATTCCATTCATTTGAAATGTCTCTAATAGAGAAATCTATGGAATAGATTAGTGTTTATGACTAGGAAGAGATGTGGATGAGGAGTGAGAAGTAAAGGGTACAGTGTTTCTTTTCTAGGTGATGAAAATGTTCTAAAATTGATATGATGATTCTTTTAGTGTTCCCAGACCCAATTCCAATGTGCGTGGGGGAAACACTTTGGACACCAACAGGACACCAACAGGATGTCTCTAGTGACAAACACTACCTGGAGATTAGATTCCAACAGGTTAAGGGCTCAATCCTGTACAATTGCCCCCCAGCCCCCATTTCAGATGCTAGTTGCAAGCCCCAGGCTGTTACCTGTGCTTCTAACCCACTACGAGTTGAAGGTTCTAACAATCTCAAGTTAATTAATTTGCTAGAGCAGCTCACACAACTCAGGCAAACACTTAATTTACTAGCTTATTAAAGGGTGATAAAGGATACAAATCAACAGCCAGATGAAGAGACACACAGCGGGGGACTGAAACTTCTACCCCTCTAACCACATGGTTGGTCCTTCTGGCAAACAGCCCCTACCCTTGGGTGGGGTCTAAAAATGTTGTGTTCATTAACATAACAAAAGACACATTTATGAATTTCAGCACTTAGGAAATTCCAAGGGTTTTGGGAGCTGTGAGCCAGGAACTGTGGATAAAGACCAAACATATCTGAGAAAAATATTTTGGTCATCTGAATGACCAAATTTATATTTCTTATAAATCACAACATTGCAGTGATGGTTGCACATCTCCCCCGAATATACGAAAAACCACTGAGTGGTATGGGTGAATTGTATGCTGTATGAATTTTATCTCAGTAAAGCTGTTCTTAAAAAGAAGAGCTATGATGATAGGGGCATCCATATGGTCTGTGACAGCAAATCAAGGGAAACCAGAAAAGGGCCCGATCACTCCAGGTGAGGATGGTCAAGGGAGGAGTGTTTCAATGAGGCCTTAAAACCTAACAGGAAGGAGGGCACCTGGGCGGCTCCGTTGGTTAAGCATCTGACTTCGACTTAGGTCATGATCTTACAACTTAGGAGTTCGAACCCCGTGTCAGGCTCTGTGCTGACAGCTCGGAGACTGGAGCCTGCTTTCGATTCTGTGTCTTCCTCTCTCACTACTCCTCCCCCACTTTGCACCCCCCCCCCCCCCCCCCCCGCCAAGAATAAATGAACATTAAAACCTAATGGGAAGGAAGAGGAGGTAAGAAGATTCTCAGGGTGAAGATTGCGATCTGGAACACAGGAATACAGGTGGGAAATTGGGGAACGTGTTGTGGGTGGCTAACTTGTGAACACTTGGGTGAAACAGACAGGAGAGGGTAACAGGAACATTCTTGTTTGAATGCTACTGCTGTGGGCTGGCTTCAGATTTGTTAAATATTTAAAGCCAGCTCTTTGATGCTTGGGTACTTTAGGGAATTCTCTGAGGAACTCCTTTCCTCAATCACTGGGTATAGGGCAAATGCACATCTCCTTCTATAAAATTCTCTTCAAAAAAAAAAATTATCTTAATTCCCAACATTGAAGCAAAGAATTAAGACGAAAATAACTACTTTTCAGAAACCTTATACGTTTTGCATTTGGTCTAGTCTAGCATTTTTCAACCTTAGAGCCACAGACGTTTTGGGCTGGCCAGTCTGTCGTGGGGGCTTTCCTGTGCACTGTAGGACGTGTAGCAGTACAACTGGCCTCTACCGGTTAGATGGTTAACACCATCCCTTTCCCCAGTTGACCACCAAAAACATCTGTAGACATTTCTCACTGCCAAATGTCCCCTAGGGTGGGTAGTGACAAAATTGCCCCAGATTAAGAACCACTGACCTAGGCCCTTGCTACTGTAATGCCTGAAGTTCCAAAATCTCCCACAAAAGACCACCAGAGTCGTAAGTCAAAGCCAAGCGGCAAGGGTCGTTTATTGCAGGTTCGAACCTGGTCCTCTGCGCACTCGCCGGTGACACAAGAGGCCACGATTAGGGTTGGTATAGCGTTTTTATAGACAGAGACAAATAGCACAGGGGAGGTTTTTACTTTCGGTGGGAGGAAGAAAGGGGGAAGGGGGTAGGTGAGGAATGTGCTAAGCAAGCAGGTTTACAGAAGCGAGAAATGCCGGTTAGTTTGTATACACTCATTCCATTACATATCAGACTACATTTAGGAAGTTTTACAGCCCATTCTACAGCGGGTTACAATCAGGAAAGGTCTCACAATGCTCATAGCAAACAGCAAGCAAAACGGACTTCTCAGCAATTGTATTTCTTATCAAAGATCCATAATAAGCAGAAAAGAGAACCTAGCTTTAAACTAAGGCAGGGCTGTCATTTGGATTCAAAGCTGTTCCTTTCATTCCCCCCTTTTCCTTGTACCTAAAGAGCCAATCTTGGATCTTCAGTTTTCGATTTGTAATGTCTCGAGCGGTTGGTACTGAGTTCGTAAGACCATTAATTGTACAGCATTGAACCTGTCTTGGACAAAATTAATAATTTTGTTTATGATGCAGCGGCCTAATGTGAGAGCGAGAAGTAGAATGGCCAGAGGCCCGAGTAAAGCGGAGAGCAGGATAGTATTATAGACTTCCTGGGTTTTTAAATTAGAAACCTCCCAAGTTAAAGTATAGGGTATGTGGGGGTTGCCTGCAATACTTATGAGTCCGTAGGAGGTGAACAGGAGCACGCTAATGAGTGTTCCTCCGATCATTGTGGGTCCAGAGCTGCAGCAACAGTCTTGGTATGGGACACCCAGGCCTTTGGTCTCAGCCGGTTTTCGGGGTCAGGTTTTCGACGCAGAGTCAATTTTAAAGGATGGGTCTTACTCTGGTCAACCGTCCAGGCAGTGTTGGCTTCCGGCACGAAGTCTTCTCGAACCGCAAAGGGATCAGCTGGTCGGGCATGGGTGTAATGGATCCAGGTAGCAATCCCGTCGACTTTGAGAGCAGTGGGTGTGGTTAGGATCACAATGTAGGGTCCCTTCCACCGTGGCTGGAGGGTCTCTTGCTTGTGTCTCCGCACGTATACCCAATCTCCGGGTCGGTAGTGATGCGGCTCAGGAGGGGGCCCGTTCTCATAAATGGCTCTCAATCTGGGCCAAACTTCCTGGTGGGTGTGCTGGAGTTCCCTCAGGGAAATAAGAAGTTTATGATCATCAAATTCAGTTAACACATTAGACTGTAGGTTGGGAATTATGGGGGGGGGGGGCACTCCATACATGATTTCAAAGGGGGTTAATCCCAGTTTGTAAGGGGAGTTCCGCACCCTGAACAGAGCGTAGGGGAGTAAGACTACCCAATTAGCGCCAGTCTCTATGGTCAATTTAGTTAAGGTCTCTTTTAGAGTTTTATTCATTTTTTCTACCTGTCCTGAGCTTTGGGGTCTATATGCACAATGTAGTTTCCAATCAGCCCCAATAAACTGCACTATCCCTTGTATTACCTTTGAAATGAATGCTGGTCCGTTGTCTGATCCTATTAGGGTAGGGAATCTGTACCTGGGTATGATGTTTTCTAACATTTTCTTTGCTACTACCTGCATAGTCTCATGCTTGGTGGGGAAGGCCTCTGTCCATCCTGAAAAGGTATCTATAAACACTAACAAATATTTATATCCATATTTTCCAGGCTTTACCTTGGTGAAGTCTACTTCCCAATAGGCTCCCGGCCTGGTTCCGCAGGTTCTGGAGCCAGGGTTTTTCCCGTGGTTGGCGGTGTTAGTTAATTGACAAGCTTTACAGCTAGTAACTATTATTAAGTCTTGCATTTTTCTTGTGCCCATATGAGTGGCTCGGTGCATCTTGGATAAGACTTTATTTTTCATTTCTTCTGGGAGGATTATGCTACAGTCTGCTGCTCTCCACCATCCGTTAAGGCACTGAGTTAAAGGTAATTTTTGGATCCAGTTTAGGTCTTCTTTAGTGTAGGCGGGATTTTCTGGTAAACTAGCTGAACCGGGGTCTGGTAGGGTGGTCATTAAAGCACAGTCCACCTGTAAGGCCGCCTCTCGGGCCACCTGGTCAGCCAAATTATTTCCTCTGGCCACCGGTGTGACCGGTTTTTGGTGGCCTGGGCAATGTATGATGGCTAGTCGTTTAGGCAGCCAGAGTGCCTTTAAAAGAGCCAATATTTCTTCTTTGTTTTTGATAGTTTTCCCCTCTGCAGTTAACAGTCCCCTCTCTCTGTATATAGCTCCATGTGTGTGGGCCGTAGCAAAAGCATATCTGCTGTCGGTATACTCGTTTAGTTTCTTGTCTTTTCCCAAAGTCAGTGCCTTGGTTAAGGCCACAAGTTCAGCTCGTTGGGCAGAGGTGCCAGCTGGCAAAGGCTCTGCCTAGTCTCGATTTCAGTTGTGACTGCTGCCCCCGCGTACCTTTGACCCTGATGTACAAAGCTGCTGCCGTCAGTGAACCAGGTAACCTCGGCGTCTGGCAGCGGGTGATCCTGTAAATCTTCCCGAACTCCATGAACCTATGCCAATATCTCAGCGCAGTCATGGAGGGGAGTATCCAAGTCCGGGTCTGGTAACAGGGAGGCAGGGTTTAGTGTTCGGGGGGGAGCATAAATGATTCTGAGGGGATTTAATAATAGTCCCTGGTAGTGAACCAGTCGGGCGTTACTTATCCATCGGTCAGGAGGTTGTTTGAGGACTCCCTCGATGGCATGAGGGGTTGTAACATGTAACTCTTGTCCTATAGTTAACTTATCAGCATCCTTTACCATTAGAGCTGTAGCAGCGATCATACGGAGGCAAGGGGGCCAGCCAGCCGCTACTGGGTCTAGTCTTTTTGAAAGATAGGCAATGGGCCTGGGCCATGGACCAAGGAGTTGCGTTAGCACTGCTTTGGCTACACCCTTGTTTTCATCTACGAAGAGATGAAAGGGTTTGGAGACATCGGGGAGCCCTAAGGCTGGCGCCGACAATAGGGCGAGTTTGATTTGCTGGAAAGCCTGCTCAGTTTTCTCTGTCCACTCAAAGGGCGCCTGTTCTCGGGTGACCAGGTAAAGAGGCTTAGCTATCTCGGTGAACCGAGGTATCCACAAGCGGCAGAACCCGGCCGATCCCAGGAATTCTCTTACCTGCCTTCGCGTTGTGGGTCGGGGGATGCGGAGGACGGTTTCCTTCCGTGCATCAGTGAGCCATCGTTGGCCTTCTCTTAACAGATACCCCAAGTAGGTTACCTCGGATCTGCAAATTTGGGCTTTCTTTGCTGAAGCCCAGTACCCCAGGGCACCAAGTGTCCGGAGGAGATTTTTGGTGCCTTGCAAGCAAGCTTCGGCAGTCTCAGCGGCGATTAAAAGATCGTCAAAGTACTGCAAGAGAGTCACTTTGGGGTTTTGATTCCAGTACTCACCCAGATCCTCGTGAAGTGCCTCATCGAACAAGGTGGGTGAGTTTTTAAATCCTTGGGGGAGCCGGGTCCAGGTGAGTTGCCCTTTTATGCCTCTCTCAGGATGGGACCACTCGAAGGCGAAGAGCTCTTGACTTTTGGGGGCCAGAGGCAGGCTGAAAAAAGCATCTTTTAAATCAAGGACAGTATACCATTGTCTTTCTGGGCTGAGGGCACTTAGGAGGGTATAGGGGTTGGGTACTGTTGGGTGTATGTCCATGACTCGGCGGTTAACTTCTCTCTGATCTTGTACCGGACGATAGTCCGCACTGTTAGGTTTTCGTACAGGGAGCAGGGGGGTGTTCCAGGCTGAATGGCAGGGACGCAAGATGCCTAAGTCTAGGGGGTGATGGATATGTGGCGTGATGCCATTTCTGGCCTCCATTGACATCGGGTATTGTCGGACCCGAACTGGATCTGCCCCCGGTTTCAGCTCTATGAATAGAGCTGGGCGATGTTTAGCCAACCCCATACCCCCGGTTTCAGCCCATGCTCCTGGAAACTGTTGGAGCCAGGGCTCTATGTTTTGACTTTGTGAGGGTGGCCCCTGGTGGAGTCGATATTCATCTTCTAATCTTAGAGTAAGTGTGGTAATGGGTTGGTTGTGAGGGCCAGTCACTTGGGGGCCCCCTGGCGTAAAATGAATTTGGGCCCCCATTTTAGTGAGTAAGTCTCTTTTTAATAAGGGGCATGGGCTGTCGGGGATGACTAGGAAGGAATGGGTGACCTTTCCATTTCCTAGGTCCACAGTCCTCTGGGTGGTCCAGGGATATTTTTTATTCCGGTAGCCCCTTGGACCCAGGAAGATTTTTGAGAAATTTTTCCATGGGGCCTGATCAAGACCGAATGTTGTGCTCCTGTGTCAACTAGAAATTGAACTGGGTTCCCCTCCACTTGTAGCGTTACCCTAGGTTCGGGGATGGGATCCGAACCCCGTCCCCCCTATTCTGCATCTTGAGTGAAGAGGGCGGGTGTGGTTTGTGGCTGCCACGGTTTTTGATCATGACGTGGCTTTTTCTTTTTAGGGCATTCTCGGGCCCAATGGCTTTTTTCTTTGCAATAGGCACATTGGTCCTTATCTAGGGGCTTTTGGACAACAGCGGCCAGGACTTTGGTCATTTTCTCGGTGGCTTTAAGTTGCCTGTCCTTTGGGGCGCCTGGGTGGCGCAGTCGGTTAAGCGTCCGACTTCAGCCAGGTCACGATCTCGCGGTCCGTGAGTTCGAGCCCCGCATCAGGCTCTGGGCTGATGGCTCGGAGCCTGGAGCCTGTTTCCGATTCTGTGTCTCCCTCTCTCTCTGCCCCTCCCCCATTCATGCTCTGTCTCTCTCTGTCCCAAAAATAAATAAAAAATGTTGAAAAAAAAAAAAAATTAAGTTGCCTGTCCTCTGGAGTCTCTCTATTATTAAGGACGCGCTGGGCAATGCGGAGTAAGTCCTGAATCTGTTTTCCCTCCAGGTCCTCTAGTTTCTGGAGTTTCTTTTTAATATCAGTGGCTGCCTGATTTACAAAGGCCATTACAACAGCAGCTTGATTTTCAGGGGCCTCGGGGTTCATGGGGGTATACTGTCTGAAGGTTTCCATTAATCTTTCTAAATAAGTGGCAGGGCTCTCTGTCTTACCTTGTATCACTGAATACACTTTTGCCAAATTAGTGGGCTTGCGTGCAGCAGCCCGGAGACCCGCCATTAGAGTCTGGCGATAAATGCGTAGCCGTCCCCTACCTTCTGCCGTGTTGTAGTCCCAGCCATCCTGTGGGGGTCAGGTCAAGGGAAAAGCTGCATTAATGAGATCAAGGTTAGCAGTGGGTTGGCCGTCATCTCCAGGAACCAGCTTTCTTGCTTCCAGTTGAATTCTTTCTCGCTCCTCGGTGGTGAACAGGATTCGGAGGAGCTGCTGACAATCATCCCAGGTGGGTTGGTGGGTAAACATAACGCTAAGAGACTTATTAAATCTTTAGGGTTGTCAGAAAATGAGGCATTCTGGGTTTTCCAGTTATATAGGTCACTGGTAGAGAAGGGCCAGTATTGAAGTCGGGGGTTCCCCGTCTCATCGGGAGGCCCTATTGCCCGTAAGGGTAAAGCTACGGTGGAGTCAGGAAGGCGGAGTCCTGGCTCATGTGGGGCCCGCCTACGGGTATGTCCGGCGGCCCTTGGACTTTGCCCCCACTAGGCTTGGGCGCGGGTTGAGCCTCCCTATTCTCTAGTTCTCCTATGGGCTGGGCTACGGGAGGCTCTGCCGGCGCAGCAGGGATAGGGGCAGCTTGCGGAATAAGAGGAGGAACCTGGTAAGGGGGAGGGTCAAGGGAAAGTAAATCTCGGTTGTCGGGGAGAACAGGGGGTGCAGTTGGAGTTGGCGGCTTGGGAGGGTTGATAGGTTTAGCCGCTAGGATTTGGCATGACTCTGCTATTAAGGAAGAGGCCATCCAAGGAGGTGGGTTTTCTACTAAATCTTGCCACACCAGAATATAGGGAATCTGATCCGAGTGACCTTCTTTCCCTGGTAGGAAAATTTTTTATTTTACTTTAAGGACCACAGGGAGGCAGAAGGTTCCCTCTGTAGGCCAATTGACCCCAAAGGTGGGCCATTCAGAGCGGCAATAGGTGATCAACTTCCTTTTGCGAATGTCTAGGCTTAAGTTGTGTCCTCTAGCTTTTACGTCCCTGAAGTTGGCGAGAAGGAGGGAGAGAGGGGTGCTCTGCGTTTGGCCCATGTTATGATTCTGAGGAAGAGGAGAAGAGAAGGGGGCGGCACGGAGGGGGCCCTGAAGCGGCTGAAATCAGCGATGGAGTTCGCACAGGCGACCTCCGAGGGTGAGACCCCTGGCGGCCTGGCTGGGCCCCGGGCGGAGGGGCGGGAGGGAAAGCCGCAGGCAGCTGAGGAAGGAGGAAAGAGGAACAAAGGATGGAATAATTAATTCTGATCAGCCGAAAAAACACTTAATTCCAATAAAACATCCGACGCACGAAAGAAAAACAAGAGCCAACAAGAATCTCTGACAGTGGTTTCAACTTTCTGGGGCCGTCTCGGCCAGCCCAACAGAAAGGGTTATGGCTAGGACGGTGGTTATTACAAGGGCCCAGGGGTGACAATACATTTAGACTGACATAGAAGCACTCGCGTACTCGCCCGTCCGCATCCCTCGCGGGAACTTAGGTGCCTCTTAGCATGGGCGGGCAGGTATAAACCCCCTGCTTGGATCAAAATAAATTTTGACCGCCTTAAGCCGTATGAGGATCACCACGGAAATTGGGTTAGAGCCCACTCGAATCCCGTAGCTTATGCCGTGGGACTACACATAGGGTAAGTCAGGCGCGTGCCCCTGACTCCCAACAATCATTCCAGTCGATTTAACAGACAGACACACAGACACACATCACATCAAAATACGGGTAACAATTGGCATGCCTAGATGGTTTTTTCTTTTAGACGCCTAGAGATATTTCTTAGCACTCTGGAAGTTCATAGAGAAAATGAAAGTATTTAGTTCGCAGGCGCGTTGGGCATAAGCAGCCCACAGAAAAGAATCCTGATGGGCCAAAAAGGCCCCCCGATGGACCAGGAAGGTCCCCTGATGGACCAAGAAGGTCCCCAGATGGGCCAAGAAGACCCCCAGATGTCAGTGGACGTCTCCAACTGACCCCGGCCGGGTGCCCTATAGCGCGTCCGCCAGGGTCACACCAGCTTCCAGACAGAACCGGTTCTCCAGAGAAGAAACACAGATCAGAGAGAAAAGAAAGAACGTTAGAGCCGGCTTACTTACCGATCGGAATCAAATACGACCCGTTGACCAGAAGTCTGGTGGGCTCTGGGGAGATCTCGGTGGGACCTCCAAATGTAATGCCTGAAGTTCCAAAACCTCCCACAAAAGACCACCAGAGTCGTAAGTCAAAGCCAAGCGGCAAGGGTCGTTTATTGCAGGTTCGAACCTGGTCCTCTGCGCACTCGTCGCCGGTGACACAAGAGGCCACGATTAGGGTTGGTATAGCGTTTTTATAGACAGAGACAAATAGCACAGGGGAGGTTTTTACTTTCGGTGGGAGGAAGAAAGGGGGAAGGGGGTAGGTGAGGAATGTGCTAAGCAAGCAGGTTTACAGAAGCGAGAAATGCCGGTTAGTTTGTATACACTCATTCCATTACATATCAGACTACATTTAGGAAGTTTTACAGCCCATTCTACAGCGGGTTACAATCAGGAAAGGTCTCACAATGCTCATAGCAAACAGCAAGCAAAACGGACTTCTCAGCAATTGTATTTCTTATCAAAGATCCATAATAAGCAGAAAAGAGAACCTAGCTTTAAACTAAGGCAGGGCTGTCATTTGGATTCAAAGCTGTTCCTTTCACTACTCACAGTATGGACCAGCACCATAGGCATCATCTGGGAACTTGTTCGAAAGGCAAATTGTCAGGCCCCACTCTAGACCTGACGAATGAGAATCTGCACTTTAACAAGATATAATTTGTACGTTCTTTGACGTGAGAAGCCTGGTCTACACGCTCTGTAGCCTCTAATGTATTTTGGTGACTCAGGTGAAATAAACATTTTTAACATAAAAAGAAAAAATATCAAGGCCACGGCCTAGACTTATTGGCACAGTGTTTTGTTTTGTTTTCTTTTTTTGCACTGGCCCTTAACTTGGTCCTTGCATGAGAATCTCCATGACCTTTCTCAAACTATATGAGTTCAGGCCCCAGATTTTCTGATTTGATGGGTTCAGCATGGGGATTCAGGGTCTATGAATTTTGAAATGTCTCTCCAGGTGATGTGTCCCCAGTTAAGATCCTCTAATCTAATAGTACTGGGTCCATAGCTGCATCATACCAAATCAATTTTTCAAACTGTAAAATTTCTTGAGATAAAGTCATTGGATAAGAAGTGTGCCCTGGCCATATTTCAGAAACACAGGGGAAATGGGGTCATATTTGGATTCTGGAAGTGGATTTTTTTTCTGTGGTCTCCAAACCCAGAGGAGTGTGGTCTCTGGAAGTGCTCAGTTGCTGAAATCCCCTCTCTTGCCTCAGGATCCAGGGAGCTGCACTTTCTGTCATCACAGCCTGCATTGCACACACCCCTGCTGAAACTTTGGCCATCCAGCTCAGGCATAGCTTTCCTTCCAAGAATACCCAGGCTTGCTTAACTTCCTCTGTCCTCAAACAAGAATGGCTGGAAAAAGTGACAGGGCAGGGTTTCTTGGAAAGCAATCTGGCCTGCATCAGCACTAATGATTAAAATGTGTCCTCTTGTGGCTAGTCCCCAACAGACAGCACATTCCTAAGCTATTTTAACTCATCAGTTTGGAAATTCTAGAGTTCCTGTCCTCGGTTCTTGAGGTCTGGATCTTTTTTCTCCTGGAGAACACAGACACCACTGACTACAGTGTTCTATAAATCCCATAGAGCATCTGTCTATCTATGTATCTAGCATCTATCTATCTATCTATCTATCTAGCATCTATCTATGTATCTATCATCTAACAACCTGTATCCAGATATAGATATCATCATCTAGATAGAGATAGATAATTGTAGAAATATTTCTATTACAAAGTTATATAACCTTGAATTAGAAAGTTTAGAATGCACTAAAACTTTTACAATCCTGTTAAAGTTTAGTGGTCAGAACTTCCTTGGAGTTGTTACGGTAACGTAGGAAATGCCAAGAACAGGCTGCCTTGGAGAATCTTGGGAAACTTGACTGGCTTCATTATGCTTCTCAGGCCCATGGAAGCAGGCCACAGAACATTTCAGGCCCTGTCCAGAGGCAAGAATTTTCCCAATGTCTACAAGGTCTTCTGTTATCCTACATAAACTGATTTTTTTTCCTTCACAAATAAACACAAAATTAACTAGTTTCAGTATGGCAGACATCTGACTTGAAGCTAAGTCTTCACCAATTTTGTCCCACCTAATCATTCCCACTTTTGTCACAATCGCATTAAGTTTATGAGACCTTTGCTTTTTAACACCAATCAATACCTATTCAATTAAACATTTAAATAATGACATCAACTGCTATACTGATAATGATGACAATTGATGATGCTGAAGAGGGACTGTCGGCAGCTACACAACACCCTCATGAGTTAGCCTGAAATCATCCTGAGTTGGCTGGCATATAAAAGTTCAAATTTGGCCTTTGAAAAGTGTGTTGGGTCTGTCTGTACACCATGCATTCAATGTATGACAGTGTAGACTGTTCAGGATTGGACTTAGGCAAGGTTGAGAACCATCTGTATATATAGGACACATCCTTTCCCCACATCACATTATCCAAAATTCTTCCCTTCTGTTTCCTTGAAATTCGGAACCTTACCCTCTGCCTCATGGTGTATAAGGTCGTTGTCAAGAGAGGCAAAAGTGGTGCAAATATTTAGTATTTCTCTTGGAGTCCCATCCAGTGCCAGCATCTTATTTTGGGAACATCTTAACATCTTGGTGGTAGCATTTGCCATTTAGACCTGTAACAGCCCTAAAATGATCATATGGGTAATCTTAATGACAAACATGGTCATTAAATTCTAACCAAAGCTTGGCATCCAAACATAAAAATAAGACAAGTGCTTACATTAGATAAATCCTGCATAAAAAAAGAGGATAAGGAATACCACTTCTGATTATCTATCCCAAGCAGAGGCATGTGTTAGAGAAGACCTGTGTTAGAGAAGACTCTGTCTAAGGGCATCCGAAGGAATGAACTGCAATCCAAACTGTGAGCCTGTTAAAGACAGGTGCCCAGTCTGGCTTACCTGAAATCTATTTGAGAATACCTCTTTTAAGTCTACTAAACTCCATTAGTTCGATTCTTGGTTGCAAGTGGTAGAAACCCAACTCAAACTAGTTTAAGTCTCAAGATGGATTTATTATAAGGGATAGTGGACTCTTGGGACCTATGCATTTTCTCTTGGATCATGGGTCTCTTGGAATCCATAAGCATGAATGCAATTGGGCCTCAAGAGCTATATGGAGTCAGAGACTCAAATACCACCAGCTTCTCTGTCTTCTCTCTGTGCATCTCTAAGTTTCACCTTTTTTTCTCAACAATGCATCTGCTTCCAATCCTCCAGTCTACATGATCTGAAACGTGGTTACAGAGAGCACCTAAAATTTATGGTTTTACAACTTCAGACACAAAAGAAAATGTATTTCAATTCTTTTTCAGTCTCTGGTCCAAAAATCCATGAGAATTCTTTCATTAGATCAGTTTGGGGCAGGTGCCTTACCTTGAACCAATCAGCTATGGGCAGGGGACAGATCGCATAAGAATTGGGCAGCCTGAAAGCAGAAAGGAAGGGGCAAGTGCAGCAACTAGAAGGTAGATAGTGCCAGCCAGTCATTCCCATATATGTCCACTGAACCAACAATCCCACCTTTTTGATATCTTCTTTTGCAGTCATTAATCCATGTGTGAGTCTTTTTTTTTTTTTTTTTTAATGTTTATTCACCTTTGAGAGACAGAGAGAGACAGAGCATGAGCTGGGAAGGGGCAGAGAGAGAGGGAGACACAGAATGTGAAGCAGGCTCCAGGCTCTGAGCTGTCAGCACAAAGCCTGACGCGGGGCTCGAACTCACCAACTGTGAGATCATGACCTGAGCCGAAGTCGGACGCTTAACTGACTGAGCCGCCCAGGCGCCCCTAATCCATGTGTGAGTCTTAAGAAACATATCATGTTCATGGATTAGAAAACTCAATATTATAAAGGTTAACTCTCCTCAAGTTGATTTATAGATTAGACATAATTCTTATTAAAACTCAACATGTTTCTTAATAGATCTTGGCTAGCTGATTCTACATTTACATGAAAGTGCAAAAAGCCAAGGATAGTCAGGATACCGGCCTGTAGTGGAAGGTCTAGTCTGTACTGAATGAGCCATTTCCTACTCACTCAAGATAAGACCTTTAAAAAAAGTTAGAAAGAAAATACTCTGTAGCTCAATCCATGTCATTGCAAATGGCAAGATTTCATTCTCTTTTATGACTAATATTCCATTGTATGTACACACCACATCTTCTTTTTTTTTTTTTTTTTTAAATTTATTTTTGGGACAGAGAGAGACAGAGCATGAACGGGGGAGGGGCAGAGAGAGAGGGAGACACAGAATCAGAAACAGGCTCCAGGCTCCGAGCCATCAGCCCAGAGCCTGACGCGGGGCTCGAACTCACGGACCGCGAGATCGTGACCTGGCTGAAGTCGGACGCTTAACCGACTGCGCCACCCAGGCGCCCCTCACACCACATCTTCTTTATCCGTCTACCAGTCGATGGACACTTGGGCTGTTTCCATAATTCGGTTCTTGTAGATAATGCTGCTATAAACATTGGGGTGCATGTATCCCTTTGAATTAGTATTTTCGTATTTTGGGGGTAAATACCTACAGTGCGACTGCTGGATTGTAGGGTAGTTCTATTTTTATCTTTTTGAGGAAACTCCATACTGTTGTCCACAGTGGCTGCACAAGTTTGCATTCCCACCAACAGTGCAAGAGGGTTCCCCTTTCTCCACATCTTTGCCAACACCTGTTGCAGAAATATAATTGGGGTTCAACTGTTCTTTTATAAACCAGCGACTTTTGCATTACCGTACCCATTTTATGTATGAAAATTTTAAAACAAAAGCTTTAAGATCTCTGTGATGTCTGTATGTTTATGTCTGTCTATGTATGCATATTATAGATGTGTGATATTTTTCTACTTCTGTATGGTGTTGCTAAAAAGTAATTTGTAAAGAGCTCTATTTAATTGGCTTAAAAACAAACAAGCACTGGAGCACCTGGGTGGTTCAGTTGGTTGAGTGTCTGACTTCAGCTCAGGTCATGATCATGGTTCGTGAGTTTGAGCCCCACATCGGGCTCACTGCTGTCAGCATACAGCCTGTTTTGGATCCTATGTCTCCCTCTCTCTCTGCCCCTTTCCCACTCATGCTCGCTCTCTCTCTCTCAAAAATAAATAACACATTAAAAAAAAAAAACAATCAAGCACCATATAAATTAAGTATATTCTCAGAAATATAAAAACAACCTCAGTGGTTTTCAGGTTCATATGATCTAGGATAAGTCTTTAGTAAATAAAAACTGGTTGAAGTTTGTTGGTTTAATTAAAATAGGTGTGTCCTTTGAATTATCAGCATTAAGTATAACACTTTTATCTAGGTTTACTAAAAGACAAACTCATGTTATCTCTGTTACAGAATTTATCAGCAAGAAAAATGGCTAACTTTTGTCTAGTGTCTCATGAAGTTTTCATGTATGGTCTAAGCATGATTGCAGCAGCAAGTGATTTAGATAGACATAAATGAGATAAGAGTTATTAAGTGAATTTTTCAGCAACTGTTATGTTTTATGGTATGTCTACTAACATAGTTTCCCCAAATCTTTTTGGTAACTTGAAACTTTAGAGTTTTGCTGAGTTAAGTTAAATGATGGATCATTGAATATCTAGAACACTGTCAAATAAGATAAAATAATAAAACATTAATTACTGGACATAGGTTTACTTACTTTTGGCTTCATTTTTTTTTAAAAAAATGTTTAAACGTTTATTTATTTTTGAGACAGAGAGAGACAGAGCATGAACGGGGGAGGGTCAGAGAGAGAGGGAGACACAGAATCCAAAACAGGCTCCAGGCCCTGAGCTGTCAGCACAGAGCCTGATGCGGGGCTCGAACTCATGGACTGCAAGATCATGACCTGAGTCGAAGTTGGACACTCAACCGACTGAGACACCCAAGCACACTTTTGGCTTCCTTTTACAGAGAAACTAAATATATTTGGGTCTATTAGTAAACATGTTCGTGCCATACTGGAAAATTTACTAGGAACAAGAATATACTCCTAGAAATTATGAAATATATTTATAAATTTGCCAGTAATGGACAATTGTTTTCTTCCTAATTTTCACTATAAATTAAGGTTTTTAGGGGTTAAAAATTCTAATATGTTAATTAAAAGTAATAGAAATAATAAGGGAAACATCTCTGTATAGAAGGAAAATAGAAGTGTATTTTCAGTAAGTAAAGTATGAGGAATAGAGATGTATTTTTGTTGAAGGAAAAGAAAGTAATTTTGTCCTAAAGTAAAGCTGATGGTTTCAGAATGAGAAAGAGAACAAAGGGCAAACTAAATGGACATAGAAAGTTGTAGAAGATTTGTGGAAAAGAGATCTTGGGAAAGGAATTTTATATGTGGTCAAACTGGCTAATATTGAAATGGATTTAATTAAATTTTTAAAATTTTAATTAATTTTAATATCAAAAGTACACTGGTACAAAATTAGAATTTGGGTTCTCTCTGTTAAAAAGGCAAACTTTTTCTTAGAATATTGGTCTGCTCTCAATAAGAAATTTAAACAAAGGTGTTGGGGTTTTTTGCTTGTTTTTTTGTTTTGGTTTTTTATCTTTTAAGTAATCTGCCTAGAAAGAAAAAATTTTGGGTTTTACCGAAGTAATCTCAGGGTGCCTTGGTGGCTCAGTTTGTTTAGCATCCAATTCTTGATTTCGGCTCAGGTATGACCCCAGGGTCATGGGATTGAGCCCCTTGTGGGGCTATGCTGAGTGTGGAGCCTGCTTAAGAGTCTCCCTTTCTCTCTCCCTCTGCCCCTATACCCTGCTTGTGCTTTCTCTCCCTAAAATAAATAATAATAATAATAATAATAATTTCCTGTGTTTTATGTTATCTTTATCAACATGTCTTTGATTATTCAAGTAAACCTACATTTCTCAATATTAAAAGGGCTAAGTTTTGTTCAGACCTATGTAACCTTCTGTATTTGCCTTTGACATTTTTTATTATCACTTTGATTAAATGGATAATTAAATATTATTTCATAATGCTCTGTGATCCTTTTTAGTCAAGTGCCCAAAACCTTTTGATATTTTAAAATAACTTCCCAAAATCTAATTCTAAATAAAGTCTTTTTTCAACCTCCAACTAACTGGGATTTTTCAGTGGGTCCCAGGAACATCTCAAAAGGTTTGTTCTCAGAGCATCTGGGTGAGTGAGTCAGTTAAGCGTCCGACTCTTGATATTGGCTCAGGTGAGATCAAGCCCCACATTGGGTTCTATACTGGATGTGGATGGAGCCTGCTTGGGATTCTTTCTTTCTCCTTCTCTCTGCCCCTCCCCTGCTCATACTCTCTCTCCCTCTCTCACAAAATAAATAAACATTAAAAAAAAAAGATTTGTTTTCTCTCTTTATAAAAAAAGAGATACAGGGGCGCCTGGGTGGCGCAGTCGGTTAAGCGGCCGACTTCAGCCAGGTCACAATCTCGCAGTCCGTGAGTTCGAGCCCCGCATAGGGCTCTGTGCTGACAGCTCCGAGCCTGGAGCCTGTTTCCGATTCTGTGTCTCCCTCTCTCTCTGCCCCTCCCCCGTTCATGCTCTGTCTCTCTCTGTCCCAAAAATAAATAAAAAACGTTGAAAAAAAATTAAAAAAAAAAAGAGATACTAAACTAATTAGGATTATTTGATATATTAAATTACATGGGGGGGGAGGCGCCTGGTTGGCTCAGTTGGGTGAACATCTGATTTTCATTGCTGTCAGCACACAGCCCTCTTTGGATCCTCTGTCCTCCTCTCTCTCTGCCCCTCCCCTGCTTGCACTCTCTCTCTCAAAAATAAATGAACATTAAAAAAAATAAATTACTTGGTAAGTATTATTAAGCAAAAAGCAATGCTTCTGTCAATATAAGTGTTCTGGAAATTGTTTGAAATTCCTAGGAATCTGATATGTCCTGGTATAATGTTATTAGTAATAATTCTAATTATCTCAAGATGTTGTGTCACAGAAATAACCAAATTTTCTGGTCAGTAGTGAACTCTCATCAGATCTTTAGCAATGGGTATTTTAAAGTCTTTTATCATTTACAGACAATTATTGTTTTATCCTGACACTTTTGTAAAAGTGAGCCTCATGGAAAGGACTGTACCAAGTATTATTAACTACCAACACTGATGCCAAATTATAAGGTGTTGAACCTTGGGTGCATATTTCACAACTGAAGAAGGCTCCACCTTACATCTGGTCCTGTGCAAACGCTGGAGACCTCAAAATCAAATTGCCTCAGAAGAGAAGTAGGTGACATTGAGGTAGACTGCTTCTTTCCAAGACATCAGATCAAGACCATTTCTTTCCATTTCTCTTTCCCTATCTAATTATCTTTTTTCTTTTTTTAAAAGTTTATTTATTTTGAGAGAGAGAGAGAGAGAGAGTGACATGCATGTGAGTTGGGGAGGGGCAGAGAGAGAGTGGGAGAGAGAGAGAATCCCAAGCAGGCTCCACACTGTCAACATAGAGCCCAACTCAGGGCTTAAACCCACAAACTGTGAGATCATGACCTGGGCCGAAATCAAGAGTCAGATGCTCAGCCAACTGAGCTACCCAGGTGCCCCTAACCATCCTTTTTTTCCAATTCTTACATCATGAAACGCCTTATGATTCTTTTGTTCACCTTTTGCCTTGCTCTGGCCTGGAAGGGAAATACCATTGTTTACATATTTCAGACATTGCAAAGGGAGATAATCCAACTTCCAAACGTCCATTGGATTTGCCATGGTTCTGAAGATTCTGTGGTTTTGCCTGTCACAAACTTCTTCCTGATTTCCAATGCCTCAATTTCCCTACAACAAACTCAGCTTCCTCTCCATCATCTTAGGCTCCCTAACCCTGGGTGTCTATTTCCCTGTCTCTGGTTCAAAACCCCAAACCTGGGAATCTTGCATCCAGGCTCTTACACAGAAAGGTACACAAGGCAAGAATAACCAAAATAACTTCTTGTGTGGTCTACAGATCCTCAAGTTTTACTGGCCTCTATGGCTGTCACCTTTCTAGTCCTGACGACAGACCCAAACAGGAATTATCAAGAGACATTCAATGATTCAAAGTCTCTTCCTTTGGCAGATCTTTCTTCTCCTGGTTAGGAGTAACTACAGATGACACTATGGTCAAGAACCTCTCTCTTGAAGATGTTGCAGAATCTGCTACTGAAGCAGTAGGTGCCCAACAACATTCCTTAGATTCTCTGGCCGGAGGATAGCCTTTGATTATCTTTTAGCTGAGCAAGATGTCTGAGCTATGGCCGACACCAGTTGCTGTGCCTGGAAGAACGCTTTTTTATGTCACTGGAAGCTACATAAAATCATTGAATAATCCACTTAGCTTACAAAAGTGACCCTTCAACGTCTTTTTTTTGACTTCTCTGATTTTGATTGATTTGAGTCTTGGGGACCATGGCTCTGAAGTGCACTTCAGATATTGGGAGTTAGTCTGTTTACAATAATCACAATTATCTCCTGAGCATACTGCATTCTCTCAGAAACTTTATTTATTTTATTTTTTTTAATGTTTATTTATTTTTGAGACAGAGAGAGACACAGCATGAGCAGGGAAGGGGCAGAGAGAGAGGGAGACACAGAATGTGAAGCAGGCTCCAGGCTCTGAGCTGTCAGCACAGAGCCCGACGCGGGGCTTGAACTCACAGACCGAGAGATCATGACCTGAGCCGAAGTTGGACGCTTAACCGACTGAGCCACCCAGGCGCCCCTCTCAGAAACTTTAAATACATGTTCACAGCTGGTAACCACCAAGCAAATGACCTCCCTAAGACTAGAACATCAGAAAAGGAGCAAAGGGAATGGCCGACTTAAAGAATGTGAACCAAAATGCTGTGACGAATGAATACCACACAGAGAATAAGCAGCTTCAGAGTGGTAGCTGGGAACAGCGCTAATGCCTTACATTTTTATCACTGCTCTCAGACTGAGTCTGATCAAAGGGGGGAATTGTTGAAAACAAAACAACATGCCCCAAATGGAATCGATTATTTTAATCCCCACAAACCAAGACTTAACTTAATTAGTTTTGGTTCTTCCAGAAATGGAATATTAAATCAGTTAGTGAGAAATTACCTGGTCAAATCAGTTAACAAGGCAACCTGCTTCATAGTCTCCTGCCATCCCCTAAAGGATTGCCACAACCAATCTGCTTTTTGCTAGTATAACTTCCTTGTTCCTGTTCTCTTCTGCCTTTTGTCTGCTGGCCGATTCATGAATCATTGAATAAAGCCAATAAGATATTTGCAATTTACTCAGGTGAATTTTTTTTAAGTTTATTTATTTATTTTTGAGAGAGAAAAAGCATGAGTGGGGGAGGGGCAGAGAGAGAGGGAAAGAGAGAGAATCCCAAGCAGGCTTCACACTGTCAGTGCAGAGCCTGATATCGGGCTAGAACCTATGAGCCATGAGATCATGCCCTGAGCTGAAGTTGGACACTTAACAGACTGAGCCACCCTGGTGTCCCAAATTTTGTGGGTTTTTTTTTTTTTAACATTTATTTATTTTTGAGACAGAGAGAGACAGAGCATGAACGGGGGAGGGGCAGAGAGAGAGGGAGACTCAGAATCGGAAGCAGGCTCCAGGCTCTGAGCCATCAGTCCAGAGCCTGACTCGGGGCTCGAACTCACCGACCGTGAGATCGTGACCTGAGCTGAAGTCGGACGCTCAACCGACTGAGCCACCCAGGCGCCCCCAAATTTTGTGTTTTTTTAACAGAAAAATATTTGTGTCTAACTCCTCATCTTCTCCCAACTAGTGAAGGGTAAGGAGTTTTTCAGTATCTGGAAATAATTGCACAGAAGTTAAAACTCCAGACACTCTATTTTTTTGGTATTTATTTATTTACTTATCTGTTTATTTAAAGTTTATTTATTAATTTTGAGCAAGAGAGAGAGAGAGAGAGAGCGCAAATGAGCAGGGGAGGGGCAGAGAGAGAGAGGGAGAGAGAGAATCCTAAGCAGGCTCTGCACTGTCAGTCCAGTCACAAATCCTGAGATCTTGACCCGAGCCAAAATCGAGTCGGACACTTAACTGACTGAGCCACCCAGGCGCCCCTTATTTATTTTTAAGTTTTTCTGTTAATCACCCGGTGCTTATCATGACAACTGCACTTCTTCATCCACATCACTTATTTCACCCATTCCTCACCTTCCTCTCCTTTGGTGACCATCAGTTTGTTCTCTATGGCCAAGAGTCTGTCTTTTGGTTTGCCTTCCTCTGTTTTTCCCTTTGCTTATTTGTTCTGTTTCTATATGAGTGAAATCATATGGTATTTGTCTTTTTTCTGACTATTTCCCTTAGCATAATACTCTCTGTCTCCATCCATATTGTTGCAAATGGCAAGATTTCATTATGTTTTCTGGCTGAATAATATTCCATTGTATATATATACCACATCTTTATTCATCAATCAACGGACGCTTGGGCTGCTTCCATATGTTGGCTATTGTAAATAATGCTGCTATAAACATTGAGGTCCATGTATACCTTTGAATTAGTGTTCTTGTATCCTTTGGGTAAATACCCAGTAATGTGATTGCTGGAACATAGAGTAGTTCTATTTTTAACTTTTTGAGAAACTCCGTACTGTTTTCCAGAGTGGCTGCACTAGTTTACATTCCCACCAACAGTGCAAGAGGGTTCCCCTTTTCTCCACATCCTTGCTAACACCTGTTGTTTTTGTGTTGTTGATTTTAGCCATTCTAACACGTGAGGTGATAGCTCATTGTAGTTCTGATTTGCATTTCTCTGATGATGGAGTGATGTTGAACATCTTTTCATGTGTCTGTTGACCATCTGTATGTCTTTGGAGAAATGTCTGCCCGTTTTTAAATTGGATCATTTGGGGGGCGCCTGGGTGGCTCAGTCGGTTGGGCATCTGACTTCGGCTCAGGTCATGATCTTGTGGTCGCGAGTTTGAGCCCCGTGTCGGGCTCTGTGCTGATCGCTCAGAGCCTGGAGCCTGTTTCAGATCCTGTGTCTCCCTCTCTCTGACCCTCCCCCCATTCATGCTCTCTCTGTCTGAAAAATAAACACTAAAAAAAAAAAAAACTTTAAATTGGATCATTTGGTTTTGGAGCATTGGGTTGTATAAGTTCTTCATATATTTTGGGTGCTAACTCTTCATTGAATATGTCACTTGCAAATATCTTCTCCCATTCTGTAAGTTGCCTTTTCGTTTTGTTGATTGTTTCCTTCACCATGCAGAAGTTTTAATTTTGATGTAGTCCCAATGGTTTATTCTTGCTTTTGTTTCCCTTGCCTCAGGAGACCTATCTAGAGAAATGTTGCTGGGGCCAATGTCAGAGAAATTACTGCCTGTGCTGTTTTCTAGGATGTTTATGGTTTCAGGTCTCACATTTTGATCTTTGATCCATATTGAGTTAATTTTTTGTGTATGGTATACTAAAGTGGTGCAATTTCATTGTTTTGCATGTTGCTGTCCAGTTTTCCCAACACCATTTGTTGAAGAGACATTCTTTTTCCCATTGCATATCATTTGCTGCTTTATCAAAGATTAATTGACCATAAAATTGTGGGTTTATGTCTGGATTTTGTACTCTGTTCTATTGATCCATGTGTCTTATTTTTGTCCCAGTACCATACTTTTTTGATCACTACAGCTTTGTAGTATAAGTTGAAGTTTGGAATTGTGATGCCTCCAACTTTGCTTTTCTTTTTTTAAGATTGTTTTGGCTATTTAAGGTCTTTTGTGATCCATACAAATTTTAGGATTGTTTGTTCTAGTTCTGTGAAAAATACTGTTGGTATTTTGATAGGAATTCCATTAAATGTGTAGATTGCTTTGGGTAGTATAGACATTTTAACAATATTTGTTCTTCAAATCCATGAACCATAAATGTCTTTCCATTTCTTTTCTTTTTTTAAATTTTTTTAATGTTTATTTATTTTTGAGAGAAAGAGAGACAGAGTGTGAGTGGGGGAGGGGCAGAGAGAGAGGGAGACACAGAATCCGAAGTAGGCTCCAGGCCCTGAGCTGTCAGCACAGAGCCCCACACAGGGCTTGAACTCACGGGCCATGAGATCATGACCTGAGCAGAAATCAAGAGTCAGATGCTTAACCGACTGAGCCACCCAGGTGCCCCTAAAGGATACTTAATTTTCATTAAATGAATTTGTTAATAATTTATAGATTTATAATATATAATTTGTGATAATACTTTGACGTTTTATGATATGGTTATAAACTTTTGTATTTGAAATTTATTTCAACATGTAGTTTAACTTTTTAAAAAATATTTGAGGGGCACCTGGGTGGCTCAGTCAGTTAAGGATCCGACTCTTGATTTCAGTTCAGGTCATGATCTCATGGTTTGTCATATCAAGCCCTGAGGAGGGCTCTGCCCTGACAGCATGGAGCCTGCTTGGGATACTCTCTCTCCCTCTCTCTCTGCCCTTCCCCTACTCACGCACACATGCACACAATCTCTCTCCCTCTCAAAAATAAAAACTTAAAAAAGTGTTTTAATTCCTAACACTTTATACAAAAAGAGTACAGCCTATATATACATTTTTTTTTCTCTTTTTAAATATGTTTTATATCTTAAGGGATTGACTTCTGCAGTTGTGGGGGCTGGCAAAGTAAGTCTGAAGTTCGCAGCCAGGCAGGCAGTCAGGAAGGGAAGGTCATGAGCAGGCTGGAATTCCACATACACAGGTGGAAGCTTGTTCACAGACAGAGGGAAGGAAGATCCAGAGGGAATAGATAAGAATTGTGTGAATAACGAGGAGAAATTGTGTAGGCTACCAAATGGCTGCTGCCTTCCTTCCACCCGCAGACTGCCAGGCAAGAATATTGCTTGTAGCCCACACTAACTAGGATCACACTAGAAAGAGAATTCTGGGCTCTGTAGTTAAGCCTAGCTGAGTTGCCGCATCACATACCCATCACACTTGTGAATGCCAGTTTCAGTAGGTAATGCTGTTATGCCCAGAATTCGTGATCCCCAAAGACCACCAGGGAGCCGAGTCCGATGCAAAAGCAAAGAGCCTTTATTTGAGCTAGCTTGAGCTCAATCCCCTACCTGAACCAACACAGCAGTGAGATACCAGAAAGAGAGAGAGAGCGGGTTTCAAAAGCACAAAGGTTTTATAGGGATCATGGCCTCAGCTGATTGCCTGGGGAAGGATAGAACAATGGCTGCCAAGGTGTGGTCCCAGATCAGCGATTATCATCGTCACCTGGATCTTGTTAAAAATGCAACTGTTGGGCCTGGTGGTTACAGACCCACTGAATCAGAAACTCTGGGGGTGGGGTTCCGCAATCTGTGTTTGAACAAGTCTTCCAGGAGATTCTGATGCACCTGAAGTTTAAGAACCACTGTGTCTGAGGATCTGTAACATGTTTGGCCTCAGTGTATACAGAACATTTCTCACTGGTCACCTATTAACCATTGGCTGTCAGCCTTGCTGTGCTATATAAATACCTAGCACCAAACACCATCCCCAGAGACTCTGATGAATTGGTTTGGGGAGGGGTAAAATGCTCCCAGGTCATTCTAAGCCTGGACAGGGTTGAGGGCTCCTGCCTCTGGCCCCTCCCTGAGAGAAGCCCTCCCTCTTCTACTCACACTTTCCACGCCTTTCACACTCCCCTTCCTCCCACCTCAGACTTCGGAAGAATGCATCAATCGGTAGCTTGCTTTCTTAGAAAACATAAGTTACTCAAGGGGAGGAGGCGTGGTCTGAGGTTTGAGCGGGAACCTCTTTCTGCGGCCATGTCAGGGACATAGTCACTAGGCGACTGGCCTAGGTCTGCTCTTTCAATGCCATGATATATTCATTAGTCTCACCTTTGTCTGTACATTATTGCCAACTTCTGACCCTCTGCTTCCTGCACTTGCCTCCTGTGGGCAATCTCTCTTCCCCCCATCCAGCCTAGTGTTTTTTGTTCTCAGAAAACTGGCATAGGTGTGTATTCTGGCCTTCTCTGGCTGTTTTAAGGCCCAGCTGGGCCCATTTGTTCAGACTCCTCTAACTCACACCCCAGAACTGCATGTCCCTCCATAACAGTATTTGTTCTTTCAGAAATGGGATTCACCCCTGCTCACAAATGTTTCACTTAATCAATGATCTGCTGTTTAAAAATTTTTTAAATGTTTATTTTGAGAGAGAGAGAGAAAGGGAGAATGAGTGGGGGAGGGGCAGAGACAGAGGGAGACACAGAATCCAAAGCAGGCTCAGGCTCTGAGCTGTCAGCACAGAGCCTGCCACAGGGCTCAGACTCACAGACTGTAAGATCATGACCTGAGCCAAAGTCAGATGCTTAACCAACGAAGCCACCCAGGAGCCCCGATGATTTGTTGTTTTAAAAACCACTTTGCTGGTACTTTGGTTATTTACATCAATGCCTTCACACTCCTTTGCTGCCTATGGCCTAGAATTTTTGAATTTAGTTCTTCTGGGAGCACTGGGCCTGTACGAGCCTGGAGTATTCTGCATTTTTATTTTTCTCATTGTGTGCATGTAAATATTTTACCGGAGTGTAAACCAGAAGTGGGCTTGCTGCCTTGTTCACTGTTGTGTTTCCTCTGCTCCACAGGGCCTGGCATGTAGCGGGCACTCAATCAGTATGTGACAAATGAATGAGTACCGAATACATGCACATTTCTGTAAAGCATGTTTGTACAATGTGTAAATCTCTGTGTAGGTATTAGTGTGTGTGTGTGTGTGTGTGTGTGTGCGTGTGTGTGTATTTGTTGTGTGTTGAAGAAAAATATTTGGGTAGCCCCAAAGGGCCATTAGAGACTATTTTAATGACTTCCAGCCATGAGTTTAGAATTCGTTCAGAGAAACATTTGGAAAATTACCATTTGTGTAGAATAGAAGAAGAAAGTACATGGATCCATCTGTAGTGGGATCCATCTGTCATGGTGCCTCCTGCCCCGAAAGATATGTATGAACCCCCAGAACCTGTGAATGTGACCTTACTCGGAAAAAGGGTCTTTGCAGATGTAATCGAGTTAAGGATCTCACTATGGATCAGCCTGGATTATCCAGTATCTGCAGGATCCTGCCTGAAAGCCAATGACAAGTTATCTGTGAAAGGAGAGGGGCAATGTGACCGCAGTGGCAGAAATTGGAAGATACAGTGAAGGAAGCCACGGAATGCCTGCAGCTACCAGAGGCTGTACAGGCCGAGGAAGGTGTCCCCCTAGAGGACCTGCTGAAGGAGCACGTCCTACTGACACCTTGATTTCAGACCTCTGACCTCCAGAACTGTGTGAAAATAAATTCCTGCTGTGTTAAGCCACTTGGTTTGTGGTGATTTGTTATGGCAGCCGCAGGAAGCGAACACACTTTCTGTTGGGCATACAAGAGCTTATGGCCAATTTATCTGGGGCCATGTGCGTCCTGTGGGTATGCACACCCACGTTCCACCCTGACTGCCAGCACAGGGTTGTGTACAACAGCACAGCAAATATTTGCAAGGAGTGGAGCAAACAGGCAGAGGGTGTATGGGGGAGCCTGGCTGGGAGGGCCAGGCAGGGCCCAGAGATCCAGAACCCTTCAGATTCACTGGGCCCCTGGAAAATTTCCAGAAATAATATGTCTGAGGCACTTCCCCCTGGGAATTACCAGGGACCACTAGGGAATAAGGAAGGAAAGGATGGTTTTTCTGCTTCCTGCAAACTGGTCCCTTTCCAGAGCGTGATCCTATGAAGGGCCAGCCCCACTGTGGCAGCCCTAAGGGGCCTGAAGCACACTGAAGGGTGAGGGGGGTGCGTCGCTGCCTACTTCAGTGAGCTGCAGCTCAGGTCCCAGCGTGGCATTCGGAATGCCTTCATTGCCTTCTGCTTAGTTTCCTGTCCTGGTTGCTTTTCCTTCTCTGTCCAATCTGGCTACAGCCTCAGCCCCTGGGCGTCGGCCAGCTCCACTTTCCTTGAATGACTGGCAAAAACAGCAGGGCCAGGCAGGAATCACCATGAGACAGGGAATGGGATATTTCCACAGTCCCTGAAATACTAAGTAGTTTCAACAGATTACTTGTAACTTACAAAGGGAAAAATGTTAACTTCACAGTGGAGAAACCTAACTTAACCGGAAGTTAACACTGACCTTGTGTGCCTCTTGCTATGATGGCACTTCCCTTTGGGGTGTTCCTGACCCCCAAACAGCAGACAAACTCAGCTTGAAGGTATTTACAAATAACTAGTATGCCTCAGAAGACAGAGAAAGGGTGAGGAAAGAGACAAAAGTGACATAACTAAAGGCAACACGCAGATTTGAAGGAAAAAAAATAGCTGTAAATGTAGCCGGGGCACAGGGGTGCAAGAGCTTGGCTCTGGGGTCCCAAACAGACGGGCTTCAGCCACGTGCCACTGACAAAGGCAGAGACACAAGTGGCCGTGAAACAAGAAAGGGATTTATTTCAGTGAGGCTACCACCGAAAGACAGCTTCACTAGCATCTCAAACACTGTCTCCAAAGTGCCAAAAATACCTCCAGGTTTAAACGAGGAAAATATGGGACAAAGTTCGGTGGGTACCTGCAGGTGGGCAGTGAAGATCAGGTCGATCATTGTCTTGGGCTCAGTCACAGGCAGGGTCTTGCTGGCTCAGTCCGGTCTTTACAGCTCTAGCAGGTATTTTCGGTTCCCATCAGGGGATGCTTTGCCTGCAAGCTCTTTTGCCTGAGTTCAGAGATAAACTGGAAAGAAAAACCTAATCAATTAGAAAGTAGAGACTGAGGTCAAAATGGAGGTTGTTGAAATCCTCTTTCATAAAGGACATTATTGGGACAATTTAGAACTTTGAATATGGACTGTATATTACATACATTAGATAAATTTCCTTCACTGGATCAGCGAATAAGACAATGTCCTTGTTTTTAGGTGACACCTATGAAGTATAAAGGAACATAAGACACAGTGTCTGTAATTTGTTATCAAATGGTTCAATAACAACAATGATAATTACATACAGATAGATATCCAACAAAGGTAGCAAATGTTAACAATTGGAGAATCACCAGTTGGACACTTGGTAAAGGATATATATATATATATATATATATATATATATATACTGCAGTTAATTGTACTCTTTTTAGCCCTTTTTTATGTTTAAAATTTTTCAAAAAAAACACAAGAGGACTTTTTGTCTGTAAATTACAGAACAAAGTGAGGTGATGATTCTTAAGGGAAACACTGTCCCATCATTCAATTTAATCCAACTCAACAAACATTCCAAGGCCTCTTATGGGGCCAGAAGAGCGTTGGGTGCCATGGGGAATATGCACCCTCATCCAAGTGCCTTCCTGTCTGCTAAGGGTGAGGGAGGAGAACCAGACAAATACACAGAGAATAAAAATGCAAAATAGAATAGGAAGAATTTCTTTTTTTTTTTTGTAAATATAATTTATTGTCAGCTTGGCTAACATACAGTGTACACAGTGTGCTCTTGGTTTTGGGGGTAGATTCCCATGATTCTTCGTTTACATACAACACCCAGTGCTCATCCCAACAAGTGCCCTTCTCAATGACCATCACCCATTTCCTCCCTCCCCCAACCCTCCCATCAACCCTCAGTTTGTTCTCTGTATTTAAGAGTCTCTTATGCTTTTCCTCCCTTTCTGTCTGAAACTATTTTTTCCCCTTCCCTTCCCCATGGTCTTCTGCTAAGTTTCTCAAGTTCCACATATGAGTGAAAATGTAGGATATTTGTCTTCCTCTGACTGACTTATTTCACTCACCATAATACCTTCCAGTCCCAACCAGGTTGCTGCAAATGGCAGGATTTCATTCTTTGTCATTGCCAAGTAGTATTCCATTGTATATATAAACCACATCTTCTTTATCCATTCTTCAATTGATGGACATTTAGGCTCTTTCCATACTTCGGCTATTGTTGATAGTGTTGCTATAAACATTGGGGTACATGTGCCCCTATGAATCAGCACTCCTGTATCCTTTGGATAAATTCTTGGTAGTGCTCTTGCTGGGTCATAGGGTAATTCTATTTTTAATTTTTTAGGAACTTCTACACTGTTTTCCAGAGTGGCTGTACCAGTTTGCATTCCTACCAACAGTGCAAGAGCATTCCCATCTCTCTACATCCTCTCCAGCATCTGTTGTTTCCTGAGTTGTTAATTTTAGTCACTTTGGTGGTATCTCAATGTGGTTTTGATTTGCATTTTCCTAATGATGAGTGATGTTGAGCATCTTTTCATGTGTCTGTTAGCCATCTGGATGTCTTCTTTGGAAAGCTGTCTATTCATGTCTTTTGCCCATTTCTTCACTGAATTATTTGTTTTTCGGGTGTTGAGTTTGGTAAGTTCTTTATAGATTTTGGATACTAATCCTTTATCCATATGCCATTTGCATATATCTTCTCCCATCCCATCAGCTGCCTTTTGTTGATTGTTTCCTTTGCAAAGCAGAAGCTTTTTATCTTGATGAAATCCCAATGGTTCATTTTTGCTTTTAATTCCCCTGTCTTTGGAGACGTGTCAAGCAAGAAATTGCTGCGGCTGAGGTCAAAGAGGTTGTTGCCTGTTTTCTCCTCTAGGGTTTTGCTGGCTTCCTGTCTCAGATTTAGGTCTTTCATCCATTTTGAGTTTATTCTTGTGTATGGTGTAAGAAAGTGGTCCAGTTTCATTCTTCTGCATGTTACTATCCAGTTCTCCCAGCACTATTTGCTAAAGAGACTGTCTCTTTTCCATTGGATAGTCTTTCCTGCTTTGTCAAAGATTAGTTGGCCATACATTTGTGGGTCCAATTCTGGGTTCTCTATTCTATTCCATTGGTCTATGTGTCTGTTTTTGTGCCAATACCATAATGTCTTGGTGATTATAGCTTTGTAGTAGAGGCTAAAGTCTGGGATTGTGATGCCTCCCACTTTGGTTTTCTTTTAAAACATTACTTTGGCTATTTGGGGTTTTTTGTGGTTCCATACAAATTTTAGGATTGTTCGTTTTAGCTTTGAGGAGAATGCTGATGCAATTTTGATTGGGATTGTATTGAATGTGTAGATTGCTTTGGGTAGTATTGACATTTTAGCAATATTTGTTCTTCCAATCCATGAGCACGGAATGTTTTTCCATTTCTTTGTATCTTCAATTTCTTCATAAGTTTTCTATAGTTTTCAACATACAAATCTTTTACATCTTTGGTTAGATTTATTCCTAGGTATTTTATGGTTCTTGGTGCACTTGTAAATGGGATTGATTTCTTGATTTCTCTTTCTGTTGCTTCGTTATTGATGTATAGAAATGCAACCAATTGGGGCGCCTGGGTGGCTCAGTCGGTTAAGCGTCTGACTTCGGCTCAGGTCACGATCTCGCGGTCCGTGAGTTCGAGCCCTGCATCGGGCTCTGTGCTGACTGCTCAGAGCCTGGAGCCTGTTTCAAATTCTGTGTCTCCCTCTCTCTCTGACCCTCCCCCGTTCATGCTCTGTCTCTCTCTGTCTCAAAAATAAATAAACGTTAAAAAAAAAGTTAAAAAAAAAGAAATGCAACCAATTTCTGTATGTCGATTTTGTACCCTGAGACTTTGCTGAATTCATATATCAGTTCTAGCAGCTTTTTGGTGGAGTCTTTTGGGTTTTCCATGTAGAGTATCATGTCAACTGTGAAAAATGAAAGTTTGACTTCTTCTTTGCCAATTTGGATGCTTTTATTTCATTTTGTTGTTTGATTACTGAGGCTAGGACTTCCAACACTACATTAAACGACAGTGGTGAGAGTGGACATCCCTGTTGTGTTCTTGATCTCAGAGGGAAAGTTCTCAGTTTTTCCCCATTGAGGATGATATTAGCTGTGGGCTTTTCATAAATGGCTTTTATGATGTTAAGGTATGTTCCTTCTATCCTGACTTTCTTGAGGGTTTTTATTAAGAAAGAATGCTGTCAAATGTTTTTTCTGTACCTATTGACAGGGTCATATGGTTCTTATCTGTTCTTTTACTAATGCAATGTATCACATTGATTGATTTGTGAATATTTAACCAGCACTGCAGCCCAGGAATGAATCCCACTTGATCATGGTGAGTTATTCTTTTAATATACTGTTGAATTCAATTTGCTAGGATCTTGTTGAGAATTTTTGCATCCATATTCATCAGGGATATTGGCCTGTGATTCTCCTTTTTTGTGGGGTTTCTGTCTGGTTTGGGAATCAAGGTAATGCTGGCTCCATAGAAGAAGTCCAGAAGCTTTCCTTCCATTTCTATTTTCTGGAACAGCTTGAGAAGGATAAGTGTTAACTCTGCTTTAAATGTCTGGTAGAATTCCCCTGGGAAGCCATGTGGCCCAGGACTCTTATTTATTGGGAGATTTTTGATAACTGATTCATTTTTGTTTGTTTGTTATGGGTCTGTTCAAATTTTCTATGTATTCCTGTTTGATTTTTGGTAGTGTGTGGGTGTCTAAGAATTTGTCCATTTCTTCCAGGTTATCTAGTTTGTTGGCATATAATTTTTCATAGTATTCTCTGATAATTGTTTGCATTTCTGTGGTGTTGGTTGTGATCTGTCCTTTTTCATTCATGATTTTATCTATTTGGGTCCTCTCTCTTTTCTTTTTGAGAAGTCTGGCTAGGGGTTTATCAATTTTGTTTATTTTTTTTTAAAAAAACACAGCTCTTAGATTCATTGATCTGTTCTGTTTTTTTTTATTCTATATTGTTTATTTCTTTTAATCTTTATTATTTCTCTTCTTCTGCTGGCCTTGGCCATTCTGCTTCTAGTTTCTTTAGGTGTGCTGTTAGATTTTGTATTTGGGATTTTTCTTGTTTCTTGAGATAGTCCTGGATTGCAATGTATTTTTCTCTTAGGACTGCCTTTGCTGCATCCCACAGGGTTTGGACTGTCATGTTTTCATTTTCATTTGCTTCTATATATTTTTTAATTTCTTCTTTAATTGCCTGGTTGACCAATTCATTCTTTAGTAGGATGTTCTTTAACCTCCATCCATTTGGGTGTTTTCCAAACTTTTTCTTGTGGTTGATTTCAAATTTCATAGCATTGTGATCTGAAAATATGCATTGTATGATCTCAATTCTTTTATATTTATTGAGGGATGTTTTGTGACCCAGTATGTGATCTATCTTGGAGAATGTTCCATGTACACTCGAGAAGAAAGTGTATTCTGCTGCTTTTGGGTAATAAGTTCTGAATATATCTGTCAAGTCCATCTGGTCCTGTGTATCATTCAGGGCCCTTGTTTCTTTATTGATTTTCTACCTAGATAATCTGTCCATTGCTGTAAGTTGAGTGTTAAAGTCATCTGCAATAACCATATTCTTACCAATAAGATTGTTTATGTTTATGATTAATTTATTTATATATTAAGGTACTTCCAAACTGAGGACATAAACATTTATGGTTATTACCTCTTCTTGATGGATAGACCCTGTACTTATGATATAATGCCCTTCATCTCTTGTTACAGCCTTTAGTTTAATATGTAGTTTTTCTGATATAAGTATGGCTACTCCAGCTTTCTTATGACTTCCAGTAGCATGATAGATGATTCTCCACGAATGGGAAGGGTTTCTTAAGAAAAGTATAATGTAGGACACAGTCACAAAGGTCACAGAGATGAGACACTTCCGAATGGAATTGGTGTTTGCAATGTTTGAAGGTTGGCTGAATTTTCACTGGCAGAGCTGGGATGAGGTCAATGCAGGTAGAAGAATGTGTATGAGCAAATGAACAGAAGTGGAGATCTGAGCTTACTGGTGGTGAGCAAGTCTTGAGTGCTTCTGTTAAGTAGCAATGGGAAAGGCAACGCAGTCATCTACCCTCTTAGGTTCAGAGGCTGGGGCCTGAGGATTAAACTGACAACAGGAGAAAAGGTTCATTATTGCCCAGGCACAAAGGAGCCAACAAAGGAAGTAGTCGTCTTCTTAAATAGTTAAAGGTTTATATTCTGGTTTTTTTTTTAAGTGTATTTATTTTGAGAGAGAGAGAGAGAGAGAGAGAATATGAGTGAGGGAGGGGCAGAAAGAGAGGAGAGAAGAATCCCAAGCAGGCTCCACACTGTCAGCACAGAGCCTGATGTGGGGCTCGAACCCACCAACTGGGAGATCATGACCTGAGCTGAAACCAAAAGTTGGATACTTAACTGTATCCATTTATTAAGTATGGGCCACCCAGGCACCCCTTAGGTTTATATCCTTAACTTCATAGGGGAAAGGGGGAGGATTTGGGCTTCTAGGGGCAGCAAAGTCTGATAGGTTAAATATACAGGAGAAACTAATGGAAAATGAGGGTGATAGAGTAAGGTTTACTATTCCGATTCAAGAGATGAGGAGGTGATGAGTTAACTCCACATCGTTCTCCTCTTCCTGGTAGGATGGGGGAGCATCTTTACAAATGAAAATTTCCTTTGAAAAAGGGAAATTTACACCCTGTTTCCAGCAGAAAGGAAGAGGACGAACAACTCAAGTTTTCTGCTTCTTGATTGCCTTCACCTCAAAATACTCCTTAAGCCACAGTGGCAGATTCTGAGGTGGCGTTTTCTGATCTCCTTCACATGTAATTGAATGCCAGGCTCTACATTAAACTAGAAGCCAATAAGGACAGCAGGGTCTGACTTGTTCATTGCTGTGCCCTCAGCAGCTAGAACACTGCTTGGTGGAAGACATTAGTAAATATGGGCTGGAATCCCCCAGATCCTGCAGGGAGTAGCATATCGTTCCAAGAAGCTGATTGCCCTGGGAAAGAGACCTAGGCAGGTGGCAAGAAGCTGGAAGTCTCTGCAGCCTATTTAACTGGGGAAGGAAACCCAAAGCCACAGGAGAAAATGGCCCTCTTGAATTAGGTCACGGAGGCCTGCCCAAGCCGAGTGCAGGACAAGTCACTAGGCTTGGCAGATGTTCCTGGTCTGCACTGGTGTCAGTAGTCAGCATCCGTGGGCACAGGCCTATTCCCTAGTGCACCTCCCGCCTGAGGCCCCTCTATTCCCTGGAGCCTCTCTCCCCTGAAAGTCAGAGACTTGCCTAAGAGTAGAGGCAGATCCCTGTAGCTACTGCAACCCATACCCCAAAGCACTCAGCATCCCTAGCTTAACCTAAGGCCCTCAACCTGGACCTCTGACTCAGGGGTTCTCGAACCAGGTAGGCCAGTAGAATTTATCTGGCAGCTTGTAAAAAAATGAAGTGTAACTTACAGAAAAGTGCACATGTGAGTATAGTTTGATGGATTTTCACAAAGTGAATAAACTGGGTTAATTTCCAGGTCAGGAAACAGAGTATCAGTGACTAGCCTCTCTCAAGTCCCCCTGATGCCACCTCCCAGTCGCTACTCCAGTCCCTGTCTGCCCCCCGGGGTGAGGAGACCCTTCCCCCAGGGCTTCTGCTCGATATAACTGATGAGAGGCTTGGTGTCTAGCTTACAAAGCTGCACAGGTGGTTTATAGGCACAGCGAGGCTTGAAAGTCACTCCTGGAAGTCCCATAATCTCTTTTGTCATAAGTGGGGCTAGAAGATGCTTTGCTCCTGTCTTCGGCTCAGCACCAGCAGCTGTCTGGCTGGGTTTACCCATGGAACAGTGGGCATCTCCTGTATCTAGGGTTTGCAGAGCACGCCGGTAGTAGCTCCTGGGCTCGGGAAGCCCAGTTGGTTGGTTCCAGCCTGGGCATGTGGCCCTCGCTCCCTGGCAGGAATTCCATGAAGAGGTATTTTTGGAAGGTGCAGGAATTCTGTAGCCATTTGGAAAATGTCTGCTCATAGGCTGTGCTGGATTCTCATTTTAAAAATGATGATGTGGCTGAGGGGCCTGACCTGGCCAGTTTTCCTAGAGCTAGGGGTGGGGAAAGAGAGGAGGCATGCTCTTTTCTTTTCCTTTTCTTTAACTCGTATCACCATTTTCTTTTTTGTCTCAAATCCCTCTATCTCCCAAGCTTCGAGAGAATTGTGAGGTGTCTCCTGCAGCACATTAGCCCTTTGATGCTATTTGCAGGTAAGTGTTTCATTTTGTCCCAGGTCAGCCAGGGCTTTGGGGTCACTTTAGGTTGGGTGAAAGTTTAATTTAACTCTCACGTCCCTTTCAAGGATTTTTGCCTCTGGAGCCCACACTCTGAATCTCTCTGCCCTCCCAGGGAGGACCCTGAGTGCCCTCCTGTTCTCTTCCCCGTGTCCCCCCCCTCTGCTTTGCCTTGGTGGCCTTCGTTGACAGCTGCAGCTTTTGCTCTTTCTGTGTCTATTCATTCACTCATCCATTCACTCAGTGCATGTGAGGCCCTGTGCTGGGGACAGGACAGAGGGCTGGGCAGACCCAGCCATCTCCTGTCATTACCATTTCTGTCCTTATCCTTGAGACCTCCTTTTGTCCCCAGCTCTCCACTCCCCACCCTTTCTCCCACAGCCATACGCATGCCTCTGAGAGATCCAGGCTCCTTCACCTTGAACTGCAAAGGTAGTGTGTCGTCTCCATTCTGTTTCCAAACCCCTTGCTCCTGACCCTCATTTCCAGCTCCCTTGGACTCAGAGAGAGGATAATAAAGTGGGACCTGGCATGCTTCTCTTCTCCTATTTTCCATTTCTGAGGGCCTCCACCTCCCTTCCACCTCTCACCTCGGCACCATCCTCTCCCCATGCCAGATTCCAGAATGGCAATGCCATGAAGGGAGATCTGCTGCCTTCCAGCAGATCTGGAACCAAACCAAAGCCAACAATCCCCCCAGGTAGACGTGGTGGAGGGCTGTGCTGCCTGAACGTTGCTGGGTGGGGTGCACGGACTTTCCTTGCGGGAGGTGAGATTACTGTGTTAAGGAGTCCTCACCCTGGGCCAGGCCTTCCCAGGAGATGAATCCCCGAGGCGGAAGCTGTGCAAGGCTGGCCTTACAGGGCAGTGGCTTCCAGGCTGTCACTGGCTTCCAGGCTGTCACTGGAGGTGCCCACCTCCTCCCTTTCCTTGGGGCTGTGGGGGCTGCCCAGGCTGTTTGGAAGAAACAAACTCTGAGTCCTTTGAATTGCCTGTGGATTGGTCGGGGTGACGCTGTCCATGCCCTCAGGGGAGCTTATCTGAGGAGAGATCACCTGAAGGAGGTAAAGCTGGGGAGGGAAAATAGATACAGCTTGTTCAGAATATGCGTACCGAGTACGCGGCTTAAAAAATTACACAAAGCAATATACATGTCATGAGAACCAGATGTTCATATAGGCTTCAGTGGTGAGTTTTGCAGAAGAGGGGTTTTTAAATTCTGACTTTATTTATTTTAAATAGGTAATCCAAGCACATGACGCAAAATTTCAAAAAGTGCCAAAGTATATAGATACAGTGAAAAATAAGTCTCTTTCTCGCTCCTGTCCCCAGGTCCCTCAGGTTTCCAGCCAGAAAGAGCCACTGCTACAGTTTACTGTGTGCCCTTCCAGAGGTTATTTCTGAAAATCATAGGCATGCGTGTGTACTTTTAAAAATTGCAAATGGGCATATTATATACACTGCTCTTAACTTTGTTCTTTTCACTTAAGAGTGTACTTTGAAGCTTTTCTCTTTTTAAAGTTTATTTATTTATTTGGACAGAGAGGGAGAGAGAGTGTGAGCTGGGGAGGGGCAGAGAGAGAGGGAGAGAGAGAATCCCAAGAGGGTCCGTACTGGCTTGATTTTACGAATTGTGAGATCGTGACCTGAGCTGAAATCAAGAGTCAGATGCTTGACAGAGTCATCCAGGTGTCCCTGGAGTCTTTTTTCTTAAGATATACTACATGGATTGGAGGTAGATTTAGAGAGCAGAAAAACTTGTTTCCAAAGGGCTCTGAGCTTCACTTCACTTCAAGCAGCTCCTTGCTTCTGGCTACTTTCTACAGTGTGGCTCTTGGGTCACCTAAAGCTGTCTTGCTCAGGGAGACATCCCATCACATGACAGGAAGGAAGGTCAACCTCCCTGCCAGATTTCACTGAAGGGATTTGTGTCCCGTTCTTACCAAAGTCCCGTCTAGAATTTGTTCTCACAGTTTAATAGGTAAGATACAAGCACCATCCCTCACCTGGCTACTCAGTTTTCTTTTTTTTTTTTTTAAGTTTATTTATTTATTTTGAGAGAGAGAGAGAGAGACAGAGAGCAGAGAGAAAGGGAGAGAGAGAATCCCAAGCAGGCTCTGTGCTGTCAGTGTGGAGTCCAACGCAGGGCTCTATCCCACAAACCATAAGATCATGACCTGAGCTGAAATCAAGAGTTGGACACTTAACTGACCAAGCCACCCAGGCGCTCCTCAGTTTTTCTTCAGGTCTTGTAGTTGGGTGAAGTATTTTGGGGGCCGTATGAAGGGTCACCTCAGTTGCAATTCTGTTTTGTGGAGAGGGACTGGCAGCGGCTCCAGGCCATGGTAAACACTTTTCTTGAAGGGGTCTAGAATGCAGGAAGTGGAATGGGGGACATAGCCCTTAATTTGTTGAAAGATTGGATTTGGGGGGCAGCCCTTGGGTCTATCTATAATCACTTTGAGGAGTGCTATCTCCTTCCTTCCCTCTCCTCTTGCTCTCGGCCTGCTAATCTTGCTCATTTTCTTTGGCTAAGCTTTGTAATCCTAGTGGTCCATTTCTTCTGCTCCAAAGCAGCTAGGGACAAATCTGAGCATGTTCTTCATCAGATTTAAATGTTCCAGGGGCACCTGGGTGGCTCAGTTGGTTAAGCATCTGACTTTTGGTTTCGGCTGAGGTCATGATCTCATGGATCATTAGTTCGAGCCCCATGTCCGGCTCTGTGCTGACAGCAGCAAGCCTGCTTGGGATTCTCTCTCTCCCTCTCTCTGCCCGTCCCCTCTGTGCGTGCTCTCTCTCAAAATAAATAAACAAACAAATGTTCCAAAGAAAATTTTCAGGGTAGGTATTTGTTTAAATTTCCTCAGATCAAGTTGCTTACAAGATTTTACTAACTTGGGACACCTGGGTGGCTCAGTTGGTTAAATGTCCAGCTCTTGATCTTGGCTCAGGTTGCGATCTCACAGTTTGTGACATGGAGCCCCTCGTTGGGCTCTGTGCTGTCTTCATGGAGTCTGCTTGGGATTCTCTCTCTCTCTTTCTCTCTCTGTCAAAATAAATAAACTTTAAAAAAAGATTTTGCTAACTGAATAAAGAGAAAACAAACTTAGATATGCTGAGCCCTTGTTAGAGAGGCACCAGAGCCAGGAGCTTTCAGAGGTTTGTTATCTCATTTTATTTATTTATTTTTAAATGTTTATTTTTGAGAGAGAGAGAGAGCAAGTGAGGGAAGGGCAGAGTGGGGTGGGGGGAGCAGACAGAGGATCTGAAGTGGGCTCCACGCTGACAGCAGGAAGCTTGATGAGGGGCTTGAACTCACGAACCATGAGATTATGACCTGAGCCAAAGTCAGCTGCTTAACCAACTGAGCCACTCAGGCATCTCTCATTTTGTTTTTTAAAAATGTAACAGCTTTGGGGTGCCTGGCTGGTTCAGTTCATAGAGCATGTGACTCTTGATCTTGGGGGTGTGGGTTTGAGCCCCATGTTGGGTATACAGATTACTTAAAAATAAAATCTTTAATAAAAGTAACAGCTTTACTGAGATATAATTCATCCCCTATTTAAAGTACACAATTCGGGGTGCCTGGGTGGCTCAGTCGGTTAGGCGTCCGACTTCGACTCAGGTCATGATCTTGGGTCCGTGAGTTCGAGCCCCGTGTCGGGCTCTGGGCTGATGGCTCGGAGCCTGGAGCCTGTTTCCGATTCTGTGTCTCCCTCTCTCTCTGCCCCTCCCCCGTTCATGCTCTGTCTCTCTCTGTCTCAAAAATAAATAAACGTTAAAAAATATATATTTTAATTTTTTTTTTCAACATTTTTTATTTATTTTTGGGACAGAGAGAGACAGAGCATGAACGGGGGAGGGGCAGAGAGAGAGGGAGACACAGAATCGGAAACAGGCTCCAGGCTCCGAGCCATCAGCCCAGAGCCTGACGCGGGGCTCGAACTCACGGACCGCGAGATCGTGACCTGGCTGAAGTCGGACGCTTAACCGACTGCGCCACCCAGGCGCCCCAAAAAATATATATTTTAAAAAAATAAAGTACACAATTCAATGGTTCTTAGTATATGCACAACACTGTGTAACCATCACACAATCAATTTTAGGACATTTTCATCAATTGCCCCCAAAGGAACCCCATATCCATTAGCAGTCACTTCCCATTTTCCTCAGCCTCCTCAGCCCAAGACATTTACTAATCTACTTGCTGTCGCTTTGGATTTACCTATTTTGGACATTTTTCTATAAATGGACTCATATGTTATGGGGTCTTTGTGAATATTTTCTTTCACTGAGCATAATATTTTCAAGATTCATCCACATTGTAGCACATATCAGAACTTCATTCCTTTTTTTTTTTTTTTTTGAAAGAGAGAGACAGAGAAGAGAGCAAGTGGGGGAGAGGCAGAGAGAGAGGGAGACAGAATCCCAAGCAAGCTCTGCCACGTCAGCGCAGAGCCTGATGTGGGGCTCGAACTCATGAACGGTGAGATAATGACCTGAACCAAAATCAAACGTCAGAGGCTTAACCGACTGAGCTACTCAGGCACCCTAGACTTCACTCTTTTTTATGGCTGGATAATATTTCATTGTATGGATATACTAAATTTTGTTTATTAATCAGTTGATGGACATTTGGGTTCTTGTCACTTTATCAGCTATTATGAATAATGTTGCTATGAGCATTCATGTACAAGTTTTTGTGTGGCCTCACATGAACACACCTGCAACTCTCTGATACATATTCTATAGATCTCATTCCGCAGGTAGCAAAACATTCCAATATGGTAGACAGGAATTTTGAACAAAGATGTTAGATTCCTGAGCCCATGCTTTTTGCAATCTATGTTCTGTCCTTCAAGAAGAGGATATAAAGCAATCAAAGCATTTATTTCAGGGAGACATGGAGTCCACTGAAGTTGAAGTTGTGCTCTGAATTTCAAGGAAGCAGATCAGGCTTATAAAAGCAAAAGCCACAAGGTTACATAACTTTTTTTTTTTTTTTAATATTATGATTGTTGCTAGCAGACCTTAAACTTAAAATCTAATGCATGATTTACTTTTTAGCTACCAGGTGTTAACATTTTCTCTTTCAGTCCAAAGTGGAAGGATGAATGGGAGGAGACAGTGGAGTTGACACTGACAAGTTGCAATTGACAAAAGTCCAAAGTTCAATGGACAAAAGTAAAACGTTTGAGGTATTCCCAGAATTGCACTAGGCAAAAAATTTCCTCAATGTGCTCTAGACTCTATTGACAGTGACCCTTTGGCAATGCTTACTTCATTTTGAATCTTGTTCCACAGTTTATAGAAGTGAAATAATTGCTTTGACAGAATCTGGTATGGATATGTCAGTTCCTAACTGACATAAACATGAACTCTTAATTTTCAGGTGGGAAATGTCAGCCCTCTCCACAACGTTTGTCTTCCCTTTGCCTCTTCTCCAATCCCAGCTTTCACTTCTTTCTCTCAAGTATCAGTTCCCCATCCCTATGGTTGGGACAGAATCTCCAGTCACTCACTTACACTTTTTGTGTGGAATGCAATATTGTGTGAATTTGATATCTGTTCTTGAGTTATATCTCCTATGAGATGAAAGCTCCTCCGCCAGCAGCGGCCAGAGGGGTGGTATCTGAAGCAGTGGACATGCAAAAAGAAGATTTCTTGGAAAAGCTCCTTTTCTTGTCCGGCGGCAGGGTTTCACCGATGAAGGCTGCCCACGTGGGGGTTAAGGCGGCGTGGTCCGCACCCCTTGCGCAGCTCCCCTCCAGCCAGGTCAAGTGCGCCGTTGCTAGGGCAACAACCCGTCCGGGCAGGTGGCTGCTCGGAGCCCTCTCGCGGAGCGAGCACACGCAGGGACGCAGAGGCGCCCGTCCAGCCGCGACGTCAAACCCATCCCGCCCTTCAACGCCTGCAAGACCCGGCGCTATTCCCAGTACCACCTCCCGCGGGCGGCATCTAGGGAAACCCACCAATCACAGAAGCCGACACATCTCCCGGGCCGGGCGTGCGGCAACCAATCGTGGCACACTTGTGATCCCAGGCCCACACGAGAGGCTGGCGGCAGGGGCTGAGGCAGCCACGGCGGGAGTCGCTGCTGAGGCGGCTGCGGGCGCGGGTCGCGTCGGCGCTGCTCCGCGGGGCCGGGCCGGGCTGGCAGCAGCTGGCGCCTGGCGGTGAAGGGGGGCTCCCGGGGCGGGTGGAATGGCCCCCACCTAGGGCAGTGGGAGAAGCGGCTGAGCGCAGGATGCTAACGAGGCGGCGCGGCGGCTCCTCACTCAACCCAGGTAAGGGGAACGCTGCGCTCCCTGTGGCCCGGCTCGGAGCGCCTCCCCGGCCCCGCTGCCTTCCCGCCGCCGCCCACATGGCTCCGGGCCCCGGGCGGCTCGGTCCTGACATCCCTTGGCTGCGCGTCACCTCCTGCCCGCACGTCTCCCCATCTCCCTGCGGGCAGTTGTCCAGCCCCGCCCCCCGAGCGCGGCGCCCCTCGCCCTGGCCTGCCGGCTCCTGCACCCACACCCGCTCCCCTTCCCCCAGCGCCTGCGTTTCCCGGTCTCCGCTTCGCAGTCCTCCGCCTCGTCCCCGCCGTGGTCATCCCCCCGCCGCCCCCTCCCCTCTCCGTCCCCTCCCCTTTCGTAGCGCTGGCACCGTTTCCCAGCCCCTGCAGTCCTTTGGGGCGCCTTCCCGGGATGAGACCCACCTCCCCACCCCACCCCTCGCCCGCCGCCCATCCCGCCGGGATCAGATCAGACTTTTGCCTTCACTTGTACCCCGGCTTCGCTTCCACAGACTCACCCTCATGCCTGCCCCATATTGCCGTGTCCTCCGTACCTTCCAGTCGCCCCCCATCCCCCCCATGCCCCTGGGTTTTGCCCTTTTGCTCTCAGATGCCTTCCTTTCCCAACTCGCCTCTTTTTCCCTCACTTTCATCAGCCACGGTCACTAACACTTCTTTTCCTTTACACTTAAACCTTCAGACACTCTAATACCCTCCTGAACGCCAGATCCGTAGTTTGAACATCATAATTCGTCTTTCAGTGACCTGCACGCATAACATGTAAAGTGTCTTGCCCAGAGCCTGGCACACAGTAGGCCTGCCACATAGTGGATGCTCGCGCGTGTTAGTCTCTTCCTCCTTCAGGTCTCTGTACTCTCCAGATGGTCGTAGCAAGAGGTTCAGTATCCGGAGGGATTCTTCCCGCTCCTTGAAGAGTGGTGCGGTAGATGGCAGGACAAATTAGTGAACTCCGAGTGTGAGAAAGAGATTAAATTGTCAATTATTTACTCACTGTATATATTCAGGGGGAAAAAAAACCAACCCTGAATTCTGCAATCTTTGTGTTAAGTATTGTTTTATATTAATGGGCTTTGTAAATGATTCTTAGGGAGCCTCAAATATAATCACTCCCTTATCACCTCCCACCTTCAATCAGCAGTGTTTACCTACTAGCCAGAATACAGCGTTGTATGTAAGAAGTATTTCACTTGTTTCTCTCTCAGTTGGATAGTCCAATCCTGCAATGAATTTTCATCCTTTAAGAGCTTAGAGGAATCAGGTTTAGAATTTTGGGAATCAGCTCTTGAAGGGATCAAAAATGCTTAGGAGCGAAAGTTCTGACAAGTGCTGTAGGAGTGAAAGTAATTATCCCTCACTTTCCCAAACACTCTGGCAACCCAAGGAAGTAGCTACAGCCTTGTCTTTTTTTTTTTTTTCTTTCTTTTTTAAGAGTGAAATAAAAATGTAACTTTTTAGAAGTATAAAAACAATGTTACTGGCTTCAAGCATTCTTGCTGCATGTGCTCTGATGGTCTCCAAGTCAGGATGAATCAAACAGTTGGTTTTTTCTGCTCCTAGGATCTCCAGAGCAGACTGGAGAAAATCATGTAAGTGAGCTGCTGATGCTGTTCTAAACTTCTGGATTCTGACTTTACTCTCACTGGCTGGAGATGCTTTGACTTTCCCCTAGGCTAATCTTATGTACTAAAACCTAAATGGCTGTTTGTAGATTTTTACCATTCTCCTCTCGGTGTCCTACTGGATGTTTTTCATTGCTTATTTTGCAATAAGCAGAAAATTCACAGAAGAAATTGGTGAACTTCAGCCCTGACTACTAAAATTCTATCATTTTTCTGTGTGCCTATGCCTATCTGATTTCTGATCTCCTTTCCTTTTATCAAAGAAGGGTCCTCCTTTCTAAAACTAACATCTTTGATCTCTGCATTGTCATTTTTTACCTCAGCCTGCGTACATGCTCAGATTTCCACCTTCCAAAACAAAAACAAAAACAAAAACAAAAACCTTCCCTTGACGCTTCCCTCTTTTTCATTTTCTCCGATTAACATGATATTCACTAGAGTTTCGGTTTATGTTCTTTTCTCTAATTTCCTTGTGTGATTATACCTCCTTTCATGGCTTCAAATAGTGCTGTATTTATGGTTTTCAAAGATGTGTATTTGGTCCCCATTTTTCTTGAATTTCAAGTGTTCTTTATTTTCATTTGTCTATTGGAAAGCTAAACTTGGATAGTGAATGCTCCAAACTTGGTTATCTTTTCCTTTCCCTTCCCTTTACTCACATAGCTCCCTCAAGCACATATAAACATTTCTTGTTCCGTTTTAGGCCTTCATCCTAGAAACCTTAGAATCCTCTTCTCTCCTCACAGTAACTCTGTTATAGCTCATATTGTTTCTACTTGAAATCTTTTTCTTTCCTCATTGCCAGAAGATTGGTTGAAGCCTGGGTTATGTTTTTCTCAAATGGAGTTGGTCATTTTTAACCCAGGCACTACTTTATGAAACCACCTGGATAGCTTTTAAAGGGTAAGGATGAGGGGATGCAGGCTTCCACAGAGATTCTGATTCAGTCGATTTGCTCTGGGACCAGACATTGTCATTTAAAAAATGCTTCCTGGGGTACCTGAGTGGCTCAGTTGGTTAAATGCTGGACTCTTGGTTTCAGCTCAGGTCATGATTTCGTGGTTCTGAGCTCCATGTCAGGCTCCGTGTTGATGGTGCACAGCCTGCTTGGGATTCTCCCTCTCTGCCTCTCCCCTGCTCTCTCTCTCAAAAAAACAATTTTTTTTTTAAGTTTATTCTTGAGAGAGAGTAAGACAGAGCATGAGCAGGGGAGGGGAAGAGAGAAGGGGAGACACAGAATCCGAAGCAGGCTCCAGACTCTGAGCTGTCAGCACAGAGCCCGATGCAGGGCTCAAACCCATGAACCGCGAGATCATGACCTGAGCCAAAGCCAGACGCTTAACCGACTGAGCCACCCAGGTGCCCCCCAAACCCCGCTCAAAATAAATAAACTTAAAAAAAATTTTTTTAATTAAAAAAAAAACATGTTTCCCATGTGACTGTAATGTGCAGCTAGGGTGGAGAACTAGGGGGAGAGCTTAAGAGGAACTGATAGAACCCTGAGAACTATAGTATTTAACTATAATACTATAGTATTTAAAAATCAGCATAAATGTCACTTTGTTGGCGTGGTTAGTTGCTTACTTTCCTGGCACTTGGTAGACATACCTATTATAGTACATATCATTTTATTTAAATTATTGCTCGTGGGCCCATTTTTCTCATGACTAGGAGTTCCTTGAGGTCTAGGATCACGCCTGAAGGTAAGCTATGTCTCTTCTACACTACTCACAACACTTCTGACACCAAATATGTGGGCTTTCCCTTTACAATTCTCCGACCCTCCAAACACCAACTGGTGTTCTATAATTTAACCCAATTATGGCACCACCTACCTAGAGTTAGTGCAGATCCCACACATTAAGACTTTAGCCTCTGCCTGTCCTCCTCCCCGCCCCCCCCATGCCAGTTGCAAGTCCCAGGTCATGACCTGTACTTCGGTCTAACTGGCTGTAAACTGGGGCTTCCCACAACCCAGGTCAGTTATTTGCTATAATGGCTCACAGAACTCTGGGAAGCTCTTACTTAACCATTACCTGCTCATTAGAAAGGATATAACTCAGGAACAGCAAATGGAAGAGATACCTAAGGCATCTCTTGTGGGAAGGGGTATGGGACCTCCATGAACTTCCATGCCTTCTCTGGGGGCACCATCCGGGCACATCCATGTGTTCACCAATCCAGAAGGTCTCTGAATCCCTTCAGTTAGAGTTTATGGAGGCTTCATTATGTAGGCATAATCATTGGTCGATGGGGATAAACTCTATCTGCAGCCCCTTTCCCCCATTCTGAGGTCAGGGGTTGGTTCTTCTGGCAACCAGCCCCCATCCCCCAAGATATGGTTGAAAGGGGCTTATTATGAATAACAAAAGATGCTCCTCCAACCCCATCAAGAAATTCCAAAGGTTTTAGGAGCTCTGTGCCAGGAGCCAGGGATGAGGACCTAATATATACTCTGTTATGTGATTCTTATATCACAGTATGGTAGTACCTTATTTATTTTTTTGTCACTGCCTTGTACAGTACTTAGTATATTTTACAAACTTGATAAAAAATTAGTTCAGTGAATCAGTTGGTAAATAATGTGAAACAGATCTTGAATTTACAGTTTTGCAAGATGACCATCTGTTTCTTTCTTGGCTGCTTAACAGGTCACTAGTCATACTTGCATAGTCATTCTTGTTTAAAAAAAACCACACACACACACTCTTTATAAATTAGAGTGGATTAAGATAAATATTATTTGCTCTTAGGATTTGGCTTTTAAGATGGTTAAGCTGTTACATGATTATAGAGGTTCATTCAGGACTTCCTCTTTAGGAGATACTATTTCTGGGGCGCCTGGGTGGCTCAGTCGGTTAAGCGTCCGACTTCAGCTCAGGTCATGATCTTGCGGTCTGTGAGTTCGAGCCCTGCATCGGCTCTGGGCTGATGGCTCAGAGCCTGGAGCTTGCTTCTGATTCTGTGTCTCCCTCTCTCTCTGCCCCTCCCTGTTCATGCTGTGTCTCTCTCTGTCTCAAAAATAAATAAACGTTAAAAAAAACAAAATTAAAAAAAAATAGACTTTATGGATGGTTGAGACATAATGTATCTTCCATCTTTTTTAAACAAATAGCTCTGATTTTAGGCTCATAAGCTTTGGATTTTTCAAGTAGAACAGAACTGTTAAATTGATAAAAGATCTTGAATAGTGGCAGAACTATTTCTTTTTAAGAGAATTAAGGAAATAGGGAAGCCATCTACATATATGAATCTCATTGGCATTGGTGATGGTGAGGGGGAAATCGGTAATTCCCAAATATTTAATTACTATTATAAGAAAAACTTGTAATTGCTCATATAATGGTACTTGTATACTTTGTAATAAGTTAGAATTAATATTTAAACAATAGAGTTGTCTTCTTTTGTTCTTTAGTTTTCTTAAGATTTTCTTGCTATTTCTGTTTGTAGAATTTGTGATGGACAGTTCTTTACTTTTAGCACTTGAAAATATTGTGCCACTTCCTTGACACCTCCATGATTTCAGATGAGAAACCCTCTATCGTTGGAATTCGTGTTTCCCTACAGGTGACGTATCCTTTCTCCCTGGTTGCTTTCAAGGTTTTTTCTTTGTCTTTAGTTTTCATAAGTGTAAGTATGATATATCTTGGCATGAATTTGTTTGAGTTTATCCTATTTGCAGTTCTTTTAGGTTTTTGAACTGTTAAGTTCATGAGTTTTGCCAAATTTTGGATGTTTCAGCCATTTTTGGAATAATTTATTAGCACTCTTTTTCTCCTTTCTTTCTCTGTGAGAATACAAATCTTAGAACTTTTGTGATTGTCCTACAGTGCGGGAGGCATTATTTTTTTCTCTTTTGTTTAGATCTCTTCACTTTTATTGTGCTGCTTCCAGTTTCAGCTTGACTCATTTTTGCCTCTGTTGTATTCATTCTGCGATTGAGCCCATCTAGTGACTTTTTGTGTTGGTTATGTTATTTTGCAGTTCTGTAATTTCCATTTGGTTCTTTTCTGTATCTTCTATTTTTTTTTAAGATTTTTTATTTTGTTGTTTGTTTCAGTTGTATAGCTCAATGCTCATTAAAACATGATGGCTGCTTTAAAATTCTTGTCAGGTGGGGCGCCTGGGTGGCTCAGTCAGTTAAGCCTCTGACTCTTCATTCTGGCTTAGGTCAAGATCTCACATCATGAGTTGGAGCCCTGAGTCAGGCTCTGTGTTGGCAGAACAGAGCCTGCTTGGGATTTTTCTCTCTGGCCCTCCCCCACTTGTGCTCTTGCTTTCTTTTTTTCTCTCTCTCTCAAAATAAATAAACTTAAAAAAAAGTTTAAAAAAATTCAGATCCTTGTCAGGTAATTCTAACATCTGATTCATGTGTGGTATTAGTGTTTGTTAATTGTCTTTTATTTATTCAAGCTGTGTTTTCCTGGTTCGTGGTATGATGATTGACTTTTTATTGTATCCTAGACATTTTTGATGTTTTGTTGGAGACTCTGGATCCTATTAAAATTTTCTGTTTTAGTAAGCAGTCACCCTAAGAGGTTTAGTGTGTAGGTCTTAGCCTACTTTTTTTTGGGTAACAACTTGAGTTATAAATCACATACCATACGTTTGCCCATTTAAGTTATAAGATTTTTTAGTATATTTACAGAGTTGTGCATTCATTACTACAATCAATTTTAGAACATTTTCATTACCCCACAGAGAAACTGTGCACTCCTTACCTGTCACCCCCAACTGTCCCATTTATTATCCCCTCCATCTCTAAGAAATTACTGATCTATTTTCTGGCTCTGTAGATTTGCCTATTCTAGACATTTCATGTAAATGTAAAAATATAATATGTACTCTTTTGTTACTGGTTCACTTAGCTTAAGGTTTACAGTGTTCTTCCATGTTGTAGAATGTACCGGTATTTTGTTTCTTTTTATTGCTGAATAATATTCCATTTTATGGACATACCATTTTTTTTTTAATTCATTAATCAGTTAATAGGTATTCAGATTGTTTCCACTTTTGGCTCTTATCAGTAATGCTGCTATGAATATTTTTGTACAAGTTTTTGTGTGGACATGAATTGCTGGGTCATATGGTAACTCTAGGACTCTAAGTGTAACATTTTGAGCAATTGCCAGACTGTTTTCCAAAGTGGCTGCCCCATTTCATATTTCTGCCAGCAATGTATGAATGTTCCAATTTCTCAAAGTCCTCCTTAACACTTGTTCCCTGACTCTTTGATTATAGCCATCCCAATGGGTGAAGTAATACTTTGGGGCTCCAGTTGCATTTCCCTGATGGGTAATGATGATGAGCATCTTTTCATGTACTTTCTGGCTATTTGTATATATTTAGAGAAATCTCTATTCCTTTGCCTATTTTAAAATTAAGTAGTCTTTTTATTGTTGTGGGATTTCTTTATAATTCTAGATACTTACCAGTTATATGATTTGCAAATACAAATATCCCATTCTTTGGGTGTCATTTAACTTTCTTGATGGTACCCTTCGAAGCACAAAGGTGTTTAATTTTGATGAAGTTCAATTTATCATTTTTCTTTTTGTTGCTTGTGGTTTTTGTTTTGTTTTGTTTTGTTTTGTTGTTAGGCTCCATGCCCAATGTGGGCCTTATGACCCCAAGATCCAGAGTTGCATGCTCCACCTACTGAGCCACCCAGGCGCACCCTTTAGGTTTCATATTTAAGAAACCATTGCCTGATTCAAGGTCATGAAAATTTAATCTTATGTTTTCTTCCAAGAGTGTTATAGTTTTAGCTCTTACATTTAGGTGTTTGTTCTTTTTTTGTGAATTTTGTATATGGTGTGAGATACGGGTCTAACTTTATCTTTTTGCTTATAGATATTCAGTTATCTCAGTACCATGTGTTGAAAAAAACCTATTCTTTCCCACTTTTAATTGTCTTGGCACTCTTACCTAGTTGGAATTTGGTAGGGATTGCATGGAACCTGTAGATCAATTTGAGGAATATTGCTATCTTAACAGTATTAGCCTTCCAGTCCAAGAACATGAAATGTGTTTTCATTTATTTAGATCTTAAATTTCTTTCAATAACATATATAATCTCTTCTAGTTTTCCATGTTCAAGTCTTGCATTTTTTGGTAAAATTTGTTACTTAATATTTTATTCTTCTGATGCTATTGCAAATGGAATTGTTTTCTTAATTCCATTTTTGTATTGTTATTGTTAGCACATAGAAACACAGTTGAGGGGTGCCTGAGTGGTTGAGTCAGTTGACCATCTGACTCTTAATTTTGGCTCAGGTCATGATCTCAGGGTCATGGGCTCTACGCTGGATGTGAAGCCTGCTTAAGATTCTCTCTCTCTCTCTCTCTCTCTCTCTCTCTCTCTCTCTGCCCCTCCCCTGCCCAAAGAAATACAGTTGAGTTCTGTACATTAGTCCTGTATCTTGCAACCATCCTGAACTCATTTAACAGTTCAGGATTTAAAAAATCCTAGTAACTCATTAAAAAAACTATAATCTGATAGTTTTTTTAATGAGTTATTAGGATTTTTTAAAAAATATGAGGGAGAGAGAAAGAGAGAGAGAGAGAGAGAGAGAGCATGTGCATGCATGAGGGGGGAGGGGCAGAAAGAGAGGGAGACAGAATCCCAAGCAGGCTCCATGCTGCCAGCAAAGAGCCCGATGTAGGGCTTGAACCCACAAAGCACAAGATCATGATCTGAGCTGAAATCAAGAGTTGGACGCTTAACCAACTGAGTCACCCAGGCACCCCAAATGAGTTATTAGGATTTTATATATACATGATATGTCATCTCTGATGAGAGATAGTCTTACTTCTTCCTTCTAATCTGGATGCTTTTAAATTTATTTTTCTTGCCTAATCGCCTTGGCTAGAACCTGCTGTACAGCAGACATCCAGTCTTGTTGCTGATCTTAGGGGGTAATCATGAAGTCTGAAGTTAGCTGTGGGTTCTTAGATGTCCTTTTTCATGTTGATGATGTTCTCTTCTATTTCTGACTTATTCCTTGTGTTTAGCATGAAAGAGTGTTGGATTTTGTCAAGTGCTTTTTCAGTGCCTATTGAGATGATTGTGTGGTTTTTGTCATTTATTTTATTAATATGGTGTATGACATTACTTGATTTTCATATGTTGAAACAATCTTACATGACTGGGACAATCCACCTTTGGTCATGGTTTGTGATCCTTTATATATGTTTCTGGATTTGGTTTGTTGGCATTTGGCTCAGTTTTTGCATGTATATAGATAAATATATCTTTGTAGTTTTCTTGTAGTGTCTTTAGTTTTGGAATCAAGGAAAACTGGCCTCATAGAATAAATTGGGAAGTGTTTGCATTTCTTCTATATTTTGGAAGATTTAAGGATTGGTGTTCATTCTTAAGGTTTGGTAGTATCCACTAGTGAAGTCATTTGATCTTAGACTTTTCTTTGTGGAAAGCTTTGATTACTAATTCAAATCTTTTTACTTGTTACAGCTTGATTCAGAGAATTTCTTTGTGAATTGATTTTAGTACTTTGTGTCTTCAAGGAATTTGTCTACTTCATGTAGTTACCTAATTTGTTAGATTACAATTGTTTATAGTATTCTGTATAATTCTTTAGAATATTTTTTGGGGCGCCTGGGTGGCGCAGTCGGTTAAGCGTCCGACTTCAGCCAGGTCACGATCTCGCGGTCCGTGAGTTCGAGCCCCGCGTCAGGCTCTGGGCTGATGGCTCGGAGCCTGGAGCCTGTTTCCGATTCTGTGTCTCCCTCTCTCTCTGCCCCTCCCCCGTTCATGCTCTGTCTCTCTCTGTCCCAAAAATAAATTAAAAACGTTGAAAAAAAAAAAATTTAAAAAAAAAAAAAAAAAAAAAAGAATATTTTTTATTTATGTAAGGTTGGTAGTAATTACTGATTTTAGTAATTTGAGTCTTCTTTTTTGTTCTTGTTAAATCTAACTAAATGATTAATTCTGTTGATCTTTTCAAAGAACCAACTTTTTATTCTGTTGATTTTCTTTATTCTTTGTTCTCTATTGTATTTGTTTCACTGTAGTCTAATTAATTCCTTCTGTCTACTGGCTTTGGATTTAAGTTACTCTTCATTTTCTGGTTTCTTAAGGTTAACAGGTTGTTGATTTGAGATCCTTTTAACTTTTAAAGTTTTAAACTTTTAAGATTTTATTTTTTAAATTTACATATAATTGACATATTGTGTAAGTTTAGGGTGTGCAACATATTGATCTGAGATTTATTTTTAATATAGGTATTTACAGCTATAATTTTGCTTATCGCATAGCTCTTGGTGCTTTTGCTACATCCCATAAGTTTTGTGTTTTTTTATCTCAGTATTTCCTAACTTACTTTGGTATTTCTTCTTTGGCTCATTGGTTATTTAGGAGAGTGTTGTCTAATTTTCACATATTTGCAAATTTCTCAAGTATTTTTTCATGGTATTTTCTAAATCTATTGTGGTTGGAGAATATACTTTGTATGATTTTTATCCTTTGTATGATTTTTATGATTTGTTTCATGGCCTATCCTAGAGAATGTGCACATGATAATGATATGTGTGTGTGTGTAAATACATACATACATACGTATTTATGTATGTATTGTTGCTTACTGTTGCAGCCTGCAGTCTTGTAGGTGTTTGCTGAGTCTACTTGGCAAATCTCTTTACTTGATCTTTCGTCTGATTGTTTTATCCATTATCAAAAATAGTATAATGAATTCTCCAAATATTATTGTTGAATTGTCTGTTTCTCCCTTCAGTGCTGTCAATTTTTGCCTCTTGTGTTTGGAAATTCTATTTTTAGGTGTATGTGTATTTATAATTATAACTTCTTTATGGATATCAGGTCTTATAAAGTGCCTGTTGTTGCTAGTAACAAATTTTATCTTAAAGTGCATCACATGTGATGTTAGTTTAGCTACTCCAGAGACTTTTGGTTATGGCGCATGGTATATCTTTTCCCTCCTTTTGCTTTCAGCCCATTTGGTCATTGAAACTAAAGTATATCTTTTAGGAAACATATGTTTGAATGACTTTTTAAAAAAGTTTTTATTCAAATTCCAGTTAGTTAACATACAACGTAGTATTCGTTTCAGGTGTATGATATAGTGACTCTCACCACTTCCATACAATACCCATTGCTCATCACAAGTGCACCCTATAATTCCCGTCACCTATTTATTTTTATTTTTTGGGAGAAAGCATGAGTGGGGGCAGGACAGAGAGAGAGGGGGACAGAGGATCTGAAGCAGGCTCTGCATTGACAGCAGTGAGCACGATGTGGGGCTTGAACTCACAAACTGTGAGATCATGCCTGAGCCAAGGTCAGATGCTCAACCGACTGAGCCACCCAGGTGCCCCTCCCCATCACTTACTTAACCCATTCCCCCATCCGCTTCCCCTTTGGTAACCGTCAGTTTGTTGTCTATAGTTAAGAGTCTCTTTCTTGGTTTGTCTGCCTCTCTCTCTCTTTTTTCCTTTGCTTGTTTGTTTTGTTTCTTAAATTCCACACAGGAGGGAAATCATATGTTTCTTGCTTTCTCTGACTAACTTACTTCACTTAGCATAATACTGTCTAGGTCCATCCATGTCATTGCAAATGGCAAGATTTCATTCTTTTTTATGGCTGAGTAATACTCCATTGTATAGATATACCACATCTTTATCCATTCATCAGTCGATGGTCACTTGGACTGTTTCCATAATTTGGTTATTGTAGATAATGCTGCTGTAAACATCAGGGTGCGTGTATTCCTTTGAATTAGTATTTTTGTATTGTTTGGGTAACTGCCTTGTATTGTGATTACTGGATTGTAGGGTAGCTCTGTTTTTGTTTTGTTTTTTATCTTTTTGAGGAACCTCCATATTGTTTTCCAGAGTGGCTACGCAAGTTTCCATTGACACCAATAGTACAAGAGGGTTCCCCTTTCTCTACATTGTCACAAACACCTGTTGTTTCTTGTGTTGTTGATTTTAGCTGAAAGGTGTGAAGTGTAGTTTTTTTGTTTTGTGTTGTTTCATTTGAGAGAGTTCCTGAAGGTGGGGAGGAGCTCACCCGATGCAGTACTTGAACTCATGAACTGTGAGATCATGACCTGAGCCGAAGTCAGATGCTTAACTGACTGAGCCACCCAGGCGCCCAGGTATAGTTTTGATTTGATTTTCCCAGATGATGAGTGATGTTGAGCGTCTTTTCATGTGTCTGCTGGCCAACTGTATGTCTTCTTTGTAAAAATGACTATTCATGTCTCCTGCTGATTTTTGAATTGAATTATTCATTTTTTGGGTGTTGAGCTTTATAAATTCTTTATATACTTTGGATACTAACCCATTATTGGATATGTCATTTGCAGATATCTTCTCTGGTTCCTTAGGTTGCCTTTTAGTTTTGTTGACTATTTTCTTCACTTTGCAGAAGCTTTTTATTTTGATGAAGTCCCAATAGTTTATTTTTGCGTTTGTTTCCCTTGCCTCAGCAGATCTCTCTAGAAACAAGTTGCTACAGCTGATGTCCAAGAAGTTCCTGCCTATGTTCTCCTCTAGGATTTTATGGTTTCAAGTCTTGCATTTAGGTCTTTCATCTATTTTGATTTTATTTTTGTGTTTGGTATAAGAAAGTGGTCCAGTTTCAATCTTTTGCGTGTTGCTGTCCAGTTTTCCTAACTCCGTTTGTTGAAGAAACTGTCTTTTTCCCTATTGGATATTCTTTCCTGCTTTGTTGAAGATTAATTGACCATATAGCTGTGTGTTCATTTTTGGGTTTTCGATTCTGTTCCAATGATCTATGTGTCTATTTATGTGCCAGTACAACAAAAATAAAAAGCTCTATGGTCTCCATTGAGGGTGATATTATCAGTGGTTTTTATATATATGCCCTTTGTTATGTTGAGGGATGTTCCTTCTAAACCTACTTTGTTGAGGGTTTTTATCATGAATGGATATTGTACTTTGTCAGATGTTTTTTTCTGCATCTATTGAAATGATCATATGGTTCTTATCCTTTTTTTTATTAATGTGATGTGTCACGTTGATCAATTTGTGAGTATTGAACTGGTGTTGCAACCCAGGAGTAAATCCTACTTGATTGTGGTGAATTATTTTGAAATGTATTACTGGATTTGGTTTGCTAGTATTTTATTTATTTATTTTTAATTAAAAAAAATTTTTTTATGTTTATTTATTTTGGAGAGAGACAGAGACAGAATGCGAGTGGGTTGGGGCAGAGAGAGAGGAGGCACAGAATCTGAAGCAGGCTGCAGGCTCCAAGCTGTCAGCACAGAGCCTGACATGGGGCTCGAACTCACGAGCTGTGAGATCATGTCCTGAGCCGAAGTCTGACGCTCAACCAACTGAGCCACCCAGGCACCCCAGTTTGCTAGTATTTTATTAAAAATTTTGCATCCGTGTTTATCAGGGATATTGGCTTGTAGTTCTCTTTAGTGGAGTCTTTCTCTGGTTTTGGTATCAGGGCAATGCTGCCCTCATAGAATGAGTTTGGAAGTTTTCCTTTTTCTTTCTTTTTTTTCTTTCTTTTTTTTTTAATAGTTTGAGAAGAATAGGTATGAATTTTTCTTTAAATGTTTGGTATAATTCCACTGTGAAGCTGCCCTGGACTTCTGTTTCTTGGGAATTTTTTTGATTACTGATTCAATTTCTTTGCTGGTTATCAGTCTGCTCAACTTTTCTATTTCTTCCTGTGGTAGTTTTGGTAGTTTATATATTTCTAGGAATTTACCTATTTCTTCCAGTTTGTCCAATTTATTGGCATATAGTTTTTCATAATATTCTCTTATAATTGCTTGTATTTATGTGATGTTGGTTGTTATTTCTCCTCCCTTACTGTGGTTTTATTTATTTGGGTTCATTCTCTTTTCTTTTTGATGAGCCTAGTTAAGAGATGCAAGCAGAACTGGGTGAGTGTGTGTGTGTAGGGGGGTGTTGGAGCCAGGGAGTGATGAAAGAAGAGGCTAGGGGCAGGTAAGCGCTGGATCTGGAAGGATTTTATATGTTATGGCGAGGATTTTGTTTTGAGAGAAGTAAAGGGCTTGAAAGGTTTTAAGCAGGGGAGTGTCATAAGTATATTTGCATCTTAGATTACTTCTGAAACAGGATATTGAATGAACTGACTGAAGGTCAGAGAGTATCAGTTATTAGGCTATGGAGTTACGCAAGTGAGAAAATATGAGGGTGAGGATTAAAGCCATGTCAGGAGGGGAAGAAGAGAGAGGGAGAATAGATTCAAGAGACACGAAGCGAGAAAAATTGACAGGACTTCACAAGTTACCATGGAGAAGTTAAGGGAGAAACTATGTAAAGTCTCCCAGATATTTATCTTGGGCATCTAAGAGGAATCGGCTCATTTACCAGTAGAAGAAATAGAAGAGGGGGAGAAATTTACTAGGGAAGATGTGTTCCATTTGGTCTTCTTAAATTTGACTGCCAATGAAACATCTAGATAGAGTTGAGTTGTGCTTTGGCCTTTGAATGATCAGGTTGAGATTTGGGATGCAGGCCTTGGTTGAAAATAGAGTTGAGAGGCATCAGAATGTAAGTAGAGGATAGCTGTAGATGAAGGAGGATGAGTGTGGGAATGTGGATGAGGGAACCCAGCACCATAAATTAAACAATTGTCAGTGTTCTGTGATGTTTGCTTTTGAAACATATCAAATTTGTGTACATAGTTGAGGCTGTTTTTCCCTGGGCTTTCTATTTTGTTCCACCAATGAATCTTAATACCATAAGTTATAATAGCTTTGTTAATACTTTAATATTTGTGTGTATTCTTTCCCAAACTCTTGGAAAAACTATTTTTTCTACGTGCTATAAATTTTGTAGATTCAGCTTAAAAAGTCCTGTTGGGATAATGATTGAAATTGCAAAATTTTTTATGACTTCCAGATTACTTTGTTTGTGTTTATTTGTATCTCCTTGCTTCATTTTTGACATTTGTTGAAAATTTGCTTTGTTTCAGATGACTCTAAAGGTATGTTACGGAGATTTGAGAAGATTTCACTAGGTGTTTATTATTCATCTGTATTTTCTTTGCTTTATATTTTATCTGATATTTATGCACTCACTGCATGATGATGTATTTTAATTTGTACTTTAAAGGAGCTTGTAATCTACTGAGGGTAAACTAACCACAATACAGTGCATGAGTGTGCAAACCAACATGTTGTTCCCAAGTGCCTGAGGTTACAGAACTTGGAACAATCTATTTTGGGGGCGAGGGAGATAGGAAAAGAACACTGAGGAGGTGTGTATAAAAGGGAGAATAGGGCATAACCTAGGAGGCAGCAGGATGAGTAGAGGGCAGGTATGGAGGTGTTTTGTGTGGAGTGAGAGTGGTCCTGAATGGGGCAGGCTGCATGGGAGGAGAGCTGGGAAGTGAAGTTGGAAGATGAGGAGGAGCCAGTGTATGAAGGGTGCCACAGGCCTGTGGTCTTTTTTTGTTTTTGTTTTTTTAAATGTTTTATTTTTATTTATTTTGAGACAGAGAGAGAGAGAGAGAGAGAGAGAGATGAATCAAGTGGGGGAGGGGCAGAAAGAGGAAGAGAGAGAATCCCAAGCACGCTCTTCACTGTGACTGTGGAACCTCACACGGGGCTCGATCTCATGAACCATGAGATCATTACCTGAGCCAAAATCAAGAGTCAATTGCATAACGGACTGAACCACCCTGGTGCCCCCCCCCCTTTTAATTATTGAAGTATAGTTGACATACAATGTTATATTAGTTTCAGATGTACAACATAGTAATTTTTTTAAAAGTTTTTATTCCAGTTAGTTAACACACAGTGTTGTATTAGTTTCAGGTGTACAGTGTAATGATTGAACAATCTATATATCACCCGTTCCTCATCAGGACAAATGTATTCCTTACTCCCCATCACCCATTTAACCCATCCCCCAACCATGTCCCCCTTGCTAACCATCAGTTTGTTCTCTATAATTAAGAGTCTGTTTCTTGATTTGTTTCTTTCTGTCTCTGTTTTTATCACAACATAGTGATTTGACAGTTCTATGAATTACTCAATATTTACAATGATAATGCTTACAATCACCATCCATTCCCATACAATGTTATTACAATATTATTGACTGTATTCTGTATGCTGTACTTTTTATCTCTGTGACTTATTTATTTTATAACTGGAAGTTTCTGCCTCTTGATTTCTTTCACCTATTTTGCCTATCTCCCAACCCCCTCCTCTCTGGCAACCACCAGTTTGTTCTCTGTATTTATGATCCTGTTTTTGTTTTTTTGTTCAATTATTTTTTTACATTCCATGTATAAGTGAAATTTTATGGTATTTATCTTCTGACTTATTTCACTTAGCATAATACCCTTTAGGTCCATCCACGTTGTTGTAGATGGCAAGATCTCATTCTATTTTAGGACTATTCCATCACACACACACACACACCCCTAACACATACATACATACATACATACATACATACATACACACACACACACATACATACATACAGGGGTGGCTCAGTCGGTTTAAGTGTCAGACTCTTGATTTTGGCTCGGGTCATGATCTTACTGTTTGTGAGTTTGAGCTCCGCATCAGGCTCTGCACTGACAGTATGAAGCCTGCTTAGGATTCTCTGTCTCCCCTTCTCTCTCTCTGTCCCTTCTCTGCTCACACACACACACAGACTCTCTCTCTCTCTCTCTTTCTCTCTCTCTCTTTCTCTTTCTCTTTCTCTCTCTTTATTTCTTAAAATGCATAAACATTTTGGGGCGCCTGGGTGGCTCGGTCGGTTAAGTGTCTGACTTCAGCTCAGGTCATGATCTCACCGTTCATGAGTTCGAGCCCCGCGTCGGGTTCTGAGCTGACAGCTTGGGGCCTGGAGCCTGCTTCGGATTCTGTGTCTCCCTTTCTCTCTGCCCATCCCCCATTCATACTTTGTCTCTTTCTCTCAAAAACTGAATAAAAAGTTAAAAAAAATTTTAAAAATGCATATTTTTTTAAATTAAAAGATATATTCAAACATGTATGTGCACACACATATATATACATACATGCACACATATATATGCACACACGTGGTATATATATCTTTTCCATTCATCTGTTGATGGACTCTTAGGTGGCTTTCATATTTTGTCTCTTATAAATAATGCTACAATAAACATAGGGGTGTATATATCTTTTTGAATTAATGTTTTCATTTTCTTTGGATAAATGCCCAGTAGTGGAATTACTGGATTTATATGGTATTCTACTTTTAATTTTTTTGAGGAACCTCCATTCTGTTTTCCACAGTGGTTGCACCTATTTACATTCCCAGTAATAGGGCATGAGGGTTCCCTTTTCTCCACATCCTCACTAACACTTGCTTCTTGTCTTTTTGGAATAGCCATTCTTATTGATGTGAGGTAATATCCCATTGTGGTTTTAATTTGCATTTCTCTGATGATTAGTGATGTTGAGCATCTTTTATGTGTTTGGTGGCCATCTGTATATCTTCTTTGGAAAAATGTCTACTCAGGTCCCCTGCCCATTTTGTGATAGTTTGTTCTTTTTGGTGTTGTATTGTATATGTTCCTTTTATATGTTGGGTATTAATCCCTTATTAGATATATCATTTGAAAATATCTTCTTCCATTCAGTGCATTACCTTTTCGTTTTGTTGATGGTTTCCTTTGCTGTGTAAAAGCTTTTTATTTTGGTGTAATTCCAATAGTTTATTTTTGCTTTTGTTTCCCTTACTTACAGAAACATATCCATGAATATGTTGTTGCTAAGGCTCATGTCCACAGGATAAATGCCTGTTTTTCTTTTAGAAGTTTTATGGTTTCAGGTCTCACATTTAGGTCTTTAATCTATTTTGAGTTTATTTTTGTGTATGGTGTAAGAAAGTGATTCAGTTTCATTCTTTTGCAGGTAGCTGTCCAGTTTTCCCATCACCATTTATTGAAGGCACTGTCTTTTCCCCCTACTGTATTCTTGCCTCCTTTGTCATAGTTTAATTGACCATGTAAGCATGGTTTTACTTCTGGGCTCTCTATCCTGTTCCATTGATCTGTGTGTCTGTTTTTGTGCCTGTACCATACTGTTCTTATTAGCATAGCTTTATAGTATATCTTGAAATCTGAGATTTGTGATACCTCCAGCTTTGTTCCTCTCCTTCAAGGCTGCTTTAGCTCTTTGGGGTCTTTTGTGGTTCCATACAAATTTTAAGATTGTTCTAGTTTTGTGAAAAATACTATTAGTATTTTGATAAGGATTGCATTAAATCTGTAGATTGCTTTAGGTAGAATGGACATTTGAACAGTATTAGTTCTTCCAGTCCATGAGCATGGCTGTATCTTTACATCTGTGTTGTCTTCAGTTTCTTTCATCAATGTCTTATAGTTTTTTTTAAATTTTTTTTAACGTTTATTTATTTTTGAGACAGAGAGAGACAGAGCATGAACGGGGGAGGGTCAGAGAGAGGGAGACACAGAACGAAACAGACTCCAGGCTCTGAGCTGTCAGCACAGAGCCCAACGCGGGGCTCGAACCCACGGACCGCGAGATCATGACCTGAGCCGAAGTTGGCTGCTCAACCGACTGAGCCACCCAGGCGCCCCATTGTCTTATAGTTTTTAGAGTATAGGTCTTTCACTTCCTTGGTTAAAATTATTCTTTTTGATGTAATTATAAATGTGATTATTTTCTCTTCCTACTAATTGTGGTTAGTGTGGAGAAATGCTACAGTTTCTGTGTATTTTGTATTCTACAACTTTACTGAATTCATTTATTCTAATAGTTTTTTGAGGGAGTTGTTGGGGTTTTCTATATATAGTAACATGTCATCTGCAAATGGTGACAGTTTTACTTCTTTTTCACCAATTTTAATGCCTTTTATTTCTTTTTTTTTGTCTGATGGCTGTGGCTAAGACTTCCAGTACTATGTTGAATAAACATGATGAGAGTAGAAATCTTTGACTTATTCCTGATCTTAGGGGAAAACGCTCAGTTTTCCACCATTGAGTATGATGTTAGCTTTGGGTTTTTCACATTTGGCTTTTATTATGTTGTGGTATGTTCCTCTAGATCCACTTTGTTGGGAGTTTTCGTCATTAATGGATGTTGTATTTTTTCAAATGCTTTTTCTGAATCTGTTGAGATGCTCATGCGGTTTTTATCCTTCCTCTTGTTAATGTAATATATCACATTTAAAATTTTGTGAATATTGAACTGTTTTACATCCCACTTGATTGTGATAAACGATTCTTTTACTGTGTTGTTGAATTCAGTTTGCTAATATATTGTTGAGGATCTTTACATCTGTGTTCACTAGAGATATTGGCATGTAGTTTTCTCTTTTCGTAGTGTCTTTGCCTGGTTTTGGATCAGGGTAATGCTGGCCTTATAAAATGTATATGGGATCTTTTCCTTTCTCTACTATTTTTGGAATAGTTTGAGAAGAATAGGTGTTAAGTCTTCTTTAATCATTTGGTAGATTTCATCTGTGAAGCCATCATTTGGTGAGAGTTTTTGATCACTGATTCAGTTCAAATTTTCTACTTCTTCATCACTCAGTTTTGGAAGATTGTATGTTTCTAGGAATTTATCCATTTGTCCTAGGTTGTTTGTTTGGTTGACATATAATTTTTCGTAGTAACTTCTTATAATCCTTTGTATTTTTGTGGTGTTTGTTGTTATTTCTTCTCTTTCATTTCTGATTTTATGTGTATGAGTTTTCCTTTTTTTACTTGATGAGTCTGGCTAAAAGGTTTATCAATTTTGTTTATTTTTTCAAAGAACTAGCTTTTTGTTTCATTGATCTTTTCTATTTTTTTTTTTTTGTCTTGATTTCATTTATTTCTGGTGTTTATTATCTCATTCCTTGTATTAACTTTGGGCTTTGTTCTTTTTTTCCTAATTCTTTAGGTGTAAGTTTAGATTATTTGAGAATTTTCTTGTTTCTTGAGGTAGGCCTGTATTGCTGTAAATTTCCCTCTTAGAACTGCTTTTGCTGTGTTCCAAAGTTTTGGACCATTGTGTTTCCATTTTTATTTATCTCCATGTAATTTTTATTTCCTCTGATTTTTTCACTGACCTACTGGCCATTTGGTAGCATGTTGTTTACCCTCCCTGTGGTTGTATTTTTTCTAGTTTTTTCCTGTGATTGATTTCTAGTTTCATACCATTGTGGTTGGAAAAGATATTTGATTTTGTTTTAGTTTTTTAACATTTATTGAGACTTGTTTTGAGGCCTAATGTGATCTATCCTGGAGAATGTTCCATATGCACTTGAAAAGAATGCGTGTGTCCTGCTGTCTTTGGATGGAATGTCCTGTATATATCTGTTAAGTCTATCTGGGCTAATATATCATTCAAAGCCACTGGGTTTTGTTGTTGTTGTTGTTGTTTTAATTGATTTTTTTGCCTGTATGATCCATTGATGTAAGTGGAGTGTTAAAGTCCCCTACTAGTTTTGTGTTACTCTCAGTGTCTCCCTTTAGGTCTGTTAATATTTGTTTTCCTTTTTTTTTTTTTTTAAGAAATAACTTTTTGAAAAAAAAATTTCAGGTTTATTTATTTTTGGGGGGAGGTGGGTGGGGGCAGAGATAGAGGGAGAGAGAGAATCCCAAGCAGGTTCCACACTGTCAGCACAGAGCCTGATATGGGGCTTGAACTCACAAACCATGAGATGATGACCTGAGCTAAAACCAATAGTCGGACACTTAATTGACTGAGCCACCCAGGGCCCCAATATTTGCTTTCTTATTTAGGTGCTTCAGTGTGGGATGCATGGATACTTAAAATTGCTATATACTCTTGTTGGATTGATCCCTTCATCATTATGCATTATGAAGGACAAATGTCCTTCTTTGTCTCTTGCTACAGTGTTTCTTTTACAGTCTCATTTGTCTTATATATCTATCCCAGCTTTTTTTCCCGCCCACTTCCATTTGCATGGAACATCTTTTTCCATCTCTTCACTTTTAGTCTGTATGTGTCTTTAGGTCTGAAGTGAGTCTCTTGTAGGCAGCATATAGATAGATCTTGTAGTTTTCTCTGTTCCTGTTTATTCTTGCTGTCTTCCCTTGTAGTTTGATGGCTGTCTTTAGCGTTATACTTGGATTTCTTTCTCTTTTTTTGTGTGTATCTGTCATAGGTTTTGGATTTGTGGCTGCCATTGGGTTCATATATAACGTCTTATGTGTATAGTAATCTATATCACATTAATTGTAGCTTAAGTTTGACCATTCTGAAAACACTAAATTTACTACCTCCTCCATGTTTCATGTATATGGCATGTATTTACATCTTTACTAATATTTTATCTTTTCAAAGATAAAGTAGTTTTCAGATAACCATTGTGAAAGCACTAAACTTACTACTCCCTGTTTTTCATGTATATGGTATATTTTACATCTTTACATCTTTTACTAATTTCTGTAGATATGATTGATTTTGCTACTTTTGTGGTTCAGCCTCCATACTGATTTAGTAAGTGATCAATCTACTCCTCTTATTATGTCTGTATTTACCTGTGAAATTTTTCTTTTCTTAGTTTTCTTAATTCTGATTATAGCCTTTTCTTTCCATTCAAAGCATTCCCATTAATATTTCTTGTAAGGCTGGTTTAATGGTGATGAACTTCTTTAACTTTCGCTTTTCTCTTGTTATCTCTCTTTCAATTCTACATTATAACCTTGCCAGGTAGAGTATTCTTGGTTGTAGGTTTTTTCCTTTCAGCATTTGGAATATATCATGTCACTCCCTTCTGGCCTGCAAAGTTCCTGCTAAAAAATCAGCTGATTGCCTTATGGGGTTTCCTTTGTATGTAACTGTTTACTTTTCTTTTGTTTCTTTTAATATTCTCTCTTTTAATTTTTGCCATTTTAATTATTATGTGCCTTGGTGTGAACTTCCTTGGGTTCATTTTGTTTCAAGCTCCTGTTCTTTAAAAGCCCTGTTATATACATTATCCCCTTGACTCCACTTCCAGCAGCACTGTGGGAAAAAAAAAGACAACTTGCAGGTATTCTTCTATATTTTTGCATTTTTTCTCTAGTCTTACTTCTTTTTATAACTTATACTGTGTGTGAAAAGAGTTTGATTATCATCATCCCCATTTAAGGGATGAAGAAACTGGTGCTCAGTGATTTAAGTAGTTGTATAGGTTTTTAAAAAAGTGGATTTCAGACTAGAGCCCAGGTCTTCTAAAACACTAGGCTTAAAAAAATTTTTTTACATTAATTCAATGCTATCTATCATCTTTTCTTTTTTTAATTCTAAAAGTTAGGAGATTAGTAGAAAAATTGTGTAACTGAATTAGAGTATGTAATTTGAGCAAATTTGCTTTTTGTGTATGTGTTCCCTCTCCAGGGTAGTTTAAATAGATGAGAAACATGAGTGAAGAATCTGGAAGAAGAATGGTTAGTTTACAATGACCCTCTGATATGCAGATCTGAGAAAGTTGGAATTTGGCAACTTAAACTTTCTATTTTGTTTTACTTCATTTAACCGTTTATTATGAAAATTTTCAATCATATCCAAAAATAGAAAATTATATTGAATCCTCAAGTACCCATCACTCAGCTTCAGGTTATTAACTCATGGGACCTGATTTCATATATAATTCCTCTCCCTACTCACACATCTACATTCAGATATTTTTGAAGCAATTCCTAGACATTTTATTTAATTTGAACCATTGAAAATGTTATATGTGAGTTTAACTTGTGCTCTTATGTCTATTGTCATAGGCATTTGGTCCAGTTCTTAGTATTCGACCAGCTCTTTTCCTTCTTGACTATGGGATTTATTGAAAACAAAATTCCAATACACATCTTCTTTAGGAAGATGGGTCCCAGTAAAAGATCGTCAGCTGCATGTACTGTATTTTTTTTTGCCATTTGCCACTTGTTGTCAGTGGTTCTTGTGGCAGACCCCAATGGGTAGCTAGAAAAAGGTGTTCCCATTTGGCATGCTATGAGCTGACATAAGAATTGGTCTTACAACAATGGTTTGTTTATTAGAAGTTTCTGCTGAATGGCAAAGCTGTAATTCAAATTAACCCCTGGACACATATTAATTGGCAAGTTTGAACACATGATAAAATTATGTTTCCTTTTGCTAAAAATCTTAGAGAATGGAGAAACCCACTCTAGAACGGACTCTAGACAGCAGGCAAAGTAGAATTGGCTGTTGCTATTTGCTACGTTGGTTGATATCATGAATAGGCATAGGAAGAAAGGAGCTAATAAGTAACAATGTAAAAAAGGTTTTAAGGGAATGTTACTTTAATTTGGACATTTGCTCATCATCTCTTTGGACCTAGTATGTGGCCACCTTCCTGATTCTTAAAGCAGGGTGTGATGAATGTACTAATGAGTGCATGTACCTGGGCCTGTGTGTGTGCACTGAGTTTTGGCACAGCCTGATTACCGACCTGTATACCTATTTCTGTTGGCTGAGAACTGTTTTGATTAGAAATCTCTATAAAATTTGCAGAGATCTGAGTAGGGAAGAATAGTGTCACACTCTTTTCTTCTCTAGAGCATTATTTCTGGGATTCTTTCATTTGGCTTGCTGAGAAAGAGCAGTCCTATTAATAGTGATTTTTCAGATATGTTTGTTGCAGTGTTTAATGCTTTTTCTTTCCCCTGGAGATGAAAACAAGATGAAACTTTTTAGTGTTCCCTCCAGCTCAGCCTCAGCTCTGTAAATGTCCTAGTTGAGAAAATATTGATACTGCTTATTTGAAAATACAGCAAAATAGAGTTTAAGGTAATGGACAAAGGCTGGTGTGTGTGTGTGTGTGTGTGTGTGTGTGTGCACAGTGATTGACTATATGAGAGTAATAGTCAGACCAGCTTTTGCTCTACTTTCTATTTAAATTATAGGGCTACGTTTTTTTTTTTCTTTAATTTATATCCAAGTTAGTTAGCATATAGTGCAATAATAATTTCAGGAGTAGAATCCAGTGATTCATCCCCTACATAGAACACCCAGTGCTCATCCCAACAAGTGTCCTCCTTAATGACCCTTGCCCATTTAGCCTGTCCCCCTACCCCCAACCTCTCTAGCAACCCTCAGTGTGTTCTCTGTATTTAAGAGTCTGGTATGTTTTGTCCCCCTCCCTGTTTTTATATTTTTTGCTTCCCTTCTCTTAAGTTTATCTGTTTTGTATCTTAAATTCCACATAAGAGTGACGTCGTGATACTTGTCTTTCTCTGAGTAATTTTGCTTAGCATAATACCCTCTAGTTCCATCCACGTTGTTGCAAATGGCAAGATTTCATTCTTTTTGATTGCCAAGTAATATTCCATTGTAAATATGTACCACATCTTCTTTTTCCATTCCTCTGTCCATTATTCCATTTGGGCTCTTTCCATACTTTGTTGTTGATAGTGCTGCTGTAAACATTGTGGTGCATGTACCCCTTTGAAACAGCACACCTGTATCCTTTGGATAAATACCTAGTAGTGCAATTGCTGGGTCATAGTGTAGTTATATTTTTAATTTTTTGAGGAACCTCCACACGGTTTTCCAGAGTGGCCACACCAGTTTGCATTCCCACCAGCAGTGTAAAAGGATTCCCCTTTCTTCTGCAACCTCATCAACATCTGTCATTGCTTGAGTTGTTAATGTTAGCTATTCTGACAGGTGTAAGGTGGTATATCATTATGGTTTTGATTTGTATTTCCCTGATGATGAGTGATGTGGAGCATTTTTTCATGTGTCTGTTAGCCATCTGGATGTCTTCTTTGGAAAAGTGTCTATTCATGTCTTTTGCCCATTTCTTCACTGGATTATTTGTTTTTTGGGTGTCGAGTTTGATAAGTTCTTATAGATTTTGGATACTAACCCTTTATCTGATATGTTGTTTGCAAATATCTTCTCCCATTCCATCGGTTGCCTTTTAGTTTTGCTGATTGTTTCCTTCACTGTGCAGAAGCTTTTTATCTTGATGAGGTCCCAACAGTTCATTTTTGCTTTTGTTTCCTTTGCCTCTGGAGACATATTGAGTAAGAAGTTGCTGCGGCCAAGGTCAAAGAGATTTTTACCTGCTTTCTCCTCTAGGATTTTGATGGCTTCCTGTCTCATGTTTAGGTCTTTCATCCATTGTGAGTTTATTTTTATGTATGATGCAAGAAAGTGGTCTAGTTTCATTCTTCTGCATGTCACTGTCCAGTTTTCCCAGCTGGAAACTGTCTTTTTTTCATTGGTTATTCTTTCCTGCTTTGTCAAAGAGTAGTTGGGCATAAGTTTGTGGGTCCATTTCTGGGCTCTCTGTTCTGTTCCATTGATCTATGTGTCTGTTTTTGTGTACCATGCTGTCTTGATGATTACAGCTTTGTGATACATCTTGAAGTCCTGAACTGTGATGCCTCTAGCTTTGGTTTTCTTTTTCAGGATTGCTTTGGCTATTTGGGATCTTTTCTGGTTCCATACAAATTGTAGGATTCTTTGTTCTAACTCTGTGAAGAATGCTGGCATTATTTTGATAGGGATTGCATTGAATATGTAGATTGCTTTGGGTAGTATTGATGTTTTAACAATATTTGTTCTTCCTATCCATGAACATGGAATATTTTTCTATTTTTTTGGTATCTTCTTCAATTTCTTTCATAAGGTTTCTGTAGATAGGGCCAATTAAAAAAATTTTTTTAATGTTTATTTTTGAGAGAGAGAGAGCACAAATGTGGAAAGAACACAGAGAGAGGGAGACACAGAATCAGAAGTAGACTCCAGGTTCTGAGCTCTCACCACAGAGCCCGATGCGGGGCTCAAACCTATAAACCGTGAGATCATGACCTGAGTGGAAGTCGGATGCTTAATTGACTGAGCCACCCAAGCACCCCATGGGCTACTTTTTAAAAAAAGAATGAGGAGAATTAGTACCAAGATGTGATTAGAGACCTCATATCCACATCTCTCTTCTAGAGAAATGTACCTCTCAGTTTGATTGGTTTACTGATACTTTTTGGAGGCTCATTATATGATATGACTTCATGCTCTATTAAGCATGCTGTGATAGGGGACAAGACATATCTCTGAATTTCAGAGCTTAAAATGTTTTGGAGCAAGTAAAATATACATGAAAAAAATTAGAAGCAACCTTTGAGTAGGTAAGATTTAGAGAGGGGCGCCTGGGTGGCGCAGTCGGTTAAGTGTCCGACTTCAGCCAGGTCACGATCTCGCGGTCCGTGAGTTCGAGCCCCGCGTCAGGCTCTGGGCTGATGGCTCGGGGCCTGGAGCCTGTTTCTGATTCTGTGTCTCCCTCTCTCTCTGCCCCTCCCCCGTTCATGCTCTGTCTCTCTCTGTCCCAAAAATAAAAAAAAATTAAAAAAAAAATGTTAAAAAAAAAAAAAAAGATTTAGAGAAGTGATGAGAAAGATGTGCTATTAGGGCTTCCTTTTGTGTATCTATAAAATGAGAGCATTGGACTAAATGATCTAAGGGCCCCTCTTAGCACTGTTGTTGTATGATTCTGTGATTCTCCAAATTAAGAAACATGCATAGAGGGAAAAGTAGGTTTCATAAGCTTAGTGAGGAATATGAGAATATTTCCAGGAAAGCCCAGATCCCTTTCTTTACGTTTTTAGTATCCCTTACAAGGGCTTTGACCACCATCTTACTTGATTTCAAACATCTTGAAGGGGATGTAAGACATACTTTTCCCCCTCAAATGTAGTTTAAAGTACAATAAAAATGAAAAGTTGGAAAGAATCACCCCAAATTATGTTGACACAATTATCAAGTATACTTGGATATGTGGTAAGACTTTGCTTCCCCCAAATTATCCCTTAGTAAAGGAGTTGACTTCATTTTCATCCTTATGGAAGTTCTAATGTTAAGAGGTGCCTTCTCAATTACTTTGAACAACAAAACTATTAATTTGTGATAATATATTGGCCTGACCTCTGTCAATGCTATTTTTGATGCCAATAGAGATTTCTTGACAAAATCAGTAGAAAAAGAAATTTAACACAGATTTAGTGTTGGATGTCTTAAGCCTTTTCAAGACTATTTTGGAAAACAGTAGTAGGCTGTGAGCAGAGGAATGATGTATTCTAACTAAATTTGAAAAAGATCCCTCTCGCTGTTGAGTTGTGAATAGTCTGTAGGGGGCAGGAGTAGAGGTAAGGATACCTTTCTGTATTTCTGGTAAGAAATGCTGGTGGTGCTAGTGAAATGTTGAGAAGTGGTCAGATTGTGACTGTATTTTGAAGATAGAGCCAATATAATTTTTTTCTGATTTGGGTGTAGGATATGAGGAAATTAATCAAATATTAATTAAATATTTTAAAATCAAGCATATCCCACACTCCTATTCCACACACTTTGACCTAGCAATTCTTCTTTTAAAAAATTAGTCTAAGAAAATAATCACATGTGCAAAGAAGTTTGTTTAATTTTTTTTTTAACGTTTGTTTATTTTTGAGACAGAGAGAGACAGAGCATGAACGGGGGAGGGTCAGAGAGAGGGAGACACAGAATCTGAAACAGGTTCCAGGCTCTGAGCTGTCAGCACAGAGCCCAGTGCGGGGCTTGAACTCACAGACCGCGAGATCATGACCTGAGCTGAAGTCGGACGCCCAACCGACTGAGCCACCCAGGTGCCCCAAGAAGTTTGTTTATACAAGAATATTATCACAGATAACTATAGAGAACTGGCCAAATAATTGTTGGTAGCTCTGTAAGCAGAAAGAGTTCGGGGTCCCCAGAGAAAAAACATAACGTTTGTGACATAAGAGAGGTCATTTTAAGCCCCTAGCTATCTTCCCCACCCCTCACCCCCAAGGTCAGTGCCCTACTTGCCCAAGCACACTTTCCTGGACTTTCTTGGAGAACTTTCTTGAAGGTTAGAATTACAAAGAAATACAAAAACCTCAGTAGTTAAAGATTTTAAAGGAACAAATGGAATGCAAAAACTAACAGTCTCTACTAGGCCAGGAAATAGCCTAACCATTTCAGAGACAATAAATCAGTAGTAAAAACTTACAGTGCTGTTTCGTAAGTAAGCAAAGTCCTGCGTTTTTTTCCTGAGATAAGGAGCCCAAAACCCCATCTAGTTTATACAGGCTCTCAGAGCATATCCAAAGCCCCTCCTCTGACAATTCCCTCTGCTTCATTATGTTAAAATCTCCATCCTAGGAGGAGTATGAGGTTCATTAAATGTAACATAGGATGCATGTATAGAACTGTTCTCTAAGTACCTGTATGAAGTCTTATGCCTGCCTTTACATTTGATGACAGAACTTCCTTTTCTGAATATTCATCCTATCCCTAAATAAAAGGAACTCACTGGGGCGCCTGGGTGGCTCACTCCGTTAAACATCCAACTATTGGTTTTGGTCATGATCTCACAGTTCATGAGTTTGAGCCCCACATTGGACTCTGCACTGACAGTGTGGAGTCAGCTTGGGATTCTCTCTCTCCCTCTCCCTGCTCTTGTGCAGGCACACTGTCTCTCTCTCAGAATAAATAAATAAACTTAAAAAAAAATAAAAACCAAAAAAAAAAAGGAACCCACTCACCCCTGCTCAGGGATTCACTACTTTGGAAGTTATGCTCCCTGATCTCTTTATTTGCTGCAAATAGTTTCCTTTGTGTAATAACTCTGTACCTGGTCTCTACCTGTAACTTACCAGAGAGCAAACCCACATTGGTTTAGTTCTAGATCCTTTCAGTAAAGTTATTAGGCAGCCATTAAAGTGACTTACAAGTATGTTTCTGGACATGGAAACATGTTAACATATTTCTGGGTTTTGTCTTGTTAGGTATTTTACTGAGAATTTGGGGTATTTTAATGGGAAGTTTTACTTCCCATTGGTTACTGCTATAGTAACTTGGAGCTCTGTCATGTTAGCTTTGGGTTGGTGAATATTTTGTATCTGATATGTGCTTAGAGAAGATTTCAGAGAGGTAGTTATCTTGTTTTTATACAGTTGAATTTTAAATTGTTGCACAAGTTATTTCTGAAAGAAGTTGATTCATTTGTTACATATTGAATTCTGACATGTATCAGAGGTTAAGTTAAATGTAATTTAAAATGCATGTAGTACAGGGGCGCCTGGGTGGCTCAGTCGGTTGAGCGTCTGACTTCAGCTCAGGTCACGATCTTGCGGTCCGTGAGTTCGAGCCCCGCGTCAGGCTCTGGGCTGATGGCTCGGAGCCTGGAGCCTGTTTCAGATTCTGTGTCTCCCTCTCTCTGCCCTTCCCCCGTTCATGCTCTGTCTCTCTCTCTCTCAAAAATAAATAAATGTTAAAAAAAAAAATTAAAATGCATGTAGTACTAAATTTTACCAAAAAGCTTTGCCATTTTAGAGTGATTTCTTAGCGATTACTGCTCTTCTCTCATTAAACATGCATTACACACCTACCACCGCACAAACAAATGGAATGTGCTAGAGGAATCATTCCTGTATAATTATCTAAAGTGAAACCAACCGTTATTAAATTGCATCCCTAAGAGCACTTCTCTTTGCTTCACTAAGTAAGTTTTGTTTGCTTTGTTCAGATTTAAATGAATTTTTATTTCATCTCAGTGTTCATAAAATGGAAAACATGAAACAATTTTCCTAAGATCATTTCTTTGCTCTTCTCAGTAAAACCCATTATTTATTTAATGTATTCCTATTACCACTGAATTTATCACCAGTAAATAATTCTTGATCAGAAACATTAACTAGAAGATTTAGAATAAAAAATTCTCCTGTTTTTGGTGTTCGATCTTTCTTTGGTGTTCATTATTCTTCCCCGTCCCCCATTTTTCTTCTCAAATTTCTCCTAAAATTTTTTTTGTTTAAAAATTTTTAATGTTATTTATTTTTGAGAGAGAGATACAGAGTGTGAACTATGGAGGGGCAGAAAGAAAGGGAGACAGAATCTGAAGCAGACTCCAGGCTCCGAGCTGTCAGCACACAGCCCAGTGTGGGGCTTGAACTCATAAACTGCAAGTTCATGACCTTAGCTGAAATCAGAGGCTTAACTGACTGAGCCACCCAGGCACCCCAGTTTTTGTTGTTGTTGTTGTTGTTGTTGTTGTTTGTTTGTTTTTGTTTTAAAGATTATTGTATAGTAAAATAGATTTTTTCTTTTGATGCATAGTTCTGTGAATTTTAATACATATATTTATTCATGTAACAACTACAGCAGTCAGGAGACAGAATAGTTCTGTCATCTCAGAAAACTCTATATCCCTTTAAAGTTAACAGTTTTCTGGCATCCAGTGATCTATAGTTTTGCCTTTTTGAGACTATTTTATAAATAGGAATATTTTTTGAGATTGGCTTCTTTCATTCAGCATGCATAATACCTTTGGGATTCACCCAAGTTGTGTGTATCAAGAGTTTGTTCCTTTTTGTTGCTGAGTAGTATCCCAGCAATGGATGTACCATGGTTTATCTAGATTTACACATTGAAGGACATTGGGTTAGTTTTCAGTTTTTGGTGATTGTGAACAGGGCTACTATAGACATTCACATGCAGGTTTTATGTGAACATAGATTTCACTTCTGTAGGATAAATCTCAGTAGTACAATTATTGGGTTGTAGGGTAAGTATGTTTACATTATTAGAATTTACAGAACACCTTTTCAGATGTATCATTGTGTATTCCTAGAAATGTATGAGTTCAGTTGCTCCTCATCTTTATTACCACTTGATATTGCCAAGTGTTTTTTTTATTTTAGCCAGTCTATTAAGTGTATAGTGTTTTTTTTAAAAAAAACCACAATATTATTGAGATATAATCCACATAGCCAAAAAATTCTCCACAGTCTAGGTTTAGAACATTTTCATCACCCCAAAAAGAAACTACATAGTAGTCACTTTCATCTTCCCTCTCCCCTCAGCCCCAGGCAACTACTAATTTTTCTGTCTACAGATTTGCCTGTTTTGGACATTTCATATAAATGGAATCATATATGATCTTTTATGAGTTGCTTTAATCAATTAGAATAATGTTTTCAAGCTTTGTCTCCATTGAATTCTATATCAGTACTTCACACCTTTTATGGCTGGATAATACTCCATTGTATGGATATACCATATTTTGTTTATCCATTTATCAGTTGGTAGACATTGGGGTTGCTACTTTTAAGCTATGAATAATGATGCTGTGAAAATCTGTGTACAAGTTTTTCTGTGAATACATTTTTAGTTCTCTTGGGCGGAATTGCTGGATCATATGCTAGCTAGTTCCACATTTGCCCTTTTGAGGACCTGCCAAACTTTTCTAAAGTGGCTACACCATTTTACAGTCCCACCCACCAGCAGTATATGAGTATTCCAATTTTTCCACATTTTCATCAACACTTGTGATCTGTTTTTGATTGTAGCCATCTAATGGGTATTAAATGCTATCCCATTGTGGTTTTGATTTGCATTTTCCTAAAGAGATGATATTGAACATCTTCTCAAGTGCACATTGACCATTTATATATCTTCTGTGGAGAAATGTCTATGCAGATTTTTTGCCCACTTTTTATTGGGTTATTTATCTTTTTCAAAAAAAATTTAATTTTAAATTTACATCCAAGTTAGCATATAGTGCAATAATGATTTCAGGAGTAGATTCCAGTGATTCATCCCCTATGTATAATACCCAGTGCTCATCCCAGCAAGTTTCTTCCTTAATGCCCCTTACCTATTTTAGCCCATCCCCCCTTTACACAGCCCCTCCAGCAACCCTCAGTTTATTCTCTGTATTTAAGAGTCTCTAATGTTTTGTCTCCCTCCGTGTTTTTACATTATTTTTGCTTCCCTTCCCTTATGTTCATCTGTTTTGTATCTTAAATTCCACACGAATGAAGTCATATGATATTTGTCTTTTTCTGACTGACTGATTTTGCTTAGCATAATACCCTCTAGTTCTACCCACGTTGTTGCAAATAGCAAGATTTCATTCTTTTTGATTGCCGAGTAATACTCCATTGTGTGTGTGTCTGTGTGTGCACATCTTCTTTATTCATTCATCTGTCGATGGACATCTGGACTCTTCCCCTCCTTTGGCTCTTGTCGATAGCACTGCTATAAACATTGGGGTGCGTGTTTCGAAAGAGCGCACCTGTATCCCTTGGATATGTACCTAGTAGTGTAATTGCTGGGTCATAGGGTAGGCCTATTTTTAATTTTTTGAGGCACCTCCACACTGTTTTCCAGAGTGGCTGCACCAGTTTGCATTCCCATCAGCAGTGCAAAAGAGATCGTCTTTCTCCGCATCCTTGCCAACATCTGTTGTTGCCTGAGTTGTTAATGTTAGCCATTCTGACTGGTGTGAGTTGGTATTCATTGTGGTTTTAATTTGTATTTCCTTGATGATGAGTTCTGTTATTTATCTTTATTGTTGAATTGTAACAGTTCTTTATATATTCTGGATAGAAGTCCTTTATTAGATACGTGATTTGTATATATTTTCTCTCATTTTTTGATTTGTCTTTCACCTTCAGAATGGTGTTCTTTGAAGCACAAATGTTTTTAGTTGTGATGAAGTCTATTTTATCTGTTTTTAATATGTCTCTTATACTTTTGGTCTTGTATCTAAGAAACTATGGCCACAAAGATTTACACTTGTTTTCTTCTCAGAGTTTTATAGTTTTAGCTCTTACATTTAGGTCTCCAGTTCATGTTGAGTAAATTTTTGTGAACAGGTGTTCAACTTCATTCTTTCACATGTGGATATCCAGTTTTCCCAGCACCATTTGTTGAAAAGGTTGCTCTTTCCTGACATCAAAGGATGCTCAACATCATGCATCGTCAGAGAATTGCAAATCAAAACTATAATGAGATATTACCTCACACCTGTCAGAATGGCTAAAATTAAAAAAATAACACAAGAAAAAATAAGTGTTGATGAGCATGTGGACAAAAAGGAACACTTGTGCACTATTGGTGGGAATGCAAACTGGTACAGCCACTCTAGAAAACAGTATGGAGTTTCCTCAAAAAGTTAAACATAGAACTACCCTACAACCTAGTAATTGCATTACTGGGTATCTAACCCCAAACTACAAAAACACTAATTCAAAGGAATACATTCACCCCATGTTTATAGCAGCATTATTTCCTCTAGCCAAGATATGGAGGCAGCACAGTGTTCATAGATAAATGAATGGATAAAGAAGCAGGAGATACACACACATATGCACACATACACGTGTGTGTGTGTGTGTATATATATATATATATATATATATACACACACACTGCACACATACAGATACAATGGAAAATTATTCAGCCATAAAAAATAATGAAATCTTGACATTTGCAACAACGTGGATGGAGCTAGAAAGTATAATGCTGAGTGAAATAGTCAGAGAAAGACAAATACTGTATGATTTCACCCATATGTGGAATTTAAGAAACAAACAAACAAAGGAAAAAACAGAGAAACCAAGAAACGGGTTCTTTTTTAAAAAAATTTTTAATGTTTTTTATTTTTTCTTAGAGAGAGAGAGTGGGGAAGGGGCAGAGAGAGAGGGAGACACAGAATTTGAAGCAGGCTCCAGGCTCCAAGCTGTCAGCACAGAGCCTGACGCGGGGCTCGAACTCATGAACTGTGAGATCATGACCTGAGCCGAAGTCGGACACTTTACCGACTGAAACACCCAGGCGCCCCAAGAAACAGATTCTTAACTGTAGAGAACAAAATGATGGTTACCGGAGGGGCTGTGGGTAGGGGATAAGGTGAAATAGATGAAGGGGATTAAAGAGTGTACTTATCATGATGAGCACTGAGTAATGTGTAGAAGTGTTGAATCACTATATTGCACTCCTAATGCTCATATAACACCTTTTGTTAACTGTACTGGAATAAAAATAAAAAATGTAATTAAATAAAAAGAAAGAAAAGAAAAATCAATTGACCATAAATGTAAAGGTGTATTACTGGATTTGTGATTCTGTTCCATTCATCTGTATGCTTGTTTTTATGCCAGCACTACATTGTCTTCATTATTGTAGTTTTGTAGTTAAGTTTTGAGGTTGGGAATTGTGCATATTCTAGCATTATTCTTTTTCAAGATGGTTTTGGCTAGAGTGAGACTGTATAAATCTGAATAGGATTAAGTAACTCCCTGCTTAAAAATCTTTAAATCAGTCACATCTGATTGCATCTATCATAAAATTTCATATCCCTAAACTGATCCACCAGATTTACAATCTGACCCCTACCCATCTTTCCAGTTTCATCATTGACCTGTTTTTCTTGCTCACTGCTTTACCTAGCTCCTTAAAAGCTTTAAAATGCCTTTCCATTGCAAGGCTTTTGTATATCCATTTGCTTTTGCTTAGAATGCTCTTGTTTTCACTTTACCTAATTCCTACTCACTGTTCAGATCTCTATCTAAATATCATTTTTAAAATGTCGTTTTTCTTTTTCATTCCATTTTCTGTGTTACTTTCTTTTCTCTCCATTGTTTTCTTCCTATCTGCCCCCTTTTAAACTGAATATTGGTATAACATCTTAAGTGTGTCTTCTATATCATGGATTCTGTTTTTTGCATAGATATTTCAATGCTATGTTGCCACCAATGTTCCTTTTTTTTTTTTTTTTCTTTTTTTTAAAGTAGGCTCCATGCTGTGCATGGAGCCCAATGCAGGGCTTGAACTCACGACCTTGAGATCAAGAGCTAAGCTGAGATCAAGAGTCAGATACTTAACCTACTGAGCCACCTAGGAACCCCACTACCAGTGTCCTTAATTAATGCTTTTTTTTTTTTTTTTTTTTTTTTTTTTTGCAGTCTTTTCGTATTAAGCTGATCTTTTAATCTCAACCTGTTCTCACTTTGTGGTTCTTTGTTGCAGCTTTATAATGAAGTACTGTGCCTGGTACAGTAATATATGTTCAAATATGTGACTAAAGGAATGAATACATGAGTAAACAAAAACCAGGTCTTGGTGTAACCTACTGAGACTATCAAAATATTTTTCTATGGAAGTATTCCTTTAAAACCCAAAAAACATAAAGCCTGGCTATGTTGAGGTATAACTTATGTACCCTAAGACTTATCCATTGTAAGAGTGTAATTCAATGATTTTTAGTAGATTTTATAAGGTTGTGCAAGTCTCACAACAGTCCAGTCTTAGAACATTTCCATTACTGCAAAAAGTCCCCTCATGCCTATTTGTCATTAAATTCCTGCTTCTACCTCCTGCTTTCTGTCTCTATAAATTTGCCTTTTATGGACATTTCATATAAATGTATGCTGATGTAGCTCAGATACACACACACACACACACACACACACACACGTAAAATTATTTGCATTTTTAAGCATGGCTTTCTAGGGGTTGCCTTCCTGTCAGCACAGTTCATTGGACAGTGGTTGTGCTCTGATATCTTAAGCCAGTGCGACTTTTCATCTGCCAGTGGATCTGCATATGGGTAGAGGAGCACATTCAAAGTTGAGGCCATTTTCAAATCTGCACTGGTGTTTAAGGACTGACAATTCCTTTTGTGTCTCCTCTGCCTCCATGCACCTGTGAGCTGGCGTTGAGTTTGCCAGTCATGATTACAAACTGAGACTACTGGAGCTGTTCATCCTCCTTGCTCACCTGCCACCTGGAACATCACTTACACTGACAGCACAGCTGAGAGTGTGTGTTATTCACCACTCCAAAATGAGTGACTCCCTTTGATCCTGGGAGCAAAGCCATAGTCTTCATAGTTTCCCTGCCTTGCCCTGCTCTGCAGAACCTCTGTCCTGCTAAGTGAGTGGATGGTGGGGTGGGAATAGTCTTAGGCAAGAATGTCATAGACTTTCATTGTTCTTCCTCAACATTTAGCAGTTTTTCAAACATAGATGCTGCTTAGGTTGTTGTATTCCTTTGTTGATTTCCAGAGGACTGATGGGGTTTCTGTCAGCTTCATCTTGCTTAGTTTGGGGGGAGAATTGCCTACCTTCTCACTAGTCCGTAGCTAGACGTCCTGCCTCTCAGGAGGTATTCTTTTTTTAGCATAGCTAGTCCTTTCCCCAGGTGTACTTACTGTTAGGAGACATATAAGGAAGGGAGAATTTTTAAGGAATTAGCTCATGTTATTGAAGTGCTGGCATTTCTAAAATCCACAGAGCAGTCTGGCCGGTAAGACTTGATGTTAGCTTTGAGTCCAAATTCTGCAGGGCAGCAAGCTGGAAATTCAGGTACAGTTTCTGTGTTACTGTCTTGAAGAGAATACCTTTTTCTTCAGAAAACCTGTCTCTTCTAAGGATTTCAGTTGTTGGATGAGGCCCACTCATATTATCAAGGGTAATCTGCTTTAATCAGAGTCTGTTGATTTCATTGTTAATCATATCTAACAAAAACCTTCACAGCAGCATCTAGACCAAACTAGTGTTTGGTGTTTGACCAAACACTGGGCACCATAATGGCTTAGTTGACATATAAAATTAACCATCACACTTGCCCTCTGAGGATTCAGGGCACATTTTTTTAGTCTAGGTGTAGTCTGATTGCTGTCTGCTTTGTAGTATATATCCTTGCTCCAGCTAAACTAGTATTTCCATACTATGTGTATTTTACATATACATAGTATATATATTTTGCATAGTATATATGTTTTACATACATGCCCTTGCTTCTACACATCCACACCTTGGTCATAGTGTATCTTCAGCTTAGAATACTCTGTGTATCTAAACCTTCTCCGTTCTTCTGAAGGCTAGATCACAAACACACACATAATTGTCTTTTCACAGTACACACCAGTTCTCCTGAACTACTTTTTGCCTAAATATGCTGTGTTCTGTCATGCCATTGTGCTTTTGCACACAAGTTCCCACTGCTTAGAGTACCTCTCCCTCTTATTTTCTATAAGGCTTTTATAGATTCCTCTGGTGGACTTATGTGCTCCTTTTCATTATACTCTTGTTGTTTATATCTACTAAGGCACTGATTGCATTTTGTTGTCATTGTTTGCATATCTTTCTGTCCATGAGACTTTGTTTCCTGAGAGCAAGAGTCAGTGCACTGCTGTCGTTTTCAAAGCTTATCCTCAGCCACATCCAAGTATCTGGCCTGTAGTATCTAAATAAATAATTTGTGGAATGAATAAACTAAATCTATGTTAAAGATTTGGAAGTTGTATATTTCTTCTGTAATTTCTCTTTAGGGTAGAATGTGGAGATAATGACTTCTTGGGGATGAAGCAAATCTGAATACTAGAGATGAGCCTTGGGTTAGACCTCAAACATACTTGGTCATATTAAATATTTGCATAACCCACTGATAGATATAGTTTTATTTATTTTTCCATTCTGTGGAAGGTACAAAGCTTCAGAATTGTCACATTAAGAAATGCTGTTTCTGATTAGAAATGATTTATTTTTGCTTGCACTTGTGTATACTTGTGTTCTAAGAATATCACAGTATGTAAGACAGCTTTAGCTTCTTTCTAGCCAGAATGTAATGGTGATCACTGATGACTAATTTGTGAACAGTTTTAATGTGATGATAAAATAGCTTTTTCCTTTTCTCACTAGATGTTGATCATCTTTCTGAAGTAGAATCTCCATGGCCTGAACATTTTCTGAAAATTATTTTGAGCAGAATATCTATTTAATAACAAGATAACTACATCAAGATGGTTGGAAAACTGAAGCAGAACTTACTATTGGCATGTCTGGTTATTAGTTCTGTGACTGTGTTTTACTTGGGCCAACACGCCATGGAATGTCATCACCGAATAGAAGAACGTAGCCAGCCCCTCAAATTGGAGAGCACAAAGACCACTGTGAGAACTGGCCTGGACATCAAAGTGAATAAAACCTTTGCCTATCACAAAGATATGCCTTTGATATTTATTGGAGGTGTGCCTCGGAGTGGAACCACACTCATGAGGGCCATGCTAGATGCACACCCTGATATTCGCTGTGGAGAGGAAACCAGAGTCATTCCCCGAATCCTGGCCTTGAAGCAGATGTGGTCACGGTCAAGTAAAGAGAAAATACGCTTGGATGAGGCTGGTGTTACTGATGAAGTGCTGGATTCTGCCATGCAAGCCTTCTTACTAGAAATTATTGTTAAGCATGGGGAACCAGCCCCTTATTTATGTAATAAAGATCCTTTTGCCCTGAAATCCTTAACTTACCTTGCTAGGTTATTCCCTAATGCCAAATTTCTCCTCATGGTCCGAGATGGCCGGGCATCAGTACATTCAATGATTTCTCGGAAAGTTACTATAGCTGGGTTTGACCTGAATAGCTATAGAGACTGTTTGACCAAGTGGAATCGTGCCATAGAGACCATGTATAATCAATGTATGGAAGTTGGCTATAAAAAATGCATGTTAGTTCACTATGAACAACTTGTCTTACATCCTGAACGGTGGATGAGAACGCTCTTAAAGTTCCTTCATATTCCATGGAACTACTCAGTATTACATCATGAAGAGATGATTGGGAAAGCTGGGGGAGTATCTCTGTCAAAGTGAGTAGAAGTTGTTTTTTGGTTTTTTTGGCCCTGTGTTCAGGTAGTAAAGGTGTGTGTGAGTGTGTGTGTGTGTGTGTGTGTGTGTGTGTGTGTGTGTCTGTGTGTGTCTGTGTGTGTGTGTAAACTACAGAACGTGTTTCTGGAACAGATATAACTTCATCAGTGAGTTTTTTAAAAGATTTTTTTAATGTTTATTTATTCTTGAGAGAGTGAGAGAGCGTGAGTGGGGGAGGGGCAGAGAGAGAGAGAAGAAGACACAGGATCTGAAGCAGGCTCCAGGCTCTGAGCTGTCATCACAGAGCCTGACATGGGGCTCAGACCCACAAACTCCGAGATCATGACCTGAGCTTAAGTGGGACACCTAACCTACTGAGCCACCCAGGTGTCCCTTTCAATGAGTTGTTTTAAAAATTCATTATAGGCCCTTTCATTTATTTAATTCATTTGTATTTTTATGAATTGTGGTTCTTATTTATTTGATAGAAGCCAGCCCAATTTATAGCAGTGAAAGGTATTTTTCTTTAATGTCCATCATTCAATTTTAGCGACTCCTGATTTCTAATTTCTAGGTAGTTTTATTAATAACAATAGTCGACTTTTGTGTGGATTAAGGTTAATATGAGGAGAAGCATCTAATGTTGGTGAGCAAGTGGTGAATTCTAAGCATTTTGGAATTTTTAGTGATAGAGAAATATAAAGACTAAAATGATCTAACCCAGTCCCTTCATTTTACAGGTAGGAAGACTTAGTCAGAAAGTAAAAATGATTTACTCAAATTGAGATGGGAAGGCCAGGATTAGAATCTGTGCTTTGGTCTCAATGGGGTAGTGCCATTTTCCATGGTGTTTTATAACACATAGTGCTTCTTTTGTCATCTGATGGATCTTGATTTTTTTAAAGGGTAGAGAACTCCAAAATTTGGAAGCTCAATCCATAATCCATACAGGAAGTTCCTTAGATTCAAATACTTCTAGAACTATTGCATTTTTCTTTCTTTCTTATGAAATAGTGACTGGGGTGCCCTGACTTGATCTGACAACCTGATTTGATGACTTATATACCTAGAATATGGATATAAAAATGGAAACTACTGTTAAATTCACATAGCATATTTTTATGAGGAAGAAGTTGGGTGTAACTAAGTTTTATTTTATTTCTTATCTTTTTCCATTCATAAAAGTAATATGTACCTGCTGTCAAAAAAACCCCAAAAAACAAAAAGCAGTGTACTTCCCTTCTGTACCCTGCTTTTTCCTACCAGGGAATATCTTCTTGATTTCTTTTTTCAATGTATAGAACTTGTGCAGTGAGTATTGATTCCTGATGTAGATAATTTGAAAGGAGCAGCTGCATTTCTGCACCTAACTTACAGGTATGGTGATAAATTATTAGGTATTATCACTCTACTGGCTCTGGGTTCTGTTTATTGATTCAAAGAGAATTATAGCCATAGCTAATGTCATCGCAGTTTATTGTTCTTTTCATATAATAGACCATAACTAATTTCTAATCACTTGTATTCGTAGGTTAGCATTTCACTTTGTGTGCTTGTATGTTGGCCCAGAGATTCTGTTGCTGGCTCCTTCTAGTAACACAAAATAACGCCAAACCCCTGCACTCATGCCATCCCTAGTCTCTCCAAGGAGGGATTAAGGAGATATGCTCAAGGTAAATTTTGGTGGAAATCAGGACAAGATCATTTTACATATATAATTACTATGTTTAAGGCAAACATGAATACCAAGGAAATTCATAGAAATTACAAACAAATGGATTTTAGAAGGGGAAGAGACCTTACTTAACATTTAGCATACAGAATGGAGGCCCAGTGAGGTTCTGTGCTTTTCCAAGAATCATACGTGGCAGAACCATGACTAGAATTTCCAATGCTTATTCCAAATTTCTTGCTATTATATGAGTTTTTTTAAATTAAGGAATACTGGGGCGCCTGGGTGGCGCAGTCGGTTAAGCGTCCGACTTCAGCCAGGTCACGATCTCGCGGTCCGTGAGTTCGAGCCCCGCGTCAGGCTCTGGGCTAATGGCTCGGAGTCTGGAGCCTGTTTCCGATTCTGTGTCTCCCTCTCTCTCTGCCCCTCCCCCGTTCATGCTCTGTCTCTCTCTGTCCCAAAAATAAAAAAAAAAAAAAAAAAAAAAAAACGTTGATAAATTAAGGAATACTTACATATCAAATGCACAGATATTCGGTGTACAATTTGATGAATATTTGTATCTGTATACACTTGTATAATCATCATCTGTATAAAAATACAGAAAATTCCCAGTACCCACTAGGCTCCTTCATGCTCCTTCTCAGTTAACATCCTCCTCAACCCAAAAGTAACCACTGTTTCATCCTCTGTCACCAGAGGTGCTATGACATTGTATATGAAGTTCAGAAATAGCCTTGCTTGTTTTTGAACTTCCTATAAATGCAAGCATGCCTATTTATTATTTTTTGCCTGGTTTCTTTCATTTAACATAAGATCTACCCATACCATTGTATGGGTTGATTTTTTTCATTGCTATGTAATATTCCAATGTATAGATATAACACAATTTATCCATTGTTCCTTTGGTGAACATTTGGTGTTTCCAGTTTGGGGCTATTATGGATAAAGTTGCTAACACCATTCCTGTACATTACTATTGGTGGACATAAGCATTGATTTTTCTTGGGTAAAGAAAAATGAGTAAAGTCACTGGATCATAAAATATCTCTGTATCTCTATATTTATATGTCTTTAACAGATGCTTAATTGTTTTTCACAGTGTCTGCACCAGCAATGTATGGCTATAGTATGCACTTATGTATTATAGTTGCTTTGCATCTTTGCTAACAACTTGTATTCTCAGTCCTTTTAATTTTAGCAGGGCTACAAGTATTTTTTAAACTTAAAAGCAAAACAAAATAACAACATTTGAATTCCTTTTTGAAACAAATCCTCCCAGAGTTCCAATGTAAAACAGATAAAAACAGAGCTGTTTTGTTTGAGGCAGGTCCAATCTAGGCTGTACTGCTTTTAAGGCTGAGTCTCTGTTCTCAAAAAGAGCTAATTGGGAGATGAGGCAGAAACATACAGAATTATTCCATTAATAAGTACCAAGTTGTAAATATCTCATATTACTTGAGAGTTGTGACCATAAGGAATTCATAGCCCAGAGTCAGTCATCCTGTGTGCTTTGCTTTCCTATAAACGTTTTTATTCTGGGGAAATTGTTTAAAGTCAGTATTTTAATATTTATTTTTGTATTATTTAGTACTAAAATATGGAAAATATTTATGCAGTTTTGAAGGCTTGAAGATATCACCAGATGGTTCAGGATCATATGCAGAGATTGTTGAAGACAGTGATAAGGAAAGCCTTCACAGTTCTACCTGCCTTATTTTGTTAACTATGAAAGTTAAGCTTTCCTTTGCTTTGCTTAGGAATTTCCAGTTGTTTTCAGTTAGAGTGGTACCTCTTGCCTGCCTGGTCATTTCCAGTTACAGTAGGGGCATAGGGTAATCATCTGCTAGTATATTTAAGAGTTCCTCTATGAAAGAATTTGGTGGAAGAAAGCATTCTTTCATTCTGGGATGGTGAAGGGAGTCTTCATTAGAGACTGCTGAATATAGGATGGGCTTTTTTTTTCCTTTTTTTTTTTTTTTTTAACTGAAAATAAAAGCCAAGTAATGAGTCAGGAAGGGATGAAAACAGATTCTTTGACTGGCTGATAAGTTTAGTTCTGCATTAAGGTACAACCATAGAATTTTAGGTATACTATTTATTGTGTTTTTAGATAGTCATTTCAAGTTCAGTAGAACTAGTTTCTCCAGTGATTGATGTTGTTAACGTTGATGTTTTGAACACTGTGTTCTATTTTAATAAATTATTCACCCATACTCTTCAATTTCATATTAAATTGAGCTATCGTCTTGAATATGATGGCTCCAAAATATGATAGAGAATTCACTGATTGCTTTTATTTCTTCCAAACTAATAGAGGATAGAAAAAAAAAATGAGACATTTCTAAATGTCTTTTTGCCTTTCAAGAAATGTTTGTACAGCAAAGTAGAGGGGTATACATTTTAAGGGAAATACCTTATGCGAATTCTAATAGAATTTTCCAAGAGATTGAATATGGAGTAGGATTTTGCTGATTAGTGAATGGTATCTACTGCTGATGCCTGCTTCTCCAATATTTTGAGTAGGAAATGGAAATAAAGTTTGAGGCTATTTACATTAACTTCTCATGAATTGTGGAATTTTTGTGGAATTTCAGTAATTTCCATCTGGGAACATTCAGGAAGTTACTAGAGTATACAGCATTGTTCCTGCTTTTAAACTCATTGTACCATAAAATTGCCTGGAACAAATAAAAATCATCAATAACAATAACAAAACAATGCACCATCGTATACTTAAAGGTGACCAAAATAAAACAGTATCCTAGGATCAGTAAACAAGTTTATTAGGTCCAAAGAGCAAAGTCAGAAAACAAAACAAAGCAAAATATAATGGTAACCCTTAAACCAGAACCAAAGAACCACAGCTATAATTCAGAGACAAGTTATCTGCTTTTAGGGCAGAAAAAAAGATATGTAACTATTAAGCACAAATAGGTTAGAAGGAAAAAAAAGCAGCGGTAGGTAGAAGAGAACAAATAGGAATACAATAATTGACAGTCTCTGAATCTTCTAGTAAGTGAAGCAGAGAGAAAACTAGAAGTCAGATCCAGAACAAAGTATTAAATAACAAAAATTCAACGGAGTAAATCTTAAAGATTTAATTAGCATTATTGATCAGTTCATGAATCAGGCAGAATCCCATCTAGCAAGTAGAGGGGAATTCCAAAGGGCTACAGAAAAGGAAAGGTTTTTAAAGGTAGAAAGCAAGTGGAAAAAAGGAAATTATTAGCAAAGAATCCATTGTTATAGACAAGGTTGCCCTCCTAAGGGGAATGGAAGGGGGTCTATCATTAAATTTATAAGTTCTGACCAGGAAATTCCCATTTTGACTGGTTAAAGGTTACATTTCAGGGGGTGTGAAACTGCAGTTAGATTAGGTATTAATTCTGTTTTTTTTTTTTTTATATAAGAACCAGTTTAATTTGTTCTTTGCCTCTCTGTTGTCATCGACCTTAATTAGGTTGATTTGATATTGAACAAAAGGACCTCCACCAAACTTAACATACATAGTCTTATCACAGTTGGATGTAAGCACACAAAGATGGGCTTGGTTCCTGTCAGCTTAATGTGCTAGGTCATCATGAATTAGGGCCATCTTCAATGACTCTTGTAAGGAAGTATAAACATCCATTACACCTCCAGCAGCAATGACCCCCTCTGTAACCCTTGCATTCTGCTGACCATAACTTAGTCTTATGGCCACATATAAAAGGCTAGGGAATGTGTCTTTATTCTAAGTGACCATGTGCCCAACCAAGAGTTGGTGTTTCTTTTACCAAGGGGAATAGACTGGATATTGGATATTGCAGCTGAATCTTGAGTGCCCTCGGGCCTCTGCCTCCACACCGCTTGGCAGGTGGGGGGGGGGGGGGGCGGCGGGGACAGTGGGGAGGGAAGAGAGGTATTAAGTCTTGGTTTACTGACTTTGGAGCCTTCCTCAATCCAGTGACACCATTTTGGGCTTGTGGTTTTCTTTTTAAAACAATCAAATAAATAGGTGAGAGCAATGAAGACTGTTTTTGGAAATGGAGATACTCCTAAGTAGAATAGTTATTAAATTTAGAATATTAAATTTCTTCTTAGTGTTCAAAATGGAATTTAGTTTAGAAATTAAAATTTTTTATAATATAGGATCAATAGGGAAGGATAACAAAATGTCCACCTGAGAATTTTCTGAAATTGAAAGATGGGAAGAATATTATGAGCAAGTTAAGAGAAAGACAGGCTATGTTCATGCAAATGATGATCACTTCTATAGCATGTAAAATTAATAGCATGCAAATTAGGATTACAACTCTAGTAGCTCAGATTAAAATATCCCAGAATAATTTTGTAAATATTATTTTTTTAATTACTTTGGATTACTTATCCTTTGTGAAGGCAGTAAACCTAGCTTTATAAATCTGGTTGTGAATTGAATGTTAGCTAACAGAAATATTTTTGTAGTTGTGGAAATCGCTGTTCTTCTATTACAAATGGAAGAGATAAGTAGCTGAGAAGGGTAACTGCATAAACAATGAATGCAGATGACAGCAAAACAGGTTGCAAAAGAAAAAGAGCAGAGGAAAAATTGTATTTCAGAAAATTTTAGTGAAGAATGTGAAGAAACAGAACAAGAACGTTAATAAAGCACAGTGCATACTTTTCTTGAAGACTATCACATTTGATGGCAAAAAGCAGAAATTGGGTATTAGATCACTTATTAATTTAGATTAAGTGTCTTTTCAAAAAATAAAGATCTAAAATAACCATGGTTTTAAACAAAATAGTGGCTGTTACATAAAAGAAGGCAGACCGAGGCTGGTTTGGAAGCTCTGTAGTCATCTGGCATTTAGGCTGCTTCCAGCTTTTGGCTCTTTCAGCCCCGTGGTTCAAGTTGGAGTTCCAATCATATCATCTGTGTCCTTAAGTAGCAGAACAGGGGATACACTGGGCAAATAAGAAGGTGAATTTAATATTTTTTAAGGGCATTTCCCATGAATTTCCTTCGTTCCCTTACATTCCAGGTAGCCCCTCTCCTTGCATTCTACTGGCCATAACTGAGTCTTATGGCCACATATAAAAGGCTAGGGAATGTAGTCTTTATTCTAAGTGACCATGTGCCCAACCAAGAGCTGGTGTTTCTTTTACCAAGGGGAATAGACTGGATATTGGGATAGGCAGATAACAGTCTCTGCAATTCACTGAGTACCTACTACGTGCCAGATACAGTGTTAAGGTCTCTGTCTTAAAGGTACACATGATCAAATAGCAGATACAGATTCATAACAGTACAATGTTAAGTATTATGGGAAACTAAGAAGAGGTAATGTGTGGTGTTCAGGAAGGCCTTCCTGGAGATTGTGGTATCAAACCGAGAAATAAAGTCGTGTTTCTTGACCTTGGCACTATTCACATTTTGGGTCAGATAATTCTTTGTTGTGGGGGTTGTCCTGTACGTTGTGGGGGTTGTCCTGTACATTGTGGGATGGAGCAGCATCCCTAGTCTCTACTCAATAGATGCCAGTAGCAAAACCCCTCCCCACTTTGTGACAATCAGAAATGTTTCCAGACATTGCCAAATGCCCCCTGTGGAGGCAAAAAACGCTCCCCATCTCCCCTCCTGTTGAGAATCATTGACCTAAAGGATAAGTCAACAAATAAAGGAAAGAGCATTCAGTTTTAACTTGCAGGATAAAGTGCTCCTTTGGTGAGCCATGGCTAGAGTGCTGTAGTTGTTCCTTGACTATCTAGTGTCTTTCTCTTCCTTAGCCAAATGAGCCATCAAGAGATATTACTCCTAGAAGCAGCCTGTGTCTAATTCTAGCCCTACAGTGTCCAAAAAGAAGAGATGGGTTGGAAGGCTTCTTGTGACATGACTCCTGGCCCAACCTAGGGGCCTAGGGGCAGGCACAAAAAGACTTAGGGAACAACTGGTCCCTGTTACACCGGACCTATGGACCCTGCCCTTCCACCATACAGTGAAAGTCACATACACACAATCTCACCTGGGCCCAGAATGTTTAATAGCCTAATATAATATAACCTAATATAATTTTTAAAATACAGTAAAATAAAACAAGGCAGTAGTCACTTGGAAGTTACAATATGGACAAATTCTCAAAGAAACATCTAGGGTCGCCTGAGTGGCTCAGTCAGTTGAGCATCTGACTTTGTCTCAGGTCATGATCTCACAGTTCATAGGTTTGAGCCCCACATTGGGCTCGGTGCTGACAGCTCAGAGCCTGGAGCCTACTTAAAATTCTGTGTCTCCCTCTCTCTCTGTCCCTCAAAAATAAATAAATATTACAACAGTTAAAAAAAAAAAGATGAGAAACATCTCAAACTGTGGTATTTATGAGGACTATAGGCAGTTTGGTGTTGCTAGAAAGTTCATTTTCAGGTAGGACGTAGTGGGAAACAAGGCTTGAGAGAGTTGGTAAGGATCAGGCTATGGAGGGCCTTATATTTTATGCTAAAGATCTTGAATTTTATCCTGTAGACCAGTTGCTTGCAAACTTCTCTTATTAGTGGGACACTCATTTAAAATCTCATGAGGAACCTTGGTTTCTAAAGTACCTAGAAGTGGAGTGGGTTTGTTTGAAGCAACATTTAATTCTGCTTGTATTTAACAAAACTGAAATGAAACTCATGGAATTATAAAATTTCTATTTTGTTTTTAAAAGAAAAAATTGATTACAGTGTCCTCCAGAATGTATAGAAATGATAAAAATTTGGGTATTATAATCGTTTCTAAGAACACTCAATAAGTATAAGTTTGACTTTATTAAAAAAGAAAATTCAACTGAGTAAATTTGAAGATCTAATTGGCTTTATTAAATGATTCTTCAATCAGGCAGCATCCCATCTAGCAAGGAAAGGGGAGCTCCACTGAGCTACACAAGAGGAAAGTTTTTAAGGCAGAGAGAGAGCATAAAATAAAAAGGAATTTATTTGCAAGGAATGCATTGTTTAGGCAAGGTTGCCTTCCTAAGAGGAGTGGAAGGGGTCTGTCAATAAATTCCTAGTATTGACCAGGAAATTCTGTTGACTGGATAAATGTTACATTCCTGGCAGGTTGAAACTGCAGTTAGGTTAGTTATTAAGTCTTGGTTTCCTGACTTGGGCTTTAACCTAAGTGGCCCCATTTCGCGCCTGTGGTTTTCCTTTTAACAATTATTCTGCCTCTTTTGATCAGACTCTCATCTTAACTGAGAGATATGATCAAAATTTAAGGCATTAGCACCACTCCCAGCTACTACTTTGTAGTTCTTAGCAGCTTTTGTTGATCCTTTGTGTGGCATTCACAGGTCAAAACATTTTTGCTTTATCACTACTTGCTCACCTAAAAGATAATCAAGGGCTATTTTTTATCAAGAACAACTTTGGCCAGAGTCTAAAGATACCTTTGTTGGGGAGCTATTACTTTAGTAGCAGATTCCACAACAATTTAAAAATTAAGGAGAGGGGCGCCTGGGTGGCGCAGTCGGTTAAGCGTCCGACTTCAGCCAGGTCACGATCTCGCGGTCCGTGAGTTCGAGCCCCGCGTCAGGCTCTGGGCTGATGGCTCGGAGCCTGGAGCCTGTTTCCGATTCTGTGTCTCCCTCTCTCTCTGCCCCTCCCCCGTTCATGCTCTGTCTCTCTCTGTCCCAAAAATAAATAAAAAATGTTAAAAATTAAGGAGAAGTTCCTTATCATAGCCTCATTTACTTTTATCCCTAACCAAGGAAGTAGGGACCTGCCAAAAGGAGTGAATTCTGAATCATGAAAGCCACTTTTCAACTCACAATGTGAAATCAGGGGAGTCGACCAATAAGTCTTATTTTGCTTGTGAAAAGTTAGGGCTACAGTTAGATTTTCTTCTGGCTGAAATAAAAAGTCGTTCTAACTTCCAGAGGTTAACGCCCTTAGCAGTGGTCTGAGAGATGAAAATGAGGGGATTATCTTTCCAGGCCAGTAGCAGAGTAAAGGAAAGGAAAAACAAAGGGTTTCATGTTCTGTTAAAGTAGGAAGTCTTGATCCATCATCTTGGGTGGAAGCAGTCTACCTTTGTGTCAGCTACTTCTCTTCCTTGTGATTTGATTTGGAGGTCTCCAGTGTCTGTACAGGACTAGCTGTCATGTGGAGCCTGTAGCTGTGTGATGTATACTCAAGGCTTAACACCTTCTAGTTTTGCAGAGCAGTGTCAGTGGCCAGGAGCACTGGTAAGGTTCTTTCCAGTGGGGCTCAAGAGCGGTTTTGCTCTGATGTTTCCAAAGTACCTAATCATCAGATTAAACTGTGAGCTTTCTGCACAGAGCCTGATGCGGGGCTCAAACTCACGAACTGTGAGATCATGACCTGAGCCAAAGTCGGATGCTTAACCGACTGAGCCACCCAGGCGCCCCTCCAGTAGTCTTAATTACATTTATTAGAATTCTTAATTCTTAGAAACCTTAATTTCTAGTGAAAGCTAATAAGTAAACAATTGTAAACTGTTAATACAAGCACTCTTCAGATTTGCAGATTTATGAATATATTTTATAATTTCTAGAAGCATAGGCCTTTTTCATTTTTCCAGTGCAGCACTAACACATCCAAATATCTTTTAGTTTCTCTAATAAGAAGCCCAAAGTAGTTAAGCCTGTGTTCAGTAATTAATGTGGTATTTTATTGTATTTGGAAATGATCTAGATATGTAAAGAGTTTATCATTCAGCCTAATTTAGCAAACCTTAAGGTTTTAAGGTTACCAAAAAGATTTGGGAAAACTATTTAAGTAGACATAAATGTTGCTGAAAAATTCATTTATAAGCTTTTGTCTTGCTTACGTATATTTACTTGTTTTTAATAAATATGTTTAGATTACCCACGAAAAAACTTCATTAAACATTTGACAAAGACAGCCATTATCCCAAGCTATTATTTTTTTGTTGGTAGATCTTGTAAAAGATAATATGAATTTATATGGCTAATACGAATTTATGTGGCTAATAAGCTTAGGTAGAATAAAAGTTTTATATTTAGTGTTGATAACTCTAAACATGTCTGTTTTAATTAAACTATCAGCCTGCAACTTGTTTATATAGAGAGTATTTTTTTTTCAGATTACGTGAACTTGAAAAACATTTAGGTTAGTTTCTGGTTTTTTTTGAGAGCTTTAGAATGCTCAATCCTTATAAGCACTTGTCTTCAAACCAACTAATTAGAGCCCTTCTGGGCTCTAATTCTGGATAGCAATACTATCCAGAGACAGCACAATATCTCACATTTATAACATATTTACAAACAGACAAATGCAAAGACCTTATAATTACTAATATTTGTGGAGAAGATTTTTAAAATTTATATTTGTCCCTAAATTTATCTTAAGGAGACTGCTAGAGTTTAGGAGCCCTTTTAGCAGTTTGTATTCTATTTTATTTAATTTTTTTTAGCAGTTTGTATTTTATTTTATTATTATTGTTTTTAAATGTTTATTTTTGAGACAGAGACAGAGAGAGACAGAACATAAGCAGGGGAGGGGCAGAGAGAGAGGGAGACACAGAATCCAAAGCAGGCTCTCCAGGCTCTGAGCTATCAGCACAGAGCCCAGTGCTGGGCTCGTGACAGCTTAGAGCTAGATGTGGGGCTCAAACTCATGGATTATGACCTGAGCTGCAGTCAGATGCTTAACCGAGTCACCCAGGCACCCCACCAGTTTGTATTTTAAAAAGACCTTTTCCCCTTTTTTTCCTTCCTTTAGAGTCATATGATTGTGGGCTGTGTTTATAACCCCAAGAGACCAAAGAATATTAAGTTTCTCCAAGATGGACTTTGCTTTCCTAAGGCCAAAAATTTATAAGGCTTTTGAGATAAATAAGGAAAATTTGGGGATTGGTAAAGAAATAGATTAATTTTGAGTTGCTTCTGGGGCTGACTTTTGTTTTGTAAGCTTTGTAAGATTTGGACATTTGCTTTCAGTTCCTCAAAGACTTGGGTTGTAACTTAGATGACATCATAGATTGATCCACCTATCCAACTACATTACCCTTAATTTGTTTCTTTCCCTTTGGGTTCAGAGTTTTTAATTTTAAATATTTCTGTCAGTATTAAATAACCCCTCTTGGGTGTAAGATGGGCCCCAAAGAGGGTAAAGGATGTTACCTTCCCCAAATCCAGAGTCGCTGCCAAAGATAGCCAAAAGAAAGAACCAACAACTTATATGTCCAAGGCAGGTAGAAAGCCAAGCCCAGTTGAGTAAGCAAGAAGACAGTAGCTATCCCTGAGAGAGAAAGATCAATCAACAATGGGTTTGGATTTGGAAAGGAAGGGATAATATGAAACTCTGTTTCCCTCTTACAACTGGGCATTACTGATAGATTCAGAAGAACTGATTCTGATAAGAATTTTCACCCTTCCCTGGTTTCTGTCAGTTTTTCTAGGATACCCTCTGCAGACTCTGGTATCTACCAGAGTTTCCTCTTGTCTGTTTAAAGAAATAATATAGCAGTTTACCGGAAAATTCCTCAGTTTCATTGACTCTGGGAGGGGGTCTAAATGGGGTCCCTCCTTTGAAGGTGGGGTTGTCTGTAAGGCCATTAATTTGGAAGACTTTTGTTTACGGTTATGTAGTCTTTTCAGAGTGGAAAACAATTCAGACAGGATTAGTGGATAGACTACTCAAAGGAGGAATAAGAGGAGCAATGGGAGTTATAGGCTTGTTTTAGGTCCCTTTTACATTAATTTTTCTCTAGGCTTTTGCAATGAATTTTTCAATGAAACTACTTTGGAATTTTGGAACCTTTTGGAGGCCTCTGCTTGCCCGTTAAAATAGGTGTCCCATTCTGAATGCTTAATTTGGGAACCCTTTCAAGTGCACTTTTTTTTTTAAGTTTATTTATTTTGAGAGAGAGGAAGAGGAAGGGAGAACATGAGTGGGGGAAGGGCAGAAAGAGAATCCCTAGCAGGCTTTTCACTGTCAGCACAGGGCCTGACACTGTGGGCCTCAAATTCATGAACCACGAGATCATGACTTGAGCTGAAACCAAGAGTCAGATGCTCAACCGACTGAGCCACCCAAGCACCCTTCACGTGCACTTCTTAGGTGATCTTATCTAGTTGGAACGTTCCCCATCATGACCACTGTAATTCTAGGTTGTTTGACTAAAATTTTGCCATTTCTGTATATATTCAGTGCACCTAGCACCATAGTTTTTGGACATAAAATAAGCAAGTGTGCCAGAGGTGGTACACTTGACTCTAGAATTTAAGGATTTCATTAGCTAAGTCTTTACATAAAACCAGACAAACAAATGTGCACCTTAACACACCAGTGGTAACCAGAGGATTACCTTGGGCTGGCCAAGAGAAGATCTTGTGTACCACGAGTACTAAACCAGTAGACTAAACCAGCATATTCTAGTAAATGGGGATTTCAGACTGGAACTGGGGAAGGGATTCCAGCGTGAAATTGTGGACTGGGCTATGGACAAGGGCTAAGGACTGGTGCTCTGTTAGAGCCCCATGTCAGTCTAGGCTGACCAGTTAACCGTGGACTGGAAAGCCAATTAGATCGGTAGCTTGACTGCAAAAAGAGTAGAACTCCAACCATGAAGGACTTACCAATGGCCCTCAGAAATGGCAGGAAAGACCGTGAGCTCAAAAGAGTTCGCAGGATACCGTGCCAGTGTTTTTTGTTGTTACTGAATGCCATTGGAAGTTTGCTTTGCATCCCACTGCTGCCATCAAATATGTTAAAAAACAAGATTCAGCTGAGTAAATTTGAAGATATTACTGGCTTTTAAAAATGATTCATGAGTCAGGCAGCATCCCATCTAGCAAGTAGAGGAGAGCTCCACTGAGCTACACCAGAGGGAGGTTTTTAAAGGCAGAGAGAGGGCATTAAAAAAAGAAGAAAGGCATTTATTAACAAGGAATGCATTGTTTAAGCAAGGTTGCCTTCTTAAGGGTAGTGGAAAGGGTCTTTCAGCACATTCCTAGAATTGGCCCAGAAATTCTGTGTTGACTGGTTAAAGGTTACATTCCTGACAGGTTGAAACTGCAATAGATTAAAGTCTTGGTTTGACACCATTTTGGGGCTTTGTTTTTCTTAACAACTTTTTAGGGTATAAAACATAGAGGATCCCTCTATCATAAAATTAAAAAAAATTTTTTTTTAATGTATGCCTGTTTGGGAATGTATTTTCAGATGAAGCATAGGTTAGGGGTGCCTGGGCAGCTCAGTCGGTTTAGCGTCCGACTCCTGATTTCAGTTCTGGTCATGATCTCACAGTTTCGTGAGTTTGAGCCCCACATGGTTTCTGCACTGACAGCTCAGAGTCTGCTTGAGATTCTCCCTCTTTCTCTGCCCCTACCCTGCTTGTACTGTCTCTGTCTCAAAAGAAAGAGAGAGAGAGAGACAGAAACAGAGAGAGGGAAAGAAAGAAAGAAAGAAAGAAAGAAAGAAAGAAAGAAAGAAAGAAAGAAAGAAAGAAAGAAAGAAAGAAAGAGAAAAAAGGAAGGAAGGAAGGAAGGAAGGAAGGAAGGAAGGAAGGAAGGAAGGAAGGAAGGAAGGAAAAAGAAAGAAAGAAAAATGAAGCATAGGGCAAATTTGATGTGTAAATAGAGTAACCTATGAAATTGACTGTTGTCAAAGAAAAATAAGGCATATTGTAGGTATTACAACTAGTGCCTATTCAGATATTATTGTCTTCTACCTTTTCTGAATTCAGAACAGCGTGATCCTCTGCCTCTTTTAAATTACCTGACTGATGAGGGATAATTTCATTATTTTTGAAAACATCATTACATGCCATCATTGCTCAAAATCATCAAATGTCAGCCCTATATTAGAATCACTTAAAGGACCTTTGAAAAGACCCAGAGTTTCTGATTCAGATCTGTGATAAGTCCAAGAATTTGCGTTTGTAACAGGTTCTTAGGTAATGCTGATGTCCTGGTCTGGAGATTTCACTTTGAGAACCACTGCCTCAAAATTGTTCTATGTCTTATGTTGGCTTCATATGCAGACTATGACTTTTTTACCCCTTACCCTCTGGGCCCCCACTACACTGAAATAATTGTATCTACTCAAATATACCATACTGCTCATTGTATTGTTCCTTCTGCCTGTAGTACCTTCCTCACACTTCTTCATCTGAGCGACGCAAGTTGCATTGCAGCATTCAGCTCAGATCTGTCTTTCCTAAGGGTCTCTCTGAGATCTCCCTCTGTCCAGTGAACTTCCTGTGTCTTCAGGAAATGCCTTGGCGAATGGAAGAGTTCAGACTTTGAAGCTGATTAGATTCGTGTTTAAAACCTTTCACTGATACTAACTGGCTTTATAACATCCGATACACTACTGTTCTTCTCTGTGTCTCTGTTTTTTAAACTATAAAATGGAGAAGATGATGATGATAATGATGATATCATCCAAAATTTACTGAATATCTGTTGTGTGCTAGGCACTTTGTTAAGTTCTTTACATGCATTACTTCACTGATGTTTCATATTTATCCTTTCATACTTACCCATAGGTACTTTCAAAACCATTTTATAAATAAAGGACTATGTCTCTCAGAGAGGTTGAGGAGCTTTTTCTCACTCACAGTTGAAAACAGGTAAGCTAGGGCATGGACCAAGTCTTTCTGTCTTCAGGAACGGTACTCTTAATCTCTATGTTATATTTAGTTTACAGGGCTTTTGAGTAGTAAATAAATAATGAGTGTCAAAGTGGCTAGTCACAGGCTTTTGAGTCAGATGAACAGAGATTTAAATTCCAGCTCAATCCTTTATTAGTTGTAATAATAAACCCTGGATGAGTTTCTTGATTTTTCCAGTTCTTAGTTACCTCATCCTCCCCCTTTCCTTATCCTAGAAATAGAGATGGTAATAATATCCAATTGGGATGGTAATAATACCCACTTCATAGGGTTGTTGTGAGGATTAAATTAGAATGACTATTAACATTTAGCCCAGGGACGCCTGGATGTCTCGGTCTACTTGGGCTCAGGTCATGATCTCACGATTCATGGGTTCAGGCTTCACATCAGGTTCCCTGCTGACAACTCAGAGCCTGCTTCAGATTCTGTCTCCTCTCTCTACCCCTCCCCCACTTGCTCTGTCTTCTCCATCTCAAAAGTAAATAAACATTAAAAAATTTTAATAAAATAAAATTACTATCAAGCCTCTAGCATAGAACCTGGCATAAATGGTCCTTATTATTAGAATATTATTTTTATAATATTATACATTACATATGTATAATAATCTAATAATAACTTGTGCTCTCTTAGAAAAAAAAAAACAACTGGGAAACTAGCACAGTCAAGTGCGTAATGGACTTTTGTTAATGTTATCACACATTCTCCTGTAGGCTTGTTTAGGGTAGAGATAGTCTTAACTCATGAAATGTTTGTCTAACAGAACAAATTGGACACCTGATTTGAACAACCCTAGTGGGGAAACTGACATGGCAGGTGGGGAGTTTTAGCATTACAATAGCAGTATTTGAAACTACTTGTAGATGTCTGATCTTTCCTTGTCATATTTTTCCTGTTTTTGTTTGTTTAGTTTGCCTGTTTATGAACTTTACATAAATGGGATCATAGTCTGTTTTCTTCTTTCTTGCATGTGCCTTTCCTTCTTTCCTTCCTTCCAGTCCTCCCTGTCTTCTTTTTCTTAACATTATCTTGAGATTTATTTTTAGATGTATAGCTATCATCAGTTTGGTTTTATTGCCACAATACTATTCTGTGATATAGCTTACTTATACGTTTATGCTATTGATGAACATTTGGGTTGTTTTTGGTTTGGAGCTACGTACATTTTTTAAGGTGTCTCCTTTCAAGAGCTTCTCAAAAAATAAACACTTAGGAATAGAGTTGGTAGAATCATGGAGGATATGATGTTCAACTTCACACAGTAATGCCAGATTTTTTTCTAGGGAGTTTGCAGTGGTTTACACTGCCACTGTCATAGTATAAAAATTCCCAAGGATCTGTATCTGTAAGTCTGGCTTTTTTTTTTAAGTTAATATTTTATGTTTATCTTTCATTTACATACATGTATGTAGTTTTAAACTTACATGTACATCTGCACCAAATATTTAGGTAGTAAAATTAGGATCTTTTGGTGCACAGAAATACAATGCATTTTACAACCATCTTATTTAATTATGTAGGGCAGCCTGGTTTTTTAATTTTCTGATTGGGTAAAAGTAAATGGTGCCTTACTGTGATTTTAATTGCTAATTCTCTGATTAAGGGAATTTGAGTACCATATATGTGTATGTGTGTGTTTAATTTTAATTCCAGTAGAGTTAATATACAGTGTTGTATTAGATTGGGTATACAATATAGTGATTCAATAATTCCATACTTCATCCAGTGCTCATCATAAGTGGACTCTTAATCCCTTTCACCTATTTCACCCATCCCCCCCACCCCCCACCCAACTTCCCTCTGGCAACCATCAGTTTGTCCTCTACAGTTAAGAGTCTATTTTATGGGGTACCTGGATGGCTCAGTCAGTTGAGTGTCTAACTCTTGATTTTGGCTTGGATCGTGATCCCATGATCCCTGAGCATGGAGCCTGCTTAGATTCATATTCTCTCTCTCTCTTTCCCCTCCTCTGACCATCTAGCCTGCTTGCTCTCTCATTCCCTCTCAAATTGAAAAAAAAAAAAAAAAAAAAAAGAGTCTGTGTTTTGGTTTTTCCCTTTTTTCCTTTGCTTGTTTTGTTTCTTAAATTCCACATATGAGTAGAATCATATGGTGCTTGTCTTTCTCTGACTGAATGACTTCACTTAGCATTATAGCCTCTAGATCCATCCATGCTGTTGAAGATGGCAAGATATTTTTTTATGGCTCAGTAATAATATTCCATTGTATATATATTCTACATCTTTTTTATCCATTCATCTATTGATGGACACTTGGGCTGCTTCCATAATTTGGCTATTATAAATAATGCTGCAATAAACATAGGGGTGCATATATCTTTTTGAATTATTGTTTTGTATTCTTTGGGTAAATACCCAGTAGTGGAACTCCTGGATCATATGGTAAGTCTATTTTCAATTTTTTGATGAACCTCCATATGCTTTTCCACAGTGGCTGCATTAGTTTGCATTCTCCACATCATCAACAACAGTTGTTGTTTCTTGTGTTTTTGATTTTAGCCATTTTGACAGGTGTGAGGTGATATCTCATTGTGGTTTTGATCTACACTTCCCTGATGATGAGTGATATTGAGAATCTTTTCATGTGTCTGTTGGCCATCTGTATGTCTTCTTTGGAGAAATGTCTGTACAAATCTTCTGCCCAGTTATTAATTGGATTATTTGGTTTTTGGGTATTGAGTTGTATAAATTCTTTATATATTTTGAATACTAACCCTTTATCAGATGTGTCATTTGCTAATATCTTCTCCCATTCTGTAGGTTGCCTGTTAGTTTTGTTGATTATTTCCTTCACTGTGCAGAAGCTTTTTATTTTGAAGTACTCCCAATAGTTTGTTTTTGTTTTCTTGCCTTGAGACATATCTAGAAATATGTTACTTTGGCCAATGTCAGAGAAATTATTGCCTGTGCTCTTTTCTAGGATTTTTATGGTTTCAGGTCTCACATTTAGGTCTTTAATCCATTTTGAGTTTACTTTTGTGTATGGTGTGAGAAAGTGGTCCAGTTTCATTCTTTTACATGTAGCTGTCCAGTTTTCACAGCACCATTTGTTGAAGAGATGTCTTTCTCCCATTGCATATTCTTTCCTGCTTTGTTGAAGATTATTTGACCATATAACTGTGGGTTTATTCTGGGTTCTATTCTGTTCCATTGATGTATATGTCTCTTTCAGAGCCAGTACCATACTGTTTTTTTTTTTTAATTTTTTTTAATCTTTATTTTTGAGAGAGAGAGAGAGAGTGTGTGTGTGTGAATGGGAGAGGGGCAGAGAGAGAGGGAGACACAGAATCTGAAGCAGGCTCCAGGCTCTGAGCTGTCAGCACAGAGCCCGACGTGGGGCCCGAACTCTTGAACCGTGAGATCATGACCTCAGCTGAAGTCGGATGCCCAACCGACTGCGCCACCCAGGCGCCCCGCCAGTACCGTACTGATTTAATTACAACAGTTTTGTAATACAACCTGAAGTCTAGAATTGTGATGCCTCTAGCTTTGTTCTTTCTCAAGATTGCTTTGGCTATTTGGGGTCCTTTGTGATTCCATACAAATTTAGAATTGTTTGTTCTAGTTCTGTGAAAAATGCTGTTGGTGTTTTGATAGGGATTGCATTAAATCTACAGACTGCTTTGGGTAGTCATTGTCATTTTAACAATATCTGTTCTTCTAATCCAAAAGCATGGAATGTCTTTCCATTTCTTTGTGTCACCTTCAGTTTATTCATCAGTGTTTTATAGTTTTCAGAGTACAGGTCTTTCACCTCCTTGGTTAAGTTTATTCCTAGGTATTTTATTATTTGGAGTGAATGGGATTGTTTTCTTCATTTTTCTTCCTACTACTTTATTATTAGTGCATAGAAATACAATGGATTTCTGTATATTGGTTTTGAATCCTGAGACCTTACTGAATTCATTTATCAGTTCTAGTAGTTTTTGGTAAAGTCTTTAGGGTTTTCTAGATATAGTATCATGTCATGTGCAAATAGTGAAAGTTCTTTTTCTTTCTTACAAATTTGTATACCTTCTATTTCTTTTTCTTGTCTGATTGCTGCAGCTAGGACTTCCAGTACTGTGTTGACTAAAAGTGGTGAGAGTGGACATCTTTGTCTTGTTCCTGATTTTAGGGGAAAAGCTCTCAGTTTTGCACCACTGAGTATGATGTTAGCTGTAATTTTTTCACATGTGGCCTTTATTATGTTGAGTTATGTTCCCTCTAAACCCAATTTGTTGAATTTTTTTTATCATGAATGTATGTTGTACTTTGTCAAATGCTTTTTCTGCATCTGTTGAAATGATTGTATGGTTTTTATTCTTTCTCTTATTGATGTGACATATCATGTTGATTGACTTGTGGATATTGAACCACACTTGCATCCCTGCAAGAGCACCTTATATTTTCAGTGGCCATTTGTGGTTCTGTTTTGTGAAATGCCTGTTTATGATCCTTGCCCATTTTCAGAAGGGTAAGTTTCGTTGTTTTCTTTGTGACAGCCTTTATCTGATATATATGTTGCAAACTCCTTGTCCCAGTAGCTTGTCTTTTGACTTTGTTTATAATCTCTTTTGATGAATGTAGATTTTAAAGTTGTTGCATTTATCAATCTGTTCTTTCATGGTTTGAACCTTTCTGTGTTTTGTAGTGAAATTCTTCCTCACTGTAAGGTCATAGAAATAGTCTAACATATTTTTCTAAAACTGAACAATTTTTTTCTTTCACATTAATTAGCCTGGAATTTATTATTCAACATGGGATTTCTTTTGTGTGTGTAAGATACAGATCCATTTTTAATTTATTTCCATACAGATGACGAGTTTTCTAGAAAGTTGTTGTTCTAGTGATGTGTGGTACCAAGCTAGTTTAATATTGTGTTTACATGTATGTATTATTCTGTTAGTGAGATCTCTTCAATATTACTCTGTTTTAATTATTATTGTTTCTCAAAAATGTCTTAGGGCAAGCCCCCTGCTTCATTCTTGTTCTCTCGGAAGGTCTTGACTATTTTTAGCCCTTTTTCCTCCATATTAATCATACCTAAATTTACACTGAATCTGTAGATAGACCCATAGCCATCATTATATTAATTAAGCCTTCCTATCCATGACACAGCATGATTCTCCATTTATTTAGGTTTTTGGCATCTTTTGATGGTATATTATAATGTTCTTCATAAAAGTCTTGTATTTCTTTTGATTAATTTATGATTAAGTGCCTTTTTTCTTGTTAATGTAAATGTGTTTTTAAATTTCTGTTAGTTGCTCTTGTATAGAAATTCAAATGGCTTTTATATACTTACATCCTGAAGTTTTCCTAATGTCTTATGTGTTTTATGTGCCTGTGCTAGGACTTCCTATAGTAACAAGCAACCTGTTTTATTTTTATTTTTTTTCAATATATGAAATTTATTGTCAAATTGGTTTCCATACAACACCCAGTGTTCATCCCAAAAGGTGCCCTCCTCAATACCCATCACCCACCCTCCCCTCCCTCCCACCCCCCATCAACCCTCAATTTATTCTCAGTTTTTAAGAGTCTCTTATGCTTTGGCTCTCTCCCACTCTAACCTCTTTTTTTTTTTTTTCCTTCCCCTCCCCCATGGGTTTCTGTTAAATTTCTCAGGATCCACATAAGAGTGAAAACATATGGTATCTGTCTTTCTCTGTATGGCTTATTTCACTTAGCATCACACTCTCCAGTTCCATCCACGTTGCTACAAAGGGCTATATTTCATTCTTTCTCATTGCCACGTAGTACTCCATTGTGTATATAAACCACAATTTCTTTATCCATTCAGTTGATGGACATTTAGGATCTTTCCATAATTTGGCTATTGTTGAGAGTGCTGCTATAAACATTGGGGTACAAGTGCCCCTATGCATCAGTACTCCTGTATCCCTTGGGTAAATTCCTAGCAGTGCTATTGCTGGGTCATAGGGTAGATCTATTTTTAATTTTTTGAGGAACCTCCACACTGTTTTCCAGAGTGGCTGCACCAATTTGCATTCCCACCAACAGTGCAAGAGGGTTCCCGTTTCTTCACATCCTCGCCAGCATCTATAGTCTCCTGATTTGTTCATTTTGGCCACTCTGACTGGCGTGAGGTGATATCTGAGTGTGGTTTTGATTTGTATTTCCCTGATGAGGAGCAGCGTTGAGCATCTTTTCATGTGCCTGTTGGCCATCCAGATGTCTTCTTTAGAGAAGTGTCTATTCATGTTTTCTGCCCATTTCTTCACTGGATTGTTTGTTTTTCGGGTGTGGAGTTTGGTGAGCTCTTTATAGATTTTGGAAACTAGCCCTTTGTCCAATATGTCATTTGCAAATATCTTTTCCCATTCCGTTGGTTGCCTTTTAGTTTTGTTGGTTGTTTCCTTTGCTGTGTAGAAACTTTTTATCTTCATAAGGTTCCAGTAGTTTATTTTTGACAAGCAACCTGTTTTAAAACAGTGGTTGTTGACTTAGGCCAATTTGCTCCCCTGGGGGATGTTTGGCAGTGTCTGAAATATTTTTGGTTGTTACAGTAGTTGGGTGGTGGCACTATTGGTATCTAATGGCCAGAGCTTGGGATGCCACTAAATATCCCACAGTGCACAGGAAAACCCCCACAACAAAGAATTTATCAATTTGAAAATGTCAGTAATGCCAAGGTTGAGAAACCTTAAGATAATTTTTTTTATTGTGAAAAATTTCAAATACAAAAGTCAAATGGTGTACAGAACCCTCATGATCACCAACAATTATCAACACTCTTTGTTTCCCTACTTCTGAATTGTTTTAAAGCAAATCCAAGTTAGCATATCATTCCATCTTTTATGTAAGACTGACACACTCCCTACTGTGCTAAAGAGCTCAGTTTCATTCCATCTTTTTTTTTGTAATAATCATTTATTTCGTTAAGAAATATCAACAGTTTTAAATCAGACATATACAAAAACACATCCTGAATGTAATCTGCCTTAACTTTTTTCCCCTAATATAATAAAGTACTTTATGTTATGTTACTAGTTCCTGTGAAGACATAGTCAATGAGTAAAATGGTTAAGATTTTGGTTTCTTAGATAGTCCTGGGTTTGAATGCCAGCTCTGCCACTTAACAAGACGTTTTGAACCTAGAAAAGTCACTTTGAGTCTTGCTTTATTTCTCATTTGAAAGGTTGCATTTACAAAAGAAAATGTAGAGCCATTCTTTTTTTTTTTTTTTTTTTTTTTTTTTTCTCAACATTTTTTATTTATTTTTGGGACAGAGAGAGACAGAGCATGAACGGGGGAGGGGCAGAGAGAGAGGGAGACACAGAATCGGAAACAGGCTCCAGGCTCCGAGCCATCAGCCCAGAGCCTGACGCGGGGCTCGAACTCACGGACCGCGAGATCGTGACCTGGCTGAAGTCGGACGCTTAACCGACTGCGCCACCCAGGCGCCCCAAGCCATTCTTGTAAAGAATAGAGATGAACAGCCAGAGGAAGTAGTACATAGGGCAGTGGGGTCCCGAAGGGTCTCAAGGACAGGAATTTCTGGCCCCATGAAACTGGGGTGTTCCACCTTCCAGCAGGTAGATATGTTCAGCACCCTGGAAGCTCCTCAAAGTGTAGTGATTTCAACAGCAAATATTGGGGCGCCTGGGTGGCTCAGTCAGTTAAGCGTCCTGACTTCAGCTCAGGTCATGATCTCACGGCTTGTGAGTTGAAGCCCTGCATCGGGCTCTGTGCTGAAGCCCTGCTTCAGATTCTGTGTTTCCCTCTCTCTGTCCCTTCCCCGCTAGTGCTGTCTCTCACTCAAAAATAAATAAATATTTTAAAAAATTAATAAAACAGCAAAAATTTGTTATATCATAGTTTCTATGGGTCTGGAACATAGGCGTGGTTTAGCTGAGTCTTCTGGCTTAGAATCTCTCACAAGGTTGCAATCAAGGAATTATTCTACATTCAAGTTTTTAAATTATTTTTGCAGTGAAGGCTATAGTTATGGATTTATTCTGTGTGGTAAGGATCTATTTTCCAGCTCATGTGGTTTATGGCAAAATTAATTTCTCCATAGGTTTTGAATGGAGCCCCTCACTTCCTTGCCATAAAGCTGTACAGTTACAACATGGTGGCTGATTTCTTCAGGCCAGCCAAATGAGAAGAGCCAGGGAGAGTGAGCAAGAGGGAAGTCATATCTTTTATTAACCTAATCTCAGAAGTGACATCCTATTACTTTGGCCTTAAGTACTAGAAGCAGGTCCCTAGTTCCAGCCATAAGCAAGGGGAGGATTAAAGGAATACCAGGAGGTGGGAATCTCAATAGCTCATCAGTCTGCCCTCTAGCTGCCAATGTCTTATTTCCCTTGCATATGCAAAATACACCTCCACCTCCCAGGCACCAAAAGTTTCATCGCCTTATAAGCTCCAAGTCCAACATCTTGCTGTCTAAATCAAGTCTAGTTGTATATGAGGTTCCTGGGTATAATTTGTTAAATATGGGTCCTTGAGTACAGTTGCTCTCAATCTGAAGATCTATGACACTAAAGATACAGTTATGCCTCCTGGCAGTGTGCTGTGGTGGAACAAGCATAGGATCATAGACATTCCAGTTGAAAATGGGGGGAAATAGGAAGAAGAAAGAGGTTTTACTTGTCCATATCAATTCTGAAATCCGTCTGTAAAAATGTAAGACATTCTTTGATAAGGTCTCCATCAAGTAGAAACAATTCTAGGAATTCTTCTCCATGTCTATCTGCCTCCTCTGGGCTCTTGAGTGATCCTTCCTTTGTCATGAAAGATCGCACATGTTTTATAACTATGTGGTTTTATTAGTCTACTTCCTTTTTATTTATTTATTTATTATTTTTTTACTTAAAAAAAAAAGTTTAATTTTGAGATAGAGCACGAGCAGGAAGGGACAGAAAAAGAGTGAGACACAGAATCAGAAGCAGGCTGCAGGCTCTGAGCTGTCAGCACAGAGCCCGACGTCAGGCTCAAACTCACAAGCTGTGAGATCATGACCTGAGTCGAAGTCAGAAGCTTAACCGACCAAGCCACTCAGGCACCCCATTATTAGTCTACTTCCTGCCAGAAGAACTTTGGAAATCCACTGCTTCTTTTCCTTTTGTATGATTTGTCTTTCAGTCCAAGTTGGCAGTATTTGTGCTGACAAACTTTTCTCAAAAACTTTATGGTTCTCTATAAATCTCATTGGGGTTCATTTTATTGGATAATAGTTATACCTACAGATTTCTTTGGGATAAACACTTCTTTGCTTTGGGCTCCTGCTGACATGGCTAAGGGATAATGTGCTTACACTTCTTAGAGACCTTATTGTTCATTTGGGAGGGCCCGTGAGACACGGCCTTAATATGTTTAAAGAATTCTTTTTGTGACTGAGTTATTGGAAGCAGCCTGCCACAGAGGTTCCATTTTATGTAATCAGAGTACTCATGTGACTTTTTTATCCTTTAAGGTACTAATGGCAGTAAGTTACATTAGTAGATTTCTAATGTTGATTTAACCTTGAATTTCTGGGGGGAAAAAAACACCTCCCAAATTGGTCATGATTTATCAACTGATAATTAGTACTGGATTTGATATGTAATTTTTGTTTTAGGATTCTTTTTTTTTTCCCTGAGAGAGAGAGGGCACAAGTGAGCAAGGGGCAGAGAGAAGGAGAGAGAGAGAGAGAGAGAAGCCCAGGAGGGGCAGAGAGAGGGAGAAAGAGAAGTGGGGCTCACCTGAAGCGGAACACGAGCTCACCTGAGGCAGGGCTCAAACTCACAAACTGTGAGATCATGACCTGAGCTGAAGTCAGATGCTTAACCAACTGAGCCGCCCAGGTGCCCCTGTTTTAGGATTCTTAAAAAATGTTTCCATGTGTATTTTATGCTGATTTTTCCCCAGTTTTATTGAGAAATAATTGACATAAATCACTATATATAAATTTAAAGTGTACAGCATGATCATTTGATTTATATACGTTGTGAAATGATTACTGTAATAGTTTCAGCTAGTATCTTCATGCAGATACAATAAAAAGAAAAGAAAGAAGAAAGGAAAAAAAAGTATTTTTTTTCCTTGTAATGAGACTCTTGGGATTTACTCTTTTATCATCTTTATTGGTTTACATTTTTATATCTATTTCATGAGTGGTAATGACCTATAATTTTAATTTTCAGACAATCTATATCTGGTTTTATTATGTAGTTGTACTAGCCTTACAAATTATTTGCAGAGTGTCTCCTCCTATTCTGTGCATCTTTTGATTATCTTTTCCCTCAATATTGGATTTTTCTTGGTTCTCTGTATTTCAGTAATATTTGGAGTTATGTTTTCAGTCTCAGATTGCTGTTAGAATTCTCTAGAAAATGATTTTTTTGTTTTTGTTTTTTGGTAGGCAATCAAGCTGGCTAGGTTCTAACCAGTTTGTCTCACTTTCTGTGAATGGTGTTTCCAGTATCAGTTTGGTTTTAAGACTTTGTTGTGCTACTTTGGGTCTTTTGCGTCCACAAACCAATTATGACTTTAGAGATTTGGTAGCAGTTTATTCCATAGTGTAATTCTCAAAGCCTTTGCGTCCTTCATTCTCTCATAGGTGTGATTTGGGATTTGTACTGATTCGTATGTACAGTTATGGGAAACTTTCTCTGGCTCTTCTCTTCCCTGGATCCTCCCTCCCCCCCCCTCCCCCAACACTCCATGGATCCCACAAGCTACTTGTCTTGTTATTCTGGCCAGAAGTATGGGTTTTTCTCAGAGCTTTACCTACCTGCACTCTCACTATGCATTTCTGCATGACCTGGTGCCACCTTTAGGGCAAAGAGGTGAGATAAAACTGTCAAAAAATAACAAGGGTGTTGCATATAGTCTTTAGACCCCAATAATCCCTTTTCTTAATTCTTTCTTGCCTGAAAGATGGGGTTTTGCTTAGTTTTTGCTATTCACATTTATGCATAGATAATATGGACTTAAGGATTTTTATTTTAGTCTAAGGATTTATTGTTTCTAAGTTTCATTTGAAAAAAAAGTCTAATTTTTGGAAGAGTTTTTATTCTGTTCAGTGTAAATTGCCGGTAATTTTCTTAGTGCTTTGGAGATATTATTCCACTGTCCTTGAGGTGCCTGGGTGGCTCAGTTGGGTTCAGGTCATCCGACTTGGGTTCAGGTCATGATCTCATGGCTTGTGAGTTCGAGCCCTGCGTCGGGCTCTGTGCTGACAGCTCAGAGCTTGGAGCCTGCTTCTGATTCTGTGTCCCTCTCTCGCTCTGCCCCTCCCTCGCTCATGCTCTGTGTCTCTAAGAATAAATGAAACATTAAAAAAAAAAATTATTCCACTGTTCTTCCAGTTGCAGTTGTTTCTCTTGAAAAATCATCTAATTGTCAGCAATTTTTTTAAATTTACATCCAAGCTAGTGTGATAATGATTGCAGGAATAGAATTTAGTGATTCATCACTTACATTTAACACCCAGTGCTCGTCCCACCAAGTGTTCTCCTTAATGCCCCTTGCCCATTTAGCCCATCCCCCCACCCCAAACCCTCCAGCAACCCTCAGTTTGCTCTCTGTATTTAAGAGTCTCTTATGGTTTGGGGCGCCTGGGTGGCGCAGTCGGTTAAGCGTCCGACTTCAGCCAGGTCACGATCTCGCGGTCCGTGAGTTCGAGCCCCGCGTCAGGCTCTGGGCTGATGGCTCGGAGCCTGGAGCCTGTTTCCGATTCTGTGTCTCCCTCTCTCTCTGCCCCTCCCCCGTTCATGCTCTGTCTCTCTCTGTCCCAAAAATAAATAAAAAACGTTGAAAAAAAAAAATTAAAAAAAAAAAAAGAGTCTCTTATGGTTTGTCTCCCTCCCTGTTTTGATATTATTTTTGCTTCCCTTCCTTTATGTTCATCTGTTTTGTATGTTAAATTCCACATATGAGTGGAGTCATATATTTGTCTTTCTCTGACTAATTTTGCTTAGCATAATACACTCTAGTTCCATCCACGTTGTTGCAAATGGCAAGATTTCATTCTTTTTGATCACTGAATAATATTCCATTGTGTACATGTACCACATCATCTTTATCCATTCATCCATTGATGGACATTTGGGCTCTTTCCATACTTTGCCTGTTGTCAGTAGCACTGCTATAAACATTGCGGTGCATGTGCCCTTCTAAACAGCACACCTATATCCTTTGGATAAATACCTAGTAGTGCAATTGCTGGGTCATAGGGTAGTTCTATTTTAATTTTTTAGGAACCTCCATACTGTTTTCCAGAGTAACTGCACCAGTTTGCATTCCCACCAACAGTGCAAGAGGGTTCCTCTTTCTCTGCATCCTTGCCAGTATCTGTCATTGCCTGAGTTGTTAATTTTAGCCATTCTGACAGGCGTGAGGTGGTATCTCATCATGGTTTTTATTTATATTTTCCTGGTGTTGAGTGATGTTGAGCATTTTTTCATGTGTCTGTTAGCCATCTGGATATCTTCTTTGGAAACATGTCTATTCATGTCTTTTGCCCATTTCTTCACTAGATTATTTGTTTTTTGGATGTTGAGTTTGATAAGTTCTTTATAAATTTTGGATACTAACCCTTTATCTGATATTTCATTTGCAAATATCTTCTCCCATCGGTTACCTTTTAGTTTTGCTGATTGTTTCCTTCACTGTACAAAAGCTTTTTATCTTGATGAGATCCTAGTAGTTCATTTTTTCTTTTGTTTCCCTTGCGCCTGGAGACATGTCAAGTAAGAACTTGCTGCAGCTGAGGTCAAAGAGTCTTTTGCCTGCTTTTTCTTCTAGGATTTTGATGGCTTCCTGTCTCATGTCTAGGTCTTTCATCCATTGTGAATTTATTTTTATGTATGGTGTAAGAAAGTGGTTCAGTTTCATTCTTCTGCATGTCACTGTCCAGTTTTCCCAGCTAGAAACTGTCTTTTTTTCATTGGATATTCTTTCCTGCTTTGCCAAAGATTAGTTGGGCATATGTTTGTGGGTCCATTTCTGGGTTCTCTATTTCTGTTCCATTGATCTATGTGTCCGTTTTTGTGTCAGTACTATGCTGTCTTGATGATTACAGCTTTGTAATACATCTTGAAGTCCAGAATTATGATGCCTCCAGCTTTGATTTTCTTTTTCAGGATTGCTTCGGCTATTTGGGATCTTGTCTGGTTCCATACAAATTGTAGGATTGTTTGTTCTAGCTCTATGAAGAATTCTGGTGTTGTTTTGATAGGGAGTGCAGCCCCTTTTTTGTTGTTGTTGTATGCCATTTCCTGACCATATTATGATCTCTTTATCTTTTGGGTTCTGTGTTTTTACTACTATATTTTGTGAGTAGGTGAGGATTTCTCTTTTGATTTATCTGGCCTGATAAAGTTCCTTTGCAAATATTGGAGGGTTTTAACTACAATTCAATTTTTTAAAAGATGAACATCTAAATTACTTCTTCTTGAGTGAGCTTTGTGTCTTTGAAGGAGTTTGTCCATTTCTTTAAGTTGTTGAATCTGTAGACATAAAACTGCTCATAATATTCTCTTATTGACATTTTCATATCTCTGGAATCTGTAGTGATCTGTAGAACCTCTCATTCCTGAAATTGATAATTTCTGCTTGGAGTTTGTTGAGATTTTTAGGTGTGTGGGTTTTATAGTTTCTATTAAGTGTGGGAAAACTTGGAAATTACTTCTCCAAAAATATGTATTTTTGTCTTTCTTCTCTCCTCTCCTTTGGAGACTCCAATTAGAAATATATAAAATTGGGTGCCTGGGTGGCTCAGTTGTTAAGCATCTGACTTTGGCTCAGGTCATGATCTTACAGTTCATGAGTTCAAGTCCCACATCAGGTGAGCTTAAGCCCCACTTCAGGCACTTCAGGTGAGCATGAGCCCAGCTTTGGGTGAACACAGGTCCCACTTTGGATGAGCCCTGCTCCTCTCTCTCTCTCTCTCTCTCTCTCTCTCCCCCTTCTCCCTTCTCCTCCCCTCCCCTCCCCTCTGCCCCTCCTGGGATTCTTCTTCTTTCTGCCCCTTGCTCACTTGTGCCCTCTCTCTCTCTCAAAAACAAAAACAAAAACAAATATATATATATATATATATATATATATATATATATATATTTATATATATATATATAAAACTGAAAAAATATATATATATTTAAATATATATATAAATATAAATATTAAATATATATTAAATATATATATTATATATATAATAATAAATATATATTAAATATATATATATATTTAAAACTGAAATTCTTCCAGAGCTCACTGATGCTCTTATAAAATTTAAAAGTAGATTTTTAAATTACTATTATTATTATTTTTGATGTTTATCCATTTACTTTTAGAGAGCACAGCCTGGGAGGGACAGAGAGAGAGGGAGACACAGAATCCAAAGCAGCCTCTAGGCTCTGGGCTGTCAGCACAGAGCCTGATGTGGAGCCTGAACCCACAAACCACGAGATCATGACCTGAGCCCAAGTTGTTCTCTTAACTGACTGAGCCACCCAGGTGCCCTGACTTTATTATTATTGTTTTTAATGTTCATTTATTTATTTTTGAGAGAGAGAAAGATAGAGCAGGAATGAGGGAGGGGCAGAGAGGGGGAGAGAGAGAATCCCAAGCAGGCTCTGTTCTGTCAGTGCAGAATCAGACACAGGGCTCAAACCCACAAACCATGAGATCATGACCCAAGCCAAAACCAAGAGTCAGCTGTTCAACTGGCTGAGCCATCCAGGTGCCTCTAGACTTTATTTTTTAGAGCAGTTTTGGGTTCACAGTAAAATTGAGCAGAAAAGTGCAGGGAGTTTCTTTATATTCTTGGCCCCCATGTATGCACAGCTTCTGCCACTATCAAAATCCCGGACCAAACTGGTACATTTGTTATAGTGGATGAGCCAATATTCATACATCATTATCATCCACAGTCCATACTTTACAGTAGGGTTCCTTCTCATTGTTCATTCTATAGATTTTGACAACTGTATACTGTCAAGTATCCACCATTACAGTATTACACAGAATAGTTTCACTGCCCTAAAATCCTCTGTGCTTCACTTTTTTATCCCTCTCTTCCCTCAGCTCTTGGCCACCACTAATCTTTTTACTGTCTCCATAGTTTTGCCTTTTCCAGAATGCTATATAGTTGGAATTATATAGTATATAGCCTTTTCAGATTGTCTGCTTTCACTTAGTAATATGCATTTAAAGTTCTTCCATATCTTTTTGTTTTAATTTTTTATTTAATGTTTATTTTGAGAGAGAGAGAGAGAGAGAGAGCGAGAGCAAGTGGGACAGGGACAGAGATTGAGGGAGAGAGAGAGAATCCCAAGCAGGCTCTGCATTGCCAGCACAGAGCCCAATGCAGGGCTCAAACCCATGAACCATGAGATAATGACCTCTGAAATCAAGAGTCGGACACATAACCAACTGAGCCACCCGGGCACCCCCCTCCATGTCTTTTCATGGCTTGACAGCTCATTTCTTTTTAGCACTGGATAGCTTAAAATTTTTAATCTATCTTTTCAAAGAAAGATTTGGTTGATTTGGTTGATTTTCTGTACTGATTTCTTGTTTTTAATTTCATTAAATTCTGCCGTAATTGCTTTGATGCTTCTTTTCTGAAATGTGTATTCGATGCCATAAACTTCCTTGTAAGCATTGTTTTCACTGCATTGCACGTATTTGGATAAGTTGTATTTTCATTTTCATTTAGTTTAAAATATTTAAAAATTATTATTTGAAATATATAAAAATATAAAAATATTTAAAAACATATTATTTAAAAGTGTGTTGTTTAATCTCCAAGTATTTTGAGTTTCCCAGCTATCTTTCTGTTATTGATTTCTGGTTTAATTCCATTGTAGTCTGTAAGAAAATACTATATGACCTCTATTCTTTTAAATCTGTTTTTATGGCCTAAATGCGATCTATCTTGGTGTATGTTCCATGTGAGCTTAAGATACATGTGTATTCTGCTGTTGTTGAGAGAAGTAATTTATAAATGTCAGGTATATCAGTTGATTGATGATGTTTTTGATTTCAGCTATATCCTTGCTGATTTTCTGTCTGGAGGATCTGCTTATTTCTGATAGAGGTGTGTTAAAGTCTCCAACTATAATAATGGACTTACCTGTTTGCACTTCTATCCTTTGTTGCCTCACGCCTTTGACTCTTGGTTGTTAGGTGCTTACACATTAAGGATTGTTAGGTCTTCTTGTAGACTTGATCCCTTTATCATTAATATAGCTACTCTGCCTTTGATTGGTGTTAATATGTTATATCTTTTTCCATCTGATTACTTCTTATCTGTATGTGTCTTCGTATTTAAAGTGGGTTTCTTGGAGCCAATATATATAGTTGGATCTTGTATTTTGATCCATTCTTATAGTAATTGTTTTTACAATAATTTTCTTTTAATTAGTGCATTTAGACCATTGATGTTCAAACTGATTTCTTTTTTTCAAATTGATTTCTGATATAGTTGGATTAATGTCTACTACAAATGTTACAGCCTTCTTTTTTTTTTTTTTAATGTTTATTTTTGAGAGAGCACGGGAGTGGGGCAGAGAGAGAGGGGACAGAGGATCTGAAGTGGGTCTGTGCTGACAACACAGGGGCTCAAATGCATGAACCAGTGAGATCATGACCTGAGCTGAGACCAAGAGGTCGACACTTAACTGACAGAGCCACCCAGGCGCCCCTAAATGTTACTGTTTTCTATTAATTGCTTTTGTTCTTTGTTCCTATTTTTGTTTTTCACTCTTTCTGCCATTTGTGGTTTAGATTGAGCATCTTATATGATTTAGTTTTTTCTCCTTTCTTAGCATTTGAGTTATACTTAAAAAAATTTTTTGTGTATGGTTGCCCTTTTGTCTGCAATATACATTTACAACTAATCCAAATCCACATTCAAGTAACACTACACCACTTCATTGGTAGTGCAAGTGCCTTATTATAACAAAATATTTGTCTTTTCTCTGTCCTTTGTATCATTGCTTTCATTCATTTCACTTATACATAAGCCACATACTCAAATACACTGATGCTATTATTATTTTGAACAAATTCTTATCTGTTAGATCATTTAAGAATAAAAAATGAAAGTTTTGAATTTACTTTCACTTATTACTTCTCTAATCCTTTTCCTTTCTTTATGTAGATCCAAGTTTCTGCCCCATTCTAAAGAACTCTTTTAACATTTCTTGCAAGGTAGGTCTTCTGGCAACAAATTCCCTTAATGTTTGTTTGTTTGTTTGTGAAAGTCTTTAATTTCCCCTTCACTTTTAAAGAATAACTTCACAGGATACAGAATTACAGGTTTGTGATTTTTTTTTTCTCTCTCTCAGCACTTTAAATATTTCATTCCACTCTGTTTGCCTGCATGGTTTCTGAAGAGAAGTTGGAGGTATTTCTTATCTTTGCTTAGGCAAGATGTTGTTTCCTCTGGCTTCTTCAAAGATTTTTTTCGTTATCTTTGGTTTTCTGCAATCTGAATATCGTATGCCTAGGTATAGTCTTTCTTTTCTTTTTCATTTTCGTTTTTTCCCCCCCCTTTTTGCATTGATTCTGCCAGATGGCCATTGATCTTCCTGGATCCATGGTTTGGTGTATATATTAATCAGGGTTTTCCAGAGAAACAGAACCAATAGGATGGTGATATGTATATTTCTATTTATATATGTAAAGAGATTTATTCTGAGGAATTGACTCATGTAATTTTGGAGGCTGAGAAGTCCCAAAATCTGCAGTTGGCAAGCTGGAGACCCAGGAGAGCAACTGATGTATTTCCAGTCTGAGTCTGAAGGCTTGTGAACCAGAAGAGCTCATGGTGTAAGTTCCAGTCTGAGGTCAGAAGTTCACTCTTACTCAGCCTTTTTGTTCTATTCAGATCTTCAATTAGTTGGATGAGAGCCACTCACATTAGGGAGGGCACTTTGCTTTACTCTATTGATTCAAATGTTAACCTCATTCAAAAACACTGTCACAGACATACCCGGAGTAATGGACTTAATGTCTGGGCATCCTATGGCCGAATCAAGTTGACACATAAAATTAACCATCGTAGTATCTGAGATTAATTTGGGGAAATTCTCAGTTATTAATGTTTCAAATATTTTTTCTATTCTTTTTTGGCTTTCTTCTCCTTGTATTCCCATTACACGCATGTTATACTTTCCACGTTTCTTGGATATTCTGTTTTATCTTTTCAGTCTTTTTTTTTCTCTCATTTCTATTCAGTTTTGGAAGTTTCTATTGACATATCTTCAAGCTCAGAGATTCTTTTCTCAGCTGTGTTCACTGCTAAAGAGCCCATCAAAGGCATTGTCCACTTCTGTTACAGTGTTTTTGACCTCTAGCATTTTTTCTTTCTTAGAATTTATATCTGTGTGCTTTATAGTATCTTCCTGTTCTTACATGTTGTCTACTTTTCCCATCAGAACCCTTAACATATTAATCCCTGGTCTGATAATTCCACCATTCCTGCCATATCCAAATCTGGTTCTGATGCTTGTTCAGTTTCTTCAAATTGGTTTTTGCCTTTTAGTATGCCTTATAATTTTTTGTTGAAAGCCATGCATGATGTGCTGGGTGATGGGAACTCTGGTGAGTAGTTCTTTAGTGATGTGGTGCTATGGTATCGGGGGAGGGGGGCATTCTGTAGTCCTAGGAGTAGGTCTCAGTCTTTTCATAAGCTGGTGCCCTTTAGCTGTGAACTTCACAGTACCTTTTAGTTTCATCCCCCCTCTGCCCCCCTTATGCTCTGTCTCCTAGGTTGGACAGGATGGCTGGAGAGGACTGGAATTGAGTATTTGCCTCTCCTTAGGTCAGTTAGGCTCTGGTAAATTAGTTTCTTTTGAGGGCAGGCCCCATTAAGAACCAAAGGCTCTGGCATATTTCTCCTGTCCCTGACAGAAGCAGGAGGGGATTTTTCTCTGATTTTTACAGTGAGAACCTGGAAGTACTCCAGATGGTAAAAACTCGCAAAAGTGTGGGGTGCCCCCTGGAATCTTTAAGTCATAAGTTTGCCTACTCTGAGCCTCTAGCAGTTTGTTATGGTTCAGGTTTTTCTGCCCCAGTACTGCTTTCCCCAGAGGCTTCTGCCTATAAGTCTGGTAAGTCATGCTTCTTGGTATCTGCCTGTCTGTCTTTCCAGTTTGGGGGCAGCAGTTTGCCTTGTGACTTGATCTAAGAAGAGTTTGTTCAGCTTTTTACTTGTTAGGATGGAAGGGGGACTTGGACTTCCAAGCTTCTTTCATGTTTGACCAGGAACTAGAAGAGCTCTTTTTATTTAAAACATTTTTTTTCCTCTGTTTCATTCTGGATGGTTTAATCGCTTTGTCTTTTAAGTTCGCTAATTTTATCGTTTGAAATCTGGGTAATCTGGGGCGCCTGGGTGGCTCAGTCATCTAAGCATCTGACTTCAGCTCTGGTCATGATCTCACAGGCATTGGGTTCTGTGCTCTCAGTGCAGATCCTGCTTTGGATCCTCTGTCCCCCTGTCTCTGCCTCTCCCTTGCTCTCTCTCTCTTCAAAAATAAATAAACGTTGAAAAAAAAAAGAAATATGTGATCTGCCATAACTATCTTGTTTATTTTTCAACTCAGAATTTTCATAATTCACAATTTGATTTGGGCCTTTTATATCTTCTGTGTTCCACTATGTGTGTTTTTGCCACACCTCCAAGCAGTTTTCCAGTTCTCAAAGGACACTGATTAAGTATCCCACAAATTTCACTCAATTCTGGCACTGTCTCTCTGGGAAGTGTCATGTCACTGGACCCACAAGACCGCTTCCTCCTCAGGTGCCAGTCGTAAGTCTACGTTGTCACCTGTGCTCCTGGCTACAAATTGGAGGTTCCCACGTTCCCCTCATTGGATCTATTAATTTGCTAGAGCCGCTCACAGAACTCAGGAAACCAGTTTACTTATTCTTTATTACAAAGGTTATTAAAGGATACAAATGACCACCCAGATGAAGAGATACATAGGGTGAGGTCTAGAAGGGTCTTGAACACAAGAGCTTCTCTTCCTGTGGAGTTTGAGGTATCCACCCTGCAGGTATATGGATGCATTCACCAACTTGGAAGCTCTCTGAACCTGTCCTTTTGGGCTGTTATGGAGACTTCATGACATAGGTGTGATTGATTAAATTATTGGCTATCAGTCTCCAGCCTCTCTCCCCTTCTAGGAGATTGAGGTGTGCAATTGAAAGTTCCAACCCTCAGATCACACGTTTGGTTCCCCTGGCGACTAGCCCCCATCCTTTGAAAACCTAGGGGCTTTCAAAAATTCACATCATTAACAGAAGGAAAGACACCGGTATTCCTCTGGTTACTTAAGAAAGTCTAAGAGTTTTAGGAGCTCTTTCACAAAATGGGTGGTGAAGACCAAACCTGTATTTCTTATAAATCACAGTGTCACACATGTCTTGTATACTTGTATAACTATTCCATGAGCATATTGCATAGCTTTTAATGTGTTTATCTGTTACTATTCTAGTATCTCTGCCAGTTTTGGTTGATTATTTTTCTTATGTGTTGTATTTTCCTGCTTCTTTGCATGCCTGATAATATTTGATTTGATGCCAGATATGGATTTTACTTTGTTGGGTGCTGGGTATTTTTGTTTTTCTATAAATATTCTTTAGGTTTATTCTGGGATGCTATTAAATTATTTGAACAGCTTGATCTTTGTATTTTAATTTTCTGATTTGTTAGTTAAGTCTGAAGAAGTACTTCGTCTAGGAGTAATTATTCCCCAGTCTTGAGTCAAAGACCTTCCTGAGTACTCTACCAATATCTGATGAAATAGGAGTTTTTCCATTTCATGTGGTGGGACCAGGTACTATTCCCAGCCCTGTGTGAGTCCTAGACGCAATTCCTTGTTATTATTTCAGATAATTCTTTCTCCTTCGCAGATCTCCAAATTCTCTCTGTGCACCTTTCTCCTCTTTGATTCTCTGCCCTTCAAACTAACCACACAGATTTTCTCTGACTTGAAACTCCCATTTCCTCAATTTGGGGAATCCACTAAGCTCCACTTGGGTTCCCCTTGTACCACAGCCTGTAAACCTCTGAAGGGAAGATCTGGGGCAATCAGAAGGCTTACCTTATTTGTTCCCCATCTCTCAGGGATCATTGCTCTTTAATTCCTGATGTCCAACATTTGAGCTGTTTTGTCATGTGTTATGTGGAGTTTTTTTAAATTGTTTCAAATAGTGTTTCCCACTGTATTATTTTAAAGCATTTTACTTATAGGTATTTTAGTATGATCCTTTAAAAGAGAAGAGCTCTTTATTTTAATCTCAAGTCTTTTATATTGCTTAGACTGATCACCTGTAGTCACCACTGTATCTCTGAGTTCATGAAATATTTATAAATTCATGTGCTAACTTGCTGTATTTCCCAGTGTATCAGTTTTGTCCTGTAACAATCATTTGATAGATCAGTGGCCACCTTTAAATTGGGGGCAACTGATAACTATCTGTTTTCTCCTTTTCCTACTTTTTTATGTTGTCCTGGTTCCAGAGGCATATAACACCTTGATTTTTTTTTTTTTTAACTAGAAAATCTCTGTGGGACTCATTCTGAATTAAGTGTTTGTCATTTTCATACATAAAAAAACCACATTTGATACATCTATTTTCCCCTAATACATATGTTGTCAAATTGGGTTCATATCCTGGCTTTACCACTTACTAACTGTGGGGCTTTGAGCCATACCTCTTTATGCTTCAATTTCTTCATCTGTAAAATGGTGATAATTTTGGTGCTTACCTCAAGTGGTTGTTGTGAGATTTTAGTGAATTAACATATGTAGAAATCTTAGGACAATGCTTCGCATATAATAAGTGCTATAAAAGTACATTAGCTATTGTTATTCATACCACTACCACTACTCCATCTATTACTAGTAGTATACATGCAGGGAGAGAACCACCTAACCTTTCTTAGATTACATATGTTGACAAAGAATAGGTGACTGTGTGTAGTCTTGTTATGCTGAGTCCTTATTGATCTCTGAGATATTGGTATCCCTGTCCACCCGATTTCCGCTTGTCCCGCTGATATGTGCTGCTGCATTCTACAGCCAGTTAAGTCATGATCTCTCCTTCTAGCTCCACCATGGTTCAGTGGTTCTCCCTGCTGCACTGGCCCCCATCTTGACTCATATTAACCGTGAGAGGTCTGGCTATCCTATTTGGACAGTAAGACCTACAGCCCTCAGCCATAGAATCTCTTTGCCTTCCCTAGGGCAAACCCCTTTCTCATAGTATTTTTGCAGTTAGTAAAATTCTGCTAAGAACCCTCCGTTCCCTGGGGCACCTGGGTGGCTTAGTTGGTTGAGTGTCCGACTCTTATTTTATTTTATGTTTTTTGAGAGTGTGCACGTACAAGCAGGGGAGGGGTGGGAGGAGGGGGGGGATATGAATATCAAGCAGGCTGTACACCTAGCCCCATGTGGGGCTCGATTTCATGATCCTGAGATCATGACCTGAGCTGAAATCAAGAGCCAGACGCTTAAACTGACTGAGCCACCCAGGTGCCCTACCTCTGCCAGTTTCTTTAAGGCATAATGGCAGGTGTGATACAGGGAAAGAGTAACCAGCTTCCTGACAAGGAAACACAGGTTGGGAAGTATTTTAAAAAACTATTATGTTATTGGGGCGCCTGGGTGGCGCAGTCGGTTAAGCGTCCGACTTCAGCCAGGCCACGATCTCGCGGTCAGTGAGTTCGAGCCCCGCGTCAGGCTCTGGGCTGATGGCTCAGAGCCTGGAGCCTGTTTCCGATTCTGTGTCTCCCTCTCTCTCTGCCCCTCCCCCGTTCATGCTATGTCTCTCTCTGTCCCAAAAATAAATAAAAAACGTTGAAAAAAAAAATTAAAAAAAAAAAACTATTATGTTATTAAATAAATTACAATTCTGGGGTAGAGGTGGGGTTGCCAATTTAGATAGAGAACAAGGAAGGTTTCTCTGAGGTAATAACATCTGAACCTTTTCAAGGCATTTTTCTAGTATTGACAAAACTAGCATCAAGAATACTTGTGAACAGGGGCGCCTGGGTGGCGCAGTCGGTTAAGCGTCCGACTTCAGCCAGGTCACGATCTCACGGTCCGTGAGTTCGAGCCCCGCGTCAGGCTCTGGGCTGACAGCTCAGAGCCTGGAGCCTGTTTCCGATTCTGTGTCACCCTCTCTCTCTGTCCCTCCCCCGTTCGTGCTCTGTCTCTCTCTGTCCCCAAAAAATAAAATAAACGTTGAAAAAAAAAATTAAAAAAAAAAAAAAGAATACTTGTGAACAGATGCAAAAGGCAGGTTCCTTCATGCCTCCTTCTTCCTCTCTTGCAGTTAGTATATTGTTTTCTACAGTACTCTCTCCTGTCCCAACTGCCCAGTTTTAGGCTAGGTCTTTGTAATACATTTATGTTTACATATGCTTATTTTTGTCAATATACTGTCTTAGGTTTCAGAAGCCAAGAAAACCTAAGGCAATTTTTGTTCAAGCCAAACTACCAGTATCAGAACTACCTGAAACACTTATTAAAATTGCAGCTTTCTGGGGGCGCCTGGGTGGCGCAGTCGGTTAAGCGTCCGACTTCAGCCAGGTCACGATCTCGCGGTCTGTGAGTTCGAGCCCCGCGTCAGGCTCTGGGCTGATGGCTCGGAGCCTGGAGCCTGTTTCCGATTCTGTGTCTCCCTCTCTCTCTGCCCCTCCCCCGTTCGTGCTCTGTCTCTCTCTGTCCCAAAAATAAATAAAAAACGTTGAAAAAAAAAAAAATTTAAAATTGCAGCTTTCTGGACTCTACTCCAGTGTCATAATTACTAACAATTTCATGTGGAAATTACTGAAATCATATTACTTGAGTGGAAACATTTTGTCTTAGTTATCCTGATAGCCACACAATAATATAAACTCTAAACAAATGTTTGAGTTATTGGGAAACTGGGGGTGATGCATTTTAAAGTGGCTTTAAAAGTTTTGTTATTTTGAGATGATGTCAGCAAAAATGGCAGAGTCAAGAAATCTGAAATTTAATATTTTTGATGTTAATTATTTTTTAATATGAAATTTATTGTCAAATTGGTTTCCATACAACACTTAGTGCTCATCCACACAGGTGCCCTCCTCAATGCCCATTACCCACCCTCCCCTCCCTTCCACCCCCTCATCAACCTTCAGTTTATTCTCAGTTTTTAAGAGTTTCCCTCTCTTTTTTTTTCCTTCACCTCCCCCATGGTCTTCTGTTAAATTTCTCAGGATCCACATAAGAATGAAAAACATATGGTATCTGTCTTTCTCTGGATGACTTATTTCACTTAGCATAACACTCTCCAGTTCCATCCACATTGCTACAAAAGGCCAGATTTCATTCTTTCTCCTTGCCAAGTAGTATTCCATTGTGTATATAAACCACAATTTCTTTATCCATTCATCAGTTGATGGACATTTAGGCTCTTTCCATAATTTGGCTACTGTTGAAAGTGCTGCTATAAACGTTGGGGTACAAGTGCCCCTATGCCTCAGCACTCCTGTATCCCTTGTGTAAATTCCTAGCAGTGCTATTGCTGGGTCATAGGGTAGATCTATATTTAATTTTCTGAGGAACCTCCACACTGTTTTCCAGAGCGGCTGCTCCAGGTTGCATTCCCACTAACAGTGCAAGAGGGTTCCTGTTTCTCCACATCTTCTCCAGCATCTATAGTCTCCTGATTTGTTCATTTTAGCCACTCTGACTGGCGTGAGGTGATATCTCGGTGTGGTTTTGATTTGTATTTCCCTGATGAGTAGTGACGTTGAGCATCTTTTCATGTGCCTGTTGCCCATCCGGATGTCTTCTTTAGAGAAGTGTCTATTCATGTGTTCTGCCCATTTCTTCACTGGATTATTTGTTTTTTGGGTGTGGAGTTTGGTGAGTTCTTTATAGACCTTGGATACTAGCCCTTTGTCTGATATATCATTTGCAAATATCTTTTCCCATTCTGTTGGTTGCCATTTAGTTTTGTTGATTGTTTCCTTTGCAGTGCAGAAGCTTTTTATCTTGATGAGGTCCCAAGTTCATTTTTGCTTTTAATTCCCTTGCCTTTGGAGATGTGTCAGGTAAGAAATTGCTGAGGCTGAGGTCAGAGAGGTTTTTCCCTGCTTTCTCCTCCAGGGTTTTGATGGTTTCCTGTCTCACATTCAGTTCCTTTATCCATTTTGAGTTTATTTTTGTGAATGGTGTAAGAAAGTGGTCTAGTTTCATTCTTCTGCATGTTGCTGTCCAGTTCTCCCAGCACCATTTGTTAAAGAGACTGTCTTTTTTCCATTGGATATTCTTTCCTGCTTTGTCAAAGATTAGTTGGCCATACTTTTGTGGGTCCAATTCTGGAGTCTCTATTCTATTCCATTGGTCTATGTGTCTGTTTTTGTGCCAATACCATGCTGTCTTGATGATTACAGCTTTGTAGTAGAGGCTAAAGTCTGGGATTGTGATGCCTCCCGCTTTGGTCTTCTTCTTCAATATTACTTTGGCTATTCGGGGTCTTTTGTGGTTCCATACAAATTTTAGGATTGCTTGTTCTAGTTTCGAGAAGAATGCTGGTGCAATTTTTATTGGGATTGCATTGAATATGTGGATTGCTTTGGGTAGTATTGACATTTTAACAATATTTATTTTTCGAATCCATGAGCATGGAATGTTTTTCCATTTCTTTGTATCTTCAATTTCCTTTATAAGCTGTCTGTAGTTTTCAGCATACAGATCTTTTACATCCTTGGTTAGGTTTATTCCTAGGTATTTTATGCTTCTTGGTGCAATTGTGAATGGGATCAGTTTCTTTATTTGTCTTTCTGTTGCTTCATTATTAGTGTATAAGAATGCAACTGATTTCTGTACATTAATTTTGTATCCTGCAACTTTGCTGAATTCATGTATCAGTTCTAGCAGACTTTTGGTGGCGTCTATCAGGTTTTCCGTGTATACTATCATGTCATCTGCAAAAAGTGAAAGCTTGACTTCATCTTTGCCAATTTTGATGCCTTTGATTTCCTTTTGTTGTCTGATTGCTGATGCTAGAACTTCCAACACAATGTTAAACAACAGCGGTGAGAGTGGACATTCCTGTCGTGTTCTGATCTCAGGAGGAAAGCTCTCAGTTTTTCCGCATTGAGTATGCTCATGGAATATAATATTCCATATTAGCTGTGGGCTTTTCATAAATAGCTTTTATGTTGTTTAAGTATGTTCCTTCTATCCCAACTTTCTTGAGGGTTTTTATTAAGAAAGGGTGCTAAATTTTGTCAAATGCTTTTCCTGCATCGATTGACAGGATCATACGGTTCTTTTCTTTTCTTTTATTAATGTGATGTATCACATTGATTGATTTGTGAATGTTGAACCAGCTCTGCAGCCCAGGAACGAATCCCACTTGATTGTGGTGAATAATTCTTTTTATATGCTGTTGAATTTGATTTGCTAGTATCTTGTTGAGAATTTTGCATCCATATTCATCAGGGATATTGGCCTGTAGTTTTCTTTTTTTTGTTGGGTCTCTGTCTGGTTTGGGAATCAAAGTAATGCTGGCTTCATAGAATGAGTCTGGAAGTTTTCCTTCCCTTTCTGTTTTTTGGAACAGCTTGAGAAGGATAGGTATTATCTCTGCTTTAAATGTCTGGTAGGATTCCCCAGGGAAGCCATCTGGTCCTGGACTCTTATTTGTTGGGAGATTTTTGATAACTGATTCAATTTCTTCACTGGTTATGGGTTGGTTCAAGTTTTCTATTTCGTCCTGTTTGAGTTTTGGAAGTCTGTGAGTGCTTAGAAATTTGTCCATTTCTTCCAGGTTGTCTAGTTTGTTGGCATATAATTTTTCATAGTATTCCCTGATAATTGCTAAATTTTTTTAATGTTTATTTTTGAGAGAGAGAGAGAGAGAGAGCATTAGTAGGGGAGGGGCAGAGAGAGAGGGAGACCCAGAATCCAAAGCAGGCTCTAGGCTCCAGCTGTCAGCACAGAGCCCGACGTGGGGCTTGAACTCATGAATCATGAGATCATGACCTGAGCCAAGTCAGGTGCTTAACCGACTGAGCCACCCAGGCACCCCAAGAAATCTGAAATTTAGCTCTTTCATTAAAAGCAACAGAAAAGGGGTGCCTGGGCGGCTTAGTCAGTTAAGCATCATCCACCTCTTGGTTTTAGCTCAGGTCACGATCTCATGGGTTGTGAGTTCAAGCCCTGTGTTCTCAGGCTCTGCACTGACAATGAGGAGCCTGCTTAAGATTTTGTCTCTGTCTCTCTACCCCTCCTCCACTCATGCTGTCTCTGTCTCTCTCAAAATAAATAAATAAACTTAGGGAAAAAACGCAAGAGAAAAACTGACAAAAACTGTTAGAATCAACTTTTCAGAACTCTGGTAATTAACCAAAGGTTTGCAACAATTTGGGGAATACTTATTCATGCAAAATAGCTGAAATTCAGTAAGAAGAGTGAGCTTGTGGCATTTCAGTATACTCTAGTCTCATTCCCCATTGTTCAGATCAGCTGAGCCTGTGTTCAGTCTCAGTGCTTGAGAGAACAGACCTGGTTCTCAAAGAATTGTAATTATTTGTTTTGCCTTGGTTGGAGGCTACCTGGAAGACTGACTCAAAACTCTTGTCTTTATTTTCCTGACTCCCAACTGGCTAAGTGTTAAAGCTACCGGGAGCAGGAAGAGCAGCATTTATCAAAAACATTTACAAGCAAATTATTTTATTACTGCTACCTGAGGCAGTGGAAAACAGGTGGGGCAAACAATACACAAAAAAAGCCTTGATTTAGGTGTCCTTGGGGCTTTGAAAATGCCAACGTGTCCTTGGGTATATAGAAAGCCATGCACTTGGGCAGGACTGTGTGTGTGCCTAGAGAAGACCTGAGAGGGCCCTGAGCTCACACCTCTGGCTCATCTTGGAGGTCTGTGGAACTAGGAAGTGAAGGCTAAGACAGAGTTGTGAACTGAGTGAGTGTTTAAGGTATACCCCCAAACCCACAGAGTACCTCTGCAATGAATGGGAGATTTTTGGGTTCTATGCGTTTAAAGAAAACTGTCCAAGCTAACAGAACAGAGATCAGTGACTATACACAGCAAAGAATATAGACTATACCTTTACAAAATTGGTTTTGAAGAGTCTCTAAGCAAACAATTACATAATAAGCATCAGTGATGAGAAACTTTGGAAGCGAGAGAATCTGATCTGCAGAATTGTTACAGTATAATATTCAATATGTTCAGTGTTCAACAAAAAATTATGAGGCATGCAAATAAACAACGGAAAAATCATCAATAGAAACTGCTCAGAAGAAGCCTGGATATTGCACTTGTAGACAAAAACTTTACATCAGCTATTTGAAATAGTTCCTTAAGGAATTAAACCATGTCTAATGAACTAAAGGAAAGTATGAGGGAGTATAATGTCACCAAGATGGCAGACTAGGAGATTCTAACCCTCACTCCCACACAAAAATAATGATAAAGTCAACTATCACAGACAAGGATAATCCTGGGGAAATGCTGGGCTACAGTTAGGGGGCTGCAGTGAACCAGAGGAGTGCAGACACTGGAGATGACTGCATAAATGGGATAAAAAGCATTCTGCCTGCATTGTCCCATCCTTCAGGTCAGCAGGGTGTTAACAAGGAATTCCCTTGGCCTTGAATTCCCCTCATTGGGAAAGAGGGAGAGTGAGGGACCTCAGCAACTCTAGTTACTGCTACGGAGGACTCCTGTGTTCTTTGCTGATGCAGACCCCAGCAGCTAGAGCTTCCTCATACCAGAAGTGCTACATCCCCTGGAAGTGGAGCTGCCAAGTACTTCCCCTTCCATCCATGAGTTAGAGCTGCCCCTCTCACTTCCTAACTCCAGTGCCCCCCATGATGGCAAACTTGAGCATAGCTTCCAGCACACACTGGTACCACTGAACACCCATCCATATGTCCAAAGGATTATGAGGCCACCATAGCTGCTCAAGTGCATCCATGTAACTAGGTGCTTGCCATAGCTGCACACATGCAACTATGGGACCAGGTGCCCTCATTTGCCCCAGAACTGGCATACCCCCACATCTGGTCTTGGAGCTGCTGTACACCTCACCCAACTGATGACTTCACATCTCCTCATAAAGGACGTCATTCCCTAGCTAGGCCATGAAGTTTGGAAGGGGTGACTGCTTCTTCAGATGCAAAGACAGTCATGCAACAGTGAACATGAAACCACCAGAAAACACAATAACCCTTTAGGCACTGGCTCCAAATAAATGGAGATCTATGAATTGCCAAAGAATTAAAAATAATTGTTTTTAAGAATGTGATGAGCTACAAGAGAATATAGATAGACAATTCAACAAAATCAGGGTAGCAGTACATGAACAAAACAAGAAGTTCAACAGAAATAACAATCACTAAAAGGAAGAGTCAAATTCCGGACCTGAAGAATATAATGTGTGAAATAATATAATAGAGGTCTTTAACATCAGACTCAATTAAGCAGAAGAAAAAATAAGTGAACTCAAAGACATATTTGAAATTACCCAGAGAAGGGAGAATAAAGAATGAGGAAGCCAAGGGATTCATGGGACACCATCATACTAAAATAAAATGTATATGTGTTATGGGGGTCCCAGAAGGAGAAGAAAGAGAGAAAGGGACAGAAAGCTTATTTAAAGACATAAAGCTGAAAATTTCCCAAATCATGCGAGGGAAATTGATAATCCAGATTCATGAAGCTCAGAAGTGTCCCATCAGGGTCAACCCAAAGAAAACTACACTGAGGCATATTACAATAAAATAATCAAAAGTCAAGGACATTGTATACCTTAAACTTATACAATGTTATATGTCAATTTCAATTAAAAAGTAAAAGGAAAAAAGATTAAAGGGTAAAGAGAACTTTGAAAGCATCAGAAGAAAAGAAAAGTGGTTCATCACTTACAAGGCACCCCCATAAGAATATCAGTGGATTTCTCAGCAGAAGCTTACCATGCCAGGAAAGGGTGGGATGATATATTGAAAATTCTGAAAGAAAAAACTGCCAACCAGGAATTCAGTGTCAGGCAAAACTAACCTTTTAAAATGAAAGAGAGATTAAGTTTTTCCCAGACAAAAACTGAGGGAGTTCATCACCATTAGACCTACCTTACAAGAAATGTTTAAGGGAGTTCTTTCAATTGAAATGAAAACAAGCTAGACAGCCATATGAAAGCATAAATCTCATGGGTAAAGGTAAATATATAGTCAAGTACAGCACCAATGTAATATTGTAATGGTGGTATATACATTACTTTTAATCATAATATAAAAGTTAAAAGATGAAAACATTAAGAACAAGTAGAATGATGTCTAGTCACAAAAGCATGTTAATTGATACACATTATTAAAAGATGCAAACTCTGGGGCACCTGGGTGGCTCAGTTGGTTAAGCGTCCAACTTCATCTCAGGTTATGATCTTATGGTTCATGAGTTCAAGCCCTGCATTGGGCTGTCTATTGTCAGCACAGAGTCTGCTTTGGATCCTCTGTCCCCCTCTCTCTCTACCCCTCCCTCCCACCCCCCCCACCTCTCAAAATAAACAATTTAAAATATTTTTTTAAAGATGCAAACTCTGACTATAAAAAAAAAGTATGCGTGAAGGGGAGTGTAGAGTTTTTGTATATGACTGAACTTCAGTTGTTGTCAACCTAAAACAGAAAATAATAGCTACAAGGTAATTTTATGGAATTCTTGTAACCACAAGAAAAAACAAAAACCTATCATAGATACTTAGAAGATAGAAAAAAACTCAAAGGAAACCATTACATAAAACCATCAAATAACAAAAGAAGACAGGAAGAGATGAAGAGGGGAACAAAACAATAGCAGAACAGCAAAAAATAGCAATAAGTTCTCACCTATCAAGAATTATAAATGGAGGCACCTGAGTGGCTCTGTCGGCCTGCAAGGGAGTCTTAATAAGAGTAACAGCTTCCTTTTCTTTAGAAACCATATATTCCTGGGTGCCTGGGTGGCTCAGTTGGTTAAGCATCCAGCTTTGGCTCAGGTCATGATCTCACATGATCTCAGGTAAATTCGAGTCCTGCATCAGGCTCTATACTGACAGCTCAGAGTCTGGGGCATGCTTCACATTCTGTGTCTCCCTCTCTCTCTATTCCTACCCCACTTGCACTCTGTCTCTCTCTTAAAAACAAATAAACATTAAAAAAATTATTTTTTAGAAAAGTTAAAGCAAAGTATGAGAACAGTGTCTTCACCAAATAGAGGATAAGAATAAAGAGATGGAACTATAATAAACCAGATGGGAATTCTGGAGTTGACAATAAATAAGATGAAAAATTCGCTCATTAGGCCCAAGAGATTTGAACTAGAAGAAGAAAGAAACTAGCAAACTTATAGATACATTAATTGCTACTATCCAATCAGAGAAACAGAAAAAAAAAAATGTATGTCTGTATACACACACACACACACAACCTGTGGATACTATCAAATGTATTAACATACACATAATGGGAATCCTACAAAGAGAAGAGATACCAAATGAGCAGAAAAAAATAAAAACATGTAACTACTCATCCAGGAAGTTCATCGAACTCCCAAGTAGGATAAAACCAAAGAGATCCACACATAGACACATCATCGTCAAACTTCAGAAGACAAAGAGAATCTTTAAAGCAGCAAGAGAAAAGGATTCATGGCCTACAAGGGATTCTTAATAAGAGTAACAGCTTCCTTTTCATTAGCAATCATGGTTTCCTGGGTGGCTCAGTCAGTTAAGCATCTGACTTTGGCTCAGGTCATGATCTCACACATTGGGCTCTCTGTTATCAGTGCAGAGCCTGCTGAAGATCCTCTGTCCCCCCCCCCCCCACCGCTTGCTCTCTCTCTCTCAAAAATAAATAAACATTTAGAAAAAAAAAGAAGAAGAAACCATGGATTCCAGAATGCATGAGATGCATATTCACAGTGTTGAAAGGCAGAACTCAACTAAGAATTCTTTATCTGCCAAAACTGCCCTTCAGAAATGAAGAAATGAGACAATCTTTGCACATAAAAAGCAAGAGAACTTGTCAGCAGTTGATCTGCCTACAACAAATGCTTCAGGATGAAATGAAAGAACACTGGACTTGAATCTATATAAAAATTAAAGAAAATGGGTAAAGTCCCATAGGTTGACTCAGCGCTGGCAAGATGGTCCTTAGAAAAAGGAAGTCTTTCAAAGATCACTTGCATCACTTCTCTCCACTTTTCAGGAGTCCTGCTGTTTTCCTTCATCCAGCATACAATTTTTTAATAGATTAATGAAGTGAGATCTTTTCACCATTCTAATTCTGCATAAAAAATAAGTAAATAAAAGAGTGGGCTTACCATTATTAGTCAATAGGAAATGCAAATTAAAACCATAGTGAGATACACCTACATATGCACCACAATGGTTAGTATTAAATGGTTGGACAATACATAGTGTTGGCAAGGATATGAAACAACTGGAATTCTTAATGTTGGTGGGAGTGTAAACTAGTATAGCCACTTGGGAAAACTACTTGTTATAGCAAATATGCTGTTGCAGGATTTTTTAACCAGAGTTTGTTGTCTCCTGCTTTGAAGAATGAAGAGGTCAACACAACTAAAATCAGCAGGCAAAACTTTATTAGAGTATAAGATCAGAAAGTAAGAACAGTATGAAAGCTCTCTTTACAGAAAAGGGGCATTCGAAAGTGAATGCCCGCAACTGTAGGCAAGGGACTTTGTTTTATGGGGTTTTCTCGGCCCTGTTCCTTCCCCCTCGTTCCTTCTCAGGTTCTACCCTTATTGGCTTGCTAATTTTAGGTGCTGGGTTGTCCATTCCTGATTGACTTGATTCCATTATGTGAGGAGTCAGACTATGGTCCTACCATTTCACATATAACGTAAGTTTTATGATTTACTTATTTTAGTTAGGTATTTTGCTTGTCAAATTCCTAAGGGGAACCTGAAGGGGAGTAGGTGATGTCTGTTACATTTTTAAGAGGAACTTTAGGCCTGAGGGAGTTTGCTCCTGGGTCAGATGCTCCCAGCAGTGTTTTAAAATATGTGTTTTTCCCCACCCAGTGACCTTAGGTCCTAACCTTTCCCTCTCTGCCTATTTTATTCTATCTTTCCCTGTCACAATGCCTGCCTACCTTCTGACCTATCAAATCTATTCCAACAGCTGGAAGCAAAACCAAATGCTTATCAATAGGAGAACAGATAATGTGGTATCTTCACGCAGTGAGCTACAGACTACTCTGCAAGAAAAAGGGCTAAGGGCAAACTGCTGATACACAAATGTTGAATCTCACAAATAGGCTTTGCATAAAAAGCTAGACACAAAAGAATATATAATTTAAGTTTCCATTTGTATAAAGTTTAAAAATCAGGTAAAACTGATCTATATAATAAGTAGAATACCATTTATCTTATGGGTACTGACTGGCGTGTCGCACAAAAGAGCCAGTTTAGAGGCTGAGAATGTTCCCTGTCTTGTTCTGGATGTTGGTTCCATGAGTATATACATAAAAATTTTAATTAAATGCTGAAAATAAGTTGCTATTCTTGAAGTTCTGTTTGTACTTTATGTTATGTGAGATAGTTTAAGATCTTGAAATATGTGTCATTACTCTGTCCGTGTTGTTCAAATCAGGGATAAATAAAACTATGTAATTAAATCACTGGAAGGAAATTCAACCACAGTTTCATTATTTATAAGTACTAAAAGTCTTTTTTTTTTTTTTTTGGTCTTCATTAAAGTATAACATGTTAAAGTAATTTACCTTTGAGGTGAAAATATAAATTTAGGTTTAATAATGAATCTGATGATTATCCTATTTGATTTTAAGCAGTGTTTAAATATTTGGTCATATATGCTATTCTTGAAATCCAGAATGGGCTAAGGGCAATTATTACCGACATTTAACTAGCTTGGTTCTGTTATTTCATGCTGGAGGACCACAGTAGAATGAACAAATAAGTGAACTTTTGAGAAATAAAGTGTCAGTGTTTTCACAACTACTTGTAGGCTGTAAAAAAGAAACGAAATCTGTTCCTTGCAAAGAATGCAAGTCTGGCCAAACACCAAGATGTTGCTGCATAGGGAAAATAAAACAACCAGAGACAAAACCACAACAGAGCTGCTTTCATCCCAGAATGTTCTAGGACCTAAAGAACTTAAGGACTGAGACATAACCAGACATAGAGGAGAGGAAGGGTAATCAAGGGAGGAGAGAGAGTCTATTTTTTTTTTTCCTGACCTTGTATTAACTGTTATTCTAAACCTAGAAATGCTGATTTCATCTGAAAAATCAGAAACAGATTTGTCCAGTTTATTCATTTATTCAACAAATATTTATTGACCTTCTGCTATGTTCCTTAGCACATTGTAAGCACTTGAGATACAGCAGCAAATGAGACACAAATCCTGCCCTTATGGAACATATATTGAGGGTGAGGGGTGGGGTAGGAATGCATTATTCCTAACACACATTATACATGTTGCAGTAAGCCTATATTAGGTAGTTACTTTTCTTCTTTAGCCATAGTTTAGTTTTCAACCCATGGAACCTCCAGTTGAATGCTATTTAAGCCCCATTACCCTTTCTAATGAGACCCTCCTTTGTTCTTAAATAATAAGATCTTCTTGCCTATGAATCAGTTGGTTTGTCTTGATAAGTGGTAAAGAATAGGGTTACAATTAGACCCAAATCATATGGGAATTTAGGACAGTGGTATCATATGCAAAACAGTGCAGTAGCCCCCACCCTTGCCTACAGTTTTGCTGGTCAACCACAGTCTAGAAGCAGATAATCCTTTTGGCATGTCATCAGAAGGTCAATTGTAGCCTGATGCTGGTTACAATGTTGTATCACTCACCTCACTTTCTCATCACATAGGCTTTTTATCATCTTGACATCATTGCAAGAAGGGTGAATACAGTACAATCTAATATTTTGAGAGAGAGACCACGTTCACATAACATATATATACATTGTAACAATTATTCTATTTTATTTTCAGTTATTTTTGAGTATATATTTCAGTATATTTTTGAGAGAGAGAGAGAGAGAGAGGCAGAGCTCCAGCAGGGGTGGAACAGAGAGAGAGGGAGACACAGAATCTGAAGCAGGCTCCAGGCTCTGAGCTGTCAGCACAGAACCTGATGTAGGTCTTGAACTCAAGAACTGTAAGTTCATGACCTGAGCCGAAGTTGGACACTTAAACGACTGAGCCACCCAGGTGCCCCCCCCCCCCAAATTTATTTTAAATAAATAAAAGGCACAGATGATTCAAAAGTTAGAATTGTTTCTAACTCTTAGAGCACAGATGAGTCCAATGCTATTTAAACTCGTTTAGGTCAGGGGCGCCTGGGTGGCTCAGTCGGTTAAGCATCCGACTTTGGCTCAGGTCATGATCTTGCGGTATGTGAGTTCAAGCCCCACGTCGGGCTCTGTGCTGACAGCTCAGAGCCTGGAGCCTGTTTTGGATTCTGTGTCTCCCTCTCTCTCTGACCCTCCCCCATTCATGCTCTCTCTCTATCTCAAAAATAAATAAACGTTAAAAAAAATTTAAAAAAAATTTAAAAAAATAAACTAGTTTAGGTCATAGAAAAAGATGGAAAACTCCCCTGTTCACTTTATGAAACTATGATTTAATGTCAGAACCCAGTAGAAATTATAGAAAAGACAACCTCAGAGTTTTCTTCCCATATTGATGCTACAATCATAAATCATAAAGTCATAAGTAAAATATTAGTAAGCAGAATTCAGCAGTGTATTAAAGATTGATAAGTTTTTATGACTAATTTTATTTCAAAAATGAATGGTTCATATCAGAAAAATCTGTTAACATCATTCATTATGTCAATAAATTAAAACCAAATGATCATATTATTTAATGCTGGAAGGCTCTTGGTAAAATTCAATTGTCATTCATAATACAAACTGTTAAGGAATAAGAAAAAACTACTGAAACATAATAAAGACTATTTGTTCACTTAACATGTTGAGTACCCATTGAGTACCCATTGCATTAGGGTTATAGCAGTTAACAAAACATACAAAACAAATAAAAATAAACCCTTTCTTCATGAAACTTACATTAGCATTTGAGAGTCAATCCATTAAAACATAGGCAAGTTAAATGCCTAGTTTGTCAGATGGTAATGAGTACTTTAGAGAAAAATAAAGCAGAAAATAGGTTGTTGCCAAGAGCTGGGATATAGGAATAGTAGGGAGGTCCTCATTGGTAAGGTGATACTTCTAGCAGAGACCTATGAGAGAGCAAGAGCAAGTGAACAAAATACAAAAAAAATGCTGCCCTCATGGAGCCTACAATCTAGTGGAAGGAGAAAAAAACAAAAAACAAAAACTGTACTAAATAGGAAAATCGTGTATTAGGATAGTAGCATTTATAAATGCTGTGGAAAAAGAAAAATCAGAGGAGATAAAGGGGATAAATAATGAGGGGACTTTTTAAATTAAAAAAAGTTTTTAAGTAATCTCTACCCCCATTGTGGGTGCTCAGACTTGGAACCCCAAGATCAAGAGTCACATGTTCTACTGACTGAACCAGCAGGTGTCCCATGGACCAAGGGGTTTTGAGGGGCAGGTTATAATATTACATAGAGTGATCAGAGTATTCCTCATGAAGGTGAGATTTAAGGATATCTTGGAGGTGAAGGAGTTAGCCAAATGGTATCTGGGGAAAGAATATTCCAGGCAGAGCAAACAGCCACTATAAAAACACCAGTGAGGAGCATACCTAGCCTAGGTAAGCAATCACAATAAAGTCAGTGGGGCTGAAACAGAGTGGACATAGGAGAGTGTAGAAGTCAGATTAGGTTACGACCACTGTAAGGACTATTTAAATATTAGTTTTGGGGGGACGCCTGGGTGGCTTAGTCGGTTAAGCATCTGACTTCAGCTCAGGTCATGAGCTCACAATTTGTGGGTTTGAGCCCCACATCAGGCTCTGTGTTGATAGCTCATAGCCTGGAGCCTGCTTCAGATTCTGTCTCCCTCTCTCTCTCTGCCCCTCCCCTGCTCGCACTCTGTCTCTCAAAAATAAACATTAAAAAAAATTAGTTTTGGGGCACCTGGGTGTCTCAGTCAGTTAAGCGTCCAATTCTTGATTTCCACTCAGGTCATGATCTCATGGTTGTGAGATCAAGCCCCCACATTGGGCCCTGTGCTGGGCGTGGAACCTGCTTGAGATTATCTCTCTCCTCTCTCCTGCTGTCACGTGCACACTCTAAATTAATTAAATAAAATAAAAATCAGTTTAATGAATTTTAATAAGGCAAACACCCTTATAACTACCATCCATGTCAAGAAATTGAACTATGCCAGTCAATCTAGAAGCCTTTCTATGGATCCTAATCTCAAATCTCATACTTTCCCCAAAACTATGCACTAATCTGATACTTTTTTTTTTTTTTTTTTTTTTTTTTGGGACAGAGAGAGACAGAGCATGAACGGGGGAGGGGCAGAGAGAGAGGGAGACACAGAATCGGAAACAGGCTCCAGGCTCCGAGCCATCAGCCTAGAGCCTGACGCAGGGCTCGAACTCACGGACCGCGAGATCGTGACCTGGCTGAAGTCGGACGCTTAACCGACTGCGCCACCCAGGCGCCCAATCTGATACTTTTAGAAATCACTTCCTGATGTTTCTTTATAGTTTTATCATCCAAATACACATCCCTATATACTATAATTTTACCCATCAAAAATAATCTGGCGTGTATTTAAATTCCTTTTAATCTATAGATTTCCAATGCTCAATTTCTATCATTACCATACGCTGTTTTTTGAAGAGCCCAGGTTATTTGCTAGTAAAATTATGTATAATCTGAATTTTGCTGATTGCAAAACTTTTGCAATTGGACTGCTGATTATCCAACATATTATTCTTAATTCTGTGTTTCATACAAATTGGTAGCTGAATCCAGAGGTTTAATCATACTCAAGATTTGATTTGGCAAGGCTGTTATGCATAGTTGTCTTACCTTTTGTGATTTTAGCAGCCATTAATCCTCAGTGCCTAGATTCATCAGTTTGTTTGACCTTGCAAAATTTTGATAATCTAATTCTGATTTCTTTTCTATATATTATTTGAAAAATTTTTATAAGGAGATACATCCCTCCATCTACTATTTGGTTACCTGGGTTTATGGTCCACATAGGGAAAAGTCATGATAAATACTTGATTCTTAACCTTTATTTGGTAGTTTTCAAGATAATGAGTCGATTCCTTTTCATATCTTTCCAAGAGACTAACTTGAGATTTCAATCTGTTGTAAATTATTATTTTTGTTAAAGTTCAAATTGTCCCATCTCTGGCCCACTAGAAGCTTCTTCAGATTGGCTCCTGCAGACTTTTGCCATGACCATGGGAGTGTCTCATAATTTCCTAGCTATTGGTATGAGAAGATATTACAGGCTCAGCTCAGATCAGGAATGAGCCATTTCTTTAATATGCCCTAGTTTCTTTTAGCAGAAAATGTTATTTTACTACTTTTGTCTGGTGAGGCTATCCCAGTCCTTTGTCAGTGCCCCCTAACTATTTTGGTTGTCTGAAACTCATTTTCTAGTACAGGGGTTGGAAACAATGGCTTACCACCTGTTTTTGTATGGCTTATGAGGTAGGAATGGTTTTTACAAAATTTTAAAGAGTTGTAAAAATTAAAGAAGAGGATGTGCAACAGAGACTGTGCCTTGATAGCCTCAGATAGTTGCTATCTAGTCTTTTACAGAAAAAGTTTGTTGACTTTCACTCTAGTAGCTTTTTCAGAAAGTGTCCATAGAAGTAATATTCTCTGATTAACTTTGATAACAGCTGTTCTATGTCATTTGTACATGAAAGTCAGTTTTTCTAGATCTAAAGTTCTTGGCTCAGTTTTCTTCCATGTGCATGTTTAATCGCTGGCAAAAAGTTTTGATGTTGTAAAGTCTGATAATCTAATTTTGATTCTTATTCTTTATTACTTTATTTTTCTACTATAAGTCACATGCTTATTTTGCCTAGGTGCTCAGTGGATTTTTTCTTTTGAAGTCCCACTGGATTACATCTTGACGTTGGCCGTTTTAAAGCAAATATTTATTCTTGGTTAGATCATGTACTCTGTCAACATATACTTGGGGAAAAAAATGTAAAGAATGCTTTCTTTGGAGGAGCTTGGAAAGATGGCGGGGTAAAAGGACCCCCAAGCTCACTCTGTCCCACATTTTCAACTAGATACCCTCCACATCCAGCGTAACAAACTGGAGTGATCTGAAGACTGGCAAAACAAACTCCACAGCTAAACATAGAGAAGAAGCTGCAGCTGAAAGGTTAGGAAGGTCAGAAAGGCAGAGGGAGGCTGCCCGCAAGAGGGTGGGAGCTGTGTGCATGGAGAGGGCAGAGAAATGGGCCCTTGCACCAGGGAGCTCACATGGGAAGACAAATCCCTAAAATATTTGGCTTTAAAAACCAGAGGGGCTGAATTCCATGTGTTTATAAAACCAGTGGTACTTGGAGCCTGGAGTTTTAAAAGTCTGCTGAATCAGCACAGAGTGAGCCAGGAGGGTGAGCAATAGCTCAGTTGCTGCCCTTAAAAAGACAGCAGCCTGGATGGAGAGGGAACATAAAAAAGGCAGTTTACACAATGTGGGGGAGCTGGGGGGGGGGGGGGGGCAAACAGGAGACAGATCTGTTCATACTGATTTCAGAACATGTTGGGGGACTTTACTGAAAATGAGGGAGCTGGCAGGCACCATTTTCCTCCCTTACCCCCCAGGATAAACACAGAGCCACCAGTAAGAGGCACTTGTATCTCACCTACTAGCAGTGTGCCATGCCCAAGAGTTTTCCTGAGTACTTGCCCACTCCAAGCTTGCTAACTTCGGCCCTGGGCTCAGGGAAAATTCTGTTAGCAAAAGACCCACACCAAAACAAAATGTAATTAAATTCACAAAATATAGTGCTAAAAAAAAAAATCTTTAAAGCAGCAAGACAATAGAAGTCATTAACTTACAAGGGAAAACCCATAAGGCTAGCAGGAGAATTTTCAGTAGAAACTTTGTAAGCCAGAGGGAATGGCATGATATATTCAAAGTGTGAAATGGAAAAAATCTGCAGCCAAGAATACTCTATCCAGCAATGCTATCATACACAATAGAAGGGGAGATAAAGAGTTTCCCAGACAAAAGCTGAAGGAGTTCATGACCACTAAGTACCAGCTTTGCAAAAAATATTAAAAGGAACTCTTTGAGTGGAAAGGAGAGGCTAAAAGCAGCAGTACAGAGGTAGGAAACACAAAAGCAGTAAAAATGAATATTTCTGTAGAAAATAAGGAATTCACAAAAAAAGGTATAAAATATAATAACATATACCTAAAATATGGGGAGGGAGGAGAAAAGAATAGGTTCAAACTTAAATGACCTCCATCTTAATATAGACTGCTATATACAGAAGAGGCTGTATACAAACCAAATGGTAACCATATATCAAAAACCACTAACAAATATGCAAAGAATAAAGAGAAATAAATCCAAATATATCACTAAAGAAAATCGGCAAACATGAAAGAATGAAAGACATGAAAGGATCAGAGACAATCTCCAGAAACAACCATGAAACAAGTAATAAAATGGCAATAAATACATATATATCAATAATTGCTTTGAACGTAAATGAACTAAACACTTCAATCAAAAGACACAGGGTAACAGAATGGATAAAAAAACAAGACCCATCTATATCCTGGCTATAAGAGACCACCTGCAAATTGAAAGTGAATGGATGGAGAAACATCTAGCATGCAAATGGATGTCAAAAGAAAGCCAGAGTAGCAATACTATGTCAGACAAAGTAGACTTTAAAACGATTGTAACAAGAGACAACAAAGGACAATATATAATAAAAATGAGGACAATCCAGTGAGACGATATAGCAGTTATAAATATTTATGCACTGAACGAACATAGGAGCACCCAAATACGTAAAATAGTTAACAACAAACATAAACTAATTGATAATAATACAGTAATAGTAACACCCCACTTACATCAATGACATCTAAATACGAAACAATGACACCTAACTACGAAACAATGAAGCAATGGCTCTGAATGACACACAGGAGCAGATGGATCTAATGGATATGTTCAGAACATTTTATCCTAAAACAGCAGAATACACGTTATTTTCAAGTGCACATGCAGCATTCTCCAGAATGGATCACATATTAGCTTACAAAACCTCAACAAATTAAAGAAGATCAAAATCATACCATGCATAATTTCTGACCACAACACTATGAAACTAGAAGTCAACCACAAGAAAAAATCTGGAAAGACCACAAATACGTGAAAGTTAAATAACATGCTACTGAACAATGAATGGATCAACTAGGAAATCTAAGAAGAAATTAAGAAGTACATGGAAACAAGTGAAAATGAAAACACAATGGTCCAAAAACTCTGGTATGCAGCAAGGGCCTCTATGAGGGAAATTTATAATAATACAGGGCTTCTTCAACAAGCAAGAAAAATCTCAAATAAACAACCAAAACCTAAAACCAGCAGAAGGAGGGAAGTAATAAAGATTAGAGTAGAAATAAATGATATAGAAACTAAAAAATAATAGAAAAATAATAGAAATAAAAACAATCATGGGGTGCCTGGGTGGTTCAGTCAGTTAAGCATCCTACTTCAGCTCAGGTCATGATCTCACGGTTCGTGGGTTTGAGCCCCACATCTGGCTCTGTGCTGACAGCTCTGTGTGTCTCCCGCTCTTTCTGCCCCTACCCCACTAGTGCTCTGTCTTTCTCAAAAATGAATAAAAACGTTAAAAAAAATTTTAAATAAAAAATCATAAGACAGCATTATGAAAACTATATGCCAACAAATTGGACAACCTGGAAGAAATGGATAAATGGATAAATTCCTAGAAATATATAAACTACCAAAACTGAAACAGGAAAAAATAGAAAACTTGAGTAGACTGATAACCAGTAAAGAAATTAAGTAATCAAAAAACTCCTAACAAACAAAAATCCAGGACCAGATGGCTTCACAGGCAAATTCTACTAAACACTTATTTTTAAAAATTTTTTAAAGTTTATTTATTATTTTTAATAATCTCTACACCCAATGTGGGGCTCAAACTCACAACTCCAAGATCAAGAGTCACAGGCTCTTCTGACTGAGCCAGCCAGGCACCCCTCTGCCAAACATTTAAAGAAAAGTTCATACCTATTCTTCTCGAACTATTTCAAAAAATTGAAAAGGAAGGAAAACTTCTGAGTTCATTCTCTGAGTCCAACATTATTCTGATACCAAAGCCAGATACAGATACCACTTAAAAAGAGAACTATAGGCCAATGTCTCTGATGAACATAATTGCAAAAAATCTCAATACAATATTAGCAAACAGAATCCAACAATACGTTAAAAAAATCATTTGCCAAGATCAAGTGGGATTTACTCTTAGACTGCAAGGGTGGCTCAGTAATCACAAATCAATCAGTGTGATACACCACTTAATAAAGAATAAGAACCATATCCTTTCAATGGACACAGAAAAAGCATTTGACAAAGAACACTATACAGTCATGATAAAAAAAACCCTCAACAAAGTAGGTTTTAGAGGGAACATACCACAACAAATAAAGGCCATATATGAAAAACCCATAGCTAACATTATACTCAATGGGGAAAAACTGAGAGCTTTTCCTCTGTGGTCAGGAACAAGACAGGAATGTCCACTCTCACCGCTGTTATTTAACATAGTACTGGAAGTCCTAGCCTCAGCAGTCAGACAACAAAAAGAAAAGGCATCCAAATTGGTTAAAAAGGAGTTAATCTTTCCCTATTTGCAGATGACATGATATTATATGTAGGAAACCTGAAAGACTCCACCAAAAAACTACTAGAACTGATAAATTCAGTAAGGTCCCAGGGTATAAAATCATTTTATTTATTTTTTAATTTTTTTTAATGTTTATTTTCAAGGGAGAGAGAGAGAGCGAGCACACACAAACAGGGGAGAGGCAGATGGACGAGGGAGATACAGAATCCGAAGCAGGCTCCAGGCTCTGAGCTGTCAGCACCAAGCCTGACACAGGGCCTGGACTCACGAACCGTGAGATCATGACCTGAGCCAAAGTTGGACACCCAACCAACTGAGCCACCCAGGTGCTCCCAGGATATAAAATTATTTTAAAATGGAAAACATTGAACTCTTTTAAGGCATTATTCTATTTCACTTTTAACTTCTTTTAAGGGTATCTGTTGTATTGAGTTAATAACTCTTGCCTTCCTTCAAGCTTAGTCTTCATTTATGAAATGATTTTTTTCATTTCTGATTTTTTCCTGAGTTCTAGCATTTCATTTCTGAATTATTATAATTATGATTTATGTTGTTATTGCATGTCTTGTATCATTGTCTTAATGTCTTTTAGCTTGTTTTAAAATACTAAGTTATAGGAGCACCTGGGTGTCTCAGTAATTGAGCATTCAGCTTCTGCTCAGGTCATGATCTCACAGTTTGTGAGTTCGAGCCTCACATCAGTCTCTCTGCTGTCAGCACATAGCCCACTTTGGATCCTCTCTCTCCCTCTCTCTGCTCCTTCCCCACTTGTACTCTGTCTCTCAAAAATAAAAAATTAAAAAAATGAAACGGTAAGTTATAATTCTAGTATGTTTTTGAGCTGGTTTTTTTGGTTGTTTTTCATATCCATAGGGATGTTATTCTCATTCTGTTTTTTCTTGTAAGAACTTTGTATGAGATTTGATCTTAACTTTTTTTGTCCATTTGTACATGAAAATAGTTTTCTTGAAATTTTCAAGGAGTAATAGTTCAAGATATGTTTATATATTTCACAGATCTCTTTCTGTTTTCTTTGGAAGATTTTAAATAATGTGGTGGTTTACTTTTTGATATTTCCTGGCTCTCTGCCCTATTCTCAATCATATTCTCAATCTTCTCATTCCTTTGTCTCTGACCCTATTCTGACTCTACTCTTAGAACTTTCTGTTTAGTGCGGTGCCCTGTCCTGGAAAGGAGCTATGGCTCCTTGGCTGGTTGGTTTCAAGAGTTCATGTTTCCCAGCCTTCTCTGACTCCTTTCAGAACTTAACCTTTGTACTCATCTTCAGATTTGGGTGACACCCCTCCCAGTTTCAACTATATTCTAAAATAGATCTGGTGTAATTTTCAAAGTACAGTTGATCTTTGAGTAACATGGGTTTGAAATGTGCACATCCACTAATACATGGACTTCAATGATATATTGGGAAAATTTGGGGAGATTTGTGACAACTTGAAAAAATTCTCAGACAAACCATGTGGCCTGGAGATAGTGAAAAAAAAATAAAAAGTAAGGTATGTCATGTGCATAAGATATATAGGTACTAGTCTTTTATCATTTACTGTCATAAAATATATACAAATCTATTATAAAAAGTTAAGTTTTGGGGTGCCTGAGTGGCTCAGTCGGTTGAGCATCCAACTTCGGCTCAGGTCATGATCTCATGATTCGTGAGTTTGAGCCCCACATCAGGCTCTGTGCTGACAGCTCGGAGCCTGGAGCCTTCTTCAGATTCTGTCCCCCCCCCCCCCCTGCCCCCCCCCGCTTGTGCTCTGTCTCTCTCTGTCTTTCAAAAATGAATAAACATTAAAAAAAGTTAAGTTTTACCAAAAATTATGCCCACAGACTTAGAGACTGTACATATTTTCATTTTTTGATGGCTAATGTTGGAAATACGTATAATATCTACAGTGTTTTATATCATGTACAATGATATTGATGTAGGTATTGATAGATAATTCATAGATGAATAAACTTACAGTATCATAAATAGTGCATTTTTTCTTTCTTGTGATTATTAAAATAACATTGTTTTCTAGGGGTTCCTGGAAGGTTCAGTCGGTTAAGCATCTGACTTCAGCTCAGGTCGTGATCTCGCAGTTTATGAGTTCAAGCCTGGCGTCCGGCTCTGTGCTGACAGCTTGGGGCCTGGAGCCAGCTTCTGATTCTGCATCTCCCTCTCTCTCTCCCTCTGCCCCTCCACTGTTCACACTCTGTCTCTTTCTGTCAAAAATAAATAAACATTTAAAAAAAATTTTTTTAAATAACATTGTTTTCTCTAGCCTACCTTATTGTATCACTTTACAGTATAAACTACATGTAATGTACAAAATACGTGTTAATTGACTTTTTATGTTATCAGTAACTCTTCCTGTCAACACACTATTAGTAGTTCAGTTTTGGGGAACGCCAAAGTTATACAAGAGGGATGCCTGGCTGGCTCAGTTGGTAGAGCATGTAACTCTATCTCAGGAATCATGAGTTCAAGTTCCACATTGGGCACAGAAATTACTTAACAAAAGTAAAGAATTATACAAGGATTTTCAAGTGCGTGGACATCAGCAACACTAAATGCCATGTTGTTCAAGGGTCAGTCTTGTAAATGTCTTTTCGATGCCCTGTTGCTACCTTCTCCTTCCTCCCACTCATTTCATGTAGGTATTACCATTATGTTATTGTTTCCAACCACTTGTATTTTGGGGTCTGTAGGGCAACTTTGTCACCTAATTTTATTTTAAATGTTTTTCTTGTTTTTTTTGCTCTGCTATCTGGTTTCTTGGTTTTCGTGGATGATTTGACAAGTTTTAAAAACCTATTCTTGTGGTTTCTCAGACTCCCTCTCATTTTCAGGCCTTGGACTTAGAATACCTGGGGAGGCACTGCAGGATTTTGAACAGAGGAGTGACACAATCTAACTCTCTCTGGTATATGTAATGTAGATAGACCACAGGATGTGAAGGAAGAAGCAGGGTAGCTAGTAGAATATTGTAGAAATCCAGGCAAGAGATAATGTTGGCTTGGACCAGGGGAGTAGCTGTGGAGTTGATGAGAAATGACCATATTTGGATATATTTTTGAAGTATAAATTGATAAGATTTTCAGATGGATTAGATGTGGCGTTTGAGAGAAAGAGGGTAGTCAAAAGACAGTTCCAGGGTTTTTTTATTAAATTTTTTTTCTGTGTTTTTTCATTTTTGAAAGACAGAGAGAGACAGAGGTGGGCAGAGAGAGAGGGGGACACAGAATCTAAAGCAGGCTCCAGGCTCCGAGCTGTCAGCACAGAGCCCAACGCGGGGCTCAAACTCACGAACTGCGAGATCATGACCTAAGCTGAAGTCGGATGCTCAACCGACTGAACCACCCAGGCGCCCCAAGATAGTTCTAGTTTTATTTTATTCTGCACAGCCAGAAGAATGGAGTGGTTTTCAGATACAATTGGGAGGGCCATGGGTATAGTATTTGGGGATAAAATCAGGAGTTAAGTTTGACCTGTGTTGAGCTTGAGATAGTTATTAGACTTCTGCATGGATCTTTGCAATCCCACTATTCCATGGACTGAAAAAGAAAGACATTGCTTATTATAGAAAATTGGAGAATACAGAAAAGTTAGATAAGAATATAAAAATCACAATCACATCACGGTCATTGTGAGCATTTTGATATGATTCTGTGAGAATATATAACACATCACAAAATTGCATTTCTGTTGTGTACACAGTTTTTTAAGGTTTATTTATTTTGAGAGAGAAAACAGGAGAAGGGGAGAGAGGGAGAGAGAGAATCCCAAGCAGGCTCTGCACTGTCAGCACAGAGCCCAACATGGGACTCGGTCTCACAGACCATGGATCATGACCTGAGCCGAGATCAAGAGTCATCTGTTAATTGACTGAGCCACCCAGGTGCCCCTAAATCCACTTTCACAAGACATAACCTAAGCATTTGCTAAGAGTGAAATGGTCTTTGAAAACATGACTTTTAATGGTATTTCATCTTTTGTTTTAGTCTAATAAGTCTAACCATATGGATTATATACTCTTACCCATTCCTTTTTGCCTGTCCATTCTAGCCCTGATGCTTCCTTTAGTCCAGAGAATTTGGTTTCCTGTAGTAGTTGCTGTGTATCATAATTCATACCTGTGGTTTGGCAGCCTGCCTGGTTCAAGAAAGATCCATGCTTTTAAAATGAGTGTTTTGGAAGATTATATTCACCTCAGTCATTTCAAGATTTTGGCGTTGTCCCCGAGGACAGGTGCCTTCTACTATGAGCACTGCAGAGGGAAGTGAGCCTCGATGCCTAGGACTGGGGGAGAATCTGCTGATTCACAGATATCTGGCCTTGCAGCGCTGTTCCCAGGCTGTGGGTGTTGAGAAATCCCAGTCTAGCAGGCACTATGTGTTAAGGTCCCAGTGAGACTAGTGGTATGGTAACTAATTTATATCCTAGTACGATTAGGCGTAAGTGGTGGTTAATTTCTAGAAAGACTGAAGAAGTGAAGGGAATTTAATGAACTGCATGCAGCCTGCAGGTTGTTGTTCTCTAGGAAAGAAAATCAGGCTTTCTGAACGAAGCTCATTTCTCTCTAATAACTGTATCCTTTTGAACAGAGATCAACAAACTTTTTCTGTAAAGGACCAAGTATTTTTGACTTGACAGGCCATACAGTTTCTGTTGTAATATTCAGCTCTGACTTACAGCAAAAACAGCCATAGACTGTACAGAAACTTGTGGATGTGGCTGTGTTCCAGTAGAACTTTATTTACAAAATAGGCAGCAGAGCAAATTTGGGCCACAGTTTGCCAATCTCTGCTTTTGAAGAATGTTTTTTAAAATTGAGTATTAGTGGCTATTATCCTCCGTCTCTGAGGATCAGTTTTCTTAGATCACAAAGCTAGATCACACAGGCCCAACTTCCAGGTCTGCGTTCTCCCACTGCACCTTGCTGCCTCATAGAAAAAGGCAAACGAAACAGCTAGAGCCCCTGGGAAGAGAGGACAGGTGAGTCTGAAGAGCTGATTTGGAACTAAGAAGCAACTCTAAAAGTTTAATTGTAGAAAGTTTGTGTGGCTCATGAGGCAGTGACCTCCTGGAGGATTGGGACCATACCCACCCTCTCGTTTTTTATTTATTTTCTATTTCATTCTATTTTTTTTTTTTTATACTGTAGCTCAACAAATACTCTTTTGAACCTGGTAAGTGCAAAGTAAACACTATTTTTTATTTCTTTTCTTCCTCTCACCTTCCCCACCCAAGCAGCTTCAATACATTCTTGGCTCTCCACTTTCTAAGTGTACCAGGTCTCTCCTGTGTGTAAAAGTTGATGGGGTCCTTCTGTGATGAGGGACAGCACCCGAGACTCCCCCACACAGACCCTACGTGCCCTTAAAATGCAGTCTCAGATTACAATTGACAGTTTTTTTCTATGAAGAGCTAAATACTAAATATGTTAGGTTTGGGGAACAAGATGGTCTTTACCTCAACTACTCAACCCTGCCATTGAAGAGCAGCCATAGATAATGTGTAACAAATGGGCATGGCTGTATTCCAATAAAACTATGACATTGAAATTTCATATGATTTTCATGTGTTAAGAAATATTCTTTTGAGTTTTTAAAAACCATTTAAATATGTAAAAACCATTCTTAGCTTGAAGGCTAGACAAAAACAGGCAGTGGGACTGAATTTGGCCTGTGGCCCATACATTGCTAACCCTTGCCTTAGCAGCTTGGCAATTTGCCCTGATTCATGTCCCACCCTAGGAGAAGAACGGCTTAGTTGTGTTATCTGGAATCACTTACATAGTTTTTAGCTTTTGTCATTACATTTATTATGCTGCATATTAATCATATGTATTTGTTTTTCTCTCTTACTGGACTCTGAGCTTCTTGAGAGGAGGGCCATGATCTAGTCAGTCATTTTTGCATCCTTGGTATCCACCACTTGACCTGACACATAGTGGGTATTCAGAAGATGTTTAATTTGAATTTTAACGATCAATAAATAAAAAATGTCATTACTACTGAAACACTAGAGAAACACCTGACTGATAGGTAGTAGGCCTTCCCAAGTTCTTCCCTTTAGCTGCATGTGGTGCTAGTGGATCTTTGGACTCAGTGGTTACATAACAAAAACCTTTCCAGATTCTTTCATTTTAGAGTTCTGTCACTTTCAGACAAGGGATGGTTGTACTTTAAATTATTACTTTGATCATAATGACAAACAATGGCTTTCATGTTTCTTATGAACAGTGCTATAATCTGGATGAAAAAACAATAATAGCTATTGTTTATTGAGCATATACTACATTCCAGTCTCTTAGTGAACGCTAGTGTTTCTTTAGGCTTCTGGTAACTTTCTGATTACCATCAATTTACCTCTTTTTCTGGGTTCTATACTCCTAAAACAAAACAAAGCAACAGCATTGTAATGCTTTTCCTCCATACTACCTACTGTAATGAGTGATAACACTGTCTACTCTGCCCTTCACATCTAATATGAATTCACCTAGACTCCATCCCCTCTTCCCCATATCTAATTGGCCACTAAGTCTTATCAGTGTTTTTTTTAATGTCGAGTTTTCCTTCTACTTCTATCACTTGCTCTACTGAATTAATAATTTCTCAAGTTTTCCAATATATAGTTAAACATCTTTACTAGTTTTTCTGACCTTACCCCGTCCCTCAATCTGCCTTACCCATAATTATCAGCATTGAATGCTTCTAGCAGTAACCTAATCATGTCAGTCCCATGATTAAAACTCTTCTATCATTCCCATCATTTTCAAGATAAAGTCAATTCCCCAGTCATGACATACAAGACCCTATGTGTGACTCCAGAGCTTAACACACACATGTTTCAGAACTCAGAAATATTTGGACCTCAGAAAGGTCATATAATGTACATAATATTGTAAAATACCCTCTGCTTATTCTGTGTCAGCACTGTGTAATCATACACATTAATATTTCTTCATCAAAGAGTTTGGTTGTTTATGCCAACTAGAATAATGACTATAAATAGATTCCTATCAGTTCAGGTCATGTTTTGCTGCCAGATGAAGGCAAGAAACTGTTTACTTTTTAGAGTTTTTTAGATCTCAGAATTTGAGATAGGAGATTATGGCCCTGTAGATACCCAGTGGTCTGCTAGAGCTGACTTGCCCTGGCTGTCAAGAGCCCAGTTTGCACATCTCTTCTTGCCTCTGCAGTTGGTGAGGCACATTGGTAGTTTGAAATCAGCCATGGAAGGTATGGTATTTATGCCATGGACCTCAGTAAATGCAACAAATCATGGCTTTTCCCCTCCCTGGAGATCAGGTTGTTAAACATTACCAGCAAAGCATTGTATATATTCCTAATATATGTATAGTATATTTGTGTATTTCTACCATTGTGGCAAACCAACTTGCTCACACTACGCAGTAAGGAACAAAAGAGTAAAGTTTTCAGGGAAACACAGAATGTAAAAATTAAGAAGATCAATAAGAGAAACTGGGAAAAATTGGAGCTTTGGAACCAGAACTTCAAATTCTAACTCCACTTTTTCCAGGCTGTATGACCCTGAATAAATCACTTATCTGGATTTCAGTTTACACATTTGAAAAATGGGGACTGATATATTTCTCTTAAGGTTGTTTTAGGGATCTATAATTAGATATCACATGTAAAGCCTAACATAGGATGAATAGAAAATGTTATTCTTTGTTTACTATAAGCCTTATTTTTCTGGAGATGTTTATTTCTGCAGACATGACTCCCATTCTCTAACATTGCTAATGCCCCCACAGAAAATATCATGCAGTTTAGCACTTGTATGTTTTCTGGTTAGTTCATCTTGTGTCAGTTGATCTCCTTATAAAAATGATCCTTGACTTTTCTTGAGCATGTCTGTCTAAACTAAATTTACGGGCGTTCCCCCCCCCCCCCATGAAAAGCTTTCAGTCATTCACTTAATAAACATTAATTGAGCATCTATTACATGTTAATGTGCTAGGTGCCAGTGATAGATTAACAAGACATAGACCCTCCTTATGTTTCGATGGAATGATAGTTGGGCAAGGAAGCCAACTGTTTAAGTGCAGGGAAATTGGGAGGTTTTGTAATCATCTGGGTGAGATGTGATGGTGATAAGAACTGAGGTAGTGGCAGTAGGAATGAAGGAGAGATGTCTTACTCAAAGATAAAAACTGTAGAACTGGATAACTTGGGAGTGATCTTGCTTTCTTTCTCCCTGCCCCATCTGAGATCTCTGGCTTTGCCTTATGGATAGGTGGTGGTGCCATTTATCAATATAAGATGTACATAAAAGGGATCAGATCTTGAGCAGAAGATGATGGGTCCCGTTTTAGACCATCTTAGTTTTGAGGTGTGTGTGGGGTATATGGGTAGGGTGACCATATTTATCATTTACTTAAAATTACTTGAATTTATCATACAAACTTGAACATTTATGAGAGTGAGTAGGATGTGCCCTTAATATTGAAGCTGGGGCAATATTTATAAACTGGACCTGGCCTGGAAAACCCAAGGGTGTCAAGAAAAGATCATTAAATATCAAGCCATACAGGGAAAAAGCATAGAGTAGAAAGAGCAGTGGGTTAAGTGGAGTCCTGAAGAAATTTTTAAGAGAGGGAGGAAATGTGATCATTGAAGCAGGAAGGAAACTTGGAGCTAGTGGTCTCACAGAATCCCAGGGAATAATCATTTTATTTTCTCTTGTCTGTTGTTTAGGAGTAGAGCCCCTTTGAAGGATTCATCATCAGATGCAGACCTCTCTGCAGTGAGAGGTCATGTACATGTTAAACATATACCTGTTAAAAAGGGGTTTTTACCTTTTATTAGAATACTAATTTGAATGACTTAGTTATTATAAAACTCTCTTAAGCACTTTTGTTTTGCAGTCATTTGGCCAAAATCTGCTAATTCAGATCCAGTTTAAATCTAGGTGTTATTTTATATTTATTTTATTTATATTTATTTATTTTATCCTAAGAGTATGAGTTATTTAGTCAAATATGTAAGTATAACCACTACAAGCACAAAGTAAATCTCTAGGTCAAGAGATAGAACACATTTTTTTCTGAAATACTGAAAATCATAAACAGCACTTCTTTTCCTTCCTTATAAAAAAGTGTTCTTCAGGAAGTCAACAGAAAATAGAACAGGGGTGCGCCTGGGTGGCTCAGTCAATTAAGCATCTGACTCTTTTTTTTTTTTTTAATTTTTTTTTTTTAACGTTTATTTATTTTTGAGACAGAGAGAGACAGAGCATGAATGGGGGAGGGTCAGAGAGAGGGAGACACAGAATCTGAAACAGGCTCCAGGCTCTGAGCTGTCAGCACAGAGCCCGACGCGGGGCTCGAACTCACGGACCGCGAAATCATGACCTGAGCTGAAGTCGGCCGCTTAACCGACTGAGCCACCCAGGCGCCCCTAAGCATCTGACTCTTGATTTCAACTCAGGTCATGATCTCATGATTTCCTGAGTTCGAGCCCTGTGTCAGGCTCTGTGCTAACTGCAGGATCCTGCTTGGGATTCTCCTTCTCTCCCTCTTTCTCTGCCCCTCCCTTGCGCTTGCTTGGCTCTCTTTCTCTCTCTCTCAAAATAAACTTTAAAAAAAGGAAAAAAGGAAAAATAGAACAAATGAATATTTTGCATTCTTAGTGAATTACTTTCCTCCTAATATTTTATTATGAAAAATTTCAAACATACAAAGAATTGAAAGAATTACACCTACTAACTATAATTAATATATTGCTGTATTTGCTTTATCACATATCTCTTTGTCCATCTGTTTATCCCTCTAGTCATTCATCTATCCATCTTATTTATTTATTTGTTTGTTTGTTTAATTTTGATGCCTTTCAAGTAAGTTGATTGGCTGTTTTCCTAAGAAATCTTAGCTTTATTTTTTCTGGATGTTGTAATTTGTACAGATGTTTTCAGCTGACCGTTTTTCTTGTTTCTAGAAATATGAAGTTGCCAATAATAACTGTCAAACTTAGAACATTAAAAAAAAGCCTGGTAAATAGTGTCAAGCCCGATTAGTGTCTTCTTTCTCAATAGATTTATAACTGAGACACTTATAATTGTTAAAGTTATCAAAAAGAATTTCCATTGGTCTTTTAATATTATTTATTGGTATTCTAAATAAATACTTATTCATACTGTATTGTTTTCAGAGTGGAGAGATCTACAGACCAAGTCATCAAGCCAGTCAATGTAGGAGCGCTATCAAAATGGGTTGGGAAGATACCCCCAGATGTTTTACAAGACATGGCAGTGATTGCACCCATGCTTGCCAAACTTGGATATGACCCATATGCCAATCCACCTAACTATGGAAAACCTGATCCCAAAATTCTTGAAAACACTAGAAGGGTAAGTGAGAGTTTTTAAAATGAATTGAGAAAACTGAATATGGAATTTGGGTCCTGAGCATTTTTTTCTCATTTTGCTTCTTATTTTTTGTGATCAGAAATTTATTTTAAGTTTGAGAAATTCTATTTGTAGAATGCTTTATCATGAGAACTCTTCCTGCATTTTAAGGGTAACTGTGGCTCTTCCCAGGAAGTATGGGGACAGTTCTTTAATCTTTTTTGTGCAGTTTCTAGGAATGGTGCTGATTGTTGGGGAGATTTATTCTCATAGCCGATTACCACAGATGTGCTGGAAATACCAGAATTATTAGTGCCCTCACTTCTAGGATTTTTTTTTCCTTTGAACCTAATAGCTTACTTTACTTGTAAACCTTTGCTTAAATGAGGCATGATTTCTTGATACTTGAAAACCGAACACTGGCTACATCAGAAGAATTATTACAGAGGTGTAATAAGCAACCTTGCGATTGAAAGTTGTATTAAAGTGTAATTACAGCTTTTTCTCTTAATAAATTATGCTAACATCTTTATAAAATATTGTTTCAGACAAGCTGAAAACTCAGCTAATCTGAATATATACATTTCCGAGTGTAATTTATTGCAAATCAGACCTTAATGTATTCTTTTTTTATTGTGGTAAAATATACATAACATTACATTTACCATTTTGACAATTTATAGGTGTGTAGTTCGGCGGTATTAAGTATACCCACGTTGCTTGTGTACTTGCCGCCACCACCCAGATGAAAAAAGTTCTGGAAGTTCATCTTCCCAAACTGAAACTACACGGTCATTACTCATTCCCTCTCCTTCCAGCCCCCTCTGACTCTACATGCATTCTTGTCTGAGACTGCAGTTTAAACAACACAGCTATGTTAGTGTAAGTTCACTGATAGGCTGTTTGATTTCAAGATGAAAATTCCTTGCTTTTCTCAAGTATTCTCTTGCTTGTGTCAGTGTCCTTCTCTCTCTGCAATCTTAAATCATCTCTTTATTCTGTCCTTCTTTTGATACCTTTAATTGACAAACACACTTACATTTCATGAGGTTAATTTCCATGCAGATTTTTTTCTCTTAAGGATTATATACTTTCATTTTCCTTTTTTAGTTTATAGTAGCTATATAGGAAGAGCTATCTGTCTTCTTATAAACCATCATATATACAGGCAGATCTTCTTACATAATCTTTATCCTTTTTTATGATTTCATATCTACAAACATTTTATTATAAAAATGTAAACTTATACAACTTATAAAATTAAAAAGATAAGAGAATAAAATTCGCCTCTGTTACCAACTATACACACACCATTCTTATTTCTATGGTTTTCCCTTCCTTCCCTGCTTATTGTATAATGTAAGATAGCATTGTTTTATAATCTTACTTTTGCGTGCGCGCGCACACACACACACACACACACACACACACACACACACACGATTTTGTATCCAGCCCTTTCCTCCTAATGTTCGTTAGCATGTTGCTTTTTAAACATAATTTTTCATGGTTACATAATATATTACCAGATGAGCTACCTCAAATCCTTTCTGAAGCACAGTAGTAGGTCAGTAAATGAATGAACAAATAAAATATATTTCCCTAGTATATGTCCTATAATTCATTTCACCATTTTCCTTTTGTTGCTTACAATTTTGTTTGACAAATTATATTATAGTGAACATCTTTGCACAAAATACATTTTTTGGTACAAATTACATTTTCGTCTCTTTTTGTTTTGTTTTTTATTTTTTTAGAGAGACAAAGAAAATGCAAGTCAGGGAGAGGGTTAGAGGCAGAAAGAGAGAGAATCCCAAGCAAGCTCTATGCTCAGCATGGAGCCCAGCCCGATGCAGGGCTTGATCCCACAACCCTGGGATCATGACCTGAGCAGAAATCAAGGGTCGGACACTCAAATGAGTGAGCCACTCAGGCACCCCTAGTGTCTTTTTCTAACGTAGACTAAAAAAAGTAGAATTAAACCAGGTCCAAGTATCTGAAATTTTTTAAGTTGCTTGATACATGTTGATAATTTCTTTTTAATCTTTTGGACTATCCATATAATATAGGTAATTTTATTTTTGATTTTTGCTGATTTTAATAGGTTTCATTGATTAATGTAGCTGAACATTTTCCAGTTATTACCTACATGTACACATTCTTTTATGAACCATCTCTGAAGTTTTAAAAAGGTTTACATTCTGCTAAAGATGAAGTACACATCAATCTAGCATCCATTATCATAGTCCTTGATAATCTCTTGATAATTGGTAATTCCTAGCTTTCTCTTTTGTATGATATCAGAATGTTTTTTATAAACCAGAAATATGTACAAATGATGTTTAGAGGTTTTCCAGGCAATAGACACTATAGTTTTCCTACATGCAAGTTGACTGGCTACATTATCCTTGGTCTGCTTGAAAGGTTGGGAAGAATGCTGTGGTTTGAATCCATGTGACTAGAGAATTTGTTTCATACACATCTGTGGCTTTTTAAAGGGTTTCTGAATTCACACTGGATAAAAACCTTCCTCCCCCATCTCTATTTCTAAAGTGACAAATAATTTTGAGCCAAAAAAAGATAAAGTGTGAACTATAATTGCATTTTTGAGCACTTCATGATAATGCATACAAGCTGGCATTCCTGTTTTGTGGGGTTGGGTTTCGTAGCCCTTCTTGTAATCCAAATCCTATGTTTTTTCAAAGCTTTTTTGCCTGCAAAAATTCAGATGCTATTATATGCAGCATTGATGATCATGAAGTTTCCTAAAGTAATGCTTAGAAAGTGATCTTTGATTGTCAGATGTGATGTGAGAATGGCTCCAGAGAAAGAAGATGGCTCAGGAGATTGTTCCCTTTATTTATGGGATGGGAGTGGGAAGAAATTCACATTTTGACCAGGAATATAGAATCCAAAGCTCCAGGACTAAACGTGCTGGTTTTCATACAGTTCTGGGTAGCCTGGAAGTATTGGTCTCTGAGTCAGCATATTTTGGGGACATGTTGCCCAATTTTGAATAGAAAATCATGTGCTTGGTGGTTGCTGTGACTCAGAGGGTAAATTGGAAATTAAATACTAACATATTCCATACTCTTTCCCATCATAGTCTCTAATCCCAAAATTGTGGCACATTTAAGTAAATAGTGCCCTCTATCTTTTTAGATTTATAAACCTAATTGAGAACATGATGAAATGTATGGATTCCTATCTTAGAAATACCGACACATAGATACACAGAATTTTACCCACAATTTCAGTGAATTCATAGATGTCCCTGAAGCCCATCAGATTAAGGACTTCTGTTTTGTGGCCTCCTTAATCAAACTCATCCACTCGTGTGGCTTTTATTTTTTTTTTAATGTTTATTTATTTTTGAGAGAGAGAGAAAGAAACATAGTACAAGCGGGGAAGGGGCAGAGAGAGAAGGAGAGACAGAATCTGAAGCAGGCTCCAGGCTCCGAGCTGTTAGCACAGAACCCAATGCCGAGCTTAAACTCACAAACCGTGAGATCATGACCTGAGCCAAAGTCAGACACTTAACTGACTGAGCCACCCAGGCGCCCCTTATGTGGCTTCGATTACAGCCTATTTGCTGATGATCATAAATTTGGTATCTCCTAGTGGTTTTCTTTCCTAAGCTCCGAGCTCCATATTTCCATCTGCCATTTGAATCCTTCCACCTACGTGCTCACAGAGACCTGAAACTTGGTGACCAAAATTGAACTTATTTACCAAACGCATTCCTTGGTAGGAAGAAGCTCGATGGAGTTGTTCATTACACTGAGTAGGAATCTAAAGTAGGGGTGAGATAGGATATGATCATCTATACTTGAAGCATCTATGAGTCACTGAGCAGGTAGGAGGAACAGAGTCCTCAGGGCACATGAGTCAAGCCAGAAAACAGTTTAAAGACCTTGTACCTAAACCTGAAGAGAGAGCTGAAAAGCAGATCAAAGTATAAATGGAATATGCGTTGGAAACCTGAATAGACAGTACTAATGCAGAGCAAATAGTCAAATGGAAAAGCAGATATCAGGGTGTAGAACCCACAGTTGCAAGCAAGAAGGAACTTGATATAAGGCATAGGAACTGTTAGTAGAAGTGTTAGACATTTTTGCTTGCCCGTTCCATCTTTTCCTGTAGTAGGAACTATCTCTTAAAAAATAAACTAAAAATTCCTGATATTAATTTTTCCAGACTTTCTTAGAGGTGGGATAAGGATGTGGCCAATTTTTACTTAGGCAAAGCTATGTAAGGAGATGTCTTTTAGAGTTTTCTGGGAGACATTGAATTTTCTGGAAAAAAAATAAAGAATTCTGTGAAAAGAGCTCATCCTTTCCCTCCTGCTTTTTGAACACTGCTATGGAAGAACATTATGCATGGCTGTGCTGCAGCCGTCTTGAGGTTGTAAGAGAAGGTATCACTGATACCCTGAAGATGATAAAAGGAAGACAAGGAAAGGGCCTGAGACCCTTGATTTCTGAGCTACTGAGCACAGCTCAGGAATGACCATTCACTTCACCTCTGGACTTCTTATATGTTTGAGCTACTTTTAACCAGTTATTCTGTTATTGTAGCATTAAGCAGTAACTAGCAGTTAATGCTAGTGGACTCCTACTCTTCAGTGTGTAGCAGGAATAAAGCCCACCCAGTGAGGCAAGCAGAGGGAGTCCAAGAGAGTCTGGCATTATTTGAAGTCCTGGTTCTGGCTGTCTGTGAATATCATCTTCGACTCTGCTCTTGCCACAGTTATGTGAGACATCGTATAATTCACATCCAGGAAAAATTCCCCCTTGGACTCCTTTCCTTTAATTGGGCTTCTGGGCCATTGTAGGAATATTCCAACTAATACTATTCTTGGTGAATTTGGAGGATGATAAATCTTTAGCTATTCCTCATTTCCTTGATTTTTTTGTACTTAAATTTTAGCTGTTTTAGTTAAAAGAATACTTACTCTTTTAAAATTTTCATAGACCTTCAAAGCAACAACTGTAGAATTAAGTTCAGTTCCTTAATTTGGCTTCCCTCCCTGCCCAAGAGTTTTGCCTTGACTTTGAAAATAGGCAGAATTGTTTCCTTAGGGCATTTTATGAAGAATATATGAGGAAGTTCAGAGTTGTACATTTTACCATCTCTCAGAATACTTCAGTCAGCGTTTAGATGTATCATTTTAAGGCTTCAATTATTAAACAGCTAATAAGTAAATAAGTGCTCTAGGCATAACACCTAGTTGCTTCCGAAGAAGCAAAGATGGGTTTGTATACAGGAAGAAGATGTAGGTATTTAGAAAAGACATGACGTAGAAATAATAAGATCATGATAAGATGACAGAAAATTTTCCATTGTGTTTTAAAGGCATAAGAACTGGGGGCACCTGGGTGGCTCAGTCGGTTAAGCATCCAACTTTGCCTCAGGTCATGGTCTCACGGTTTGTGAGTTTGAGCCCCTTGTCAGGCTCTGTGCTGACAGCTCATAGCCTGGAGCCTGCTTTGCATCTGTGTGTCCCTCTCTGCCCCTCCCCTGCTTGCACGTTCTCTCTCTCTCAAAAATAAATAATAAACATTAAAAATTTTTAATAAAATAAAGGCATAAAAACTGGTCTTAGAAACCCAGGAATTTGTCCACTGGGTCAGTCTAAAATCTGAGACTACCCCAAGGGAGTAGCCACAGCAAGACTGTGCTCTTTGTGACTCATCATTCAAAGTCAAATCTTGTCTCATTCTCTGTCACCATTTTGGCACAGTCATTCATAAGTGTATACCAATAATTTGTTTTCTGCCAGAAATCCTCTTGGGGGTAATGAGTTTCATGCATCCATATTTGCTTTTTTGCTGTATAAAATGAGTCATCTTCTTTGTTTTTCTTTTTTTTTTTTTAATTTTTTTTCAACGTTTTTTATTTATTTTTGGGACAGAGAGAGACAGAGCATGAACGGGGAAGGGGCAGAGAGAGAGGGAGACACAGAATCGGAAACAGGCTCCAGGCTCTGAGCCATCAGCCCAGAGCCTGACGCGGGGCTCGAACTCACGGACCGCTAGATCGTGACCTGGCTGAAGTCGGACGCTTAACCGACTGCGCCACCCAGGCGCCCCCATCTTCTTTGTTTTTTACTTACCTAGATCAGATGTCAAAGGAGCCCCTTTGTTGTGTGTACAAGTCATTTCTGATTTAATACATTTAAACCAGCTTTAACATCAGTTGTTTTCAGGTGTGACCCTATCTGAAGGCCTGTGAGGAATCCAGTCTCTTAAACAAAAGAAGCAGGTTCTGGGGCGCCTGGGTGGCGCAGTCGGTTAAGCGTCCGACTTCAGCCAGGTCACGATCTCGCGGTCCGTGAGTTCGAGCCCCGCGTCAGGCTCTGGGCTGATGGCTCGGAGCCTGGAGCCTGTTTCCGATTCTGTGTCTCCCTCTCTCTCTGCCCCTCCCCCGTTCATGCTCTGTCTCTCTCTGTCCCAAAAATAAAAATAAAAAAAATAAAAAAAAAAACGAAAAAAAAAGAAGCAGGTTCTGTCGTTCCTCTCATTTTTCTCTTTCTGCCTTCATTAGTGAGACCACCTTTTGAGAAAGAGAACATTTGCAGCCAAGAGGTTTGGTTGGGTAGCTATTTACAGTTTCCCTTGGAATTTTATAGAAAGAAACCAATTCTCTTTATGTCAATTAATACATATTGTAAACATTCAGAAATGATTGTACTAAACAATAATATCTAACTCTTAGACGATTCACATCTATGATGGGAATATAATAAACCAGAATAATTAGAAGTCATTTTTTTACCCTGTGCTCCTCATCAGGGGAAAATATGGGAAAAGACACTTCTAGGCTAACTTGGTATCAGATTTCCAGTGCCTGAAACAGCTTTTTCCAATTACCATTTTTTAAAATGTTTATTTATTTTGAGAGAGAGAGAGACAGCACACAGAGGAGGGGTGGAGAGAGAGAATCCCAAGCAGGCTCTGTGCTGTGAGCACAGAACCCTTTGATCTCATGAACCGTGAAATCATGACCCGAGCTGAAATCAAGAGTCAGATGCTTACCAACTGAGCCACCCAGGTGCCTCCTGGCCTTTTTTTTAAGTTTGTTTGTTTGTTTGTTTGTTTGTTTATTTATTTATTTATTTATTTATTTATTTATTTATTTATTTATTTATTTTGAGAGAGAGAGAGCATGCGAGCACACACATGAGTGGGGGAAGGGCAGAGAGAGAATCCCAAGCAGGCTCTGCTCTGTCAGCACAGAGCCTGACACAAGGCTCAGACCCACTAACTGTGAGATCATGACCTGAGCCAAAATCAAGAGTCAGTCACTCAACCAACTGAGCCACCCAGGCACCCCTCCAATCGTTTAAAATTCCATAAAGAAGGGCACCTCGGTGGCTCAGTCAATTGTGTCCAACTCTCGGTTTCAGCTCAGATGATTGTCTTACAGTTCGAGAGTTTTGCCCCACATTGGGCTCTGCACTGATGCCATGGAGCCTGCCTGGGATTCTCTCTGTCTGCCCTTACCCCCTCAAAAATAAATGAATAAAAATGTTTAAAATTTTTAAATAAAAATTCCTTAAAACTTTAATAAAGAGGAACAAAGATATGAAAGAGCTTTATGCTAAAGAATGGGGAAATTTTCCAATAATTTCATCATTGATTACATTGAGAACCACATTTATGTCACTTCCTTTTTTTGTTTTGTTTTGTTTTTTAATGTTTATTTTTGAGAGAACATGTGTGAAGGGGAGGGCAGAGAGAGAGGAAGATGGAGGGTTCTAAGCAGGCTCCCCACAGTCATTGCAGAGCCTGATGTGGGGCTGGAACTCATGAACTGTGAGATCATGACCTGAGCTGAAGTCAGACACTTAACTGACTAAGCCACCCAAGCACCCCTCATGTCACTTCCTTAATCCCAGCTTTACCAATGGCCACAAAGAAGGCAAACCAAGGATTGGACTCACCTTTACTATCCATTTCTAACTCCAGATTGAAAGGGCTGCCCTGACTAGAAAATGAAGAAGTTAGAGTTGTTAGCTGGTCTGCAAAACATCCTAACCCTGGTATCTCTCCCCTCTTTCTATAGTCACTCTGTCTTTCTGTATCCATTCTCAAGTCACAGCTCCAGGTAAACAACATATCTGGAGTATAAGGAGCATGTGATAAAGGGCAGAACTGATGCTAAAAAAAAAAAAAAAAAAAAAAAAAAGTCAAATTAACATAGAGACCACACTTGGGGTGTTCTTCTAGAATGAACATTGAAAGGACAGAGATGGAAATGATAGGTAGAAAAAGTACGCATATGAAAGACAGAAAATTGAAAATTAACCAGTGAATAGAAATCTCCAAAGGAAAAATCAGAAGAAATGGAGCAGAAGCATCAATCAAATTTGTCATTGTAAAGAAAGTTTCTAAGGCTGAAAATGACCTGAAGAATAAAAGGGCTTACCATTTTCTAAAGAACATATGAAAAAAACATGTCGGTACCATATTTGGTGGTATTTCTAAAATTTCAAATATTGGGGGGGGGAACCTACATATAATGAGACAGAAAATAATAGGTTACCTACAAAAAAATAAAAACTATGCTGATGGCAGAATTCTCTTTTGCAGTACTGGATGTTAGAAATAATGGAGTAATGGTTCTTAACGTGCACATAGTCTATGGTATCTTTGAACTCCCTAAAATAATGTGCAAACTTATGTATGTCAATGCAAATTGATTTTCCTGGAAATAGAATCAATATCTTTCATCATATTTTCAAGTGTAACAAAGAGTGTTAATGGAGCAATATCCATAGCACTTTTTCCTTTGAAATAATTTAAAACAGAGAGAAAAGTCGCAAGAGCAATACAGAGAACTCCTGTATATCCTTTCTCAGATTTAGTCATTTTGTATCTTTTGGCCATAATTCTGTCCTTCACCAACCTCCCCCTACTATTACTACTTCTCCTCCTCCTCTCTTTTGCTCTCTGTATGTGTATAAAATATATTTACTAGGTTTACTTCTGTTTTCTCATTTTACAATAACACACATATACACACTATATTGTATTATGTTATTTATTCATTTATGACTTGATATATTGTATACACCATGCCCCTTTGCTTTTAATATTTCTTAAGAGTGAGGATATTTTCTTACATAACTTTGGTACAGTTCTCAAATTCAGAAACCTTCACCTTGACATAATGCTTTTATCTGATTTATGGTCTGTATTTCAGTGTTGTCAATTGTCCCAGTAATGTATTTTCTAGTTTTCCCCCCCTACCAGTATAGGTTTTGGTCTAAGGTAACATATTGTGTTTAGTTCCATGTTGTTGTTTCAGTTCCCTTTAATCTGTAACATTTCCTCATATGTTTCCTCATATGTTCTGTCTTTCATGACATTGACATTTTTGAAGAATTGAGGCAAGTTATTTTATACAGTGTCCCTAACTGTGGGTTTGTCTGATGTTTCCTCATGGTTAAATCAGACTGTACATTCCCAGCAGGATACTAGATACATGGTTTTGTTTCATTCTTAAGGAATCATATCTGGAGGCATATGATGTTCGTCTGTTCCTCCTTGGGGATGTTAATTTTTCTGTTTGTGAAGGTGTTTTTTCCAGTGTTTCCACTCTACATTTATTATTTTCTCCCTTTCAATTAAAGCAACTTTACACTTTAAGACTGTGTGAATATCTTGCTTTTCATTAGACTTTTCAACCTAGATTTAGCAACCACTGATGATTTTTGCCCACAGCAGTCTTTATTATGATAATCACAAGATGCTGATTTTTCCAACACTATTACACTCTCCATAATTCTGCACCTACTTGTATTTGTTATGATAGTGACAGGAAACAGATGGCACACTTTAAAGAGTTTAGTCAACAAGACTTTATTGAAGGGTTGCTTTACTGAAATGTGGCCATGGTTAAGAGTCAACAAGGAATGAGAAAGGGCCAATAACTAGAAAGAAAGAGAAGCCATTACCACCCGTAGGCCTGCAGAGAGGCCTTGCCACTTGCCACTGTGGTGAAAACCTGGAGGAACTGCACTTGGATGCCGTAGCTCCTGAGGAAAGCAGCCACTGACAGCACAGAGAGACAAGATAGAGGTTTTGTCCACCATGACGGGTTTGTCTATTTCTGAAAGAGAGGAAGGACAGAGAGAGAAACAGAATCCGAAGCAGGCTCCAGGCTCTGAGCTGTCAGCATAAAGCCCAATGTGGGGCTCGAACCCACAAACTGTGAGATCATGACCTGAGCTGAAGTCAGATGCTCAACAACTGAGCCACCCAGGCACTCCAGGTTTGTCCATTTCTTCATGAAGTTGTCAAAGTTTGCTTTATTTTGAGGCTACTTTATTGGGAGCTTACAAGTTTACAATCATTACCATTTCCTGGCAAACTGAGCACTTTATCATAATCTAAAGATTCTGTCACTAAAAATGCTTTTTGTCTTACAGTAGAGTTGCCAGATAAAATACAGAATGCCCAATTAAATTTGTATTTCAGATAAACAACAAATAAATTTTAGTGTATGTCCTAAGTAATGTTAAAAACTATTCATCATTTATCTGAAATACAAATTTAACTTACATAGTCCTCGGTTTTGTTTATTTTCACTAAATTTGGCAACCCTATCTTTAAAAGACTTTTTTTTTTTTTTTTTTAGTACTTATATAGCTACCCTGACTTTGGTTGTAACTTCCCTTGTATGTCTTTTTCTATTTTGTAAATTTCAACATTTCTAAGTCTTTATGTTTGAATGGTTTCTTAGCCTGTAGCTAGAATTGTATTTAATCTGGCAAATATCCTTTTTCTAGCAAGTTTTCTACATTTATTAGGATTACTTTATTATTATTATGTTTATTATGTTTATTATGTTTATTTATTTTTGAGAGAGAGAAAGCACGAGCAGGGGAGGGACAGAAAGAAGGAGACAGAATCCAAAGCAGACTCCACACTGGCAGCACAAAGCCCAAAGTGGGGCTTGAACCCATAAACCATGAGATCATGACCTGAGCCAAAGTCAGATGCTCAACTAACTGAGCCACCCAGGAGCCCCTGTCCTTACTTTTTAAAACTCTATTTTCAAGTATTTTCTTATTTTCCCCACTTCTTTTGTGTTCTAGCTATCTCTCTTTTTGCTTGATTTTTAAAATTCCATCTTCCCCTCCTGCTGTTTTAGAAGTTAGACATATATTCTTTTGTTAGTCTTTAAGTATTACTGTCCAAGCTCTACTTAATAAAATGTAAAGCTGTTTGATATTTTAAATCTCCACATAAATATTTACCCTTAGATAACCACCCTTTTAATGCTTTTGCTGTTACTGTTGACTATTTCAGTTCTTTTTTTTAACCCCACTTGTTAGAATCATTATTATTATCTGTAGACAATATTTATTTATGTTTATGTACATGTTTACCACTTGCCTTTTTCTTGAGTACTTGCATCTAAGATCTTTATCAGGTGGGTGTCCCTATGTATATATAGGGAGATACATGTACATACACACAACTGTACTATTTTACTACAATATATCTAACAGTGGCTTTTTTCTTTTATTTATTTGGCTCTGTGTACCTATTTTAGGCAAATCCCTATATTTCAATACTTCTGTAAAATTCTCAGCCATTTCTCCTTGAAAGTTGTGTTTCTTCCATTTTCTCCAGTTTGTCATTGGACTCCACAGTTAGTTGAATATTAAAATGTTTCATTCTGCCCTCTAAATATTTTAACATCTCTTTCATGTTTTCTGTCTTGTCTGTCTGCTATGTTCTGGGTAATTTCTTTGGATTCATTTTCTAATTCTCTCATTCTCTCTTCATCTGTTTCTATTCTCTTTAACCTACCCAATACATTTTAACTTTAACAGTTATATTTTTGGCTCTTTTTAACCTGCCTGCTATATTAAAATATTCTCTTGTTCCTTGCTTATTTTTTGAATATGTGTATTTTATGACATTTTAAAGAAGTGTTTATTTATTTATTTTTGAGAGAGAGCATGCAAACAGGGGAGGCGCAGAGAAAGGAGGAGACAGAGAACTCCAAGCAGGCTCTGCGCTGTCAGCACAGAACCTGATGCAGGGCTCAAACCCACAAACTATAAGATCATGACCTGAGCCAAAATCAAGAGTTGGATGCTTAATCAATTTAGCCACCCAGATGCCCTTATGGTAATTTTTAAAACATCAGAGTGATCTTGGGTGTTTCAACTACTGAGAAATTCCTAGATTTCTTTTTTTTAATCAACCATTTATGTCCACTTTCTTAGAGACATAGATACCATCCCCAAATTTTCCTATATTCTTTTGTTTTTGTTGAATGAGAGTAGTTGAATTTGATAGAAGTTCAATGTTGCTTTGTTCAGACATTCATTTTGGGGACTTGAACTCTTGGATGAACATCAGTGGCCTTCATGTGAACCTTCATGTATTTTTCACCTAATATATTTTGCATTTTAACAAATGACACTTTCTCATAAATAATAAATTGATAGACGAGAGTGTACAAAGGCTTCATATTGTAGCAAAAATCTATTGATCATGTTTCATAATTGAATGAAGGTTGTGCAGGCTGTTGCCAGTTTGTTTCTGCTAGCTATTTATTTATTTGTTTATTTATTTATTTAATATAGTTTATTGTCAAACTGGCTAACATACAGTGTGTAAAGTGTGCTCTTAGTTTTTGGGATAGATTCCCATGGTTCATCGCTTACATACAATACCCAGTGCTCATCCCAACAAGTGCCCTCCTCAATGCCTATCACCCATTTTCCCTCCATCAGCCCTCAGTTTGTTCTGTGTATTTAAGAGTCTCTTATGGTTTGCCTCCCTCCTTCTCTGTTTGTAACTATTTTTTTCCCCTTCCCTTCCCCTATGGGCTTCTGTTAAGTTTCTCAAGATCCACATATGAGTGAAAACATATGATATCTGTCTTTCTCTGACTGACTTATTTCACTCACCATAACACTCTCCAGTTCCATCCACGTTGCTGCAAATGGCAGGATTTCATTCTTTCTCATTGCCAAGTAGTATTCCATTGTATATATAAACCACATCTTATTTATCCATTCATTAGTTGATGGACATTTAGGCTCTTTCCATAATTTGGCTATTGTTGAAAGCACTGCTGTAAACATTAGGGTACATGTGCCCCTGTGAATCAGCACTCCTCTGTCCTTTGGATAAATTCCTAGTCGTGCTATTGCTGGGTCATAGTGTTCTATTTTTAATTTTTTGAGGAACCTCCACACTGTTTTCCAGAGTCGTTGTACCAGTTTGCATTCCCACCAACGGTGCAGGAGGGTTCCTGTTTCTCCACATCCTCTCCAGCATCTGTAGTTTCCTGAGTTGTTCATTTTAGCCACTTTGACTGGTGTGAGGTGGTATCTCAATGTGGTTTTGATTTGTATTTCCCTGATGAGGAGTGACATTGAGCATCTTTTCATGTGTCTGTTGGCCATCTGGATGTCTTCTTTGGAAAAATGTCTTTTCATGTCTTTTTCCCATCTCTTCACTGGATTGTTTTTCAGGTGCTGAGTTTGGTAAGTTCTTTACAGATTTTGGATACTAGCCCTTTATCCGATATGTCATTTGCAAATATCTTTTTCCATTCTGTTGGTTGCCTTTTAGTTTTGTTGGTTGTTTCCTTTGCAGTGCAGAAGCTTTTTATCTTGATGAGGTCCCAATAGCTCATTTTTGCTATTAATTCCCTTGCCTTTGAAGATGTGTTGAGCAAGAAATTGCTGTGGGTGAGGTCAAAGAGGTTGTTGCCTGCCTTCTTCTTTTGGGTTTTGATGGTTTCCTATCTTACATCTAGGTCTTTCATCCATTTTGGGTTTATTTTTGTGTATGGTGTAAGAAAGTGGTCTAGTTCTATTCTTCTGCATGTTGCTGTCTAGTTCTCCGAGCACCATTTACTAAAGAGACTGTCTTTTTTCCATTGGTCACTCTTTCCTACTTTGTCAAAGATTAGTTGGCCATACATTTGTGGGTCCAATTCTGGACCATTGGTCTATGTGTCTGTTTTTGTGCCAATACCATACTGTCTTGATGATTACAGCTTTGTAGTAGAGGCTAAAGTCTGGGATTGTGACGCCTCCTGCTTTGGTTTTCTTCTTCAATATTACTTTGAGTATTTGGGGTATTTTGTGGTTCCATACAAATTTTAGGATTCTTTGTTCTAGCTTTGAGAAGAATGCTGGTGCAATTTTGATTGGGATTGCATTGAATGTGTAGATTGCTTTGGGTACTATTGATATTTTAACAATATTTACTCTTCCAATCCATGAGCATGGGATGTTTTCCATTTCTTTGTATCTTCTTCAATTTCCTTCATAAGTTTTCTATAGTTTTGAGCATACAGATCTTTTACATCTTTGCTTAGGTTTATTCCTAGGTATTTTGTGGTTCTTGGTACAATTGTAAATGGGATCATGTTTTAACCCAGAGATGCTTCTTTTCCTTTTCAAGGAGACAGTAAGTGTACCCCCAACAGCCTCCTTCCTGCCCCTCCAAATCATTCCCTCCTCCTTTCTAACCATAACTTCTGTCCTGAATTTATAATGGATTTGATTTTGCTTGTTTTTAAGTTTCATATAAATGGAGTCATACAATACATATTGAGGAAAGAAAAATCAGTCTGTGACAAACAGGAACTGATCACACACAGCATCTAGGCAACAGTTTATTAAAAGCTGGCTTTGTGCTCACCACTAGGACATGCTGGTCTCCTATTTGATATAAATGATCTTGGGGCGCCTGGGTGGCTCCGTCAGTTAGGCATCCGACTTCGGCTCAGGTCATGATCTCACAGTTCGTGAGTTCGAGCCCCGCGTCGGGCTCTGTGCTGACAGCTCAGAGCCTGGAGCCTGCTTCACATTCTGTGTCTCCCTCTCTCTCTGCCCCTTCCCTACTCATGCTGTGTCTCTCTCTGTCTCAAAAATAAATAAACATTTAAAAAAAATTTTAAAAAAATGATCTCACAAAATACCAACATTGGACAGTATTACTTTTTAACCATAATGAACTGAGAAAAGACAAGACCCCTTGATACTTTTGTCTAAGCATGGAGAAAATTACGGTTACTTTGCAAACCACAGAATATCAAATATCCATCTCTTGTCTAATATGAGTGACTACTGCTTTCTTACCAATAATCGCTTTAGTCTTGCTTCTTGTCTGCCTTCCTCTAGGTACGATAAAGTCATAGAATCATCCCTTCTTGTTGGCAGCACCCAATCCAGAGCAAACTCCTTAATCATGTATGGTTTCCAGTGCTCTTTTACTGAGACACCCCACATTTTCCCATGATGTGGGTTTGTCCTTGCTTGAAATAAGTAATAAACTCAGCATGTTCAACTACAGCTATATTTCTGGTAGTCTTTTGCTTGAGGGCACTGACAGTATTCATTTTTGTCTGGTTTCTTTCATGTAATATTTATGGGATTCATGTTGGATTTCACAGTGGTTCATTTTTGTTATTTGATGTTATACTTTGATTATATAACTATTTGGACATTTTGGTTGTTTGTAGTTTTAGGAATGTTTTAATATTGATATTAAATATCCTTGTGGGGGCGCCTGGGTGGCTCAGTCGGTTGAGCAGCCGACTTCGGCTCAGGTCATCATCTCACGGTCCGTGGGTTGGAGCCCCGCGTCAGGCTCTGTGCTGAAAGCTCAGAGCCTGGAGCCTGTTTCAGATTCTGTGTCTCCCTCTCTCTGACCCTCCCCCATTCATGCTCTGTCTCTCTCTGTCTCAAAAATAAATAAATGTTAAAAAAAAAATTTAAATATCCTTGTGAATTTCTTTAGGTAAAAATGAATATACATTTTTGTTGAGAATATTCCTGAGAGTTATGCTAGGAGTTGCCAAGACTACTCACAGTAATCCATAATTCTTATACTCACAGTTACAGTTGGTTACCGAAAAAGGATACAAAGTACAATCAGCAAGGGGAAAAGGCACTTAGGATTGAACTCCGGAGGAAACCAGGTGCTATCTTCAAATGTCCCCTCTAATGGAGTGACATAGGATATGCTTCATTCACCTAGCAACATATGTGACAGCACATACGGATTGTTGCCAACCAGGGGGCTCACTTGAGCTTTTGTATCCAGGGTTTTTACTGGGGATTGGTCACAGGCATGTAGTGCCTGCATGACTAGCTTCAGTTTCTCATGCTCCAGACCCTGCAGAGAAAAAGCAGGTGTTCACCATAAATAAATTATTAACATAAACTATCTGCTCATACTGGTACAGCCTGGTCCAATTGTGCGCAAACATTATAGACAGAACACTCAAAACTCAGATCCAAGAGCCAACCAATAGCCCTGAAAACAGACCTTTCATTGGAATGTGCACCATGTGAGCAACCTGGGCCTGCTGAGTTAATCTTTTCCTTCACAGAGTAAAAGTGATGGGTCAAAGGGTATTTGTATGTTTAAATTTAGGAGATAATGCCAAAGAGTTTTCCAAAGTGATTATACCAGTTTGTCTCACCAATGGATGTATGAGAATTTCCCTTGTTGCACATTGCCAGTTGTGGGGAATAAACTTAGGAATTCCCTGAGCCTGCACCGATGGGCTAACAAGGCATAAAGAATTACAGAGCCATAGAATGCTCACACCCAAGCTTGGGTAAACAAGATTAGGCCCCCAGAATAGAGTCGGGGGGGGACAAAGGCCCCCCAGAATAAAGTAAGGGGGGAAAAGTCCCCCAGAATAGAAAGGGGGGGGGCAAAGGCACCCAATACAAAGGTATATTAGGTAAGCATGATTCAGAGTGTTCAGGGTGAAAGCACCCCCCAATTTAGTACTATAGCAGAAAGCTGCTTTCAGAGGAAGGAAGGACCAAATTAGGTAAACAGGTAAATAAGGCTATAGACCACTGTGCTGCGGGTGATGCTGCCCAGAGCAGAGCTGATTAACAAAAGAAAGGTGCCTTGTTAGCCCATCAGTGCAGGCTCAGGGAATTCCTAAACTTATTCCCCACAGCATTTGTTAGAATCAATCTTTTAAAATTTTAGTGTTTTCTTGTAGATGCACAGTGATGTTTCATTATGGTTAAGATTCATATGTACTTAAAAACTAATGAGAGTAAACACTTTTCCATATGGTATTTGCAACTGCACTGTTTTATAAAATGCCTAGTTAAGTCTTTTACCCTATTTCCTACTGAATTATTTGCTTTTCCCTTAATGATCTTCAGGAATTCTCTACATATTTTTATGTACAGTTTAATATGTATTTCACAAATCCTCTCTCACTTACCTGACTTGCCTTTTCTCTCTCTTAAGTCTTTTCAAGAATAAAAGTTCTTGGGGCACCTGGGTGGCTCAGTCAGTTAAGCATCAGACTCTTGACATCAGCTCACATCCTGATCTTGGCCATGGTGGAATCAAGCCCCATGCCATGCTCCTCACTGAGCTTGGAGCCTACCTGGGATTCTCTCTCTCTCCCTCTCTCTGCCTCCCCCCCCCCCACTTGCACTTTCTCTCAACATATATAAATAAACATTTTTTTAAAAAAGAATGAAAGTTCTCAATTTTAATCCCTAATCTGGTGTCTTTGCCATTAGTTTAGTGTTTTTGTTATATCATTGAATAAATCTTTTTCATAATCCAAGGCCATGAAGATATTCTTTCTCTGTGTTATATCTGAAAACATTAATGCTTTACCTTTCTAATTGAGGTCACAACCTACCTAGAATTGACATTTTTTATTGTGGTAAAAATGCATAACATAAAATTTATGATTTTAAACATTTTTAAATGTACAGTTCAGTAGTATTAAGTATATTGACATTGCTGGGGCGCCTGGGTGGCTCAGTCGGTTGAGCATCCGACTTCGGCTCAGGTCATGATCTCACAGTTTGTGGGTTCGAGCCCTGCATCAGGCTCCTTGCTGACAGCTCAGAGCCTGGAGCCTGCTTCAGATTCTGTGTCTCCCTCTCTCTCTGCCCCTCCCCCTCTCATGCTCTGGCTCCCTCTGTCTCAAAAATAAATAAACATTAACAAAAAATTAAAATCCGTAGGGCACCTGGGTGGCCCCGTCGGTTAAGCATCTGACTGCGGCTCAGGTCACGATCTCACAGTTTGTGAGTTCGAACCCCAAGTTAGGCTCTGTGCTGACAGCTCAAGAGCCTGGAGCCTGCTTCCAGTTCTGTGTCTCCCTCTCACTCTGCCCCTCCCCCTCTCACACTCTGTTTCTCTCTCCTTCAAAAATAAACAAACATTTTTAAAAAATTTTTTAAAAAGTATACTGACATTGCTAAGAAACAGATACTCAGAATTTTTTCATCTTGCAGAACAAACTCTATCCGTTAAACAACAACTCCCCAGTTCTCCCTTCCCCCCTAGCCCCTAGCAACCACCATGCCACTTTCTATCTTTGGATTTGACTATACTTTAAGTACACAATATAAGTAGGTTATACAGTTGTGTCTTTTTCATGACTAGTATATTTCATTTAGCATAATGTCCTCAAGATTTATCCATGTTGTAGCACATAACAGGATTTTCTTTTAAAAACTGGATGACACATTTAAAAAAGGGCAGGGGGCGCCTGGATGGTTTGGTTGGTTAAGCATCCAACTTTGGCTCAGGTCATGATGTCATGATTCGTGAGTTCGAGCCCCACGTCTGGCTCTACGCTGACAGCTCAGAGTCTGCTTTGGATTCTCCGTCTCCTGCTCCCTCTCTCTGCCCCTTTCACACTCATGCTTTCTTCCTCTGTCTCAAAAATAAGTAAAAATAGGGGCGCCTGGGTGGCTCAGTCGGTTAAGCGTCCAACTTCAGCTCAGGTCATGATCTCATGGTTTGTGAGTTTGAACCCCATGTCAGGCTCTATGCTGACAGCTCAGAGCCTGGAGCCTGCTTCGGATTCTGTGTCTCCCTCTCTCTCTGAACCTCCCCTGCTTGCTCTCTCTCTCTCTCTCTTTCAAAAATAAACATTAAAAAAAAATTTTTTTTTAATTTTTTTTTTTTGTAACATTTATTTATTTTTGAGACAGAGAGACAGAGCATGAACGGGGAAGGGTCAGAGAGAGAGGGAGACACAGAATCCGAAACGGGCTCCAGGCTCAAAAAAATTTTTTTAAATAATAAGTAAAAATAAACATTAAAAAAACTGGATGAGGGGCGCCTGGGTGGCGCAGTCGGTTAAGCGTCCGACTTCAGCCAGGTCACGATCTCGCGGTCCGTGAGTTCGAGCCCCGCATCAGGCTCTGGGCCGATGGCTCGGAGCCTGGAGCCTGTTTCCGATTCTGTGTCTCCCTCTCTCTCTGCCCCTCCCCCGTTCATGCTCTGTCTCTCTCTGTCCCAAAAATAAATAAAAAACGTTGGGAAAAAAAAATTTAAAAAAAAAAACAAAACTGGATGATACTCCATTATATCTACATAGGACATTTTGTTTATCCATTCATCCATTGATGGACATTTGGGTTTCTTCCACCTTGTGAATAATGCTGCTATGAACATGGGTGCAAATATCTCTTTGAGACCCTGCAGGATTGCTGGATTATATGGTAATCTTCTTTTTAATTTTTTTGAGGAACTGCCATACTGTTTTCCATAGCTGAGTCATACCATTTCATAATTACATTACAGTATACAAGGGTTCTAACTTCTCCACATCCTTGCCCACACCTGTTATTTTCTGGCTTGTTGTTTTTCTCTGGTAATAATAATGGGATTACTAATGAATGTGAAGTTATGGCTCATTGTGGTTTTGATTTGTATATCTCCAATATGTAGCTATATTGAGAATCTTTCCATGTGCTTTCTGGTCCTGTGTATATCATCTTTGGAGAAATGTCCAAGTCCTTTGCCTATTTTTAAATAAAGTTATTTGATTTTTTATTGTCAAGTTCTAGAAGTTCATTATATGATCTGTATATTAAATCCTTATCAGATGTATGATTTGTAAATATCTAGGTTTCTTTAGGCATGTTATTTTGTTCCTTTGTGGGCCTTATTTCCTTGTTTCTTTGTATGCTTCATGGTCTTTTGTTGAGATTTGTAATTTTGAAAAAACAATCACCTCTCCCATTCTTTATGGATGGGCTTCATGTAGGGGAAGATCTTCACTATCAGTCAGCCCAGCTAAATATCTAGGACCTCTCAAGCCTTTTCTAACTAACCAAGGCCACTTTTGCAGTCTACAACAGGGATGATTTCAAATTATGTATCATTTTTCTATAACAGGCTATTCCTCCTTTTTTAAAGTTTATTTTATTTTGAGAAAGAGAGGGAGAGAAGGAGAGAGAGGAGGGGGGGGGGAGGGGGAGAGAGAGAGAGAGAGAATATGAGAGCCAGGGAGGAGCAAAGAGAGAGGGAGAGAGAAAATCCCAAGCAGGCCCCATGGTGTGAGTGCAGAGCCCAATGCGGGGCTCAGTCTCATGAACTGTGACCTCATGACCTGAGCTGAGATCAAGAGTTGGATGCTTAACCAACTGAGCCACACAGGTGCCCGTAAATATCTATTTCTTCTATGTCAGTTTGTTTAGTTTTCCCAAGAGCTTGTCGATTTCTTCTTTAAAAAAAAAATGTTTATTTTTGAGAGAGCATGTGTGCAAGCGGGAGAGGCGCAGAGAGAGAGGGCACAGAGAATTCGAAGCAGGCTCTGTGCTGACAACAGTGAGCCCAGTGCAGGGCTCAAAAACTCACAAACCGTGAAATCATGACCTGAGCCAAAGTCGCTTACTCAACCAACTGAGCCACCCAGGTGCCCCTAAATATATATTTCTTTTTACATCAGTTTGTTTAAGTTGTGTTTTCCAAGAGCTTGTCTATTTCTTCTAATATTGCAAATTTATTGGCAAAAGGAATCCATAATAACCTCTTAATTACCTTTTAAAATATTGAGGTGAAACTCAGACCACAGTTAACATTATTAAAGTGTACAATTCAGTGGCATTCAGTTCATTCACAGGGTTATAGTTACCAACTCTTTCTGGTTTAGTATTTTATATAGCCTCAAAATAACCTTTAAGTAATCATTCCTCATTCCTCCTTCTCTCATCTCGTTGGGAACCACTAATCTGCTTTCTGTCTCTGTTAGTATGTTTTTGCGGTTCATGTGTCCTTTTAAAGCTTAATAATATTCCATGGTACATTTTTTTAAAGTTTATTTATTTATTTTTTACAGAGAGCAGGGGAGGGGCAGAGAGACAGAGAGACAGAGAATCCCAAGCAGGCTCTGCACTGACAGCGCAGAACCTGACTCGGGGCTCAAACTCACAAACTGTGAGATAATGACCTGAGCCAAAATCGAATCAGACACTTAACCAACTGAGCCACCCAGGCACCGCCCCAGGGTACATTTCTACCACACTTTATCCATTTGTCCAGTGATGGACATGTGGCTATTCTGAACAATGCTGCTATGAACATTAATGTACAGTTTTCTGTGTAGACATATATTTTTATTTCTCTTGGATATATATCTAGAAATGGAATACCTGGGTAATTTGGGTATTTTATGTTTAACTTTTTGAGGAGCTGTCAAACTCTTCTCTACAGTGGTTGTGCATTCTACATTCCCATCAGTAACACACAAGAGTTCCTATTTCTTCACCTCCTCATCAGTGCTTGTTATTTCCCTTTAAAAACATTGTTGAGGGGCTCCTGGGTGGCTCAGTCAGTTAAGCATCCAGCTTTGGCTCAGGTCATGTTCTCATGGTTTGTTGGTTCGAACCCTGCATCGGGCTCTGTGCTGACAGCTGAGTCTGGAGCCTGCTTCAGATTCTGTGTCTTTGTCTCTCTCTGCTCCTCCCCTGCTCATGCTCTCTCTCTCTCTCAAAAACAAATAAACGTTAAAAAAAAATTGTTGGGGTCCCTGGATGGTGCATTTGGTTAAGTGTTGGACTCTTTATATCAGCTCAGGTCTTGATCTCAGGGTCATGAGTTCAAGCCCCACATTTAGCTCCATGCAGTGCAGGGAGCCTACTTAATAAAAATAAAATTTAAAAATTCTAGCCATCCTAGCAAATGTGAAGTGATACCTCATTGTGGTTTTGATTTGCATTTCTTTAATGACAAATGAATTTGAATATCTCTTCATGTACTTGTTTTCCACTTGTATATCTTTGGAGAACTGTCTATTCAAGTCCACTGCCCATTTTTTATTTTTTTTGTTGAGTTGCAAGAGTTCTTTATTCTGGATACCAAACCTTTATCAGAGGTACCATTGCAAATATTTTTCCCATTCCATAGGCTGTCTTTTCCTTTTCTTGATAATGTCTTTTGATGTACAAAGGTTTTAATCTGTGTGTATCCAGTTTGTTTTTCATTTGTCACTCATGCTTTTGATGTCAAATCTAAGAATCCATTCCCATATCTGAGGTAATGAAGATTTACTCCTGTTTTCTTTTTTTTTTTTATGTTTATTTTTGAGACAGAGAGAGACAGAGTGTGAGTGGGGGAGGAGCAGAGAGAGAGGGAGACACAGAATCCAAAGCAGGCTCCAGGCTCTGAGCCTGACATGGGGCTCGAACCCACAAACTGTGAGATCATGACCTGAGCCGAAGTTGGATGCTCAACGACTGAGCCACTCAGGCGCCCCTAATCCTGTGTTTTCTAATGATAGTTTTTAATTTTAGTTTATATATATTGGTCTTTTATCCATTATTAGCTAATTTTCATATATGTAATGAAGCAGGATTCCAACTTCATGTTTTTTTACATACCCAGTTGGCCCAGCACCATTTGTTAGAGAGCTTGTTCTTTACCCCATTGAATGATTTTGGTACACTCGTGAAAAATCAGTTGGCTGTAGATGGTGGGTTTATTTCTCAAGCCACAGTTTCATTCCATTGGTCCATATGTTTGTCCTTGTGCTAGTACCAGTGTTTTGATTTTTACAGCTTTGGAGTGAGTTTTGAAATCTGTGTGAGTTCTTGAGCCTTGTTTTTCTTTTTCAATATTTTGGGATTCCAAATGAATATGATGATTGGCTCTTCCATTTACACACACACACACACACACACACACACACACCCCTACACACAAAGCCATTGAGATTTTGATAGGGATTGCATTAAATTTGCAGATCACTTTGGGGTGTAGTGCCATTTAAGAATACCAAGTCTTCTGGGGTTTCTGGGTGGCTCAGTCGGTTAAGCGTCCAGCTTCAGCTCAGGTCATATCTCACAGCTCGTGAGTTCAAGCTCCACATCCGGCTCTGTGCTGACAGCTCAGAGCCTGGAGCCTTCTTCGAATTCTGTGTGTCCTCTCTCTGCCCCTCCCCTGCTCATACTCTGTCTCTCTCTCAAGAATAAATATTAAAAAAATATATTAAGTCTTCTAATCTATGAACATGAAATGTTTTTTCAAGTAATTATGTCTTCTTTAATTTCTTTCATCAGTGTTTGGTTGTTTTTACTATACATGTCTTTTACTCCCTTTAAATTCATTCCTAGGTGTTTCTTTTTTAGATTTTTTTAATGTAGGTGTTTTTTTTTTTTTAATGCTACTATACATGGATTCTTAATTTCCTTTCTGATTATTCATTGCTGGTGCATCTAAACACAACTCATTTTCATATGTTGATCTTTTACCCTGCAACTTGCTGAATTTGTTTGTTAGTTCTAGTAGCTACTTTATGTATATGTGGATTCTTTGGGATTTTCTGCATGTAGAAATATGTCATCTGCAAATAGAAACAGTTATATTTCTTTTCCAAATTGGATGCCTTTTGTTTCTTTTTCTTGTGTAATTGCTCTGGCTAAGCCTTCTCGTAGAGATTGAATAAAAGCACAAAAGTAGGCATCCTTGGAGCATCTGGGTGGCTCAGTGAGTTGAGCGTCCAACTTTGGCTCTGGTCATGGTCTCACGGTTTATGGGTTCGAGCCCTATATTGGGCTCTCTGCTGTCAGTACAGAGCCCGCTTCAGATTCTCTGTCTCTTCTCTCTGCCCCTCCCCTGCTCATGCTCTCTCAAAAATAAATAAAACATTAAAAAAACAAAGTAGGCATCCTTGTGTTATTCCTGATCTCAGTGGGAATCTTTCCGTCTTTCACCATTAAATATGATGTGTTGGGTTTTCATAAATACCCTCTATCATGTTAATGTTACAAGTAATGATACATGTTACTTCTACTTCTAGTTTACTGAGTGTTTTTATCATGAAAAGTCTTAATTTTTTTCTAATACTTTTTCTGAGTCTGTGGAGATAATCATGTGTTGTTGCTCTAATTTTCCATTCAGCAGAAGTGTATTACCCACTAGGTGCCAAATGAGATGAGCTAAGGATAAATGAAATATAGTCTTTCCTATTAAGGTAGTATCACTGAGGAGAGAGGCATGGAAAAAAATAATTCCAAAAGTAAAGTGATTGATACTATAAAAAGGGTAACTAAGTACTCTGGAAGATTAGAAATTTGAATTCAATTTGGACTTCACAGTGGTGCTGTTATTTTAGCTGAGTTTTAATAGTTAAATAGAGGTTCACCAGCCAAGACAAGTCTCCAAAGAGGGATTTCAGTCAGAGGGAACAGCCAGAAAAAAGGTAGGAGAACATGAAGCTATGTTGGGAATGGCAGATTGTTGTTTGGTGATGAGATTTGACAAGGAGTTGTAGGAGGGGAAGCTGGATGGTAAGGTTGAATGAAGTTAGAATGGCCTTGTGTACATTAGTTAGAAGGCCTTGGGCCTTCAGACTGGGCATGACAGATATACAGCAAGGCAGTCACTTGCTCATATGTGCACTATAGCCATATGGATTAGAATGAGAAGAGGCTGTAAACAAGATTTAAAAACATATATTTCAAGCATATAGTATAACTGTTATTGGTTTTAAATTTTTTTTCTTTTCCTTTCAATCCTCTCTCCCTCTTGTTTCCTCGTTAGTGCTTTCTTGTGTTAGGCTCTGTTATATACCATTCCCAGAATGCAACAGGTGACAGGAGAAAAAAATATATAGAACGGTATGCTACAACCATCAGAATTGGAATTCTGTTAAGTTTTATATAAATATATATTGTACTTCTTTTGGAGTCATCAAAAAAAATTTTTTAAGTGAAGCAGTAAAAGGCTCTTTTGAAAACACAGAAATACTTGAGCTTAATTTTCAAGACTTTGTGTTGCTAGAAAATAAATGATTAGCCATAAAAACATCAAGTTTATTTTCTGTTTTGACTGGCATTTGGCCAACACTAGAATGGATTTCCTGGTAATTTGGTTTGAGAGATGACTGCTTTACATCATCATTGATACCTGTAAAGCCAAACATAGGGCTTTGCGCATCAATAAATGTCTTCATTGTTGAGTTATTCAATTTGAATTAAATTATTTGAACAATCCAAATCTTCTGTTTGTATGTCCTAATTACTATGCAACCATTACAGATAATCTCAATTAAGCTCTTAAATTATAAAGCAGTGTAGTATTGTTGCTGCAGTATGTAAACAGTTACCATTAACTAGAATCCAGTGGTCAGTGACCTCATAATCAATTATTACTTTGTAGAATTTCTCTTCAATACTGTCATGAGATTAGTATTCCCTAAAAGCATTTTCTACTTTGTTTAATAATTTTTCCAGATTAGGTTCAAAGAGATACAAATTTCAGAATTCTTAAAATGTCTTTTAAGCGTACATTCTAATTTAAAGTACTTTTGATCAGAAATTTGGTGACATATATTGATATTTATTATGAAGCCTCTGGTATTATCTGGAAAGTAATTATTTCCTAGTGAAGGAAAGGGATGAATGATAAAGATTAAAAATAGTAGCTTTTCACTGATGGAAGCACAGTCTAGTCCAATAATTCTCAAAATTTTTGATGCCAGGACCGGAATAATTAAAAATTATCAGACTCTAAAGAGCTTTTGTTTGCATTATCTGTGTGTATATCCCAGTATTTTATTAGAAACTAAAACTGAAAATTTTAAAAATATTTTAAATTCACTTAGAAATAACAAGAAATCTATTATATATAAACATAATATAGCCTAATTTTATGAAAAATAACTACTTTCTGTAACAGAATTAGAAGAATATTTTACATTTTTGCAAAATCTCTTCACTATCTAACTTGATACATGGATTTTCATATCTTTGTATTCAGTGTTTTCAATATCAGGTACCTTTTCCAGGTACCTTCTGGAGAGCTGTACTGTAACACTAAAGAGAGAATTGGGTGTTCACTTTATGAAATCCCTGAAAGGGTCTCAAAACCAGTTTGAGAACCTCTGGTCAATTTCAAGCAACCATGAAGTGTTAGTTTATTCTGGATTAAAAAGGATGTCTGGCAGATGTCAGTATTTTTTCTGATGTAGATACTAAAGTGGAAAGAAGTTTGTATAATCTCCCTTCCAGACTTCAGGAGACTTAACCAAAATAAATTTGTCACTTTTTTTTTAATTTTTTTTTTTACATTTATTTATTTTTGAGAAACAGAGTGAGACAAAGCGTGAGTGGGGGAGGGGCAGAGAGAGAAGGAGACACAGAATCTGAAGCAGGCTCCAGGCTCTGAGCTGTCAGCGCAGAGCCTGATGCGGGGCTCGAACCCACAAACTGTGAGATCATGACCTGAGCCAAAGTTGGACATTCAACCAACTGAGCCACCCAGGTGCCCCAAGTTTGTCACTTTTAAAATGTTTCTGGAGTCTAGGCTACTCTCAGGCATGTCCCATGTGTTGTCTCAACATTCAGACTTCTTTGATCTCATGGCACCTCTATAGCAACATGTGGCAGAGGAAGAGAGAGACTGAGCGTGGAGAATCGCGCATAGTCTTTTTTTTTTTTAAATTTTTTTTTAATGTTTCTTTACTTTTCAGACAGAGCACGAGTTGGGGAGGGGCAGAGAGGGAGACACAGAATTCGAAACAGGCTCCAGGCTCTGAGCCGTCAGCACGACCCTGATGTGGGGTTTGAACCCATGAACCGTGAGATCATGACCTGAGCCTAAGTCAGACACTTAACCGACTGAGCCACCCAGGCGCCCCCGTGCATAAAGTCTTAAGTGCTTCCTCTTAGAAATGTCACACATAGTTCCTCTTTGTTTGCTAGTAAAAGCCATGCCTGATGTCAGGTGGTCCTGTCTAACTTCAACAGATCAGGAAGTACAGTCCTCTCATGTGACAGAGGAAAGGAGGACTGAATATATTGGTGAGCAGTACAAATGCTTACCACTCTCTTTGAAATGATGTTTTTTTTTTTTCAACTTTTTTTTTTTTTTTTTTTTTTTTTTGGGACAGAGAGAGACAGAACATGAACGGGGGAGGGGCAGAGAGAGAGGGAGACACAGAATCGGAAACAGGCTCCAGGCTCCGAGCCATCAGCCCAGAGCCTGACGCGGGGCTCGAACTCACGGACCGCGAGATCGTGACCTGGCTGAAGTCGGACGCTTAACCAACTGCGCCACCTAGGCGACCCTGAAATGATGTTTTTAAGGAACATTAATATAAATACCTTGAGCACAAGGACCTTGTTCACCACAGTGTGATGAGCACCTAGGTCAATATCTCTTATAACCAAGAAATACTTGCTGAACAAGTAAGTGAGAGGAAGACATTAAACTTCCCCAATACAGTAAGCAGTAATATTTTCTAATTGGCTATAGATATAAAAGAGTACACATTGAATTTACCTCTGATGAGAAACCATTTGCTTTTCTTATACTTAGCAGTTTATTATGGTCAATCTTTGGTAAATTTGGATGGTTTAATAATAGCATGCCAAATTCTTCCTTTGCAATGGACTAAACTTTTAGTGGATAGTCAAAAAAATATGAATTAGCATTTTTAAGTCTGTCATTTATAGAAATAAAAGGTTGATATACATGCTATAATATCTATGCTACCATTTACCATATGATTTCATTCTCCCACTATTTTTTTCTTCCCAAAATATGAAATTTAGCTAGTGTAGCACATTTCAATCACTGAATCAATAGAAATTTTTGAGAACATTGGGAAGCAAAACTGACAAAAATCTTTGCTTTTTTCCCCCAGAAAATAGTAATGATTATAGCAAATAAGGAAACTATATATTATTAGATGATAACTTCTTTGGGAAAAATAGAGCAAGGTTAGGGGGATTGAGAGAGTTGAATGGTGAGGAAACAGGTTACAGTTACACACAGAGGAATCCGAGCAACTCTTATTAAAAAAAAAAAAAATGTCTAAGCAAAGACATCAAGGTGGTAAGGGAATTTCCATCCAGATACCTGGGGGCAAACCTGTACAAGGTGGAGGGAGTAGTCTGTGCAAAGGCTTTCAGGCAGGAGAACACCTATTTTGTCTGAGGTATTACATGTGGGTGGAGTAGAGCCAGTGAATCAGAGAGATTAGATGAGTCAACCTTCAGCCTCTGCTTCTAGTCACTAGGTGGACAGTTCTGGTCTAGTCTCTTTGTCATGGAAATTCCTGTCCATCCCCTTGGCTCTGAGACAGTTTTTTATTTATTTATTTATTTTTTTTTTAATTTTTTTTCAACGTTTTTTATTTATTTTTGGGACAGAGAGAGACAGAGCATGAACGGGGGAGGGGCAGAGAGAGAGGGAGACACAGAATCGGAAACAGGCTCCAGGCTCTGAGCCATCAGCCCAGAGCCCGACGCGGGGCTCGAACTCACGGACCGCGAGATCGTGACCTGGCTGAAGTCGGACGCTTAACCGACTGCGCCACCCAGGCGCCCCGAGACAGTTTTTTAAAAATAGCTTCAGGGGGCACCTGGATGACTCAGTCAGTTAAACATCTGACTTCAGGTCAAGTCTCATGGTTCTGTGACTCTCAGCCCGGAACCACTTCAGATTCTCTGTCTCGCTGTCTCTCTGCCCCTCCCCTGCCCTCAAAAATAAACATTAAAAAATAATAAAAACATATACACAATGGTTTTTAAAAATCAAAGAATTCTGTGAACAATTATTTAAAAAAAATAAGTAACAGCCTCGGGTTGAAAAGGCATAACTCATAATTTAGTCTTTGTCCCCAGGCTTCTCTCTTTGTTTATTGGAGAATTCTTAACAGTACCTCGAAAAGCCTACATTAGGCTTTTTTTTTTCCTTTGCTCAGTTTTATCTCCTTCAAGTCTTCTACCTCACTGTCTCTGCATACACTTACTTTAGCTTGATATCAGAATTTGACTTTTTCAATCCTAAAAATGCACAAATTAGTGTACCCTCAGTCAGTTTCAGTTTGCTCTTAACAGAGCTGTATTTACTTTCAAAAATTTCTTGATTATAGGATTTATTGAAGGCTAGAAAATTTAGTTAACATATACCAACATCGGGACTTTAACTTACAGTTTTCCCTAACATTGTATATGGCCTCCATAGGCCCATGATCAGTGTCCCAAAGGTACAGTATTTGATAGTTTAAGCTAAAGGGACTGAAACCACTATAAGAATTCTCAAATTTCCTGTTTGATCTTGTGGGGTCCCTACTACTCTCTGATGATCCTCAGAGATCTTAACTTTATATTACAGTTTCTCATTCCTGATATGACAGTCTTAGTTTCAAGCAACAGGAACCAACTCAGGCTGATTTAAGCAGAAAGATAACTTATTAAAAAGGTGTAAGGTGACATGAGAGTCCATAAGTAGGTCCTGCCATTTATGGTTAGCGGTTAATTGTTTTTCAAAAAGAATGCCAGGACAATTCAATGGTCTTTTCAACAAATGGTGCTGGGACAACTGGATGCCAACATGCAAAGATTGAAGTTGGATCCATTCTCTTTTTTTTAATTTAATTTTTATAATGTTTAATTGTTTTTGAGAGAGAGAGAGACAGAGCATGAACAGGGGAGGGGCAGAGAGCAATGGAGACACAGAATCCGAAGCAGGTTCCAGGCTCTGAGCTGTCAGCACAGAGTCCGACGCCAGGCTTGAATGCACAGGCCATAAGATCATGACCCGATCTGAAGCTTGATGGTCAACTGACTGAGCAACCCAGGCGCCCCGATCCCTTCTTTAATATCATAACACAGAAATTAACTCAAAATGAGTTACAGACCTAAATATAAGAGCTAAGCCTATGAAACTCATAGAGGAAAACATAGGAATAAATATTTATGGCCTTAGATTTGACACTAGTTTTTTAGATACGACAGCAAAAGCATAAGGAAAACAAGAGAAAAAAATAGGAAAATTGGACTACATTGAAATTATAAACTTTTGTGCTATAAATGATATCATCAAAAGAGTGAAAAGACAACACACAGAATGGTATCTAGATAGTATCTAGAATATATAAAGAACTCTATGATTCAATAATAAGAATTCACATCACTCAGTTTAAAAATGTCCAAAGAGAGGAGAGGGAAGATGGCGGCGTAGGAAGACGCTGGACTCACCGCGCGTCCTGCCGATCACTTAGATTCCACCGACACCTGCCTAAAGAACCCAGAAAACCGCCAGAGGATTAGCAGAACGGAGTCTCCGGAGCCAAGCGCAGACGAGAGGCCCACGGAGGAGGGGAGGAAGGGCGGCGAGGCGGTGCGCGCTCCACGGACCGGCGGGAGGGAGCCGGGGCGGAGGGGCGGCTCGCCGGCCAAGCGGAGCCCCCGAGTCTGGCCGGCAAAAGCGGAGGGGCCGGACGGACTGTGTTCCGACAGCAAGCGCGACGTAGCGTCTGGGAGGTCAGAAGCTAACAGCTCTGCTCGGAAAGCGGGAAGGCTGGAGGACAGAGGGAGGGAGAGCTGCTGAGCCCCCGGACGGCAGAGCTCAGCTTGGCGGGGAACAAAGGCGCTCGCCAGCGCCATCTCCCCCGCCCATCCCCCAGCCAAAATCCCAAAGGGAACCGGTCCCTGCCAGGGAACTTGCTCGCTCCGCGCAAACACCCAACGCGGTGCTTCTGCGGAGCCACCCCTCCGGCAGCGGGTCTGACTCCCTCCCGCTGCCACAAGGCCCCTCCTGAAGTGGATCACCTAAGGAGAAGCGAGCTAAGCCTGCCGGTCCCGCCCCCGTGCACCTTGCCTACCCACCCCAGCTAATACGGCAGATCCCCAGCACCACAAGCCTGGCAGTGTGCAAGTAGCCCAGACGGGCCACGCCACCCCACGGTGAATTCCGCCCCTAGGAGAGGGGAAGAGAAGGCACACACCAGTCTGACTGTGGCCCCAGCGGTGGGCTGGGGACAGACGTCAGGTCTCACTGCGCCCCGCCCACCGACTCCAGTTATACACCACAGCACAGGGGAAGTGCCCTGCAGGTCCTCACCACTCCAGGGACTATCCAAAATGACCAAACAGAAATAACAACAGCTAATGAACTGATCAAAAAGGATTTAAATAATATAACAGAAAGTGAATTTAGAATAATAGTCATAAAATTAATCGCTGGGCTTGAAAACAGTATAGAGGACAGCAGAGAATCTCTTGCTACAGAGATCAAGGGACTAAGGAACAGTCAGGAGGAGCTGAAAAACGCTTTAAACAAAATGCAAAACAAAATGGAAACGACAGCTCGGATTGAAGAGGCACAGGAGAGAATAGGTGAACTAGAAGATAAAGTTATAGAAAAAGAGGAAGCTGAGAGAAAGAGAGATTAAAAAATCCAGGAGTATGAGGGGAAAATTAGAGAACTAAGTGATACACTAAAAAGAAATAATATACGCATAATTGGTATCCCAGAGGAGGAAGAGAGAGGGAAAGGTGCTGAAGGGGTACTTGAAGAAATTATAGCTGAGAACTTCCCTGACCTGGGGAAGGAAAAAGGCATTGAAATCCAAGAGGCACAGAGAACTCCCTTCAGACGTAACTTAAATCGATCTTCTGCACGACATATCATAGTGAAACTGGCAAAATACAAGGATAAAGAGAAAATTCTGAAAGCAGCAAGGAATAAACGTGCCCTCACATATAAAGGAAGACCTATAAGACTCATGACTGATCTCTCTTTTGAAACTTGGCAGGCCAGAAAGGCTTGGCACGATATCTTCAGTGTGCTAAACAGAAAAAATATGCAGCCGAGAATCCTTTATCCAGCAAGTCTGTCACTTAGAATAGAAGGAGAGATAAAGGTCTTCCCAAACAAAAAAAAACTGAAGGAATTTGTCACCACTAAACCAGCCCTACAAGAGATCCTAAGGGGGATCCTGTGAGACAAAGTACCAGAGACATCGCTACAAGCATAAAACATACAGACATCACAATGACTCTAAACCCGTAACTTTCTATAATAACACTGAATGTAAATGGATTAAATGCGCCAACCAAAAGACATAGGGTATCAGAATGGATAAAAAAAACAAGACCCATCTATTTGCTGTCTACAAGAGACTCATTTTAGATCTGAGGACACCTTTAGATTGAGAGTGAGGGGATGGAGAACTATTTATCATGCCACTGGAAGCCAAAAGAAAGCTGGAGTAGCCATACTTATATCAGACAAACTAGACTTTAAATTAAAGGCTGTAACAAGAGATGAAGAAGGGCATTATATAAGAATTACAGGGTCTATCCATCAGGAAGAGCTAACAATTATAAATATCTATGAGCCGAATACCGGAGCTCCCAGATTTATAAAACAATTATTCATAAACATAAGCAACCTTATTGATAAGAATGTGGTCATTGCAGGGGACTTTAACACCCCACTTACAGAAATGGATAGATCATCTAGACACACGGTCAATAAAGAAACAAGGGCCCTGAATGATACATTGGATCAGATGGACTTGACAGATATATTTAGAACTCTGCATCCCAAAGCAACAGAATATACTTTCTTCCCGAGTGCACATGGAACATTCTCCAAGATAGATCATATACTGGGTCACAAAACAGCCCTTCATAAGTTTACAAGAATTGAAATTATACCATGCATACTTTCAGGCCAGCTTGAAATCAACCACAGGAAAAAGTCTGGAAAACCTCCAAAAGCATGGAGGTTAAAGAACACCCTACTAACGAATGAGTGGGTCAACCAGGCAGTTAGAGGAGAAATTAAAAAATATATGGAAACAAACGAAAATGAAAATACAACAATCCAAACGCTTTGGGACGCAGCGAAGGCAGTTCTGAGAGGAAAATACATTGCAATCCAGGCCTATCTCAAGAAACAAGAAAAATCCCAAATACAAAATCTAACAGCACACCTAAAGGAAATAGAAGCAGAACAGCAAAGGCAGCCTAAACCCAGCAGAAGAAGAGAAATAATAAAGATCAGAGCAGAAATAAACAATATAGAATCTAAAAAAACTGTAGAGCAGATCAACGAAACCAAGAGTTGGTTTTTTGAAAAAATAAACAAAATTGACAAACCTCTAGCCAGGCTTCTCAAAAAGAAAAGGGAGATGACCCAAATAGATAAAATCATGAATGAAAATGGAATGATTACAACCAATCCCTCAGAGATATAAACAATTATCAGGGAATACTATGAAAAATTATATGCCAACAAATTGGACAACCTGGAAGAAATGGACACATTCCTAAACACCCACACTCTTCCAAAACTCAATCAGGAGGAAATAGAAAGCTTGAACAGACCCATCACCAGCGAAGAGATTGAATCGGTTATCAAAAATCTCCCAACAAATAAGAGTCCAGGACCAGATGGCTTCCCAGGGGAGTTCTACCAGACGTTTAAAGCAGAGATAATACCTATCCTTCTCAAGCTATTCCAAGAAATAGAAAGGGAAGGAAAACTTCCAGACTCATTCTATGAAGCCAGTATTACTTTGATTCCTAAACCAGACAGAGACCCAGTAAAAAAAGAGAACTACAGGCCAATATGCCTGATGAATATGGATGCAAAAATTCTCAATAAGATACTAGCAAATCGAATTCAACGGCATATAAAAAGAATTATTCACCATGATCAAGTGGGATTCATTCCTGGGATGCAGGGCTGGTTCAACATTCGCAAATCGATCAACGTGATACATCACATTAACAAAAAAAAAGAGAAGAACCATATGATCCTGTCAATCGATGCAGAAAAGGCCTTTGACAAAATCCAGCACCCTTTCTTAATAAAAACGCTTGAGAAAGTTGGGATAGAAGGAACATACTTAAAGATCATAAAAGCCATTTATGAAAAGCCCACAGCTAACATCATCCTCAATGGGGAAAAACTGAGAGCTTTTTCCCTGAGATCAGGAACACGACAGGGATGCCCACTCTCACCGCTGTTGTTTAACATAGTGTTGGAAGTTCTAGCATCAGCAATCAGACAACAAAAGGAAATCAAAGGCATCAAAATTGGCAAAGATGAAGTCAAGCTTTCGCTTTTTGCAGATGACATGATATTATACATGGAAAATCCGACAGACTCCACCAAAAGTCTGCTAGAACTGATACATGAATTCAGCAAAGTTGCAGGATACAAAATCAATGTACAGAAATCAGTTGCATTCTTATACACTAACAATGAAGCAACAGAAAGACAAATAAAGAAACTGATCCCATTCACAATTGCACCAAGAAGCATAAAATACCTAGGAATAAATCTAACCAAAGATGTAAAAGATCTGTATGCTGAAATCTATAGAAAACTTATGAAGGTAATTGAAGAAGATTTAAAGAAATGGAAAGACATTCCCTGCTCATGGATTGGAAGAATAAATATTGTCAAAATGTCAATACTACCCAAAGCTATCTACACATTCAATGCAATCCCAATCAAAATTGCACCAGCATTCTTCTCGAAACTAGAACAAGCAATCCTAAAATTCATATGGAACCACAAAAGGCCCCGAATAGCCAAAGTAATTTTGAAGAAGAAGACCAAAGCAGGAGGCATCACAATCCCAGACTTTAGCCTCTACTACAAAGCTGTCATCATCAAGACAGCATGGTATTGGCACAAAAACAGACACATAGACCAATGGAATAGAATAGAAACCCCAGAACTAGACCCACAAACATGGCCAACTCATCTTTGACAAAGCAGGAAAGAACATCCAAGGGAAAAAAGACAGTCTCTTTAACAAATGGTGCTGGGAGAACTGGACAGCAACATGCAGAAAGTTGAAACTAGACCACTTTCTCACACCATTCACAAAAACAAACTCAAAATGGATAAAGGACCTGAATGTGAGACAGGAAACCATCAAAACCTTAGAGGAGAAAGCAGGAAAAGACCTCTCTGACCTCAGCCGTAGCAGTCTCTTACTCGACACATCCCCAAAGGCAAGGGAATTAAAAGCAAAAGTGAATTACTGGGACCTTATGAAGATAAAAAGCTTCTGCACAGCAAAGGAAACAACCAACAAAACTAAAAGGCAACCAACGGAATGGGAAAAGATATTTGCAAATGACTTATCAGACAAAGGGCTAGTATCCAAAATCTGTAAAGAGCTCACCAAACTCCACACCCGAAAAACAAATAACCCAGTGAAGAAATGGGCAGAAAACATGAATAGACACTTCTCTAAAGAAGACATCCGGATGGCCAACAGGCACATGAAAAGATGTTCAACGTCGCTCCTCATCAGGGAAATACAAATCAAAACCACACTCAGATATCACCTCACGCCAGTCAGAGTGGCCAAAATGAACAAATCAGGAGACTATAGATGCTGGAGAGGATGTGGAGAAACGAGAACCCTCTTGCACTGTTGGTGGGAATGCAAATTGGTGCAGCCGCTCTGGGAAAGCAGTGTGGAGGTTCCTCAGAAAATTAAAAATAGACCTACCCTATGACCCAGCAATAGCACTGCTAGGAATTTACCCAAGGGATACAGGAGTGCTGAGGCATAGGGGCACTTGTACTCCAATGTTTATAGCAGCACTCTCAACAATAGCCAAATTATGGAAAGAACCTAAATGTCCATCAACTGATGAATGGATAAAGAAATTGTGGTTTATATACACAATGGAATACTACGTGGCAATGAGAAAAAATGAAATATGGCCTTTTGTAGCAACGTGGATGGAACTGGAGAGTGTTATGCTAAGTGAAATAAGCCATACAGAGAAAGACAGATACCATATGGTTTCACTCTTATGTGGATTCTGAGAAACGTTAACAGAAGCCCATGGGGGAGGGGAAGGAAAAAAAAAAAAAGGAGGTTAGAGTGGGAGAGAGCCAAAGCATAAGAGACTGTTAAAAACTGAGAACAAACTGAGGGTTGATGGGGGGTGGGAGGGAGGGGAGGGTGGGTGATGGGTATTGAGGAGGGCACCTTTTGGGATGAGCACTGGGTGTTGTATGGAAAAAAATTTGACAATAAACTTCATATATTAAATAAATAAATAAATAAATAAATAAATAATAAAAAAATAAAAAAATAAAAATGGGCAAAGAGGGGCGCCTGGGTGCCTCAATTGGTTAAGGTCTGACTTCAGCTCAGGTCATGATCTTGCAGTTCATGGGTTCGAACCCCACATTGGGCTTTGCACTGACCGTGCCAAGCCTGCTTCAGATTCTCTGTCTCCTTCTCTGCGCCGCCCCTGCTCCCTGTCTCTCTCTCTATCTCTTTCTCTCTCAAAAATAATTAAAAAAAAATAAATATATAAAAATGGGCAAAGATTTTGAGTGGACATTTCCCTAAAAAGATACAGAAGTAGCTAAAAAGCACATGAAAAGATGCTTGATGGGGCGCCTGGGTGGCTCGGTCGGTTAAGCGGCTGACTTAAGCTGACTTAAGCTCAGGTCATGATCTCGTGGTCCGTGAGTTCGAGCCCCGCGTCAGGCTCTGTGCTGACAGCTCAGAGCCTGGAGCCTGTTTCAGATTCTGTGTCTCCCTCTCTCTGACCCTCCCCCGTTCATGCTCTGTCTCTCTCTGTCTCAAAAATAAATAAACGTTAAAAAAAAAATTAAAAATTAAAAAAAAAAAAGATGCTTGATATCATTAATCATTCGGGAGATGCAAATCAAAAGCACAATTAGATACTACTTCACATCCACTAGGATACCTGTAATGAAAATATATGGGAAACAGTATGGTAGTTCTTCAAAATATTAAACATGGAATTATCATGTGATCCAGGAATTTTCTTTCTGGGCATATACAAAAATGAAAGCAGGTACTCATATCTGTATGCCAGTGTTCATAGCAGCATTATGCACAAGAGCCAAAAGGTGTGAACAGCAACTTATTGTCCATCAGCAGATGAACAGATAGATAAAATGTGCTATATACATACAGTGGAATGAAATTCCTTAAAATGGAATAAAATTTGATACATGCTACCACCTTGAAGACAGACATTATGCTAAGTGAAATAGCCAGACAAAAAGAACAAATGTTGTATGATTCTATTTATTTAGGGTACCTAGGAAAGTCAAATACATAGAGACTAAAGTAGAACAGTGGTTATCAGGGGCTGGAGGAAGGACGGAAAGTTCTTGAAATGGATAGTGGTAATGGTTGCACAACAGTGTGAATGCGCTTAATGCCTTAAACTATATACTTTAAAATGGTTAAAATGGTATGGAACTGGTGAATCACTTACAGTGTTCACCTGAAACTAATATAACACTGTATGTTAACTACACTGGAATTAAAATGGGAAATGTTATTATATATATTTTACCACAATAAAAACAAAAAAAATATTTAATAATGTGTTTCCAAGTATGTGGAGATATTAGTATCCTCATACACTGCTGGTGGGAATGTAAAATGGTGCAGTCACTTTGGAAAACAGTCTGGCTGGGATTTCCTCAAAAAATTAAACATAAAATGGACAAAGGCCTTAATAGATATTTCTCCAAAGATTAATCCAAATGGCCAATAAGCATATGAAAAGATGCTTGCTTTCAATTATTTTATGAGACAATCAGCTGTGTCCATAAGAGAAGCCTGAGGAGAGGCTCGGGGAAAACTAGGTGTATTACAGGTGCTTACAGGTCCTAGAGAGAGAAGGCATGGCATCCCATGCAGGGCCTTGTGGAAAGGCTACCAGGGTGGTTAGGAGACTAGAGGGGGGGAGGGTTAGGCCAGAGCCTTTATTGAGGTTTGTAAATGAAAGGCAAGAAAGGGCAGGGTGAACAGTTTAGGATTAGCTAGTTTAACTTATTTCAGTGGTATTTGGGCCTTGGGGTGGTCCCACTTACCTGGCACCTGCCCCAGGAGGATTAAGGCAGAGGAATAGTGTCTTTTGACGCACCAGGACCAGATAGAGGAGATATGGCCCTGGATTGACTAGTTTGTATATCAGAGACATGCTTCGGGCTCGGCCCTTTCCTGTCTGTAAGAACTAGCTAGTCCTGGAGGGGCAATCTCTTTCCAGACAGAAAGTTGTTTTGGGGGCGGATTTTTTGCTTGTTGTTGTTGTTGTTGTTGTTGTTGTTTTTATGGTGCCAAAATATCATAATATGCAGAAATTAAAAATAATTATAACAGACTGTTCAATATCACTAGTCATTAGGGAAATGCAAATCAAAACCACAACAAGGAACCCCTTCACTTTCATTAGGATGGCTATTACAAAAAGGAAAAGGAAAAGAAATTACAGGTGTTAGTAAGGATGTGGAGAAATTGTAAACCTGGTGCATTGCTGATGGGAATGTAAAATGATCCAGCCACTTTTGAAGTTCCTCAAAAAGTTAAACATAGAATTACCACATAACCCAGAATTCCACTTCTAGGTATATACCCAGAAGAATTGAAAGCAACGACTCAAAACAGATATTTATACACCAATGTTCAAAGCAGCATTATTCGCAGTAGCCAAAAGGTGGAAACAACCTATATGTCCATTAATGGATGAATAGATAAATAGGTGGTGTATACATACAATGGAATATTATTCAGCCTTAAAAATGAATGAAATTCTGATACCTGCTACAACTTGGATAAAAATTGAAACCATTATGCTAAGGGAAATCAGCCAGACACAAAAGAACAAATATTATTTGGGGGCGCCTGGGTGGCTCAGTCGGTTAAGCGGCCAACTTTGGCTCAGGTCTTGATCTCACGGTCAGTGAGTTCAAGCTCCTCGTCAGGCTCTGTGCTGACAGCTCGGAGCCCGGAGCCTGTTTCAGATTCTGTGCCTCCCTCTCTCTGACCCTCCCCCGTTCATGCTCTGTCTCTCTCTGTCTCAAAAATAAATAAATGTTAAAAAAAAATTAAAAAAAAAAGAACAAATATTATATGATTCTACTTATGAGATGGATGGGACAGGCAAATTCATAGAAATAGAAAGTAACATAGAGTTTATCAGGGGCTGGGCTATGATTCCATTTCCATAAAATTCGAAGTTACTCTTACTGGGGGAGAGAGACACATTATGACTAGAGGTGGCACAAGAGGAGCTGCTGAGTCATTTTCTGTTTCTCAATCTGTGTTCATTCTATAAAATGTCAAGAGCTGTTCAGCCATAATTTGCACATTTCCCTTGATATGTTATACTTTAATTAAAGTCTACTTAAAATTGGGGAAAAAAGATATCTGTATTTCAGAGTTTAACAACTGATAATTTATTAAAAAGGTTGACTTGATTAAGCACGTGCATTGGTGGTTTCAGCCTTGATTCCTCGTTCAGTACTGATGGAATCAATCTATTTAACAGTCTCAGAAGGACTGTACAGGTCAGTGAGTCACTTATGGATCCTCATCTGAAAACAATCCCAAGTCTTAGTACCTTCACCGGAAGAGGTTTTCTTGTAGTGATTCTCAGAGTCTTGGAAGACTTCCAAACCGATCCTTTCACTTTGAGATTCTTTTCCTTTGCACCTCTGATCAAGTTGGCTCATATGTTCTCCAGAGATTTTCCATTAGCAGCTGGTTAGAGTGATTCTAATTCTGTGAATCACCACCTCCGCTTCCACGGGTATCTTCCCATGTCCTTAGAAGCCATGGCTGTGACACAGCTTCCTGACCAACTGGTTCCTGGGAGAAAACAGGGGGGAGGCAAGAGCCAGGCACTCAGAGCTCTGCAGTAGCTACCACTATGTCTTCCTCAAAGAAAAGAGTTCAGCTTTTAAAGGCTGAAAAGATAGCCATTTTCTCCTCATCTTGGAATCATCTAAAAATAATAACCATAACAAGAAATGGAGACACAGGTGCTTGGTTTGACACTTGAAGGAATCCGCTGCCCCAACTAAGAAGACACAGAGGAAGAGCAACAAATGCAAGGGAGAGCAAATAGAAATGAGAGGGACACATTGGGAAAAGACATTGAAGATGATCAACAGATGCAGTGAAGGTCAAGTAAAGGTGAGGGGGACACTCGGTGTGGACACTTTCGGCAAGAACACGTGTTTCCACAGAATTGGAAGCTCTGAGGGCAAAACCAACAGTCCCTTTTCTGTAACAAGAACAGTACACAACCAAGGGCCAGTACTTCCCTAGTCAGGACTTGACAGGAAATATCATGAAGCAGGGAAGGTGGAGACTGAACACAGACTATAAGCTATTTCCGTACAATACTGTCTGTTGTGAAGTAGGTTGAAGGAAAGAGTCAGCAATGAAAGCAGCCCTACAGTGTGGATCTTGGTTAGTTGTTGAGAAATGAAGGTAAAAAACCCAATTCTCATGTACAACCTGTGTCATAAGGCCCTGGACCTTCCCTAATGTGAATCTCTTGTAAATATTTGACATATGAACAACTCCCCTCTTTCAATAATGAGTAATACATCAAAAAGGAATCCACACCAGGGGCGCCTGGGTGGCGCAGTCGGTTAAGCGTCCGACTTCAGCCAGGTCACGATCTCGCGGTCCGTGAGTTCGAGCCCCGCGTCAGGCTCTGGGCTGATGGCTCGGAGCCTGGAGCCTGTTTCCGATTCTGTGTCTCCCTCTCTCTCTGCCCCTGCCCCGTTCATGCTCTGTCTCTCTCTGTCCCAAAAATAAATAAAAAACGTTGAAAAAAAAAATTTAAAAAAAAAAAAAAAAAAGGAATCCACACCAGAGGAAAATTTGACCAGCATATAGCCATGAGTATTTTTTAATTAATGAAGTAATCCCCTTTTAAAGATTATTATGAATGGGGTACCTAGCTGTCTCAGTTGATGGAACATGCAGCTCTTGTCATGAGTTCAAGCCTCACGTTGGACGCAGAGCCTACTTAAAAAAATATTAATAATTATGCTGAAAGAGATAATGAAGCAAGGGCAAGTGTCTGTTAGCTTCACCTATAGAGAAGATTTATCTCCCAACAAGTCTCATGAGGTAAGGCATTTCCCAGATGTAGAAAAGAGATTCAGATCCGGCAGCCAAAAAGAGTACAAATACCTCTAAATGGAGACTTAGGGGAGAAAATTGTGCACATCACATGCACGCACACACACAAGGTTTGGACTCCTTTTCACTGAACTCAGCAGTTCTCGATCTCCATTTAATTAAACAAGATTTTACCTTTGGCTTTAAGGAAACTTTGAACCTTGTCTTTCTGCCACAACAGTGATATCTTACTCTTAAACCTAGTTTAACTGAACATCTTAACAGAGTGAAGGTGTGCCATACTGCCTTATTCTTAATCTCCCATTTTCTTTATAGGGTGCTTCTTCTCTCTAGAGAATATCATTGTCCTAGCTTAGCTTTCCTTTTTTATCATGACCATTTAAAAAAAAAAAAAAGAAGGGGGCAGGCGCATGGGTGGCTCACTCAGTTGAGCGTCCGACTTCAGCTCAGGTCAAGACCTTGCAGTTCATGAGTTCGAGCCCTGCATCGGGCTCTGTGGGACAGCTCAGAGCCTGGAGCCTGCTTCCGATTCTGTGTCTCCCTCTCTCACTAACACTCTCTCTCTCTCTCAAAAATAAATAAACATTAAAAAATAAAAAAATAATAAAAAAATAAAAAAGGAAAATGAGGCAAAGCTCTTATATCTGTAATTTGATTTTTTTCTCGAATGGTCTTCCAGGCAAGAAAAAAATATTGTGATTAGAAGTTTTGGAAGATGTACTCTCATCTTTCTCTTATTGAAGCATTGCTAATATTGGGGCCAGGGAGAATTTCTTAGATTTTCTACCATTTTTTCCCTTTGCTACCTGTCACCAAATGCGTTCCTTTATGAACATTTTAAAATGTAATTGAGCAAAAGAGAATACTTTTGTTATTAAGCTATCTAATGTTTTTATCAAATTGTAATGTTAGATGCTTAAATTCTTGTATTTCAAAGAGTAGGATTGAATAGCATGACACAGTGAAAGACAGTCTTCTATCAAGTAATAAGAAGTAGCCTTGATGGTTCAGCAGGTTCAAATCAGGAAGGTCCCATTAGAGTTATTTTTTCTACCTCTCTGTGTTCAATCTCAACTGTAAGTTGGCCTCAGAAACTATTCTAAGTCCCTCATCTGTAAAAATGGAGACCACTATGAAAGGATCTCATTTATTTATTACTTTTTCATCCAACTATCCATTTGTACCTGTATCCAGGATATAAGGATGATTGACTCTGTCCCTCTCCTAAGAAGTTTGGTGAAGATGGATTTGTAATTAGCTGTAATTCAGTGTGATAACTGTCATAAAAGTAGGGCATTTAGGGTGCCATGTAGGCACAGTGTTGACTGTACTTGTGTGCATTAATTATCATTCAGTGTCCCTGAAAACTTGGTTGGTACCATTACCTTTGAATGGAAATGATTAGCATCTTTGCCTGATAGGTGTCCTATAGTGAAATGATACAATTTCTTAAGCAATCTGCAAGCTAAAAATTTTCCCCCAGGAAATCAAAGCCTTAATGCTAAATTTGCTGTATTTATACAGCTTTGTATAATGGAAGTGGGTGCCTATTTTACAGTTACTACGCTTTCCCAATTCAATTCACATTCCAATCCATCTTATCAAACTTCAGTTAAGTCAATACACTGAAACAGTTCTTTTTTTTAGTGTCTATTTTAAGAGAGAGAGAGAGAGAGAGCCAGCATGGGGAGAGGCGGGGGGGAGGGGGGGTGGTGGAGAGAGAATCCCAAGCAGGCTGTGTGTGCAGAACCTGATGCAGGGCTCGATCTCATGAAATGTGGGATGATGACCTGAGCCAAAATCAAGAGTCAAATGCTTAACCAACTAAGCAATCCAGGCACTCTGAAACATTTCTTTTTCTTAAAAACATTGTTGGAGTAGAAGATCATGCTTTGAGGTGATTAATTTTTTTCTTGATATAGAAAATATTAATAACATTTATCTAGTTGTTTCTAGGCAGCACAAGACTATTGAACTCTCCAAGAATCCAGTCTGAGATTTTCCAAACTGCCAAAATATTTTAAGACAAATGAGAATATGTAAACATACATGTTATCAACTGTTTTATATTTGTGTTTTAGAGATAATAAGTCTCTAATGAGCCACCAGAGCCCAGTGGGATTAAAGATATAAATTTCAAAATCTAGATTCCTTCCTGTATTATCATATCTGGCTGGAGTTGTGTTTTCTCTGAATGTGAAATTTCTCAAGAGGGATGCTTATTACATTATTAAAAACAATGAATTATTTTACGAAATAAATAATAGAAGGCAAAGCATAGACCAATGATGAAAGTTTGTCATGAAGGAAGGATTGTGATTAATTTTGCACATTTGAGTAGATTTAGAAGGAGGATGGAAAGAAAGAAGAAAAAAAGGAAGGATGGATTATATTATAGAGGTTACAGTGGGTTTACTTTAGAAAGAAGGAGGAATAAGTTAGATTTGAGTTTATAGTGAAATTTGAATTCACAACCAGGGGTGGTGAGACTAAACTTTGTGCGTACACGCACTCTCTCTCTCTCTCTCTCTCTCTCTCTCTCTCTCTCTCACACACACACACACACACACACACACACACACATTGAGAAGAAAATGATGAACAGAAGCAACACAAAGTGTGCACTGCCTACTACAGTGCTTACTTGGCACATAATATGGTCATTATTACATGTTTTTGGAGATTGTTTAAATTCTCTTATTTTGAAAGAAGGGTTTTTTTTTTCTTTTTTAAAAAAAATTTTATATTTTTAATTTACATTTGAAAGAAGGTTTTGAGTTAAAGCAGAGATTGGTTGGCACTTTACAGCCTGCAGGGCAAATCTGGCCCGCTATCTGCCTTTGTAGATAAACTTTTATTAGAACTCACTATGCTTGTTTATTTATATATTGTCTACATCTATTTCTGCACTACAGCAACAGAATCAAGTAGTTAGGAAAGTGACTGTATAGCCTACAAAGCCTAAAATGTTTACTTGCTGGCTTTTACAGAGTGGGTTGCCAACCCCTCAGTGGAATCCTCAGTTTCAGCCCCATACACAGACTGTATATTTCTTATGCTCCACTGAGCTTTGTAAGGTTAATATATTTGTTGTGTTGAACATTGTTTTGAGCCCCTGATTTTCCCCAACTTTTTCTTACTTACAGAAGAATTTGAAGAACATCTTATACCTTTAATGTAGCTTCATTAGTTAAAATTTTGCCATATTTGCTTCATCTGTTCTCTCCATGTACATTACACATACATGCATTTTCTGCTGCTGCTGCTGCTGCTGCTGCTGCTGCTGCTGTTGACTTATTTGAAAATTACAGATATTGTGCTTCAGCATACCCCTCTAAGAGTAAGAGCATTCCACTATATAACCTACTGTTTTAAAATTTAAAGACACATGTATGGGCTTTTTGTTTGTGTGTAAGGGCTATACAACTGTCTTTCTATAGCACCTTGTTCACCTCTGTGTTCCCATTTATAAACTGTAGAAATTCTAAGTATTATCTATTGCTTACTTGTAGCCTGAATAACGAATGGCCCCCTAAAGATTTCCATGTCTTAATCCATGAAATCTGTGACTATGTTCCCTTACATGGCAAAGGGGACTTTGCAGATGTAATTAAGGAATTAAAAATGTATCCTGTATTATCTGATGGGCTCAATGTAATCACAAGCGTCCTTGTAAGAGGGAGGCAAGAGAGTTAAAAGCAGAGAAGGTGATAATCAGTGAGAGAAATGTGACAGTGCCATAACTGCTGTCATTGAAGATGGCAAGGCTAAGAATTTTCACACCCAGTTTCAAAGCCATAAAGTCCTGGCTTTTTTTTTTTTTTTTAAACAATCCTTTCCTCAATTTCTCTCTCCTCTTGCTATATTTCACTATAATCATCAAGAAGAAATTCCATGACACCTTCAGTGTTTTGCTTGGAAATCCCCTTACTGGACCACCCAGTTCATTTGGCTCATTTTCTACTTTGTGTGTAACTGCAAGTGACAGGGTTACTGAACTTTGTTTCTACATAACAAAGATCCCCCTGCCTCCAGTTTCTAATCAGATGTTCCTACCCTCCTTAAAACCTCACAGGGAGCCTCCTCAAAGTCCAAAATCTGTCAATTTCAATTCATGGCAATTTAGGCTTTTATCACTGCTCTCCTTACAGTCCTTATAGCTACCTCCTACTGCCCAGTTACAAAACTGCTACCACATTTTAAGTATTCGTGATAATAGAACCCCACTCGTGACACCAGAATCTGTTAGTTATCTCTGGCACTTTAAAATTTAGGGTAGTTAGGCACTCAAGACAGCAAACATATTCTCTCACAGTTTCTGAGGATCAGGAATCCAGGTGCATTTTGACTAGATGCCTCTGGTCTAGGCTCATCATGAGGTTGTAGTCACACTGTCAGCCAGGGTGGCAGTCCTCTCAAGGCTCAATGAGAAGAGGTTCCCTTTCCAAACTCACTCCTGTCACTGTTGGCAGGCCACAGGTCTCCAAATCGGTTGGGGATATCTGTTCTTTGGCACAGAGACCTTGGCGTAAGCCTATTCACGACATGCAGCTGGCTTTCCTCAGAGCAAGGAAGCAGAGAGCAAGAGAGATTCCCCAAGACAGAAGAAACAGACTTTTTTTTGACCTAATCTCAGAAATAACATGCCATCATTTTGCCATATTCTAGTTGTTAGAAGCAAGTCACTGGGTCTAGTTCACACTTAAAGGAAGGGGATTCCACAAGTCATGAATACCAGGCAGGGAACATAGGAGCTCAGCCTCAGAGGTTGCTTAACACAGATAACAAGGCATGTGTGTCTCAGAATGTGCCACAAACACTTTCAGGGTGAAAACAACTTAGAGAAAGCTTAATATTCTCTGTAAGATCAACCCACATTCAGAATTTGGCTTCATAGAGAGTTTCTCTTATAACTTGTAAAAACTTGACTATCTGAATGAAATCTTTGAAGAGCCAGTCATTCTAGAAAGGCAAGTTTCTAGATAGATCTGTCCCATTACAGACCAAATCTTTTTTTTTTTTTAATTTTTTTTTTTTAACGTTTTTTATTTATTTTTGGGACAGAGAGAGACAGAGCATGAACGGGGGAGGGGCAGAGAGAGAGGGAGACACAGAATCGGAAACAGGCTCCAGGCTCCGAGCCCTCAGCCCAGAGCCTGACGCGGGGCTCGAACTCACAGACCGCGAGATCGTGACCTGGCTGAAGTCGGACGCTTTAACCGACTGCGCCACCCAGGCGCCCCTACAGACCAAATCTTAATTAACAGTTTGGTGTAGAAGTCCTTCTCTTTTTGATCACATACTTCCTTACCTGCTTAAAGAAATTACTGATGATAATATGAAATTTTATTTCATAAAAAATCATTGTATGTGTTGTAAAGAGAAAATGCTGGCCTTCTCCATAGGATATAGAATTGTTGATCCCTTTCTTAAAGGACTCAAGGCTTTCTGTCTGCCTTTATTTATTTACTTAATGTTTATTTTTGAGAGGCCTAGTAGGTGCGCATGAGTTGGGAAGACGCAGAGAGAACAGGAGACATGATCTGAAGCCAGTTCTGTGCCGAGAGCAGAGAGCCCGATGTTGGGCTCGAACTCACCGTGAGATCATGACCTGAGCTGAAGTCCGACACTTAATCGACTGAGCCACCCAGGCATCCTCCTGTCTGCCTTTTTATAATTTGTCTTCTTTTATTTGTCACTTCCCAGCATTGCCTGCCTGTTTGCTGTATCTAACCGCTATAGGTTGAAACCAAATAACTTAGGTTGAATAAAACTGTGTGTGAAGGAAAAGGGACCTGTGGAGGGTTGAATCTGCAGTCTGCAAGCCTTAACTGCTGCTAGCTGCTCGCAGACTTTTGCTTACACCTTAATTGTAAATTGTTATATTATATATATATATATATATATATATATATATATATATATGTATATATACACACACCCACACACACCCACACACACACACAGACACACACACACACATATATATATGTGAGGCTGTCATATTAGGCTTAGATGTTCAGTTCCTAATTAATTTTATGAGAAAGCTGAAAGTGGGGTGCCTGGGTGGCTCAGTCGGTTAAGCGTCCAACTTCGGCTCAGGTCATGATCTCATGGTCCGTGAGTTCGAGCCCCACGTCGGGCTCTGTGCTGACAGCTCAGAGCCTGGAGCCTGTTTCAGATTCTGTGTCTCCCTCTCTCTGACCCTCCCCTGTTCATGCTCTGTCTCTCTCTGTCTCAAAAATAAATAAACGTTAAAAAAATTTAAAAAAAAAAAAAAAGAAGAAGAAGAAGAAAGCTGAAAGTGACCTGAGGGCAAATAATAAGAATTGTGTATTGCTTGTACTTCGGCCAATTTCCTGACCTTCCTGTTTCCCTGCTTGGGATTCTCTTTCTGCCTCTCTCTCTCTCAAAATAAATAAATAAACTTTAAAAATTAAAAAAAAAATTCTTTTCCAGTAGTGATGTGTTCCTCTATTCAGCAATTCCATAAATACTAGTTTGCAGCCTCCAGCCATAAGATACTTACCTGGACTTCAGAGAATGTGCATACTATGGGTGTACCATCATACATGGAGAACCCTGACCAAAAAAAAGCCAGCTAAGGAAGCACATCTTCATATACAGAACTCCAGTCAACTTTTTGTTGGTTTTTTTTTTAATTTTTTTTAGTGTTTATTTATTTTTTTTTTTAATTTTTTTTTCAACGTTTTTTATTTATTTTTGGGACAGAGAGAGACATAGCATGAACGGGGGAGGGGCAGAGAGAGAGGGAGACACAGAACCGGAAACAGGCTCCAGGCTCCGAGCCATCAGCCCAGAGCCTGACGCGGGGCTCGAACTCACGGACCGCGAGATCGTGACCTGGCTGAAGTCGGACGCTTAACCGACTGCGCCACCCAGGCGCCCCTAGTGTTTATTTATTTTTGACAGAGAGACAGAACATGAGTGAGGGAGGGGCAGAGAGAGAGGGAGACACAGAACCTGAAGCAGGCTCCAGGCTCCGAGCCATCAGCACAGACCCTGACGCGGGGCTCGAACTCACAGACTGTGAGATCATGACCTGAGCTGAAGTCAGACGCCCAACCAACTGAGCCACCCCAGGCACCCCTCCCGTCAACTTTTTGTTCTGGATGTTTGCAGAACTTCTCTAACATGAAAGAGAGAAATGCACTGGATGTTTGCAGAATTTCTCTAACATGAAAGAGAGAGACCAAAAGAAAGAGAAAAAGGGATCTCAGAGGAAATAAAAACAATGTAATGAGAAAAAGAAAATGTAAATGGACTATAATTAATGTTCTTGTAGAAATAAGATGAAGAAACAAGAACAAGATGGGGGTTTTTAAAAAACAACAGGAACAGAGAATTTAAAATTTTGGAAACTAAAAATATGAAAGCTGAAATTTAAAATCAGTAAAAGAATTAGAAAAACAAAGTTGAGAAAATCTCTTAGAAAGTAAAGTAAAAGGACCAGCAGATGTCTTGGAGAGAAAAAAAAAATTGGAGGCTTTATTCAGGTGGTCCAACATTTGACTATTGGAGCAAAAGAGAAAGAGTGATGAGGAGGAAATTATTAAAGTTGTAATAAAAGGACATTTCCAGGAACAGAAGCACATGCATCTCCAGTACCACTGAGTGAAGAAAATGAGCCTCATCCAGGCACATTATCATAAAGTTATAGAACACTAGGGATAAAAAGAAAATTCTTAAAGCTTCTAGTGTGAAAACAAAGGTCACATAGAAAGGACCAGGAATTAGAAGGTATCAGCCTTGCGGGTGCCTGGGTGGCTCCGTCAGTTAAGCCTCTGACTTCAGCTCAGGTCGTGAACTTGTGGTTTATGAGTTGAAGTCTTGCATCAGGCTCTGTGCTGACAGCCTGGAACCTGCTTTGGATTCTGTCTCGCTCTCTCTCTGCCCCTCCCCACGTATGCTCTGTGTCTCTCTCTAAAATAAACACTAAAAAACTTTAAAGAAAAGAAAAAAGAGGGGCACCTGGGTGGTTCAGTTGGTTAAGTGTCCAGCTTCAGCCCAGGTCATGACTCATGGTTCATGGGTTCCAGCCCCGCGTCGGGCTCTGTGCTGACAGCTCAGAGCCTGGAGACTGCTTCAGATTCTGTGTCTCCCTCTCTTTCTGCCCCTCCTCTGCTCACACTCTCTCAAAAATGAATAAATGTTAAAAAAGAAAAGAAAGAAAAGAAAAAAGAATATAAGCTTTGTCAACCCAAACGTGGGAAGCTAGAAGACAGTGAAGCAATGCCATAATTTCAAAGAGAAAATTATTTATCTGTAATTATATAACCAGATAAACTTTCAATCAAGTATTAAGATAAAATAAAGGTATTTTCAGGGACATCTGGCTGGCTCAGTCAGTGGAGCTTGTGACTCTGGATCTTGGGGTTGTGAGTTAGATCCCCACGCTGGGTGTAAAGATTACTCAAAAATAAAATCTTAAAGACATGTGCAGACATGCAATATCACAAAAGATTTGCTTCTTATATATGCCTTTTCAGGAGGCATACTGAGGGGTATACTCCACCAAAGATGAAGGATTAACCAAGTAAAGGGAAGACCTGGGCAAGGGAATGGGAATGAAAACCAGAGAGGTATGGAGAATATACCAGATGACAGCAAAGGAAAATTCCAAGATAGCACCTGAGCAGGAGACCTAGAGAACAAGTAGTCCAGATGGAAGTAAACCAAGTGTTTCAGAAAGGATATTTTGTGAAAGGGGAAAAAAATGGAAGAGGGAGACGTAAATGCCAAGAATCATAGATTACCAAGAGCACAAGTCTCCCACTAAAGACAGTACTGCTAGGAATACATAAACTGTAAATGATGAATTGCCAGAGGCTTAGTGAATTTTTCCTCCATAGCCCCACAGGGTAAAGATAAGAGAAAAATCCCCTGGCGCTCTGACAGAGGGAAGGGAAAAGTAACCATCTTAAAATATGCTTGGGGGATACTCTCTAACAACGGCTTGCCCTCAAAGTAAACTATTTTACCAAAGTCTAAGCCACTTAGGGGAAAGGAAATACCCAGCTCCGACCCCCTCTAGTTTTTCTGTCTTACCTAAAGGGGTGGGAGGGGAAGCTGAGAAGCCCTTGGGCAGGTTCCAGCCCAGGCACACAGACTCACTAAAATACTTAGATGGAAACTATGGGGTTATAGAATAGTCTCCTCCACCCCGCAAACACACACACCCTACCACCACACCAGTCAATATCTTGTATAATGACAGTGGATTACTACTAAAAGAGATACAATGCTCAGAGTCTGTTTTTAAAGGAAGTCTCTAGGGAAACCTCAAAACAACAAGAAGTTCAAAAACAAGGACACTTGAAGAAATTTTAGCCTCTGATAGGTACTCCTTCAACAAACAGTAAACATAGGCTGATTCCTAGCCAGGTAAGTGTAAATCCTCACACTGAAGGCGTATTTACCACAGTCCCTTTTACCCAGTACATCATGTCCACTTTTAACCAAAAGGTGACAACGTGTGCTAAAAGTCAAAAACACAGTGGAAGAGACCATAGAAAGCATTCAAACTGGATTCATACATGCCAGAGATTTTGGAATTATCATACGAGGAATTTAAAATAACTATGATGAACGTGCTAAGGATTTTGATGGGAAAAGTTGATAACATGCAAGAATACCTGGATGCAGGCACAGATAGAAACTAAGTAAGAATCTAAAGGAAATGCTAGAAGTCAAAGCCACTGTAACAGAAATGAAGAATGCTTTTGATGACTTATCGTAGACAGGACACAGCCCAGTAATGAAAAAGAATCAGCTTGCAAAACTGACATTTAAAGAGAAAAATGAATGAAAGAGAACAGACTATCGAAGAACTGTGGGGCAGTTATAAAAGACGTAATATATGTATAATAGGAATGCCAGGAGGCAAAGAAAGAAAAGGAACAAAAGAAACATTTAAAGTAGTGATGGCTGTGAATTTTCCAAAATTAATAATAGACATCAAACCATAGATCCAGAAAGCTCAGAAAACACCAAGCAGGATAAAGGCCAAAAAATCTACACATAGGCATTATCATAGTCAAATTATGGGAAATTGAAAACAAAATCTTGAAAGAACCCAGAAGACAAAAGCACCTTACCTGTAGAGTAACAAGGATAATATTGGATTTCTCCACAGAAGCCATACAAGCAAGAAGAGAGTGGAGTGAAATATTTAAAGTGTTGAGAGTGCCTGGGTGGCTCAGTCGGTTGGGTGTCCGACTTCAGCTCAGGTCATGATCTCACAGTCTGTGAGTTCGAGCCCCGCATCGGGCTCTGTGCTGACAGCTCAGAGCCTGGAGCCTGCTTCGGATTCTGTGTCTCCCTCTCTCTCTGCCCCTCCCCTGCTCATGCTCTGTCTCTCTCTGTCTCAAAAATAAATAAAAACATTAAAAAAAATTTAAGTATTGAAAGAAAAAAGTCCACCAACCTCAGGTCTGCAACCAGCAAAATTATCCTCTGAAGGAGTAATACTTTCTCAGACAAAATTGAGGGACTTTGTCACCAATGGCCTGCTTTGTGAGAGATGATAAGCTCTTCAGAGAGAAGGAAAATAATATAGGTCAGAAATTCAGATCTAGAGGCACCTGCATGGCTCAATCGATAGAGCATCTGACTCTTGATTCCAGCTCAGGATTGAGCCCTACATAGGGTTCTGTGCTGAGCATGGAGCCTGCTTGAGATTCCCTCTCTCCCTCTCTCTCTCCCTCTGCCAGCTCCCCCGCTCACATTCTCTCTCTCTCTCTCTCTAAAAAAGAAAAACTCAGGTGCATAAAGGAAGAGAAGAAACGTTAGATAAGGAATAAATGGAGGTAAAATAATATCTTTAATTTTTCTCATTAATTGACCTAGCAGATAACATTTTATTTAAAATAATAGCAACAATATAGTCAGTGATTATAACTTCTAGATAAGTGAAATGAATGACAGGAATGTACAAGGGGTGGGGAGGGAGGAACTGGAAGTAATCTTATTTATTTACACTACTTGTGAGTTATTACAGTGTCATTTGAAAGTAGACTTAGATTAGTTGTAAATGTATATTGCAAGCTCTAGGATAACCACTGAAGACATTTTATTTTAACATTTATTCATTTTTGAGAGACAGAGACAGAGTGTGAGTGGGGGAGGGGCAGAGAGCGAGGGAGACAGAATCTGAAGCAGGCTGCAGGCTCTGTCTGAGCTGTCAGCACAGAGCCCGATGTGGGGCTTGAACTCACAAACTGCGAGATCATCACCTGAGCTGAAGTCAGACACTTAAGCGACTGAGCCACCCCAGTGCCCCTGAAGACATTTTAAAAAGAAGTATAATTGACATGCTTAGAGAGGAGAGAAAATGGAATCACATAAAATGCTGAATTAAAACTAGAGAAGGTAAAAAAGAGTAGAAGCGAGAAAGTCCAAGGGCAGCAAAAAGAAAATAGTTGCAAATATCATAGGTATTAAACCAATTGTGTCAGTAATCACATTAAATGTGAATGGGCTAGGGGCACCTGGGTAACTCAGTGGAGTGTGCGACTCTTGATCTCAGGGTTGTAAGTTTGTAAGTTCGAGCCCCATGTTGGGTGTAGAGATTACTTTAAAATATATATATATATTATATATATTTATTATAAAATATATAATATATATTATATATAATATATAACATATATTTTATTATATTTCATATAAAATATATATTATATATTATATATTATATAAAATATATATATACAAAATATATAAAAAATATATAATATATATAATATATATATATATGGATGGTCTAAATTAGGAGAAGTATCTACTTCCAGAGTGCATTAAACACAAAACCCAACTATATGTTATCTACAAGTGTGTTATCTACATATAAGTTACTGCAGGTATGATACTGTGATATAAGAACTATATATGCAGTCCCCAGCTCCTAGAACAGAGCTCTTAAAACCCTTGTAGTTTCTGAGTGATAAGGGTGAAAGGAGCATCTTTTGTTATTCATAGTAAGCTCTTTTCAAGCACAACTGAGTTTAAAGAATTTTTTTTTAATGTTTATTTTTTTGAGAGAGAGACAGAGCACAAGTGGGGCAGGGGCAGAGAGAGAGGGAGACACAAAATCTGAAGCAGGCACCAGGCTCCGAGCTGTCAGCACAGAGCCCGAAGCAGGGCTCAAACTCACGAACTGTGAGATCATGACCTGGGCCAAAGTTGGACACTTAACCAACTCAGCCACCCAGGCGCCCCAAGCACAACTGAGTTTAGATTATTGAGTTACTTTATGGGCCCTTAGATAGCTTCAAGATGGGAGCTGGTTGCCAGAGGAACCAACCATGTGCTTAGAGGCTTGGAATTTCCAGCCCTACCTTCTCTAGATGCAGCGAGGAAAGAGGGGCTGGGGACTGAGTTGATCAACAACTGGCCAATGATTTAATCAGTTGTGCCTAAATAATGGAACTTCCATTAAAACCCTAAAAGAAAACAAAGGAGTCTAGAGAGCTCCCAGGTTAGTGAACACACCCATGGACTGGAAGAGTGGTATACCCCATACTCCACAGAGACAGAACTTTTTGCCCTCAAGACCCTTCCAGACCTCATCCTACATTCCTCTTGATCTGGCTGTTTGTATCCTTTATAATAAACCAGCAATCATGAGTGAAGTGTTTCTCTGAGTTCTGGGTATTATTTGAGCAAATTATTGAACCTGAGGAGGGGATTGTGGGAAACACTACACAGGAGGCCTGGACTTGCATCCTTAACGTGTGGAGATCTGTGCTAACTCTTGAAAGTAAGGATTTCTTGGTGTGAAGAAAAACCCTACAATGGTATCAGAAGGACTGTGAGTAGAGAAAATAGTTTTCTTTTTTAAGTTTGTTTTATTTACTTTTTGAGAGAGAGAGAGAGCACACAGGAGGGACAGAGAGAGAGGGGGAGAGAGTGCAGAGTCTGATGCAGAGGCTCGAACTCAATGACCATGAGATCATGACCTGAGCCAAAATCAAGAGTTGGATGCTTAACAGACTGAGCCACCCAGGCGCCCCAGTTTTCTTTTAACAAGAAATTGTAGATATAAAGACACAGATAGATTAAAAGCAAAGGGATAAATAAAAGATATACCATGATAGCACAAATAAAAGACAGCTGGAGGAGCTTTCAGACAAAGTAAAAGATACTGTTAAGAAAAAGAAAAGCCACAGATTGGAAGAACATTTTTGCAAAACACATCTGATAAAGGACTGACGTACAAAATAAGCAAATTCTTAAATTTTAGAAACAATTCAATTAAATAGGCAAAAGGGGTGTCTGGGTGGCTCAGTCGGTTAAATGTCTGACTTTGGCTCAGGTCATGATCTCATGGTTTGTGGGTTCAAAACCTGAGTCGAGCTCTGTGCTGCCAGCTCGGAGCCTAGAGCCTGCTTCGGATTCTGTGTGTGTGTCTCTCTCTATCTCTGCCCCTACCCCATTCATGCTCTGTCTCTCTCTCAAAGGTGAATAAATGTTAAAAAAAAATTTTTAATAAAAAAAATGGGCAAAAGATCTGAATGGACAATTTGACACAGAAAATATATCACTGACACAACTGAGCATATGAAAACATTGTATGTCCTTAGGGAAATGCAAATTAAAACAAGATACCGCTATACACCTACTAGAACGGCCAGAATCCAGAACACTGACAACACCCTAAGATTATGAGAATGCAGAGGAACAGGAACTCTCATGCATTGCTTGTAAGAGTGCAAAATGGTACAGCCACTTGGAAGATAGCTTGGCAAGTTTTTTTTTAATGTTTATTTATTTATTTTGAGAGAGAGTTGGGGGAAGCAGTGAGGAGAGGGAGAATTCCAAGCAGGCTCCACCTTGTCAAGACAGAGCCAGGTGCGGGGCTCAATCTCACAAACCTCAAGATCGTGACCTGAGCCGAAATCGAGTCAGACCCTTAACCGACTGAACCACCTAGGCATCCCCTAAAATGTTTGTTTATTTAGTTTGAGAGAGAGAGAGCAAGGGAGGGGCAGAGAGAAGGAGAGAGAATCTCAAGCAGGCTCCACACTGTCAGCACAGGGCCCAGTGCTGGACTCAATATCATGAACTGTGAGATCATGACCTGAGCCAAAATCAAGAGTCGGCTGCTTAACCAGCTGAGCCACCCAGGCACCCCCAGCTTGGCAGTTTCTTATAAAACTAACCATATTCTTACTGTATCACTCAGCTGTTGCATTCCTTGGTATTTATCCAAATGAGTTGAAAACTTCTGTTCACACAAAACCTATACACAATGTTTCTAACAATTTTATTCATAATTGCCAAAACTTGTGAGCAACCAAGATGGCCTTCAGTAGGAGAATGGATAAATAAACTACTGTATGTCCAGACAATGGAACATTATTTAGTAATTTAAATAAATGAGTTATCAAGCCACAAAAAAGACATGGAAGAAACTTAAATGCATGTTGCTAAATGAAGTCAATGTGACAAGACTACATACTATGTGATTCCAAGTCTATAATGTTCTGAAAAAGGCAAAACTGGGACAGTAAAAAGATTGCATGAAGGTAGGGGGAGTAAATAAGTGGAGCGGGGCAGGGGGTATGATAATGGAACTATTCTGTATCTACTGTAATAGTGGATATGTGTCATTATGGAATCATCAAAACCCATAGAAACTACAACACAAAGGCCGAATCCTAGTGCAAACTAAAGACTTTAATTAAAAACAGGGTATCATTCCTAGTTCATTAACTGTAACACGTACCACAGTAATGCAAGATTTTAATAGGGGGAGCTGTGGGGGAGAGAGGACATATATGGGGACTTTACTTTCTGCTAGTTTTTCTATAAAGCTAAAGCTGCTCTAAAAACTATAGAGTCTACTAATTAAGAAAAAGATGAGGTTATTACTAACTCTAAGACAACAACAAATTTGTGTAAGAAAATGTAAATAGGTGATATTTATAGTGTCACAATAATGGAAACTTACAGAATGTGACTTTAACCAAAACTTATTATGTAATTTTTGAGAGACTAGAGGAAAGGAAGTATTACTGGTCTGATATCCTCATCTCTCATAGTAGAAAGTCTGCGTAACAGAAGTTTACATCCGTGATCCAATCTGAAGGCATTTCCTCCCCTTTGGCACCCAAGTCCATCTCCTCATATATCCTACATCATCAGATTTTGCTCTCTAGTGGGATCTTTGCCATCAACAAACAAATATGCCCTTAGTTCTTCTATCTTAACACACACACGCATACACAACATACTTCTTGATTCCAGTTGCCCTGCCACTGCCATTCCTTTCTTTGGTTCCCTTTACATCAAAACTGAAATTTTCTGTACTCCGTTTCCGGTTCCTCTCCATTCTCTGTCTTACAGCCACTTCATTCAGAATTTTACAGCTACCATTCTATTCGTTCTTGTGAAGTTGATGGTGACTTTCATGTTGCTGTATCGAGTAGTCAATTACCATCGGAACTCCCAGCATCTTTTGATGCAATTGATTACTTCCTCCTTGATAGGTTTCCTTCACTTAGTTTTAAGGACATCACTTTTTAAGTTTTCCTTCTGTGTCATTGGTTGCTTCTTCACAGTCTTATTTGCTGGTTCTTCTTCTTCTTCCTGACCTCTGAATGTTAGAATGCCCCCATATCTCAGTCTTAAGTCCTCTGCTGTTCTTTCTCTACCCTGAGCCCCAGGCTAGCATATCAGGTATCAAGGCTTTAAATGCCATCTATAAGTTGATAATTCTCAAATTTATATATCCCAACCCAGACTTCTATGAACTCCAGGCTATATATCCAATTGGTGACTTGACATTTTCATTTATTGTCTAATAGACATGTCAAGCTTAATATATCCAAAACTGAACCTACTGATCTTCCCCCTGAAAATATTCTGTAGTCAGAACATTTCTCAGCTGTGTTAATGGCAACTCCATATTTCCCTTTGGTAGTTACTTAGGCCACAAACCTTGGAATTATCCTTGACTCCGCTCTGCTCTCTCACACCCTACATCGAGTCTGTGTAATTAGACATAATTAGAAAAATAAAAATCCACACACCCACCACTTCTCACCACCTCCTTGTCATCCTCTCCTGTCTGGATTACTACTGTAACCTCCATACTTCTATCCTTGGCCCTTGACAATGTAAACAGAGCAATTATGATGATTCTTTTACTTTATTTCATTTTATTTTTATTTTAGAGACAGCGTGCAAGCAGGGTTTCGAAAGGGGCAGAGGGAGAAAGAGACTCTTAAGCAGGCTCCATGCTGAGCATGGAGCTCCCAACTCTGGGCTTGATCCCACGACCCTGGGATTATGACCTGAACTGAAATCAAGAGACGCTCAACCAACTGAGCCACCCAGGTGCCCTACGAAGATCCTTTTAAAATGGAAGTGAATCATGGTACCTATTAGCTTCTCATTTTACTACATTGGACAAAATACTTAATTTCTCTGTGCCTTAATTGCTTCATCTGTAAAAAGGGAGTAAATAATACCTCCCTCAAGAGATTGTGGGATTCAGTGAGATCATACATATGAAGCACTTACTTAACATTAACCTGAGACAATAATGTTTACCTGCTGTTCTTAGTATTTTTATTTCCAGTGCACCCTGCAAATCAGGAGCCTACTTTTGTCTCCTCATCATTCCTTCAGGGCTTAAGGTGGGAGGGTTCTGTAGGATTGTTTGGATCTGAGTGCCTAGCTCATTGCTGTCAAGTGCAGTCCTCACTCTGTTAGTACCAGAGAATAGTATGTCCAGAAACACCATTCATTTAACCAAAGGAAATTCCATTCCTAACTTTTCTGTTTTTATAAGCAATGTGGTGCTTCATTTCTGCACTAAATGGAATTACTTTGTCAGTAAAAGTGTTCTTTTTGTCAGCACTAAAGTTTCTGTCTTTTGAAGCGTTTGTTCCCTGAAGGATAATCAAAGGAGGCATCTTCCCACGTAACTTTTTGATTGAGCCTTTTATCTGATGTCTTATCCTGACCGCTTTTTGGTTTTTTATTACATTTGTGACATCATATATTCAGGGGTGTTTTTTCTCCTTTCATGCAAGCCTTACCTTTCTGGAACTGTCAGTTCCTGGAAGACACCTATAATACTTGATGTTCCCACTCCTGTTTTCTGTCATGCCTTGCTGGTTTTTACAGTGAACTGAAAAGGGAAGGGAAGATTCAACCGTAAGATTTGCTAATGGTAATAAAATACAAACAGCATGTTATAATGAGACAGTGCTGGGTAGGGCCCTCTGAGCCTCACTCTGCCACTGACTGGCTATATACCCCCTGGGCTTTCAGTGAACCTCCTGCTTGAATTCTAGCAGAGGAGGCTAGCTGAAAGAGAGGAGAGTCGGTTTCTGAGTCAGAGGATATGAAGAATATAACAAAAGTTTCTTGGGGACCTAACCCACTAACTGGAAGAGGGACTGGGGCAAATCAGACTTGTTCTGGTTCAGTAAAGCAGCCAGGGCACAGACCATAAGCCTGAGTAGCTTATGCCCCAGGGAGTTTGTGGGACACAGTTCCATGAATAGAAGAAGAAGGAAAGACACCTGGGAATCTGGTGAAAAACAAAAACAAAAGCAAACAAACAAAGAAAAAACCCCATCCTATTGGCTTGAGCCCCTGTGCTAGATATAGTGGATGCTTGCAGGCATGCATAGTGGAAGTCAGCATTAACATGCTACACACAGCTCCAGGGGCTTAAACACTTCCTACATCAGAACTCTGGAACAGTAATACAATGTTATAGTCAGTTACATCTCACTAAAATGGGGGTGGGAGGGACATGGTGCAGGAAGCTGGAACAATCTATGGACTGTGGTGTTAGGGTAGAACAAACAGGACTCTTACATGCAGATACTTCAGGGAGCATCTAGGCCCGACTAGGCCCTGCCCACCCATCCCGTGACCTGGGACCATTTGAGGGTATGAAAGAGGCGATGGTAGCTTTTGAAACAGTCCTGGTAGATGCAGTGTTGTTATCTGGCACCCGCTGTATCTTCCAATGTGATGCATCTCTGAGGAAATACCTTATCCAAAAGTCGGATATTTCTGTTTTAATTTTTTTAATGTTTATTTTTGAAAGAGAAAAAGAGAGAGAGAGTGCATGAGCAGGAGAGGGGCAGAGGGAGAGAGAGAGAATCCCAGGCAGATTCCTCGCCACCAGCACAGAGCCCAACTTGACTTGAGGCTCAAACCCAGGAACCATGAGACCATGATCTAAGCTGAAATCAAGAGTCAGACACTTAACTGACTGAGCCACCCAAGCACCCCTGATATCTCTGTTTTAATTTAGGCTTCTTAGGACTGTAGCAGAAACCCCAAAGAATGAAGCAGGGTTTAGACATTGCAGAGAAGAGGCAAAAAGTACATTGATTCTCTGAATTTCAGAAGGAATGCTGCTACTTTTAGAAGTGGATCAGTCCTCACCAGGTAAAAATCCTTTAGGTCTGTAAGCTTTAGGATTCACCATTTAGGAGATTTCTTTGTGTTCTGAGGGGCTACTCAGTGACTCTCTTCCTAAGAACCATCTGTAGTTTCTTGCCATACTTTGTCAAGTTCAGCAATTACCTAACTTTGGATACTGGAGACCTTCTTTACTTTTGATTGACACTAATAGCTCCCAGGTTTTGTTTTGTTTTGTTTTGTTTTGTTTTGTTTTGTTTTGTTTTGTTTTGCTATTGCAGTGTTGAAACAAACATCTTTATATTTAAAGACTGTGTACGTGTGTGTGTTAGCAGTAGGTTTTTAGCAATAAGTTACTGACTTAATTTGTTCAATTTTATTCTTGAAATATAACATACACAGAGAAAAGTGCACAAATCATAACTCTATAAATGATCACAAAATGAACGTAGCTTCATAGTTGCTACTCATAATATCGAGACAGAAAATTCCCAGCATCCTGGAAGCCTCTTTCATCTCCCTCCCTCCCTCCCTCCCTCCTCCCCAGAGTGAACAGTATCCTGATTCCTAACATCACAAAATTGTTTCTGCCTTTTTACAAACTTTAAAATACAGTAAAACCTTGGATTGCGAGTGACTTGTTCTGCAAGTGTTCCACAAGATGAGCAAACATTTCTAATAAATTTTAACTTGATAAACGAGCGATGTCTTGCAAACATCACATGATCACAACTGAGCCAGTGGTTCTTCTCTCTCTCTCACTGTCACTGTGGGATTGTGGGTGATCATCTCCCATGCTCAGATGCTCAGTCTCAGGCTGCAGAGTTTGGCAGAAATCAGTGATGTTTCAGAACATTGGAAGGTGCCCACAACTGGCACTAGTGTATTTTTTGCCACTTCAAAGCACCTGTGGACAGTCCTTTGCTTTTCCAGACAAGAGTAGGCTTAGGAATGCTTTGGCTGCATTCTAAGTCAGGCTGCCTGCAGATCTAGACCCTTTCCAGTTACATTAAGTACAGTCCATGACAAGAGCTTGGTGCTGTACTGTAGTCAACATCCGTGCGAGCATATACAGTGGCCCCCGTGCAGAAAAAGATTCCATCGAACCAAGAGACAGAAGTGATTCCATTAGTGATAGTGAAAGTCGTCCTACACAATAACCCCCTCCTCCCTTGTCTCCCTCACACCAGCCACGAAGGTTTTCAAAGGTAAGTGCAGGTTAATTGTTTATTTTTCTTTATATTTTGTATTTTCTTTATTATTTTGTATTATATTACCGTATTGTAATCATTTTTATATGAATATTTTGGGGTTGTAGAACAAATCATATGAGTTTCCATTATTTCTTATGGGGAAATTTGCTTTGATATACAAGCACTTTGGATTACAAGCATGTTTCCAGAATGAATTATGCTCACAAACCAAGGTTTTACTGTATTTTAAATGGAGACATGTATATCACTTTTAGGCATCTGGCTTTTATCCCCCTTGTCATTATGTGTTGGGAACCATTGATGTTATTGTCATAGCAGTAGTTAATTTTTCTTAATTGCTACTCAGTGTATCATTATATACTACATTTATTTATTTATTCATTCTAATTGCATTGCTTGCAATGCCACCTTTGTCGTAAACCAAGTATTTGTATACAGGGGTCTGTTTCTGCGTTCTTCATTCTGTTCCATTAATATATTTGTCTGTGCTTGTACCAAAGCCTGCCTTTAACTTAATTATATATATATAGAATAGAATATATATAATAATTATAGCTGTATATGTGTGTGTGTTAGCTGTATAATTGGTTTATTTATAGCTGTATAATATAGCATCTTAATAACTAGAATAAGTCCCCTACTTTGTTCTTTTCAAGATTACTTTGATTATTTTTGGCCCTATGCATTTCCTTAGAACTTTTATAATCAGTTTGAAATTACCCCTGCCCCCTCCATCCAAAATAGTATGCTAGAATTTTAGTCAGAATTCCTTTGTTGAGGAGAATGAACATCTTTACTATATTGAATCTTCCAGTCCCTGAGAATGCTATTTCTATTTATTTGGTTGTTAATTTCTCTCAATAATGTTTTATAGTTTTCTGTGTAAAGATCTTATACATCTTTGTTTAGATTTATTCTTAGGTATTTAGGGAGTTTTTTGATATTGTTATAAATGATACTGGTTTTTATTTTTATTTTTTAATGTTTATTTATTTTTAATTTTTTTTAACGTCTATTTTTGAGAGACAAAGAGCACAAGCGGGGAAGGGGCAGAGAGAGAGAGAGAGAGGGAGACACAGAATCCAAAGCAGGCTCTAGGCTTTGAGCGTCAGCACAGAACCTAACACAGAGCTCGAACCCATGAACCGTGAGATCATGACCTGAGCCTAAGGTGGACACTCAACGGACGGAGCCACCCAGGTGCCCCTTTAATGTTTATTTTTGAGAGAGACAGAGACAGAGTACTAGTGGGGGAGGGGCAGAGAGAGAGGGAGACACAGAATCCAAAGCAGGCTCCAGGCTCTGAGCTGTCAGCACAGAGCCCAGTGTGGGGCTCAAACCCATGAACCATGAGATCATGACCTGAGCTGAAGTTAGATGCCTAATTGACTGAGCCACCCAGGAGCTTGTCTGTTTTTAAAATTATTTCCATACACGTAATTTTATATCTTGATAAGAGTTAAGTTTTTAATTGAGATTTTTGAAGTTAAAAGTGTATGATTTCAGAATCATCTAATATTCAAAATATTATGAGGGTATAGGGCACATTAAGAAAAGCAAATTTGGAATAAATCTAGAGTTTGTAAGGGTGGAGGTTTCAAAAGGAAATCAGGAGGAGTCTGTTCTTAAGGTGTGTGAATTCTGTGTTGGTTGCTTGAGAGAGATGGCCCAGGGCTTGCTTTCTCTCTCAGCTAAAATGATTGGAGCTTGGAATGTTGGGTGCTTATTTTCTTGTTCAGATACTCTGAGCCCTCCCTCTCCCAGCCAGCACTCAGGCAAAATGTAGAACAGGGGGGGCCAGAGTACATGGGAATTTCAGTCAGTCCTTCAATGCTAGCTGGTTTTGAACCGACAGGCTTCCTCCCATTCTAAAACTGACCAGGACTGAAGCAGTAAATTCATCCACCATCAAGCCCTGCCAGCATCCTGAAGTGAGGATGACAGTATCTGTTTCCTTAAACTCACACTTGGCTTTGTTTTTCCAGGTCTATAAAGGAGAATTTCAGCTACCTGAATTTCTTAAAGAAAAACCTCAGGTACTGTATCTGCTTCCTCTTCTTAATGTGATAGATAAGCTCTTGTGTTGAAGCGATCTTTTTAAAGAGTGCTGTGCTGGTCATAGAAAGATTGGCCTCTGATAATTGTTGGTTTTAACAGTCTTACTTTTTAACACAGTCTTACTTTCAGATAGCTCACTGTCTTCCAAAATTAGGGAAATGCTTTATTGATAACTAAAATCCAAATGTTTGAGGTCACTTACAAGCTATATAGTATTCCACATATAAGGAGCCTGCCTTGGTGAATCTGCTCCAGCCTTCTGATATCTAACTTGAAATAAAAATCTACTCTGTTCTTATATACATCCATGCCTTTTAACTTGTCTTATTGAAGATTTGTGAATTCATTATATACACATCCATCAGCCCTCAACTACAAAGCCCCCAAGTTGGGAAAGGATGGTGAGAATTTGAAGATTCTAACTTTTCCTTTTTAAAAGATTAATAAAACAGATCCAGAGTTATCCTTGTAATGTCATGCCCTCACCTAGTTGGGTTTCAGTATCATTTCTTGAGTTGAAGAGAAACAGGCATGGTTGCAGCTGACACAATGTACCTGAAGTAACCCACAGAGTATCCTGCATCTGAACATCATCTGCCTTCCTATATCGTGGTGGGGGAAAAATTGTTAACTCCCTCATGAGCCCAGCAGAAGACTTCCCTTTCTAGCCTAGTGATATGTGTTGCCTCCAGGCTTCTGCTCTCAGTAATTAGCTTGGAATTAGGAAATGAAGACTCAGCACTGAACTTAGTTTCTAATATCTTTCCAGATATGGGTTGATGAGGGAAACATACCACCTCACAGACTGTGTGAAGTCGTGTCGCCCAGAGCAAGCCTGGAGCGAATGGGCTGGGCTCTCTAAGAAAGCTGTCTTAGACAAGAAAGAAATCCTCGTCTAATAACAGTCAGCCATGAATAGTTGATACCTTTTACTTGAGAATTTCAAACTACTTTCAAGGCATGTTCTTATTAGCATCTATTTAGTTTTAATCCACCCATGCATTCATTTTATTTATTCAACAGATGTTTACTAAATTTCTGTTATGGGGAGAAGTTGGAAAAGTCCTCAAGAGTCAGAGGAAAAAAAAAATTTTCTCAAGGAACTTCTGATCTCCCCAAAAGACTGTGACCAACTTTTGCAGACAAGGGAGCACAGGGCCCTGAGCCTAGGCTGGGCATGATGTCCCAGAAACCTGGATGGATTCATGAATAGGCCATCACTCACTTGCAGGCTGTGGCATTTAGAGCCAGAGAATAATCCAAGACGCAAGTCTTAAAAGAATGTCAAATCCAAAGACTGTTTTGCATAAAAAGTTTGAAGGAGTCAAGAAAGGGAATTTGAGGCTAAAAGGGATACCTCTGCTTCACAGCATACTCAAAAATCATTTCCAGACAGATTATAGACCTAAATGTGACAGGCAAAAAGTAAAGTTTTAGGAGACAATAAAGGAGAACATCTTCATGACCTTAAGAGGGAAGGATTTCTTAAATCATAGAAAACACTAATCATTAATTTTAAAATGGATAACTTGGACTCCATTAAAATTGATCATATTTACTTATTATTAAAAAGCATCATAAAAAGAGCAAAAAAGTATGCCTTAAGTGGGATAAAATAATTGAAGCAAAGGACTCCTCTGTAGAATATGGAGGGTTCCTACAAATCAGTTAAAAAAAAAAAAAAAACTGCACAAAAGGCTTACAGGCATTTCACTCACCTTATTCTGGTTAGTTTAATGCATCATACACACATACTTAGAAAAAGGGCTGTAAAAGACTTTGACTTAACTAATCATAAATGATAAAACTGAAACCCACAGAACCCTCAGGTTTGCTATTCAGCTAAAAAGGCTCACAGAACTCTGCAAAGCACTGTATTTGCAAATATAGTTTGATTTTAAAGGATACAAATCAAGATCAGCCAAATGAAGAGACATGTAAGACAAGGCCTGGGAGCGTCTCAAACACAGAGCTCTGCCCATTCGCCGTGGAGTCTGGGTACTTCTCCTTCCCAACAGCATGTCCATGTGTTCACCAAACAGGAAGCTCCACTGGTCTTTAGCATCCAGAGTTTTTATCGATATCTCATTACATAGATGTGGTTGATTGAATCATTGGTCATGTGATTGAATTCAATCCCAGTCAATGTCCGCTACCCAGGGGTTGGGCTGGCGCAGAGTCCCAGCTCTCTGGTGAAAGGTTTGGTCTTTCTGTGACCAGCTTCCATCCTGAGTTATGTCGTCTCTTAGCATAACTCAAGTATGATCCAAGGAGCTCCTGAATTAACAAAGACATTCCTGTTACCTGGGAAAATCCAAGAATTTAGCCTCCCTACCAGCAACCAGGGACAAAGGCCAGTCAAATTCTTTATTATACAACAGTTGCAGACTGAGTTCATTAGAAAATCTGTGATCAGAGCCTGCAAACTACACCTGATATTTCAGTGGGAGCAGTCACTTTTCATGCTGACCAACTTCAAGGACTTTAAAACATCTTTTGCTTCCTTTGACAGACTGAGGAAGTGGAGTAGCAGAGCCAGGAACCTCTTACATATATGAGGTGAGGGTTGGGGGGACATTCCTGGGTCTTTGGGTTTCCCTGCTTAAGCTCTCTTAGGAGGAGGTGTGGCTGGGGTGGGTGGAGAGCACAGCTCTGGAGTCAGTCGGCCTGGGTTGGAATCTTGGTTCTGTGGCATTGAGCAAATTGCTTCTCTGTGTCTTACCTTCCTCATCTGTAAAATGAGGACTAATAAATAAGATTATTAATACATAAGAGAGTAGTAGTAAGAATTAACCACAATAATGTCTACAAAAAGCTTGGCACCTAGTAAGCGCTCAAATAGTGTTAGCCGTTATTTTTAATAAAAGGAGGGGCTTAAGATGATAAAAATAACATTTTCTTTTAATATGAAAGGGATCTGGAGACCATTAACCCCAATCACCTATTTGCACATAAGGAAACTGATCCTAGAGAGAGAGCAGGTTGTTTGTCAAAGTCACATCACAGGAAGGTGAAAGCCAAGGCTTCTTCCACCACCCTGTGGTGCTTTCATTTGGAACGTGAAAAACTTTTTTAAAAATGTGATTTTTTTCTTACAGTCTTACTTGTTGTTTTACTTTTATTTATATAATAACAGTGGATTGAGTGCATACTCTATACCAGGCATAAAGTATCAAGCATTTTGGGGCGCCTGGGTGGCTCAGTCGGTTGGGCGGCCGACTTCGGCTCAGGTCACGATCTCGCAGTCCGTGAGTTTGAGCCCCGCATCGGGCTCTGGCCTGATGGCTCAGAGCCTGGAGCCTGCTTCCGATTCTGTGTCTCCCTCTCTCTCTGCCCCTCCCCCATTCATGCTCTGTCTCTCTCTGTCTCAAAAATAAATAAAACATTAAAAAAAAAAAAGTAAAAAAAAAAGTATCAAGCATTTTATATATGTAATATAGAAATGACATATTATATGACATATACTATATAATTTATATAATATGATACATTCTTTCAGGTTTCAAACCACTCTGGCAAGTAGGTGGTATTATTCCTGTTGTACTGATGAAATAATTGAGATTGAATAATTTGAATAAGAGATTTTTATGACTTGCCAGGTGTTAGTGGATAATAGACAAAAAGCACATGAACACTGCTAAGCCATGTCAAAATCATGGATGGCAGCGAGCTAGTAATATTAATGAGTTTCAGGATTTATGAATGCCTTTTTCCTGAGGAGCAAATGCTAAATGTTAGACATATACTCTATGGACTTGAATAACTGCAGTTATCAAGCCTTGGATAATTTTGTTGATCCAAGATACTTTAAAATCTATAAATTCCCTCCCTGAAATACACACACAGGGATTCGTTTATTGACCAGCTGTTTTACAAGACAGAATACAATGTGTGTTGACTTCAGCCTTCGAGTTGCCTCCACAGCATCATTTCATCCTTGCATTGCTCAGTGCGGCCTGTAGGTGCCCATATACAATGAGAGGACTCAGAAGAAGCGAGGAAGACAAAGCATCTCAGAACAGATGATAGTCTTTCTTCTTGTCTTTTGAAACCTTTTGACATTTGAATATGACAGTCACTGTGTTCTCTAAATCTTCCTTTAAAGAACGTTGGTCTCCACTTTTTTAAAACGAAGAGTCAGCATGTTGGACCCTGAACGTGCATCCCTACCAGTGCCCCCGCAGTAGCTTCAATTGCAGATGACAGTTGCAGTCACTTAGAAATGGGCAGGAGCAGCCCTTGCTTTGGCTGCCGTCTGCTTGTTTCGCGTACCCAAGCTACTGGCAGGCATCTAAAAGCATCGCAGACTGAGGGAGAGTGTGTCTCTTTGGTCGTCCTTCTGAGGCAGCTGTTCTTGTAGTTATCTGTCCTCCTCCCTGTCTACCTGGCTCACACCAGGACCACAACTGGAAAGGAGGCAGTATGGTGCAGGGGAGAGCAAAGTGTGACTCCACACCTATAACCAGATTCTATTTGTTTGCCCTAGGGGAGACTGCTGCCTTTTCAACAGAAGGGAATTTTCTAGGACTGACCGTCCCCTGCTGAGATCAGTGGAGCGTATGTACCATGGCCCGCATCTCCTGTTCACTTGCCAGGCTCTCCCCACTGAGAGGGTGGGAAGTCGGTATACATTTGGGCCTTCCTGAGTGATCTGCTCCCTGAGTACAGTGCTCTTGATCCTAATTACGTGCACAACCCTGTGGATACGAAGTCCAGAGGGAACGTGTGCTTTCTGTTAAAACTGCTCTGGTCCTCGTCTTTTCTTACCAGATTCCAAACTTTTGTTTCAAGGGGAGGGTTTTAAAATGGGATTCTATAAGCAAAAATTGGGCAGTTTCATCTTGGAATAGGTTGTCTGTACATGTTCTAATGTTTTGTAGAACACTTCCTGTTTAAATGTATTGATGTGGATAATATTAAATATCTTAATTATTTAAATAATTCATTGTATTGTTTTTGAGAAGTTGAGGAATTACCGTATACATTTACAACTTAATGACTTTTGTATTTTATTTTTCAAAATAAAAGCTTTAAATGTGTGAAGCATTCTGGTGGTTTACATGTTTTCATTACTGTGATTTCAGAGAAGCAGGAAGCCCTTATCAGAGAAGCCAATGTTTCTTCAGTTGGCTGTATTGTAGATAATCCCTCCTATGCATCAAAACTTTTTTCAATGAAGTTTTTAATTTTAATTCCAGTAGAGTTAACATACAGTGTTATATTAGTTTCAGGTGTATAATACAGTGATTTGACAATTCTGTATGTTACTCAGTGCTCATTAGTGTACTCTTACCTATTTCACCCATCCCCCCACCCACATCCCCTTTGGTAACCATCAGTTTGTTGTCTATAGTTAGGAGTCCGTTTCTCGGTTTGTCTCTCTCTCTCTTTTTTTCCTTTGCTTATTTGTTTCTTAAATTCCACATATGAGTGAAATCACATGGTATTTGTCTTTTTATGACTCAGTTACTCTCCAACTCCATCCTTGTTGTTGCAAATGGCAGATCATTCTTTTATATTTCTGAAAAATATTCCAATGTGTGTGTGTGTACCTATGTGTGTATATGGATACCACATCTCTATCCATTCATCAATTGATGAACACTTGGGCTGTTTCCATAATTTGGCTGTAGCTTATAAGTAATGCTGCAATAAATTCTGCAGAGGCTGCACCAGTTTGCATTGCCACCAACAGTGCAAGAGGGTTCCCCTTTCTCCACATCCTCGCCAACACCTGTTGTTTCTTGTGTTGTTAGTGTTAGCCATTCTGACAGATAGATGTGAGGTGAAATCTCATACAGTTTTGATTTGCATTTCCCTGATAATGAATGACATTGACCATCTTTTCATGTATCTGTTGGCCATCTGAATGTCTTCTTTGGAGAAATGTCTGTTCATGTCTTCTGCCCGTTTTTAATTGGATTATTTGTTTTTTGGGTGTTGAGGTGTATCAGTTCTTTATAGATTTTGGATACTACACCTTTATCAGACATGTCATTTGCAAATGTCTTCTCCCATTCAGTAGGTTGTCTTTTAGTTTTGTTGATCGTTTCCTTCACTGTGCAGATGCTTTTTATTTTGATGAAGTCCCAATAGTTTATTTTTGCTTTTATTTCCCTTACCTCAGGAGACAGATGTAGAAAAATGTTGCTATGACTCATGTCAGAGAAATCACTGCCTGTGTTCTCGTCTAGGAGTTTTATGGTTTCAGGTCTCACATTTAGGTCTTTAAAGCAGTTTGCGTTTATTTTTGTGTATGGTGTGAGGTGACCCAGTTTCATTCTTTTGCATGTGGCTGTCCAGTTTTCCCATCACCATTTGTTGAATGAGACTTTTTCCTATTGCATATTCTTTCTTCCTTTGTTGAAGATTAATTGACATGTATCATAACATCTTTTTTTTATTAAAAAAATTTTTTAAATATTTATTTATTTTTGAGAGAGAGACAGACTGTGAGCAGGGGAAGAGCAGAGAGGGAGAAACAGAATCCGAAGCAGGCTCCAGGCCCTGAGCTGTCAGCACAGAGCCCGATGCAGGGCTCGAACTCACGAACCATGAGATCATGACCTGAGCCGAAGTCAGATGCTCAACTGACTGAGCCACCCAGGTGCCCCGACACATATCATAACGTCTTAATGAAGATTTTGCTGTAATTGATTTCATAAAGACCTGCTATCATTTGTCCTAGAGTCCTGTTCTATTTCTATGCCTGTATGCTGTATTTAAGGACAGAGAAGTTACTGTTACCAGCTGTTTTCTAGAAGCCAGTGTTATACAATACAGAATGACCAGATAATAATAGTAATCTCTATTTATTGAGTGTCTTCTATGTGTGAGGCACTGAACAAGGTGTTTTATGTGTTTTCTTATCCCTCGCCTGAAAATCTGCATCCTCTGGTCTTATCCATCAGTAAATAATATTTTCTACCTAGTCACTCAAGCCAGAGACCTAAGAGTCTTTTCTTTCCTTTTGTCCCCCCACATATAAGATCTTTGATTCTACCTTCAAAATATTTCTTGAATCCATCTACTTTCCTTCAGCTCCACTGCCCCCATCCTCATGTAAGACAGCACCACCTGTCACTTAGACTGTTGCAATAGAGAGCCTCCTGAACAATATCCCCATTCCTACGTTGCCCCCCTCAAATGCTGTTTAGCACATGGCAGAGTAATGGTTTGACAATATACATATAGATTGGACCCTCCCCACTTACCCTCTCATTTAGAATAGAACCCAAGTTCTTGCCATGATCCAGCCACTGCCCCTCTCGCTCCTTGTTCTCTAGGGTTCTTTGGATCTCACAGAAGCACACCAAGCTTTTCCTGCCTCTGCACATATTATTCCTCTCTCTGGAATATTCTTCCCTTTGCTTTATGCCGGAATGCCTTCTTCTCAGTTCTGTGATCTCGGTAAATTCTATTTCCTCAGAGAGACTTTTCCTGGCCCCTTGAACTAAAAAGTAGATGCCCTTCTTGACTCTCTTCTTTTTAGTATCACCTTATCAGACTTTGCAGTTTTTAGTCTGTTGACTGTTTTTTAAATTATTATTGTCAGTCTCATATACTAGATGGTAAGTTCCTGGAAGACAAAGACTATGTGTTTTCTTGTCCATTTTTGTATCTCTGACATCTAGCAAATTGCCTGGCACATTCCAGGAGCCCAGGAAAATATTCGGTAAATGATTAATTCTCTCAGAAACCTCTGGCATATCATTTTACAGATGAGAAAACAGGCTCAGCCAGGTGGTGTCCCCCAGACAAGGCCCCTTAGCTAGTGCCACAGTGGTGGCCTGGCACCTCGGCCCAAGCCTGGCCTGAACATCCTTCTCTCCAGTCCACTCCCCTCAGACCTGTCCCCTTCAACTGAAAATGAATACTGCTGCTTGGGGCACCTGGGTGGCTCAGTCAGTCGAGCGTCGGACTCTGGCTCAGGTCACGATCACATGGTCCGTGGGTTCAAGCCCTGCGTCGGACTCTGTGCTGACAGCTCAGAGCCTGGAGCCTGCTTAGGATTCTGTGTCTCCCTCTCTGTCTGCCCCTCCCCCGTTCACAGTCCTCCCCCACCCCCCCTGGAAAATAAATAAACATTAAAAAATTAAAAGAAGACAATAAATACTGCTGCCATATCAATCCTTTGTTCGGCAGTGTGCCTTCAAGCACTCCTTTGTTCAAAAGCCTTCTTTGATTCTCTAATGCTTAACACGTTACATCTAAACTGTTCTGCCTCCACTGTGTGGCCTCACTACTTTGAGTACAGTTCGCCTCCTGCCTGTCTCTGTCTCCTTACACTTCTTCACTTTCTGCTTCTCCCAGATGCCTGTAAACCCTCTCCCCTCTCCCTGGAAAATCCCAGCCTCATTAAGGGCTCAGCTGTCTTCAGTGCCATTTCTCATTACTCAACTGCTCCAACCTCCAAATAGTAACAAAGTCAACCTCAGCTTAACATAATATTTTTTTTGTTTTTTGCTTATTTCCTGTGTTAGTCTTATGTCATTACCTTTGTAGGGAGGAGGCCACATACTCCTCTAGAGCCTATCAGAATGGGAGAGGAGGACATTTTCAACTCTAACCCAGCCTGACTCCAGTACTTGCCCCAAAGGAGATGTGATTTTTCTTCCCCACACCTGCCCTCCCCTGGAGACTCCGTTGTTACAAGCGGGAGTGTATTGGAAAAGGAAAAGGGCAGAGAACTGCTGCACAAAATAGCTGACTCAGGAAAGAGGCAACCACGGCACACTGGCCTGAAGAAACAGATGCTGTGCTGTTTCCATCCCTATTGACGTTCCTTCTTCCACAAAGCTTGCTTTCTTTCTGGCCCGAGCACATTTCTTTTGAGCCCTGTGAAGAAAAGCATTTCTGTTTCTTAGATCACATCTATGAAGATGACTTTGTGAAATGTTGTGATTTGGTGACATCAAACGGAACTCCTGTCGAACGAATGAAAGCTGGCTGGAGTAAAATTTGAAAGGAGGTAACAGTAAGGGACCAGGTAGACGTGTGGCCCATGACTGTCAGAGAGCTTCCTGGAGGAAGCAGAGCCATTGGCCACAGACAGCAAGTGAACCCGCAAAGCCAGAGAGAGGCTAGTGTCCTCAGTGGCCACGGGAGGAGCTTGGAGAGAGCATCAGCCATGGAGAATCATAGAATTTAAAAAAGAGGGGAAGAAAACCTTAGTAATCACTTAAGTAATCAGTCTAGTAATACTTATCAAGAGCTTGGTGTGGTCCAGGCCCCATGCTAGCCATTTTACATGTTTAAACTTCTTTAATTTTCATAATTACCATCTGAGTTACTATTACTACCTACATTTTACAAACATTGGCTCAGGGAGTGGGGGGGGGGGGGGGTAAAAGTACCTAGTACAGCTAGTGACAGGATACAAACATAGACAACCTGGCTCCAGAGTCTACACCCCAACCACTACTCTGCATCTCAATAATCATCTTTATACTAGAATAGAAACTTGCCATTGAGTTGCAACTGTTTTAAGGACCTCCCTTGTACTTAGTAATTTGCTAGGTATAATTGGGTAGTGTGCCAGGAAGTATAGGCAGATTACTGCCCTTGGGAATTTATGGTCTTGGTAAAAATCAAGAAAAATGCAAATAAAACAATTATTTCAGGTTCTAACAAAATATATACAGTATTGCCTACCAAAACCTGGCTAGTAGATGATAGATAAGTATTGGTCTAGGAAAGACACCACTCAGTGTTACCCCCAGATTTGTATTTCGAAAGGAACTATAGAAAGGCTGTCTGGGCTTTTCTCTGGCAAGGTCAGTATTTTCAGCATTGAGTTCCCTTTCCTGCTTGTCAGTCTCCACTGCAGTCTTCTGCAGGGACTTTAGGTCTTTGTGTAAAGCAGAGCACTCCTTCCTTAATTATTCTGAATTGGGCAAAAGAGGTAATTTTATTCATTTTAGGTTTAAATCCTAACAAAGCAGTTCATTGTTCGAATATTGGGTGGGTGTGTATCTGAGAGACAAAGTAGTTTTGTTAGAGATAAAAATAAATGACTTTGATTCTTCCTTTGGGGTTGGTTATTTCCAAAGATCCAAAACTGAATCATTTTCACAATAAAACCACTGTTTTTGTTCTTCCATATTGTAGAAATGGCTTTTAAGGCCTTACCCTGAGAAAGCCTAAAATGCCCTCTATTGGCCAAACATGGAATGACTGCTGAACGTTCAAAAAAGTTTTCAAGTTGAAAAAAAAATAAGGAAAATGTGTATCATGCATGTGTGCTTTGCATGTGTGCGAAGCTTTCTCTACAAAACTGCTCATTGCAATATAGTTTGTGAAAACAAAAAAGTTGAAGCAATCTAGCAAAAGGGGTATGGGCTAAATGAATTATGGTACATCCACAAAATAGAACTCAGCTAATATATATGGTATTGTAGAAGAAGACTTAACACAGAAAAATGTTCATATTACATTAAGTGAAAACTTCATATCACAAAGCTGTTTATTATGATCCCATCTTTATCATCTAAAGGACGAATAGGAAACTAAATAGAATAGCTAAACCGATAGACATCTGAAAGGACGTGTGCCAAAATGTTCAGTGTTCTCAGTTCGCAGTTCTCTCTTGGTAGTGGAAGTGTGGGGATTCTTGTTTTCTTCTTTCTTCTTAACTCTCTTTTCTAAACACAATCAATAGGAATTATTTTTGTAAAATAAGAAACAATAGTGAGTTATTTTATTTATTACTACGTTCTTGGATATTATTAGCTTCTTATAAAAGAGACATGGAGAACATTTACAGGAAAGATTTCAGAACCTCAGTGGAATGGGCAGCTTCATGTGATGCCATGTCACTAGTGATTTATTTATTTTAGTCTACATTCTTTCCAAGAAGGTCACCATCTCTAAATGAGAAATCATCCTTGTGGTCCAGAACTAGTTTGGTGCTTCCATATTCTGGGAGAAGAACTTTATCTCCAACTTCCGGGCTAACTAGTTGAATCTCTCCACCCTTCCCTGTAGAGCCTGATCCAACAGCTACTACTGTTGCCTGCAGTGCTTTTCCTTGAGATTTTTCTGGAAGCATAATGCCTCCTTTTGGTTACAGTTTTGGCTGCACTCCTTGCAACTAAAACTCAAGGAGGGGAAGAAACTTTCTAAATGCCTGTCCTGCGGTGACTCTAGCTGCCGCACCTCCCACTCTGCTCTCATGCCACTGCCATCACAAAGGGACCCCCCCAAAACACTGTTTTTTAAAAGAAATCAAGAGATGGAACCCCGTAATCCTACAGTTAAAAAAACTGGGATCTCGAGTAGTGAGATGTAAGTGGTGACTTACCCAAAGCTACACATCTGGTTACACTCAACACTGACCTTCAGTTTCTCTTCTAGTGAGTCTCATTATTTATCCAGTTCTTCTGATGAAAAGTTAGTAATTTTGATGCTCTGACACTTGGCTATCGATTGTTCTTCACAAATGAATCATTGAGACTTGAATCAGAAATGAAGCAGACATGAGCTATTAGGACATTTATATGGAGCACATTTGAAAAGATCACAATGCAGTTAGGATGGATTTATTTCTCTTATACAGGGTTTGGCAAACTATAGCCAGTGAGCCAAATCTGGCAACACCTACCGTATGTGTCTTACCTATGGCTGCTTGCTCTCTACAGCTGCAGGTAGAGTAGAGACAAACTATATGGCCTGCTAAGCTGAAAATGGTTCCTACCTGTCCCTTTACAGAGAAGTATGCAAACCCCTGCTCTTACAGATAATTTAAATCCTATCCTGCCTCCAGATATTTAAATATTTCACTACACCTTAATGTCTCTAGCTAACCAAAAGGACTCTCAGCTGGCAATTCCACACAAATGTCAGAATAATCATCAGAGCTAGAAAGTCCCCAAATGGCAAGTTGTTTTTCCCTGATACCCTTTTCATGCCTCCGAGAAACAACAGGCCCTTCCCAGCCTCAACCCCAACAAACTCTCTGAGTGGGTGGGGACGCCTAGGAGGACAAAGACTGTGGAATGGTGGTGGAGAGGCCCAAAGAGAAGGGCACATTAGGAAACGGTACATTTTCTTAGGGTGCAGGGGATTATATTTCCAGCTAAATTCTTTTTCCATTTGGTGGAATCATGTTGAGGTGACATATTTAAGCTGGGAAGTGCTTGAGCCTGAAATGATAGACCGATGAAAATGCCACACAGGGGCACCTGGTGGCTCAGTCGATTAAGCACTGGACTCTGATGTCAGCTCAGGTCATGATCTCAAGGTTCATGAGATCAAGCCCTAAGTCGGGCTCTGCCCTGACAGTGTGGATTCTCTGTTTCCCTCTCTCTCTCTCTCTGCCCCTCCCCCCTTTCTCTCTCTCTCTCTTTCTCAAAATAAATGAGCATTAAAAGAAAAAAAAAAAAGAAAAGAAAATGCCACACAAACTGGGCATGAGGTGGGAGGGAGAATTGGGAATGTGGCTCCAATATACTCACCCACCCATGGGATTTGACCATAATGCTTCAGAAGTGACTGGAACCAGCCTCATTTAGAGACATAAGGGGTGAGAAAGTAATATGCAATAGTAGGTAGGACAACGATGGGCCCTCAAACCACATTCATAAAACACTGTGGAATTCTCATGTTATTTCTGTATCTGTTTCATATGTTATTTTTGTTTTATAATTAATAATTGAAAATATAAAACAAATTCACCAAAAGCCTACATGCAAGGAGCTTGAGGTGAGAGCATTTCAGGGCCCATGTCCTCTTGCAGTGAAGATGTCCATGGTTACCAGTATACACCCCAAACCAAAGAGCATTCCCTTAATGTTCACTCTGGATAAGACTCCTAGGCCTTCTCACAACATGAGGGGAGCTCCTTCCCACTAGCCAAGAGTGATGGCATTCTAGAATTCCCTACCTCTTTGATATTAATAACAGCAATTCATGCCCCTGTATACTACTAATACCAATAAAAGACAAGAGGAAGAAATATATGGAGAGGTAATAGTTTGAATGTGATCACAGCACAAATTCCTTTCAGCATTCATCTATTGAGTCCCTACTATGTGTCATGCATTGTACTGGACCTTGTAGATATTACAGGGAGTAGTAAGACACCAAAATGGACGCCCCCACCCTGCTTTTTTGACTTCCAGGAAGGTAGATATTGGGAAGTCTGCTACAGCCACAGCAAAAAGGAAAAGTTTTAATGCTTCCACATTCAAGCTTGCCTCCCAAAAGAGCAAGAATCATGGCTTCTGACTCAGTGTTCACTTTTCCTCCTCCAAACCTCAAGTGCTTTGATCTGCTTGGTGAAAGTTAGGTCACTCGTGGAATCCAGGATACAAGGTACTCTGGGGAAAGTAGCTTTTAGATTTTAAGCTTCTAGCATTCAGTGAGCCACACTTAAAAGGGATCAGAAAAGATGTGAGAAAGACAATCTAAACATCAGTCACATTTACCAAAGCGGATGATAGGAAGAGAAGTCCAGGCTAAGAAATAGCAGTGGTTAATCAACAGGGTACACCAGAGGCTTGGGGAGAGCTGAGCTGGGGTGAGAGCAAGTGGGCCATTAGCCAAGCTTTTGTGCCGTGGGAAGCTCTTGGCAAACAACCTCCTCCTCAAGGCCAGGAGAGCAAGGGAAGGCCAACCATCTAACTTCATCCTCTCAGTCATGATGTTTCTCCCTTTGTGCCAGTGGATAAGAAACAAGGAGTTGTGGGGCACCTGGATGACTTGGTTGGTTGTCTGACTCTTGGTTTCAGTTCAGGTCATGATCTCACAGTTCGTGGATTCAACCCCCATGTCAGGCTCTGCACTGACAGCTGCGGAGCCTGCTTGGGATTCTCTCTCTCTCTCTCTCTCTCTCTCTCTCTCTGTCCCTCCTCTGCTCACTCTCTATCTCTCTCCCTCAAAATAAATAAACATTAAACAAGGAGTAGAGAGAATTGGGGGAAATAAGGAAGGATGGAAACACTTGGTGGAAAAATGCTGAGTTAGGTTTTTAACATGGTAAATTCGAAGCACCCTTAGGGACATCCAGTTAGAGATGTCAAGTAGTCAGTTTTATGTACAATAAGGGTATAAAGTTCAGGAGAAAGAGCTGTGTTGGAAATTTAAATTTGGGAATCGTTAACATATAGACTGTGGTTGAAACCATGGTTGAAACCATACCTTGAGAGTATATGTAGAATAGGAAAGAAGCAAGCCAAGGGCTAATTCTGGGATCCAATGGCTCTGAAGAGGTAAGATGGTGAATGAACCCTGCAAAAGAGACGGGAAAGAGATGGAAAGGAAAGGAAAGGACAGGACAGGAAAGGCTCATGGAATTCAAAGGAGGAGGGGGTTTTAAAAGACTCCACTGTGGTATGATCTAGAGAGTTCAAGAAGGACAGATGGTTGGGCTTGGCAGTTAGAAAGCCATGCTGATCCTGGGGAGAGGAGTTTCAGTGATGGGTGTGAAACCTACTCTGCAATGGGGATAAGAAGGAAATAGAGGAAACAGTATGGACACTTGTGAGAATACTCGCTACCATGGGACAGAGAAAGAAGGTGTGCTACCTAGAGAAGGATGCAAGATTGAAGAAGAATTTTTATTTATTATGATGGGAGAAACTGGCACATAATATAGGCTGCAGCCAAGAAAACCATACAGAGGAAGAAACCAAAAATTCAGGAGAGAGAAGGGTTAACTTATAGAGCAAGTACAAGTTAGAGCCTCCTTGGGGAGATTTAGCCTCAAACCCAGAGGAGATGGTTAAGTTGAGGGTGAGATGGTAGGAAGTTGAGGAAGTTCTTCATGCCTGATAGCTGCATTACTCTATGCAATAAAAGCCAAGTTTCCATTTGCTGGAAGGAGAGGAGATATCTTGGAGTGCAGAGGGGCCTTGGAAACAGTAAGTTTGGAAATAGAAAAGGAAGCTGACTGGGATATTGACTGGATTTATTGTGGTAATCTTTTTTGCAATTTATACAAACATTAAATCATTATGTTGTACACCCAAAACTAATATAATGTTATATGTCAATTATATCTCAACTAAAGAAAAAAAGAGGGGTGCCTGGGTAGCTCTGTCAGTTAAGCATCCAACTCGATTTTGGCTCAGGCCATGATCTCGTGGTTGAGAGTTCGAGCCCCACGTCAGGCTCTGCACTGATAGCATGGAGCCTGTTTGGGTTTTTCTCTCTCACTCTCTCTCTCTACCCCTCCCCTGTTCATGCGCTCGCTCTCTCTTGCTCTCTCTCAAAATAAGTAAACATTAAAAATAAGAAAGGAAAGAGCTAACTAGAAGAAACACATGGACAGATGGCCCAGTGGCACTGCATGAGTTAATCATGCATTTATAGTGGTATCTAAATTCATATGGTGATGGCACTTATCCAGAGATAGAGCACAGAAGGCTGATGGGTTAATCTCATGGGTTTTGTCCCTTGGTCAGGTGCTGGCAAGGGAACACAGGAAGACATTCCCTAGGGAGATGTTTAGATGGATACATGGGGTCATGGTAGGATAGGGGAGAAAATAAAATCAAGTGATTTTATTAGCTACCTGAGAAAAAATGGTGAGAGGGCAAGGGCCCATCAGTCTTAAGGAAGTAGAAAAGCAAATAAACCAGTTTTGGGAGAAAGATAGAATCTAGAGATCAAAGATCAATTTATTGGAGTTAAAACTTGGAAGGTGGAAGACTTCTGGGCACTAGCAAAACTCCTCCACAGAGTATTTCCACTTTCCCCCCCCCCACTCTTTTCTCTTTCTTTCTTCCCATTTTCCCTTCACTTCACTCAGAACCACGCTTTTTTTCTTCACTCCTCTCTGAAACAAGAATACCTTTAAAGAGCTTTAAATGGAGGATTGACATGATTTGATATGAAATGTTCAGAGCAGCAAGAGACATTAAAATAAGATTTGTAGCAGCACTGATTGATACAACACTAGGAAATAATTAAATACTCATCAGTGGCATGGATAACGCTGCCTTTAGTCTAAAAACAAAAATTAAGCTGCATTGCTCAGTGGTGTAGACAGGGGTAGTTAAACTTGGAAAACAAGGAAATGATTGTCAGAAAAGTAAAGATGCTGGTGACCTCTGGGAGAATGGAGGTTGTCTTCAGCAGGGAGGACCCTTGGAGTATGTGGGGACTGGTAATATTCTAGTTCTTGACTGAGGAGTGGTTTTATGGGTAGCTCCTTTATAATTATTCTTCAAACCGTACATATATAGTTTTGCACTTTGCTGTATCATATATCCTAACTAAAGAGAAAACATGCATGGAATGATACATACCATATATAGGAGAGGGGGGGATGAAATTAGGGAGGCATGTGCAGATACAATTGTGTTTGTGATATTGCATTTCATGAGCAGGGAGCTAAGTATTATCTATAATTGTTTACGTGTCTAAAACATTTAAATCAAAATGAAAACTGAAAAGGTGATATGGAAAAGAAGATGGATGCTTTTGCTTCTGTTTTCATTTCCTTTCTGGTTGTTAAATTATTCAGTAAGTTAGAATCAGGAGGGAAAATTCAGTAGCTGAATCAGTACTCTGGAGATTTGCCAGCATTCAGTTCTTTTTGTTAGGGAGACATGGAGAATAGAATCCAGTTACTAATCTCAGGGCTTGATCTCAGGCCTGTTTGGTTTACTCTTGGAGAAGTGATCCCAGAGTACACCTGCCTGTATTCTGACAACAGCCCCCACCTCTGCATGAGTATGTGCTACTCATCCCATCCTTCTCTTAAAGGCTCACTGACCCTTCCCTGCAGCCTTCATGTGAACTGGCCTGGAAGTCATTCCACTGTTGGGTGGGAATAGCTGCTGCCAGCAAAGTGCCCTGCTTTCCCAGAAAGCCTGTTCCAACCCCTTCCCACTCATTCAGCAAGTCTTCATGCCAGGCTGCTGACCTTGGATCCAACCCACCCCCCCCGCCCCCCACCCCGCCCCGCCAAATGTGTAAACAGAAATAACTGGGAAACTGTATTACTAAAGGAAATCCTCAGCAGAAATGGAAAATGAAAACTCCAACACATTCAGGATGCAATGTAAAACTAGTTACACATGGATTTCCCTACCTCCTGAGCCTCTGGGTCCCCCTTCTCATTCTCTTTATACAGGCTTTCCTTAAGGAGTTGGAAAATCTGTCTTCCTGACTCAATTCTGTGGTTTTCTCACATGGATTCCTAGGGTGAGGAGAGGCCGCCTGGGAGGGTGGAGAAATGGAAGGAAGCTGGTCCAGGTAACTCCATGTTGAGTGAATCGGCCCAGGATCTGCTCAGACTTCTTGTTAGGTAAGATAATAAAATCCTCATTTAAGCCAAGTTTGGTCGCAGTTTCTGTTACAGCTGAAACGTCCTAATTGTCATGGGACAGGAAGAGGAAATTTTGTTATACATGTCCTTGGGAAGGGCTGGAGAGAGTAGTGATAGATAAGAGAAAGCCTCAAGGGGCCCTCTTTAGGGCAGTGCTACTCCAAGTGTGGTTCATGCACCTGCAGCATCAGGATAACTTGGGAGTTTGTCAGCAGTGCGAATGTGAGGGCTTCACTCCAGACAGACCAAATCAGATTCTCTGGAGGTAGGACTGGGACTCTGTATTTTAACAAGGTCGCCCTCCGGTGATTTCGATGCAACTGATGTGGGAGAAAACACTGACCTGGAACACTTCTCCACCTGGGAGTGTGATTGGTCCAACAGAGGAAGTGCTGTGTGTGCCTCTAGCTCATTGCCCACTTCTCTGAAGCTGTTCCAGTCTTCTAGGTCTCAGTTGCCTTTTCTGTCACAGCAGTAGGATCAGATGAGGAACTGGGTGTCAAAATGGTTTGAAAGAGCTCAGAGCGTGATGCCTAGGAGAGTCAGTCCCTGAGCTGACCCAGCCCCTCCCAGGGGACACAGCCTGAGGCTGCAGACAGTATGTCAGCTTCTTTGGGTGGGGCCTGTGTCCATCCGCGGAGGAACTGGCACGTAGAGAATGGAGAGTCACTGTCATTTTTAACTGAACTCAGGTGCTCTTATTTTGAGGTTTCTTCTTTTCGGGTTCCTGCATGAGTCCATCAGGAAGGACTGGAAACCCAGGTTTTGCCCTTGTGGCCTGTGGAGGGTCGCCCGATCGCAATGCTGCCCCTCCTCTCTCACAACCTCAGCGACCTCAGCCGTCCTCCCGCCACACGCTCCGCATCCTCAAGACGTCCTCCCGCCACCTCCACTGAGGTGACCTGGTCCTCCCCTCCTACGGATTTCCCCGGCCTTGGACGCCCAAGGAGACACAGAACCCACTGCCCTGAAGATAGAACAGCTAGTTCGAGAGCCCTGCCTCCTGTCTAGTTACTAGGCGTCGACTCCAATGCGGGAGCCACCCTCCGAGCCAACGAGGAGGGTCCGCGTAGATGTGGCGATCTCGCGCGCCGCCCTGTGCGCCGGGCGGATAGCGAATGGAAGGGGCGCGCCCGCTGGCCTGAGGACCAATCAGAGCACGGCAGGCAAGCAGGTCCGGCTCCCAGTGGCCACTCGGGCGCAGACTCAACGCGTTGCCTGCTCTTGGACTGGACAAGCCTCCTGCCAGTCAGGGGCGGAGCAAGAGGAGCCTCGGCCAATAGCGGGAGGCGGCCGGGTCGGGCCGGTGGCCCTGCGGTCCGCGCGGTGGTCCGTGAGCCCGTTGGCGCTGAGGGAGTGGCCGCCCTCCGGCTCTCGCGCTCTGCGCTCTCCACCCCCCCCCCACCCCGCCCCCGGGCCCGCCCGTCGGCCGCGCCGCGTCATGCCGGGCGCTTCTCGGCGCTAGTGCCCGGGGCCGCCGCCTCCCGCCCGCCCGAAGCCGCGCCCACTGTCCAGAGCCAGAGGGATGGTGGTAGTCACGGGGCGGGAGCCAGACAGCCGTCGCCCGGACGGTGCCATGTCCAGCTCCGACGCCGAAGACGACTTTCTGGAGCCGGCCACCCCGACGGCCACGCAGGCGGGGCACGCGCTGCCCCTGCTGCCCCAGGAGGTACCCGGGGGGCGGGGGGGCGTGGGAAGGGGCGCAGAGGGAGAAGCAGGTGCCCGGCAGAACTGACCTTGGGGTGTGAGCAGCGCCGAGGCTGGGGTCGGGGGGGCGGGGGGGGGGGGGTCGGGCTGAGGGCGGCGCCAGAAGAGCCGAGCTGCCCAGCCCACTCATCCTCCCGTAAAAGGCACAGGTGTGTCTTCCTGTCCCCGGGGGGCACCTGATCTCCCCACCCCACGCCCCCCTCTTTCAGTGTTCACTCACTGCAAGGTTGGTTTACTCCCACCCCTAAGTCCCATCCTTAACAACTAGAGGAGGGAGGGTAGTCTGTGGGAAGGGAACCTTGGAGCCCCAAGAGATGAGAGTGTCTTCTAGAAAATCAGGGAGGAGGCCTTCGTGGTTGCCCAGACCCAACCTCTAGCTGCCCAGAAAGTGGGGTCAGGGACTCTGTGCAGATAAGAAGCAGGCTAATTAATAGATGTGTCCACACTCACCTGACACCTCCATGGCTTTCCTTCCCACTGGTCTTGATGTGATAACAGTATCACATTTAGAGCTGAAATGTCACTCAAGAGAAGGGGAAAGAGGAGGGAAGGTGGGGCACTGCTGGGAGCTGAAGAGGGAGACAGAAGGTAGGAGCTAAGGTAGTGCTGGATGTGGGGGCCTGTGGGGTGTGGAGGAATCCTAGGAGAATGGACAGCTCCAGAGGGGCAGGGCTGGGCTGGGGGTGGCTCTTCCCCTGGGGATTAGAAGCCTGTGCCTTCGACATCATGAAACAGAACAATGAGCACAACTCGAGAAGTACTCTTTGCATTTGCGGGGGGGGGGGGGGGGGGTTTGCGGGGTGGAGCCGTTAGAAACACTGTGGTGCTTACTTTTCATGCACTGTCATTGGGGAAACAATGGGGTTTGAGACAAAGAGGCAACACCCAGAGACTGTAGGCCAGCTCCCCCCCAGATAACATTGTTCCATGTGAGATCCAGAACAGTTTTTGGTTGCTTTTGCCTCTGTGCCTCAGTCTTTTCAGCTCTACTGTGGAGCAGACACTTGGATTGGTATGAAGATATCCTTGGAAAAGGTGTAAAGAGCTCCAGAAATGTAAAGCATTCTTATCTCAAAATATTTGAGTCCTTGCTATGCACCTAGAATAGTTTTATTGGAGCTATAGACTAAGTAGAAGGCATTTGTTATCCTTTGGTTGCAGAGGAGTAACAGTGCATACGCACAGAAGAACTGTACATAACCTTTCTATTTCATTCATTCACTCATTCATTTAATGCACACTTGGGTCTTTGCTGCTTGCCAGGCACTGCACTAGGCTCTGGGTAACTTTGATTTCATGTATTTTTATCCTACTTTAGTTCACAAAGAACTTTTAAAAAGTTGATATTATTTTACTTATATGTGAAATCTAAAAAACAAACAAAAAAGCCAAAGCATAAATAGACCCATAAATACGGAGCACAGCTGGTGGTTGCCAGAGGGCAGGAAGGGTGGAGGGATGGGCAAAATGGGTGAAGGGGAGTGGGAGGTATTTGCTTCCAGTTATGGAATAAATAAGTCACGGGGATAAAAAGTACAACATAAGGAGTACAGTCAGTGAAATCATAACGGTAATAAATGGTGGCAGGTGGTAGCTACACTTGTAAGCATACCGTGTAAAGACTTAACAAATCACGGTGTCATACACCCAAAACTAATGTAACGTTGTGCGTCAACTACACCTAAAAAAATGTATGAAAAAAACCTGGAAGGCTGGGGGAAAGGACTATCTGGATAAACATACACTGGAGCCTTAGAGATGTAATATTGAAAAGTATGCACTCGTACAAAATTTTAGTCAATCTGGAGGTTGTGGGAAGATTAGAGAGAACTGGCTTCATTTCTTTAAAACCACAAGCAGTGAAAGATATTCCCACTCTCCACCTCCCCCAAAAAAGGTCCTGAGTATTTTAGGGAGACCCTAGAACGTCTCCTGGCAAATCTATACCATCATTCCCTGTTCTTCCCCCTGCCCTTGCCTCCGGAACCTTAGCTGGATGGGGGACTGATCTCACTCTACAGATTAAGAAAGAAGCAGTGAGGTACAAAGAATGAGGAGTGGATGCCTGGAATTGTTCCACAAACACCTATGAGCCCTGCTGCGGGTGGCCTCATGATTAGTGAACAAGATGCCGTCCCTGCCCTCAGGAAGCTTGAGGTCTAGAAGGGAGAGCTGACAGAGGAAAATAACTGCTGGTGTACCGTGCTAGGCGAGGAGGGTGTGTGGTCCATGGTGAAGGCACGATGGAGGGAATGTTCAGTTAACTCTGTCTTGGGTGCATGTGAGGAACAATAGAGCAGAAATGCTTACAGAATTGGGAAACTTAAAGAGAAGCTTTTATTTTATTTTTTAAGAAAGAGAGAGTGTGCGCATGTGCACACAACTTGGGGACGGGCAGAGGGAGAGAGAATCTTCAGCAGGCTCCACACTCTGCATGGAGCCCAGCGTAGGACTCCATCTCACAACCCTGGGATCATGACCTGAGCTGAAATCAAGTCAGCTACCTAACCGACTGAGCCACCCAGGCGCCCTGAAGAGAAACTTTTAGAATGCGCGGATGCTGCTAACCTGTATGGTGCCTTGGTGTGTATTAGAGAAAGGACACACAGCTGGGCTAGCAGATCACTCTCAGATCGGTGTCCTTGTGCAGTGAACAACATACACCACACATGGGGCAAATGCATTTGCTAGATGGACAAAGGGAGAGTGGAAAGAACATTCTGGACAGAGAAGACAGCATGAGCAAGGGCATAAAAGTGACAAATTCAGGAAGTGGAAAGGAGGACAATGACGGCTTTGAACTCCAGAAGAGCGATAGCAGAATTGGGGTGGGAAGGCCTGATTTAATGGCTGTGGGTGGGGGGGGAGTAGGGGGGGGACTTGGCAACTGATGAGTGTGGGGAAAGAGAGGAGAGAGAAGAACATTCAGAAAGACTCCTGGATTTTAGCGTTGGATGACTGAATGGTGTAGCACTAATAAGACCCCAGAAGACCACAATCAGAGCAGCCTCTGTTCTCATTCCCCAATGCCTGGCTGAAAGTGCCGGTGGTTCCTTTCCAGTTTCCTGAGGTTGTTCCCCTTAACATTGGAGGGGCTCACTTCACCACACGCCTGTCTACCCTGCGGCGCTATGAAGACACGATGCTGGCGGCCATGTTCAGCGGGCGACATTACATTCCCACAGACTCCGAGGGCCGGTACTTCATTGACCGGGATGGCACCCACTTTGGGTATGTTTCTCCCTCTATGATCAACCTTATAGTTCTAGTAAGTAGGACCTGGGCTTCAATATGGGGCTTTGGTATCTTCCATTAATACCCAGAAAAGAAAATAGCAAATGTACTGATGGAATTTAATAAATGTGTTTATTGAATTGGATCAAAAGCCATAGTATCTTTCCCAGAGGAGACAAGGACAGCCAGAGAGAGCCCAGGTGCCACACACTGGCTGGATGTGATGAAATTGGAGACCAGGAAGTTGTCATCTGTATGGAATAGGTGTGATGCCACCTATAGGCAGGGGAGCCCCAAAACAACTTCTTGGCGAATATCCTCAGATTCAGATTCTGGGTCTCCACATTGCCATTAGGGAGGGACATGGTGTATGACCGTGGTTCTCAGACTTTCTTTGATGGTTTAAAACAAATGAACAAAAAAGGTGAAGGAAGGGCCAACATATGATTGCCATCTTTTAATTTTGCCAAGAAAAGCCTTTAGAAAAAAACAAACAAACACCTTCAATTGTGACTGTCATTTTAACGCTAAAACACAGAAAGACACAATCTCAAAAAAGAAAATAGCCCTTCCCAAGGAAGGACTTCTGATACCTTAACACACAAACAATTTAAAGACTTTATGTTTTAGTTTCCTTGCTTGTGAAATGAGAAATAATTACAGCTGCCTCACAGGCCTGCCATGCCGATTACGTAAAGAGCCTTGGTGTGACCCCTCACCGGGTCCTTCCAGAGCATGTGGCTGAAGCTCTTTGCCCCTTCAGTCTAACTTTGGAGATGACTACAGAACTAACATGATTCTTGACCTTCAACACATTGGCTAAGGAGTCAGAAAGTCTCCAACCACTACGTATCTGTGCTGGCCTCCCAAGTAGGATCGCCTGCACTGGGAGAAAGGTCATTTTTATCCTCAGAAAGGAGCCTCTGGTCATGCAATTTGCTTTGAAGCATCTGGGTTTCCCCATTGGGCTGTCAGCTGCCTCCAATGCTGAGAAAACAAAGTGTCACATCGCTCTGCAGAGCTATAAAAAGATTTTTGTTTGCAGGCTGTTTGGGGGAGGAAAGTGCTGGCCCCAGCTGGCAACTCCCACAGCACTCTTAGCTGGGCCTTGCCCTGGGGTCATGTTTTTCAGAGCAGACCAAGGTTTGCTTAAGATCCTAGAGGACTAATTTGGGAAGGGGTTGTGGGGAGGAGGAACAGGCTTTGGCTCTAAGCTGATGTGCCCATGCCCAGGTGGCCATAGCTGGAGAGGGTCAGAGCTGGGCCAGGGCGTGGCAGAAAGCAGGATATTGTGGCATTTATCCTCAGGCTGCTAGACTCCAATGGTCTGTGATTCATCATCAGCAGATGAAGTTGCTTAAAGACTCAGAGAAAATAAAATAGGGGCTCAGGGCATTTGATCAGGTACATTTCTCTGCTGGGGCAGCTCATGTATCCCTAGCACCCACCAGGGAGGCTGCTTGGGTCACCACCTGGGGCAGTTTCCTACTGTGATCAGTGAATAACACTTTGGACTAGAGTCTGGACCACTGTGGGTGTGGACTTGGAGTCAACCATGACTGCATCTGGGCCTCTGCTAGCTGTAGCTCCTTGAGTAAGGGTATTCTTTAACCTCTCTGAGCCCCTCTTTTTCTTCATTTAAAAATGGACCTAAGATGGCACTTAAATGTCATTGAAGGGATTAAATGGGGTAACACACGAATAGTAGCTGACCCAGACTAATACTTTGTGAGTGTTAACTGCCATTACATCATGGTCATAGACAAACTATTGAGGCAACATCTTGATCTTGGGGTTTACTCACATATCTTTACAGAAGTAAAGACCTTGCCACACTTAACTGGCGATGGATCTGATTATGATTATTCTTAGCACCAAAGAATCTGAAGATGGAATTAAAAGAACTGAATTTTTATTTTAAGAAAATGCAGTATGTGATTTTATTCATTCGAGAAACCAATTTGTCCAGGTGTTCAGGGTAGCATTTGCTGTCCATATAGCTACAAAATAAGATGAATGGCAAAGAAATATAGAAAATGGGGAAGGCTACTACATTGCTAGTGGAAACATAAAATGCTACAACCATTTTGTTAAGCATGCGCTTCACCTTATGACTGAACAATTCTCCTAATATGTAGCCAAGAGAAGTTGGTGCATGTGTCCACAGAAAGTCTTATACAGGAATGTTCATCACAGCTTTACTCATAAGAGCCCTAAACTGGAGACAACTCAACTGTCCATCAGCAGGAGAATGGGGTTAAATCAATTATAGTAGATCCAGCCACTTACATGAGTTTTAAGATGAGGCAAAACTAATCTTTGTTGATAGAATTCTGGGATTGAATGAGAAGAGGCAGAGGGAAACTTTGAGGAGATTGAAATGTTCTGTATCTTGGTCTAGGTGGTGGTTATAATAAAACTATACAATTAAGGTTTGTACATTTGAAAAAAAAAGATTTGCACATTTGTTGCATATTAATTAGACCTCAATTTAAATATATATGTCTTAAAATAAATAAATAAATATATATATATATATATATATATATATATATATATATATATATATATGTCTTAAGGAGCCTAGAATATGTATGTTTCCATTATTCCTATATATACCCAAAAATAACAATACCTAATAAAATAAATATACCTAATGATAATTATAAATGTAATAGTGATGATACTGATAATAACAGCTATTAATGCTTATTGAGGACTTACCTTGTGCCAGGTATTTTCTAAGCACTTTTTAATCATTTAATCCCTTTATACCATTACAAGGTAGTTTTTAAATTTTCCCTCATTTTACAGATGGGAAAATCAAGGCACAGAGAGGTTAAGTTCACCTCTCCAAGGTCACACAGCTAGTAGTCTGGTTCCAGACTCTGTGCTCTAACCACTATGTGACACTGCCCAGATCCATTAGCTCCTTCTCACCAACCCTCTTTCCTTCCTGCTCAGAGATGTGCTGAATTTCCTGCGCTCAGGGGACCTGCCACCCCGGGAGCGTGTACGGGCTGTGTACAAAGAGGCTCAGTACTATGCCATCGGGCCCCTCCTGGAGCAGCTAGAGAACATGCAGCCTCTGAAGGGGGAGAAAGTGCGCCAGGCGTTTCTGGGACTCATGCCTTACTACAAAGGTGAGGTGTCAACTGCCCAGGGTGATTGAGGTGTGGGAAAGGAGGGTCGCGAGGCATCTGTGTGTGCATAGGTCGTCACCAGGAGAGGTGGGTCTAAGATGTATCTGTATTACTCAGGATCAGAGAGATTTCTGCTTCCCCTTCTGCTCTCCCCTCCCAGTCAAACTGGGAAGATTCAGGTTCCATAGGGCCCACTTTTCCTGTGACATCATCAGATCACATTTCAAAAGGATTATCCTCATTCTATCCTTTTGGTTTCTTTTGCCTTGGAGATCCATGATCCCTGTTTAAGTTTGTGCCTTTCACAGGCCCAGAGTCCCTTCCCCAGGATCTGCCTCTTCCCTGTTGGATCATGCCTTCACCGGGGCTCTCTCTTTGTGCCCTGACGCTGCCTTGCCCACTGCCCCCCGACCTCCTGACCCCTGTCCCAGTGATGGGTGCTGTGTTCACCCCCCTAGACCACTTGGAGCGGATTGTGGAGATTGCCCGGCTGCGTGCAGTACAGCGGAAGGCCCGTTTTGCCAAGCTCAAGGTCTGTGTCTTCAAGGAGGAGATGCCCATCACCCCCTATGAGTGTCCGCTTCTCAACTCCCTGCGCTTCGAGCGGAGTGAGAGTGATGGGCAGCTCTTTGAGCACCACTGCGAAGTGGATGTATCTTTTGGGCCCTGGGAGGCTGTGGCTGATGTTTATGACCTACTGCACTGCCTGGTCACGGACCTCTCAGCCCAGGGCCTCACTGTGGACCATCAGTGCATCGGGGTGTGTGACAAGCACCTCATCAACCACTACTACTGCAAGCGCCCCATCTATGAGTTCAAGATCACATGGTGGTGAGTAGCCCGGGTAGGGAACAGAGTCCTATCAGGGAGGGTGTCCATTCCCCTTAGTGGCGCTGGGAGTAAGATCCCTGGAAGGGATACTGACTGCCCCAGACCTGCTGAGGTGAGGACCAAGTCCTGAGGCACAGCTCCAAGGGGACGGAGGTCTCCCAGCTGTACCTCGGGGTCAGGCTCAGGGCCTGTGGCCCACAGGGACCTGGTGCCTGGATTCACCTGACCTCTCCTCAAGGCACAGCAGTCTCTGCCTGAGGCTTAGGGGTCTGGGTAGCTAGGGCTTGACCAGAAAGTCCAGAGAGGTTTTGTCACTCTTGTTCTTGCAAGAGAGTTTCTGCCCTTTTTAGAGCCACGTTACCAAACTGTTGTAGGCATAATCACTTCCTCAACCCTGTTCACGTATCCCTTCCTTGTGCCTAGTGTATAGGTATGAACACAGAATATGATGGGGGGTTTACCCAGGTAGCCGCCCCACAGCCCCTGGCTGAAGAAGAAGCATCTTCTCTCCCTCTTCCCCCAGGGATAGTTCCATGCTTTGTTTTAGGATGTGGAAAGACTCTTCCTCCTGGAACATATTCTTCACCACTTTTTGGAGATGTAACCATAGTTGCCAAAGCCATGTACCAGGTTGGCCTTAGAAAAGCACAATGTTTACAGCCCTGCCTTAGGGCCTTGGCTTCTCCTACCTTCCACCAACCTTCCTTGCTTGAAGGGTTATCTTCTCAGGGCTGTAATGCAGATTTCAGAGGTTCCTTTTGAAGATTTCCCTGAATCGAGCAGACAAGTTGCATAGATCTTCTGTTATCTTTGAGATGTAACATCCTTTCTAGAGGCTCAGAATACCTCTTTGGCTGCCATTTCATGTGTTAGCATCCAATTTGTGGTGAACCTCCTTAGATAGAAACCCCCTGTGTTTTTAACCCTATTGCTTTATCCTGCTAATGTTCTCCTAGGAGAGTGTCTGTTCTGAGGAGGCAAAGAAAGGGTTGGGTGGGAGGCACAGCTATCCCGGGAGCTGTAGGAAGATAGCAGCACTTCCATCGTGTTTTACTGTCCCCATTTCAGAGACAGAAAAACATTCACAAGGCTCTGTTCCCACTGCATTTCCTTCTTGCTCCATGTGCAGACGAGGGTGGTCAGTCGGATGTGGACACACATCCCCTAAAGGAAGAGCCATGCAGCACCAGTAATCGGAACGTAACATTTCTGTGCTGCATTAGAGACTTCTCCATGTGATCGTGATTGTGCTTGATTGTTCCTGGGTGTTTTGTAGAGAGATTTTTTGTATATAAAAAACCAGTGAGGGGGCGCCTGGGTGGCGCAGTCGGTTAGGCGTCCGACTTCAGCCAGGTCACGATCTCGCAGTCCGTGAGTTCGAGCCCCGCGTCGGGCTCTGGGCTGATGGCTTGGAGCCTGGAGCCTGTTTCCGATTCTGTGTCTCCCTCTCTCTCTGCCCCTCCCCCGTTCATGCTCTGTCTCTCTCTGTCCCAAAATAAATAAAAAAAAAAAAAAAAAAAAAAAAACCAGTGAGGACAGCCTCATTGGTCTCCGTCCTGTGAGACCAATGGTTGGTGATGCAGGGAAGGGGTAGCTAAAGATGTCTGTATCCTTCTAAGGAAGAGAAGGCCAAGCCTTAGGACCTTGGCAGAACTCCTTCATAGGGCAGTGACCTCCTGGCCCTCTGTGGCAACAGGGATTCCAGGGCATGGTTTTGCACTCTTACGTTGTGTTCTTATATGGTGGAACAGAGGTATAGAATGAGATCTAAGAGGAAAGTATACAGTCAGTTGTTCAGGTTCCAAGGTATGCATCCCTTCTATTGTTCTCATCCACAGATGAATCATCACTTTTCTGGAGTTGATTTCCCTGCTTGAAACTTAGTCCAACAGCATGCCTCTTGTCTTGTTCTAACAGAAGTCTTTCATTTAAGTTGCTCCAGTTGGTGTTACTGCCTAATACAGATTCATTTTTAGACAGACACTGAGGCAAGCTATTCAGGAGAAAGGCAGTATGAGTAGAAAGCAGACAATTAATCCTAGTGCTTTCAGGAATCTGGCCTTGGCCCTGTCTCTCTCCCACCCTTGTCACAGAGTATCACAGTACTTGGTTATTTAGAGTCCATGCACGTAGGATGGAGTGATTGGTTTGCTCAAAAACAATCCCTGAAGACAAGCTTGGAGCTGCAGAGATGCTGCACAAGGACACTGTCCTTGTGCCTCTTGCTAGAGACACCCCTTTGGATCTGCTCTGCCCCTGTGTTCTCACAGTGGTGTGTTCTGTGCCATTGTGGGGGAGACAAGGCGCTGGGCCAGTAGACCAGGCAGCGCAGGGATACTGGCAGCCAGCTTAGAGCTCTTTCTAAACAAAGTAAAAGAATTCAGTGGCCCAATTTGGCCATTCTCTGGTGAGAAGCCAAGGCCAGGCTGAAAAGTGCTTTTGGATGTGGTGGTTGGTGGTAATGGCCTCCAAATAAAGGTCATATCTGAGGAAGAGACTTCTCCCAGTTGTATCCTTTCTCAACTCTAACTGGTCAACTCTAGAGCATAAGAACGGTTGGGTTAGGAAGGAGGGCCCCAAAGGATGAACACTTCTTCCCAATCAAAAGGGAGTATATTTTCATAGCATTCTTGTGCATCGTGTTGATGGGTCAAACCAAAGTGCCTGCCTTTGGAGCTTCCATTGTGTTTGTGGGCACCTTTTCTCCCAGCTGTCATGCTCACTGGTTGGGAAGGTGAAAGTTTTAGGATACAGGATCGTGGGGTGCAATAGCAGCCATAACAAAATTCAATAAAAATGAAAAAGTTAACTAATGGCACAAAAAAGATTGAAGCAAAACCACAATGAAACACATCACACCATCCCAGAAGGGGGAATTCTTTGGGTAGCACTCTAAATAGAAGAAATACAGGACTCGTCACCACCCTTATTCTACCTTCGGTTAATTCACAAGGCTGTCCAGTGCTTATCACGTGGCAAGGAGTCAACTGTGCTCTGAAAGTTTCTATTCTTTCTTCCTGGGGCTGAGGATATTCTGGGAGCTGTCTGAAGCTTGTGCCTCAGGCTGGTCAGGTGACCTTATCTTCCTGTTCTGGGTTGCTTGTTGGAAGACTAGGAAGAATGACATTTCCAAACCACAAAGTGGGGTGAGCCTCAGTGTGCAGTCTTGGCCTCAGCTGGATTTTGAAGAGGTTAAGACAAATGACAACAACAACAAAAAAACGAAAACTACTCACACTGATCCCAGTTAGAATTTCAAATATCCTTCTGCATACCTTCTGTCCATATTTGATTCTAAGTGATTAAGCTTTCTTGGGCACCATTTTGCTGCGACTCTTTCATGAAGGTAGTGGCTGCCTTGTGATCCTTAAAAGAGGGAGGCTCTATTCATCAGAAGCCAGAGTGTGAGAGACTGGGGTGGGAGAGGCACTTTTTGGAATTCTGGAAGAATCATACGTGTATACATATGTTAATTGGGAGAAGGGTGGGTGGGCAGGGGTTGAGGAGGAGGGAACAAAGACTGGGTATAGGAACAGGTTGCCTCTGGAGTATGGGAGGTCACCTGGGTCCATTGTCTTCCTTCTGTACGGTGTTGGGTTCGTGTACATGGTATAACATTTCCTATGTTCGTTCACTCCCTGTCTGTGAGCGCTTTGGTGCATGGAGCCTCAGTACCCTCACGTGGCATTAAAGTAAAGAATTAGAACCTGGGTGCTGTGCCTTTCTTTTTTAGAGACTTACTCTCATCCCTCCTCTGCCCCCCACTGTGCGAGCAAATCACAGACTATGTCTCGATTTCTGCTTAGAATGTGTTATATTTTTAAATACTCAGCTAAATAAAAGAGGCTCTTTCCTGAGACCAGCCCCTGAACTTCTGCCCTGACTTGAAGTTAGAGGGAGATGGGCACCATGAGCCCCTTCTGCAGTAACTGTAGCCTTGTCTCTGTTCCAGGTAGGAGTGTGCCCACCCAGCCTAGGCTTTGCCCTCTTGTGTTGAGAGGTCTTCAGGGGAAGAAGATACCACAGTTGCACGGTCACTGTGTGGCTAACAGCCATGTCAGGTGGTTCTGAAAGAAATCCCTCCTATCATGTCACCACTTCTTTCAAGGGCGAGATAAATGGCTCTAAGCTTATGTAAGCCTTAGTGGTCGAGACCCTTACTTGAGGAAAATGGGTATAAGTTGCCCTTCCTCTGAAAGCAGAGTTTGACACCTTCCTGGCTAATGAGTGTCCTCATCAGGATGCCCCATGGAGTCACTTAATGGAATCACTTTCACGGAAAGGTGAGTTCTGACATGCTGGGTAGCTATGCCACCCTCCAACTGCTTCCTTAAATCTCTGATTATTCTGACTTTTAAACAAAAGCACTGCTGCATTACCTGTGCCAAATGTATTCCCTGACCTAATTACTGTGCACACAATCACATAGTAATGATACACTAATAATACTTAATAAGTTGGAAACTGAAGCTCATGGAGACATAATTGCCTCAAGGGCAGATAGCTAGTAAATGGCCAAGTCAGGATTCAAAGCCAGGGCCCTTTTCGGAAATCCTCACAGGTGTTCAACAGAGCCCTCCCTTCTTGTCAGTGGGACACTGACAACAGAGCTCAGTGTCCCACCTCTGAGACTCAGGGCTTCACCCTGCTTCAGTCTGTGCAGATTTTAAAAGCAGATACTCTAGAAGTCATATTAGAAAACTTCCTTGGATGCGTAGGTCTTAAGTAGTCCCTGAGTATTAAGGAGCTAGCTGGGGTCCCCAGTGTGCCTCCCTTCTTAGTAAGGGGCACACGTTTGCTAGATGGAGAAGGACCCTGCTCATGGGCAATGAGTGGAGGTCAGTAGTGGCTCTCTGGCTGGATCCTGGGTATGGCAGGATGATCCGGGACAGCTTGAGTAAATCAGACTCTTGCAGCCTCCTGGCCTAACCACACAGATGCAGCCTGATCATGTGGGGAGTGTGCCTGAGGCCGCGGCCCTCCTTCAGGGACCCCTGGCATCAAGAGAGTAATTGAATGTGAGGCTCTTTAGTGTGGCTCGGGGGATGCTGTGTGCCTGGCTTGGGACTTACGACCCTTAGATCTGGGTCTCAGTTCTGCCTATTTGTTCCTTTGTCATCATTTTGAAGATGATCTCGTCTTTCATTTTGATTTGCTTAACTTCTAGCATTTTGCTCAAGCTTGTGTTCACTTACCTTTAACTTCCTGTCCTTTGACTCCTTACCATTTTGTTTTTCCTTTCATGTACTTTATACCGTTCTCTATTTTTTAAACATAATTTTAAACTTTATTTCTAACATAACTTTAAAATAAAGTGCCTATATGAATAGGATGCCAATGAGCATCTTGTTCTGAGCAAGGGTAATTATGTGCCTTTTTTCCCTTCTCCAGTCGTTTCTACAATGATCTTACTAGCTGTGAACATTAGGCATCTCATTTCTCCCTTAGATGAATATCTTCTTCTAAAGTCTAAATATAAGGAAAAACTGATGGTGTTATTACAAAAGTCGTAGATCTGATGTCCAAGCTTTTACCTCCCCCTCCACAAAGCTCCCTTCCCAGCATATACACACAGTAACAGTCAGTTGAGCCTTAGAAACGAGGCAGCCCCATTCCCGATTGCTAAGGACTTCTTCCGTCACACACTTGTTCTTCCTGAGCATTGACATAATCTGAAGATCCTGGGATTCTACCACCTCCAACCACCTGGAACCAAGTGGAAACAGAACTGTTGTGCACCAGGAAAAAAATCCAACACAACTGTAAGAAGGCTGAGTTGAACCATCTTGAACCATCCAGAAATACTTCATAAAAGGGGCCTATAATCAGATTGTGATGCACCTTTCTCACCCTTCTGTGATCTCAGTAACAAACTGAATCACCCTTCCACAAACCATGACTTTTAGAAGATTCTCTTAATGTATTATAGACCCTGTTTTTGGGTTTTTTTCCTATATTATGTGACCTTGGCAGATGGCCTAGCTCCAGTAGATCTTTGGAATAGATGTATACATACTTCTCTCCTTTATTAATAAAATTAAGAAATAGAACCCCAAAAGCACCACAAAACTTGGAGCTTGACCTCCGTTAAAAGAAATTTATAAGTTAAGAATTTAGTTGAAATCTTTATACTTTTGTTATTTTTGTAAAGGGATTGGATGGTATCCTGAGTAGGTTTAAGTCCCTAGAATGTTATCATGAGTAGGTTTAAATCCCTATAAATTCCTTTTTTAGTGTGTTTTTCAACATTACATCCTTATCTTCAGCTCTGCCTCTGCTTACTCTGCCCCAGGGACCCATCTTTGTGTGTACGTGTCATGGGTGCCTACTGTCCCTACTCTTACAATGTCATCTCCATCTCTCCACCCCCTCCACCATCACCACCCCTCCCCCAGCTCACGACTGTCCTGTCTTTGGCATTTTAAAGCTGGTTGCCTACTTCTGGCCCTGCCTCATCCAGCATTTGGTAGCCAGCCCTGGCAGTGATGCTTTGTCCAGCACTGCCCCCCAACTTCTCAGTCAGTTAGGTGCTCTTTGCACTGAGGTCCCTGACTTTCCAGTTCAGCTTTTTCACCTGGCTTGGTAGGATTGAAAGAGCCTTTTTTCAGCCCTTGTCTTGAAGCTCTGTATCTATTTCCACAGTGGCAGCAGAGTGTACTTGCAGGACCCCACTGAACAGATAAGTTAGTTTCACCCTCCTCTACCCTTGGAAGGGATAAGCAAAATACTCTTCCTGGAAACTATGTTCACCAAGAACTTCCTAACGAAGATACGGACTTCCCTGGTGAGCTGACCACATCCCTATTGGCCGAAATGAGGAGGCATTATTCACTTGGTGCTCCCAAAAGTCAAGGCAGAATGTATCTGCCCCCAGACATATTCAGACAATGTTCCACCCAGATGCTTAATTTTATACTTCCAAATGCAGCTCTATTTGGAAACTTCCGTTGGTTCAGAGAGGCAGAGGAATCCTCTCTGAGGATTGAGGACATTGAGGAATCCACTCTGTAGTCACCTGCAGGGATGACTACATAGACTGGACCACTTAGCCTAGAGGATTCCACTTACATAGGCTGGACCTTTAGCCTAGAGGATTCCACTGAGATGGGGTTTATTGTCTGATTTTGAACCCTGTCAGTGCTGTTCCCTGCTGGGATGGCAATCCTGACTGCTTTATAGCAGCAGCACCCCCTGGGACAACCTAGATTTGTAGATTGAGATCCAGAGGCAGAATTTCCAGATAGCCCAACCAGAGTATCCTCATGATAATGTACAAGAAAGTAAAGTTTTTTAGGTGGAAGGCTCTCCAGATACTCAACTTTGCCCCAGGATTTCTGGGATTTATAGGCAGTAACCATTCATTCATGATCCTCAACTTCCTCACTGGATCATCCTGTCTTTTTAGGAAGGAGCTTCACCTGATCCTCACTAAGGACCCAGAATTCCAATAGCTAAAAACCCTTTTCTCCTATCCTGGTCTTATACCACCAAGACACACTTCAGTGCCTTGGTAGGGGTCAGAAGGAGGCACAAGCATGGGTAGCCTCTGTCCCTTGTTTCTATATCTCCATGATGCTGGTATTGGCAGGCCAACAACCTTTGTAGGTGTGAGAGTTGCCATATAACCAACAGATTCAAGGTCTAGAGATGGCGTGTGAAAGAACCCCTTAAGGGATGTCTGTCTGCAGGAGCCTGGAGTAGTCAAGGTGAAACTGGGAGCTTTGTCCACACAGAGAGGGCAGGCCATGTTTTTCAAACATCTTGACTTCAGAAGGTGCTCCATTTGCAAGACCACAAGAAAGAGGCCAGCAGAGCAATTCCGGCTCTGGTTGCAGCTGACTGAGAAGCCATTGCAAGCTGCAGGTAGGTACCCACATGCAGCAGAAGCCAGCCAAAACCCAGCGCCTGCCAAAGTGGACACAAAAAGGGACTGTCTGCCCTTACGATGGCTGACTAGGGTGACAGGAGAGGAAACTGAACACAGGTGCTTCTGCTCCATCCTGTTGCTATCCCTTGTGCCTTTATATCCCACCCATTGAAAATGGAAAATAACATAGAGAATTCTTGGCACCTTATATTTGACACATCAGTCTAGGCTGTCTCCTCCTTGCATGATCTTGCCTGAAGTGCAATGAGTCATTTGTGTTAGCCAAGAGAAAAAAAAACATGCAGTTATCTGAACAATTTATATCTTTAATATAAATAACTATTAATTATAATAGGATTGGAGTAACGAGGGATTGGCAGTAGCGAACTATAAAGAATATAGGAATAGCACACGTAGGAGCAGCCACTACCCCCAGAGCTGACATAGAGAACACTCCTCCCAGAGCTGACATCCAGACCTTTTTGGAGAGGGCGTAGCCATGGCTCACTGAATGGTAGAGAAGTCACTGGGGTGCTATGCTGGTGGAACTTGCTGGAAATCCACCCTCTAGGGTGCTGGCAAAATCTGTTCAGAGAGGTGTTCTGCCAGAAGCACTCCACGGAAAAACCACCCGAGGCGAGTGCTGGGGAAAGCTGCTGGCCTTTTTGTGCCGTTGACTACCATGCACTGCAGGAGCTGGGTGCTGGAGAGGCGGGGCTGGGAGCAATCACACCAGAACCGGAAAGGAAAACGCCTTTCTCCTTGGCAACATCTCACCAATGTCCTCTACTAACGAAGTTTAATATCACATGAGTTGGCAAAGGAAAAAATATTCAAAGGTCCCAACCCAAGTTTTGGAGCTGAGAGGCAGTCAGTAACTGGCCTATCTATATACACTGATGACTCCCAAATTTATACTCACTCAGGCCTCTTTCCTCAGCCTCGAATTATACATCCAATAACCTGCTAAATATTGCTACTTCAATACCTATTAGCCATCTCAAGCTTAATATAGCCAAGTGGAATTCTTTACTTCCTCTTCCCACCCCAAACATCTTCATTCCATCTTCTCTATCTCAGGAAATGGTACCACCATCCACTCAGTCAACAAAAACCTGAGAACCGTCTTTTTTTGTTGTTGTTTAATGTTTATTTTTGAGACAGAGAGTGTGAGCGGGAAGGGGCAGAGAGAGAGAGAGAGACACAGAATCTAAAGCAGGCTCCAGGCTCTGAGCTGTCAGCAGAGAGTCCGACGCAGGGCTTGAACTCACAAACCACAAGATCATGACCTGAGCCAAAGTTGGAGGCTTAACCGACTGAGCCACCCCGGCACCCCAACGTAAGAGTCATCTTGAACTCCGCTCCTTACCTCACCTTGTACTGCAATCCATTGCCAAGTCTTGAATCCATCTTCAAGATTATCTTGAAAACATGACAAATTCACTTGTCTGAATCACCATCATCTCTCATCCTGCATTACTACAAAGACTTCTCGGCTTAATATGGCCCCTGATTATACCTCCTCCAACCTATTTTCCAAGATAGTCTTGAAAGGGTTAATTAGACCTGCAACATGCCTACTTAAAACCCTTTGCTTTTAGAATGGTCTTTCCATGTTTGATCTGGTTCCTGTGTACCCCCAGCTTCATCACTCCACACTACTCCTTTTTTCCTGTCTTCTGCTCTGCACTTCTTTCAGTTCCTACCTCAGGTTTTTGTGATTGGCATTTCATCTCCTTGGAATGCCTTTTCCCCAGCGCTTCTCATGGGCTGGCTCATTTTTCCATTTTATGTTCCACCTCAGTTGTCACATATTCAGTGAGACCTTCTCTGACTATGCCATCTACAGTACACTTCCAGGGGTGCCTGGGTAGCTCAGTTGGTTAAGTGTCCAACTCTTGATTTTGGCTCAGGTCACGATATCACGGTTCATGGGGTGAAGTCCTACATTGGACTCTGTGCTGATGGTGCAGAGACTTCTTGGGATTCTCTCTCTCTCTCTCTCTCTCTCTCTCTCTCTGTCTCTCTCTGTCTCTCTCTGTCTCTCTCTCCGCCATCAGATTTTGGACTCACCAAGCCTGCACAATCACATGACTCAATTCTTTAAAATAATTCTTCCTATATATACTATATCTATTCTAGTGTACATGTACCTCTCTTCTTCTCTTTCTCCCTCTATCTATACGAATATTTTTTTCTAGAATTTACTTATTTATTTATTTATTTATTTATTTATTTATTTATTTATATTCTAGAAAGTGATACACATCCTAGGAGAGTATCTACCTATCTGTCTGTCTTTTATTTTTAGAGAGAGAGAATGCAAGCAGGAGAGAAGGGCAGAGGGGGAGAGAAAGACAATCCTAAGCAGGCTCCATTCAGTGTGAAGCCTGACACAGGGCTCAGTCCCACAACCCTGGGTTCATGACCTGAGCCAAAATCAAGAGTTGGACACTCAACCAACTGAGACACCCAGGAACCCCTATATATCTATATTTAAATCTAAAAGTAGCATACCACATGTTCCATCACCCTACTGTTCTCATTTAACACTGTCTTTTGGAGATCTGTCCATTTCATTACATATAGAGCTCCGCCTTTCCCCCCCCCCCCCTTTAAAATTTGATAGTACAGTTGATGCTTGATCAATGCAGGAGTTAGGTCACCAACTCCCTGTGCAAAAGAAAATCCACATGTAAATTTTGACTCCCTCAAAACTTAACTAATAGCCTACTGTTGACTGGAAGCCTTATTAACAACATAAAGAGTCAATGCACATGTTGTGTATGTTATATATACTGTATACTGTTTTCTTACAATAAAGCAAACTAGAGAAAAGAAAACGTTATTTAAGAAAACCATAAGGAGGAGAAAATACATTTACAAAACTGTCACGTGCTCGCTTCAGCAAGCACATATACAATACTGTCACAAAAATCTGGTTAAGGTTATGGACAAAATGGTGCTGCCAGTGCAGGTCACTGCTCATCAAGTACAGCCCCTGCTCTGCTCTATTCCTTGGTGTGGCCTACAGAGCCAAGTGCTACAGAAGTTTCAGGCAGAAGAGGAAAGGAGGATAGCAGCTGAGGAGAAAAAGAAGCAGGATGAATGGAAACACATTGAGAGAGAACTGGCAGAAGCCCAAGATGACAGCATACTAAAGTGAGCCTGCCTTTCTCTGGAATGGTATGGATGAATAAAGCTTTCTGTGTTGTGTGATTCTCGAGAAAAAAAAAATCTGGTGTAGACTACATCAAAATGAAAAGCTTCTACACAGCAAAGAACACAATCAACAAAACTAAAAGGCAATGTACTGAATTGGAGAAGATATTTGTAAATGACATATGCAATAAAGGGTTAGTATCCAAAATATATAAAGAACTTATACAAATCAACACCCAAAAAACAAATAATCCCAGAAAACAACAAATGGGCAGAAGAAATGAACAGACATTTCTCCAAAGAAGACATCCAAGTAGCCAGCAGACACATGAAAAGATGCTCAACATCACTCTACACTATTACTATACTCATTATTATATTGTAAGAATACTGTATGTAATACATAAAACATATATTAACACCTATGTATGTTATCAGTAAGGCTTCCCGTCAACAGTAAGCTTTTAGTAGTTCAGTTTTTGGGGAGTCAAAAATTATATGCAGAGTTTCAACAGTAGGTCAGTACCTCTAACCATCAATCACATTGTTCAAAGGCCAACTGAGATGGCTTATAACCCACTGAATAAAATGAGAATCCATGAATTTATGTTGACACAAATAAATATATAAACGAAGTAGACAGGAAAGTTCTTTTTTCAATGTTTATTTATTTATTTTGAGAGAGAGATGAGACCGGAAGCAGGGGAGAGGCAGAAAGGGGGCGCAGGGCAAAGGATCCAAAGCATGCTCTGTGCTGACAGAGAGCTGGATGTGGGGCTCGAACTCATGAACTGCGGAATCATGACCTGAACCGAACTCAAATGCTTAATGAACTGAGCCACCCAGGTGCCCCAAGGAAAGTTCTTAGAGTAAAACGTCAGCTAATAAATATAGAGGAAATGATGGGGTAGAAAATCTACATTTAACAACCATCATAATTATAACTGATGATGGCAGGGGCACCTGGGTGGCTCAGTCGGCTGAGTGTCCGAATTCAGCTCAGGTCATGATCTCCCAGTTCTTGGGTTTGAGTCCCGCATTGGGCTCTCTGTGCTGACAGCTCAGAGCCTGGAGCCTGCTTCAGATTCTGTGTCTCCCTCTCTCTCTACCCCTCCCCTGCTCGCTCGCTCGCTCTCTCTCAAAAATAAATAAACATTAAAAAACATGTTATCAATGGATTCTAAAACTGATGGATGAACTTTGGAAGAAAAACAGGTTTTAACATAGTCTTAAAATATCTCCCTACAAGTTACTAATTTCAAAGGTAAAAAATGGTAACTTTACAGTGCAGACACCTGAAAGATTCCTCATTGATCATGTAACCAAAGTCAACATTAAACAAAGGACCTGTCCTGATAAAGACACATTATTTATATGATTTCTCTGCCAAAATGAATAACTTGAATCTAATCATGAGAAAACATTGGACAAACCCAAATTGAAGGACATTCTTCAGAATGACTGTCTTACACTTTTCAAAAATGTCGAGAGCATGAAAGACGAATAAAAATGGAAGAACTATTCCAGATTAAAGAAGACTAAAGATAAATGACAATTAAATGATCAACCAGGAAAAACTATAGCTATAAAAGTGATTCTTGGGACAATTGATGAAAACTGAGTAAGGGCTATAGATTAAGTAGGATTTTATCAATGTTAACTTATCAGATGTTAATTTTCCTGATTTTAATGATTTTGCTTTGGTTTCTAAGAAGATATATTTCTTCTTAGGAAATACACACTGAAATATGTAAAGTCAAGAAGCATGATGTCTGCAACTTAGTCTCACATTCTTCAGGAAAACTGTGTGTGTGTGTGTGTGTGTGTGTGTGTGTGTGTGTGTGTGTGTGTGTAGAGATTGAACAAATGATAAGATAAAGGAAATGAGGCAAATATACAAATTCAAGAAGCTTAAAGAATTCCAAGTAAGGTAAATTCAAAGTGATCCTCACCAAGACACATTACAATCAAACTGTAGAAAGCCAAAGAAAAAGAATGTTGAAAGCAGCAAGAGAAAACAAACTCATCACATATAAAGGATCCCCCGTAAGAATATAACTGATTTCCTATCAGAAACTATGGAGGCCAGAAAGAAGTGGGATGACATATTTGAAGTGTTGAAAGAGAAACTTGTCAACCATGAATTCTATATCTGGCAAAACCATTCTTCAAGAATGAAGGAGAAATTCATCCCCAAATAAACAAAAGCCAAGGGAGTTCATTACTGGTAGACCTGCACTATAAGAAATGGAGGAGCGCCTGGTGGCTCAGTCAGTTAAGTGTCCAACTGTTGATTTTGGCTCAGGTTACAATTTCACAGTCATGAGATTGAGTCCTGCATGGGGCTCTCTGCTGACAGTGCAGAGCCTGTTTGGATTTCTCTCTCTCCCTCTCTCTTTGCCTCTCCCCTGCTCATACTCTCTCAAAAATTAAATAAACATTTAAAAAATGACTAAAGGAATCCTTCAGATTGTAAAGCAAATGACACTAGACAGTAAGTTGAAGCTACATGAAGAAATAAAGAACACTGGGAAAGGTAAATGCCTAGGTAGATGTAAAAGCCAGTATTATTGTGCTTTGGGTTTGTAATTGCTCCTTTTTCCCCCTATATGATTTAAAAGGCATATACATAAAACATTAATTATAAACCTGTGTTAATAGGTGTACAATTTATAAAGATGAAATCTGGGACAATAACAATAAAATGAAAGGGACAGAGATGTATAGGTACAGAATATATACTATTTTAAATAAGTTGGTATTATTCAAACTAAGTTGTTATAAATTTAAGATGTTAAATTGTAATCCCAAAGCTAACCACTAAGAAAATAAATTTTAAAATATACAGAAAGGAGGGGCGCCTGGGTGGCGCAGTCGGTTAAGCGTCCGACTTCAGCCAGGTCACGATCTCGCGGTCCGTGAGTTCGAGCCCCGCGTCAGGCTCTGGGCTGATGGCTCGGAGCCTGGAGCCTGTTTCCCATTCTGTGTCTCCCTCTCTCTCTTCCCCTCCCCCGTTCATGCTCTGTCTCTCTCTGTCCCAAAAATAAATAAAAAACGTTGAAAAAAAAAATATACAGAAAGGAAGAGAATCAAAATGGTAGGCTACAGAAAAAGAACTAAATACCAAAAATGCAGTAATGAAAGAATTGAGGAACAAAACAATATGTATGACATACAGAAAACAAGTGGCAAAGTGGCAGAAGTCATTCTTTATTAGTAATTACTTCAAATGTAAATGGATTTAACTCTCCAATTAAAAGAGATTGGCAGAACCTGTTTTCTTAAAAACTCTATATGCTGTCTATAAGAGACTCACTTTAGATCCAAAGACAAAGAGGTTGAAAGTAAAAGGATGGAAAAATGTACTCCATGCAAAGAGTAACCAAAGGAGAGTTTGGGGAGGCTATACTATTAGAATAGATTTTACATTAGAAAAAAAGGTTACAAGAGACAAGAAGGACATTATATACAGAAAAATATTTAATCCAACAAAATGACATAACAATTATAAGCATATATGCATCTAATGTCAGAGCACCAAGTACATATATGAAACAAAAAGGACAGAATTAAACGAGAAATTATTGACAGTTCTACAATAATAGTTGAAGACTTCAGTATCCCACTTTTAATAATGGATAGAGCAACCAGAGACAAGATCAATAAGTAAAGAGAGTACTTGAACAATATATTACAATCCAAGTATACCTAACAGACATATATAGAACACTTCACCCAACAATAATAGAATATACATTCTTCTCAAATGCACGTAGAGCACTGTCCAGAGAAGAACATTTTTTTTTTTGCCAGAAAACAAGTCTTAATAAATTTTGAAAAATCATATAAAATATCTTTTATGATCACGATGGAACAAAACTAGAAATCAGTAACAGAAGGAAAACTCACAAAATCGTGAAAAAGATTTTTAAATGCTCTCAAATAACCAATGGTCAAAAAAGAAATGACAAAGGATATCAGAAAATACTTTGAGACAAATGAAAATGAAAACACAACATATAAAACCTAAGGAATCTACTGAAAGCAGTGCTCAAAGTGAAATTTATATCTGTAGACATCTGCATTTTAAAAAGTCTCTAATTAATTACCTAATCATACACTTTAAAGGAATTGGAAAAAGAGGCACACACTAAACCAAAGATAGCAGAAGTAGGAAATAAATATTAGAGTGGAGATAAGTGAAATAATGAATAAGATAACAACAGAGTATAGAAACTCAACAAAACCAAAATTTGTTTTTTTAAAAGATCAGAAAAGCTGACAAATATTTAGCTACTGTTAGTGTAAAAAGAGAATGTTCAAAATGCCAAAATCAGAAATGAAAGAGGGGATATTACTACTGGCTTTACATAGATGAAAAGGATTATAAGAGAATACTGTGAACATATGTACACCAACAAATTAAATAACCAAATGAAATGGACTAATTTTCATAAATATAAAACCTACCAAATCTGAATCACAAACAGAAAATCCAAATCTATAACTAAGGAGGAGGTTGAATTAGTAATCAAAAACCGCCCGAGAAAGAAAAGCCCTGGACTTGATGGTTTTGCTGGTGAATTCTACCAAGCATTTAAAGAAGTAATAACAATCCTTCTCAAACTTTTCCAAAAACTCAAAAGTGAAGGCAGTGCTTTCTAACTCACTCCAACTCATTCATTGCCCTGATATGGAGCCAGACTATAGGAAAAGAAAACTATTGACCAATACCCCTTATGAATATTGATATAAAAATTCTCAACAAATTTAACAAACTGAGTTCCACAGCATATTAAAAGGATTATATACAGTGGCCAAGTGGGATATATTCCTGGAATACAACAATGGTCTTAAGAGAATAAAGGGGGAAAAAAACTATCTTATTTTCTCAATTGATATAGAAAATCTTGTGACACAATGCAACACCTTTTATGATAAAACACTCAGCAGACTAGGAATAGAGTGAAACTAACTCAGTATAAGAAAGCCACATACGAAAAGCCCACAGCTAACATTCCACTCAATGGTAAAAGACAGAAAGCATTGCCACTAAAATCAGGAATAAGACAAAGATGCCTGTTTTTTTTCCAATTCTATTCAATATAGTATTGGAAATTCTAGCTAGAGCAACTAGGCAAGAAAAAGAAATAAAAGGCATCCAAATAGGAAAGGAAAAAGTAAAATTATTTCTGTCCAAAGATACGATTTGTATGTAGAAAACCCTATATACACCGATGTATGTTAGGATTGACAGGGAAAAAAAACTATTAGAAAAAATAAATTGAGCAATGTAGTAGTACAAAATCAACACACAGAAATCAGTTGCATTACTATACATTAACAATAAGCAACCCAAAAGAAATTAAGAAAACAGTTCCATTTATAATAACATTAAAAGGAATAAAATACTTAGGAATTAATTTATTTAAGGAGGTGAAAGACTTGTACAATGAAAACTATAAAACATTGCTGAAAGAAAGAAGAGATAAATAAATAGAAAGACATCTCATGTAAACTGGGTTGTTGTTGAGTTTTAGGAGTTCTTTATATATTCTGTATAAGAATCCCTTATCAGGTAAGTCATTTGCAAATAGTGAGTTACTTTATATTCTGTTGACTGGCCTTTGATGCATGAAAGTTTTAAATTTTGGTAAGTCCAATTTGTTTATTTTTTTCTTTTATTACCTGTGCCTTTGGTGTCATATCTAAAAAATTATTGCCAAATACAGGGTTATGAAGCTTTTCAACTGTGTTTTCTTCTAAATTTTATATCTTACATGTAGGTGTTTGATCAATTTTTAGTTAATTTTCATATATATGTTAGGTAAGGACCCAAATTCATTTTTCTGCCTGTAAATTTTATGTTATCTATATTTCACAATAAAAAAAAAATAGGGGCATCTGGGTGGCTCAGTTGGTTAAGTGTCTGACTCTTGATTTCGGCTCAGGTCATGATCTCACAGGTTCATGAGACTGAACCCCAAATTAGGCTCCATGCTGACAGCAGAGAGTCTGCTTGAGATTCTTTCTCTCCCTCTCTCTGCCCCCCACTCAAAGAAGATAAAGAAATAAACTTTAAAAAATGTTCAAAAAAATTAAATCTTAAAGACTATAATACCCTTTCATGATAAAAAACACCCAGTAAACTAAGAATAGCAGGGAACTTCCTCAACATGATAAAGGCCATATATGAAAAACCCACAGTTAACATACTCAATGATGAAAGATTGAAAAATTTTCCATTTAAGATCAAGAACAAGACAAGGATGCCTGCTTTTACCACTTTTTTTTTTTTTTTTGAGAGAGAGAGAGAGAGAGAGAGAGAGAGAGAGAGAGAGAGGAAACAAGCAGTGGGGGCGGAGGGGAGGGAGCAGAGAGAAGGGGACAGAAGATCCAAAGCAGGCTCTGTGCTGACAGCAGAGACCCCAATGTGGGGCTCAAACTCACAAATCATGAGATCATGACCTGAGCTGGACGCTTAGCTGACTGAGCCACCCACGCACCTCTCACCACTTTTATTAGTATGTTTTCATTTTTGGGGGGGTAGATTCATCTTATCCGACCCTTCTGTGGAATCTCTTTCCATTAATCCCTTTGCTTTCTCTCTCTCCTCTTAGCTTCCACATTACTCCTCTTTTGCAGTTTTCCTCTTGCTTCTATTTTTTTCCCCACTCTTCTTTTGCTCTTTTCCTTTTGACCTACCCCAAGATGAGTTTTTAGCCCTCTTTTATCTTCACTGTTTCCAATGGGACAGAGTAACATAAATTCAAACACAAAATACACATAAATTGAAATAAAAAGTAATACAATGAATATCCATATGCCTATCAAGAACTAAACCACTAAATTCAAACTAAAGCATTGCTTCTTTGGTTAAATATAACTTTGGTGCCCCTTCCAGTAGCCTCCACCCCACCTTCTCTCAGAGGAAGAAGGTGTGTGGTAGTTTGTCCCACTAATGACCCCAATGAGTCAGACCTACCAGTGTCCTCACTTTTGCTAGTCCCTTTCAACATTGACCTAGGGGTTAGCCCCTTACTTATTGTGTCCATTACCTTTTGATCTCTTCTTCCTCCCCCTACTTCAATCTGCTACAGCTACATAGGTTAGAGGTGTCAAGAGGGCCCTTGCACTTGTTCCCAGTACCCAGCACACTTGCCCAAATATTTGCATACCAGCATAGCTAGCTCCTTTGCCCTTTGTTCAGGGTACTGTCTCAGCCAGGGCTTTCCTCTCCACTCTAAAACTGCAAACATTTAGATTGCATTTTCTGTGCCTCTTCCTTGCATAATTTTTAATTTTTTATTCATAGCAATTATCACCATCTTAAGTACTACTGTAAATAACTTGTTTATTGGCTCCTCCCTCTCCTCTAGAATGTAAGCTTCTCAGCATACTTTTGTTTTATGTGCTTTATTTTTTTTTATTAAAAAATTTTGGGGGGGCGGGGGCGGCTGGGTGGCTCAGTCGGTTGGGCGTCAGACTTCAGCTCAGGTCATGATCTCGCGGTCCGTGAGTTCAAGCCCCGCGTCGGGCTCTGTGCTGACAGCTCAGAGCCTGGAGCCTGTTTCAGATTCTGTGTCTCTCTCTCTCTCTCTGACCTTCCCCCATTCATGCTCTGTCTCTCTGTCTCAAAAATGAATAAACGTTAAAAAAAATAAAAAAAAAATTTTTTTTTAAGTTTAGTTGTGAGAGATAGAGACAGCACCAGTTGGGGAGGGGCAGAGAGGGGGAGACACAGAATCTGAAGGAGGCTCCAGGCTCTGAGCTGTTAACACAGAGCCCAACAGGGCTCAAACTCACAAACCATGAGATCATGACCTGAGCCGAAGTCGGTCACTTAACCGACTGAGCCACCCAGGTACCACTTTATGCATTTTATGCTCTCTATCCTCAGCCTAGCACACATTAGGTGTAGAGGAGGAGAAAAATTGTCTCTCTACCCTTCTGAGTTCTTGGCTGAGACCTCTGAGGTAAAAAACAGATTAACAAGAGAGAAGCACATTGAAATTTATTAATACATATACCTCATATATACATGAGAGATAACGGGACAAGATTTAGAATGCCAACTTAAATACATTATCATGTAGACAAAAGAAAGGTGTGTGTTGGGGTAAGGTGGGTAGCTAGCTGGAGGATCAGTTAATGGGAAGTGATCTGGGAAAGAAATGCAAACAAGCTTAAGGTTTGCTACGCAGATTTAAGTTAGTGTCTTCTCCATTGATGAGTCCCTTGTGATTTAGCCATCCTCTTCTAGGTACGGGGAAGGAGACATCTTTACAAATGCAGATTTCCTTTATAAATGTACATTTCCCTTACAAAAGGGTATTCATTTTCAGAGCTTCTCTGGCATCCACTTTCTCAAAATAATCCTTATGCCAAAGAGGTACGTTTTTGGATGGCATGTTCTGCTATCTCTAAGCATTTAGAAGAATTTGAGGAATGAATCAATTTCCATTTTGCAAATGATGAAAAGAGACAGAAATTAGGCAACCTGTCCAAGATCACAGAGGCAGCTGTTAGCAAAGCTGGGATTTCAACTCAGGTCTACCTTCCAGATCCAGTATAGTTTTGTTTTTTCTCTGTTGTGGCGGCACTTTATGCCGTGGATGGCACCCAGGATACAGAGGCAGCTGCTGTTTCCAACATTCCTGAAATGGTAATCACGGGAACTGGATTCCGTTTAAGACTCGACCATTAATACTAGCTAACGATTATTTAACCTCGTGGGTCTCAATTATGTTTAGCTGTAAAAACGGCTTTTAGGTCAACCAATCTCTTTAAGGTCCTTTAATTCGAACACTAAAATTCCTGACATCCGTAATGTGATAGGTAGGATTCATTGGCTTTTCAAGCGGCCTCCGTCTCCCATTCCATGCTGCTACAGTGGCCCAGGGCCCGACAGCACCGCAGGAAGCAGGCTCTGAAGAAGACAGGGCACACCGGCTGCTCCGTCGGCTCCTGAACGCTGCAGGTCGGCACTGCAGGGCTAGCCTGGAGGCCGCCCTCTTCTCCTAGACCTCCGACACTGCGGGCGCTGTCAGTCACCCCCGCCTCCGGCTCGCGCCACCCAGCGCGGATTCCCAGAGGACCCGCAACAACACCCTCCCACTCCGCGCCCCAGGACCCGGAAATGACGTCTGTGCGTGCGTGACGAGCGCTCGCGGCTCCGGGGGCGGGGCGTGAGGGAGGGAGGGCCGGCGAGAGGGCGGGTTGTGGACTGGCGGAGCCGGGACCCACTCGAGCTACCCGCGGAGAGCGGCGGCCCGACGCCAGTGGAGCCGCAGGCCAGGTACGGAGCAGAAGGACGGGGGCCCAGGATCTCGGCTCTGGGCGGCGGGGCGGCGGCGCCGTCCGGGCGGAGGCTGCTGGGTCATTCACCCGTGCCGTCTACCCGGCCGGGGCCGTTTCGCTTCGGTGCTTCCAGCCGCCGTCGGTCCCAGCCCGGGGCCCCGCGGCGCGGCCCTGACCGGCCCCAGGCGGTCGCGGGCCGCCTTAGTCCTCGTCGTGCTGAGCCTCCCCCTTTCAAGCGTTCGTCGCCAAGTTCTGTACGGCCCGGCCCAACTCCGACGGATAGACGCTTGTCATTTCCTGGCCGCCTCCTGCCACCCGTCCACCCCTCGCGGGATGGCTTCCTTTTGGCCGGCTTCCTCTTCACTGTCCAGCCCGTGCAGTTGGAGGGGACACCTGTGGTGGCGGCCCGTCGGCTCGTGCCCTAGGTCCCTCGGGGGTCCGTCCGGGTTGGCGGCCCAGACCCAGAGAGCAGCCCGGCCTTGGCAGGGGCTCCGGGGCTTCAAGAACCCGCGTCGTTCTTGGGGAGGAAAGGTCCCGGAGCCGGGAGGGTGCAGTCTTTGGTGATGCGGGGACTTGAACACCGGTCCTAACTCTCGCGCCGTGGTTGAGGGGGAAGTTGTGGGCCTGGAGTTAGGAGCAGAACTGGTTTAGAGGAGAGCAGAGGTGATGCCCATCACGGAAGTTTAGTCACAGGGAGGGAGGGACTCAGCTGCTTTAGAGAGTAGGTCATAGACATCTGGTGGTGCCTCAGCGCTGGTGACCAAGTCCTGTCGTTGGGAAGTGTGTCAGTGGGCTCTGATGGGCTCCTTTTACCCTTTAGATTAGATGTGAAAATTGTCAAGACGAGTTGACAGCATCACCAGGGGAGTCGTTTTTTTAATATGAAGACTTACTTTTGTTTGTGAGATTAAAACATAGTTGTACTTTTTTTTTCTGTAAACTTGAAACTGCTTTTTAAAAAAGCCTGTTAATGTAAAATAGTTAAAACAAGAAAGTTTGCCTGACGGGTAAGATTTGATTGTATTGTTAATCCATTTAATGACAAATAATGTTACTTTGTAAGAGTTACTGGTTGTTGTGCGGAAGATTAAACCGAGTTCAGGATTTGAAATTTCACCGATCTTCCAAGCAATCATGTTTCTTCTCTCTAGAAGTTAGAGAGGGACAATAAAGATACTTTCAATACGGTGTGGTAAATAGAGCTAAGACAGAGCGTGAGGAGGGACACTGCAGGGTATGGAGGGTGAAGAAAGATAATCAGGGAATACTTTATGGAAGTATCTTGAAGCACGATAACTTTGAAACTAACAAGGTTGGGTGGGAATTTTAGGGATTGGTTGGAATGTGGGGGTGGGACAAGTAACAGGAGAATAGGCCAATAACTAACTACTAGGAGATGGTTTTTGAAAAGTAAAAAAGTGCAGGGCAGAGATTCAGGAGCTGATGACGACAAAACCGAGGAAGGATTTTAAGGAGGGTCTTTTCATGATTAAAATGGAATTTTAGGTAGATCTTACACACACACACACACACACACACACACACACACACAGACTGCTGCTATTTGGCTGATGAAGACTGTGTGGGCCCAGTGTGGTGCTTGATTATGTGCTCATTAAATGTTTGAACTGAGTTGTTTGCTCATTTGCTAGTTGTTTCATTGTGTAAAAAGTGTCCGACCCTGCTAATTTGTAAGCTTCTATAAACAGGAATTCTCCTTCTATCTGTTTGCATTCTCAGTCCGAGCTGGGCATTCACAAGTGTTCTATGAGTACTTGTTAACTTGATGAGAGTTCATTGATTTCTGATGTTGGTTTCCAGTGGGAAAAAAAATGATCAGTACTTATTTTAATATCTACATAGAGAAGAACTAAGATCTTGTTTCATTTACTTGTGTCAATCTTTGGAGACAGAATTTCATCTTGACTATGAATTTAATTTTTGGCACGTGTGTTTTTATTGTTTGCAAAGTATACATCTGTAGCAGAGATGACCTATCCCTAAAATGGAGAAGAAAGCTATGTGACACACCTGTCTATTCTGTGATTCAGAATACAAATGCTGTTAAGTGGCTTTCTTAACCCGTAAATAAAGTTCTCACACTAAAAGCAAGAGTTTCACAGTAGAAGTCAAACATTTTGAAAGTCTTATTAAATGCTTATTTTTGTCATAAAGCATCGTCGAAACATTATGTATATTTCATATGACTGTTATGATTGGAAATAATTTAGAGTATCATCGGATAAACAGGAGAAACAACAGTGGACTTACCTTCATCCCACTTGATATTATGTAACTTATATTTTATTTGCTTGATATTTGAATAAAGCTCCTAAAATGCTTTTAAGAAAAAGCTGTACTCTTATGATGCGGCTTCCAAGTTACGCTGTGAGATTCCTGTGTTTGATGAAGTTCCTATTGGTGGGGTAGAAAGTATAATTTTTATTGTACAGTAGAACCTTTTTTCATGTTTCTGGTAGCATAGCTTCCTTGTTTATGGTCACTAGGAGGGCAAAGAACTGTAATTATCATCAGTTAGATAAGTACGTGGTTAGAAGTCAGAAGTTATGATCAGAGTATGAGTTCATGAATGAGTTAAATTGCACACACTAAGAGTCTTAAGCTTTTTATTTTCCTCAAATGACATCATTGCTAAAATCCCTGAAAGAGGGCTGTAGCACAATGCCTAAAGCAGGAGTGTAGCAGGAGTCTTTGGGGCCCTGAATTCCTGAATTCTGTGTGGTCTCACCTTAAGGTATGGTTGGCAGCATCCTCTGTGCCAGGCACAGGGCAGCACAGAAGGAATTGAAGCTCCTCCTTTTGAATCATCTTTGAAGCTAATCTCTCTAGTTCCCTTTATTCAGAATAAATCATTGAAATTGCATTTATGGTGATTTGGTCTGTGTTTTAAAATTAAACATGACTTTGGAGGGATTTTTACATGAGATATATTTGTAATTTTCTGTGTGCTTCAAAGTTAAAAATACATAATGAAAGTTTTATTTTTGTAGTTCCTGTTGTTAGAATTTCCTAATTTTAGACACAGTATTTGCAATATTTCTTTCTTTCCTTCTTTCTTTCTTTCTTTCTTTCTTTCTTTCTTTCTTTCTTTCTTTCTTTTTTCGAGCACAAAAAAAAGGTAATGCCTTTAGAAATTGAACTCATAAAATGCTTATTACTGGAAGAAAGTATCTTATTGTGCTGTAATGTTTTTTAAATGGAGCATGTCATTTACTTATATCACATCGTGTTCCAGAAAGGATTCATAATTACTTACAAAGATACAACATGTTATTGAGAACATACAGAAATAAGGAGCTGATGAATTTAGCACGGAGGGAGAAAAATTAAGATGAAAACTGAGGTCTGTAAGATCTTCATTCAGATGGAATGAGATATGTGCACAAGGTACTTGGACTGAAATCTTAAGTATTTGTTAGAGGGCTACAAATTTGACTCTGCCTTTTGGTAGCCTATTCAGAAAGCGATATAATCAGTTGTATAATTCAATGATCATAAGATAAAAGACCAGTTTCTCTTTGGATTCCCAGACTCCTTGTATTGACAGATTTCTTAGCTACATCCTTAAGTAAATAACAGCATGCATTTCTTTTTTTTTTTTTTTTTTTTTTTCCACGTTTTTATTTTTTATTTTTTTTGGGACAGAGAGAGACAGAGCATGAACAGGGGAGGGACAGAGAGAGAGGGAGACACAGAATCGGAAACAGGCTCCAGGCTCTGAGCCATCAGCCCAGAGCCTGACGCGGGGCTCGAACTCACGGACCGTGAGATCGTGACCTGGCTGAAGTCGGACGCTTAACCGACTGCGCCACCCAGGCGCCCGATAACAGCATGCATTTCAAAGGGCTGAATTGAGTTTTACTTTTTTTTTTAAATTTTTTTTTAATGTCTTATTTTTGAGAGACAGAGACAGACAGACACAGAGCGTGAGTGGGAGCGAGGCAGAGAGGGAGACACAGGATCCAAAGCAGGCTCCAGGCTCTGAACCATCAGCACAGAGCCCAATATGGGGCTTGAACTCAGGAACCACAAGATCATGACCTGAGCCAAAGTCAGATGCTTAACTGACTGAGCCACCCAGGTGCCCTCGTTTTACTTTGTTTTTTAATTAAAATTCTTTGTTGCCTCATTGTGTAGGTTGATGACAAAACATAATTCAGTAAAAGCAGTTCTGGTGCTGGCAAAATAATGTGATCTAAGTATGTAGATTTCTACAGTGATTTAATTTAAGGATCTGTTTTAGATGCTCTAGATAAGTAGATGGGGACTGTACATTCTTTAGGTTCTCTTCCATAAATATTTTGTTTCTCAATGGAGCTTTTTGTTATAAAGTTATCAGCAAATCAGGGATTTGAGTTTGTGCTTCCTGACAAGTCCCGCAAGTACATTTATTTTTTATGTTGTCGTTTTATGTTGTCTAATCACAGAGCCATATTTTTCATGGGGAGTGTGAAAATGGAGGAGTCTGACAAGGACGACTACTTAAATGAAAGTCACCTCACCTCCACATACAGATGGACTTAGGGAATACCAGACACAGACCTAAGATTCATTTCTGGAAGTAGGTTTGGGGTGTTAGCTCCAGCATAGAGTTCAAATTTATCAAGTGCTAGCATGGGCCAGGCACTGTGCAAGTAATAAGCCCTTGACATGCATTATCTCAATGTTGTCCTTTCCCTTCACCCTCCTTCTTAAAAATATAAAGAAATGTGGTTCAGAGTAGTAACTTGTTTCAGGTCATACAAGAGGTGATGGAGATTTGAACTCAGGTAGTCCGACCAACTCAGTGGTCTGCACCTAACCATGACTTTATATTAACCTGCAGCAGACTGGACCATGAGCTCCCAAGGTGGGAACAGACATATACAGTTAATAGAGGTAAGCACATTGGCAAGTATTGGAACCCACCATTACAAAAAGGCCTTTCACAGGATCTTCCTATCCAAATAATGGTCAGGGAGGTACAACTTCAAGTCATTTGGCTGTACTTTGTAAAGTTGGGGAGTGGGGAGTCTTCTAAGCATCAATCGGGATTGGCAGAGTGGCGATATTATGTGTTTGTTTGCATCTCAAATGCATATATTTTTTCTTTGTGTCTGCTTTGAATTTATCTCAAGATCAGGAAAGTCACAATGATATTTATAAAGATAGTGGACCATTCTAGGAAAAGAGATTTGTATTTAAATTTTAGAGTAAAGCTTAAGCTGGTGATCTCACTGCTGTGATTTGAGATGAACTTAGGTTATAGTTTTGTAATGCCATTACTAGGTGTATGTGTTCTTAACTCTCATTTTGTTCTGTTAGGAATTGTATTGCATTAGAGTTGTACAGATAAGTAAACCATCATTTATTGTGCATTTTCATATGTAGCTGTTTCAGGTAATTCCAGATTGTTTTGTTTTGTTTGAAGTATTAGAATACAGTTCCTATAGTATATTGTAAATTGTGACCTAGCCTCTGAAACTAGAGAATAGAGAACATCCTTATTCACCTTTCATCAGTAAACAATGGGTGGAACTGTTGTTGCCTAAATGTAGTTATGTAACGTAATGGTTCCTTAATTGCATTTCCATATCACTTTTGACATTGTTTTTTAAACATGTTCCTGAAAAATAAGTTGGGCTAGTGACCACAGTTTTGAATAGGATATTATAAGAAGAATGCAAATAAAAAATGTGAAAAGATGGGGCGCCTGGGTGGCGCAGTCGGTTAAGCGTCCGACTTCAGCCAGGTCACGATCTCGCGGTCTGTGAGTTCGAGCCCCGCGTCAGGCTCTGGGCTGATGGCTCGGAGCCTGGAGCCTGTTTCCGATTCTGTGTCTCCCTCTCTCTCTGCCCCTCCCCCGTTCATGCTCTGTCTCTCTCTGTCCCAAAAATAAATAAAAAACGTTGAAAAAAAAAAAATTAAAAAAAAAAAAAAAAAATGTGAAAAGAAAAAATAAAACTGTAGGCTGATGAAATAAAATGTCTAAAATCCATTATAATTAGTGTCTCCGGAAGTAATATCCTTGGCTTCTACTTAGCAAGATGGATTATATCTTTATATTAATTAATTAGCCATTGCAGTTGTTCTCGTGGTGTGGGAAGTGTATATAGATGTTATTATTACTCTAGGGCTTTGAATGTTGTGTAGTCATGGGTGGACACATCTTAAGTATCACTTATGAGGAATAATCAGATGGCAAAGTGTTTTCATACCCTGTGCTAACTGCTGATGTTCTTTGAATATCAACTATATGTGGACACAACTTTCTCCAAAGAGCCTACTTTTGTTCTTGGACATACTTGAGAACAAAATTGCAGATACTTTTTGTTGTTACCCATAAGAAGTTATGGGCTATTTCTTTGAAGAAGATCTTGTCAATCCCTGTATGGGCTACCAAAAAAGAAAGAGAGAGGGAGGGAGGAGAGGGAAGAAAATTTTTGTCTTTCTAGTACTTTGGTCTAGTAATTGAATAAATAAGTTAGAAAATAAAAATCTCAGCTTACTATTTTATTTATATGTAAATAAAATAGGGCTTGAGAAATAAGCTGAGATCTTTTGAAGTTTAAAGTTCTTAGATTCTAACAGAAAAGCTAATCAGGAGGTTGGATTCTAGGCCTAGCCAGTTCCAGCCCCAAACAAAACCACTAATTGTTATGATGGTGAGTCTGCCATTTAGGTAAGTATAATGCAAAGATTTCAGTTTCATGCTTCAATCAACACTTGAGCTATATTTGGAGAAGAAGAATCTGAGTTGTTTTTTTTTTTTTTAAGTTTTGTTTTTTCCTTTTTCTGAGGGTTTAATTTCAGGAAGTCTAGTTTTTATAGATATGAATTTTATAGATATGAACCTTATCAAACTACTCAGTCTAGTAAACATTTTATTACCCCAGAATATCTTCTGATCTTTATTAAAGTTTGTTTGTAAAACTGTCTACCTTTTATTTTGTGGTAAAAAAACTGTTTACTAGTTTAAGCATTTCAGAATTCACATAAGGTATATGCATGAGGTTTGTTTTTCATTTTTTTGGAGAGAGAATGTGCGAGCGAGCGTGCGCAGGTGGGGAAGGGGCAAAGAGAGAGGGGGACAGAGAATCTGAAGCAGGCTCTGCACTGACAGCAGCGAGCCTGGTGTGGCGCTTGAACTCACGAGATCACAACCTGAGCCAAAGTTGGATCCTCAACCGACTGAGCCACCCAGGGGCCAAGAAGTCTGGTATTTATGCTGTATGTTAATGTGTAGTTCTACCCTTTGAGCTGCCATAGATTTTTCTAAAAAGATTAGAAAATCTTTTAGTTTCTGAAAACTGCAGCAGTTGTTTTGCATTGGCCTTCAAGGTCGTTGGTAAGAGTATGCTTCTTAGCTCCCAGTGATTACTAATTTCTGACCACTTTGCTTACATTAGAATTTTCTTGGTGGATTAGCACTGTTATCTTTTAATCATTAGTAGTGCTTTTTGCCTTCAAGTCCACTTTGTATATCAGTATAGCTTTACTAGCTTTCTTTTGGTAAATGTTGCATGCTGTATATTCTTCCGTCCTTATAATTTCTGTTTTTTTAAATTTTGTCCTTGAAAGCATCGTGATGATTGAATTTAGGTTTTTTTTCTTTAGTCTCTTTTAGTATTTAAATTAGAATATTTAGTCCATTTTCACGTAATGCGATTGTCACTATATTTCGTGTTAGATCTGCCATCTTTTGGTAAGTTTTCTTTTTGACTCACCAGTTTTGTTCCCTTTTCCTTTTTTCTTGCCATCTCTTGGATTATTTTTTTTTAAATTTTTTTAATGCTTATTTATTTTTGAGAGGGAGAGAGAGAGAGAGAGAGAGAGAGACAGAGTGCAAGCAGGGGAGGAGCAGATGAGAAAGGGAGACACAGAATCCAAAGCAGGCTCCAGGCTCTGAGCTGTCAGCACAGAGCCCAACGGAAGGCTCGAACTCACGAACAGTGAGATCATGACCTGAGCCGAAGTCGGACGCCCAACCGACTGAGCCACCCAGGCGCCCCTCTTGGATTATTTATTATTTAATTATTTAATATTTTCCCTATAGTAATTGCTTAGTTACACATTCTCTCGCTATTCTTTTTGTGATTATGCTAGCAATTGTAATATATACCCTTGACTTACTGCAGTCTAATACAAATTATAACTTTTATCACTTCTCCAGTAATGCTAGAGCTTTAGGTACTAACTCAGTTTGTCGTTTTCCTGCTTTGTTGCATTATATAATCAGTATTTGTGTGGATTTACTTACATATTTACTGTTTCCATTACTCTTCGTCCCTTCCTGTATGTATTTCTGTGTTTCTCTTTGGGATAGGCTAATTTTTCTTCCCATTTGAAGAGTTCCCTCTGGTATTTCTTCTAATGCAAGTGGGCCCATAATGAATTGTTTCAGTTTTTGTTTGTCTGTAAATGTCTTATTCTGCCTTTATTTTTAAAGGAAATAGTCACTGAGCACCACATTCTAGGTGGGCATTTTCTTTTTACAGCACTTTTAAGAGGTCATTCTGTTGTCTTATGGCTTTTATGGTTTCTTTGAGAATTTAGCTGTTAGTTTTATTGTTGCACCTATGAAAGCAATGTGCTTCTTTCCCACTGGTTACTTTAAAAAGTTTCTCTTTGTTTTTGATTATCAACATTTTAAGTATGCTATATCTGTGTGTGTGTGTGTGTGTGTGTGTGTGTGTGTGTGTGTGTGTGTGTCTTTCTGCTTTTAGGTTCCCAGAATTTCTTGGATTTGTGGGTTGTCTTTTCATCAGTTTTGAAATTTTCATTCTTTCCTTTTATTTATTTTTTTAATTTTGTTTTAAAGAGAGAGAGCACATGTGGGAGCAGATGAGAAGGGCAGAGGGGGAGAGAGAATCTTAAGCAGGCTCCACACTCAGCACGGAGCCTGACGAGGGGCTTGATTCGTGAACCCATGAGATCATGACCTGAGCCGAAATCAAGAATTGGACAGTCGACTGACTGAGCCACCCAGGTGCCCTGGTTCTTGCTTTTAATATTGGTTCTGTCTTATTCATTCTTTCCTCTTCTTTTGAGGGACTCCAGTTACATATTTGGTAGACTTTTCCACAGTGTTCCCCATTCTCTTTACACTGCCCTCCTCCTGCCCCTGTGTTTCCTAGTAGTTTTTCTCTCTGCTTCTGTATGGATGTATTTTATTGACTTGGGTTCCAGTTTCTAATCCTCTCATCTGCTAGGCCTGGTCTGTTGTTAAATCTACCTTTTGAATTTTTAATTTTAGTTATTATACTTTTCAGATCTAGCATTTCAGTTCAATTCTTATAGATTACAATTCTCAGTTGAAATTCTTCATTTTTAAAGTATGTTCTTACCCTCCTTTTTTCACCTATTTTAAATTTATTTTTTACCTATATTTTTAAATAGGGAATTTAAATAGCTATCATTATTTAAAAGTCTTTCTTTTTTTTTATTGTTTATTTTATTTTTTGAGAGAGAGAGAGAGACAGAGCATGAGCGGGGAGGGGGAGAGCTAGAGAGAGACAGAGACAGAATCTGAAACAGGCTCCAGGCTCTGAGCTGTCAGCACAGAGCCCTATGCAGGACTTGAACTCACAAACAGTGAGATCATGACCTGAACTGAAGTTGGACACTTAGCCAACTGAGCCAACCCAGGTGTTCCTAAAAGTCTTTCTTTTGGGGCGCCTGGGTTGGCTCAGTCCGTTAAACATCCAGCTTCAGCTCAGGTCATGATCTCATGGTTCATGAGTTTGAGTCCTGCATCAGGTAAGCTTGTGCCCTGCTTCTCCCTTGCTCCCTCTCTCTCTCTGCATCTCTCCCTCTCTCCCTCTTTTCCTGTCTCCCTGTCTCCCTCTCTCCTTGTTCCTCTCTCCTTCTCTCCCTCTCTCCCCTCCCCCTCCTGGGATTTCTTTCTGTCTCTAAAAAATTAAAATAAAATAAAAAGTCTTTCTGTTAACTCCATTGTCTGGATCATCTGAGCATCTGTTTTTTTCTTTTTGGCTTTTAGTTAGGTAAATGCTGGGTGTTGTGAATAAAATGAAGCTCCAGATGATGCTGTTCTTTTTTTTTTTTTTTTTTTAAGTTTATTTATTTATTTTTGAGAGAGAGAGAGAGAGCACATCCCAAGCAGGCTGTGTGCCATTGGTACAGAAATCAAGAGCTGGTCACTTAGCCAACTGAGCCACCCAGGCACCTCAGTGCTATTGTTTTAGAGAGGAAATGTCTCCTCCCTTTTGCTAGCCAGGTAGAGTAGGGACTTATCATCTAATCCTTTTAGGGACTGAGCTAATGGTTGAGATTGTGTTGATGGGTTGATAAGGCTAGGTTTCCTTCTGGTTTGCCTTTACCACTACCATCTGGGGCTTCCAACTGATAGTTTAGTGAATTCACAGGCATCTCTTCCCCTGGTGGTTTCTATGCTGTAATCTTTGTCTCTTGAGAACAGTGAGATTACTGAAAATTCCACTCTTTTTTTTCTTTAAAGATTTTATTTTTAAGTAATCTCTACACCCAACGTGGGGCTTGAACTTACAACCCCAAATCAAGAGTTGCATGCTCTACCAACTGAGCCAGCTGGGCTCCCCTGAAAATTCCACTTTTGATTTTCAGACGTTTTCAGTTTTGTTTTGAGGTCCTCTCTGTGCAGCTGCAGAACTTGGTAAATGTCCTTAGGGAAAAACCAGCCTTGTGTTAGACCTTTCTGGCTCTTTGACTCTCCACTTTCCCTGGGATTTTGGCTCCTTGATTCTTGCCTTTGTTTCATCTCTTCCACAAGCTCTCATGGTTCCTCTGTCTGTAGTCTGGATTCTCAGCCTTTTGCCCCAAAATCAGCAAATGTACTTGGTGAAAAAGTGGCCACAGAATGTCACTTTGTTTCTCTACCATTCGTCTCTTTTTCCAGAATCCAGAGGCTTCTAGTCTTGATTGCTTCATCTGTTTTTTGATGCCTTTAAACATTGATTTAAAAAATGTATCCAGCTTTTTTCATTCTCAGTAGGAGTGTTGGTCTGCCACAAGCTACTCCATCGTATTCAGAAAATAAATTCTCCCACTAGTAATGAAATCATGAGAAGAAATTAATCTATTAATAATTGTTATGCTTACTTTATCACAGTGGTTCTCCAAGAGTAATCCTTAGCCACATCACCTGGGAACTTCTTAGGAATGTAGATTCTCTGGCCCTACCCCTGACCTCCTGAATCAGAAACTGTGGGTCGGGAGCCAGGAAGTACTCTGTGCTTTAACAAGTCCTCCATGTGCTACTGATGCATACTAAAATTTGAGAACACCTGCTTTGTAAGTTAGTCATTTTGCTGTTTAATTTTCGACTCTTACCTGCAGTGGGCCCTGGAGAGTGTACATGGGACAGAAGTGAAAGAAAATGGTCTATGCAGGTACTTTGTTGGTCTTCTGAATAAATAATTTAATAAATTTAGGAACTATGTATGGATTATTCACTCTGTTCCTGGCAGAACAGTGCTATGCTGTGTCTGTGTATGTGGAATGGCCACATAAGCAAGTTATTGTAATAGAGTGTATTATAATAGCTATATATATAAAATGCTGTAAGAACCAGAGGGATAGAATTAATCTGTCAGTGGGCAAAAGGGAGTCAGATGCTATTTGAACAGGATGGAATTTGAAGGTGGACTACAAGAGGGTTTTCTAGGCTTGTTCATAAATAAGATGACAGTGTAATTTATTATCCAGAGCAGATGACTTTTGAGAATCAAATGGATGCCTTTTCGCTAGGACAACAGGCATAAGCCAGGACTGTTCTCATGAACTGGGAGGGAGATGTGATTATCCAGTTGATAAAGAGCAAGTGATGCTGTGAACCCATAGTTCTCTGTTAACTTGTGGAAACCTCATTTCTTTCAATTATTTGTTTACGATTACAGTTTACAATTCTTACTGGATGATTTTTATAGTTTCCTAGGACTGCTATAAACAAATGGGGTGGCTTAAAACAACAAAAATTTATTCTCTCATCATTCTGGAGGCTAGAAATCTAAAACCAAGGTGTCAGCAGGGCCGTGTTGTCTCTGAAGGCTGGAGATGCTGGCTGGTTGTCTTATAGTTCCTTGGCTTGCAGCCACATCACTGCGATCTCTGCCTCTGAGGCCATGTGGCCTCTGTGTGTATGTGTGTGTGTCTTTCAGGGCCTTTTTGTAAGGACACCAGTTATTGGATTTAGGGACCACCCTAAATCAGTATGATCTTATTCTGTAATTACATCTGCTTATTTCCAAATCAGGTTTCATTCACAGTATTGAATTCAACCTTTTTTGGGGACACAATTTAACCCACAACAGACAGTATGGTTTTAGCTTTTGAAAATTTCTGCAGATTAATTGGATTAAATTTTTATTACACACAAGACACTTCTCGGAGGCTTAGAACATAATACAGATATATAATTCATTGCGCTGGCTAATAAATCTGAATAAATGCATTTTCCATCCAGGCAGTTAGTTGCTTTTTGTATTTCTCTTATGATATATGTGTGTGTATCACTTTGCTCAGCCACAGCAAATGGCTGAGGGTGAAATGGCTGCAGCAAAGCTAAACTGAGATCGAACTTTGAGAAAAAACAAAGCTGTTAGTGGTTGAAAGCATGTTATGTGTTGCAGTTTGTTGCTAGTTTGAGTAGAGTTAAGCCAGAGAATGTTTGGTCATTTACTTATCGAGTAAACTCGCCTTTTGGGGAATTGGCTGCTGCCATGGAAGAGAGGATGGAGCATAGAAGGAAGTAGACCAGAGCAGCCAGTTTATTTGGTGTGCAAGTTTGAGTTGTTAGCCTGGGCAGTGGCATGCTCAGATTGGAATCATAATTTCACTTATCTGGAGAGGGTGCGACTTAATACAATAGAAGATTGTTGTCAAGAGCTCATTCTGTAAGAATGTTGCTCTGCCGGCTTTGCTCATTCCAGCAGTATAAACTCTACATTATATTTCATGGGTTTGATTACCACTTGGAATTATTTGGGCAGGCTAGTGTTTGGATGCTTTGTTTTGTTGTATTTAACATTGGAACTGTGCCACTGCTTCTCTGTGTGGTATTTACATTCATTTTGGAAGCAATGTATTTAATGATACGAAAGTTAGTGAAACTTGGATATAGATTTGAAATATTAACTCTTTGATTAAAACAGTGGTGTCTTCATAACATAAAGTGACGGACTAAAAGATGACATAAAAAGAGCACTTATAAAGAGAAAAAAAAGATTATATGTCAACTATACTTCGACTGAAAATAAAGGAAAAAAGATGACACAGAAAAATGAGCAAAAAACACAAATGGTTAAATTCTTCAAAGAAGATATGCTAATGACCAGTAAATATTAAACATGGTTTAGGAAGCGCATATTAAAACAAGAAATGATTTATTTTTTTGCCTTTCAGATGGACAAAATAAAGATTAGTCATATAGTATTTATTTATGAGTTTCCAGGAAAGTAGATTCTCTAATACACAATAGGTGGGAATGTAGATAGACACAGTCATTTTGTGAAGCCACTTTGGTAGTATATATCAAAATTTTAAATGCAGAAATCTTCACAGGCTCCTGGGTGGCTCAGTTGGTTGAACATTAAACTCTTGATTTCAACCTCACGGTGTGGGATCAAGCCCCACATCAGGCTCCATGCTGAACGTGGAGCCTGCGTGGGATTCTCTCTGTCTCTCTCTCTCTCTTTCTCAAAAATAAATAAACTTTAATAAAAATAAAATTCAGAAGCCCTTTGACATTCTGTTTCTGTTTCTCAGAAGCTTTTCATGTTTTGTGATTGGTCTACTCGTATCCTTCTCCTGCATATCAGAGATTTACAGTTTCTTTTTATTCATATAATTTTAAATATGATAAAATACTTCATTGTCCTATTTTCTTAAAATATTTGCCTATTTTCTTTTTTTAAATATTTATTTTGAGAGAGAGAGAGAAGGAAAAGAGAATCGCAAGCAGGCTCTGCACTGTCAGCACAGAGCCCAGTGTCGGGCTCAATCTCACGAACTGTGAGGCCATGACCTAAGCTAAAATCAAGAGTTGGACGCTTAACAGACTGAGCCACCCAGTTGCCCTTGCCTTTCCATTTTCTAAGTGGGCCTTTTAAAAACTAGATAGAAGTTTAAATTTGTGTATTTGAATCTTTTTCTTTTTAAAATTTTGCTTCAGTTTTTAAGCTTAAATAGCCCTTAGTCCTTTAAAAGTTTCGTAAGGTGCGATTAAATCAGTTAAGTGTCTGACTCTTGATTTTGGCTCAGGTCATGATCTCATGGTTCATGAGTTGGAGCCCCGCATAGGGCTCTGTGCTGACAGTGCGGAGCCTGCTTGGGATTCCTCTCTACCGCTCTCTCTGCCCCTCCCCTGTGTGCTTGCACACTCTCTCTCTCCCAAAATAATTAAATAAAATAAACTTTAAAAAAACGTCTTTTGAGATTTTATTGTCATTCGTAGTAAACTTGAAATGTTTTAAACATTTGCCATTTATATATTTAATTTCCTCAGTAAAAATTGGTATGCCTTACCTTACCAACTACCTTAGCTTTCTTTAGTTCTCAATATTTATTGTAAATCATGTAATTTTACTATTAAAGTATTTCCTGGGTGGTTTTACATTTTGATACTATTGTGAATGGGATCTTTTTATGTTTACAAACTTGTTATTGTTAGACTATTGTAAGAGTTCCATAGATTTCATTTACACATATTTAGCTTGTTTTACATAAATACAAATTTTTATGTGATTTTGTAATTCTAAAATTAATTATTTCCTCATTGTTCATAGTGTTTTAAATTCTTCTTTCAGGCCTTCTAGATATATAGTTATATCTCCCATATACTACATAGCAGGTGCCAAAATGACTGAAACTTTACTTTTACTTTTGTAAAGTGCCTGTCATAGAGTGTAAATCAGTGTATAATTATTTGTTAAATAAATGAGTGATGAGTAGAGAAAGCACTACAAGAATATAGTGAATGTCTCTGGGTGATGTTTTGACTTTCTTTCTACTTTATTTTCTACTTGTCTATATATATCAGGTTTTATAGAGTAAGCATCTTATACTTCCATAAGTGGAGAAAATCAAATTTCAGGAAAAAAGCTTAGCTATTAGTTTTATTTCTTAACTGAGGTCAAAGGACAGTGTATCATTTTAGTAGAGTTGATTGGAAGTTTCTTGTAAATTGCAGCCTAGAGGAACGGACTATGAGAACATAGCACTGAACCCAAGAACAGGAAGTAGGACTCTCATAAGGAAAATAGTGGGAAGCTACTCAGATCCACAAAATGTTTTTTTGTTTTTGCTGATTTTATGAGATCAATCTGGCTTTATGCAGAGTCTTAAGGAAGAACACACCTAACTCTGGGATTTGTATTCCTCTGTCCTTTTTTTTAGTGTACCTCAACCCAGATTGAATACTAGCCTGGGGGCAGAACTCACAGGGCTCTCCATTGTCTCAGCAGTAGAGATCATTTTTACTCTGTCTTCTCTAATGTAGTGGGCCAGTTGAATTATGCATTTTTTATGCCCAGGTTGCTCAATAAAAGCCTGCTTATTTGAGTGCAGTGCTCAAACAGGATCTGGATATGTCCCTCTGGCCTTCCTCTTGGGTGCAGTGGTGGTGGCAGCTTGCCTCTGGATTATGGCTCCACTGATTAGGGAGAGAGAGGTCTTTCTGTGCGGGAAAGACAGAATGGAGTCTCAGGCGGTTGATCCCCGTATGTTTCTCCATAACCGAAGGGGATATGCTGTTTACATGTCTCTGATGTCTAATGTAGGTGTGTTGACTGTACCTGCTTTGCCCCACTGAAACAGAGCTATCATCACCACTACATAGCCTTTCAAATCACGGCATGCACTTCTGGCAGTTCACTTGCTCTCTTTGTTTTCCATATTTGGAAATAACCTGAGTTATCACTGTTTAACTGTCTCATATACAGTGGTTCAGTCATACGTGTTGTCATTTAAAATTTAAGTGGAATTTTTTAAACCTCTCTAATTGGAAATGACAGAGTAACAGGAAGTTGCAAAGATAATACAGAGAGGCCCTGTGTACTCTTTGCCCAGTTTTCCCCAAAGGCTACATTTTACATAACTATAGTATACTCTCAGAACCAAGAAATTGACATCTGTCGTTTGTGTGTGTATAGCAGTTTTGTGTCACGGTCAAGATACCGGACTATTCTGTAACCACTAAGAGCTCTCTCATGCCACCCCTTTATAATCATACCCTTAGTCCCCAACACTCCCCCCAAGTTTGGTAATTTGATGGGATTCATAGAACTCCTGTTCTCCTGGTGATGTTTTATAGCCAGGTGAGAGGATACAAAGCAGGATCAATAAAGGAAAACAGTGCACTGAGCAGAGTTTGGAGGATACCAGGCCTGAGTCTTCTCATGAGTCTTCTCCCAGTGGTGCATTTGATCCCCCAGCAACAAATTGTAGCAACGCGTGTGAGGTATTTTCTGTTAAGGAAACTCACTTATGCCTTGAATTCCAGGGTTTTTTATTGAAGTTTGGTCACATAGGCACAAGTGCCTTCACAGTATGACCACAGTTAATGCGACTCCGGATCCCCCAGAATGAAAGCAGGTGTTCACCATACATCACACTATTTGCGCAGACTGTCTAAAGTGTGGTTCAAAGCCCCGAGCATACAAAACATAATGACACTTATGACATAAAGACATAAAGACTTCCATTCCCAGAAGCTGACCATGAGCCAGTACACAAGCAGGCCTTTCTGAGAATGTGCACGATTTTTGAGCAACTCAGGCCTGGTTGGTTAACTCTTTCCTTACCCTGCCTTGTTCAATATAGGTAGGATATAGAGCAATAATGCCAGCGTGGAGGTGAGAGTTGGGGATTTGGGGGAGGTACTACTTTAGATAGAGTAACCAGGGGAGGTCTTCCTGACAGTGCGATGTGAAAGCTAAGACCTACAGTAGGAGAGAATAATCACCATGTGAACAGCAGGGCACACAGCCCTGGGCAGCATTAGAACACATGTGCAAAGGCTCCCAAAAAGAGATGTGGAAAAGAGGCCTGTTAGTTTTCTGTTGTTGCCATAACAAATCGCCACAAATTTAGCAGCTTAAAACAATACCCATTTATTATCCCCAAATTCTTAAGGCAGAAGTCCTGCCTGGCTCAGCTGGGTACTCTGTTAAAGATCTCAAGAGGTCAAAATAAAGGAGTCAGCCAGCCTGGGCTCTTTTCTAGAGGCTGTGGGGAAAATCTGCTTCCAGATATACTCATGCTGGCAGAATTTAGTCCATTTTGGTTATAGGACTGAGGTCATTCTCAGCTTCTAGAAGCCACCCACATTCCTTGGCTTATAGTCGCTCCACCTGCAAAGCCAATATTGAATCTCCGTGACTTCCATCCTGCCCTCCTCTGTTGAGTTTCACAGGCATACCTTGCTTTATTGCACTTTGCTTTATTGAGCTTCACAGATACCGCATTTTTTTCACAAATTGAAGGTTTGTGTGGCAACCCTGCATTGAGCAAATCTGTCCGCGCCATTTTGCCAGCAGCATTTGCTCACTTCCGTGTTTCTGTGTCACAAAAATCTGGTAATTCTGGCAATATTTCGAACGTTTTCATTATTATTTGTTATGGTATCTATGATCAGTGATTACAATTCACTGAAACCGCAGATGGTAGTTCGCATTTTTTAGCAATAAAGCATTTTTAATTTTAATTTTTATTATTTTTTATGTTAATTACTTTATTAAGTACATAAAATGTAGCAATTGTAAGTCTACAATTAAAATAACTATGTATACATCAGTAAAACTACCACTCAGATACTGAACCTTTTACATATGAATGCCATGTTATTTACCACATAAAGCTTAAATCCTACAGTTTTATACTTTGTTATAGCTAAAACTCTGATAAAAACGTTGCTCCTACTTCAATTTCTAGGACTTTGTTTCTTTGCTGTTTTTCACATTTCCTCTCCAATCCATAAAACTGGTATATTCTAATTTACCTGTAACCTTATCTCAGTGTCAAATTTGCATTTTTAATTTTTAGAATTGAACACTAAATGGACTACAGTATAGTGTAAACCTAACTTATATATGCACTGGGAAACCAAAAAATTTATTTGACTCACTTTATTGTGACATTTGCATTATTGTGTGGTCTGGGCCTCAACCTGCAAGATCTCCAAGATATGTATTTTTCAACGTTTTTTTATTTATTTTTGGGACAGAGAGAGACAGAGCATGAACGGGGGAGGGGCAGAGAGAGAGGGAGACACAGAATCGGAAACAGGCTCCAGGCTCTGAGCCATCAGCCCAGAGCCTGACGCGGGGCTCGAACTCACGGACCGCGAGATCGTGACCTGGCTGAAGTCGGACGCTTAACCGACTGCGCCACCCAGGCGCCCCTCCAAGATATGTATTTTAAAAATAACTTCATTGAAGTATAATTCACATACCATAGAATTCACCCATTTAAAGGTTAAACAGTTCAGTGGCAACCGTCATGACATCCAACTTGAGAACATTTTCATCCTCTCAAAAAGAAACCTCATACTCTTCAGCTATCTCCTTTATTCCCACCCTCTCCCCCTTAGTCCTAAGCAACTGTAATCTATTTTCTGTCTCTGTAGATTTCCCCATATGAACATTCATATGAAGGGGATTATATAATACGTGGCCTTTTATGACTGGATTCTTTCACTTAGCAAAATGTTTTCAAGGTTGATCGTGTTGTGACATGTATCAGTATTTAATTCCTTTTTATGGTCAAATACTCCATTGTATCGATATACTACAATTTCTTTATCATTCATCCCCTTTTGGCTATTATGGATAATGTTTTAAACACTTGTGTACAAGTTTCTGTGTGGACATATGTTTTCATCTCTTTTGTGTATACACACACACACACACACACACACACACCTCTTGGAGTGGAATTGCTGGGTCATATAGTAACTCTCTGTTTAATTGCTTGAGGAGATGTCAGACTGTTTCCAAAAGCAGCTGCACTGTTTTACATTCCAGGCAGCCCTGTATGAGAGTTCTCCACATCCTTGCTAACACTTGTTATTATCTGACTTTTTTTTTCATCATAGCCATCCTATTGGATGTGAAGTGGTATCTCATTGTGGTTCCGATGTGCATTTCCTTGATTAGTGATGTTGAGCATCTTTTCACATGTTAGTTGGCTATTTGTATATCTTCCTTGGAGAATTATCTATGCAAGTCCTTTGCTAATTTTTCATTAGATTATTTGTTTTTGTTGTTGTTGAGCTACAGGAATTCTTTATGTATTCTGAATATTAATCCCTTAGCAGATACATGGCTTGCAAATATTTTCTCTCATTCCATACAGGTTGCCTTCTCACTCTGTGGGCTGTTTACTTTTCCATGCAGAACATTTTAGGTTTGATACAGTCACATTTGTCTGGTTTTCCTTTTGTGGCTTGTGCTGGTTTTGGTGTCATAGCCAAGAAATTATTGTCAAATCCAATGTCATGAAGTTTTTTCCCTGTGGTTTCTTCTAGGTGTTTTATAGTTTCAAGTGTTACATTTAGGCCTTTAGTCCAATATTAGTCCTTTCTTAAAGTGTTGTATGTATTATTGAGAGGGAAATAAGAAATGTTTTCTTTTGGATGACTGTGTCAAGAACTTGTTTGCTTTATTTTTTTTTTAAGATTTTTATTTTAAATAATCTCTGCACCCAGTGTGGGGTTCAAGCCCATAAACCCAAGATCAAGAGTTGCATGCTCTACCAATTGAGGCAGCCTTGTGTCCCAGGAACTTGCTGTCTTTAAACTCTTTCCCTCCCTCACAGCCTTCCTTCCCTCCCTAATAGCTTGAAGACTATGGACTCGCTCATATTTTTGTTCTCAATTCCTGTGCTGACAGAAGAATGATAGTGCAACAACACTTTCTTTTTTATACTTGATTAGCAGAAAGAAGATGAGCCTGAAGTCTGAACGCCGTGGAATTCACGTGGATCAGTCGGAGCTCCTATGCAAGAAAGGATGTGGTTACTATGGCAACCCCGCTTGGCAGGGTTTCTGCTCCAAGTGCTGGAGGGAGGAGTACCACAAAGCCAGGCAGAAGCAGATTCAGGAGGATTGGGAACTGGCAGAGCGGTAAAAGGACTTACCTAGGGGTGGTTTAACAGCGATACACTTGGAGATATAGCTCAGTCATTGTCAAAATCCATTTTTCTCCCCTGTTGTGAGCTATCAGCGAGTCAGCTTAGTGTTAGAAGTGAACTTTTTCTCTTCTTCTTCTCAGTCAACACTTAATGAATAGCTTTCAGTGATTTCTTCATTTTATCTTTGTCTTGTAATTATTTCGTGTTTAGAGTGTGTTAGACTGAGTTCTTTTAGATAGATAAAATAGACTTCTCAGAGAAGAAGAATGGAGATACACAGATTTCATGGTGAACATTAGCTGATGTACCAAGCACATGGCTCTCATCAGGCATCATTTTTTTCATTCTTTTTTTTTTTAATTTTTTTTTAATTTTTTTGTTTATTTTTGAGTCAGAGACAGAGTATGAGCAGGGGAGGGGCAGAGAGAGAGAGAGAGACGCAGAATCCGAAGCAGGCTCCAGGCTCTGAGCTGTCAGCACAGAGCCTGACGCGGGGCTCAAACTCACAGACTGAGATCGTGACCTGAGACGGAGTCGGACGCCCAACAGACTGAGCCACCCAGACGCCCCTCAGTTTTTTCACTCTTAAAATACATCCAGCATAGCTCCTGCCATGGTGATAAACACATAATAGTAAAAACTTTTTTGATTTGTATATAGAGCGTGTGCATTTTGGAAATTTAACTGTTTCTTAAAAATGAGGTTTGTTAGTCCAAAGTAGTTTATATTATCCAGAAATATGATTATGATAAAAACTAAAAGATGGAATGGCTGGTGAGTATAGAGATGAATAAAATGCCATGAATGATGTTAATCTCTTGCCAAAACATTCTAGAAACAGTAAAACTTCTCCATAAAAGAACATCAGACTGAACTCTGACATCTTTTGCTAGTTTTTTAATACCTAATCATCCATATTTGTTGAGTGACTACTTTTCTAGCATCTGTGGTGAACTTGGAGAATTATAATGCATACTCACTGCTTTCAGTAACTCTATGGTCCAAAAGAGAAAATATAGAACATTAAGTATTTGCTCAGATTTCCCACTGCACTCCTGAACATCTCAGTAGCTGATCCTGTTTCATGAAGAAAGCAGCTTTCTCCCCTCTCCACAGCGAAATGTACTCCTATCTTGATGCTGACTTCTGTTTTGTCTCGGAGAGAGGTGTGTCCTTATTCCATTCTCAGACTAACACTTCTGCCTATGACTTCATGGCAATTTTTTTCTGCTTCCGTTTATGACCTTGCTTGAGTTTTATTACAGCACTCCTTCTCAAATTTGAACAAGCATGAGAATCACTTATCAAAACAGGGATCACTGGACCTCATTTTGGAGTCTCTGACTTTAGTAGGGTGGGAGTGAGGTCTGGGAATTTGCATTTCTAGCAAGTTCCCAGGTGATGCTGCTGGGCTCAACATATAGAACCATTGTTCTATAGATAGCTCTTTAGATTTATTATAAATACCTCAAATACGATGGACCTGGTCCAGGGTCAAATTTCTTTCTTTTATTTACTCAATCCCAACATTTCCTCCTACCCTTCTTCTGTATCAGTTAATGACATCACTATTTTATTCAGTTAGCTAAAAAATATTGGGAGTCATTCTTTTTTTTTTTTTTTTTTTAATATATGGAGTTTATTGTCAAATTGGTTTCCATACAACACCCAGTGTTCATCCCAAAAGGTGCCCTCCTCAATACCCATCCCCCACCCTCCCCTCCCTCCCACCCCCCATCAACCCTCAGTTTGTTCTCAGTTTTTAAGAGTCTCTTATGCTTTGGCTCTCTTCCACTCTAACCTCTTTTTTTTATTTTCCTTCCCCTCCCCCATGGGTTTCTGTTAAGTTTCTCAGGATCCACATAAGAGTGAAACCATATGGTATCTGTCTTTCTCTGTATGGCTTATTTCACTTAGCATCACACTCTCCAGTTCCATCCATGTTGCTACAAAGGGCCATATTTCATTCTTTCTCATTGCCACGTAGTACTCCATTGTGTAGATAAACCACAATTTCTTTATCCATTCATCAGTGGATGGACATTTAGGCTCTTTCCACAATTTGGTTATTGTTGAGAGTGCTGCTATAAACATTGGGGTACAAGTGCCCCTATGCATCAGTACTCCTGTATCCCTTGGATAAATTCCTAGCAGTGCTATTGCTGGGTCATAGGGTAGGTCTATTTTTAATTTTTTGAGAAACCTCCACACTGTTTTCCAGAGTGGCTGCACCAATTTGCATTCCCACCAACAGTGCAAGAGGGTTCCCGTTTCTTTGGGAGTCATTCTTAATTTCTCCTTTACACCACTTATCTGACCAATAAATAGAATTTATTCCAGCTCAAAGAAGTTTCTTGAATTTCATCCTTTCTTAGTTTCCAGATCTATATTTTCTCACTTAAATCTTTGTATAATATATTCTTAATTATTGCCCCTCAAGTTATCACATAGCAACCTGCATTATTTTTTTAAAGTACAGATCTGATGATGGTCATTTATTGGATTTACAGTCTTTCATGGTTCCCCACTACATGATAAAATCTAGGATTATAATGGGCTCAGTAGTCAAGGTTTCTTAACCACCTGGTCACACCGGTGACTACGCTGATCTTGATCTGCAAAGGAAACCATATGCCTTCACATTTGTAGTTCCCTCTTCCTGGAATGCCCTTTCACTCAGTGGAACCCTATTCACCTCTTAAGACCGGTGTAAATAGCACCACTGTAAAACCTTCTTTGTCTCCTCCAGCAGATTAAGTTGTTCTTTCCTATGTTCTCATAGCAATTAGGTTTTACTCTACTGTAGGAACATTATATACTTATCTTTTTCCTTTTCAACCTTGAGCTTGTTAGGGAAAAGGACTAGAGTTCCTTTTATGTAACCTTAGTATATTGTTAAATGAATATGATCTATGGAGAAGGTTCCTTTTGAAGTCTAGGAGTGTGTGGGATAGTTTCATTCAGGCACTTCAGACCTATTTGATATGTTTAGCCTCCATTTCTAAAAATTCAAGATCTCCCTGCAATTCATTGAGTAATAGCTTCAGATACAAGGAAAACTTGGAGGATGTCTGGCTCATTCTTAATCTCTCTTGAATTGCAGACTTCAGCGGGAGGAGGAAGAGGCCTTTGCCAGCAGTCAGAGCAGCCAGGGGGCCCAATCCCTTACATTTTCCAAGTTTGAAGAAAAAAAAACCAATGAGAAGACCCGCAAGGTTACCACAGTGAAGAAATTCTTCAGTGCTTCATCCAGGGTTGGATCAAAGAAGGGTAATTTTCCTTGTTTCTTCTGTGCTCAGATGAGATACAGAGTAGACCCACAGTGCATGTGGGCTCTGCTTTTTAATTTCTGTAAGTTGTTCAGTGGACATCAACCCATATTTGAAACCAAAATTGGGTTTAAGGGTCACACAATACATGAAACCAAAAATCTCTTTGGTTGGAGGACATTGTGTGTTAGAGAAACCTGTTTATTACTCTATAGGAGGAATGAAGAAAGTTGAAATGGGTAGTTTTGTTTATAAAATTTATTCCCATCCAAATGGCTATCTTTTTGGATGTTTTATTTTTTATGCCTTTAATTTTTGGATTCTGGCTTATTCTGCTTTGTATAATATCCTTACTTAACGATATCTTGTCAGAACTGACTATTTCTAGGCTTAAATTCATCTAAGAAAGAGGTTTTCTGAGAGTTTGAGAGACAGCTTGCATCTTGAAGAAATATATAGAGAATATAAAGGAGAAGGTTTGCTTTAGGCGCTTGGAGGGGTGAAAGTAACCCATAGAAGGCATTTTCTGGTGCATGATTTGTATGTACATTATCTTTTTCATCCGCTTCTTAAAATGCTGTATACCCCGCAAAAGGATTGTTGCTAAAGTTACACATGTTCTACCAGTCAGCAGACAGGCTAGTTGAAGTGGCCTAACTGGAAGCAAGAAAGAATGTCTGTTGTCAGCTTTGTCTTTGAACCTTTATGTTGGTAATCAGAGTTATGCAGTAAATTTGAAATGGTGATGGAGACAAGACTGATGCTATCTGAAGAGATGTTCTCTTGGACAAACCCTGCCATCTGGGGTAATTGTCAGGAGGTTTTTTTGTCTGCCTAAAGGCACGGAAATGAGTAATAATATCACACCTTAAGATCTTTGCTGGCCTTGAGTGCCTGGGTGGCTTAGTCGGTTAAGCCTCAGACTTTGGCTCAGGTCACAATCTCACAGTTCATGTGCTCGAGCCCCACTCTGGGCTCTGCACTGACGGTGCGGAGCCTGCTTGGGATTCTCTTTCTCTCCCTCTCTGCCCCTTCTGTGCTCTCTCTGTCCCTCTCAAAATAAATAAACTTAAAAAAAAAAAAAAAAAGAACTTTGCTTGTCTTTCAGATTTAATGGTGTTGTTTGTTTTATTAAAAGAAAAGGTTGCTGGGGTGCCTGGGTAGCTTAGTCGGTTGAGCATCTGACTTTGGCTCAGGTCATCTCACGGTTAGTGAGTTCAAGCCCGCGTTGGGCTTTGTTCTCTTAGTGCGGAGCCTGCTTTGGATTCTCTGTCTCCCTCCCTCTCTGCCTCCCCCCTGCCCCCAAAATAAAGAAACATTGGGGCGCCTGGGTGGCGCAGTCGGTTAAGCGTCCGACTTCAGCCAGGTCACGATCTCGCGGTCCGTGAGTTTGAGCCCCGCGTCGGGCTCTGGGCTGATGGCTCGGAGCCTGGAGCCTGTTTCCGATTCTGTGTCTCCCTCTCTCTCTGCCCCTCCCCCGTTCATGCTCTGTCTCTCTCTGTCCCAAAAATAAATAAAAACCCTTGAAAAAAAAAAATTTAAAAAAAAAAAATAAAAAGAAGGAAAGGTTGCTTATTACCAAAACCACAGCACTTGTCTTTAATAAAAGCAAATCTTTAAATAGTCTTTCTGTTCACATGATTAATTTGAAATTGTTTCTTGGTCGGCTGTCACTATAGCAATTTTCTCTATTGTAATTAGAATGGGAATAATCAGGACCTATTAGAGATTAAATGAAGAACGTATTTGACTCATGCTTTATTTATTAGGAGGTAGTATAGTATGGTGGTTAAGAGCATAAACTTTGGAGTCACCCTTTTTTGCGTCTCAGCTTTGTGATTTACTAGCTGTTGTGACCTTGAGCAAGCTAATTTCTTTAAGCTCTGTCTATTCTGAGGGACAGTAATACCTATTGTAGGCACGTCTTCAGAATTAAACAAGCTGATCCAATTAAAAGAGTTCAGCACAGTGCCTGACACACTAAGTCTCCAATAAATGTTAGCTAGTTAAAAATACACATTGTTTGGGGCGCCTGGGTGGTTCCGTCGGTTGAGCGACCGACTTTGGCTCAGGTCATGATCTCACGGTTTGTGAGTTCGAGCCCTGTGTCGGGCTCTGTGCTGACAGCTCACAGCCTGGAGCCTGCTTCCGATTCTGTGTCTCCCTCTCTCTCTGCCCCTCCCCTCTCATTCTCTGTCTCTCTCTGTCTCTCTCTGTCTCAGCAATAAATAAACATTAAAAAAGAAAAAAAAAATACACATTGTTTGGGGCACCTGGGTGGTTCCGTCGGTTGAGCGACCGACTTTGGCTCAGGTCATGATCTCACGGTTTGTGAGTTCGAGCCCTGTGTCGGGCTCTGTGCTGACAGCTCACAGCCTGGAGCCTGCTTCCGATTCTGTGTCTCCCTCTCTCTCTGCCCCTCCCCTCTCATTCTCTGTCTCTCTCTGTCTCTCTCTGTCTCAGCAATAAATAAACATTAAAAAAGAAAAAAAAATACACATTGTTTTTCTGATTGAGTAATCGCTACTCGTAAGGAGCTCAAGGGTATTGATCAAAACCATTCATTCCTATTTAGCTTAAATTTTGTTTTTTGCTTTGGGAAAGTCTCATTAACCTTATGAATTTATGATATAGAGTGAAATGGTAAACTATGACAGCAGATGAAATAGTAAAGAAGTTCTAAAGCCATTGGCTCTAACTGCCTCATTTTACAAATGACAGTATGAAAGCCCATAAAATATTAGCCCAGCTTACTCGAGGTCCTGTAATATGTTGCTTTATGAGAACTCAAGTCTCCTGGTTCCATTTTTTTTCCCATTATATCCCTTGACCTCTAGCATATGTATGTGCATGTATATCTACATCTGTATGTATAGCTACGGATAGATATTTAATGAGGTTTCTGTTCCTGAAGAACTTAATAGTCCTACACATTCAGTGACTCTCCTTGACACTTTAAAAAAAATTGTATCCTAAGAGTGTGTAAAATGTGCATTATTTTATGAAAGAAGATTTGTACTTTATTATTTTTTTTAAAGTTTATTTGTTTTGCGAGAGAGAGCACAAGTTGGGGAGGAACAGAGAGGGAGAGAGAGAATCTGCACTGAAAGTGCAGAGCCCGATGAGGGGCTCGAACTCATGAACCGTGAGATCATGACCTGAGCCGAAATCAAGAGTTCAGACGCTTAAGCCGACTGAGCCGTCCAGGCACCCTGATGATTTGTACTTTAAAAGAAACAATCCCAAGTTATTTTATTTAAAAAAAATATTTAGCCAGTATACTTCTTAGCTTCTTTTCACATGATAGATTCTTACCTTAGATTTTTAATCTTTAGTTGTTTCTGGTCTGTAGAAAGCATATGGGGATAAAGACCTCAAAGTATTGAAAAAAGATTAATGTGTATGTATTACAAAAGAAGATTCTGTTTGATCTTCTGTTTCACAGACTGCTTACATAACTTTGCCAGATGAACTTTTTGCATTTCAGACTGATTATTTGGGCTTTGCATGTGGATAAGGTTAGCCTATTACTAAATGTGGTTTTAATTTATTGAGTCTCTACTAAAATAGACCTTTTGTGTTCTGTATTCTTTATTTCACTTCATTAATACACAATGCCTTTGCTCTTGATATTTTTCTTGCTTCCATTGGTGGCATGAAAGAAAGCTCTTAAACCAAGGAAGGTTGGTTGTAAACAGAACATAAATATGGCCTTCTAAGGAGTTTGAAGAATATTTAATATCCTGTTAAGAGTTGGGTTGCCTTTCAGAGAAAGTTAATGGAATAGCTTGACTGTAAAGACTCAGAAAGTTTATTTAGAGTTTTAAAATCTCTAAAGTAAGATTGAGTGAGCTGTATTATAGCTTACACAATAAATCATAGTTGGTTGGCCAAGTTGAAATACTTGCTCACACATTTTAAAAGTCCTTTTTTTTGAGAGCTCAACTAGATGTTGTTGCCCTGAGTAGAATCTTGTACACGTCTTTCACAAACTAATCTAAAGGCAGTGCTCATAGGAAGAATATCTTTTCCATTTTTAGAACAGAAACATACCAATTTTTCCACCCAGACCTTAGATTCTAAATATTAATCTTCACTAAAGTGAACTTGAGGGTTCCTTGGAGAAAAGACTGATTCTGGAGCTGGAGCAGGGGGGCCGCCCAAAATTTGGGGACATGTAAAAGACCCAGCAGCCATCTTCTGTGGATTTCCACTGGTCAAATTTGAGTATTAAGTAAGGACAATAAATGGAGTATACCTGAATAAAGTAATCCACTAGTCCTTTCAACTAATAAAATAGATAAATGATTAAATAAAAGAGAAGAGATAACTCTTTTTTACCATGGGATGTTGACTAGTAAATGTGGAAGGAGAGATGGAGATAAGAAATCACCATTTTGCAGTCATCATACTAAGAATTGATTCAGGCAGATTTCACCAGTGAATGTTAAATCTGAGGTGAGAGAAGTTTTCTGAGGAACAAATTATGAGCATGATCTCAAATTAAGTCCCACAGCTAATTTATTAATTACAAATAGAGAAATGGCAACTATGTAATGATGGGAAATGGACCTTATGTGCCTCCAGATATCCTTTGAGAAGAACATACCATGAATTATGTTAATACTTAAGCTGAAATTTATAACCTGAATCCAGTCATGAGGAAAGAAGAGAGAAACCCAAACTGAGGGGCATTCAATAAAATGACTTGCCTTTTTATTCTTTAAAATTGTCAATATTACAAAAACAAAGGAAGGCTAGGAGCCCTTAGAGGTTAAAGGGAGACTATGTGTGACCGCCAAACGAAGATGTGACCCTCCATTGGATCCTATGTAAGAAAAAAACCCACGCACTTTTTTTAGTAACTGTACTATAGTTATGTAAAAGCATATCCTTGTTAGGAAACGCTCATATTCAGAGATAAAGAGCATGGGAGGTGGGAGGGAGGGGAGGGTGAGTGATGGGTATTGAAGAGGGCATCTTTTGGGATGAGCACTTGGTGTTGTATGGAAACCAATTTGACAATAAATTTCATATATTAAAAAAAAGAGAGAGAGATACAGAGCATGCTATATACAGTCTACCTGAAAATTTAGAAAAAATAATAGAGATGTAGCAAAAGGTTACAATTTCATGAATCTGAGTTAAAGGTATAAAGAAATTATTTGTAACAATCTGGCAGCTTTTCTGTAAATTTGAGGTTATTTCAAAATAAGTTAAAAATAAAACTATAATCCTCCAGCATTCAGTGCTGTCCCAAGATGTCCCAGATGCTAGTTAAATAGAAGCATAGTGTTGATTACATCATCTGAAAGATCACTAATAAATTGCTACTTTAATCGTGAGGGCCTGTGTGGCACTTAGATGAAACTGAGGTAATGATTCCCCAAGTTGAATTTAGAACTGATTTTATAATTGTGCCTGTTTTCTGATTTTCATTGATAAGGATTATGAGAAATTGTTTCCCCATTATCGCATATTTAGTGTCTTTTATTCTTTGACACCAACTGGGTGTCCCAACAATTCAGTCCTTTTTTTGACACTACCCAGAGTCAGCACAAAACCCACAGGTTAAGGGCTCAGTTCCACAAGACTGTCTCCACCCTAAGAGGCCAGCTGCAGCCCCCATGAGTTGGGCACCCATACTCCTGACCAACCATCTAGAAGTTGGGGATTCCCACAGGCCTCTTCTCAGATTTGACAATTTGTTAGAATGACTCACAGAAGTCAGGAAAACACTTCATTAATGCTTATGATGTATTACAAAGACTACAACACAGGGCTAGCCAAATGGAAGAGTTGCATAGGGCAGGGTATAGGGGAGCGGGCACCAAGCTGCCATGCCCTCTCTGGGTGTGCCATACAGCCAGCACCTCGTTGTGTTCACCAATGTGGAAACTCCCCAGACCTAATCCTTCAGGAATTTTTATGGCAACCTCATTTCATAGGCATGGTTGATTAAATCGTTGGCTGTTGGTGATCAAAAATGTCCATCCCCTCTGCATTCTGAAAGTCAGAAGTCAGGGGGTGGGTGGGACTGAAAGTTTCGAACCTCTAATCGCAGAGTTGGCTCCTCTGGTTCCTATAATATTCTGCTGAGTTGCCCCTATTGATTTTTTTTTTTTTGAATAATCTGAGAAACATGGGATTTTTCAGTAAAATTTTTAACATTGAGATATAAAATGTTTTTCGTCCTAGAAATGGTGTTAATCATCTTTACTACATGATCATGTCCTTTTTTGATAACTGGCATATTCAGATTGTCTTTACTCTTTCATACCTATTCTTCAAACAAATTTAGTGAAGATTTTGCTTTTACAGGTTTACTTTATATATCAAAGACCTAACTGGATTTAGTGTGATCTGCCTTTGCAGGCAGCTTTATGTAGTAGATACTGAATTGCTACTCAATGATTTGCTTAAAAAGGAATAAATAGATGCTGTAATAATAGTAGGGACGTTATGGTGTGGTTGTAAAGAACCCGGGCTTGGAAATTAAGCAGATCTGGTCTCAGATTTCAGCTTTTCCTCTACTTGTGTGACTTGAGGCATATAAGTGACTTAACTTCTCTAACCTCAGTGTGTATGTGGCTTAAAATGGTAGATATTATTATTTCATATGATTTCAGGAATCTAAATTTTTAAGGACTAATGAGAATATATAGTAAAGCACAGTGTCTGCAATATGGAAAATTCTTGAAAGAGCTGTAAATATTGCCAATATAATTCAAAAGCATATGTTATTCTGCTAGGAAGACTTTTTTTTATTATTGTTTTTAGTTTTTATTTAAACTCCAGTTAGATAACATACAGTACAATAATATTGGTTTCCGATGTACAATATAGTGATTCAATACTCCCATACAACACCTGGTGCTCATCACGACAAGTGCACTTCTTAATCCCCATCACCTATTTAACCCATCCCATCCCCCACATCCCCCCTGCTAACCATTAGTGTGTTCTCTATAATTAAGAGTCTGTTTCTTGGTTTGCCTCTCTCTCTCTCTTTTTTCCCTTTGCTCATTTGTTTTGTTTTTTAAATTCCACATATGAATAAAATTGTATGGTATTTTCTTTCCCTGACTTATTTTACTTAGCATGATATTCTCTAGCTCCATCTTTGTCATTGTAGATGGCAAGATTTCATTCTGTTTTGTGGCTGTGTAATATTCCATTGTGTGTATGTATGTATATATGTATATGTGTGTGTGTATCTTTTTTATCCATTCATCAGTTGATGGAGACTCGGCCTGTTTCCATAATTTAGCTATTGTAGATAATGCTGCTATAAAAATTAGGATGCATGTATCCCTTTGAATTAGTATTTTTGTATTCTTTGGGTAAATACCTAGTAATGTAATTGTTGGATTGTAGGATAGTTAAGTTTTTCAGGAACCTTGCTAGGAAGACATACATTCATTCATTCATTCATTTATGTATGTATGTATGTATGAGAGAGTACACACGCAGGGGAGGGGCAGAGAGAGGTGAGAGAGAATCCCAATCAGGCTCCACACTGTCAGTGCAGACCCCACCACGGAGCCCTTTCGCGTGAACCATGAGATCACGACCTGAATCAAAATCAAGAATGGGTCACTTGACCAACTGAGCCACCCAGGTGGCTCCAGTTAATAATCTTTTAAAGAAATTTTACTTTAATGAGAAATTGTTTTTTTATATTTGCCATTGCTGATGTTCTTTGTTCCTCCTGGCTGTTTGGAAGTGAATTATTCCCAGTCATGTGTGCTCTGGGGATTGTTATTGTTCTGCCTGCTTCTTTATGCAATCTTGGGTACTTTCTCACATATACATGCAGTACTCCCTCAAAGACTCACAGGAATCCCTCTGCAGTTACCTGGAATTTTTTCTCTGCAGCCCCATCCTCTCTGTATTTTGCCATGCAATTTCTAGCGACTTTGGCCTCCCTCAGCTCTAAATGATGTTTCCCAAATTCAGTAGGTCTGCTAGGCTCTGTTTGAGTTGCCATGGCCTAAAAACTCTCTGTGCAGCGAGCTGGGGTACTTGGAAGACTTACCATATTTGTCTGCTTCTCTCAGGGGTTACCCTCCCATCCACCTGTTGTCCGATGTCTGAAAAGCATTATTTCGTGTATTTTGTCTGATTTTCTAGTTGTTAAGGGAGTAGGGTGAACCCAACCCCTGTTATCCCATCATGACCAGAAGTGGAATTATCAGATTGAGTGAAGGATCAAGCTAAGTGTTAAAGAACTTTTTATTTCTTTTTTCTTTTTAAAGTTTTTATTTATTTATTTTGAGAGAGAGCACACATGTCCATGCGGGGGAGGGGCAGAGAGGGGGGGGGAGAGAGAATCCCAATCAGGCCCCACACTGACAGCGCAGAGCCCAGTTCAGGGCTCGAAGTCATGAACCATGAGATCATGCCCTGAGTCGAAACCAAGAGTCAGGTGCTTAACCTACTGAGACACCCAGGCACTCCTTAAAGAATTTTTTCTAATCATACAGACTGTTGAATACACCTTTTGGTATTCCATATTGGTAAAAATGTTTAGAAAGGGTGCTTCCAGTTTTTGTTCTAAGTTAGATTGTACCTGATTAATTTATTTGCTTAAAAAAAAATAAGTAGTACATTCAAATGGCTACAAAATAAAAGGTGTATGGTCCCTCACCCATCTAGTTCCCAGCCATCACCACCATTGTTCTCCCGTATTCAGACAACTTTTGTCATTGGTTTCTTGTGTATCCTTAGGTGCTTTTCTTCATTTCTAAACACATATATTTTTATTATATATACTCTGTTCTATATTCTTATTCACATACTGTTGTTTTTTGTTTTTTGTTTTCACTTTAGCAATATGTTTTGAGAACTCTTTTTTTTTTTTAGTACATGAAAAGTACTTTATTTTAAAACTACATAGTATTCCCTTTTATGGATTAAACCACAATTTATTAGTTCCTTAGTGGTGTGCATTGTGCCATTTTTAGTCTTGCTGTTATAAGCAGTCCTAAAATGAATAGCCTTGTATATATTTCATTTTGTACATGTGTGGTTATATCAGAAAATTTCTGAGAAATGGAATTATTGGGTCATAGGATAAATGTATTTTTAATTTTGATGATTATTGCCAAATTGCATTTCATTGCAGTTGTATCATTTTACATTCCCACCTCCACAGATGAGAATGCCTTTTTACCCCATACCCTCATCAACATTCAACATCAGATTTGTGTCTGTTCATTTTTAAAATGGCATCTCATAGTAGTTTCGATTTGCATATTTGTTACGAGTGAGACTGAGCATGTTTCCTTTGTTTAAAATACATTTAGGTTTCTTTTCTGTGCAATGTTAGGATTCCTTACCCATTTTCCTGTTGAACTGTTATTTTTTTTTTCTTCTTTATAGGAGTTACTTTACATTAGGGAGAGTAGCCCTTTCTTTGTCTGTGATAAAGCTTACAAGCATTTTTTCCAGTCTGTTGGTTGACTTTTGACTGATAGTGTTTTTAGCCATAGATATAGTGGGGTTTTTGTGTGCTTTTTTTTTTTTTTTAATTTTATTTTAATGTGATTTTAGGGCTTCTATAGTTCGAATCATAATTAGGAAGCAGCTGATAATCTGAAAGATCTGCAAATACTTGATTTGAAAAGATAACTATAATGTGCAACTTTGTTCTGCTAACTACTTAATAGTACTGTTGGGAGGAGAAAGGGTGTTTTCACCCTTACTTTGAACATAAGTCCAACAATTTAAGTACCTCATTGGTTTGATCACCAGCTATGTGATGATACAAGAGAGGTAGAATCTTTACTTCACCATAGTTAATAGTATATTCTTTTAGGTAGTCTACATGTGTTTGTCTCACTTGAATAATCCAGTCTTCTATTATCTGAAAACTTTACTGCAACTTCTTTATTGAAATATATCTCAGGTACTAAGGTTCAAAACATAAGATGATAGGAAGTTACTCTGAGTAAGCAGGTAACAAGTTGATTTCAGTATCTTCAGAAGATACTTTCTCTTCCTAATGATCTTTCTTTTTATGTATAAAAGGGAACTGTGGGGATATGAGTCATTTAATTCCTTACAGTTATTGGATTAGCAGTTGAATATCAGGAGGCTAGAATGTGATCAGAGAGCGCCTACTGTATTGTAGCACTGTTATCTTTATTCTTTAAAGGTCCCATTTGAAGAGGGGAAAGAGGTGTGTGGCCACTGATTAGACAGTGTTTTACTTATTACTTTGCTTACCTCTTTGCTGTTCGCTCTGTCATGATTGCTATGTTGGATGCGTTCTTGCACTTAGAGCAGTATGACTTGAAAAATTTTTTTTGAAAACTTGATTATGGGTCAGGAATTGTTAGTCTCCACATAAACAAATGAGCCTTTGCCTTTTTGAGAAGTAGAATGGATTTGGAAGAGTTGTCTCACATCTTATAAGTCACCTAACATTTTTGTGCTTCTCCTGATTGTTATTTTGCTAATTGACTAGTTTTGTAAATTCATGCAGTCTTTGAGAAAGTTGTTCAAGATAGTGCCGCCATTTCAGTATTTATAATTAAGTATATGCGTCAAAGTATGATATATTTTGGCTAAGAAAATATTAGTAGAGCAACTTTTATTTGAATGGGAATATCTTTTAGATTGTGTAGTTTTATCTGCTTGTACTTCCTCGTCATAAGATAGATTGAGCTTACTTTAAGTGGTCCAAATATTTAAACAGAATTTAAATTCAAGTTTAACTTTGATTAAGCATAATTTAAATAATCAAGTTACATAGTTTAAGTAATTCCATGCATGGATCTTCTATGTAATGAAACTTACTATGTTTAATTTTCCCAGCAGAAATTCAGGAAGCAAAAGCTCCCAGTCCTTCCATAAACCGGCAAACCAGCATTGAAACGGATAGAGTGTCTAAAGAGTTCATAGAATTTCTCAAGACCTTCCACAAGACAGGCCAAGAAATCTATAAGCAGACCAAGCTGTTTTTGGAAGCAATGCATTACAAAAGGGTAGGTTGAGAGTAACCACTTAGAAACATAGAGTTTTGGTTTTAGGAAAGGTCTTAGAGATAATCTAGTATAACTTTGTCATTTTACACCTGGGAAAATCAGGATCCAGAGATGTTAAGTTACTTACCTAAGAGATGTCACTGAACCAAGTTAAAACCCAACTCCCAGGCTAGTACTTTTCCACTGCAACTCAGTGGTATTTGGGTCATCTTTGCATGGAAAGTCTGACATCGAAGCCACTTGTATTGTGTACTTTAGTAATAAGCCTTCCTAAATTGTCACCTTGTATGTAGTTTAAACCACTAAGGGAACATAGTAGACCTTGAACTCTAGGTAGCAGTAGTTAGGCCAATAGCATTCATTTTAGGGTTTTCTGTTTTTGTTTTGTATTTTGTTATAAAATACCTCTCCTTGATCAGGTGGGAGAAGGGAAAGCCAGACTTTAGATGTTGAAAGGGACCTTAGCAACTATCCAGTTTCAGTCCCTTTTGTTTTATAGATGGGGAAGGTGGGAGCCTGAGAGGATGAGTGACTTGTCAAGGTTACACAGTTAGATTTTGCCAGTGTCAGAACTAGAACTTGTGCCTTCCACAGGTGTCTCTTTAACCTGCAATTTCTAAACTGTAATCTCAATTGCAGTAATTTTTTTTTTTTTTACGTTTATTTATTTTTGAGACAGAGAGAGACAGAGCATGAACGGGGGAGTGTCAGAGAGAGAGGGAGACACAGACTCGGAAGCAGGCTCCAGGCTCTGAGCCATCATCCCAGAGCCCGACGCGGGGCTTGAACTCATGGACCGTGAGATCGTGACCTGAGCTGAAGTCGGATGCTTAACCGACTGAGCCACCCAGGCGCCCCTCAGTTGCAGTAATTTATAAGACTACTTGTAAAGGGACTCATTTCTGTAAACAACAATCAATTTATTTGTAACATTCTTCACCCATTAAACTCAGAATTAGCTCTAAAAGTCCCTTCTGGACAGTGAGGAAGTCTTAGGAAAAGAGAATAAGAAAAGCAGCAAGGTGATTAACTGCTTAGCTGTATTTCAGCTGTGGTCACTATCACTAGGCTAATAAGCAAACAGCTTCTGCCAAAATACTTTTTAAATATTGAATTCAGTTAATAAGGGAGAAAAGAAGCTTTCTCTCTTGTTTTTTGGTGTGCAGTTATACTGAGAATAAGCAGTCCTGTTTTCTCCTCAGAGTATTTGTAAGCAGGGGTGCCTGGGTAGCTCAGTTGGTTAAGCATCTGACTTCAGCTCAGGTCATGATCTCATGGTACGTGAGTTCGAGCCCCGCGTTGGGTTCTGTGCTGTCAGTTCAGAGCCTGGAGCCTGTCTTCAGATTCTGTGTCTCCCTCTGTCTCTGCCCCTCCCCCACTCACTCTCTGTCTCTATCAAAAAATGAATAAACGGTAAAAAAAAAAAAATTTAAAGCATTTGTAAGCAGATAGTAACATTTAAAGAAAGCATATATCATTGATGGGTTTTTTGTTTTGTTTTGTTTTTGTAACATTTATTTATTTTTGAGAGAGTGTGAGTTGGGGAGGGTCAGAGAGAGAGGGAGACAAAATCTGAAGCAGGCTCCAGGCTCTGAGCTGTCAGCATAGGACTGGATGTGGGGCTCAAACCATGAGATCGTGACCTGAGCCGAAGTTGAAGCTCAACCGACTGAGCCACCCAGGCGCCCATAATCATTGATGTTTTGAGTTAGAAGCAGTGATAGACTTCCTTAGTATGGAATCTTCAGAGGTCATGTGGTATACAACTTTCATTTTTTTTTAATATATAATTTATTGTCAAATTAGTTTCCATACAACACCCAGTGCTCATCCCAATAGGTGCCCTCCTCAATGCCCATCACCCACTTTCCCCTCTCCCCCACCCCCATCAACCCTCAGTTTGTTCTCAGTATTTAAGACAACTTTCATTTTTTTAGCCATAAATAAAAACTAAGCCTTTGTAGTTATTTATTCTTTTTTTCAAAATTTTTTCTAATGTTTATTTATTTTTCAACGTTTTTTATTTATTTTTGGGACAGAGAGAGACAGAGCATGAATGGGGGAGGGGCAGAGAGAGAGGGAGACACAGAATCGGAAACAGGCTCCAGGCTCCGAGCCATCAGCCCAGAGCCTGACGCGGGGCTCGAACTCACGGACCGCGAGATCGTGACCTGGCTGAAGTCGGACGCTTAACCGACTGTGCCACCCAGGCGCCCCTAATGTTTATTTATTTTTAAGAGAAGAAGACGATGTGAGTTGGGGAGGGGCAGAGAGAGAGAGAGAGAGAGAGACAGAATCTGAAGCAGGCTCCAGCCCTCAGCTGTCAGCACAGAGCCCAGGGTGGGGCTTGAACTTGGGAACGGCAAGATCATGACCTAGGCCGAAGTTGGACACTTAACTGACTGAGCCACACAGGCACCCCTGTAGTTATTTTTTCTTTAGTCCATACAGAATGTTTACAGGATATTCATACTATTTTGGCCTAGAGACTACAGTACATATAGCATATATACTGTGTAATGCTATATTTTAGAAAAACAATAAGCTCATTTGATCAGCTCATCAGAACTGATTTGTTCATTTTTCTTTTGCTCAGAACTGTAACGTGCCCTTGTTCTGTAATAATTTAGTTGACTTTTAAACCAATATACTAAAGTAAAACAGTAATTAACTGGGGCAGAATACCATCATGCCTAACTGTTTTCAAGGCATCACTAACCCGTATCTGAGAACTGAATGTGGCCTCAGATTCCTTCCATTTGAAGAGCCATTGTGCAACAGTTTTCTGTTTCTACACTAGCACTAAGTGTTCTGTGGCTAAGTGTCCAAGTCTTAGGCAGGTATGTGCCACAATACCCCTGGCACATACCTGATATTGAACAGATATTTGTTAAACTGAAATGTCCAGCGCTTCTCCAGGAAGCCCTTTTGCCTTTGGCTGCAAGTTAAATGTCCTTTTAAATAAATAAAACAGTTTTTATACCAGAATGAACCAATCTTACCTAATAAGCTTCAAATCACTTAATCATATAAATTTCTTGAGAGGATCTGATTGAGTGCAGTTGGGGATAGTTGCTGAGGTAATGAAGTGTGTGAAAGGTGTCCTCTGTACTCAGGTAACCAAAACTCAAAATCTTAACTTAGGCTTAGACTTAAGGCTCAAAAAACTTAATTTAATGTTAGTCTCACCAAGTAGACTTTCTAAGTCATCTTATTCTAGTGACCTATACAGTATGAAAATTCATTTCCTATATGTTTGAACCCACCCTGTTGACGTTGCCATTAACTGGTGATTCTTTCTTCTGTGCCCCACAGTAGCAGTCTTCCCCAAATCTCTGAGGTCCAGAACAATGGACCGCTCTTGCCCACATCTTTTTCTACTGCGTTCCTGTTTTCTCCAATCTGAGTGTATGTCAGTGGTGAGCAGCCTTTTCCATATCTGGCTCAAGTCTAGAAAATTAAATATTTACAGAATTGCATTAAAAAGGTTGGGTTTATTTTCAGCCATTTTATCTTTATCACAAAACACCTCATCTGCACTCAGAATTTTTTTTTCTTTTTTCAATTTCCTCATCCCAAAAGGATGTCTCTTTGGGATGAAATTTCATTCAGTCCTTACATAATTCATACACACTGCAGTAATACAATGTAATGCTTTACTGTTCAACAAATATTGTTGGTTGCTCAGACTCTTCTGAAGGTGGTTTATTTTGTCATTTTTTCTGTTTGGTTAATCTTATTAGCTACTTAAAATATATATTTCTTATAGTTCCTTTTCATATTATTTAGAATAAGAGGTATTTTTATTGCAAACAAAATAGGCAGCTACATCATTAACACAAAATCCATTTATATTTATGTTGTCATCAGCCACTTTTCTCTTCTTAGAAGTCATCATAGCAAGAATTTAAATTTTACTAAGAAAATGACTGATGGGGGACTGGCATATACAGAAGAAGCTAAGAAGATTTTATAAGGTTTAGTGCTTTAAACTTCTTATCATTACAAAAATAACTAGAATTTAAGAATCTCACTGTAAGAGCCAAACTTCAGATAGGTCTAAGAGTGGCCATGGATTCTGGATGTATAGGGTCACCAATGAAATGAAGGATGTATGGGTTTCTTTTTGTCATTCGGACAAAGCCTTTTTATGTGGCCAGGGTAATTTTAAAGTATTATATAGAGCCAACTTTCAATATTAACCTTTTCCATCATAACTAGAAAACCCTATTTTCTAACTTAGTAAGATCCCTTCCTTGGTGAAGTTTTTTTCCCATAAGTTTATTTATATGAAAACATTTTCAAAACACAAAACAGACTGCAGTTAAATCAAGAAGTTTCTTTTGCTGCCCCAAATGTTTAAATCCTGCCATTGTTAATTATTAATAAATCACTCAGAAGCACTCTCCCCTATTCTGAAAGTGGAGCCTACTCTATTTTTAAAATTGGAGCTTATTATACCCTCTACTTCCTTAAAATACATACCTTCTAATTTATTAGATATTGAATTAAAGCTTCTTGATAAGTGAATTTTGTGGATTTCTCGATGCATTATTTTTTTGAGAGGGAGAGAGAAAATCCCAAGCAGGCTCCATACCCAGCATGGACCCCCATGCAGAGCTTGATCTCATGACCACAAGACCACAACCTGAGCCGAAATCAAGACTCAGCGCTTAACTGACTGAGCCACCCAGGTGCCCCTCAATGCAATTTTAAAAACAAGATTCCTTTATTAGCAGTCATTCAAATATTCTTTTTCCTTACTAAAGAAGCAGTCAAGCACAAACGTAAGACCTTTTGTTACTTTCATCATTCTTTTCCCAAGCATTCATTCTATAAAATGCTGATATTGGTTATATTATATAAACTTAAAATTTTTCCCATGTCAACTCTCTTGAAAAACTATTTTTCTAAACCTGAATGAGGAGAAAAAAATTACAGTTTACAACATAGCTGTATCTTCATTTATCTTCTCTTTCCAAGAATAAATAGAAAGCTAGGTGTCCTCCTATACCTTAAAATGACTTCACTATTCTAGGGGTGCCTGGGTGGCTCGGTTGGTTATGCATCCAACTGTAGATTTTGGTTCAGGTCATGATCTTGCAGTTTGTGAATTCAAGCCCCATGTCAGGCTCTGTGCTGGCGGCATAGTGCCTGCTTGGGATTTTCTCTCTCCCTCTCTCTCTTTGCCCCTACCCCACTCACATTCTCTCTCTCTCTCTCTCTCTCTTTCTCTCTCTCCCTCCTTCCCTTCCTCCCTCCCTCCCTCTCCCCCTGCCTCTCTCTCTCTCAAAATAAATAAATAAACATTATAAACAAATGAATACACTTTATAAATAAACTTTTTTAAATGTTTATTTATTTTGAGAGAGAGAGAGAAGCAGGGGGAGAGGGAGTGGGCTCCATGCTGTGAGCACAGAACCCAATGTGGGTCTCGATCCCATGAACCATGAGATCATGACCTGAGCCAAAGTCGGACACTTAACTGACTGAGCCACCCAGCTGCCCCTAAATAAATAAACTTTTAAAAATGATTTCACTATTCTAAACCATATATGTGTGCAAGGAGTAGTTTGACCTGCCGTGTATTTACTGTTAGGAGAGCAGAGGTTTGTATCCAAGGCAAGGAAATTTTAATTAACAAAATAGGCTTTAATCATGATTAGAAAATTGGGGAGCTGGGCTAGGGGAGAAACCCAGGACTCAATTTTAAAGTTAGATGAGAAGTGAGGTGACAAGACCGTGGGAAAGCATCTGAGCTGATAGAATCTGTAAGTTGTAAGAACTGAAAATAGATAAAAGGTTGAATTGATAATTATGTTGAAAGTGATGAGTGAATAAAATAAGAATGTATCATAGAAGAATATAGCGATATGTACGAGAAAACTTAAGACATTAGCAAGGGGAACCGTGATGGCTCAGTGGGTGAGGCTGGCTCCCAGCTTTGGCATCGTCTCTCAGGCCCTCTCCTGTTGTGCACAGCTGCAAAACAAAAAGAACAGTGCCCAGAATAGAAGAGGACACGGGTCAAAATGGAACAGAAGAGAGGTATTTCCTCTACAGAGAGGATAGTCATGGAAGAGAGAGTCATTAGAAGAGCAACTAAAAGAGTGTACGGAAGAATAAAAGCAAGATTTGGCAGATACAGAGAACTTTTTGCCAAGGAGCCAAAAGTGGTGGAGGAGGCATAATTATATGGTATTTAGGAATTCTGCGAGGACTTGCTAGAGGTTGTAGGCATTTTAGAGAAAGCAACACAATGTGTGTTCCAAGAGAAAAAAATTAAAGATGATAACCCTGTAAAACCTATAGAAGAGCCCCATAATGACAGAAATCCACATCCAGAAGATGTTCAAAAATCATGGCTTACTCAAATGAAACCAGTTGTGGTTCAAACTGAGCCAGGTTTGACCCTACAGATGTGAGGCTTTGTTCTGCATTCTTTTTGAGGGGAAAGAGCTGGGCACAGCAGTGCTAGTTAACAAGGCTGATGGCCCACACCAGGACCTACCTTGGTGGGCATGGTGAAAGGAGCTTAGCTGCCTCTAACTAGCTGCTATAACTCTTGAAAGGCTGATTCGTCTTTTCTCATCCATGAGTACTTTTGACCTTTCCCCAAACTTTGTTGGAAAAACCCAAGTGGCTAAGCACACAATTCAATTAACGAACTCTAATTCAGGAGTCTGTTCGTTGATTTTTAAGATTCCATGTTTTGTAGTTTCACATACTTAGAGAAGAAGCCACTTGGACACTGCTAGTCCTCTAGAGTATCATGAATAATGCTATGTTTGCTGAAATTCTGGTGACATCAAAGTATCTTAAATGAATACAGTGTCTTCTAGAATCCTGTGGGGTTACTTGGCCGTGCCTCGCTGCACTGTGGTTCTTTCGCATCTCACTGTGTAAATGAAAGGCAAGAGTATAAACATTTTTCTTGCTAAAAAAATTTAATGCTGACCTTTGTGAAGAACATATGTGAGCTCATTTGTAGTTACTAACTAACCAGGTGCTAAAAATGATCAACTACTGGCTTTACCTTAGAGATGTGAAATGGACATAATGTACCTTAACAATTCTCACCATCTTTATTTTGGCAGTAATTGGATTTGACAAAAACCAATTACTTTTGCTCTGTTTTGTTCATCTAAATGTAGAAATGTTTAAATCTGTGTTCAACTAGCTACTAGTGACCTCAGGGTATATTCCCTAGTAAGATGGACTATCTCAAACTATGAGAACCACATGCTTGGTCTACTTTAAATGTTAATGTTTAATTTTAAATTTGTATTTAAGAGGATTGAAGCACCAATGTGTTTATTTTCCTTAAAAAAATTATTGAAGGCAACAGAAACTGGCAGTACAAAAAATATGGACATCGAAGCTAAAACCTAAATAAAGTCAACAGTTAACTGCAGTACAAAAGAAACTTAACCCAGAAAACAGATTATGGAGTTCTAAATTCTAATGATGAGATGTGCCAGGTGAACTACATAGAAAACATGATTAAGGAAATAGGCAAAGATTTTCAAAACAGAGTGAAAAAAAAAAAAAAGATTTCAAGCAGACAATTAAGAAGGTATACAGAATACCTCTCCGTATTAATAGTCAAAAGAATACACCCACTTGTCAAACTTTCAAACAAAACAGGAAAATTTTTTAGGAAAAAAATAAAATGACTTTACACACAAACATTATAGAAAAGATGATCCCAGTCAATAGTTTGAAAATACTTTAGGAAAAGTAGACTTTGGTAGACTGTAATTTTTCTTAGAAAACTGAAAAAACATTTTGGAATTTTGTAGAACCTAAAAATTTACCAACACAAACCTGCTTAGCTCCTTTGAGAAGAACTGTGAAGGATCTGAGATTTTCGCTACTCTCAAGTTAACAAATTAGCCTGCCATCATTCCATGGATACTGGCAGAAGCCATGAGTCCCCTGGGTCAGAAAAGAAGGCCAGTTTATTACTCACAGCAGTAGCCATATCTAGAGTATATTAGCCTTTGCACCAATTCCCTGAGTGTCAGTTCCCACAGGGTAATGCAAAGACCAGGTAATGCCTGTGCTTGCAGTGAGTAATGTTAGATAAGAGGATGTTTTAAACTTGTCTGACCTTTGCCTCAGATGGAAATGTTATCTTTATTATACTGGACAATAAACAGTCTACCCTTTTACTTGAGGGAGGTGCTATCTCTGTCTTCCAAGGCTATTTGCTCTTTAGCTATCCTTGAAAAGATAGTGCAGAACAAAATCAGTGACTCTCCTCACAAGATCTGTAGAAATAGAAGAAATCTATGTAGAATTGTCTCCGAGTGTTTTTACAGATTACAAAGAGAGGGGCAATGATAAATGGTCACATTTATTTCTTCATTCAACTAATTGAGCAATAGCCCTATTCCTGGCTCTGTTGTAGGAACTGAGGATATTGGTGGTCAACAGTCCCCTCACGGAGCTCACATTTTAGTGGCGAAAATAATCAACAGATTTGTAATATAACATAGTGGTAAGTCCTACAAAGAATCTGAAACAAGATAAGAGGACAGAGTAGCAGGGGAGTTCTTGTAAATTGTAAAATAAACAGTCTAATGTAGTGTAAGTCTGTGTGATATAAATAGAAATATAAAAAGAAATTTTCTGAATAGTAACATAGAATTGCAGTGATTGTGTGGAGCCGGGGGAGGAATAGGTGACTCACTGCCACTAGCAAAACAGGCCACTTAGGCCTTGAAAAGGAGGTCACAGCGTTTTTACTTAGAAGTGAGTACCACTGGGGCACCTGGGTGGCTCAGTCAGTTCAGCGTCTGGCTCTTGATTTCGGCTTAGGTCATGATCTCACAGTTCATGAGATCGAGCCCTGCGTCGGGCTCTGTGCTGACAATAAGGAACCTGCTTGGGATTCTCTCTCCCTCTCTCTGCCCCTCCCCTGCTTACTAGCGCACGCTCTCTCTGGCTCCCTCAAAATAAATATTTTTTTAAAAAGTGAGTACTAGTAATCATAAGAATCAATGTACTGTGGTTTGTTCTAAGTATTGAGATATGGTGCAAATGAAAGGTAACCATGTCTGAGGCACCTAGGAGATAAAAAAGAATAATCTATTGCAGAAAGTGCATAAACTGAAAGAATAACAAGTAAAATTATAGCATGCTAAAGGAAAATTAAAATATTACTGTTAAGATGTTAAGTGAAGCCCCCATATTATAAAAATAAAATTAGATTTATAGTCTTCATAATAAAAAGTTTCATCTCACAAACTCCATAATGATAGTCCTTTTGTTAATTTAAACATAGTCTGCTTATTGAAAGGATTTGAAAAGATTTACAAAATGATTTAAACTAAGAATAGGAGAAGAAGGGACTAATTTGATGGTATTTAGAATTTACAAACATGTTCTTATGGACACATTCTTCATGTAGCTGCTGCTTATAATTACCCACATGAAAGTCCAGGCATAGTATTAAAACTAGTTTTCTGAAGAAATATTACCAGTGGACTTAAAATTGCTCAGCCCATGGATCTATTTGTCTGGTTATCTACTTTAGTGCAGGGATGAAGCTTAGAGAATTTACAATATAAGTTTCATTGATCAATTCATAGACAAGGGCTAGATAGGAAGCAAAAAATTGAAGTCTCGTTGGGAAGCAGCAGTATGGAAAGCAAAGCCACGTATTGGACAAACTGAGCATGCTCTGATAGAGTCCCATCCTCCAGCAGCAGGAGGAGGTGGGTAGAATCAGGACTTTTCTCACAGAGTAGATGTGATCTGCTCAAGTTCAAACCCCAGAGCATGGAGACATCCTGTCTCATTGAGCTTTACTAGAAACGTCGTTCCTATATCACATAGATATTAGTATGAAATAAGAATACTTACTGCTACAGTATACCCATACCTATTTCGAGAGAATTGTGGAAGGTAGATGCAATGAAAAGGAGAAGTGAAGGATTTATCATGTGGCCCATGGCACTTTTTGTCCTTCTGGTTTTTAATTCTCATAGAATATTATGATTACTTATTTGCGTTCAATCTTCCCATTCAAATTGAATGCCTTCTGGGCATTTTATTAATTTTGTTTTTAATACCTTGTCTGGTACAGTGGCTAGCAATTCTGATCATACAGCAAGTGCTTTTTGAGTGAATAGAAATAAAATTTCCATGAAATTTAGGAAAAATGATCTTCTCAGGAAAATCTAAGCGTACTAATAGCGGTGTAAATTTATCGGCATAACAAGATAAATGCATAAAGTTCAGTTACAGTATGACATACTGGTGATAAAAAGCTAAAGAGCCTAGCACAGTATTAAAAAATAGTAATTTGGGGGACGCCTGAGTGGCTCAGTCAGTTGAGCGTCCGATTTCAGCTCAGATCATGATCTCACAGTTCTTGGGTTCAAGCCCTGCGTCGGGCTCTGTGCTGACAGCTGAGAGCCTGGAGCCTGCTTCAAATTCTGTGTTTCCCTCTCTCTCTGCCCCTCCCCTGCTCACGCTGTGTCTCTCTCTCAAAAATAAACCTTTAAAAAATAGTAATTTTTAAATATAATAGCGATAAATAGCATTAAATATTAGTAAAAGTCTAATAAGGAAAGTTAGTTCATACAAAGATTTAAAAGACTAAGGATTGTTGGGGCGCCTGGATGGCTCAGTCAGTTAAGTGTCCAACTCTAGATTTCAGCTCAGGTCATGATCTCATGGTCGTAAGGTCAAGTCCCATGTCAGGCTCTGCACCGATAATGCTAAGCCTGCTTGAGATTCTCTCTCCCTCCCTCTTTCCCTCTCTCTCTCTCTCTCTCTCAAAGTAAACAAACATTTAAAAAATAAAAGACTAAAAATAGTATCTTGGATCTAGGTAAGAAAAATTTAAATTACAATGTTATATTCTAGAAAAAAAAGCAAATATATAATCTTTTTGTGTGGTGGGTCTGGGAACAAGAATTTGGTAGGAGAGGTTTCTAAATCTAGCAGACTTCAAAATGTATCCTAAAATGAAAGACGTCACAACTAGGTGAGATTTTAATTAAAAAATTAAAATATAGGACAGTGAAATAAACCAGGGATTCCAGAAATAAATTCAGTTTCTCAGGAGCAACTGGGGGAACAGAGGGAGCAGTGTTACTTTTTACTTACTATCTGCTACTGACAAAGGGAAGTTTGTATATAGATTACTTACAGTCCATATTTCATACTTGCACCTTACATTTCAGAGTTAAACATGAAAAAACTTAGAAGTAAATTAGTGAAGTCGATTAGGATATTTATTTGTGCTGGAGAGATACTTATTTCTGTGGAGAAATTTAAAACAGTTTTCAAGCTGCAGTTGAACTTTTTAAATATTGTTCTTAAGGATCAGGTAAAAGGTTTAGTGGTATTCACTTTTTAAAAGCTGTGTAACGTAAAATAAAAGGTAGAATGGAAGGCAGCACTGGAAAATGGTGGTAAATACAAATGAAAGCAACATTTCAAAACGTCTAAAGTTTACTTAGTACCAAGTTCTTGCTTAGACAAGGGATCAATTTTAATTCAGCCAAAGGACTCTTCTGTAAATACCTAGTTAAGAAAGCAGCAGATGCACTGTGAGTGCTGTGAGGCCCACAAGGCTGTTTGGACTAAGGGAATGAAAGACTGCTCTTAGAAGTAAGGTATGAACACAGCCTTCCTCGGACAGCTGTTGGAAGACTGGAGAGGAGTCAAAGTAATGCAGACAGAGAGTAACTTTATAGTGTTGGAGAGGTGGAATAGCCAAAAGCAGACCTCAGAACAATTGGGTAACCTGGCAGGGTAAGCGGGAAGGAGGGAGGGGTGGTGATTCTGAGTGCAGGCTTCAGCATTCATCTGATGGACAACCATTGGAAGTATGACGCTCCGATGATTAATCTCATTCTGTGCTCAGATCTGAATCTCAGATGATCAGTTGGACTGTGGGGTGCAGGATAGATTGAAAAGTGAGAAACGTCAAAGTTGGGGAGAGCAGCTATACTCGAGGGGAGGGTTGCTGAGGCCCAAACCAGGAAAGGACACGTGGGAGGGACATTGTAAAAGGCAGAACGACACGATCTGGACCCTAACGCGTCTTTCGGGATTTAAGCCAGTGACAGGGTCTGCATGCTTTCACCAAGGCCTTATGGGCCCTTGCCGGCATGCTGTCATTGGCCTGCATAGAGGCAGGCTGTGAAAAACGGTCCTGTGGAATTTGTCCTGGGCCATGATCATGCCCTTCTACAGTGAGTCTTTAGGAGAACCCTTGAGAGAAATTTCTGGGTTTGGTGTCAGAATTTCACCTGAAGGGTTCGTTTGCATTTATATTTTGAACACCCAATTATGTGACTATTTTTGTCTTGGTGTTGATTGCTAGAAAGTTTAGTTAGAGACTAAACTGGACTGACTGGACTAATTTCTCTGTCTTTAAGGACTACATTTTCTGTTGTTCCTGCCTCTGTATTCTGTTTCTCTCCATGTTTTGTGTTTCTTCCTATCATCTTCTAGTTGTTTTTAAGTGTTTATTTATTTATTTTGAGAGAGAGAGAGAAAGAGAGAAAGACAGAGTGCAAGAGGGGTAAGGGCAGAGAGAGAGGGAGACACAGAATCTGAAGCAGGCTCCAGGCTCTGAGCTGTAAGCAGAGCCGACACAGGACTCAAACCCATGAACTATGAGATCATGACCTGAGTCAAAGTTGGACCCTTAACCGACTGAGCCACCCAAGCGTCCCTATCATCTTCTAGTTAACTGTGCTAAACTGTGTTTATATTTTTTAATGTTTATTTCTTTTTGAGAGAGAGAGAGAGAGAGAGAGAGAGAGACACAGAGTTCGAGCAGGGGAGGGGCAGAGCGAGGTAGACACAGAACCCGCAGCAGGCTCTAGGCTCTGAGCTGTCAGTACAGAGCCCGATGCATGGCTTGAACTCATGAACTCATGAGCCACCTGGGCTCCCTGAACTGTGTTTATATTTTATGTAGACTTTATTCTTGAAAAGAAAGTAGGGAATAAGTATACATATTATACCACATAATGAGTAAACCCAAATAAAAATTACGAAGACCATTATTGTAGGGGCCCTGGAGAAATAAATACACATACATGGCTAATGACTCTGCATTGGGAGTTTCTGAGGATTACAATCTAGCAGTAGATACTTAGAGATACAAAGTTGTTCATATTTATGAACTGTTAATGTCACTCTTGAAAATGTATCACAAAGAAATAACCCAAGAGAAACAGTCCACACAATTGTACATAATAGTGAAAAAAAGAGAGGAGCCCAAACGCACAATGGTAGAGACTGGTTAAATACATCATTTAATATAATGGGATGTGAGAAAGCCACCAAAAATGATTAAGTAGATCAGATAAATAGAAATGCACATAAGTGTGTAAATTATCAAAATATGCATTATACCCATGTAGGAATACATATATACACCAAAAGAAATAAGAGGTCATGGGGTGTTGTAAATAACATTACAGGACAGACTTTTCTCTTCTACAGGGTTATATAATTGGTAGGTACTTTTGAGATTAGCACCAATTAAGGAGTGGATTTTGGAAACTTTATAAAATTTAGAGCTTTATGCGTGATCTTTCTTCAGCTACCAAGCAACCTCTTTGTCCCTTTTTTTCAGGATTTAAGCATTGAGGAACAGTCAGAGTTTACTCAGGACTTCTACCAGAATGTGACTGAAAGAATGCAGACTCGTGGAAAAGGTAATACTTTGGTAGCCAGCCATTAAGGGATTGCTGGTCAGTTGTACAGAGTCTGACCTTTGAGTCTTTTAGAACTTTCTCTGTTTCTCTGATGGCCTGGCTGGTTTGCCAACTCTGTCCTATAAATGACTCCACTGACATCCTGGTAGCTGGTCTTATCCTTAGAGTGTCTTTCAATACCACCATGTGTATCATTCCAAAGTAATCACAGCAGTTGGGTCATTTATTGAACAATGTTTAATAATTCCATTGGGGCAGGGGCAGAGTCGATTAAAACCCATTTAGGAGGCTTCTAAATGAAACCCCCATCTTGGAATCACCATTATGGTGAGTCATTTTTCATGATTATGTATTCCTCAGATGGGTAGGGGTGGAATAAAAATTGAGAATCAGTGACTTAGAGCTGTAGGGTTTTCGAGATTTTCTTGAATTTGACTTCCATTGATGTTGGGTTTTAGGATATACTTAGCATACATGTATAAATGAGAAATAAGCCCCACCTGTACACCTCCAAATCTCCAAGGTTTTGTAGTAAACCTCAGAAAAAATGGAAGAGTGGGTTGCTGTCATTCTGTTTTGGGAATTTCAAGTGCTTTTCTAATGTAGCAATAGTGTGAGCCATGCTGAGGTCTTCCCACTTGGCAAGGCATACAACCTATTAGGTCCCGCCAAGCAGCTTAGGTTAGAACTGGCAGTTCTGTGAGAGGCAGTCCCAAAAATTGAGGTTAAGTTTTTAAAGGGTATTTTTTATTTTTTTATTTAAAAAAATTTTTTTTAAATATGTATTTATTCTTGAGACAGAGAGAGACAGACAGAGCATGAGTGGGGGGGAGGCAAAGAGACAGACACACAGAATCCGAAGCAGGCTCCAGGCTTTGAGCCGTCAGCACAGAGCCTGACGCGGGGCTCGAACTCACAAACTGTGAGATCATGACCTGAGCCAAAGTCAGACACTTAACCGACTGAGCCACCCAGGCGCCCCTAAAGGATATTTTTTAATGTAACATCTTGTACTTTTGTTTCTGGGTATATTTAATGTATTGACTAGTAAATTAGTTTTCTGCTATGTCGGAAAAACTATGAAAACATATTCTTAATTTAAACTGTCCATCCCTGGATGAGCACTGGGTGTTGTATGGAAACCAATTTGACAATAAATTTCATATATTGAAAAAAAAATAAAAATAAACTGTCCCTCCCTCTGTTGAGCTTTTGTGTCCATTTGGATATTTCAGTGCCTCCGGAAAAAGTTGAGAAGATAATGGATCAGATCGAAAAGTACATCATGACTCGTCTCTATAAGTATGTGTTCTGTCCAGAAACTACCGATGATGAGAAGAAAGATCTCGCTATTCAAAAGAGGATCCGGTAGTTGGTTGTTTTGCTTTGTCTTGTGTTTACTACCTACCATGGGAAGAACACACTGTGGGAGAACAGAGCACTTGCATTTCAAACCTTGAGAGCAAATAACAGCAAAGGGACCTGCCAGCCTTAGCACTGAGCTTCTTTGTGGTGTCAGAAAGACAAGGAATATGGTAAATTGCTAGGAGGAAAGGCCTGAAATCACCTTCTTGCTTATCCTTCTGACTCCAGCAGCTTTAGATGAGAAGCAGATCCAGTGTTTGAGATTGTTTCAAAATCTCCAGAACTTCCAAGGAACAGGTGGAAATTTCATTACTTCTCATTGCTTCGTCCTGTCTTGTGAGGCAGGAAGTTAAGCTGGACATACCCATATTAAGGTGTCATTATTCCCCACCCCCACCCCACCCCCGCAACCAGTGGTGCTCCTTATTTAGCTGTTCCTCCAATTACATCCTCCCCCTAGCACTGGGTTGATAACACTTCCCAAAGTGCTTAATCTTCCATGGGCAGTAGAGTGGGCTCTATTCCCCCAGGGCTCTATTCTGGTGGCAGTGAAACACTTAGGAAATAGGCCATCTAAATGTGGGAATAGGTCTGAGATTGGTTGTGCACAGGTGTTTCTGGAGGAGGGGCCCTAGGAATCCAAACGGTGTTCCCAGACAGTGGGGCTGGTAATTGGTAGATCTGTTCTTGGTAGTGTCACCCCAGAAGTGAGGACTTGGTATTGGGAAGGTGCCACATGGAGCCAGAAGGAGCTAGATGGGCTTTGGACTGACATGCAGGGTGAGAGCATTTGTCAGACAACCGGTGAGGGTCAGCAGCAGAGTCTCTGCTGGGAAGCTAGGGTGTGGCCAGGAAATTCAGTGATTCAGACTAGGGCGACACACACTCTTGTTGACCTCTTACTCAGTCTCATAAGTTGAAGGCAGAGCCTAAGTGGACATTAAGGGTGATGGACAGTGAAGAGAGGAAGCAGCAGATTCTTCTCAGATCTTTATCCTCAAATATCTCTTCAGCCTCAGTATAATCTCATTTCAACCAGTAAAGTTGTCTTCTGCTTTCCTTGTGATAAGTGCCGAAGAGAAGCCTCATTTAAGGATTCTAGTTACTTCAGCTCAGCCCCTAATATGTTCAGCAGCGATATGCTTGGGCCTACGATGGCCTCATTAGTCAGTGGTGTCCCATATTTCCCCTTAACTGAAGGGCATGACAAGACAAATGGCTGCAGTCTATTCTTGGGATTTTTACTGTCTTTCCCTCTTTGTAGAGCCCTGCACTGGGTCACACCTCAGATGCTTTGCGTCCCTGTTAATGAAGAAATTTCCGAAGTATCTGACATGGTGGTGAAAGCAATCACAGGTCAGTGAAACTGAGAGCTTTCTTATCTGGGTGTTTCTCCTTGAAGTTAACATAAATCCATACTTAGGTCAGTGAGCAGCCAGACAGTAAGGTATATTGGAATGTGGGAAAAGCCTTTTGCAAGAGTGCTAGTTTTATAAATAAAGCATTCACATTAGCAGGTAAACTACATTTCCCCTTTGTTTTCTGTGACCAGGGTCTCTTATTTCTTGGGCATTGAACTAAACCAAGGTCAAATGCAGCTAAGGCTGATTTCTTAAAACTCAATGGCATTTGTATATTCAAGATAATTTTAGAGGGAGGAAGGGAGTTGGTGGTACAAGGTACTCCCCGAGCTGAAGTTACATATTAAAATGATGTCTCTCTAATTGGCTAATTAGAGATGTGCTTTGGATTATTTTTCTGGTTTGTCTAAGAAGTAAATGAAGTGCCCTGAATTTGTGGTTCCAGCATCCTGGACAGGTCCAGGCACCTAATAAGGTTTCTGTTTCTTAGTCATAGGAATAGCCCAGCAGAAATAGCCCATGAAAATTTTAAAAAAGCAAAGAACCAAAACAAATTGCTCCTACTAGAGAAGACATCCAACCTTGGCCAGCTTCTCCTCAATTAAGAAGAGTCGGAAAGACTTGCCCATTTAGAGATTGTTAGTGAAATTCTGCTGGGAAAGAAAGTTAGTTGCTCAGCTGCTCTTAGCAGTGTTGGAGGCAAACCGTTAGGTAGGCTCCTTTGGTTGTAAGAATTAGAGACTCACTCATGTTACAGGAAGAAATAGGGGGTTACTTAAGAGATTATCAAGGTAGGAAAGGAAGCCACACTCTCACGGAAGCTTAGCTCCACAGCCCCTCTGGGGACTGGGATATCTGCTGTTAACATGATTCTTGCACTCTTTCAGGTTCTGCTTCTCTTTGTATATCTCTGCATTTTAACTCCTGTTATTAAATGAATTGTTTTCTGTAATTCCCCTTGCAGAGTCTAACTGGCCTAGCTAAATACTGTCATCTTTGTTGTTCAAAGCTTTTCTGCAAGGCTGTGTTATAGGCTTCATGAATTGACTCCTTTGGGTCAAGGCCCACCCCCACTCCTACCTTTTGCTCAGGGAACATCATAAGAGATTGAAGGTGAGAAGCCTGGATATGGACATTGTACTTGTGTTTTTTCCCAAAGACTCTTACCAAGTTCAAGACCAATTGGTTTATGTTTAAAGTACTTCAAAGGAGTTTACGTTTGGGACTCTTTTCTGAAATGCCATAGGATAGACCTTATAAAACCAGAAACTACAGGAGCCAGACCATTGTTTGCTTAAGAATAGAACTAAGAGGATTTTAATACATCAACAGTTTGTTAATAGAATTTGAGAGATGAAACTTTTTTCTCTCGTCATCTGAGTTGGAGTTTGAAGAGGTATTTTAGTAGTAGAAATTTGGCCACAAGATTTTATTTTATTTTTTAATGTTTACTCTGAGAGAGAGAGAGAGAGAGAGAGAGAGAGAGAGGAGGAGGAGGAGCAGTGAGAGAGAGAGAATCCCAAGTGGGCACCACACTGTCAGCACAGAGCCTGATGTGGGTTGGAACCCACAAACCATAAGATCATGACCTGACCCAAAACCAAGAGTCAGACACTCAGCCAACTGAGCCACCCAGGCGCCCCTGGCCATAAAATTTTAAAAGCTTTCTTACTCTTCCTCATCTTAACCCCCATATCTTGCCAGTCCAAGTACAGATACGTTCTGCCTCTATGAGGGCCAAAGGTTCTAATGATCACTGTGTTCCTAATCTGAAATTGTTAGCCTAAGTACAGGAGTCCCAGAGAGGACAGTCTGTAACAGTGGTCTTAAATATGGAGACATCAGTTAAATGTCTCTACATTGTCCCAGGTGCTACCAATCAGCACTGTCAGTTTTGTTGATAAATATACTGAATAAGGCATTTTCCATTTCAGTTGACATCTGTCATCTAGAAGTGGAGGCCACGGATGCTATTAAACATCATGCAAGACAGGACAGTCCCCTACAAAAAAAAAAAAAAAAAAAAAAAAATTATCCAGTCCAAAATCTCATTAGTGCCAAGGTTGAGGAATCATGACTTGGGCCTACAGCCTACTTTGTTTACAAAACTTCTTGAACGATAAATCTAAGACTTCTGCTAAGATGGAGGACCCACCCTCAGCCTGTCCTTCCTACTGACTACAAGTAAAAGCCCTGGATGGCAGACACAAAGCAGTTATCTGAGGATTCTGAAAAGTAAATAAGAGCAGACAGATTAGGGCAGGAAATCATTGCTCGAAGAATTAATACAGTGGTGAGTTTCCTGTTGTTATTTCCTCCCGGATCTCCTCCTTTAGGCTTTAGAGCAGTGCAAATCATGGAACTAGCTACAAAAGGGGGAGGGGGGGGTCCAAAAGAGTTCCCCCCCCGAAAACTTCCTTCAGACTAAAGGATTCTGGAAGAGGGGTTGCTGCAGGACAAAGAGTGTGACGGAAATCTATACCCCCTTCCCTCTTTACTTTTTTTTCTTTTCCCTTCCCTTCTCTTTTTACACTCTTGGCCCTCCCTCTTGGCGGTGGCAGCTACACATGCATCCAGATAAAAAGTAATTCACTTTTATTTATTTTTTTTTAAGTTTTAAGTAATCTCTGCATCCCACATGGGGCTCAAATTCATGTCGCCAAGATCAGGAGTGCCATGCTCCTCCAACTGAGCCAGCCAGATGCCCCATTTGGCTCAGTCAGTAGAGCATCTAACTTCGGCTCAGGTCATGATCTCACGGTTTGTGGGTTCGAGCCCCACGTCGGACTCTGTGCTGACAGCTCAGAGCCTGAAGCCTGCTTCGGATTCTGTATCTCCCTCTGTCTCTCCTCCTCCCCCGCTCACGCTCTGTCTCTCTCTCTCTCTGTCTCTCTCTCTCTCTCAAAAATAAATAAACATTAAAAAAAACCAAAAACTTAAAGAATAGGACCACCTGGGTGGCTCGGTCAGCTAAGTGTCTGACTTCGCCTCAGTCATGATCTCACAGTTCACTGGTTCCAGCCCTGTGTCAGGCTCTGTGCTGACAGCTCTGAGGCTGGAACCTACCTCGGTTTCTGTGTCTCCCTCTCTCTGCCCCTCCCCTGTTTGCATGCTCACGTGCACACGCATTCATTCTCTCTCTCTCTCTCTCTCTCTCTCTCTCTCCCAGAAATAAATAAACTTTAAAACTTTTTTTAAACAAAACTTAAAGAATAAATAATGAGACAGTGGTTTAAAATGAGAGAAAGGTTTAAAATAAAAAATAAAAGCCAACAATAAAGGTAGAAAGCTAAACAGGATAAAAACAGTAGTAAAAACAGTTCTTAAAAAGTCTTAAAAATTTTTTTTTCTCAATGTTTTTTCTTGAGAGAGAGGAGGGGGGAGGAGTAGAGAGAGAGAGAGAGGGGGAAACACAGAATCTGAAGCAGGCTCCAGGCTCTGAGCTGTCAGCACAAAGCCTGATGCAGGGCTCAAACCCACAAATCGTGGAGCCAAAGTCAGACGCTTAACTAACTGAGCCACCCAGGCACCCCCCTGCCCCAGATCTTTTTTACATACATTCTACTCAAATAGAAAAAGAAAATAGTTTGAGACATAGTAACAATAATTACAACCCATCATTAAAAGAGTAAAGGAACTAAACCATAAAATAAGCAAAAGCATACAATAGACATGTATGTACAGGGACTAGAAGCATTAGGAAGTTAAAATACAGCCTCTGCACTGTCGGGTGTTTCTGTCCCATACCATTAGTCTTCCATGGCTGGTGGTCCATGAGGATTCCTCCCAGTAACCGACCTCCGGGATGAGAGCTGGGAGCAGAAAGAACCGTGACATGCGCCATCACCCCACCTAAATCAGAAACTTTTGTTGCTGCTGTTGACCAGAAATTGCTTTCAAATTAACCTGCCTCAGCTCTCTTCTTTCACGTTGCTCCAGATGGCAGGCAGAAACGCCTATCCAGAGGCGCACTCCCTCCTTCCTCTTCTGTTGTTCTAGTGGTGCTGAACTCCTCCCCACCTCCCGGTCTTTGTGGCACAGAGCGTCCATTTGCAAGAGCCTAGCACTTAGTGGTAGTTTGGGGCAGTGAAGTAATTTTTCTCTGAAGGGAATGAATGAGAGTAAATGTATACCCTTGCTTTATCCCCTGTGCTAACTAGTAGGTTATAAATGTCATAAAAGTGCTGTAGGTGTTTGTAGCTGGTGGAGATTTATATGCCGTGGGGACTGGCCGCTATGGACTATACATGTGATAGATTTTAGCAGCTGTATTTTTATATCCAATACAATGGTGCTTTGTATAGTACCCACCTTTCTAAAAAGCAGTAGGCTTCCTAAACTGACTTTTACAGTGTATTAGAGGAACAGAAGCAGGAAAAACGCTCTTAATTCTCCAAGGAGCTCATAAGCAGTTCACCATTGTGATTAAAGGCATGTGTTAGAGAATCAGACTTGAATCTGCCCTCTGTCACTGGCTGTCTATATAATTTTGGGCAAATTATGGAACTTCTCTGAACCTCAGTTCCCTTCCTACAAGTAGTATCCATTGTACAATCTGAGGATGGAAAAGAAATAGGCTTGTGGAGCACAGAAATAATGCATATAATGCCTGGTCTGTGGTTCTGTGCCTGGTTACACATTCTGTAATGATGAGCTAGTGTTTACAGTTTCTGTGGTCAAAGTTTTTTATATACTAAGTTACCTGGTGGAGAAAGGGTTAACCTCTGTAATTTGATAGACTAAAAAATGATTATTCTAATACTTCTTTTGTGTAATCATTTTCTCATTGGAAGCAGTGTCTTTTCTGCTTTATAGATATCATTGAAATGGATTCTAAGCGTGTACCTCGAGATAAGTTGGCCTGCATCACCAAGTGTAGCAAGCACATCTTCAATGCCATTAAGATCACCAAGAACGAGCCAGCGTCAGCCGATGACTTTTTACCCACTCTCATCTACATTGTTTTGAAGGGCAACCCCCCACGCCTTCAGTCCAATATCCAGTATATCACCCGCTTCTGCAACCCAAGCCGATTGATGACTGGAGAGGATGGCTACTATTTCACCAATCTGGTAAGGATTTGATTTCCTGGAGTTACAGAGAGGAACCGTGAAGGTATTTATTTTAGGGATGTGACACATCACTCACAGGCCTGTGACAGTTTACTGCCCGTGAGTTGAGGAATCAGTAAAGCTAAAGAGGCTTGCTTGCTGTCACATAGCACACGTGACTGGGCCGGGCAAACACCCCACCTCTCAGTACTTGACCAGAGATTGTGATCCTCTTACAGAAGACACGATAGTCACGTGGAGGAGTGTCTGGTGCTGTTGGCCATCACTTCCCCAGGTCCTGGTTAAAAGGGGCATTCACTTAGTTGGGTTGTTTCAACCATGAATAAATCAGATCATGGACTTTGACTTCTTTATTGAAAGACTTAAGAATTATTTTTTGCTTTATTTCTATAAATGATCTCTTAGAACTGAATCCTGAGATTTTAGGCAAGGGTCAGTCTAGAGGACGTGAAATGATTTTCGACTGTTGTTAACCGTGCTGATTGATTCTAGCCAAGATGGCATTAAAATATGTGTATCTAAGTTGTAAGGCTGAATACTTCCTTTTACTGACCACTTAACTTTTGTTTGTTTGCTTGAGACTAGATTTACTAATGGATTTGAGCCTCAGAATACCTTATGTGCCTTCTTTCCTGGGTAGGAAGTTGTACAGGGTGATAGGGAGAGGAAACCAGGTTACATAAGGCAGCATTTCTAGTAAATTGTCTAAAAAGACAATTGAATCTAAAAAGACAAGCTTGAATCTCCCAAGCTTCCAGAAATTTGTTGTGATTTTTTTTTTTTTTTTTCAACATTTTAAATTTATTTTGGGACAGAGAGAGACAGAGCATGAACGGGGGAGGGGCAGAGAGAGAGGGAGACACAGAATCGGAAACAGGCTCCAGGCTCCGAGCCATCAGCCCAGAGCCTGACGCGGGGCTCGAACTCACGGACCGTGAGATCGTGACCTGGCTGAAGTCGGACGCTTAACCGACTGCGCCACCCAGGCGCCCCGTTGTGATTTATTTTTAAATGCTAAATATGTATTCCCTTTTGTTCCTGATTCTGTATTTTGTTTTCCTTTAAGTGGGTTCCCAAAAGTGTATAAATTTCCAGTGCTTCAAAACCTGGACCTGCCCCGGTTAACCTCACCCTCAGCCATGGCATTCAGCTGTTCATTACTGTTGTTGTAGCATCTGGGGATGTGGTTTGCAGGGAGTTGGGAATGCTCTTTTTCTTTTTTCAAGCTCTTATGAAATTCCAGTTAGTTAACATGCACCGTAATATTAGTTTTAGATGTAGAATTCAGTGATTCATCACGTACAACACCCAGTGCTCATCCAAGTGCACTCCTTGATACCCATCACCCATTTAGCCCATCCTGGGAATGCCCTTTTTCAAAATGATGCTTGTTCCATTATTTGCAGTATTTTTTCATCCTCCCAGACACATGGTGGTTTAACTATACTCCCCCAAAAGTTTAAGTAGCTGAAGTAAGCATTTCTTAACATAAGTGAAAACATGCACTTGACTGCCAGGAAGAGCCTTTTGGATTTAGTTCTTTATCTAGAGAACATGAGAAAGTGTGGAAAATCCCTGAGAATTATGAAGATGGAGACGTGGCTGGTAGTAGAGAAATGAGCAGGGCTGGGAGGTGTTTGAGGCTCGTCCTGGTGGTCAACAGTGGAGGCTGCTGGCTCACCTTTTCCCTGCAGCTTCCCAGCACCTTGACCTACAGCCCTGTTAGCACCTGATGTCTCCGTCCTCTTGCTGATTCAGAGTCCGGCTTCTGATCCCTCTGCTCCAGTGAAACTGCTCCGGCAGAAGTCAAATCCCATGAAAACTGTCAGCCTTCATCTTACTTCTTTAACATTCTTGGTAACTCTTTTGTTCTAGAACTTCCTGCCTTTGGATCTCAGAGTTCCACTCCTTACTTGTCTCCTTGTGAGCTTTGTGTCTTCTCAAGTTGGGTTTTTCCGTGGGGTGCTGTCCTCTATGCATCTCTCTCCCTAGGCTGTCTGCTCTGGTCGCAGCTCTGCTGTCATCTGCACAGTGATGACACACACACGTCACCTGCTTGCCCTCCTGCTGAGCTCCACTTCTGGCTATTTATTGGGCCTCAAATTTAATTTTTTCAAAACTAAACCTACTTCCCCACCAAATGGTTTTCTCCTTTCTCATATACGCTGTTTCCACTTGGGGCAATAGCATCCATCCATGCCAGGAATGTTAGAATCCTCTTAGATTCCTCCTCTCTCCAGGGACTGCAGCACATCCACGGACACCGTGGGCACCTGTATGGCAGGGTCAGATGGGCCCATTCTTGTCAGATGAGTCCATTGTAGTAGATTTGCTAAATATTCCTCAAAAAGATGATTCCCTTTTTTATGTGTAATAATGTTGGATCCTGGGAATGAGTTCTCAGAAGAAATTCTGAGTGCTGCCCGTTTCCCTCTGTTTATATTGCATGTCTTTCTTGTGAAAATAGTTTTTTAAGAAAATGCGAAAATTCATTTTCTTTGTCAAATTAAATCAATATGAGAAAGTATAGCCAACAGATGTCTGCTTCACTGAGCATTTGCCCAAGGATTCTGTACTAATAATTGCTCCCGCTTGTTCATTTCTTACTGCCGACCTGTGAGCTAAGCACGTTACACGTGCTGGATTGCTTCATTCTCACAATAAATCTGGGTGGTATTTCCCGTTTTACAGATACAGGAACCCCAGAGACAGTAGGTAACTTTCCCCAGGCTCACAGAAACTCCTGGCCAACATATGACGGAGGAGACAACTCAGGTTGCTTGATTTCAAAGCCTGTTCTTTCAACCACTTGACGTTAAAGCACCAAAGGTCCTTAGAGGACCAGAGGTCTGTGTGCCACACCAGTACCTGCTGATGTGCCCAGTAGCTGGCCAAGCCCTGAGTGAGCATTGTGGGGCTGGCAGGACCTCAAAGGGGAATGGCTTTATGGGACATGTTCCCCAGTCACTTGCCCCTAGAGCTCCCAGTCCCAACAGTGGTTCCTCTTCCCTGCAACATGGCAGGGAAGCAGAGAGTCTCCGAGTTTGAGGAATCATTCAGTTTTTGTCCACGGGAAACTCTGTAGCCAGTGTGGAACAAACACTGAAGGTGCCTCCCCCAACATTTCACTCTGTATAAGACCCCTAGACCTTTGAACAACCCAAGGAGAGGACTGAATTTCTCACAGACCCAATGGGAGTTGGCAATGCAATTCTTTTTTTTTTTTTTCCTAAGGAAGAAATGTATTATTTCAGGTGGGAGTATAAGGAAACATGATTGGGACGCCTGGGTGGCTCAGGTAAGCATCCAGCTCTCGATTTTGGCTCAGGTCATGATCTCATGGTTGTGAGGTCAAGCCCCACATCGGGCTCTGTGCTGGGCATGGAGCCTGCTTAAGATTCTCTCTCTTTCTGCCTCTCCCCTGCTTGGGTGTGCTCACACTCTCTCTCCCTCAAAATAAATGAGTCAATAAAAGGAAGGAAGGGAGGGAGGGAGGGAGAAAAGGAAGGAAGGAAGGAAGGAAGGAAGGAAGGAAGGAAGGAAGGAAGGAAGGAAGGAAAAGAAAGAAAGAGAAAGAAAAACAGATTTGCTGTGAGTTGTTAATTTTGTTTTGTTTGGTTTATTTATTTTTGAAAGAGTGCAAGCAGGGAAGGGGCAGAGAGAGAGGTACAGAGGATCTGAAGCAGGCTCTGCACTGACAGCAGGGAGCCCAACGTAGGGCTTAGACTCACAAACTGTGAGATCATCACCTGAGCTAAAGTTGAGGCTCAAGCGACTGAGCCACCCAAGTGCCTCTGAGTTGGTAATTTTTGAAGCTGAAGTCCATGGTGGGTCATTACCTGTTTTTTCCTACTTTTGATTCTGTTTTTTTTTTTCAACGTTTTTTATTTATTTTTTTGGGACAGAGAGAGACAGAGCATGAACGGGGGAGGGGCAGAGAGAGAGGGAGACACAGAATCGGAAACAGGCTCCAGGCTCCGAGCCATCAGCCCAGAGCCTGATGCGGGGCTCGAACTCACGGACCGCGAGATCGTGACCTGGCTGAAGTCGGACGCTTAACCGACTGCGCCACCCAGGCGCCCCTTGATTCTGTTTTAAATTCACCATAATAAAAGGATTTAAAAAGATGTATTTGAATATTTGTACCTTTCCCCTTATGGCTATAGTAAATAACCTTCTGGTTTTTTCTAGTGCTGTGCTGTGGCTTTCATTGAGAAGTTAGATGCTCAGTCTTTGAATTTAAGTCAGGAAGATTTTGATCGATACATGTCCGGCCAGACTTCTCCCAGGAAGCAAGAATCTGAGAATTGGTCTCCTGATGCTTGCTTAGGGGTTAAGCAAATGTATAAGAACTTGGATCTTCTGTCTCAGTTGAATGAACGGCAAGAAAGGATCATGAGTGAAGCCAAGAAACTTGAAAAAGACCTCATAGAGTGGACAGATGGAATTGCAAAAGAGGTTCAAGACATTGTTGAGAAATATCCACTCGAAATTAAGCCCCCGAATCAATCTTTAGCAGCTATTGACTCTGAAAATGTTGAAAATGATAAACTTCCTCCACCATTGCAACCTCAAGTTTATGCAGGATGATAAATATTTACATGGGTAGTATTTATTTGAGCCTAAATTGTAGCTAGCCCTTACTACAGTCCATGATTGGGATCTAGACTATAACTTAATGCTTATAAATGCCAGAGCGTTTTTAAAGGTACAGTTTGTGGGGATTGTTCTGTTTGTTTTGTTTTGTTTTGTTTTTCCTGGCAGGGGAAGCTTAGTAAATAATAAAATACTATTTATTTGAGTTACTGAAATAGATTCATTTAAGGCTTATGTGAAAGTTTTGTCTAAATCTATTTTTTGTCCATGATTTTCCTACGTGCTTCCTCTGTGGCATTCACTGTGGTTTGGATTTGGGTAAATAATTGCCTTTAAAGGATAAAACAAATGAATGCTACAAAATGTATGGTACCACTCTTCTACAGTTTGAAATAATTTTATAATTGTAAAGATAGAAGATATATTGATAAGTAAATATGTAAAATTGTAAATATGTAAAAAAAAAAAAAAAAAGGAATGGTGTCTCCTGTGCATGGCGTTTCATGCGTTAATTTTTTTAGTTTAAAATGAAGTATATTGAATGTTTGCCTTTAACACCATTTTATTTGGTTTGCCCCACTTAAATGAATCTAGAAACGTTAGACATACTCCCCTGAAGATATTGACTCCATCTTTAACAATATGTTAGCCTAACTTTGAGGTTCTGTATAATCAGTCAGAGACTGTGACACCATTGAGGTTCAGAATAATTTTTAGGTCGTATAAAGTTACTGTTCAAGATAGTCATTTGAAGACTTTGAACCATGCCTCTTGCACCGTCGTCCTCCACTCATTCAGGAGGTATTTATAGAGGTCTTCATAAAGGAGCTGGTCCTGGGTCTAGATCAGAAGACAGGAGTGAACGGGCCTCCACTGGCGAGAGCCGATGGGGAACTCCTCAGAGCTGTAGCACCCTTCTTTCTGCCTCCGTCTGCAGCAGACCTTTGACTCTATGGGCAACCCAGACGCATGTCATATAAACCTCTTTCAGGGTTTCTCCACCTCAGTGCTACTGACATATGGGGCCTGAGGACTTTTTGTTATGAGGGCTTCCCTGTGCATTACAGGACGTTTAGCAGTATTCCTGGCCTCGATACCCACTAGACACTAGTGGCAACCCCCACAGTCGTGAAAAATCTCCTCCAGACATCGCCAAATGTTTCCAGGGTGGAGTGGGCGCAAATTCGCCCTCAGTTGAGAACCACTAATCTATTGTGTAGACAAGGAAGCTGTCCTCCTTGTGGTTAATATGATGTAACCAAAGAATATTGTATTAAATGCACAGTGCGGTCAACTGATACTGAGGCTTTACAGCCACTGGCAGTGTGGAACCGTTTTAATCCTAACGGAACCCTTCATAACCTAAATACGCCACGTATGATCCTCCTTCCAGTCAGTGATTTCTATAGATTATCAGCGTACCTGTGAAATTGTGCATAATTCCAGGGCATCGTTCTGAAACAAGGTCACATGACACAAGCAGTATCTCAGTATCTTCCTAACAGTGTACCACACAGATTTGTAGTGCAGTAATTTTGGAATAAAACTAGGGTGAGTATAAAACTCTGTATCCTTTACTTAAATTTCCCCGTAAGAGCCATGAGGTTGACATACCTGTTGTCATGAAGCGCTAAAGGCGTGAAGCAGTTAACCGAGTCAGCCGATCACTGAGCTCATGTGGAGTGCGAGGAGTTACTATCCGATGCCAGTGAGAATCTGCACTTAGAAACCCGAGCCCAAGTGATTTTTGTAGAAAGCTTTCCCCCTTTTCCGTTGTTCTTTTCTATGTACTTTCTAGGTGCTAATCCAGGTATACACACTCTGAATTCTCCTGGGAATATATACAGTTCTTTTAGTCTTGTACATTATGTTTGTTAAATAAAATGTGCATATCAGCCTCCCACAAAAACTGTCTTCTTTTGATTTCTTGCATATCTTTAAGGGAAGCTGTTGAATTGATTTCTTTGTACGTGTCTCATATTAGTTGAATTCTGTAGATAGGAAATCTTGCCTTAGGTAGAGGCTTATATTTCTCTTAAGTTGGCATCAACACTGTGGCCACATTTTCTGTTTTCTCAACAAGAGAGTATCGCTATTTTATGTACTATAAATGTGATTGGAATAAACCTTTGGAACGGAAACCCATATTAACAGGGTCTCATGACCCATCCCTCTTTCAGCTAGATTGAGTTTTAGTTCTTTATTTTAGGAAAAGATACATTACTAATATCCTCATGTTGCAAAGTTTTCCGTTTTAAGCCACAACCGTCAGTATCATACTTAAAAATGAAGCATTGGAGACATTCCAGTTAAAATCAAGAACAAGAGAAACATGTTTGCTGTCACTACCATTAGCGCTTTTCTGAAAGTTTTACCCCAGGTAGTCAGTCTTCAAACAGAAATGAAGGGGGCTTAACCTAACCTATGTAGAAATGTTCTAACCTCGTGGTTGAGGCTTGCGGTTGGCTTTGAAATTTTGGCTAACACGTAGACATTAGTTCTTTGGCCTTGGGCAAGTCTCTGCTCTTTCACATACCCAATCTGTGAATCGGGTGTGACGATCACACCAGCTTCAAGGGCTTCTGGGGATTAGATGACATACAACAGTACCTAGCAGTGCTAAGTGCTCAAGTGATAGCTATGTATAGGTGCTTTTTTTCTACTTAGAAAGCCCAAGAGAACTGATACGGAAACATTACATTTCACTAAAATGGTGAGATATGATATGAGAAGTAGCCATCAAAAGCAACAGTACAAAATGATATTTCTATATCTCATAACTGTCCAGTTAGCAAATACGATGGGAAAATTGTGTTCACTATAGAAACCTATAAATCAAACAGCAAGAGCTTTTAGGATTTATATGGGAAAAAATACAAAATTGAGAAACAGAAGACATACTCGGACCTGTGCTCAGAAGTTCCCTGCTCTGGGGCTTTAATGTTCTGTCTCTGCCATCTTGGATATTCTTAATAATGTTGTCTTTGGATTCATGTTTTTGAGTGAAGTCTGAGGGGACAATGGAGCATGCACAGTGCGGCTTAGGGCCTCAGTTTATGCATAGTCCTGCCTCCCACCACCCTCCTGGATGAGATCTTGGTCTTACCGCTTCCACTCTGTGACCACTGTAGCTGGGGCCTGGGCGCTCAGGAATGGTCACAGCTGGGTATGCATGCATGGGGCATTGGACCAGGACATGATGGCGCATTTGATGGCTTGCTGGCTGACAGCCGCATCTTGGCCAGTTGGGGAGTGGGAACAAGCGTCACTCACCCTTTATCCAGCATGTTCCGTGGAGAAAAGGCTGGATCTACAGCTAGGTAAGTTAAAAAATGAGTGAAAAGTATCTTTTTGGTCTGAAAGCAAGAAAGTACTTTAATGGGTATATCGCAATAGGACATTGGAGTCAGATGGAAGGGGTCCCATTGGACAGTTTGGGGGCACTCTGAATAAAATGAAGAGGAATTGTGAAAAACATTGAATAAATATGTCATTAAAAAAAAAAAACAGGGGCGCCTGGGTGGCGCAGTCGGTTAAGCGTCCGACTTCAGCCAGGTCACGATCTCGCGGTCCGTGAGTTCGAGCCCCGCGTCAGGCTCTGGGCTGATGGCTCGGAGCCTGGAGCCTGTTTCCGGTTCTGTGTCTCCCTCTCTCTCTGCCCCTCCCCCGTTCATGCTCTGTCTCTCTCTGTCCCAAAAATAAAAATAAAAAACGTTGAAAAAAAAAAAAAATTTAAAAAAAAAAACAAAAAACAAAAAACAAAAAAACACATGCCTGGATGGCTCAGTCTGTTCAGCGTCCAACTCTTGGTTTTGGTTTAGGTCACGATCTCGTGGTTTATGAGTTCAGGCCCCACGTCAGGCTACACGCTGATGGTGTGGAGCTTGCTTGGGATTCTTTCTCTCTCCTCTCTCTACCCCTCACCCCAGCTTGCACTCTCTTTCTCTCTCTCTCTCAAGATAAACCCACACATTTTGGAGGTTACCATTATATCAACCAATTTTGAGGAAGAACTATAGTGACACCCAGTTGATGGAAAGCCTTCACAGTAAAATGATAGCTAGTAAAAGTAGGGGGGGGGAATATAATTTTTAAAAAAAGTTTTTAATGTTTATTTTTGAGAGAGACAGAGTGCGAGCAGGGGAGGGGTAGAGAGAGAGGAAGACACAGAATCTGAAACAGGCTCCAGGCTCTGAGCTGTCAACACAAAGCCCGACACGGGGCTCGAACCCACGAACTGCGAGATCATGACCTGAACCGAAGTCAGACGCTCAACCGACTGAGCCACCCAGGTGCCCTGGAAAATACAACTTTAAAAATCTTACTCATATGTGGAATTTAAGAAACAAAACAGATGAACATATGGAAAGGGGCCGAGGGGAGAAGAAAGGGAAACAGACCACAGGAGACTCTTAATGATAGAGATCAAGCTGAGGATTGACAGAGGGAAGCAGGTGGGAGATGGGTTAAATGGGTGATGGGCATTAAGGAGGGCACTTATTGTGATGAGCACTGGGTGTTGTATGTAAGTGGTGAATCACTGAAGTCTACTTCTGAAACCAATATTGTGCTGTATATTAACTAAAATTTAAATCAAAAAAAATAATTTTAGTCCAGGACCAAATGGCTTCACTGGCGAGTTCTACCATTTAAAGAACTGACATCAATCTTTCTGAAGCTCTTCTAAAAAATTGAAGAAGAGGGAATACTTCTTATGAGCCCAGCATTGCCTGAGGACAGTCTGAGAAAAGAAAACTATAGACCAATTTCCCTGCTGAACATAAATGTAAAAACTCTCAACAAATTATTAGCCATCAAAAGTAACTAAGTAGCCATCTATAACACATTAAAGGGGTTAATACACCATGACCAAGTGGGATTGATTCCTGGAATGCAAAAATGGTTCAACTACAAAAAACAATCAATGCAATACATTAACAGAATAAAGGGATCAAACACCATATGATCATCTCAACTGAAGCAGAAAAAGCACTTAAATACACTTCTTTAAAAAATAAAGTAGGAATAGAAGAAAACAAGAATATAATCAAAGGCATATAAGAAAACCCACAGCTAACATCATAATGGTTAAAGACTGAATGCTCTTCCTCTAAGACCAGGAGCAAGACAAGGATGCCCACCTTCACCACTTCTATTCAAGATATTATCTAACGAGAAATTTTAAGACACCATCATAAAAATGCATCAGTGAGCTAAAATGAACATGCTTAGGGGCGCCTGGGTGGCGCAGTCGGTTAAGCGTCCGACTTCAGCCAGGTCACGATCTCGCGGTCCGTGAGTTCGAGCCCCGCGTCAGGCTCTGGGCTGATGGCTCGGAGCCTGGAGCCTGTTTCCGATTCTGTGTCTCCCTCTCTCTCTGCCCCTCCCCCGTTCATGCTCTGTCTCTCTCTGTCCCAAAAATAAAAAAAAATAAAAAAAAATAAAAAAAAAATGAACATGCTTAAAACAAATGAAGATGTAGAAAGTCCCAGCAAAGCAAAGGTATAAGGAAGAACCAAATAGAAATGTTAGAACTGAAAACTACAATAACCGGGGCGGGGGAAAAAGCAGGGGCACCTAGGTGGCTCGGTTGAGCATCTCCTAATTTCAGCTCAGGTCCTGATCCATGGGAGGGGATCAAGCCCCATGCTGGGCTCCACACTGAGCATGGAGCCTGCTTGAGATTCTTTCTCTCTCTCCCTCTGCCCCTCTCCCCCACTTGCTTCTCTCTCTCTCTCAAAAACATTTAAAAAAAAAAAACTGATAAATTGGACTGAGTCCAAATTTAAAACTTTTGTTCTATGAAAGATCCTGTTAATAAAAGGACAAGCTAGAGACTGAAAAAAAAATTGCAAATTACATGTCCAACCAACAATTGATATCCATGATATATAAAGAATAGTCTGAACTCAGTTAAAAAATTTTTTTAAATGTTTATTTTTGAGACAATGTGAGAGACAGAGTGTAAGCAGCAGAGGGGCAGAGGGAGACACAGAATCCGAAGGAGGCTCCAGGCTCTGAGCTGTCATCCCAGAGCCCGACGTGGGGCTCGAACTCACAAACCATGAGATCATGATCTGAGCCACCCAGGCGCCCCAACAGTTAAAAATTTTTTTTTCAGTTAAAATTTTTTTAATGTTTATTTGTTTTTGATAGAGAGAGACAAAGCATGAGTGGGGGGCAGGGCAGAGAGAGAGGGAGACAGAATCTGTGCTGTCAGCACAAGAGTCCAATGTGGGGCTCAAACCCATGAACCATGAGATCATGACCTGAGCCAGAGTCAGATTCCTAACCTACTGAGCCACCCAGTTGCCCCTGAACTCAACAGTTAAAAAACAATTCATTTAGACAATGGACACAAGACTTGAACAGAAACTTAACCATAGAAGATACATGCAAGGCCATTCAGTAGGAAAAAGGACAATATTTTCAATAAATGGTGTTAGGAAAATTAGATAACCTTGTGCGAAAGAATGAAGTTGGACCTTACACCATAAACAATTCAAAGGATCAAAGACTTAAACATAAGAGCTAAAGCTATAAAACGTATAAGAAAAAGGAGGGGGAAATCCCCACGACATTAGGTTTGGCAATGATTTCTTGGATATGACACCAAAAGCACAGTCAATAAAAGAAACAATGGATCAATGGGACTTCATCAAAATTTAAACCTTTTGTGCCTCAAAGGACAGTAATAAGAGAGTGAAAAGACAACCCACAGAAAGGGAGGGGAAAAAATTTAAGGTGTACATATTTAATGTGCAACTTGATGAGTTTAAGTATACATCTGTGAAACCATCACCAACATCCAGACCATAGACATATCCATCACCTCTCAAAGTTTCCTCCTATCTTCTTTATTATTAATAATTTTCATGGTGGGGAGTAATGGTGTTAAGAACACTTAAGATCTACCCTTCTAGAAAAATGTAAATATATAATATAGTACTGTTAGCTATAGGAATTATGTTGTATAGTAGACCTTCAGAAATTATTTATCTTGTATAATTGAAATTGTGTATACTTTGAGCATCATTGTCCATTCCTTCTTCCCCCAAGCTCCTAGAAATCACTATTTTACAAGAGACTATATTTGCAAATCATATACCTGATAAGGGTTAGATATCCAGAATATATAAGGTACTCCTTCAATTCAACAACAATTAAAAAAAAAAAAAAAAAAAGACCCAAGCAGGGGATCCTGGGTGGCTCGGTTGATTAAGCGTCCGAATTTGGCTTAGGTCATGATATCATGGTTCATGGGTTTGAGTCCCACATCAAGCTCTGTGCCGACAGCTCGGAGACCGGAGCCTGCTTCGGATTCTGTGTTTCCCTCTCTGCCCTTCCTCCACTCGTGCTCTGTCTCTTTCTGTCTCCCTCTCTCAAAAATAAACATTAAAAAAAAAAAAAGCAACCCAATTCAAAAATGGGCTTAAATAGACATCTCCAAAGAAAATACACAACTGCCCATAAGCACATGAAAAGATGCTCAACACCAATAGTCATTAGAAAAAAAGCAAATCAAAATCACAGGGAGGTACCAATTCACAGCAGTCAGGATGGTTTTTGTCAGAAAAGCAGAAGATAACAAGTGACGATGAGGGTGTGATGAAATTGGAACCCTGGTGCATTGCTGTTGGGAATATAAAATGGTGCCATCATCGTGGAGAACATTTTGGTGGTTCCTCAAGGAGTGAAACCTAGGATTACTATATGATCCAGCAATTCCATTTCTAGATATAGTACCCAAAAGAACTGAAAGTACGGATTCAAACAGATACTTGCTATATTATTAGGGCTGACCTAACCAGTACCAAAAGCTGGGTAGCTTAAACAACAGAAGGCCATTTTCGTACAATTCTGGAGGCCAGAAATGTGAGGTTATGGCGTCAGTAGGGTTGGACCTGAGGCGTCTCCTTGGTTTGTGGGCGGCCATCTTCTTCTTGTGTCTTCACATCATCTGCCTTCTGTATATGTCTACGTCCAAATTCCCTCCTCTTATAAGTACACCAGTCATACTAGATTAGGGTCCATCCTAAGGACCTTTTTTTTTTTTTTTTAATTTTTTTTTTTTTAACATTTTATTTATTTTTCAGACAGAGAGAGACAGAGCATGAACAGGGGAGGGTCAGAGAGAGGGAGACACAGAATCCGAAACAGGCTCCAGGCTCTGAGCTGTCAGCACAGAGCCCGACGTGGGGCTCGAACTCACGGACCGTGAGATCGTGACCTGAGCCGAAGTCGGACGCTCAACAGACTGAGCCACCCAGGCGCCCCCTAAGGACCTTATTTAAGATTGATTACACCTGTAAAGATCCTGTCCCTAACTAGAGTCACATTCTGAGGTGCTAGGGGTGAAGACTTCAACATATGAATTTTTGTGGGGACACGATTTAGTTTGATGTTTACACACCAAGGCTCAGAGGAGCATTATTCACAACAGCCAAAAGGTTGATACAACTCAGATGGCCATCAACAGATGAATGGGTTAAAAAAATCGGGTTATCCCTGTAGTGGAAAAGATTCAGCCTTAAAAAGGAAGGAAATTCAACGTTGAAAAAAAAAAATTAAAAAAAAAATAAAAAGGGGTGCCTGGGTGGCGTAGTCGGTTAAGCGTCTGACTTCAGCCAGGTCACGATCTCGCGGTCCGTGAGTTCGAGCCCCGCGTCAGGCTCTGGGCCGATGGCTCGGAGCCTGGAGCCTGTTTCCGATTCTGTGTCTCCTTCTCTCTCTGCCCCTCTCCCGTTCATGCTCTGTCTCTCTCTGTCCCAAAAATAAATAAAAAACGTTGAAAAAAAAATTAAAAAAAAAAAAGGAATGAAATTCTGATACGCAACGCATGGATAAACTTTGAAAACATTCTGCCAAGTGAAATAGACCAAGATGAAAGGTCAACTACTGTATGATTCCATTTATGTCAGGTAACTAGAATAAGCAAAGATACAGAGACAGAAATCAGAACAGAAGGTACCAAGAGTTAAGCGGGAGGAGGAATGGACAGTTAGTGTTTATCCATACAGTGTTTCGGTTTGGGATGATAGGAAAGTTCAGGAAATGGATAGTGGTGATAGTTGCATAACATCGTGAATATAATTAATGCCACTGAATTGCACACTTACAGTGGCTAACGTGGCACATTTTGTGAAGTGTATTTTACCACAATTTAAAAAATTTTTTAAATTAAAAAGAAGTGAAAGGAACTATACTTGATAAACAAGGGAAAATGAACCCAAGAAAAAGAAAACATGGAATCAGAAAAGAGAAAGTGTAGAATGCTACAGCCACTCTGGAAAATAGTTTGGCAGTTTCTTGTAAAACATATACTTACCTTCCAAACCAGCGATAGCACCCCGGGGCATTTATTCCAGAGAAATGAAAACTCCTGAACATACAAAAGCCTGTGCACAAACGTTAAAAGCAGCTTTATTTTGAATAACTTCAAACTAGCGACGTTCCATATGTTCTTTCACAGGTTAAACTCACTGTGGCACATACGTACAATGGAACACTACTCTGCATGTTAATACCTGCAACAGTTGGAGTGAAAAGCAATCCAGGCTCAAAAAGTTACATGCTGTATGATTCCATTTACATAGCATGGTTGAAATGATAAAATTATGGACATGGGGGAAAATTAGTGGCTGCTAGTGGTGAGGGACAGGAGCGGAAGGCAGCCCGAGGGAGTTGCTTTGTGATGGTAGATCTTGATTTTGTGCTGTCTGTTGGTGATGGTTAAACATCACCAGGGCGACACCCTTGAATAGAGCCAGCTTCAACAGTAAGATGTCTCAGTGGTAGAACGAAGTCTAAGAATGACCGAGGAAGGAGATGTACAACTCCCAGCTGGCTGATTTGCACTCTCCTCCTTGTCACAAGTCATTTCTTTCCACTCCCCAATGGTACACTACAGTATTACCAATTTTTGGTAAACAATTAAAGTAGAACTTCGTCTCACACTATCATGAATATAATTCCTGATGGATTAAAGAGAAATATGAAGGAGCGCCTGGGAGGCTCAGTCAGTTAAGCGTCCGACTTCAGCTCAGGTCACGATCTCGTGGTCCGTGAGTTCGAGCCCCGCGTCGGGCTCTGGGCCGATGGCCCAGAGCCTGGAGCCTGCTTTGGATTCTGCGTCTCCCTCTCTCTCTGCCTCTCCCACACTCATGCTCTCTCTCTCTCCCTCTCTCTCTCAAAAATAAATAAACATTAAAAAAAAATTTTAAAAGAGAGACAAATATAAAAATATAAAATGGTAAAACAACCAGTGTAAAATATATGTAAATATTCCCTTTACCTTTTGTTGTTCTTAAAATGTTTTCATTTGCAGAATGCATATTCCATAAAGGTGGTTAAGTTGGGGAAGTTCATTCTATGTATAACATCAATTTTTTTTTTGTTACTTGCACTTTCTTTTTTTTTTATTTTTTTATTTTTTAATATATGAAATTTACTGTCAGATTGGTTTCCATACAACACCCAGTGCTCATCCCAAAAGGTGCCCTCAATACCCATCACCCACCCTACCCTCCCTCCCACCCCCCCATCAACCCTCAGTTTGTTCTCAGTTTTTAACAGTCTCTTATGCTTTGGCTCTCTCCCACTCTAACCTCTTTTTTTTTTTTTTTTTTAATAACATCAATTAAATATAAACACTACTAAATGTAAATGGATTATATCCTCCAACTCAAGGCATCGAGTGGCTTTCTGGATAAAAAGAAGGTGCTGCCTACAAATGACTCAATTCAGTTTGAAGAACACACATAGACTCAAAGTGAAAGGATGGGAACAGATATTTCATGCAAATAGAAACCAAAATAGAGACTTATATCATACAAAATAGACTTTAAGTAACAAGAGACAAAAAAATTCATTATATAATGATAAAGAGGTAAATTCACAAGAATATAACAATATATAATATGTAATACGCATATATATGTATATATGTATATATGCATCCAACATCAGAACATCTAAATATATTAAGCAAATACTAACAGATCTGAAGGGAGACATTGCCAACAATGCAACAATAGTAGGGGACTTGAAAACACTTTCAGGGCGCTTGCATGGTTCAGTCAGTTGAGCATCTGACTCTTGATTTCAGCTCAGGTCATGATCCCAGGGTTGTGGGATCGAGCACGCATTGGGCTCCATGCTGAGTGTGGAGCCTGCTTGGGATTTTCTCCCTCTCTCTCTCTCTCTCTCTCTCTCTCTCTGCCCCTCTCCCCACTTGTGTGTGCACGCTCTCTCTCTCTCTTTTTAAGTTTTATATATTTATTTTGAAAAGGCGGGGAGGTCAGAGAGAAAATCCCAGGCAAGCTCTGCACCATCAGTGCGGAGCCCAATGCGGGGCTCAAACTCCCAAGCCATGAGATCATGACCTGAGCTGAAGTCAGATGCTTAACTGAGCCACTCTGGCACCTCTCTCCCTCTCCCTCTCTCTCTCTCTCAATCTCAGAGAGAGAAAAATTATTTAGCCATAAATAGAATCCTGCCATTTTCAACAACACGGACGGATCTTGAAGGCATTATTCTAACTGAAATAAATCAGACGAAGAGAGCCAAATATTGTATGATCTCACTTATATGTAGAATATTTTAAAGAAAAATCAACTCCTAGATACAGATGACAGATTGGTGGTTGCCACGGGCAGGGTGGGGAGGGAGGTTGGTGGGAGAAATAGGCAAAGGTGGTCAAAGGCCCAAACTTCCAGTTATAAGATAGATAAGTCTTGGGGATGTATCGTACAACATGGTGACTATAATTAACAATACCATATTGTATATTTGAAATTTGCTAAGAAAGTAAATCTTTAAGGTTCTCATCAAAAAAGGAAAATAAATTGTAACTATGTGTGGTGATGGATGTTAACTAAACCCATTGTGGTAATCATTTCACAACATACACATTTATAAAATCATTATATTATGCACCTAAAACTAATACAGCATAATATGTTAATTATTTCTCACTAAAAATTAAAAGCAAAAAAAAAAAAAAACCCTTCTGTGCAGCAAAGGAAACCATCAAACCAATGAAAACTAACCTATGGAAAGGGAAAAAATATTTGGAAACTATATATCTAATAAGGTGCTAGCTAATAGCCAATATATATAAGATACTCATACAACCCTTGGGGCGCCTGGGTGGCGCAGTCGGTTAAGCGTCCGACTTCAGCCAGGTCACGATCTCGCGGTCCGTGAGTTCGAGCCCCGCGTCAGGCTCTGGGCTGATGGCTCGGAGCCTGGAGCCTGTTTCCGATTCTGTGTCTCCCTCTCTCTCTGCCCCTCCCCCGTTCATGCTCTGTCTCTCTCTGTCCCAAAAATAAATAAAAAACGTTGAAAAAAAAAAAAAAAAAAAAAAAAAAAGATACTCATACAACCCAACAGCAAAAACAAAAACAAAAAACAAATAATCTGATTTAAAAATGGGCAGAAACCCTGAATAGACATTTTTCCAAAGAAGACATACAAATGACCAATAGATATATGAAAATATGCGCAACATCAGTAATCATCAGGGAAATGCAAATCAAAACTTCAGTGAGATATCACCCCCACACCTGTGGGGATGATTGTAAAAAAAAGATGAGAGACAACAGCATTAGTAAGTATGCGGAGAAAAGAGAACCTTCGTGCACCGTTGGTGGGAATTTAAACTGGTGCAGTCACTGTGGAAAACACTGTGGAGCTTCCTCAAAAATTAAAAATGCAGTTACTATTCGATCCCGCAATCCCACTTCTGTGTATAGATGTGGAAGGAGATGAAATCACAGGATCTCAAAGAGGTATCTGTACCCCCATGTCCGCTGAAGCATTATTCACAGTAGCCAAAGTTTGGAAACAACCTGTGACTGCTGACAGAGAATAGATACAGAAATGTAAGATTCAGCCATAGGAAAGAGGGAAATCCTGACAACATGGATGGGCATTAATGCTAAACGAAATAAATCAGAGAAAGACAAATACTGTACGATTTCACTTGTGGAATCTGTATGTGGAATCTAAAAAGGCTGAACTCATGGAAACGGAAAGCAAAATTGTGGTTGCCGGGGGCTGAGGGGTAGGAAATGGGGACATGTTGGTCAAAGGGTACAAACTTCCACTTACGAGAGGAGTGAAGTTCTGAGGGTCTAATGCACAGCATGGTGACTATAGTTAATAATTACTGTATTACCTACTTGAAAATTGCTAAGAAAGTAGATCTTAGAGGCTCCTGGGTCACTTAGGCAGTTGAGCATCCGACTCAATACGGGCTCAAGTCATGATCCCTGGGTCACGGGATCGAGCCCCACATTGGCTTCCACACTGAGCCTGAGACCTGCTTAAGATTCTCTGTCTCTCTCCCTCTGCCCCTCTCCCTTGCTTGCGTGTGCTCTCTCTCTCTCAAATTAATAAAATAAAATTAAGTTAAATTAAATAAAATTAAATTAAATTAAAATCTTAAATGTTCTCACCAAAAAAAAAAAATTAAATTAAAAAGGTAATTGTGTGAGGCCATGGATGTATTAACTAACCATTTTGTGGTAATCATTTTGCAACATAAGTGTGTATTTTTTTAAAAATTTTTTTTAATGTTTATTTATTTTTGAGACAGAGAGAGACAGAGCATGAACAGGGGAGGGTCAGAGAAAGAGGGAGACACAGAATCCGAAACAGGCTCCAGGCTCTGAGCGGTCAGCACAGAGCCCGACGCGGGGCTCGAACTCACGGACCGCGAGATCATGACCTGAGCCGAAGTCAGACACCCAACCGACCGAACCACCCAGGCGCCCCAACATAAGTGTGTATTAAATCATGTTGTACACCTTAAGCTTACCAATGTTATATGTCAATTCTATCACAATAAAGTGGGGGGTGGGGGAAGAAGAAAGACAAATTACCAATACAAATATGAAAGAAAACGGAAGTACTTTTTCAAATAAGAAACTTTAAAACATTTTAACCATTTAAAAATTCACAAACGCGGGTGCTGGGTGGCTCAGTCGGTTGAGTGTTTGACTTCAGCTCAGATCATGATCTCGTGGATCGTGAGTGTGAGCCCCGCACTGGGCTCGCTGCTGTTAGCTCAGACCCCACTTGGGATCCACTACCCCCCTTTCTCTCCCCCTCCCCGCTTGCACTCTCTCAAAAATAAACATTGTTTTAAATGCACAAAGGACATGAACAAACAATTCACCATTTAGACTCACCAATAGACAGCAACAGATGAAAATTTCAACCCCGTTAGTAATCAGAAATGTAAAATAATTTAATAACGTATTTTTTTGCCTGTCAAATTGGCAAAGGTGAAATTTTATAACGTTTTAGGACTATGAATGTACAGAGAAATGTGCCTCACTGATGGAAGCACAGATTATAAAATTTCCAGATGGCCAATCAGCACGATGTGTCAGAGCCTTAAAAATCTTTTTACTTTTGGGCACCTGGATGGCTCCATAGATTGAGCGACCAACTCTTGATTTTGGCTCATAATCCCAGGGTTGTGGGATTGATCCCCTCATCAGGCTCCACGCTGAGTGTGGAGCCTGTTTAAGCTTCTCTCTTTTTCCTTCTGCCCCTCTACCCTGCTTGCCTACTCTCTTTCCCTCTAAAATGAAAAAATATACGGGCGCCTGGGTGCCTCAGTCGGTTGAGCCTCCGACTTAGGCTCAGGTCATTATCTCGAGGTTTGTGAGTTCAAGCCCCACAGTTGGGCCCTGTGCTGACAGCTCAGAGCCTGGAGCCTGTTTCAGATTCTGTGTCCCCCTCTCTCTCCACCCCACCCCTGCTTGTGCTCTGTCTCTCTCTGTCTTTCAAAAATGAATAAACATTAAAAATTTTTTAAATAAAAAAAAATATATTTTTTTACTTTTTGGCACAGTAATCCCATTTCTGGAAAGCTATGCTAAAAAAAAATCATAAGAAACACAATAAAAATTTACATTAAAAATAAGGACTACAGAAGTTAAAATTTTTCAGTGTTTAAATTGTGTAGAGGGGGATGTTTAAATCAAATAATAATTATGTAGAAAACTATCCTAGCATGATGTGAGGCATAGTTCCGAATTTGTTTTAAAATTCCATGCAATGCTGGAAAAAAAGGAAAAAAAATACAGCAAAATCTTTCTTCTTTCTTTTTTTGAGTTTACTTATTTATTTTGAGAGAGAGAGAGAGAGTACACGCACACACACAAGCAGGGGAGGGGCAGAGAGAGAGAGAGAGAGGGAGACAGAGAATCTCAAGCAGGCTCCTCACTGTCAGCACAGAGCCCGACTGGGGGCTTGAACTCACGAACCGTGAGATCATGACCTGAGCTGAAACCAAGAAGCCAACGCTTAACCAACGGAGCCACCCAGCTGCTCCAGAAATACAGCAAAATCTTAACGGTAGTTACCATTGGGTTTGGTTATTACAGATGGTTTTAATTTCCTTTTTAATATTTCCTAAAGTTTCCTAACTGTATACAATGGTTGTTTTGTAATCAGAAAAATGGAAAAATTATTCTAAGAGCATAAAAACAAACGCTGTCCAAACCACCACACGACACAGAATTGTAATCGTGCACATTAGCTCTTAAAGGGAGAAGTTTGTCTTAAAAGTGAGGCAGCTGATGTCTAAACAGGGTTTCCCAGGCAACCCCTCTGCGGTTGCCAATATAGAATGCCACCTCTGGGGTAGAATCATCCTCCTGGAAGGTTCTGAGGCCTCCTCCTCCTTAAAAGAATAACGAGCTGTTTGCAGGGCTAGGTGTCTGGTTTAAATTCCCTCTATGGAAGTACACACCCGCTGAATGGTTTCACTGCCAGAAGAAAAGTGCTACTCCCGTAATAAAAAGTCAGTGAAGCTGAAAGAAATCGAGTTCCTTGGACTTGGGGTGGCAGCTGGAAGATTGGTAAGCATTCTCAAACACGGAGGCATCTCGCCTGAGCTCTGAGTCCATGGTCAGAATTCACCTGGAATTCTGATGGTCCCTGCTGCGGAGCGCAGGACAGGTCTGGGAGGGGAAGGAGTCTGGTCGTTTCCTCCCGATTTTGAAAAGTCAGAGGGGGTGGATGGACATGGTCACTGTCAAGTGAAGAGTTTCTCTTATCATCTCATAAGTCATAGTGACTCATTCTGAAAAATGAGTCTTTTTAAAAGTGTGGAGATGAGGACGCCTGGGTGGCTCAGCCGGTTGAATGCCCGTCTCTTGGTTTCAGTTCAGGTCAGGATCTCGGGGTTTCTTGGGTTCAAGCCTTGCCTCAGGCTCGGCCCTGGCAGCGTGGAGCCTGCTCTCTCTCCCTCTCAATCTCTCTCTCTCTCTGCCCCCCACCCCTGCACTATCTCTGTCTCTTTCAAAATAAGTAAACTTTATTTAAACGAGTCAATCAGTAGCGTGCTGGATTAGGTGGTCTACTGAAGATTCTTCCTTTAAAATTTTTTTTTCAACATTCATTTATTTTTTGAGAGACAGAGAGAGACAGAGCACGAGCAGGGGAGGGGCAGAGAGAGAAGGGGACAAAGCAGAGTCCAGGCTCCGAGCTCTCAGCACAGAGCCCACTGCGGGGCTGGAACCCATGAACCGTGAGATCATGACCTGAACCGAAGTCGGGCGCTTAACCGACTGAGCCCCCCGGGCGCCCCAAGATTCTTCTTTTCAAGACTGTATTGGGGCGCCTGGGTGGCGCAGTCGGTTAAGCGTCCGACTTCAGCCAGGTCACGATCTCGCGGTCCGTGAGTTCGAGCCCCGCGTCAGGCTCTGGGCCGATGGCTCGGAGCCTGGAGCCTGTTTCCGATTCTGTGTCTCCCTCTCTCTCTGCCCCTCCCCCGTTCATGCTCTGTCTCTCTCTGTCCCAAAAATAAATAAAAAACGTTGAAAAAAAAATTAAAAAAAAAAAAAAGACTGTATTAAAACTATGCCCTGTATATACTCCAGCCCAGGCTACATAGCGTGGGGCTGGAGGGGCTGCAAAAATTCACACGTCCTGGACTCTGCCTTCAGCTTATTCACAATCCAGGAGAAATGGGAAGGTGCAAAAACACAACAAGTTAAATGGCTCAAGACTTAGCTGAGAGTAAGATACAATGAAAGTGACAGGCAACAAATGCCTGCTTAACTGCCTAGTGGAATAATTGCAACATCTTACATGTATTTAGCCCTTAGGTACTGTGCTAAGTGAGCATTTAAAGATGTATTACCTCTTGACTGTGTCTAAGAAACCGAATTTAGTAGGAATACTAACAGGTAGCATTAATTAGCGCTCGATACATGCCAGGCACTGTGCTAAGTGCCTCACATGGAAGAACTTGTTTACTCTTCTCCGGTAGCCTGCAGGTCAGTCGTGCTAATTGTCCTGAGGCACAAAGAGAAGCTGGTGCGTGGAGATGCCTGGGCATTGCACAAAATCACAGAGCTGAAGCTGGGAGCCAGCATTCGAACCCGGGGAAGACTAGCTCCAGGGCCCCCACTCTTTTTCTTTCTTTTACTTTTTAGTGTGGTGACAAACACTTAACGTAAAATCTATCCTCTTCACAAATATTGGAGTGTGTGTTATTGTTGACTCTAAGTACAGTGCTGCACAGCAGGTATCTAGAACCTTAACTGAAATTTTTGGACTGTTAATTAATAACAGTACGCCCCCACCCCAGCCCCTGGTAACCCCCATCCCAATCTTTGATGTTATGAAATTGGCTATTTTAGATACCTCATGTAAGTGGAATAATGCCTTATGTCCTAAGGTCCATCCATGTTATCCCATTTCGCGGAATTTCCTTACTTTTTTTTTTTTTTTTTTTTTTTGGCCAAGTAGCATTCCACTGTATGAGTATACATTTTCTTTATCCATTCATCTGTCGATGGCCATTTAGGTTATTCCCGTGTCTTAGCGATCGTGAACAATGGTACAATGAACACAGGGGTGCAGATATCTCTTCAAGATCCTGACTTCTAATTCTTTTGGATAATAAACCCAGAAGTGCTGGATCATATGGTAATTCTACAGTTCTATTTTTTTTTTTTTTTAATTTTTTTTTTTCAACATTTTTAATTTTTTTTTTTATTTTTGGGACAGAGAGAGACAGAGCATGAACGGGGGAGGGGCAGAGAGAGAGGGAGACACAGAATCGGAAACAGGCTCCAGGCTCCGAGCCATCGGCCCAGAGCCTGACGCGGGGCTCGAACTCACGGACCGCGAGATCGTGACCTGGCTGAAGTCGGACGCTTAACCGACTGCGCCACCCAGGCGCCCCTCTACAGTTCTATTTTTAATATTTTGAGGAAATGCCATACTATTTTCCATTGCGGCTGTGCCATTTTACATTCCCACAGAGTTCCCATTTCTCTTTTTTTAAATGTATTTACTTTGAGAGACACAGAGAGAGGGTGAGCAGGGGAGGGACAGAGTGAAAGGGAGAGAGAGAAACACAAGCAGGCTCTCCACTATCTGCACTGTCAGCACAAAGCCCGATGTGGGGCTCGATCCCACAAACCACGAGATCATGACCTGAGCTGAAATCAAGAGTCGGTCGCTTAACACATTGAGCCACCCAGGCACCCTGAGATTTGAAAAGTTTTTATTAGGGTCAAGATGAAAAAGAGGAGAGGATGTTTTCAGTGGGGCGTGGCTGTTAGGTCATCAGTTGTTGGGAGATTAGGATAATAGCATCTCAAGCTACAATATTTGATTCACATTTTAACACATGCTGTCAATTCCTGAGCAGCCATGAATTTCTAGTTGACTGTAGGAGGCAGCAGAATTGCCCTGAGTTTACCACAGCCTGAAGCAGAGGTCAGAAACTATGGCCTGCAGCCAAATCTGGCCCAGCACTTGCTTTTGTAAATAAGATTTTATTAGACTACAGCCACTCCCCTTCATTCTGTGTCTTTCACAGTACATGGCAGAGATGAATAGTTGCGACAGACACCGTATGGTCCATAAAGCTTAAAATATATATTTTTTTTGCAGAAAGGTTTGCTGACTTCTGGCCTAATGTATCACAGTGATTGTTATTTTTTCTTCTAAATTTTTATTTTGAGAAGTGTCAAATCTACAGAAATACTGAAAGAATACTATAATGAACATTTGTATGCCCTTCTCCTTGATTCAATACTTAACATTTTGTCACATTTGCTTCCTCTCTCTCTCTCAGGTGTGGATATCATAATTCAATACTTCTATTTACTATATATCTAAATATAGTATATATCTCCTAAGAATAAGGACAATCTTTTACATAACCACAGGAATTTAACATTGATGCAGTCAGTAGACCATATCCAAATTTTCCCAATCCAGGTTCCTGTGCAGGATTGCTTTTAGTGGTCATGTGTCTTTAGTGGTCTTTAATCTAGAACAATTGCCCAGGTTTATTTCTTTTTTCCTCAGCTTATTAAGGTAAAATTGGCAAATAAAATTATGAGATATTGAAAGTGTACATCATGATGATTTGGTATACATGAATTTGGCATACATGTCTTTCTTGTTTTCATGACATTGATGTATTTGAAGAGTGGGGGATAGGTATTTTCAGAATGTCACTCATCCTGGATTTGCTTGATCACGTCCTGAGGATTATTTTCAGGTTTTAGCATTTTGGCAGGAATGCCAAAGAGGTGATGTGTCCTTCTCAGTGCACCCCATCAGGAGACCCAGTGATCATTAGTGCAGCAAAACTCTACCTATGGTGGTAGTCAAACAGGATTGACTTGCTCAAGACCCAAAATGACAGGGCTCAAAATGGCAGTGCTTACCTATCTACAGTCTATTCCTGGAAAGGGTACTAGGTAGCAACAGCATGGAAATAAGGAAATCACAGCCAAAGGCTGTCTCACCCTAAGAGTCTGGGACGTCCAGGTGCAAGGTCCTATTACCCACCCCTCTCTTGGTTCAGGAACCACCTACACTTGCACAGAACACCTTGGAACAGGTACTCCGTTCACATAGAAGATCCAAATGTGCACACGGATTTCAAATGTTTGCAGTCATCTGGGGGGTTGGCATCCATTTGAACAGAGAGCTGATCCATCCACTAATAAATAATATGAGCACAAATGTTTCATACTTGACAATCCTGTTCCTCCCTGATCACTGGCTATCTGTGCTTTGTGGCATACTTCTGTTCACTGATTAAGCTACAATCAACCAATTTTTTATGATGTCGTCCCTTCCAACAAAATCTACCTTTTCTCATGTACCATAATTGTTTCTCATAGCAGTATAAGTCAGAGGCCTTGTCTCTAGTATTTCCTGAGCAAACGTCAAATGCAGACCCAAAGACATAGTCCCGTTGCAATTGCTCCCTTGTAGTCACACAGACCTCACACCTGGTCATCGGTTGTGAGGACACAGACCACGCGCAGAAGGTCATTAGGTTGGACGTTGTCCACTCGCGTGGTTTTTTTTTCTTAATGCGGTGAAATATTTCCAACTCACACCGACACTTTTTGGGTGTCCAGTTCAGTGGGATTGAGTGCATTCGCAATGTCACGCAACCGTCACCACTGCCTGTTTCCAGAACTAATAGAAACTCCATACAGTGAAACAATAGCTCCCCATTCCCTGCCTCCCGTGGCCCCCCGATGACCTCTTTTCTACTTTCTGTCTCCATGACTTTGCTGCTTCATGTAAGTTAAATCATGTAACATTTGTTCCTTGTGTCTGGTTTGTTTCATTTATCATAATGTTTTCATTTCACATAATGTTGCAGCACGTGTCAGAGTGCCCTTCCTTTACAAGGTGATATTCTTTCGTATGTGTAGGCCAATTTGTTTGCCTATTAATCTGTTGGTGAACATCTGGGTTGTTTCCACCTTCTGACTATTACAGATAATGGGGTGATGAACATCGGTACGCATCGGTTTTAACTCCTGCTTTTTGTTCTTCGCGATGTACACCTAGGATTAGAATTGACGGGCCATATGGTGATTCTATGTCTAACCTTCTGAGGGTCCGCCAAACGGTTGTCCGTAGTGGTCAGGTCACTTGTTGGCTCTTCAAAAAAGAGGAGCTTTGGGGCGCCTGGGTGGCGCAGTCGGTTAAGCGTCCGACTTCAGCCAGGTCACGATCTCGCGGTCCGTGAGTTCGAGCCCCGCGTCAGGCTCTGGGCTGACGGCTCGGAGCCTGGAGCCTGTTTCCGATTCTGTGTCTCCCTCTCTCTCTGCCCCTCCCCCATTCATGCTCTGTCTCTCTCTGTCCCAAAAATAAAATTAAAAACGTTGGAAAAAAAAAATTTTAAAAAGAGGAGCTTTGACACAGTTCTTTGCCCCCAGGACCTTCGGAGTCAAAGCTAAGAGACCGTATTTTTTCCCTTCCTCTAAGCTTCTCAACCAGCCATGGAGATTTGGTTAGACTTTCCCTTTAACAAGCTATTGGCTCCCTTTCCCCTGGGAGCAATTGCATCTTCTTCCATGTATCATCAAGTTTAAGCCAGTCTTTTCTCTCTAAAGAAGGCCCTGTGGTTCCCTACCGTGCCAATATACTGCTGGCAGCGACAGGGGATGGGCAGGAGCCTTCTCTTCAGTTCACTTCGAGGGTATGATTGGATACGTGCAGAGAAGTGCATCTGGCCTGTCCGCTGGGCAACAAAACATCTCAGCAGCCAGCTCCACCGCGGTGGGGTGCGGGGAAGTGACCATCAGTCCTGTCGATCCCTTTGAAATCCTGCCGTCAGGTCCAAATTTACGGACATGGTATCTTGTTGTGGAATAGTCTCAGCCTCTGGAGCCCTTACCTGAAGTTTTAGTGCAGGTTCAATGTTGAAAGAGAAAACAGAGTGCAGCGGGGAAGGCCCCTGTGTGAATTCCTCCGCCACCTCCCCTCCTCCCTGCCCTGACTCCACCACAAAAGCATGGCAGGTAAGGGAGACACCATCACAGCATACGTTTACAAATCACATATTCCAACTTTTGACCAGACTTTAATTCTGGTCCCTTTTACAGTAGTGTCCCCATAGCCCCCTGGATTAATTCTGTTGCCCCTATGGGGCTTGTTAGCAGGCCGAGGCAACACTGTAAATGTGCTCCATGCCCAGGAGATCTAGAAGAGTTACTTCTCCACCTCTGGCCATTTCACCACCCATTGTTGGTAAAAGACCTTGGGAACCCCACTGGGAGTTGAGTCAAGAGGCCCCGGCGTTTTTGTCTTCTTCCTCCATTTTGACTTTTTTAAAAGTTTGTTTATTTTGAGAGAAGAGAGAGTGCACTAGTGGGGTAGGGGCAGAGAGAGCGGGGAGAGAATCCCAAGCGGGCTCTACACTTACAGCACAGAGCCTGATGCGGGGCTCAAACTCACGAACTGTGAGATCGTGACCTGAGCTGAAACCAAGAGCTGGATGCTCAACCGACTGAGCCACCCAGGCACCCCAAAATAATATCAATCTTAAGGAAAACTTGCAGGTATTGGACAAAGAACTACTACCTTTCTATTAAGAGTATTTTAGAATCTAATGCTGTAGGCTCACTGGAACCTTATTTCTTTCTGGAATTTCCCCAAACCTTTGGATTTTCCATCCGAGGGGCTTTGAGGAGACTTAGATGTGGGATCCCCAGATTTTCATAAAGGTTTTGGTGGCACTTTCTCTCTCAATTTGTTTCTTTTTTGACTTTTACAACTAGCTGTCTAAAGATTCCCACATGATTAGAGGCTGAATTGTTAGTCCCTTTCTTGTGTTGACTTCCTTTCTTTTGTAAAGTTCTAACTTTTTTGAAAACATCTTTACTGAGATGTAATTCATATACCATGTAATTCACACAATTAAAGTGTATAATTCAATGGTTTTCAGTGCATTCACCGAGTCAATTTTCAAGTGTTTTTCTTGGCCCCAAAAGAAACCCTGTTCCCCTTTAGTTACCACCTCCCACCTTTGGCAACCACGAATTCACTTTCCGTCTCCATGGATTTGCCTCTTCTGGACATTTCATATCAAATGGAATCATAGAATATGTGGCCTTTCATGACAGGCTTCTTTCATTTATCACGCTTTAAAGCTTCATTCCCCTTTACGGGTGAATAATGTTCCATGGTATGGATGTACCACATTTTGTTTATCCATTCATCAATTGATGAACATCTGGGCTGTTTCCATTTTTTTGACTATTTTTGTGTTGACATGTTTTAATCCTCTTGGGTCTCTGGACATGAAATTGCTGGGCTAAAATGTTAACTCTCTGTTTTGCTTTTTGAGGAACTGCCAGTTTGCTTTCCAAAGTGGCTGTGCCAGTTTTTTTTTAATCCTCCATGTGGTAGCTGGGATAAAGGATTTGAGGTTGCCTCTTTTACGTTCTCCTGTGGTCTCAATATCAAAGTCATACGTGGTGCTAGTGCTGGTGGGACGCCTTGAGTTACAGTGTTGGTCGTAGCCTGGGTGAGGGGCATCCCATTAGGGAGCTCGATTCTGTCATTATATAGATAGCTCAATACTGCCTACGCCTGCAGTGTTTTTGCAACTTTAGTATTGGTTGACAACGGAGGGGAGTGACATTGTCTTTCTCTGGATAAGCATGATGGATCCTTTTCTTAATCCATTCTAGAAACCTAGGGGCTTCCCTATGAACCATCCCCACAAAGGTATTAGCCAATAGTTGGTGGACCAAAATATTCCCCTTTAGTCAGAAGTGTTCAAAGCAGAGACACTGCTCCTCATTTTAAAATTCTCTATCATTCTCAGGAATCATTTTAACAAAGGTTTATCAGGATGATGTCTGTAATGACCTGGAAAATTATTCAGTTCCCTCACTGAATAATCCCTTATTTCCCTAGTTTCTTGCCCTCCCTGTCATCTTGCCCAACTTGAATTATCTTCTTTGTTGTCCTAAGTCTCACAGAATTAGCTGACTCATCAAACATATGGTGCCAACCAGAGAGGACACAGCTCACCCCAAGGAGATTCTGAACTTAACTTTCATTTTGTTGATGCTCAAAGCAGCAACCACAGATCTGAATTTTTAGCTGACCTGGTATCAGTTTGCAGTTCCCTGCTGGTCCATTTTTCTAGCTCCTGAGGTTCAGATTCTTTCAGTTCCAGATTTCACTGGAATGTTTTACTACTAGTATCTAATTTCAAAGTCTGTGCTACTTCAAACCAAGAGTAACTTGTTCATTTTCATCTTTTTTATCAGAATCACCCCCCCCTTTTTTTTTTTCTAGTAATGCCTTAGCCATATTTTGAGCTAAGAATGAGTCAGGGTTTTTTCAGTAAATCCTACATCTGACACCAGCTGCTGAAATGGTTTAACAGGCTTTGGTTGCTAAAGAAAACTCACAGATCCTAACAAATCTACAGTTTATTACAGGACAAAAAATACAATACACCAATAATATTTAAGTAAGGGCTGGAAAAGCCAGGTGCAAGGTTCTATTATCCTTCTTCTGTAAGAGCCCAAACAGATGGCGCTTTCACTCCTGGGGCAGGATCCACCAACATGTGCATGGAACGCTTTAGAGCAGGGAGCCCAAAATTGAGTCTCTGCTGGTTTCTTTTCTAATGTTTTTTTCTGGTCACACAGCATAGGCATATTCCTGCTTGTAACTAGCCCCAAATGCAGACCCCTTTGTCTATTATCAACAAGTAATGCTGATAAGCTGACATAAACTACTCTGAAGCTCCTTGAACCCATAAAATAATACTATTGAATCGGTGTGTGTCATACCGACCAGGGGTCAGTGCCCTGCAGGAACTTTGACAAACAGCTCAGGTCCTACCGTGGTTAGCTCTCAAAGCACATAACTTATCTTTGGACAGTGCTTTACAGTTTTACAGAGTGGAGGAATTTAACGAACTGGAACAAGCTGATGTTATCACCCCCACCTCAGAAACCAAGTACAGGAGGCTCAGAGTGCTTGTGACTTGCTCAAGGTACCTTGAAGTAGCCTGTGTGCTCCTCCCCCATCCTATCCTCTTACCACTTAACATGAAGTTTGTGCATCTCTTCCTGTTTTTGTTTGTTTTTTTTCTGAATTCCACCAGTCACGTATGCATCTCTAAACAATGCGTTGATCAGCATGTTTGGGGGATTTTATATAATGGAATTATGCTGCAATGTATCGTTTCGTGGCTTGCCCCCCGCCCTCCCCCCCCCCCCCCCCCAGCATGTTATGCCCTTAGGGTGAGCCCGGATGTTGTCAAGCTGTTCTGGATAATCTTCGCTGTCGAAATTGTTTATATAAGAATATACTGCCTATTTTTACGTTTGACTGTATGGATGTTTGTTTTCTCTTCAACTCTTAGTGACTACAAATAATGGTGCTATAAACATTCTTTATTCTGTCTACTTGCGCAGATGTGCAACTGTTTCTCCGGGGTAATATATTCTCCAGAAAGAAAGCACATCTTCAAGTTTCCTGGACGATGCCAAATTACCTTACAAAGGGATTGTATTAAAATTATACTTTCATGGGCAGTGATTAATGCACGGGCACACACAGACACACACTACACACCTACGTATGCACACACGTTATACTCCTAACCATCACACACAGCACTAAACACGCACACGGACCCACAAACGCACAGCACACACGGTCTTTACAGAACGCACTGACACGCAGGTCCACCCACGTGCACTAGGCACGCGCACTCACCACGATGCCAGCCTCACCACACCCCGCTCAAACACAGACACAGAAAGGCAGGCCCCGCGCGCCCTGTCAGCACGCACGCAGCCCCGGTACTCGCACGCAAGCCCCCACGTAGCCCAGCCAGGGGGCGTGGTCTCCGCAGCTCGCGACTGAGGAATCTTGTCCCGGCCGCGCCGCCGTCGGACGCCAGGTGTCGGAGGTCACGGCAGCGTTGGCGGTGGCGTTTTTTTCTACCCGGAAACCACGGCTGCCGGACCCTGAGACGAGTCTGTGTCGCGGCGGCGTGAGCCGGACTGGCCTCTGGTCCTCGCCTGGGCCCCGTGGAGCCCGAGGCCGCCCCCGGCGCGGCGGGGAGGATGGTGCCGAGCGGCCCCCGGCCCGCCGCGCGCCGCCGCGAGTGATCTCTGAGCGGCCGCGGGCGTCCGCCGAGCAGCTGGCCCGGCCGGGCCCGGGGCGCGCCGCTGCCCACCGGGGCGGGGTGAGCCGGGGTAGGGCGGGCCGGGGTCGGGGCTCGGCCGGGGCTGAGCGCGGGGTCGGGAGGGCGCCGTGCTGGTCGGGAGCGGCCCTTCCGGCCGGGTGTCTTCACCGCCTCTCGGGGCTGCAGCCCCCGCCCCAGCTGGCGGTGAGGGTCGCTCCGCCTTAGCCCAAGTCTGGCCTGCGCCGCTGGCGTGGGCCTGTTTACCCGCCCCCCGGGTTGGTCCACCCGCATGCCTGGAGCCGGGGTGCCCTGCCGCCCTCGAGATGGCGGGACGTCCCCCGTTCGGACCTGAGGCCTGGATAATTTGGATTTGGCACGGGGAACATTTTGGTAGTTTGCCATTTTTGACTTTGGGTCGTGTTTGCGTTACTTCTCTATTTGCAAATCATGTACATCTCAGGAAGAAGATGGGATAGACTTAACCTATGTGCAGACACTTGAAATAGTGGTATATTATGTGTCAGGCTTGGTAAATATCCAGAGGTGGGGTGGATAATCATCTTCACTCATATTTTAATAAAATAAATCGAGGAGTGGCTGCGGGGTAATTTAGAGGCAAGTAGTTCTGTTTCTCTTGATAAACAGCATTAGAAATAAAACCAAGCCTATTGTGCTGTTTTGAACTGTGTGAACACCATAACCGGGGGACAGCTGGTGAGGGGGCTTTTGTTGAAGAATACGATGCCTGTAGTTTAGTTCTCAACTAGCAGATTACAGCCCTCGTTCAGCGATGAATGGGGAGCTTCTTTGCAGCTTGCTTTCAAGCGGGGAAGATTGTGGCTGCTCCTGAACTGCTACTTTCCTGCCTCAAAGGTGAGCCTCTGTGGGAGGCAGTGGGAGGAAAAATTCCAAGGCTGGAATTTGATTAATTTCATGATGGATATTTAATAACTTTTTTTGTCCCGATAGCTCTCTGGTTAGCTTGGGGTCTGAGCATTTGTATCCTGTGTGTAGATGAAATTGCTTGACGGGTAAGAACACCTTCCAGTTTCCTGATTTAAGGAAAGGAAATAGACCGTTGTGCAGCTAAGATATACTTGATGACTGCAAGCTCTTTACTCCCTGGGATAAGGAGGCAGTGTGCTGACTTCCTAGTAAAGGTGGAGGAAGAATTTCTGTGGCCTAATTGAGGTGGGAGGACTGGAAGCCGGACTGCCTGCCACCCACGTCTGGGTACTGAGATCCCCAAATGCTGATTGAGCATCCCTGTGTTAGGGCAGCTGGCAGCTGTTGCACGGAAGAGAGACAAGACCTAAGTGCAAATACAGTTTCTGCCCGCAGGGAATATACTTAGAGAAAGCAGTAGGCTCATAAAAGTGGCAGGACTGAATGGCCACGTGGAGATAACTATCAGAGGTTTTTGTTATGGTTAGGCTTCATAAAGGAAGTGACCCTTGAGGTGGACCTCAAAAGATCTTGAGCATTTGGGTCAGAATTAACTGGGAAATGAAAAAGCTAGGGCCAGGTGTTGGAACAGCACTCAGTCTAGGTAGCTGGGCAGTAGAAACCTGGAAGCAGTGGCAGAGGCAGTCGGTAAGAAGGGTTAAATGCTTTTCTAAGACAGAAAAAGCACTGGCTACCCAGTCTGGCTTCTGGTAGGTTTCTGAGTTCTAAAGAATTGTTTTCATTTGGTGGGTTTCTTTTGTTCTGTTACTCAGACAATGACACAAAGCAGTGCTTAACTTACTTTAAGGACAATGAAAAAGATGCTGATTGTGATTCCTGTCTGGTATTAACAGTCAGGAAATTAAATTTAGTGTCTGCAAGTTGTTTCTGTGCCTGTGTTTAGTCTGTGGGAACTCGGCTCTAGTATGATCTTTGCCACTCTGGCTACTGCCAATTGATGAATGGCAGGCTTTTAAGCCAATTCCTGAGTGTTTTGTTTTAATTTTTAAATGTTTACGTATCTATTTATTATTATTTTTAATGTTTATTTATTTTTGAGAGAGAGAGAGAGAGCGCGCGAGCAGGGGAGGGGCAGAGAGAGAGGGAGACACAGAATTCGAAGCAGGCTCCAGGCTCCGAGCTGTCAGCACAGAGCCCGACAGAGGGCTCAAACTCGTGAACCGAAAGATCATGACCTGAGGCAAAGTCAGACGCTCAAGGGACTGAGCCACCCAGGTGCTCCAGTGTTTGTTTATTTTTGAGAGGGAGACAGAATCCAAAGCAGGCTCCAGGCTCGGAGCTGTCAGAACAGAGCCTGACGCAGGGCTTGAATTCATGAACCACAAGATCATGACCTGAGCTGAAGTTGGACGCTCAACCAGCTGAGCCACCCAGACATCCCCTGGGTGTTTTTACTGACGTCTAGTTCACCGAGATGTGGCTGGTTTCTCTTACACAGTATTGTGGAAGACCTTTGAAGCCATTCAAATAGGATGCCATGTAATTGCCCTGCAACATTATGACTAGTCTCAGGACCTCACTGGCTTCAACCTTAGTCTTTCGTTAAACACTCTCAGGATTGCACCATCTTAACTTTTTGATATTTCTTTTAGACTCTTCTTCCCTTTCTAGCCACTGCTCTGTCTCCTTGTTATAGACATGCGTCTGAAAAAGAGTGGCCTTTACAGGAGACACAGCATGACATAGTACAGGGATGGCCAATCTGCGGGATGTTTTTTGTCAGTAATATGCTGCAGAATCCCATTGCCATGTAAGACAGCCTTTTTTTTTTTTTTTTTTTTTTAAATTTTTTTTCAACGTTTTTTATTTATTTTTGGGACAGAGAGAGACAGAGCATGAACGGGTGAGGGGCAGAGAGAGAGGGAGACACAGAATCGGAAACAGGCTCCAGGCTCCGAGCCATCGGCCCAGAGCCTGACGCGGGGCTCGAACTCACGGACCGCGAGATCGTGACCTGGTTGAAGTCGGACGCTTAACCGACTGCGCCACCCAGGCGCCCCAAGACAGCCTTTATAAAAGTATTTTACTATGACATTTTAATTAAAATGAAAAAGGTTATGTGGAATTTAGGAAACAAATGATCATAAGAAAAAAGAGCAAACCAAGAAATGGACTCTTTTCTTTTTTTAATTTTTTCTTTTAATGTTTGTTTATTTTTGAGAGAGAGAGACAGAGCACGAACGGGGGAGGGGCTGAGAGGGGGAGACACAGAATCCGAAATAAGCTTCAGGCTCTGAGCTGTCAGCACAGAGCCTGATGCCTGGCTGGAATTCACAAACTGAGATCATGACCTGAGCCGGTCAGACGTGTAACTGACCACCCAGGCAGCCCTGAAATGGACTCTTAATTAATAGAGAACAAACTGATGGTTACTAGAAGAGAGGTGGGTAGGGGATGGGTGAAATAGGTGATGGGATTAAGGAATGCACTTGTGATGAGCACTGGGTGTTATATGGAAGTGTTGAATCACAGTGTAGTGTACTCTTGAAACTAATATTACACTGTATGTTTACTAACTGGAATTTAAGTAAAAACTCAAAGAAAAAAAAAAAAAGAGCCCAGTATCATAGTGACTTAAAAAAAAGGAATGGAGGAAAGATAAGAGTTTTTAGCAAATTGATTTTCCATTTTGGATTCATTTTGATAAATATGGAAATCTTTAAATTCTCCTTCCCTGGTACAGATTGAATAAATTTGACAAGAGGTCTGTAGTTCTCTCTGTGTATAATTCCATACCTAAATGTAGATGACTGTCTATGAATTATGGTCATTTGGTTGGACCTTTATGCTGTTTGGTTAAAAGTGCTGTTTTCACAACATCTGCCAGTCTTTACACTGAGTTTGGATGTTACAATTTCATATTGAACTTTTAGTGTTGATTTAATCTTGTCATCACTCATGATCTGTTTTTTTAAATATCTGTTAATTAAACTCCAAGTCATTAAACTTTAATGTGGGGATACTTTTAAATTTGGTTTCTAAGATGCTCAACAATTAAAAAAAAAAGCTAAAGAACAAAGATAAGTTATTTTCCGTTTTGGAACTGTGGTGAATTAATTTTTTTAAATTTTTTTTTTTCAATGTTTATTTATTTTTGGGACAGAGAGAGACAGAGCATGAACGGGGGAAGGGGCAGAGGGAGAGGGAGACACAGAATCGGAAACAGGCTCCAGGCTCTGAGCCATCAGCCCAGAGCCTGACGCGGGGCTCGAACTCACGGACCGCGAGATCGTGACCTGGCTGAAGTTGGACGCTTAACCGACTGCGCCACCCAGGCGCCCCATGAATTAATTTTTTTAAAAGGAGAGGGAGGCATGTTGGAAGTTACCATGATTTTATATTATGCCTTTGAAAATGGAGCCATGCGTTTGTTAATTATAAGTGAGTAGAAATACAGCTAGAGTCTGAATTTTGGAACTAAGTCTGGTTACAAACATGTAATTATGTCAGCCCATGTTGTTCCTTTTTGTCTTTATTCGAGTACTGGTGTTGCCTAAAATGCATTAAAACTTTATGCTTCCTGTTGTAATTTATCTTGATCATTTAAACTTGTGAGTTATTGTGAAAGTCTTTTCTGCACTATGAAATGTATTAGCTTGAGAAACAGGAAACCATTGAGAGAAGATTCTACTCATCTTTGCTTTATATTCTGATTGATGAGAGTTGTGAGCTATGAATTGCCTTGCTTAAAGAGGGGGAAAATAAGTTAACCATTTTAAACTTCAAAAAAAATCAGTCTTGTGCTTTTATGACTAAGATACACCTTATATAGCCATGGCCTAAGAAAATTTTGTTTCTTTTCAGCTTGGCATTAGACTTGAAACCTACTTATCAACCCTGGTATTGTGATTGATGACACAGCTTTTAGAGTGAGAAGAATTAAGTCAGAATCTCTCTCTTGCCACTTATTACCTAGCACAGATTACTTAACCTCTTTTGATTCAGTTTCCTCATCTGTAAAATGAGGATAGTAACATTTACCTGGCAGCGTTGTGAGGATTAAAAAGTATGGTGTATGTACTTGGCATGGTGCCTGGCACAGGGCATGTTTTAAGTACTAGCTGTTAAAAATGATACTCTCTCCTTAGCCCTTTGGCATCTGGTTTCTGCCTTTTTTTTAAAAATTTTTTTTTCAACGTTTTTTTAATTTATTTTTGGGACAGAGAGAGACAGAGCATGAACGGGGGAGGGGCAGAGAGAGAGGGAGACACAGAATGGGAAACAGGCTCCAGGCTCCGAGCCATCAGCCCAGAGCCTGACGCGGGGCTCGAACTCACGGACCGCGAGATCGTGACCTGGCTGAAGTCGGCCGCTTAACCGACTGCGCCACCCAGGCGCCCCTGGTTTCTGCCTTTATCACATCATCTTAAAGGGGTTTCACTTACAAAACTACTGATGTCTTAATTGTAAAATTGTATGGATACTCTTCGGTTTTCATCTCATTTGGTGGGGTTGACTCGGGTTGACTCTTAATCTGAACCCGTAACATTTATTGGGAGGCAGTAGTCTGCTTCCTGGTTGACGCACCAGTTCTGGAGGCTGACTGGATTTGAATCCAGGTTCATTTACTATTGTATGACCTTGGGCAAGTTAGCTGACTTCTTATGCCTTAATTTACCCCTCTGCGAAATACAGATATTGTGAGGATCATATACAATACACGCAAAACTCCTAAACAGGGTGCCTCAGGGTGCCTCTTTCGTAAAGAGTGAGCAGTTATGTTAGATGTTCTTGTTAAGCAACTGCAGAAACATCATGGAAACAAGAGGCAACATGAACAGGATACATCTGGCTTTCAGTTTGGCTGAAGAAGGCAGTATGGGGGGGGCGGGGTGTGTGGAGGAGGACAGGCTCTTGTTAGAGACATTTACAAGGTGGGAACTGCTTGACTGGTAACTGATAGCTGTTTATAGGAGAGAGAGAGAGAGAGACTCAAGAATGGCTGGCAGTGGTCACTGGCTAGATGGCTGTGTCTTTCATTATGAGGAGGAGCGGCTTTGGTGACTTTGGAGAAGTTTTGACCTTGGCTCAAGGTGCCTGTGGGTCAGCTAAGTACAGAGCTCCTGTATGTGGATGTTTGGGTCTGGGCACGGGGATAGATACAGAAAATTGCAGGGAATAAGTGTGTGTGCCTTGAGCAGAGGCCCAGCCGTGAGCTCAGGGGGAGAAGCAGCTCTTGAAGAGAGGGAGAAGGAAGGGGTGGCCAGTTAAGCAAAAGGAAAGCCCCGTGATTGATGTCCTGGAGGTGGAAGACATTGTGTCTGTGCCAAATATTGCAGGGAGGGGAGTTAAGGACTGCAGTTCTGGCTTGGCTTTACCAACTGAGACCTCACTGGAGACCTGGAAGTTTTCCCGTCTTCGTCACTACTAATTTGCCTCTCTGAGGGTCTGTTCTGCTTCATGGTGGGGGAGGAAGGATGGTGGCTGCGTGCTTGAGATTGCACAGGTTTCTTTGATATTAGCAGGTGCCCTCATCTCTGCTAAGTGTTGGATAATCTAGTTTCACATCCATTAGTGCTTTTTATTAGGTTCAGGATATTTTTTAAATTTTTACATTCAAAGTGGGCCCTGGGGCACCTGGATGGCTCAGTCAGTTAAGCATTCGACTTCGGCTCAGATCATGGTTTAACGGTTTGGGAGTTTGAGCCGGCATCGGGCTCTGTGCTGATAGCTCATCATGGAGCCTGCTTCACATCCCTTGTCTCTCTTTCTCTCTGTCCCTCCCATGCATGCTCTCTCTCTCTTTCTCAAAAATAAATAAACATTAAAAACAAAACAAAAAACCCACAATAAACCAAGTGGGCCCCTCTCCCACATCGAGGTGATTTCCTGATATTCTTTTAGCACAAGAGCGGTGTATTTCCTGGGGTGGGCACACACAGCAGGCTCTCCAAGCCTCCCCTGGCATTGCCCCCAGCCCCCACCTCCTAGTCACTTTCAGACTTTGAGAAGGACATGACTTTATAGGAGAGTTTTAAGGAATTTCCCATTTGGCCTGAGGTCGAAAATCTAGTTTAAAATGAACGGTGGTTTTGTTGTTCACGTAAAGTGAACTTTTTGGTCTGGGTCACAGGTAGTGGTTTGGCAGATCTTAAATTCGAGTTTTAGATTGTAGTTTTAAACTTGGGCAAGTAGCTATGTGGTGTACTTGGAGAAAGGGAGACCCTGTGAAAGGCTCCTTATCTGGCATGGTCAGTGTTAATTTCCTTTCTAGTAAGATACTATAATCAATTACAAAATTGCATATTTCAGCTGTCACTGGCCCCTTGGGCAGCCTTCCTCTTTTAGTGGCGCTTTTCTCTGGTTACAAGTGTGTCAGTTTCCTCACTTCTTACCCACTGTCTCTTGTCCCTTTCATTTGAAGCGTGGTGTTCACCTGTTGTCTGTCTCCTCATCCTTGTTCTTCTCTCCTCACCATTTGCTTTCCCCCTGCCAGAGTGTGGTTTTAGAGGTCACCGGTGATCTTGCCAGGTGGAGCATTACGCAAGCTTAGTTTCACTGGAGTATTTTTTAAAGCGCAGAGAGGCTCAGAGATCCTTTCTTTTCTTAATCGTAATACTTACTCACTTCTCAGTACCTCTTCCTTCTTGAAACACTTGCAGGATACCTCACCATCCTGGGCACCTTTTTGGCTCATGGTCACTTCCTCCCCTCTGTGGCCTCCACTGGCCTCTCAACCTCTGCCCTAATGGAGGGGCCCATGCCTGTCTGGAGAACTTCTGTGCCCACCTGCCCCGGGAGCACACAGTACTGGGTTGTCTGCAGGAGCCTCACCTAAATATTGTTTGCTATTCTTGGTTTCTCACAGATCCCTCTAAGTACAGATGACTGCAAGTTAAGCTTTGCCTTTCTTTAGCACCAGGACATGCTAGAGGACTGTCCTGCTTTCTGTTTTTGTTTTTTTTTTTTTTTCTAGTTTGGTTTAAGAAAGTTCTGGGGTTTTTTTCTCCTATTTCTCACCTTTATTAATGAAGAAAATGAAGAGAATTAAGATTTAAGGAAGTTTTATTTTGGCCACGAGACCAGCAGGATCTATTGAAGATTATTTACATTTATAAATTTTATTGTTAGAAAGTATTACAAAAGGAATATATATTCATGATGGAAATTTTTTTAAAAAGAAAAAAGATCTGGGGCGCCTGGGTGGCGCAGTCGGTTAAGCGTCCGACTTCAGCCAGGTCACGATCTCGCGGTCCGTGAGTTCGAGCCCCGCGTCGGGCTCTGGGCTGGTGGCTCAGAGCCTGGAGCCTGTTTCCGATTCTGTGTCTCCCTCTCTCTGACCCTCCCCTGTTCATGCTCTGTCTCTCTCTGTCTCAAAAATAAATTAAAAAAAAGTTGAAAAAAAAAAAAAGAAAAAAGATCTATGTAATCTGAGAGATTACCCTAGATTGGCTAGCCTACCCTAGGTGGCTAGAGGGAACCACCATTGTTTACATTTGAGGGCATGTTATTTGTCTTTTTTTCCCGGATGGGTACTTGTGTGCACCAACTCTCATACTTAAAAAACCTGAATAGCCTCATTCTGTGTATGTTATTTTAGCTGCTGTGTGTTTAATGACCATAGTGTTTCTGCTGGGGATATATCATGCTGTAACCATTTCTCTGCTGTTGTTGGGTATCTAGTTTTTCGTTTTTTACTATTTTAAACACTCCTGAGATAACTATCTTAGTAGTTAAATCTTTGTTTTCAGTATTGTTTTCTCAGGTGAAGTTTTTAGAAGTTGAACAGCACAGATAAGAGTATGTTGGGTTGTAATGCTGTTGATACGTGTGGCCAAGTTCGTCTCTAGAAAGTTTAACAGCTCTTTTCCTCTTCTCTTCTTTTAAAGTAACTTTGGTGTTTCTCCTAACTTGTGGGTTGCTCGAGGTAACTCCAGTATAATCTTGGTATTGCCTTTTGCCTACTTAAATTGCCACCCGATGTTTAGTGTTGTCATTCAGTTGGTCTCAGAGCTCTAGGTACTCCGTCAATGGACTTCAGTCACATACTCTCACATGTAACTGCATTTTGGCTGTGTTCTGCGTACCTTAAATCCCTAGACTTTTCCCAAGAGGCAGCTTCACAGCCCTGGTGGTTTCTCTCTTTATCCTTGTGAAAGCCTCTAATTGGACTTGGGATGAATTTAGGAAAAGGGGCCAGATAGTGTGCTTTCTCTCTATGTACGTTTCTTAACCCCATACAGAACTTAACCTATTCTTTTTTTTTTCTCAACGTTTTTTTTTTTTTTTTATTTTTTTTTTATTTTTGGGACAGAGAGAGACAGAGCATGAACGGGGGAGGGGCAGAGAGAGAGGGAGACACAGAATCAGAAACAGGCTCCAGGCTCCGAGCCATCAGCCCAGAGCCTGACGCGGGGCTCGAACTCACGGACCGCGAGATCGTGACCTGGCTGAAGTCGGACGCTTAACCGACTGCGCCACCCAGGCGCCCCTATTCTTTAATTAAAAGTGATATTTACTATGGTAAAGATCATAGAAATGTTCTTTTAATTCTTTCCAGAGGAAATACATTTGTTTAGCTTTTGTTAATTATTTGAAAATGCTAGTGAACGGTAGGAAAGGAATTTCAAGTTTGTGAAATATTTGACTTTTAATTGTTTTATTAAAAAAGAAAGTCTTTCACTTTTAAGTGAATACAGTTGGCCTCCCCTGGAACTTTCTCTGATTAAATTAGCTATATTGATATTTGCTGATTTGTAGGTATTTATGTTGATATATAGATGTTTACATTCTGGTGTGACATGGTTTTAATGACTGTTAGTTTTCTCTAGAAGTGAACTTATTTTAGATTTTTGTACTTTTCTAGATGTTTTATCATTGTAGTTCCAGGTGGTGAATGGTTCCTATTTATTTTTATATGTGATTCAGATTTTGTCTTTCTCTAAACTGTATAAACATATATAAGAGCTTATTATAACTTTAAATAAACTTATGGAACTCTCATTTACTGTTGATGTTTTTGTTTCTCAATCTTAGGATTCTTAACCTAATGTCATTTTTTGTTTTTATTTAAAAAAAAAAAGACTCAAGTTTTTAAAGGCAGTTTTAGGGTCACAGCAAAATTGAGAGGAAGGTACAGAGATTTCCTGTATAACACTGTCCCACACACATGCATAGCCTCCCCCCTTCAGCATCCCCCACCAGAATGATACATTTGTTATAATTGGTGAACCTCCATCACTGTCATTCAGAGTCCATGATCATACAGAGTATTTTCACTGACCTAAAAATCCTCTGTGCTCCATCTGTTCATCCCTCCCTCCCTCCTGCAGCCTCTGATCCTTTTACTGGCTCCATACTTTTGCCTTTTCCAGAATATCATATCATTGGAATCATAGGGTTTGTGGCCTTTTCAGATTGACTTCCTTCATGTAGTAATATGCATTTAAGTTTCCCCCTTGGCTTTCTTTTTTCTTTTTTTTTTTTCAACGTTTTTTATTTATTTTTGGGACAGAGAGAGACAGAACATGAACGGGGGAGGGGCAGAGAGAGAGGGAGACACAGAATCGGAAACAGGCTCCAGGCTCCGAGCCATCAGCCCAGAGCCTGACGCGGGGCTCGAACTCACGGACCGCGAGATCGTGACCTGGCCGAAGTCGGACGCTTAACCGACTGCGCCACCCAGGCGCCCCTCCCCCTTGGCTTTCATGGCTTGATAGCTCATTTCTTTTTCAGTACTGAATAATATATTCCACTGTCTGGATATACCACAGTTTATCCATTGCCCTACTGAAAGGTATCTATCTGGGTTGCTTCCAAATTGTGGCAAGTATGAATAATGCTGTTGTGAACCTCCTTGTGTAGAGTTTTATGTGACCTAAGTTTTGAACTACTTTGGGCGAGTACCAAGCAGTGCACTTGCTGGATATTGTGGTTAAGAGTGTGTTTTAGTTTTGTAGGAAACCACCAAACTTCTAAAGTGGCTGTACCGTTTTGCATTCCTACCAGTAATGAATGAGAGTTTCTGTTGCTCTGCATTCTTTTTTTTTTTTTTTTTCAACGTTTTTTTAAAATTTATTTTTGGGACAGAGAGAGAGCATGAACGGGGGAGGGACAGAGAGAGAGGGAGACACAGAATCGGAAACAGGCTCCAGGCTCTGAGCCATCGGCCCAGAGCCTGACGCGGGGCTCGAACTCACGGACCGCGAGATCGTGACCTGGCTGAAGTCGGACACTTAACCGACTGCGCCACCCAGGCGCCCCTGTTGCTCTGCATTCTTGCCCGTGTTTGGCATTGTCAGTGTTCTGGGTTTTGGCCCTTCTAGGAAGGGTAGTGGTATTTCATTGTTGTTTTAATTTGGATTTCCTGATAACCTGTGATGTGGGGCATCTTTTTGTATGCTTATTTGCCATCTGTATGTCTTCCTTTTCGAGGTATGTCTGTCTGTCAAGATCCTTGGCCAGTTTTTAAATTGTGCTGTTTTCTTCTTCTTTTAAGAGTTCTTTGTATATTTTGGATAACAGTCCTGTATCAGATATGTCTTTTGCAGTATTTTCTCCCAGTCTGTGCTTGTGTTCTCATTCTGGTAACAGTGTCTTTCATAGAGCAGAAATCCTTAATTTTAATGAAACCTAGTTTTTTTTTAAAGTTTTTATTTAAATTCTAGTTAGTTAACATGTAGTGTAATGTTAGTTTCAGGTGTACAATTTAGTGATTCAACACTTCCGTACAACACCTGGTGCCCATCATAACAAGTGCCCACCTTTATATCTATCACCTAATTTTACCCGTCCTCCCACCCACCTCCCCTCTGGTAACCATCAGTTTGTTCTTAATAATTAAGAGTCTGTTTCTTAGAGCGCCTTGGTGGCTCAGTCGGTTAAGTGTCCAACTTCAGCTCAGGTCATGATCTCACAGTCGGTTGGTTCGAGCCCCACGTCTAGCTCTGTGGTGACACCTCAGAGCCTGGAGCCTGTTTTGGATTCTGTGTCTCCCTCTCTCTCTACCCCTTCCCCACTTGTGCTCTCTCTCCCTCTCTCTCAAATAAATAAACATTAAAAAAAAAAAATTTTTTTTTTTAAAGAGTTCTGTTTCTTGGTCTTTGTCCCCTTTGCTTGTTTGTTTTGTTTCTTAAATTCCACATTGGAGTGAAGTCATACGGTATTTGTCTTTCTCTGATTGATTTCATTTAGCATGATACTCTAGCTTCATCTGTGCTTTTACTAATGGCAAAATTTCATTATTTTTTGTGACTGAGTAATATTCCATTTTTTAAAAAAAAGTTTATTTATTGGGGCACCTGGGTGGCTCAGTCAGTTAAGTGTCCGACTTCGGCTCAGGGCATGATCTCACCGTCTGTGAGTTCGAGTCCCGCGTCAGGGTCTGTGCTGACCAGTTCAGAGCCTGGAGACTGCTTTGGATTCTGTGTCTCCGTCTCTGTCTCTCTACTTCCCCCACTTGCACTCTGTATCTCTCTCAAAAAAAAAAAAATTTTTTTTTAGGTTTACTTACTATTTATTAAGAGAGAGAATCCAAAGCATGCTCTGCCCTGTCTTACTCCTGTAAGGAGTCCGACACAGAGCTCAATCCCAAGAACCATGAGATCATGACCTAAGCCAAAATCAAGAGTCAGATGCTTAACTGAGCCACCCAGGCACCCCTGAGGAATATTCCTCGTATGTATATGCTACTTCTTTTTCCATTCATCAGTTTATGGAAACTTCGGCTGTTTCCATAGTTTGGCTGTTGTAGGTAATGCGGCTATAAATATTGGGGTACATGTATCCTTTTGAATCATTATTTTTGTATCATTTGGCTAAATACCTCATAGGTGCAATTGCTGGATTATAGGGTAGTTCTATTTTTTAACTTTTTGAGGAACCTCCGTACCGTTTTGCATTGCCACCAACAGTGCAAGAACAGTGTGGTTCCTGTTTATCCACATCCTTGCCAACACCTGTTGTTTCTTGTGTTTTTGGTTTTAGCCATTCTCAAAATAATTTTCATTAAGTTTATTTATTTTGAGAGAGACCGTGCACGCACGAGTGCAGGAGAGGCAGAGAGAGGGGAGAGAGAGAATCCCAAGCAGGCACCATGCTGTCGGAGCCTGACATGGGTCTCGAACCCACAAACCGTGAGATGACCTGAGCCAAAATCAAGAGTTGGATGCTTAACTGACTGAGCCACCCAGGCACCACCCGCTTTTTAAAAATATTTATTTATTTAATATTTTTAATAACTTTTATTAAGTTACTTGATTTTAGCCATTCTGAGAGGTGTGAGGTGATATCTCATTGTAGTTTTTATTTCTCTGATGATCAGTGATGTTGAGCATTAATGAAATCCAGTTTATCAGCTCTTCCTTTCATGGATGGTTGCCTTTCGTGTCATATTTAAAAAGTCATCACCAAATTCCAGGTCATCTGTATTTGCTTATATGTTATCTTCTACGAGTTTTATAGTTTTGCTTTTACATTCAGGTCTGTGATCCATTTTGAGTTCACTTTTGTGAAGGGTATAAGGTTTGTGTCTAGAGTCTTTTTTTTTTAAAGATTTTATTTTTAAGTCATCTCTGCGCCCACTGTGGAACTCGAACTCACAACCTGGATATCAAGAGCTGCATGCTCTTCTGACTGAGCCAGCCAGGCTCCCCTAGGTTCATTTTTTTGTATGTGGATGTTCAGTTGTTCCAGCACTATTTGTTAAAGAGATGTGGCTTTGCTTCATTGTATTGCTTTTGCAAAGATCAGTTGCCTACACGTAGGTGGGTCTGTTTCTGAGCTCTCTGTTTTGTTCCGTTGACCAATACTCTAGGGTCTTGATTACTGACAGTAGCTTTATAGTAAGACTTAAAGTCAAGTAGAGTTAGTCTTCCAGTTTTGTTTTTTTGCTTTAGTATTGTCTATTTTGGTTCTTTTATCTTCCATAGAAACTTTAGAAAAGTTTGTTGATATCCACAAAATAACTTGCTGGGATTTTTTATTGGGATTGTGTTGAATGTATAAGTCACGTTGGGAAGAACTGACACCTTGACATACTGAGTTTTTCTGTCCACAGATGTGGAATATCTCCATTCGGTTCTTTAATTTTGTTCATGAGAGTTTTATAGTTTTCCTCGTATTGTACATATTTGTTAGATTTATACCTAAGTGTTTAATTTTGGGGGGTCTAATATAAGTATTGTGTTTATAATTTCAAATTCAGCTTGTTCTTACTGTTATATAGGAATGCAGTTGACTTCTGTATATTGGCCTTGTGTCCAGCAATCTTGTTATAATCACTTTCTATTTATTATTTTAGTTTATGTCTTAAGTCTGGATTTATTTGATGAATTCATTTAATGAACTTGTGCATTTTAAAACATAGCCTATTTTGTGTCTGGATATTGATTATGGAGAGACAAGTAAGACATTGTATCTGCCGTTGAGGGGCTTACGGATTGGTTCGGAAGATAGATGTATATACACACAGTTGCAGTGAGGTGTTTCAGTTTCTATATGAGAAGTTTGCAGAGTATAGTGAGGGGATATAAATGAAATTAGTCACTTCTTCCTGAGGGGCTGGGTGGGGGGAAGGGCCAGGAAAGGTTCCATAGAGGAGGTAACCCATGAGCTGAGTCTTGGAAGAGGCAGGTGAACTAGTGGAAGGTGGTTCATGAAGGTCAGGAGGACCAGTGGACTCAAAGGCTTGAAGCTATAATATTGTCTAATATGTCCTGGGAATTGCAAGCAGTTAGATCATTGAGAAGTAGGCAAGACCTAGCTTATGGTGGACTGCCATTCTAAAGAGCTTGGACTTTTATCCTTTGGTCATCGGAGCTCTGAGAGATTTAAGTGGTAACATGACCAGGTTTGCATTTGGAAAAATCACTCTCACAGCATGTGAAGGATGGATTATTTGTTGCAGATCCAGGTGTGATTCTCAGTGATAGTTATAAGAAAACGATGATGAGGGCTTGAACTAAGGGCCGGTGCCAAGGAGTATGGAAAAGAAGAGGAAGGAAGAGATATTAAAGAAATAGAATCTTTAGCACTTAGTAATTGCTTGGATATGGCGGGAAGGCCAAGTAGTCTAGAATGTTTTCCAGAGTTCTGTATTGAGATGGGGATACAGGGGGAAAAGTTACATTGGCAGGAAAGCAGATGAGTTCAGTTTTGGACATGTTGTGGAATGTGTAGGTGTAGAGATAATGCACTAGACACTTGGATATAGAAATCTTAGGGCTGTAGAGAGCTAGTACATCTTCACAAGAAGATGGGGGAAAGTGGGTGAATCTGAGATCTATTTTAGAAAGAAAATGAGATTAGCTAATGGATTGGATTGGTGGTAGTGGGAAGGGCATGAACATAATTTAGGAGTATGTTGCAGAAATTTATATTCTTAAATGCTTATCTCAGAAAAGAAGAATAAAAATTCTGAGCTAAGATTCCAACTGAAGAAGTTGGAAAAATCAAACTGAGTAAACCCAAAGAAAGCAGAGGGAGAAATTATTAAAAAAAAAAAAAAAATACATGTAGAAATTACTGAAATGGAAAACAAATTATTTAGACACAGTCTACAAAACCAAATACTGGTTCTTTGAAAACATCAATGCAATACAGCTATGGTAAGATTGGTTAAAAAGAGAAGGCGGCAAACACACAAAAACATTTGCAGTGAAAGAAACATAACTGTAAGTAAGTTAAAAATTGAACAAATCACAAAATAATACTGTGCCAGAAATATTAAAAACCAATTATCAAAGGAGTAATTTCCTAGAGTAACACATCTTACCAAAACCAACTCAGTAGAAATAAAAAACCTAGACTGGCCATCATTAAAACTGTGATGAAGCATTTAAGACAGCTCAACCAGATACAAAACCAAACAAAAACTTGGTGAATTCAGGTGGTCTTTTTGGTCAAGGTCTGTCAAGCTTCTAAGAAAAATAAAAGCTAATTTCTTACATATGTTCTAGAAAATACGTGTCTGCACGGATTCATTTTATGATACTAGGATGACTTCATCCTACCAGTCGAGGAGTGTATATAGTCAGGGAGAGTGTGATCATGGCTGATCATTTTCTTATCTCACTTACAAATAGATACTGAAAGGTCTGAATAAAATTTAGCAAACATAAATCAGCAATGTAGTTTTAAAAAATCATGATTGATCATATTAAGTTTATCCAAGTGGAAATATGAGTCCGCATGAAAAAAATCAACATAGTTCACGTCAACAGATTAAAGGAAAAAATTTAAGTTGCAGATAAAAGCATTCATTAAAATGTAACACTTGTTTATAATCTGTTTGCATACTTGAAACAGGAGAGTACTTCCTTAACTTGGTGAGGGGTTTCTTTTAGAAACCTTTGACATATACTGTATTTAATAGTGAAGTGTTTTCCTTTAAAGGTGGAAATGAGGCCAGGATTTCTACTCCTGCCACTTCTATTCATCATTTCTCTGAAGATTCTAGTCAAAACCGTAAGAAAAATAAATGAAATAGGGGCTGGAAAGAAGAAACACTTACTAGCTTGTAGTGTGACTGTTTACATAAAATAAGAGAAGCTACAAATAGCCTAATTAGAATTTAAAAGATTTCAGCAATGTGTCTAGAATCACGATCAGTATACCAAAGTCTTTCTTATGTATACATTAACAACAGAAAATGCAATTTTTAGAAGATACTGTCAGTAATAGCAGCATAAATTAGTATGTTTTTGAGTCAGTCTAACAAGATGCATAAGAGAAAGTTTTTAAAAATTACTGAAAAAGAAAAGTGGACCCAAATAAATGGAGAGAGAGAGAGAGACCCTGTTCATAGATTAGGGAACACAGTGTTATAAAGATGTCATTTCTTCCCTAAAATAATAGTCTTTTTGGTGCAATTCCCATTTACATCTTAACAAGATTTTTCTGGGAACTTAACAGTTGGAACCTAAAATTCATATGGCAGAGTAAAGGGCCAAGAATAGCTAAGACAATTTTGAATAAAAATAAAACGGTAGACTTCTTGTATTAGCAAGATTTCATACAGGTGGGAGATACAGACATGGTGATGGAACGCAAGAAAAAGCCTAGAAACAAACCCACACACATATGGGAGCTTGATGTATATGAGAGACGGCATTACAAATCCATGGGAAATCTACGTTCAATATAAAACCATGTTCAGGTAATGGAATTGGACAGTTGACCACCTGTGTAGAAAAGGACTAAACGAGAAACCTAGATTCTGGAATCCCAAATCAATTCCAAGTAGATTAAGAGACACTAAAAGTCAAAAGCGGAACTCTAACCCTGTAGAGGAAAGTAATGATAAAAATCTTCTTGACATGTAAAGATACCCAAATAATACATACATACACATAATCATAAAAGGCAAAGGTTGATACATTTAAATACGTTAAAGTCAAGGACTTAAAACTATTGAGGAAATGTAAATCAAACCACAGCGAGATACCACCTCACATCCAGTAGGATGGCTCTAATAAAAAAGGTAATAACAAGTGTGGGTGACGTTGTGGAGAAATTGTAACACACACGCTACTGGTGAGAATTCAGAGTGGGAGTTGCTTTGGAAAATACCCTGGCAGGTCCGCCAAAGGTTGAACGTGTTACCACGTGAGCCAGCAGTGCCGCTCTTAGGGTATATAGGACAGACCCAGCTAAGAGAAGTGGAGACTTACGTCCACACAAGACACATGTATGTTCTTAGCAGCAGCATTCATAATAGATGAAAAGTAGAAACAAATGTCTATCGACTGATGAAGAGATAAGCAAAATGTATGAAAAAATTTTTCATACAATGGAATATTTGGGGCAATAAAAAGGAGTGAAGTACTGGTATGTGCTACAATGTGGATGAACCTTGAAAACGTCATGCTAAGTGAAAGAAGTCAGGTCACCAAAGGCCACGTGTTATGATTCCATTCATTTGAAATGTTTAGAATGGGCAGATACATAGAGACGAAGTTCATTAGTGGTTGCCTTAGGGCTGGAAGGAATAGGAGGTTACTGCTAAAGAGTATGGGGTTTTTTTATGGGATGATGAAAATGTTTGAAAATCAATTATAGCGATCATTGCCGATCCTGTGAATTGAACTGTATATATTAAATGGCTGAATTGCGTGGTATGTGAATTATATCTCAGTAAAGCTGTTTAAAAAAATCAAGAACCTCTCGTATGGCAAGAATACTGTGACTACATTAAAGAAAAATCCACAAACTTGGAGTAGTTACATACAACATAAAAAATTGGAAAAGACTTAGTATCCAGAATGTAAAAAGAGTTCCTGAACATTAATAAGAAATAGACAAACATCTTAACTAGTAAATGGCAGTTTACCTAGGAAGAACCTAACTGGCTGATGAAGTGAAAAGATGCTCAGTTCAAGGGAGATGCGATTTAAAGTAATGATGAGGTAGCTCAGTCTGTTGAGCGTCCAGCTCTTGATTTCGGCTCAGGTCATGATCCCAGGGTCATGGGATTGAGCTCCGCATCTGGTTCTGCACTGAGTGTGGAGCCTGCTTAGGATTCTTTCTCCCTCTCTTCCTCTCCCCCTCTTGCGCTTGCTCTCTCTAAAATAAAAATAATAAAATAAATGATGAGATAACATTCCACATCGGTCCAAATCAGTAAGTTTACTTGAGAATATCAAGTGTTGGTACAAGTGTTGGGAAACTGAGCAAGCCCTTTCATTGCTGGAGGAAGTGTAGACCGGCATGGCTTCTTTGGAGAGCCGTCTGGTGTGACCAGGTCAGGTTGCACATGGGCCTACCCTGTGACCTACTTGTGTCAGAGCCACTCTTGTGCCTGCCGCAGGGCCCTGGCTGAGGCAACCCAAGAAGAATCTCGCTGGACTCCTCAGTCCAGCAAAACCCAGCTACAGCTGCATATTACACAGCAGATAAATTCAGTAACTAGATCTGAACCGAATGTTGGGTGAAAATAGCAGAAGGATATAGCCAGTATATCATTTTTCACAAGTCTTCGTATGCAATATTAGTAATTGTATCTGATTAGACATATACATGCAGTAAAAGTACACAGAACATACGTGGTTGTTGCCTCTGGGGAGAGCACAAAGGATATTACTTTCCATCTTAAAGGATTCTCGTGAGGGCGAACGAATACACAGCCTGCCTTATTGCAAGTGGTTGCTGTCAGTTCTTAGGAGGTGTGGATCCATCTTTTTTGCTCTTAAATTTAAAAGCTGTCACAGATTTTTTTTAGTTGCTTTGTTTAGTGTTGTAGTCTGTTCATGTATATAATTGCTTATGACATGTCAGATTGAGGGGCCAGGGACCAGGGCCATCACAGTGATCAAGACTGGCAAAATTCCTGTTGTCATGGAGCCCAGAAACCAAGGATGGAGACAACACACAAGTGGAAAATTAATTATACTCTTGACTGGCACTTAACAGTGTGAAGGGACTAACGCAGGGTACTGAGAGGTGCGGGGGGGAAGGAGGGCTGAGGGTGGTCAGGGAAGGCTATTGAGTGGAAACCTGTATTTTACAAAGAGCAAACGTGGAAAAAGTGGGGGGGGGGGTCGCGTGGAGAAACACCTTCATAAAGGACATGTTCAAAAATTCCAGGAAGAATAAAATACTTAGGAATACATTTGGCAAAAAAAGTGTAAATGTATACCTTGAAAACTACAAAACTGCTTGGAATAAATGAGAGAAAATCCAAACGAATGGCAAGGTTCACGGACTGGAAGACAATACTGTTAGGATGGCAGCGTTCCCCAAACTGATCTACAGATTCAGCGCGGTCTCCAGCCGAGTCCCTGCTGACTTCCTTGTAGAAAGTGACAAGGTGATCCTAAACAATAGCAAGGCCAGTGTGGCCAGGGCGCGGTGAGGGAGGGAGCGGGGGAAGTGGTGCCACTTCTGGATCATGAAACCCTGTGGGCCATGGAGCTATCACCCATCTCATCCTAGGTCCAGTGGGAAGCCTTCGGAGGGCTCTAAGCAGGGGAGTGGTATAATTAAATATTTATTACGTGCCTCTCTGCCTGTCACTGGGATGGGCATGAGTATGGCAGTGAACGGGACAGAATTGAACAAATAGAAGTCAGCCTTTGGATGGTAGGAAATGAGAGCATCCTCAGTTTCTTTTTGTATGTGTTGGCATGTATTTATATCGTATTACTGACCTGGTTCCGCATTATCTTAAGTGGCAGTAACAAGTGCTATTATAATAGTGTTTATGGAAGAGTAAGTGTTCATTATAGAATAATTAGATTCAGATGGAAAGAGAAATGCGTATCTTTCAATATCTTACTACTTTGACATAATGACAGTTCACATTTAGTGTTTTTGCCTTCTAGACTTTGGAGTGGATTTATGATCAAACATTTCTCAAGTTCAGTAGTGAGTGACCTCATTACCCCCAACGCCATTTCTTTTATAGTTTCTTTCTTTCTTTCTTTCTTTTTTTAAGTTTATTTATTTTGAGAGGGAGAGAGAGAGAGAACATGTACGTGCGAGCCGGGAAGAGACAGGGGATGGTGGGGAGAGAGAATCCAAGCAAGCTCTGTGCTGTTAGCTGAGCTAGGCTCGAACCCACGAACCACGAGATCATGACCTGAGCTGAAATCAAGAGTTGGACGGTTAACTGACTGAGCCAGCTGGGCACCCCTCACCCCTCAACACCATTAAAGGAAACAACAATGGGGATCATAGGGTTTCTTGGGGTGAGTCAGTCCGTGAGTCTTCTGATTAATCCCTTTTAGGTGGAGCTGATCAGAATAATGTTCAACATCAACCCCCTGGAGAACCTGAAGCTGTACATCAGCAGCCGGCCTCCCCTTGTGGTCTTTATGATCAGTGTCAGCGCCATGGCAATAGCTTTCCTGACCTTGGGCTATTTCTTCAAAATCAAGGAGATTAAGTCACCGGAAATGGCAGAGGTATTGTATATTTTAAGTTTTCCTGTCAGGCTGGCCCGACCTTACCCAGTGGGAGAACGCCCTTGCGCTCTCCACACACCTTTCTTCGGTGGGGACATTTTAACCCAGTGAGAAAGAGCAGCATTTATTCACAATCTTTTGTCTTCCCTGTGACTCACTTTGTTAGAAGGTATCTAGTTAGGTAACTGTTGATTTAAATAATGCTATCAGTTTCAGTTAGACTATTTCAGCAGTGAAACATGTATTTTGGAAAATATATTTGTAAAAATGTTTGTGTCAGGAAGACCAGGAACTAACATATTTGCTGTTATTAAATTAATAATAAGTAATTTAAATTTATCTTAAATTAGCTAATTGCTATTTTTGAAAACTGTAAATATTTGTTATTTTGAAGCCACATGTCATGGAATTTCTTTTAGCTGTACCGATAGCTTTTTCACTGCCAAAGAAGGGATGCTAAAGAAATAGAATACCTGGGTCTTATTTCCAAATATATTTGTCTTTTTTATTAGGCCAAATTTCAGTTATCTACAAACTTGCTTTCTAGATTTTTATGTTGTGGTCAGTTTAAATACATTATTAGGGTATTGCTCTTTAATCCTTAATCTAGGCATATAATAGTTTGAACACTCATAATACAGATCTTAAAAGGTGTATTTTTGCAAATACAAAGAAAACAATACAAAATTAACAATTCTTAACAGAAGTGAATGATAATGTACCTATTAATAAATATATTTTACATGTTAGAAATAATGCTGAATTAATGATACGGTGAATTTACTGGTGGATAAAGTTTCTTTTAGGACAAATGAGTACCTGTCATCGTAGATTCCCAGAGTTCCTTCTCTTACCCTTTTTCTTCTTGGGTGTGTTCCTAGGTGGGAGTAGGAGCGGGAGTGGGGGTTGAGACTGCAGCGTTGCCTCATTGTGTGTGCCTCGTGACTAAGAGGAGGGTTCTACCCTGTGTAATGGGGATCATGGCCTTTTCTGCTCTCTGGTATTCTAGATCCTAGAATACCTTGACAGGAAGGGCCACCTTCACAAGTGAACTCTTTCACACAGTTTAGGTAACAAGTTTTAGCTATTTCTACCATGAAACCCTTTCAAAGAGTTTCTAACCAAGAAGACACCTACTGGCTGGCTCAGTTTTCCCTCTTTTCTGACTCTGAATCTTTAAAGGTTGTGCAAATAGGCTGTACTCACATTAGGGCTGAAAATGAATATTCTAGTCAGAGCCAGGGCTCCGCAGCATCCTGGCATTACTTTTCTTCAGAGCCCAAGGCCATGTTGAACACTCAGCCAAGCTAAGTGATTAAGAGGTAGCCTGGATAACTAGTCTTTAATAATCAAAATGGAGCCTGACATTGGCTTTGACCAGCTGTTCAAAATGGACTTGAACTCTGCAGGAAAGCAGTGCCAGGATACTGCAGAACTTTGGTTATGATTAACTTAGTGCTTTTCTTTATTAACGTAGTGCTTTTCTTTTCAAATGAGGATCTGAGAAATATGGGAGAAGTTTGGGGCTATGAATCAAAAAACTTAATCCAGATTGTGCCTTCAGCTGTGGGACTGGAGAGTCCTTAAAGTTGCTCTGGGCCTCAGTTCCCTCACGTCTGGAGTATGAAGGGATGGGACTAGAATGTTCATTTTCAGCTCTAATTTTCAGTTCAATTTCAGCTCAGGTCTCCTGAGTTTGTAGGTTTGGGGAGAATGTAATTTTATACATCGAGTTGCAGTCTTACTAAATACCATGCACTGATCCGCTGATGCTGTAAAGGTACTCACTTGACTGCTCAAGGATTGCTCAGATGGCGTTTTATTTAATGCAGCAAGGAAAAGGTTTTTTGAGAGGTAGCCTCATGAAGGGACGAGAGAGAAAGCCTCAAATCCGCCTCCCTGAAGGAGAGTCAGGGATATCAAATAGCATTTAAAAAAATTTTTTTTGATGTTTATTTATTTCTGAGAGAGAGAGCACGAGTGAGGGAGAGGCAGAGAGAGAGGGAGACACAGAACCCAAAGCCGGCTCCAGGCTCGATGTGGGGCTCGAATTCACAAACCGCGAGATCATGACCTGAGCCGAAGTCGGACGCTCAACCGACTGAACCATCCAGGCGTCCCTCAAGTGGCATTTTTAATCAGTGGCTAGTGTTAGAGTAATTGGAAGTGTAACTGGGTTTGTCTTCACATTTGGCAACTTTTTGTAGACTGATGTTGCTGGGACAGAGAAGTTCTGTCGGACAGCCTAGGTTAGTTTGTTGTCACTGTTTCAGCCTGAGTTCATCTTTGCATTTCTGTGAAAATTAAAATAGAACCAGGTGGGTACTTTACTAGGTTGGCTTCAGTTTAATCATGACATAATGAGCTGTATGTGTTTTTAAAATTGCTTATGATTTAAATCATCAGTACAGACCGTAAGAGAAGCCTGATAATATCTTTTCTCTTCCTTTCTGAAATTGTTCTGTTTTAAGGTGGTCATGTTCCAAAGTCCATGACAAGGGGGGGAAGTACCACATGAATATTGGTATTGACTACACTTTTGCATTCTACAGAGAGAAAGCAAGATGTATAGAATTGCCCTTTTGAGGAATTATTTTAATGCAGCCGTATTTACTTATTTATTTTTTAAGTTTTACTTATTTAAGTAATCTCTACACCCAACGTGGGGCTTGAACTCACAACCCCAAGATCAAGAGTTGCATGCCTTTCCTTCTGACTAAGCCAGCAAGACACCCCACGGCTGCCTAATTTTTAAAAAATAACTAATTGTGGGGCACCTGCTGGCTTAGTTGGTAGAGCGGGTGACTCTTGAGCTTGGGATTGTGAGTTCAAGCCCCACATTGAGTGTAGAGATTACTTAAAAACAAAATCTTAAAAATAATGGATTATTTTTTTGGCTAATTAAATTTGGATGAATGCTTTTAATTTTTAATTTTAATTTTTATTACTTTCATTTAAGCTTTCTTTTCAGGTTTGGTTCTGAAGCTAGATCATTTTCTATAAGTATGTGCTATTTTGGTTTGTTTTCTACACAGTTTCTTGAATAAGTTGGTTTAATCTCCTGGTATATTTAGTATCTCATACCAGTTAAGGATTCATATTTTAGATTGTGAATATGAGAGTGATTTGGAAACCCCACTGTTACACCAACACAAGAGGCTGATGGCTGTATTGTCATTGCTGTTTTAAATGAGTGACTCAGAAGTGTCATTCCCCTGCAGCCCTGTGACACCACACTGGGGGGTCATCAGGTCGTGGCCAGATGGTGTGGTGGCAGCACTTTCCGACTTTCTCACACTTACTTCCCTCTGTTGCATTTTACTGCAGGATTGGAACACGTTTCTGCTGCGGTTTAACGATTTGGACTTGTGTGTATCCGAGAATGAAACGTTAAAGCACCTCACAAATGACACCACGGCTCCGGAGAGCACAATGACCAGCGGGCAGGCCAGAGCGTCCACACAGTCCCCTCAGGCCCTGGAGGATTCAGGCCCAGTTAACATCTCAGTTGCGATCACCCTAACCCTGGACCCGCTGAAGCCCTTTGGAGGGTACTCCCGCAATGTCACCCATCTGTACTCGACCATTTTAGGGCATCAGATTGGACTTTCAGGTGTGTGAGTGTAGCCATTTTCCTTCCAGATTTTCTTAGGCAACAACTCTTCGAAGGCAGAGTATTAGTAGTATGTGGTCTTTACTCATCAGACTATTTTTATTTTTGCATGTCTCCCCTTTTCTTGAGTTTGAACTAAATGAAGTCAAGAAGGAACTATTTCTACTACATCTTCACTTAAAGTGTTTGGTATGTAGTAGGCGCTCAATAAAAGCAGCCGAGAAGCAACTTTAAGGCCTCGTTCTGGTTTTAATACTTACAAGCACAAATTTTTATTCAAGTTTTTCATCATGGAGTTTTCAATACATACTATAAATATTGTTATTAGTCTACAAATATAAATACTGTTATAGTCTACAAATTTTTGAATGCCTACATTAGCTCAGCCCTAGCTGCTGAAAAGAACTAGAAAAAGGCTAAGGTCTGATTTTGTCCAATTGGAATTTTAGGATTATGGGAGAGACAAGGCTAACATGAGTTAATATCCATCAGGCACTTACAATAGTTCGTGGCACAAAGGAAATGCTATATTAAGTGCGTGTTAAGTAATATTAAAAATTAACACCGAGGGGCGCCTGGGTGGCTCAGTCAGTTGAGCATCCAACTCTTGATTTTAGCTCCAGGTAGTGATCTCACAGTTGTGAGATCAAGCCCCAAATTGGGTTTTGCGTTGGGTGTGGAGCCTACTTAACATTCTCTCTCTCTCCTCTCCTGCCCCTCTCCCACTTGCGCACCCTCTCTCAAAAAATAAAAAAACATCTACAGAACCGTGAGCACTGCCCTTTGACCAGTAGTGTCCTCTGACCATGACAGACTATTAAGTGATTCAGGAGAGTGTTGAGGAAGCAGTGGAAGCTGGGATAATTAGGAAAGGCTTCATTGCAGAGGCCTGGACCTTAGAAGAAGTATCTTTGGTTCTTTGTTACCAAGAGCCTCTTAAAGTCCTCAGGTAGCTTAAAGTGCCTGGCAGCCTCCTGCTGGTTTTACAGGCGAGAGCTGCTCCCGTGGGACTGAGGTGAGGGTGACTTCTGGGCATCAAGTGGGCCTTCCGCTGTGGTATCAGAAGACCTTCGTTTTTGTTTAAGCTTCTTTAGCCCTTACCAGTTCCCTGCCCTTCCTTAAGTCCGTTAGACCTTCTGATCCTCAGTCTGCTCCTACGTGAAAGGGGAACATCAGTATTCCTGTGGTCACGTTCACGGGCTAATGGCACACTTTACGTGAAAGAACACATACAAAAGCAATTTGAAAATGGTACGAGTGCTGTTCACATGCGAAAATAGTGGTGATCATGGCTCACCCAGCCCCCAGCTTTCCAGTTCAGTCACTGTGGGCCCTTGCCTGACATCTCCAGGCGCTGGCAAACAGCGGCCCCTCTCCATTTGCCAAGCCGTGGCTCTACCAGGTGAGCAGGCCTCAGAGCCTGGCTCAGAACTCTTGTTCCTAAAATCCCACAAAGGCAGGTGTGTTTCTTCTGTGGGCTGATAGGGGATTCCTGGGTGGGTTTGATTCTAGGATTCGTTGAAATCCCAGAACATAACAAATACATGAGTGTCTTACCTTTGTTTACCAAACACCCCTCCACCCCGATTTCTCTTTCCTAGGCAGGGAAGCCCACGAGGAGATAAACATTACCTTTACCCTGCCTACAGCCTGGAGTTCGGACGACTGCGCCCTTCACGGTCACTGTGAGCAGGTGGTGTTCACAGCCTGCATGACCCTCACAGCCAACCCCGGCGTGTTCCCCGTCACCGTGTAAGTGGCTTCCTGGGCCCAGTGGTTGCGTGTCACGAGCTCCATGTACCAGAGTATGACTGGGGCACTTTAGCAGCAGACTCTCAGGGTGGCTTCCAGTCAATTACTCTGTAGGACTGTCACAGCCAGACGTGGCTGAAGGATTATTTAAGTTGACTTTGGAATCTTACAGGTAGAACTTCTGCATAGAGGTATTAAAGAGCGAGTGAGTCCTTCCGCAGGTGGTAAAAGCATCTGGTTTTTGTTACATGTTCTTAGGCTGCCTTTCCCGTTGGTGGAAGCATGTCACAGGAAAGATAAGTAAGAGCTGATCCTGTGACCGGAATGACATAATGAAGCTTCCCGAAACGTGAGGTTTTGGTCTCCGTTATTCAGAAGGAGTTATTTTTTAAATCGAGAGCATAAATGAATCTTACTTTCTGTGAAATAGTTTCTGTTGGTAAAATTTCTGCTTCGAATTTTTTGCGTGGCTATCAGTGTTACCACTTGGTCTTTTAAGGTTTTGGGGGGTTTTTTGCCTCTCCTTTCTCTGTGAAGGATACAATGATCTATAGATACGTAAAATACATAAGACGTAGCCTATTTAAAAGAATTCTGTGATGAACCCTTTTTTAAATAAGAATAGTTATCCTGTGATTTATCTATTTGAGACATTTGGAGATTGTAGGACAAGAGCAGGTAAGTTAAACATTTGCTATTGGCCGTGTATAACCAATTACATATAATATAATGGAGTCGTCTGTGCATAAAACTTCCAGTTGTGACTAAGAATTTAGATAATTTGAGAAACTGGGCTTAAAAAGAGCAAGTGTCTCTTTGGCTACGTTGTATGCGAGAGAACCGTGTTGACTGACCTGTGGAGGCAAAGGTCTTAACAACCGGTCTCGTGAATGTGACACGCCAATTTCTTATTCTGTTACATGTTTAATAATTTTTTAGAAATCTGTGAACGAAAAACATCATGTGATTTTCCTTAAATGTATGTCTCTTATCTCTCCTTTCCACGCATGTGGCTGTGCTCAGTATTGTGCCAGGGCTGCGGGGGAGACACGAGGAGCCGTCTCAGGCCACTGAGCACGTGTCTTTGCCACTCTTCCCCTGCAGGCAGCCACCGCACTGTGTTCCTGACACATACAGCAATGCCACGCTCTGGTACAAGATCTTCACGACTGCCAGAGATGCCAACACAAAATACGCTCAAGATTACAATCCTTTCTGGTGTTACAAGGGGGCCATTGGAAAAGTCTATCACGCTTTAAATCCCAAGCTTACAGTTATCGTTCCGGATGTAAGTGAGAAAAGTAGTGTGTGTGTCCCTGCGTCTGAGAACTATTAGTGTAGGCCCTCTTTACCTCAGTGGGCTAGCTTAGCTCATGCCATTCTAGATTTCCAGCTGGGTCGGGAGACTAGAGACTTGGGGAAATAGGCCACCTTTTTAGCTAACCAGCCCTGCATTTGTTGCTCATTTTCTGCGCTGCTTGGCTGCGGTTACTCGTTGAGCAGCTGTCGTGTGCCCGACCCATGGGGGTGACGAGAGGTGCTTATACCGTCTGCTCAGTCACACCGCCACTCAGAATATTTGGTTAGCGTCAATTTGAGCAAAATAAATAAGTTTGGAATTTAGAAAGGTAGAAGTAAATAGGAGGAGCTGAGTCTTTGGCCAGATATGGAGAGCTGGAGAGGATCTTACTTAATAAGGAGGAAGACCAGTGGATCTGGACCAGTGGATGGGAGGCTCATTTAGCCTCCTGCTTAGACTTGAACCTGCTTTTAACAGACTGCACGGATTATTGTAAACGCCCTTACTTTTGTTCTGGTCACTATATGTCAGGTGGGTTTCTTTTCTCTTTGCCTGGTCCTTTTCTCTTACATCTCATTTTATCAAGTTGTAGAAGTTGGTGGGCTGGGGCCCTGCAAGGAGTCACCAACGGAGATCAGGCTGGATGCTGGGCAGAGGCCAGGTTCCAGAAAGATCTTTATGCCTTGCTGAGGGACACTGTAGGGTCTTTGTGAAGCAGTGTGTTAGGAAGGCTGGTCTCCCACCTGATGATGTGTTTATGCGATGGAGCCCAAGGCTTGATGTTTCAAGGCCTGGAGACGTGTGAAGGAAAAGGGAGGGAAGCATGGCTGGGACGCGGCAGCTGGCAGGCCTGGTGACTGACTGCACGTGGGAGGTCAGAGAGGAGTGAATCAGGGACTTGAAAAGTGGGAGAAAGAAAGGAATGAAGCTGCCCAAGGGGAGAAGCCTTCCTGGTGGGGGAGTGACAAGGAATTAGGAACACAGTCTTGGGCTGTCAGCCATGTGACCTGAGGGCAGTCAGAGGACTCAAGAGAAGGGTCTGGATTAAGGCCTCTGGTCTCTGGGAACTTCAGGGGTGGGGGGAAATGGGGACAGGGCATTCTTGGGTTCCGGGGCAGTATAGGAGTGCAGAAGCCAGGGCAGGGGGCTGCCTTAGGAAGGAGTGGGTGGTTCCAGGAATACCATCTTTACTTAGACCCAGCTTTAATAGTTTAGAAGAGAAAAAGAAACCTCGTTTCAGTTTGAGAATTAAAGTTTAGGCGAGTCAGGAGTTTATGAACCCTGTTTCCCGAAACCCAGCATTAAAATCTTCCAGTAACTCAGTGCAGATGTTTCTGGTTTATTCTCTTCATTTAGGATGACCGTTCATTAATAAATTTGCATCTCATGCACACCAGTTACTTCCTCTTCGTGATGGTGATAACAATGTTTTGCTATGCGGTTATCAAAGGCAGACCCAGCAAATTGCGTCAGAGCAATCCTGACTTTTGTCCTGAGAAGGTGAGCAGTGGGTGGGGTCTGGCCGAGATTTTGCTGGAGATCTCTGCAGACAGGAAGTCCCCACTTAGTCCCCGTTCCATTTATTGTGGATGGCACCTTTCCACCAGAGAAATTAGTTACTGTCTTTTTTTTTTTTTTTTTTTTTTTTTTTTAATGTTTGTTTCTTTTTGAGAGAGAGACACATACAGACTGCAAGCAGGGGAGGGGCAGAGAGAGAGGGAGACACAGGATCTGAAACAGACTCCAGGCTCCAAGCTTTCAGCACAGAGCCCAACATAGGGCTCAAACTCACTAGTTCAATTAGTGAGACTCGTTCCTGTCTTTTTATCAGATGTAGTCTACTCTCAGCCTAAATGATGATTTTGGATTTTCAGTCGTATATCCAAGCCTTAGCTGGCAACAGGTACTGATTGGGAATTGTTCTCAAAGTCCTACTGGAGAGCAGCCGACCCTGAAGGGCTGTTTCCTCTCGGTTTCTATCGGCTTGAGAAATCCTCTCCTAGAATGCTGATCAGGGTTTGAAAACTGTTAACTCTGTCTCAGCATGGTGGTTCCACTAGATCAGCTACTTCCTGCAACGGACTTTGAGATTTCTCTTCATTCTCTGCCAAGTGACATTGTTTTCTTAGGGATTTAGTAATTCCCCTGCCTGATCGATGCATTCCGTATGGCTCCCTGGTGTTTGGTTGGGGACCCGAACTCAGTAAGAGTACTGGGCGGGGCTGAGTTACCTGGGCTTTACCGTGTGACCGGATTGCTCCTCCTCTTCTTTTCTAGGTGGCTTTGGCTGATGCCTAATCCCACAACTGCCCGTTTTCTAAGAGAGACTGAGAGAACCATAATCATTGCCTGCTGAACCCAGCCTGGGCCTGGACACTCTGTGAATATATTATCTTGCAATGTTGGGTTATTCCAGCCAAAGACATTTCAAGTGCCTGTAACTGATTTGTATATATTTATAAAAATCTATTCCGAAATTGGTCCAATGATGCACGTGCTTCACACTGGGTGCAGCGGGAACCCTTCAGCCTCACCTGTGGACTTGGGATGGTTCTGCGTAGCGCCAGAGAGGAGCGTGATCTTACTGCTGGGGAGCAGACCATGCCGTCTTTGCCAAGGTCACAGGGGCATTTCATTGCTGGTGGGGTTGAGGTTTGCTTTGGTTCTTGTTTCAGCCCGATATGTACAGAACGTTCCAAACAGTCTGCACCTTCGATATGATACTGCATTTCCAAAGCCACCAATCCATTTTGTGGATTTTATGTGTCTGTGGCTTAATAATCATGGTAACAACAATAATACCTTTTTCTCCATTTTGCTTGCAAGGAAACATACCTATCTTTCTTAGTTTTTTTGTTCTGTTTGTTTTTTTTCTTTGAAGAACAAGTAAAATAGTCACATTTTAATACTACTCTAGTTAGGACAGACTTGTGCTTTTATCTTGAGTAAAGAGTTAAATATTTAAAAATCACCTACATGGTAAAGGTCTAAGTTTCATTTTCCACATGGATGGTGAGGAACCTGGTCTTGTTTGAGTTGAGTTGGCACAGAATGTGCCACTGTCCTTTTCTTCTCTGTTGTCCCTTCCCTCCTTTATAAAAGTTAAAGCAGTGTCCTCACTCAAAAGAGCTTAAAAATTAAGTAAATGGCTCTAGAGTAGAAATTAGCTCTTCTGTTTTCTGGAGTGCAGCTGGCAGTATAGAAAGAGAGACAGATGATTCAGTCTCATAGTTGTAAAAGAGCTTCTTCTTTGAAGAGGGAGTGGATTTTTTTTCTTCTTTTTACTTTTTGCATATGTTTTTATGCAACGAACATATCTTCAGAAGGAAAATGGCAGCTCATAGATGAGTAACATGGAAACAATGCCTGTGAAATTTGAGGAAAGGACTTCTGATTTGCCACGTATCAGGAAAACCCAAAGCATTTTTCTTTCCTGTGGCATTTGGATGATCTAAATCTTTTATCCCTTTTTCTTTCTGCTCCATATTTATGTTTTAAAAAATTGTGTTACTTTTTCTAGTCCTTTGTTGTTTCTTGTCTTCTTACGGTTTTTCCTTAATAGCTCTTTGCCTTAATAAGTCCTTGTCATTACTGACTTCTGTGTTCTCCTGAGCAACATTATGTAGCAGAAGGGCAATTAAAACCTTAGACGTGACTTGCAGCACTTTTTCCCCTGAACTTCAGGTCTGTAGTCTGTTCCCAATTAGAATTAGTCCTGCAGTCTGAAATAATTGGCCTAGAACATTTGATCCCAGGCATTCTTGAATGGAAAACAATTGTGGGCTCTTACTGAAGATTATTAAAATAATCACTGTAGTAACTTAATATGTTAATATCCCTTTTTTTCCCCTTTTAGTACATTTCAAGTGTAGTGATCATACTTGTCTATCCAGTTTTTTTTTTTTTTATGAGTTGCTTACATGATGCATGGCTAACCTGGTCCTTTAGTTTTCTCTTTAGAGACTTGGAGACTTTTATGAGACAAGATTGAGAAAGAGCCATTTGGCTTGGCCTTTAGAAACATCAGTATCGTTAAGACCAACAGATTTTAGGTTAAGCTGCTACTGAATTGATAAAATCCCCATGAAGTTGAGTTACAGGGATAGATTTATAACTGGCAGGGTAACATAAAAGGAGAAAGACAGGTGGAAAACGTCAGTTTCACTGGTTTGTTCAGTCCAGCTTGTTGCTAATGTTAATTACACTTGTTTTAATAACAGGGAATGGCTGGAATCTCTAGCCAGGGGAGGAAGGACTCTGTTAGGCATGAGGGAAGGAAGTGCCAAAAATGCCTGGACAGTATGACTTGTCCATGAGGCCAGGACACACACTTAAAAAATCCAGCATTTACTCTAGCAGGTAATTCTCAAAGATCTTCTAGAAACCTAGAGTCAGTCAGGCGTATAAAAAGAAAGCGGGGAAGAGGAGAGGCCATGGGCCTGGGTGAAGAGGTCTAGGAACCGGAGAGACTTTCATGGAATCTCAGGAAGTCCAGAGTCCTGTTAACATCTGGGCACTTGGAGACAAGGCCCAGTCCTCTGCTGCGTCTTGCTGGGGGACCCTCAGGATTAGAAGAGCGTCCCACACAGGGCCCACAGGCCATTCTGAGTGACCCCGCACGGGAGCACTGGCGCGTCCTCAGGCATCTTGGACTGGAGGTCCAATTAAAGGTTAGCAACTTACTATTAAATGGTTGTTTCAGATCATATTGATCTCTTTCCTTTTTCCTTTTGTGCTTTCACTGTATGACTTGAATCAGTTTTGATTCTATTTGTAAGTTTTTCTCGTCACTAGGAGCCTGCCGTTTCAGTTGCATTTTCTTTGGCAGTCTGTAGGGATTCAGTATCCTGGTTTTCCACCCTCCTGCAGGCGCTGTGGGCTTAGAAGGGCCGGCGGACCCATCTCACTTACCTTGCTGCATGATGGTCAGTAGCTGATCTGTTACGGCATTTACTCCCAGATTCATTTTCTGTGTTTGAAATATGTGCATATGTGCTTTACAGAATAAAACATCTGAGTTTATTTGCCGTGTCTCTGTTTTCCTCCCATCTGATGGGTGTTTTCTAAGGGAAGAACATATGTGATCAGTTACTGGGGGTGTTTTGCAACCTTTTTTTCTCCACGTGTCGCTCATCGTCAGGATGCGGGGTGGGCCGCGTCTCCTACTAAGCTGGCCTCAGCGAACATACAGGTCTTCTCCCTGAGAGTACAAAACCTCTTTGACAGCCCTGGAAGACCAGCAAGTGCCCACAGACTTGACCCAAATCCTGCCCAGAAGTGAGTAAACTAAGCAATGGAGACCACTGCGGAGCATGTGAGTAGACGTGGGGATGTGAAGACGCCCTTCTCAGTTACATAAGCCCTTCACGTGCACTTGGCCTGAGTCACCGCCAGAAGCAGACGCCAGCCGCTCTGCCTTCTCCTGTCACAGAGCTCCCCCATGTGCCAGACGCCCTGTGCCAGGACGGCGCATCCCCTACAGTTATTTGTGGAGCAGCTTATCAAGGGAGATCGTGTTGGCTAACGTGAATTCTTCTCTTCCCTGATGGGCGGAGGCTCTGTGGACCTCCCCTCCCTTCCCGGCAGGCTCCAGGGTCACAGAGGCCAGTCTCTAGGCACTCTTGGGGCCAGGACCGTGTTGAACAGGATGCCTCAACAGTCCCATTTGTTTCTACCTCTTCACCTCTCCTGCCTCGTCTCTCTCACAGGCCGCGCTTCGTGCCCCTCACTGCTCTCCCCCTGCACTCTTAGATGGCATGTCCTGCTTCATCACGTGTGAACAAGAGTCCTTGGTCAGTAAGAGCTCCCATCTTCCTTCTGTCCGCTCCATGTAAAATCTGACCTGTGCTGAGGCCTCGAGTCAAGTTGCTATTTTATTCCCTGGCAGGCACGCTGCACCTGAAGCCACTCAGACTCACAGACCAGCAAAGGAGCATAGAAAAGACCAGAATGAACGCAAAGACCAGAGGAGCGGTGTGGAGTCCGGTCAAGGTCTTCGTGAACTTGCCCAAACTTCTCTCTTCATCTGAGAGAGCCTTTTTCTTCTTCTTCTTCTTCTTCTTCGTCTTCGTCTCCGTCTCCGTCTCCTCCTCCTCCTCCTCCTCCTCCTCCTCCTCCTCCTCCTTCTCCTTCTCCTTCTCCTTCTTCTTCTCCTTCGCCTCCAAAGACCCCAGACTGGTGCCATGCTAGTTGTTGATACTATGGGTGAACTAGGGTGGTTTGACCACTGTGAGAATAGATGCAAGTGTGTGGACTGTGTCCCAGGGGAAGAGGGGATTGACTTGTTGCATCACTCAGTAACAAATCTTTCTCGGGTTCTCCTAAGTGTCCTCACTGTTCTGGGAGCTGAAGGTGCTGTACAAGACTGGTCTTTTTGGCCCTTCCTTGTAGTTGGGGAGACAGTTCACGAAAAAGTGTAATCTAATGGCAGACAGTGATGAGATCAAGAGGGTTGCAGGGCAGAGGATGATGGCTCTTCGGGGGGCCCCAGATGGTATCTTGGAATAGCTGCGGTTTGAATGCACCCGGGAATGGGAGCAGGGGTTGGGGTGGGGTGGGAGCGTTGGATGCAGAGGGCGGAGCTGCGACCCTGGCGCTCAGGGACCCCGGGCTCATTGCCGCGTGGAGAATGGGGGCCCGTTGGGGATTTGTCCACCTCCCGAGGACAGGGTTCCCCCAGGCTGCTGCTACGGCGGCCCCATGGGGCTGGTGTGCCAGAGGCCGTGCAGGGAGATGCCGCACCCCTGGCTGGTCCAGGAACTGAAGTCCGGCGTGGCAGCAACGAGCCCCGGCTCCAATTCCCACATGCCCTGCAGCTTTGGCCAAGTGGCTTAACCTCTCTGTGCCCCAGTTTCCTCATCCGTAAAATAAGGATGATGGCACTCACTTGAATGCAGTGAGAATTCATCAAATTAATACCAAATGCTTATTTTTTTAAAAAAATTTTTAGTGTTTATTCATTTTTTGAGAGAGAGAAGGAGCGTGAGTGGGGGAGGGGCAGAGAGGGAGACAGAATCTGAAGCAGGTACAGGCTCTGAGCTGTCAGCACAGAGCCAGACCTGGCGCTTGAACCCACGGACCTCTAGATCATGACCTGAGTGAAGTCGGATGCCCAACCGACTGAGCCACCCAGGCGCCCCAATGCCAAGTGCTTGGAACAGTGTCCAGCACTCTGTGAATGAGTGTTCCGACGAAGTGGGGAGGACGGGTGTGCAAGAGTTGGGCTGGTGGGTCACCTCTGGCTACCTGGGGGTAGAGGAGAACTGGGTTTGTCTTCTCTGGGCCGTGGGGCTGCCTGTGCCCTGGCTTCTCACTTTTCAAGGATGAGAATGGATGCCCGGAAAGAAGTTACGTAATTGAAACAAACATCATGAAGTGATCGTTGCCCCCGCCACGAATGACACACACCAATATTTTTAAATTCTAGTTTCTGCTATTTAATTTAAAAACTGAGCTTGACCACTAAATTGATTACATGGCCAACTAATGGAAAGCAGACTGCAGTTTCAAAACCACCGACCCTGGATAATTTATGAGAGACCTCACAACTGAGAGATTTCAGGGTCTGAACTCCAGGATTCTAGCTATCAAGAATTCGTTTTGTCATTTTGAGAATGCCTTACAATCTCTCTGCCTCTCAGAATTTGGGAGCCTGACCTCTTGAAATCACATTGGCCACACCTTCATTTTAATGATGAAGTAGCCCTTAATCTTTAAAAAAAAGTCATAAAAAAGACACACACACAGAAGGGGCTAGGGAAGATGCTTCGAGTTCAAACCTGTGTGCCTTTCAGACATGATTCCTCTGCCCTTTCGTCTCCAGCCTGGCCACTGGATCACATCCTGAATCTGGAAGACTCTCCGTCTTGGTCCGTGTCCTTCAGCCGAATCTGGCTGTCTACCCTGCACCACATCCATGCCCGTGTGGCTGGTTCACATGCCTCATCCACGTAGAAGCTGGGGAATCCACCTGTCCCTGACACAGGGGTTCCTACTCGGCACACGTGATGAACACTGCAGCGGTCTGCCAGCTGGAAGGGCACCCCTCCCCTTCCCTCTTGTCCAGGGCGCCCGTTCCAGGCTCTGCCTGGCTGCTTTCCTGTTCTAGCACCACCTGGGGGGGCCGCTGGTGCTGGGGCAGCTGCAGGCCACCCGTGGACACACTAAAGAGCAGGACCAAAGTCACCCTTAGGGCATCAGGGGCCCCTTGGCTTTCCGAGCTAGGGTCCCTTGGCCCCTAGCACATTGAGCTCAACCTGATGAGGCCTAATCTTTTCTTTTTATAGATTTTACTATCCTGAAAAGAGAATATCATTTACCAACATGTAATTAAAAATAAAAAGGGGGCGCCTGGGTGGCGCAGTCGGTGGAGTGTCCAACTTCAGCTTACGTCATGATCTCACGGTTTGTGAGTTCGAGCCCCGCGTCGGGCTCTGGGCTGACAGCTCAGAGCCTGGAACCTGCTTCGGATTCTGTGTCTCCCTCTCTCTCCCTGCTCCTCCCTCGCTCGCGCTCTCTCTCCATCTCAAAAATAAATAAACATAAAAAAAATTTTTTTTAACAAAAATAAAAAAAATAGAGGACGGGGTGTCTGGGTGGCTCAGTTGGGTGAGCATCTGATTCTTGGCTTTGGCTGAGGTCATGATTTCGTGGTTTTGTGGGTTCAAACCCTGCGTCCAGCTCTGCTGGCAATGCAGAGCCTGCTTGGGATTCTCTCTCTCTCTCTCTCTCTCTCTCTCTCTCTCTCTCTCCCCGCCTCTCCCCTGTTTCTCTCTCTCTCTCTCTCTCTCTCTCTCTCAATAAATCAACATTAAAAAAATAGAGGACTAACTGAAATATAAATAGAAGGAAAGCAACATGTAATGAACTCAGCTGCATCTTAAGTAAAGGCCTGGGTACAACTTTTTTTTTCTTTTTTAAGAAAAAATGTTTAATGCTTATTCTTGAGAGAGAGATAGCAAGTGGGGGAGGGCAGAAGGAGAGGGAGACACAGAATCCGAAGCAGGCTCCAGGCTCCAAGCTGTCTGCACAGAGCCCAACCCAAGGCTCGAACTCACGAACTGCGAGATAATGAAGTCTGATGCTTAACTGACTGGACCACCCACGTGCCTCTGGGCACAACCTTGAAGTGATGACAATGGGATTAGATCCTGTACCCGTGAGAGGATTTCTGTGAGCGGGACAGCCCCGCACAGAGTGACAGGTGAGGTTTGGCTGCCACTCCGACCCCGGCAGGACTGCAGGAGATGGGATTCCTGTTAAGTTTCCCAAAACAACAAGGTACACTCTTCCCTCCGTTTACTTGGGATCCTAGAAAGTATAGTGCATGTCTAAAAAATATTTGTGCAAAATAGGTTCCAGTCTCAAATGATATACATTTTTCGTCTCTACCCGAAGGATGGGTAAGACCCTGGAAGCTTTGTGAAATGTGACAGGTCTTTGTGCTGTCCTGTGGGGGGCCTCCACATGCAAGGAGAGGTCCCCTATTATTGTGATAACCCAAAATCTCTCCTAAACAAAGTTCCCCTAGGGCTGGCATTGCCCTGTTGAAAACCAGGGTCCCGGCATATTCACCCCATGCATTCTGCCCTAGACTGAAAGTTCCCTCGATGCCTCAGCTTTTGGCTTCCTACCAACCCTGGACGCTTACAATGGCTCTCATTCCCCGGCCCCTAGGGTCAAGGTCTACCAGCCTGTGATCTAGGGCTCTTCTCAGTTTGCCTGACTGTGGCCCACACGTCAAGATGAGGCCATGAGCTGGAGAGGTACTTCCCTGTCCTTAGTACGCCAGGAGGAAGGGAGATTGGTCCAAGGGGACAGTCCTGTGATCTGCAAAGATGTCCATCTGGCACTCGTGAAAGCCAGGGTCCCACTCAAGCAGGCATTGGGACTGGGGAACAAGTGATGTACTTCTTGTCTCCATCCCTCTTCCTGTGTTCACCAGCCCCTCCCTCCCACCCCATACATACTCCCAGTGCACAGAATGCCAGGAGAGCAAGAAAAGAGAATAACTGATCTTTACCCACATTCCGGTATGTACATTTTTGCCATTCTCAGATACAAAAATGATGGCCTGTAGCTCTAAGCTGTAAGAAATTTACCCATAAAGTTGCTGGAGCGCAACAGAAACATGCTGTATATTGGATGGGGTGGGTGGGGGGAGGGTTGGGTGGTTCATGGGGTAGAAGTAATATGAGCAGGAAACAGGTCAGGAATACACAGTGGAAAACCAAGAGTTTGGCTAGAAATGCACCATCCCTGGAGAGTGGGATATGCAACTTTTAGTGAAAATGATGTTACAGATTTTGGCCTGGGTTGGACACTGAAAAAATGAGATGTCAAAAGCCTAAGCTAGGCAGGCAGACCAAAGAAAATCTTTGAGGTGGTCTGCCCAGAATTTGCAAGTATTGGCAACAGATGGATGAAGCAAGATGCGTGTGTGTGTGTGTGTGTGTGTGTGTGTGTGTGTGTGTGTGGTTTTTAGATGGGGTCCCTTTGTGTGTCTTAAGCCCCAACACTAAGCCTGCAACACGCATGCCTTATTTAGAGCAAATGATCGTGCTTTTCCCTCTGGTGGCCAGTTCTAATGTCAGCAGTTACTGGTGACCAGGTCATGGACAGCTGGTAGCATGTAAGGAGGCAGGAGAACACGGTGGTTAGGAATTTGGGTTTCGGATTTAGTGCCTAATTAGGATTGTCTGGGTTCCAATTCTGGCACTAACACTTTACTCTTGGAGAGCCTCGGGCAAATTTCACTTGTACTCGCTGCCTCCATTTCCTCATCTGTAAAGAGAATGCTTACTAATAGTGTTTCCTTCCTAGGGTTCTTGAGAGAATTCAGTGAATTGAAGTATGTGGAGGCCGTAGGTGATGAATGTGAGCTGTAACTGGGGAGGTCTGGAGTCCGCCTGCTTACCTTATACTCTGTCCATGCAGGAAATATGGTGGGGTTGCAGGACAGCTCTCGGGGGTCAGTTGGTGCAGACAGGACCAGAGCTGAGCCCGTAAGCCCTGCCTACTGTCCTCTTCACACCCTTCCTACTTTGGTCCCCGGAAATGTTAAAGGTTAATGATCCAATTCCACAGAGCTCTTTTGTCCAGATCCCACTATGTGACATGAGGTTTCTCATGACCTCTCTGATTGGAGATATGGAGGGCTGGGAGGTCGCCCATCTGTAGTCTTGAGTCCCACTGATAAAGCGGGTACTTTGGGTTGGGGCAAAGGAGTGATACCAGTCTGCAAGGTGCAGTCTGCTGATTATGTATTGAGTTCTGGTCCTGCAAGTTTGGCCCCAAAACCTCTTGACGCCAGACAGGAATCCCGGGTGGAGAGTGTTTGGGACTTGGCAGCCCTGTGGCAGAGACCCCAGCTAGCACAGTGGCATACGTACTACCATGGGATCCCAATGCAGAAGTACCCTAGAGACCAGGGGGACTTTATTTCTCACTTCTAGTGGCAGTGAATTTTATTGCACACATTGGATATGAATTTTCTCAGAATATTATGTACGTGCGTGACTATATTACTAAATTCTCTACCTAGTAAAATACACATAAAAATAGAAACACAAAATACAGCAGTTTAAAAATGCCTTGACAATGTGATGACATCATAGTGTCCATTAGCTAATATCTCAAGCCACCTAAGGGGCTTAGGGTGAGATTCATCACTCGGAATTTGTCAATCTGTATTTCAAACTGTGCTCATTAACTTGGCATTATTTTCTGGATGACTTCTTGTCAGATCTGATTAAAGCATCATTATATTGAGCTCCTAATGGAACTTGGGAAGACCTCCCAGTAGTAGGAGGAGGAATTGCCTCCACCATTATCTGTCATTTGCTTGCACTTGAGTGTTATTCTCAATCAGTAATTTATTTGAAGGAGTCTTTTTAACCCATTTGTCCGTGTTGTGGGTGTTAGTTTTAAACCAGTTAACAAGTCATGACTCCCCTTGATAGTGTCCATATACATTGCAGCAGCTCTTGATAAGCTGAAAGTGGACGAAGTGTGAGGGTGCTTCCCTCAGGGCAACTGTGTGAGGAACATACACCTCGTGTAGGAGTCTCGACCCCACATGTTGACCCATGCCCATCCAACTGACCATCCAAGGGAGGGTGATGATGTCGGTTTGTATACTTAATCTGAGTGGCGCCTAATTTCAATCTAAAAGTTTTTACACCCTTATGAATTGACTGGTGCCATCCCATTGTCTGAGCTTGTGTACCCCACTCTGGAGATTACTGCCCTGGACTGTGTCGGGACCTGTCAGCAGGCAAACCTAATTCTGAGCCTTCTGTCACCAGTAGAGGGAGATCTGCATGTGAATGGAGAGCTTCACTTAAGGAGGCTGATTCACCCACAGGAGCTGGAGCTGGGAGGGTAGAAGAGTCTGGATCCCAGCTGGATTTCAAGGTGGTCCGGGGCTAAAAGGTTCAGTCATGGCTGAGTGTCTCCGGCAAAGTGTTAGGCAACTATAAAACAGGACAAAATTGACAAAGCCAACCATTCCAGGGCTCTGGAAGTTGACCAAAGGCAAGTAGCCAAAAAATTGAGAAGCATCTATTTATGGAAAAACTGAACTTTTGGAAAGAACTGTGGGAGTCTTGCCTGGAGCTGTTTCCATTTCCTTCCCCATCCCCAGCTTGTCGTGCTACCAGAGTGAAGATGCCTTTGAATACTGGCAGTTTCACTGTTGGATTTGATTTGGAGGGGAGGGAGAAAAACCCCATGCTCACTGGCATTGTCAGTAAAAGTAGGAAACTCTGTAGGAAATGAAAGGTGAAAACCCACAGCTTTGGTAGCCTGAGGCTGCAGGCCTACTTGGGGCAGGTGGCAGACCAGTGGGCTATCTAGAAATTTGCCAGGGAAATCCCAGAAAAGAGAGAACCAGAGAGGGCTGATCAAGCTTTCCATTACATCCCTGATGGAATGGGAGGTTGTGTTCACACACAGGGGAGACCCCAAGAAGGTTCAAGATCTGTGGTAGAAAGTAAAAGCTGGGAGAGACTTGAAAACAGACTGAATGTTGAATAGGCCCCCCACCTGTCCCCAAGTCCATTGGCCAAGGGTGAAAGCCTCACTGGTGTTTGAACAGAGCCTATCATTACCTGACCACTCACTAGACAGACCCAGAGACAATGTATAGGCAGATTTTATTTTACAAAAAATGAAAATATAAATTAAAAAACTGAGCCAAGACATTATGGGTTGTGTACCACGAGGCAGAGAGATTCCAAAGATTGAGTCTAGGCATTTACTAAAAACAAAACAATAACATTCAGGGGGAAAAAAAATCAGATATAATATGTTATCTAAAACATCCAGTGTTCAACAAAAAATGGAAAGCAAAATGAAAAATACAGTAACGTTTACAATTATTTAAATATGCTTAGGTATGAATCTAACAAAGCATATATAAAGCTGATGAAAGAAATTAAAACCAAATAAATGGAGAGGCATACCGTGCTCATGACAGAAAGACTCAAAGAGTCAAGATGTCAATGCTTGCCAAACTGATTTAAAGATTTAATGCAATTCCTACCAAAATGCCAGCAAGGATTTGTTTGATAGACATAGGCTTATTCTAAAATGTATAAGGAAAGGCATAGGCCCTCGAATGTCTAGAATAATCTTAGATTAAAGGGGTAGAATCACTGTACCCAATATGAACGCTTACTAGACAGCTATGGAAATGAAGATAGCATAGTACTGATGACAGGACCGACACAGAGATCAGAAGCAGAATAGACAGCCTAGAAATAGACCCACACAAGTAGGTCCATTGGATTTTTTTAAACAAAGGTGCAAAAACCAATTTAGCGAAGGAAGAATAGTACTTTTACTGGTGCCATAGCTATTGAACATTCATAGAAAAAAAAATGAACCTTGACTCTAAGTCCCACATGTTATGCAAAAATTAATTCAAAATGGATCATGAACTTAAATGTAAAATATAAAGCTATACAACTTTAGAAAAAAAACATATGAGAAAATCAGGATCTAGGACTAGGCAAAAACTCCTTAGACATGACCCCACAAACAAAATCCATAAAAGGAAAATTTGACCAATTGGACCTCATCGATGTAAAACTCTTGGTGAAAGACACTGTTAAAAGGATGAAAAGACAAGCTAGAGACTTGGAGAAAATATTTGCAAACGACATATCCAACAAAGAACTACTATCAAGAATATAAAGAACTCATAAAACTCAACAGTAAACAAACAAACAAACAAACAAAAAACAGCAATTCAACTAGAAAATGAGCAAAAGACATGAACAGACATTTTGCTGAAGCGATTTCAAATAAACACATAGAAAAATGGTTAATATCTTAAGCCATGAGAGAAATGCAAATTAAAACCACAACAAGATACCACTGTACACTTATCAGAATTGTGAATGAATGAATGAATGAATGAATGAATTAAATAGTGATAACATCAAATGCTGGTAAGAGCAAAGAGAAACTGAATTACTCATACATTGCTGGTGGGAATGTAAAATTGTACACCTACTCTGGAAAACTGTGGAATTTCTTTGTTTTGTTTTTCAAGTTTATTTATTTTGAGAGAGAGAGTGAGCTGGGGAGAGCAGAGAGAGAGAGAGAGAGAGAGGGAGAGAGAGTCTCAAGCAGGCTCCGCGCTAACAGCACAGAGCCCAATGTGGAGCCCAAACTCAGGAACTGTGAAATCATGACCTGAGCTGAAATCAAGAACTGGCTGTTTAACAGACTGAGCCCCCCAGGTGTCCCACTTGGGGAATTCTTACGAAGTCAAGCATGCAACTACCATACAACCCAGAAATTGTCCTTTTGGGCATTTATCCCAGAGAAATGAAAATACAGGTTTACACAAAATCCTGTACATGAATGCTCACAGCAGCTTTATTCCTAATAACCCTAAACTAGAAATGACCTTGGATGTTCTTCAATGGGTAAATGATTAAATAATCTGTGTGTCTTACTCTGTGCTGCTATATAGCAAATCACCATAGACTGGGTGGCCTATAAACAACAGAAATGTATTTCTTACAGTTCTGAAGACTGAGAGGTCCAAGGTCCAGTCTCCAGTACATTTGATGTCTGGGGAGGGTCTGCTTCCAATTTCATGGACAGTAATCTTCTGTGTCCTCACATACCAGGAGGGACAAATCTCTCTCTTATAAGGGCACTAGTCCCATTCTTGAGGGTTCTGCCCTCATGACCAAATCACTTCCCCAAAACCCCACTGTTAAATACCATCATATTGGGGATTGGGTTTCAACATGGATTTTTAGGCAACACAAAAATCCAGTCTATGGCACTGTGGTATATTCATATGATGAAACACTACTCAGTAATAAAAAAGAATGAACTACTAATACATGCAACATTTGAGATAAATCTCAAAGGCATGATGCTAGGTAAAAGAAGCCAGGCTTAAAGGCTCACAGGCTATATACCTGCTCTTATATAACTCTGTTGAAATGACAATTAAAGAATTGGAGGACGTTTCTTAATAGTTTCCAGGAATTAAGGATGGAGGGTGGGATGGGTGTGGATATGGCTATAAAAGAACAGAGGGCATCCTTGTGATGGAAGTATTCTGGATTTTCACTACAATGCCCATATCCTGGTGGTGATATTATACTATAGTTCTACAAGATACTGCCACTGAGGAAAACTGGACAAAGGGCTCGTGACATCTCTCTGTATTATTTCTTAAATCCACATGTGAGTCTACAAGTATTTAAAAATATCTATTTTTTAAAAATCTGAGCAAAGACATCAGGCTCCTTCACACTATGGAGGGAGATACATTCCACAGGTTAACTTCAGACAAGTCACTAAAAACAAAACAATAGCAGCAGGAATCCAATCGGAATCCCAAGTTACACAATATATTATCCAAAATGTCCAGTTTTCAACACAAAAGTGTAAAGTGTGTATGCAAACACAATAAAACCCACGTTTGGTGAAAAAGCAGTCAGTAGAACCTGTCTCTAAGTGGACCCAGATGTTGGATTTAGCAGACAAAGTCTTCAAAGCAGGTATTATAAATACACTCAAAGAATTAAAGGAAAATATAATTGAAGCAAAATATAATTACAACTAAAAAACAGGCAGTCTCAACAAAAACAATGAAAAATATAACAAAGAACCAATTGGAAATTCTCAACTTGAAAGCTGCAATAACTTAGGTGAAATATTTACTAGATGATCTTAACAATAGATTTGAGATGGCAGAAGAATCAGTGAACTTGAACACAGATTATAAAAATGACTCAATCCTGAACACTAGAGAGAATTTAAAAAAAATGAAGAAAAATGAACAGAGCCTCAAGACCTAGGGACAACATCAACCATGCCAACATAGAGAAATGGCAGTCACAGCAGAAGAAAAGAGAAAGAAAAGGACAGGAAAAATATTTGAAGAAATAATGGCCAAAAACTTTCAAATTTGATAAATATCATTAATTTACAGATCCAAAAATCTTAACAAATCCATGTTAGAACAAAGAGATCCCTACCTACATACATCATGGTTGAACTTGAAAGACAAAGAGCAGGGGTGCCTGGGTGGCTGAGTTGGTTAAGCCTCTGACTTTGGCTTAGGTCATCATCTCTCAGTTTGTGAGTTGGGCCCGTGTTGGGCTCTGTGCTGACAGCTCAGAGCCTGGATTGCTTCAGACTCTGTGTTCCCTCTTTCTCTGCCCCTCCCCTGCTCGTACTCTGTCTCTCTCTCTCAAAAATTAATAAACATTAAACAAAATTTTTTAAAAGAAAGACAAATAGCAAATCTTGAAAGCAGCAAGAAAAAAAATGATGGGGAAACAACAATGCAATTAACAACTGACTTCTCAACAGCAGGGAGGAAGATGGTGGGGCGGCATATTCAAAGTGCTGAAAGAAAACCAGCCAACCAAGACTTCTATATGCAGAAAGATTATCTTTCAAACATGAAGCTGAAAGAAAGACAAAGCCTGAGAGAATTCATTGCTAGCAGATTTGCATTATAAGAAATACAAAAAGCTGGGGTGCCTAGATGGCTCAGTCGGTTGATAAATATCAAGATGAAATATCAAGATAAATATCAGGGTGAAAGCCCTGCATCCTGGGACCCCTCTGCAGTCTCAGGGAAACCAGAAAGTTGGTTACCATACGCACAGGGGAATTGTCAGGGTGATGGCACTGTTCTATACGTCACCGAGGTAGTTTATACATGACTCCATGCATTTTGTCAAAACCCATACACAACGAGCTTTGCTGCATGCAAATTTTTTAAAAAATCGGCCAAGATGTCATGAGATCCCAGAATGGAATGCAGATTATGACAAACTACCCTGTGTTACGTATGATAGCACCTCAATGAAGGGGGTGGAGAGGAAAGGAACTGATCTAAGTAATTTTGGAAAAGGATTCTTTGGATACTATAAGACTGAAGACAAAAAAGTACTGTAGGTAAACATTGTATTCTAGGGTAAATTTGTTCTTCATGGAGTACAGTTTGGTGATTCTGAAATGACTTTATTTATATATTTTTGGGAGAGAGAGGGTGCGAGTGAGGGGCAGAGAGAGAGAGAGAGAGAGAGAATCCCAGGAGGGGCAGAGAGAGAGCAAGAGAGAGAAGCCGGGCTCATCCTAAGTGGGGTTCATGGTCACCCAAAGCAGGACTTGAGCTCACCCAGTATGGGACTCAAACGTGAGATAGTGACCTGAGTCAAAGTCAGATCCTTAACAACTGAGCCGCCACCCAGGCGCCCTCTGAAACTACTTTATATATGTACTAGGACTGAACAAATAAGTAATAGATTGTAGATAACGGGAACCAGGTTGCAAATAAGCAAGGGGAAAGGCTACAATAAACCCTGGGCTGGGTTAGAGGCGGAGTCAGTATGGACTCATGTTTACTTTGACACATAAAGATAGGTACGGAAAGAATTACAGATGTGTATATACACATGGGTTAGAAAACGTACATTTATTCCCAAACTCTGTCCGCAGAGAAAGCCTTGAAGTAGACACGCTCTGGTAGCAATAAGCATACCCAGTACCCAGATCTCGGTTCTTTTTTTTTTTTTTTTGTAACTGTTTATTTATTTTTGAGAGAGAGAGGGAGCATGAGCAAGGGAAGGATAGAGAGAGAGAGAGAGGGGACACAGAGGATCTAAAGCAGGCTCTACACTGACAGCAGCTAGCCTGATGTGGGGCTCGAACTCACAAACCGCGAGGTCATGAGCTGAGCTGGAGTCGGACACTTAACCGACTGAGCCACCCAGACACCCCATAGATCTTAGTTTCTAAATAACCATTCCCCAGTAAAATAAACCAGGGCTCCTTGGGAAAGTGGCTGATTCTAGTGATCCCTGAGTCCATACTGATGTAAAGAAATGGTTGAAATGAAAAAAAGATTTAAAAAATTAAAAAATAAATGGTTGAAATGAATAATGGGGGAAAAGCGACAAATCTTCATGTAGAAGAATTCCAAATAATATGTGTAGATGCCCCCTGCCCCCTTCTGGGAGGTGGAGCTTAATAAGGTGGAGCGTGAGGGGCACCTGGGTAGCTCAGTCGGTTAAATGTCTGACTTCAGCTCAGGTCATGATCTCACGGTTCATGGGTTCAAGCCCCGAGTCGGGCTCTGTGCTGACAGCTCAGAGCCTGGAGCCTGCTTTGGATCCTGTCTCTCTGTCTCTCTGTCTTTCTCTCTTTCTGTCCCTCCCCCGCTTGTGCTCTGTCTCTCAAAAATAAATAAATGTTAAAAAAAATAATTAAAAAATAAGGTGGAACATGAATGTGGTTTGGGCTGAGTGATCCACTTCCAAAGAACACAGAAAAAGAAAAACAACAATTTAAAGTGGAGAAATCTGGGGGCATCTGGGTGGCTCAGTTGGTTAAGCATCTGACTTCAGCTCAGGTCATGACCTCACGGTCCGTGAGTTTGAGCCCCATGTCAGGCTCTGTACTGACAGCTCAGAACCTGGAACCTGCTTCAGATTCTGTGTCTCCCTCTCTTTCTGACCCTCCCCCATTCATGCTCTGTCTCTCTGTCTCAAAAATTAATAAACATTAAAGTGGAGAAATCTGGTAGATGCAATCTTAACCAAGTCATTAAGGTTAATCTCACCATTAATGTTATGTTGATATCGTGAGCCCCTAAAATGATGCATTGAGAAGGATATTTCACCTTGTGGATTCTTCCCCCAAACCTATAACCTATTCTAATCATGAGAAAACATCAGAAGAACCCAAATTGATGGGCATGCTGCAGAATACTTGGCCACTATCCTTCAAAATGGTCAAGGTCATAAAAATATGGAAAGACTGAGAAACTGTCGCAGATTGGTAGAGACTAAGGGGATGTGAAGATTAAATGTTACTGGTACCCTGGGTACCAGTTGGGGGTGACTCCAAGGGCTGCGGGCTAGAATCACCTGTCTGGCACCTGAGACTGATTAGAGCACCTCAGTGTGGCCTTTCCAGCTGGTGTGAGCCTCTTAGAGCGTTTATAGGTGTGTCCCGGAGAAGAGTGTCCTGCCATTCTCTACTGGTGACGCAGTGACAAGCCCTGCCTCGGTTCAAGGAGAAGGGGAATCACTCCACCTCTCCCTGGGAAGAGGGCCAAGGAATGTGGGCACTGTTTGAAAACCACCATGCTGGGGTGCCTGGGTGGGTCAGCAGGTGAAGCGTCTGACTTCAGCTCAGGTCATGATCTCGTGGTTTGTGAGTTCGAGCCCCAGGTCAGGCTCTGTGCTGACAGCCCAGAGCCTGGAGCCTGCTTCCGATTCTGTGTCTCCCTCTCTCTCTGCCCCTCCCTCTCTGTCTCAAAAATAAATGCTCATGCTCTGTCCCTCTCTATCTCAAAAATAAATAAATAAACATTAAAAGAAAAAACCCACCATGCTTGTTTATTTTGTCTCCTCTCTATGAGGGCAGGGACTTTCTCCGTTTTGTTTTCCACCCATTGAAGGTACACAAAGAATTGTTGCTGTTGGACGCTGTAGAACGATCATGGTAAGACAAGTGTCACTTTATCCCTAGTGTTAAAAGTTTTTATTAAGAAAACTTTTCAAATGGCGACAGCATCTTCTCAAATGTCTGTGGAGACGACCAGATGGCCCACCCACCTCACCTCTTTTGAATTCACACGCTGTTCCCACAGCCCCCAGTGCTTCCAGGCTTGCTACTTCCCAGCACCATGGTCCTGCTGGAAGCTACAAGCTGTCTGAGACACACTCAGACTTGCTGGTGAACGGGTGTGACTTATGCGTCCCAGGGGCCAAAGCGACATTTGCAGGTGCTGAGCGGTCCCCTGGCTTTGCCGTGCCTTCTGGCTCTTCCTGACACTGCCCGCTGCCCATGCCAAACCCTGGAGCCTGACTCCCTAAGACCCCACGAGTTAAAAGAGCTCTGAGACCTTCTGAGCTGAGAATGACCCCTACTATGGTGATTCACCTCGACCCCCACATTCTGGTGCCCGCTCTAAGCAGAACAAGAATTTGTCATGTTGGGGACACGCAGGCCTTCCCGGATGACCACACGTTACTCCACATTGTCAATGCCTCTCCGCCACTGTGTATGTGTGCGGTCTTGTTGGGTTGGCACATCCAGGCCACTTGCCTTTCTGCCACAGCACCCGGGATGGTCCCTCCACTGGACACTTTCTCTCCCCTCCCCAAGCTGCCAGAGGCCAGGCTTGTGAACTGTGTTGCTGGGGAGTATGTCTGCTGTGGGCCCATGCATCTCAAGGGCAGTGACACAGGTGGAGAAGTGTCTAAAAGCCTCTCTGAAAGTAACTCCCAGACGGGACTGCTGAGTAGTTCCTACTATGGAGGCCCTGTCTGTTCTAGAGGTGGGTCTTCATCCTCTCTTTCACCCTGTGGCTTCCCCTCACACCCTCTGGCAACACTCCTGTTGCTTGAGACGTGAACAGGGTCCAGTGTTGCTGCCTGCCACCAGGGAAAGCTGACCCAGGCGCTGTGGCCAGAACCATCAGAAATTGGGCGGCAGATTCGCTCTCGCCCTAGGCTGGTCCGAGCATCTGCTTTCTTAAGGAGGGGCATAAACCCGGAATACGGCTGTGGACGTCTCCCATCAGTACCAGGAGGCCTGCGGCAGGCAACGTCGGGGACCCCCAAGGAGATGGCGGGGCTCCCCCGGCCCTGATCCTCAAGGTCCGGCTGCTGTGCTACCCGCGCACGGAGCAGCCATCGCGGCAGCCGCGGGGCCTCCTTTCTGCTTCCTCTTTGACCCATCGCTGCACTTCCCTGGTTCCCGGCCTTGTGCCTCACGGACCCTCGCCTTCATCTGGGGACCCTCCAACACCCGCACCCACCTCCGTTCTAGAGCCTGCTCACGCCAGCGTAGGCGCCCCGCCCCTCTAGTTCAGGCCCGCCCCGCCTCTCCGTTCTAGAGGCTGCGCACACTAGCGTAGGCGCCCCGCCCCCCTAGTTCAGCCCCGCCCCGCCTCTCCGTTCTAGAGGCTGCGCACACTAGCATAGGCGTCCCGCCCCTCTGGTTCAGCCCCGCCCCGCCCCCACGCCAGCGTAGGCGCCCCGCCCCCCTAGTTCAGCCCTGCCCCGCCTCTCCGTTCTAGAGGCTGCGCACACTAGCTAGGCGCCCCGCCCCTCTAGTTCAGCCCCGCCCCGCCTCCGTTCTAGAGGCTGCGCACGCCAGCGTAGGCGCCCCGCCCCCCGGCTCAGCCCCGCCCCACCTCCGTTCTAGAGGCTGCGCACACCACAGTAGGCGCCCCGCCTGCCCGGTTCAGCCCCGCCCCGCGCGGCCTCGGCTGCTTTGGCTCTAACGTGGCTCCTCATTCCGGACGTTCGTGAGCAGGACATCCCGGGCCGTGAAGCTTCAAAAGAAGAGATGAGGAAGGGGAAGCCTGCAAGATACTCACGGGGAAAAGAGGAAAAGAGGACCACCAGGGGATGGGGGTGAGGGTGCGGGAGTCACGGAGGAAAGGAAAAGTGATAGGCACACTGGGGACCTTTGTCGTTCTTTCCCAGCATTTGAACTTTCTTTCTCTGTGCGACACCTCACCTGAGGAGGCTGGCCGGCCTCTGAGTACGGTGGCTGAAAATGCTTCATGAGGTTGCTAGGGATTGAATTGCGCCTTCCCCCAACGCGCCAACTTCATGTTGAAGGCCTTACCCCCAAGGTGACTGTTATTTGGAGATAGAGCCTAGTAAGGAGGTAATTGAGGTCAAATGAGGTCAAAGGGTGGGGCCCTGATGTGATGGGATCGGTGTCTTTACAAGAGGACACACCGTCTCTCTCTGTCTCCCCTGTCACTAGCATGCACGAAGATGAGGTCATGTGAGGACACAGCAGCATGACGTACGAGGCAGGAAGACAGGTCTCACTAGAATGGGACAGTGTGGCACCCTGAATTTGGACATCTAGCCTCCTGTGGGAGAATAAATGTCTGTTGAAGCCATTATGGTCTATGGTATTTTGTGATGGCAGCCCAAGCTGACTGAGCCAGGGGCACATGACCCAACTTCTCTAGTCAGGTGCACCCATGCGTGTTCCACCGGTCCAGCATCTGATGACAAGACGCTGGGTCTGGCAAATCCCCGTGGGGAAGGGGCGGCCATGGGGGCTGGGATGTCCAGCTCTAGCAGCAGCTTCCAGAATCCAGTACGGGTGGTGTCAGAACTATAGAATCTCGTGTGTCTCCACCAGACCAGTCTGTGGAGTGGTCTTACTATCTGTATAGCCTACAAGCCTGGCTCTTTGATCCTTTCTGAGAGTCTGTGAGCCCTTAAAGGAAAGTAAGGCACTTACTGAAGTCTCACATATCACAAGCATTTGTCTTGCTGGAGTTTTACTAAATGACTACGCCAATGTAATGAGCATTCAGACCAAGGAACAGAACATTAATGCCATTCCCCAGGTGCATTCCCTGGGCCTCGTTGCAGTCACTACCATCCTCCTAAAGGTAACTACAGTCCTGACTTTTAAAAACTTATTTTTTTTTTTCAACGTTTTTTATTTTTATTTTTGGGACAGAGAGAGACAGAGCATGAACGGGGGAGGGGCAGAGAGAGAGGGAGACACAGAATCGGAAACAGGCTCCAGGCTCCGAGCCATCAGCCCAGAGCCTGACGCGGGGCTCGAACTCACGGACCGCGAGATCGTGACCTGGCTGAAGTCGGACGCTTAACCGACTGCGCCACCCAGGCGCCCCATAAAAACTTATTTTAATGGATGACAAAGAATGTATTCCCTTGTGGTGGGCTTTTACTGCTCAACATCATCTTTGCGTGATTTGTAGATGTGGTTGCATGTAAAACAATAGGTCATTCTTTTTCATTGCTGCATAGTATTCCTTTGTGTGAATCGACTGCACTTACCTGTTCTGTTGCTGGGCTTTCAGAGATTTCTATTTGGAGTCTATCACAAATAAGGCTGCTATGAATGTTACCATACATATATGTTGTTGAACATATGTAAGCATGTCTTGTACGACCCTGAAATCAAGAGTTGCATGCTCTATTGAGTTCAAGCCCCACGTGGGGCATAGAGTTTACTGAAGAAAAAAAAAAAAAGATTAAAGGGGCACCTGGGAGTCTCAGTTGGTTAAGTGTCTGACTTTGGTTCAGGTCATGATCTCATGGTTTGTGAATTTGAGCCCCACATCAGGCTGTCTGCTGTCAGCGCAGAGCCTGCTTTGGATCCTCTGTCTCCCCCTTCTCTGCCCCTCTCCTGCTCTCTCTCTCTCTCTAAAAAATTAAAAAATATTTAAAAAATAGTAACATTGTGTTTTTGTATTTTAGCCACTCTGGTGGCTGTGTTTATTGGCCATTTGAATATTTCTTGTTTTGAAGAGCTTGTATTTTGCCTATTTTAAAATTGCATTGTCAATATTTATCTCATTGACTTCTTTATATATTTGAGATAAAGTCATTTGTCAGCTAATGTATTGCAAATATCTTCTCTCACTTTGTGACTTGTCTTTTCATTCTCTTAACGGTGTGGTTTGATAAGAATAAAATTTTAATATTCATGCAGTTTGATAGATCAATTGTTTCTTTAATGATTGCAGTTTTTGTGTCCTGTTAAGGAATCTTTTCCTAAACCAAACTCAAGAAGATGTTCTTTTAGATTTCCTTCTAGAAACTGTGTTTTACCTTCCACATTTAGACATGCGATCTATCTGGAATTGTTTCACGTATGAGATAGGAATCAGGTGTTAATGATGCAAAACCATTTGTGGAATGGACCGAGCTTCCTCACTGAAACGCAGGGTCACCTTTGTCATAAACTCCATTCTGTTCCATTGATCTCTTTGTCTATCCTTGTGTTCATATCACACAACTTTTCCCCCCAATTTTTTTTATTGTGGTAAAATACACATAACATAAAACTTAGCATCTTACCCATTTTGGGGTCTACAGGTACATTCATATTGGTGGGCAGCCATCACTGCCACCCATCCTTTCCAGAATGTTTTTCATCTTCTCACACTGAAATTCTGTACCCATTAACCAATAATTCCCCATTCCCCACACCCCCAAGGCCTCGGTAACCACGATTCTACTTCCTGTCTCTATGGTTTTGAGGTGAAATCACGCAGAATTTGTCTTTTAGTGATTGGCTTAATTCACTTAGCATAATGTCCTCAAGGTTCACCCACGTTGTAGCATATTTTCTTCCTTTTAATGGAGAAAAATATCCCATTTTATGCACATGCCATAATTTCTTTATCCATTAAGGTGACAACAGACACTTGAGTTAGTTGTATGTAATTTTTTTGCTTTTATATATGTCTATGATACGTTTTAAGTTTTGTGTGCGAGGAAGAGGATTAGATTCATTCTTTTTGTACATGGATATCCCGTTGTCGCAATACCATTTGTTGAAAAGGCTTTCTTTCTCCGTTGAATGCCTTGTCAACCTTGTGAAAATCAATGGAACATAAATATATGGATTTATTTATAGATTCTTAATTCAATTTCTTTTGTCTATAGCTGTGTAGTAAGTTTTGACATTGGAAGGTGTGACCCCTCCAACTTTACCTTTCTTTTTCAAGATTGTGTTGACTTTTCTATGTCACTTGAAGTTCCATATGAGTTTTAGGATCAGTTTGTCCATTTCTGCAAAAAAAAATCACTTAAAATTTTGATTAGGATTTTATTGAATCTGTAGATATGGAGCATTGCCATCTTAATTTTCTTGTGTTTATTTTTGAAACAGAGAGAGACAGAGCATGAGAGAGGGAAGAATAGAGAGAGAGGGAGACACAGAATCCAAAGCAGGCTCCAGGCTCTGAGCTGTCAGTACAGAGCCTGACGCTGGGCTCGAACTCATCAACTGCGAGATCATGACCTGAGCCAAAGTCAGATGCTCAACTGACTGAGCCACCAGGCGCCACTGGAGTATTGCCATCTTAACAATATTAAGTCTTGCAATCCATAAACATGCTATGTCTTTCCATTTCTTTAGAGCTTTAATTGCTTTTAACAATGTTTTATAGTCTTCACTGCAGAAGTCTTAAAGTACTTAGATACAAATTTAGCCAAAGAATTATATTATTTTTGATGCTATTATAAAAGGGATCGCTTTCTTAATTTTAAGACTGTTCATTGCTAGTGTATAAAAATGCAACTGAATTTTTTATATTTATCTTATAGCCTACACAATTTTGCTGAACTCATTTATTAGCTCTAATAAGTTTTCGTAGACTCATTAGGGTTTTCTGTTATATAAGATCATGTCATCTGCAAATGGTTCACTTCCTTTCTAATCTGGAGGTCTTTTATGATTTATTTAATTTATCTCTTCTCATCTAATTGCCCTTGCTTGAACCTCCAGTACAGTAAAACAGAAGTGAATAATGTAGGTGAATAGAAGGTAAAAGCAGGCATCCTTATTTTATTCCTAACCTTAAGAGGAAAGCTTTCAGCCTTTCACTATTAAGTATGATATTAGCTGTGGGCTTTTACAGATGCCTTTTATCAGATTGGGAAAGTTCCCTTCCATTAGTTCATTGGATGTTTTTATCATGAAAAGGTGTTGGATTTTGTCACATGATTTTTCTGTGTCTACTGAGATGATCTTTCTCCCCTCCACCACCTGCCCCACCCCCATTTGAAAAATCAATATGGTATATTACATAGACTGATGCTTAAAAATTTTTTTAAGATTTTTAAATTGTTTATTATTTTAAAACATGTTTATTGATTTATTTTGAGAGAGAGAAAGAGACTGAGCAAGGGAGGGACAGAGAGAGAGGGAGATAGAGAAGCCCAAGCAGGTCCTGTGCTGTCAGTGCTCAAATTCACAAACCATGAGTTCATGACCTGAGTCAATACCAAGAGTTGGATGCTTAACTGACTGAGGCACCCAGGCATCCCTAGATTGATTTTTGTATGTCAAACTAATCTTGCATTCTTGGGATAAATCCCATTTAGTCGTGTTTTATAACTATTTTTATATATTGCTGGATTCAGTTAGCCAGTATTGTATTGAGAATTTTTGCATCTATATTCATGAGGGGCTATAGTTTTCTTTTCTTCTGATATCTTTTTTTTGGTATGAGGGTAAAAATGAGTCAGGAATGTGTTAGGTAGTGTGCTATTTCAATTTTTTAAAAGTGTTTGAGAAGTATTGGTATTAATTCTACTATAAATGATTGGTAGCCTTCATCAGTGAAACCATCATCTGGTCCTGAGTTTTTCTTTGTTGAAACTTTTTTTGATTACTAACTATATCTCTTTAATTGGTATATTTCTCTTCAGATTTTCTATCTATTCTTGGGTCAGTTTTGGTAGTTTGTGGGATTCTGGAATTTGTCCATTTCATCCAGTTTTTCTAAATTTCTAGCATTTATAGTATTCTCTTATAATCTTTTTTAAAAAAATTTTTAATGTTTATTCATTTGAGAGAGAGAGAGAATGTGTGAGCAGGGGAGGGGCAGAGAGAGAGAGGGAGACACAGAATCCAAAGCAGGCTCCAAGCTCTGAGCTGTCAGCAGGGGCTGGAACTCACGAACCATGAGATCATGACCTGAGCCAAAGTTGGATGCTTAACTGACTCAGCCACCCAGGCGCCTCTATGATCTTTTTTAAAAAATGTATGGTCTTCAGTTTATCAGAAATATAATCCAGCAAAGGAAGCAGAGACAAAACATGACATAAAGTGACTTGCCCACTCTGGTTACACAGGGGCAGCGGCAGGGCTGATAACAGGACCCTTACCTCCTCTGCCATCTCTACAATCATCTGTATTTTTGTCAGAAATGGAAAGTTGGAGTGCCACTCACTGGGGGGATAGGACCATCTCACAGACTGGCTTCTTGTTGCCTTTGCTCAAGTAAGCTCCGTGGGTCCTATCTCCTGCTTCCACACTCACAGTCACCCCCTCCCTCCCCCACCCTGCCGTTCCTCCATTTAATCACACACATCTCAGTGAGAACTCTAGGGCTTTGTTACACATGAAGCTGACCGCTAAGGAGCCCCTTCTCCCATCTTTCTTCTCCACCCTCTTCCTCTCGACCCATCCACCACCACCCCCTCCGCCCCGGCACCCCCAGGCAGCTCACTAGGCCATTAAGGAAGAGGAATCAGAGGAGAGTGAAAAGGGACAATGCCCTCTCTGAAGTCCTCTGAAACAACCAGAGTCCTGCTGGCTCCAGCTGAGGATCTTCTGCTGGGAGAGGTGAGAGACCGAGCTCTCATTTTCAAGGTTCTCCATGTCTACATCCTGGGGAGTGTTACCCTTCTTTTGCCGCTTGGGCTGTGGTTCACTAGTCCTGGCTGCCTAGTGGGGACTGCCGCTCCCATGGCTGCTTTGTCCTCCTGGGCACGCTGTCTCTGGGGGAGCTTTCTGCGCTTCTTCCCAGAGAGAGTAATGTAGGTACAGGCACTGGACGCCCGCTTCTTGCGGTGGCGCCGTGCGATCAAGCCCGCTGCTCCTGGTTCAGCACCTGCTGCTTGAACAGCTACTTCTTCAGCTGCGTCTGGGAGCCCCCAGGGCTGAGCTGCGATTCTGGCTCCGGCTGGCATTTGAATGCCATGTTCATTGTCAATAGTAATGTCCCCAAGTTTCATTCCTGATTTTAGTAATTTGAGTCTTCCCCCCCACGCCCCTTTTGTTTCTTGGTCAGTGTAGCTTATCAATTTTGTAGATCTTTTCAAAGAACTCTTGATTTCCTTGTTCTTCTCTATTGTTTTTCTAGTCTTTATTTCACTTCTTTTCATTTCACTTTATTTCTCATGTTTATTATTTTCTTTTTTTTTCCTGTTTAGGGTTTTGTTTGCTCTTCTCTTTCTAGTTTCTTAAGGTGGAAGTTTAGATTATTGATTTGAGGTCTCAATTCTTTTTAATGTAGGCATTTATAGCTATAAGTTTTCCTCTGAGGCCTGCTTTTGTTATGCTGTATTTTCGTGTCTTTTTCCTTAATGTGCTCTCTAATTCTCCTTGTAATTTTGTCTTTGGTTAAATTTACCCTCATTGGTCTTATATTTGTATCTCCTTTCTCCTAAGCTGAAAAACCTACTTCTCCCTGACACTAGTATATTTACAAATTTGCTTTGTCCCACAATACATACTCAACAATCTCAGAATAATAATAATACTTTCACATTACTGCTAACAATATGGTTACTGGGGAAAGAAAACAAAACAAAACAGCTGTCTTCCAGTTCACTTTTTTCCTGAGAGCATACCTCATTAGGAACGTACAGGTAGGAGGGGAGCCAGCCTGGGATGGAGCCTGTAGCGGGAATCAAGGTGTGGGATAATGAGGCGTGAGGACTGGAGCAGTCATGACGGGTTTGCCGAGAAATGCCATGAAGAAGTAGACTCAAGAGGTCCTGGGATTGCCTGGATGTGGCTGATGACTGTGATGTGGACATGCTCGAGTCTCTGACTTGCACTGCTGGGTGGCTGATGAGAAAACACAGGAGAGGAAGGTAGGAAGGAGGGAAAAGGAAGCCTTTGAGGGACATACGGGCACATCTAAGTGGAGATGTCCGAGGCACCAGTGGAGCCCAGGAGAGCCATCAGACTCAAGACACAGACATGAGAATCTCTCACATGTCCACGATGGTTGAAGCCACGGAAACACAGTTTCATAGGAAGATTGGGCAGACTGGTTCCTTCATGGGGAGACCTGAGACACCAAATCCTGGAGAATTCTATGTTTCATGGTCCTTGAAATTCTGCCTCCCCAACTTCCCAGTAAACACACACTTTGATGTGGGACAATTTCCCCAAGCCTAGTGAAGGGTTCTTGGAAGAAAAGGGTGTCAATAACTCATTGGTTCGATGTGTCACCACTGAAAGTATGGTCCTCTCTTCAACACTGGGCTGCATCAGAAGCAAAAATTATTTTCTCAGTTCAGTTTCAGTCCCCAATTTGTCTATCCATGTGGTGTCCAATATGTCACTTCCCTGCTTATACATCCTCGATCACTGCCCATCTTGTCTAGGATCAAGGCTACACTCCTCTGAGTGGCCCCTAAGGACATGTGTGGTCAGCCCCCCTTCCCTGGACCCCTCTCCCATCTATGAACACAGCTTGGATTCCAGTCACACAAGGTCTCTTGCTGTCCTGGCCGCCCCCTTGCCTCACACATCTGTCTTCTTGCACATTTGCTGACTCCTCTCATATTAACTGTGCATTCCCTGACTTTCTTCCTCTCTTTCTGGGTTCTTGTAACATTCTATGCTTCTAGTGTTGTAACTGTCAGATCTCTTAACTTTAAAATCCCCAGTTACAGAGGTGCCTGGGTGGCTCAGTCAGTTAAGTGTCCGGCTCTTGATCTTGGCTCAGGTCATAATCTCAGTTTGTGGGTTCAAGCCCTGCATTGGGCTCTGTGCTGACAGCCCAAAGCCTGCTTGGGATTCTGTTGCTCCCTCTCTCTCTGCCCCTCACCTGCTCACACTCTCGCTTACCTGCTCTCTCTCTCTCTCTCTCTCAAAATAAATAAACTTTAAAAAAAATCCCCAGTTAACAGACTATAAGTTCTATTGATGCAGGGACCACATCTCAATTATCTCTGTATTTCCAGCAGCCTAGCATTGATGGCCCAGGGGGGACTCTTGGAGGAGCAAATGAATGTGACTTATCCAGTATCTGCTGGTTGCACATCGCAAGTACTCAGTGACTGCTTGTGAGTTTAATGCCTGAAGTACCTAACAGTAATATTATGCCTTGATGTGCGTGCTTGTCAGGAAAATGGTGGCTTTCCTTTTCTTTTTTTTTTAATGTTTCTTTTCTTTTTTTTTTTTTTTTTGAGAGAGAGAGAGAGAGAGAGAGTGTGTGTGTGTGTGTGTGTGTAAGCAGGGGAATGACATTGAGAGAGGGGGACAGAGGATCCGAGGCGGGCTTGTGTTGACATCAGAGAGCCAGATGTTGGGCTTGAATTCGTGAACCATGAGCTCATGACCTGAGCCTAAGTCAGATGTTTAACCAACTGAACCACCCAGGTGATCCAGTGTCTTTCCCTTTCTTACAATATCAGGATGTTGCCTGCAGTAAATAAAGACTTAAAAGAGGTGAATTGTTTCAAAATGGATGTTCTTCTGGATTTGGCTGTTATGCTATTTAATTTAGTAAAAGAAGAACATTTTAGGCAAAGAGATGTCACCACATGTTGCAATTATACTTAGATATCTGTTTCCATCTCCATCCGTCAGCTTTTGGCTGATGTGCTATTTTTTGAACTATTATTTTTCTTGACCATTTATATGTTTTCCTGATACCTCTCTTCCTGGCTCTATCTTTAACACTGAAACATGTTCAAAATGGAATATTCAAATTTGGAGTAGGAAAGAGATTCGTTGTGCTCCTGTACTGGGTCCTGACCCTGATGGTATAAATTATTTGGTTATAGATGCTTTTGTCAAATGCTGGGGCCCATCTAACTAGGAATAATTTTGTATCTCAGGATAAGAAACAGATCCTCGATGAAGAAATGTATTGTTCTCCTGAAGGCTTGGTTTTACTGGCCTCTTATGCCATCCATCAAAGATGAGACCACAAAGTTGTAGGTTGTTTGCAGAGATTGTTCATGTTCAGGAGAAGTGAGCCAAGTTCCTGTCTGATGGAGAAGTCACCAGTGAGTGTCACAGTGAAGTGAAGTCACTATGTGAGTCTTGTGAGGAGAGGTGGGGACAGACTGTACACGCCAGCAAGTTGTGACTATCTGAAATGCCTGATGACGCTTGTGTCCTTGAGCACCCCAGTACAGTGTTTCTCGAAGTAGGGTACCTGCATCACAGTTACCCAGGACATTTATTAAAAATTCAGTTCTTGCGGCGCCTGGGTGGCTTGGTCGGTTAAGTGTCCTACTCTTGATTTCAGCTTAGGTCATGATGTCATGGTCGTGGGATCGAGCCCTGTGTGAGGCTCTGCACTGAGCATGGAGCCTGCTTGGGATTCTTTCTCTCCCTCTCCCCGCTCCCCTGCTCACACACACACTCTCTCTCTAAAATAAAGTTAAAAAAGAAAAAGAAAAGGAAAAAAAAGGAAAGGAAAGGAAAGAAAAGAAAGGAAAAGAAAGGAGAAAAGAAAAGAGAAGAGAAGAGAAGAAAAGAAAAGAAAAAAGAAAAGAAAAGAAAAGAAAAGAAAAGAAAAGAAAAGAAAAGAAAAGAAAATGTACTTCTTACTGGGGCTATGATCAAAAGGTTTGAAAGCACTTTACTCTGGTAGCTGCCCAAGGAGGAGGCTTTGAAGTAGCAGCCCTTAGGAGGCAGAGAACAGCCCTAAGAGTGCAGCTTGCCCTGGCCCTCTGTCGGGTTCTACCTGGGACTTGATTTCCCCGCCCTGCAGGCAAGCCCACCTCCTGGAGGAAGGATGCACCTGTCAGCGGAAGTCCCTCGGGCCAGAGCCTCTCACGGCAGCCTGGCTGCCCTCACAATATGGTGACCACAAGGCCACCCATCACGAGCCAGGCTATCTCACCAGTGGAGCTGTTGCCTCAAAGGGCAAGTATCTTGGAGACTGCCCTGTGTTGAGTGGGTCTTCTGGGCCCAGCGGGTGGTTCCTGATGGCAAGGAAGGGATCGGCGCTATAACTCAACATCCCTCCTCACTTCTCACCTGTATCAAAGTTCTATCAAGTTTTCCCTCATTATTATTTTCTGCACTAAGTTTTGGTTTAGGTTTGGTCCAGTTTAGTATTTTTAAATATATTGTAGGACACCTTCTCTTTCTTAGACACGTTTTCTTGTAGTATAGATCTTTTTTTTTAAAATGTTTATTTATTTATTTTTGAGAGAGAGGGAGAGCACATGCAGGGGAGGGGCTGAGAGAGAGAGGGAGACACAGAATCTGAAGCAGGCTCCAGGCTCTGAGCTGTCAGCACAGAGCCCGACGCGGGGCTCAAACTCACAAACCATGAGATCATGACCTGAGCTGAAGTCAGATGCTCAACTGACAGAGCCACCAAGGCGCCCCTCATGTGGTGTAAATCTTGTCTTTCCTCAGGTATCAGAATCTATGAGAAAGGCCCTTATGCCTTTTAAAAACTCCTCACCATGCTAGGCACTTAGTAAATGTCTAATGTCTAAGATGTCTGATAGGACTGAATCAAAATACAGGCTCAGACACACCAAATAAATAGGGATCACGCCTATATGTATTATGAGGACAAGTGCTTATTTCTCAGATTTCTCAAATTGAGGCAAAATGAGAGTCATATTAATGAAGAAGAACCATAATAGTCACTGTTCATTGATTGCTTCCTATACATCAGGACTATGCAAAGTGTTCACATGCATCATTTAAATTGTGATCCTCAGAATGGCCTTGCTGTGCTACAGATTATGACCACCATCATCATTTTATTTTATAATTATTTTCATTTTAGAGAGAGGGAGAGGGAACACGTGCACAAGCGGGGAGAGGGGCAGAGAGAGAGAGAGAGAGAGAGAGAGAGAATCTTTACCAGGCTCCATGCTCAGTAATGGAGCCCCATGTGGGGCTCAATCCCATGACCCTGGGATCATGACCTGAGCTGAAATCAAGAGTTGGAGGCTCAACTGACTGAGCCACTGAGGTGCCCCCATCATCGTCATTTTATAAATGAGGAAACCAAAATTTACAGAGTTGGGACAAATTGTCCAATGTCACATAGCCAGTAGGCAGGTGAGCAAAGACTCAAAACCAGGCTGTGAGAGCCCCAAAGCTAGGCTGTCAGTTGTCATTAGGAGAAGAGTAAAGGGAGACAAAGGCCGTACCCATGGAGCTCAGCTCATATGATACTCACCATCACGGTCCAGTAGTCATGGACCACCAGGACAGCATTGTCACTTGATTTTGATTCTCTTTTCAGAAGAAAACTGCGTTCTCATTCTTGGCAGGTTCTGAGACAGTATCGGGTGGCCGGTGGCATGTGGGGAGAGAAGCTAACAGTGTTGTGCCCAGAGCACAGGGGCTTCGTCAGGTGATTGAGAAGACCTGGGTCAGTGAAGGTCATGGGCACTGGTGGGTGCTGTGGGGGTGCGCTGAACCATAGTGTTGGTTTCACTCTATTTGGGGAGTGTGGTACACCAAGGGGCCACCACTTCAGAGTGCGTGGCCCCTCTGGCACTTCAGGACCAAGTCTGTGACATGGGTCATGGTGAAGTGCTGAGTTTTGGAGTCTGGCACACCTAGGTTTGAATGCTGACAATGAGCCACGTGGTTGGCTTACAGTAACTTACCCTCAAGCTAAAACTTGAATGTATCATTTGCAAAGTGGAATGATGATATTAAACTACCTCGAAGTGTTGTGAGGGCTAAATGAGACAGCACATGCGAAGTGCTCGGTGCGGTGCCTGTCACAGAGCGGGCCCTGAGAAAGTGGTGCAGGGTCCCTGCCATTTCCTTATTATTGGAAAGTCCATCCAGTGCTGGGCCTGATTCTGAGAGGGTAAGTGGGGCTTTCATAATAACAATTACGTCAAAGTAACAGCAGCTCCGAAAGAGGTCTTCAATAGAGATTTTTGCCTAAACAGGAGAACTCCCGTCTTTTTTTTTTAAACGATGAAACCTTGGCTTAGTGAAGTTAAGGAACTTTCTGGAGGCCTCATGCTATTAAGTGATAGAACCCAGTTTCTAGCTTTTGTGACATTTCCATGAAATTAATTTCTAGCTTTTGTGACATTTTCACCAAATGTTGCTACCAGGAAACTCTTAGGGACACATTAGAAGTTCATTAACTTTTGGGCACCTGGCTGGCTCAGTGAATGGAGTGTGTGACTCTTGATCTCAGGGTTGTGAATTCGAGCCCTACATAAGTAGAGATTCCTTTAAAATTAAAAAAAAAAAATCATGGGGCATCTGGGTGACTCGGTTGAGCATCCAACTCTTGATTTTGGCTCAGATCATGATCCCAGGGTTGTGGGACTGAGTCCCACATTGGGCTCCGCACTGAGGGTGGAGCCTTCTTAGGATTCTCTCTCCCAAATAAAAAAAAAATAACAAAACAAACAAAATTCTTTAAAAAATAAAGACGCTCATTAACTCTTTAAAGAGCTGTGCCTACCTCCTGTGTAGCACTGAGATAAACAAACAACCCTGAGACTGCTGGGGAGATTGTTCACAGAAGTATTTAACAGTCATTAAACACTGTAAAAAGCAGACAGACTTACAGGGCGTGGCTGAGGCTATGGTGGCCATTACTTCCTATCCACCTCTTTCCATAGATGATCCACTGTATCTAAAATATAAAAATATTCCCACAAATCTTGTGGACATAAAAATACTATGCCTATGAAACTAATACAAAATATAAAACACGCACCATCAAAATTCATTCCAGGAATATTATTAAGGGCAAAATAATGGCTTTAAAACAAAACTATGGAGAACAGACCCTAGACATTTTGGACCGGCAAAATGACTTGTTGTACAGGGAGGAAGCCAAGAAGAATTATCTGAAAATTGCACAAAACGTGGAAATGTCTGGTGTCTCTTAATCCCCGCTCACTGGGAGTGTGTTTCCTCTTAATTCGGTCTCATTTCTGAGTTGAGGTGCCATGAAGTTTCCATGGGCACCTGACTTCCTCCTTCCAGGGTGGTTCGAGGGGCTACTTAGGAAATGCATTTATGGATTCTTACGTGGGGAAAAGATAGTACCATTTCCATCAGGCTTCCAGGTCTAAGGATCTAAGCTGTTTTCTAGGAATATTTGGTAAGCTTTGGTCAACGGGGGGAGGTGGTTACTTTCTGTGCAAAATCAAAACGTGGTCCTTTTCTTTCTTGAGTGCCTGCCTGCGTGGGGCTTTCTGCCTTCCAGTGTCTGGGCTCACGGTGTGCTCCCTGCCCTGGGAAGACGTGGTTCCCTCAGAGCAGCACATTTCTTCTTTAGGATCCTTTTTCCTTTTTTGTCTCATGTAAGCCTGAGATGTCTGTGTCCCTCTGTGATATTTGGTTTCCTTTCCCTGGTCATCACAAGACTTTCTGAAGCTGGGGATGAGAAGGAGGACTGATCATGAAAAAAGTGTGTGTTAAGTCTTAAGTGTGGACCATGGGGGGCTTCTCCAGGGACACTTAGTGTTTACTAGTCCAGTGGATTCACTGAAGGTCTGGGAATGGAAGGTGTCTCAGCGCCGTGTCCCTCCCACATGGTTTGTGCTCAGTGGAGGTCATTCTCCACGTGCTCTGTGGGGACAGGGCACTAAGCATCTTCCACAGGAGGGGAAATGCCAAGGCTGGCGGTTGGCAGAGTCCCACTGACTTCTGACCCCAGGACCCTGTCCACTCCACACACTCACCTCCCTCCCGGTGGAGGGCCCAGACGGAGGTGTGGATGGGCTGGAGCCCCAGCGCCGGGTGCTCCTTTCCTTGTAGAAGAGATGGTTCTTGATCATCAGGATGGTTTGCACTGTGGGTACAGCGGGGCCCAGTGTTTGATGGAGAGAGTCTGAGCCAAGGTTTCTCAAGAAAACCCCAAAGCTTTTGTTACTAATGAGTGCACACGTCCGTCAAGTTGAACTTGCAGAACAGTTCCGTTTGGGAACTGTTTATTTTTCTTTAAAGCTGTTCAGAGTTTTGATGTTTGGGCTCAACTGGGACCAGTCTGGTCAGAGACACCCTGGCCTGAGCCCGCTGCTGAGGCCCCAGCACCCCTGCCTCTATTAGGTGGGCCCAGCAGCCCCAGGGAACCGGGGGCCAATCGGCAGGCTCTGTGCCTCAGACCCCGTTTTGTTCCGGTTATGCAGCTTCTGAGGGCTGCTGGGGCAGATCTGGGCAGGGATGATTCTAGAAACCTCAGCCTCTGCTCCCACTCTCTTTCCCATTCTAGTATTTTATTGGGGAAATAGGTGCATAAAGAAAATGTAAAGAAAATCCATCTCTATTCTTTGTCTGGAAGTAAAATCAGAAATCTCCCTAATATTTTTTTCCTCTGCCTCCATATTTCAGTATAAATTGTATTTTAACATCTGGCAGGAAAATACAAACCACACAGATCTTTTACTTGGTGCAGACACGAATGGAATTCACATGTCCAGCATCCGCTGTTGTTTGTTGTTGTTGTTGTTTTCTCCAAATAAATCTTTTGAATGGAGCAGCATCCACGATATTTTCTGCAGGGAGAAAGAAGTAGGCACCTCCGATTTCTCAGTGTTTTTTGAGAGTCAATGGGACAGACTTGAGCACAGTAAAGTAAAATCTGCATCTATCCCACTGCCATATAATGATGTATCTCCTTATTACCTCAGGCTCCTTGAGGGCAAAGGGTGTGTCTTTCACTGCGCCCTCAGCATCTGGCACTGTCCGTTGATGTGTTTTGAAAAATGTTTAATATTTATTTATTGTTGAGAGAGAGAGAGAGACAGAGTGTGAATGGGGGAGGGGCAGAGAGGGAGACAGAATCCGAAGCGGGCTCCAGGCTCTGAGCTGTCAGCACTGAGCCCGACGCGGGGCTCGAACTCACAAGTCCCAAGATCATGACCTGAGCCTCAGTTGGACGCTTAACCGACTGAGCCACCCAGGTGCCCCTATTGATTTGTTGTGAACTGAGGAAGAAAAAGCTCTGTCTTGGTCATTTTAAACGTGTGTTCTAAAGGACATGGGAAAACTCATCACAGAAAAGGAAAGAAGCATTTGGGAAACGTAACATCTTCAGATATTGACATCACGGACAGGCGCCTTGTCCTCATTTCGTTGCCTGTCAGAACAAGTTATCTGTGGATGCCCCGGCTTCAGGGCAGTGGGTGGAGACCAGGTAAGAGTCGCAGGAGCCACCCTTGTCCTTCTGTCCTGGACCAGAAGAAGGGCGGGCAGAGCTCATTCTAAAGACTTGAAGGGGCAACTTCATTGAGCCCATGGTGTTCTAGACGTTGTTCTAAGTGTTTTATGTATATTATCTCACTTAGACCATCACCAATCGATGAGGTAGGTACCATGAGCCCTCCTTGTACAAACAGACACCGAGGGGTAGTGACATTAGATAAATTGCTCACCTGTCTTAGCAAAGCCTTCCTGGTTGTGAGTCACAGAAACCAACTTGAGCTCAATTTTGCAAAGGGGGAAAGAAGAGGGAGGGGCAGGGAGGATCCAGGGATGTTTTGCTGAACTGACAGTCAGGCTTGCCCCTAGAGTCAGGAAGGTGTTGAACTTGAATCGGGAAAGAGCTGGGAGCCCAGCAAACACAGCCCTGATTCATCCTTCTCGCTGGCCGCCGAGTGGTTTCTTTCTCTTGGCTTCTTCATCGTTGTGGAGAATAATGGCCGTCCCACTGCTCCTGAAGTCATGAGTGACAGGGCCAGCCACCTGCTGAATCCAATTGTTGCTTGGTTCTGATTCTAAACGCTTTACAGGGACATCTGGATCTTAGTAGGGCCCACGGCCAGGCACACGCATATGGCTGTTAGAGTTTCTCCATGTGTGGAAGCGAAAGATGACTTCAACCACCTCCATTTTGGCCTCCAGCTTTCTGATTAAGTTCTTTCCAGCTTATGTCTGAACTCAGGCAAAAGGGTCTGCAGGGAAAGCATCCCCTGATGGGCACCGAAACCACCAGCCCGAGCAGTAAATACCGGCCTGAGCCAGCAAGACCCTGCCTGTGACTGAGCCCAAGACAATGAGCGACCTGACCTTCACTGCTAACCCACCGACATTTGTCCCACATTTTCCTCGTAGAGACCTGGAGATATTTTCGGCACTTTGGAGACAGTGTTTGAGACTCGAGTCCGCTCTCTTCCCGGTGTCACACTCACTGAAATAAATCCCTTTCTTGTTTCACAGCCACCTTTCTCTCTGCAAGTGACTGAGCCCGGTCTGTTTGGGACCCCCTGGAACCAGGCACCCTTGCGCCCCTGTGCCCCGGCTCCAGAAAGACTGAGCAATGGATTTGACACAAGCAGTGGAAGGATCGTGGGATCGACAAACACAAAAAAGGCATCTGCTGTATACCAAGTCCATGCAACTGGTAAGATTTAAATTCCCGTTTATCCGAATTTATTCTAGACTCTGGGCTTGTTCTATTCCCATGATGCTTTAAAACAAATCTGTCCGATCCTTTCTTTTTAGTTTCTTTAGCCTCCCCCCAAAGTTATCAGATTTCCAGAAAATTTGTTGCGGAACAAAAGTCTTTCCTTCAGGTGCGTTTGGTCTCTTGGCGTTCCTGCACCTTCCTCCCAGCTTTGAACTATCCAAATTCTAGGTCTTAGCTTAAAATATTCATTTCCAGACTTCACTGTGCATCAGGACCCCTTGGGAAGTTTATTGAAACACACTGCTGTGCCCTCTCCTTGAGTTTCTAATTCAGTAGGTTTGGAGTGAAGTTCAATAATGTGCATTTTTATCTAACAAGCTCCCAAGAGATTCTAATTCTGCTGTTCTGGAGGCCACACTTTGGGAACTGCTTAACTGGAAAAGCCAAAGTCATGAACGAAGCCCCTAGTGTAACGCCTCACATGATCGTACGGGATGAACTTCTTAGTGCAGCATATGCACTTTTTTCATTATTTCTTCACACATATTTAGCTGTTCACATTGGAGCCCTTCTCTAAAACATGCTGCTTTTAAATTGTATTAGAAAACTGATACAAGGCTCTTTGCCTAAGGTCACCTGGGTGGCTCTGTTGGCTAAGTGTCTGACTTTGGCTCAGGTCATGATCTCACAGTTCATGAATTTGAGCCCCACACTGGGCTCTCTGCTGTCAGCGCTGAGCCCACTTTTGGATCCTCTGTCTCCCTCTCTCTCTGCCCCTTCCCTGCTCTCTCTCTTTCTCAAAACTAAACAAACATTAAAGAAAATCAATTACATTAAAAAAGAAAAGAAAAGATTTTCTGCTGTCGTAAAGAGCTATCTTGGTAGCCAGGGCCACTGCAGGACAAAAGTAGGTAATGTGACGCCACTCTGGGAATTATTCAGTGCTCAACCTGTGCAACCACCTGTGGCAGCCTGGTGGGATGCTCTTCTGCCACAAACGGGAATGAAATTTCCCTTTCTTGCTTTCAAAGCTTCATTTGTCAAAAGATTTGGGATACATTTAGCACATTTAAAAACGTCTCATTTAGTTCTCCCTCCCCTTCTTTCATCTTCTGGTAACTATTAATCACCTGAGGGATGCCTGGGTGGCTCAGTCGGTTAAGCGTCTGACTGTGACTCAGGTCATGACTTCGTGGTTCGTGAGTTCGAGTCCCGTGTCGGGCTCTGTGCTGACGGCTCGGAGCCTGGAGCCTGCTTCAGATTCCGTGTCTCCCTCGCTCTCTGCCCCTCCCCCACTTATGCTGTCTCTCCCCCCCACCCCAAAAAAATACACATTAAAAAAGAAAAAAACATTTGACAAAATGCTAGTTTTAAAATTCTTCTTTTCACACTGGAAGATGAATGAATTTCGTCCCCCCAAGGATGAACTTTCCACATTTTTCTTTCAGGTACATAGAAAATGGCAGAGGCAGGGAGTGGGCCTGGCACTTCTACACTATACTGGACTTTGTGTTTCAAAGTTACACTATTCATTTGAAAACAAAAGATGTCATAGCTTGGTTTTAATTGCTAACAATTCCTTGGGGTTCCCATTTGTTTTTTAAGCTGTCAGTTTCTTCAAATCCTTTTTCAAACGCCACACTGTATTACGAATGATGGCAATTAGTAATGTAGCATTTCCATATTTATACCAACAAAAGAAATTCACAGGGCATAATAGCATACAACCTTGACGTTTAGTAATAGCAACAAAACATGATAAATAAAAAGCATTTTTTCCCCTGTACAGACCAGCAGAACATAAACCTATTCACGTTTAAAGAATCATCTTGGATTTGACCTACACATCCCCATCTCATTCTACGCATTTCTCAACCCTCTCATCACATCACCCACACATTCACCAGACTACAGAGTCTGCAAGTAATCAATCCACCTAAATAGAGCTTAGAAAGTCCTCCCTCCTGAAGGTCTTCTCACTTCTCTGATAACCCTTCAAAAAAGAAAAAAAAAATCATGCCCTTCACTCATTCCTTCCATGTCACGTTCACATTTCATTAGCAAATCGGCAAGATGGACTTTTTCATCTCAATCCAAACAAGGTTAGAGAGAAAGAGTTCCTCTATTGAGCATCTTGGTGCTCTGCTCACGAGTCTGGGGACCCTGGGTCCTGTTCTGCTTATGAGAAGGTCATTTGGGGGCACCTGGGTGCCTCAGTCGGTTGGGCTTCTGATGTCAGCTCAGGTCATGATCTCGCGGTTTGTGAGTTCAAGCCCTGCATCAGGCTCTGTGCTGACAGCTCAGAGCCTGGAGCCTGCTTTGGATCCTGTATCTCTCTGTGCCCCTCCCCTGCTCATGCTCTGTCTCTCTCTGTCTCTCAAAAATGAATAAATGTTAAAAAAAAAAAAGAAAAAGAAGGTCATTTCATGGATTAAGAATCTACATAATTTGTGGTCGATTTCAGCCCATGCTGTGTTGAATAATCAGTAAAGCTGGGAAGTGAGCTCAGTCACCAAGATAAGGATCTTTATGGCTATGAGGAGACAGCAAACACAATCTGTCTGCATCAAAGTTCTTTCTGTTGGAGTTGTCCTGACTATAATACAGCTGTTGACGCTGCCTGAATGTTGGTTGGTAGTATTTGAGGAAGGATGTGATTTGAATCGGACTTGCCCTAATGTAGACACAGGTGTAATAAAATGGTTCTGATTCCGCCCATCCTTTCTATAAAAGCTCCGGAGGTCCCGAAATTGCCATGATGTATTCAAGACCTGGGCTGCTGCCTTCATCACTTTCGGAGGTGATCTGTCTCCTCTGCCCTAGGTCATGTTCGTCAGCTTCTCTATCCTCCCTGAATCAGCCAGGGCTTTGGCATTCTCCATGTTTTTGCCGGTGACCTTGCGCAGAGCACAGCAGATGGCCACCGTGGTCTCATCAGACAGCACGCTGGGGCCAGTCCTGCCGGGAAACCTGTTGACCTGGTCTCGCATGACATATTTACCAGTGAGCTCCTTGTTGTGAACATCCGGAGCCATGTTCCTCTGGGAAGTTGCCAGAGAAAATACAACTTTACCGTATCCATTCTCAAAAGTTCTATAAGGATGGAGAGCCCTTTTTCTTTGCGGAAGTCTGCCCGGATGTATGCCGCAAACTCCCAATTTCCAGCAGATGGTTTCTGGAGAGACCTGGCAGAGCCTTCCAAGGCAGCTGGGCTGGAACTTTCTGCTAGAAGGTTCAGGTATGGTTTTAGCACTGATGGATGCCACGGCATTTTTGGGGGGGGGGCTTTGACAGTCCTGGGATAGGACTGACTCCATCCCATTGATCCTCTTGTGGTGTTCTCTGTTTCTTTTTCTTCTTCTTCCCCCAGCAACTTGACTCTGAATCCCTGCTGGGAGACTTTTCCTAGTGAGTCATCCAGCCCACTCAGCCCCAGCAGCCGGCCGACAGGACAGGTTCCTCTGGGTGCACACGCAGTTCTCCACGGTCTGGCGGCTGTAATCGGATGTGTTCACGGATGTAGGGGTTGCATACCGCAGCGAGTCCACCGGCCCCTTCGCAGAAGCGCATTCGCGTCCTCGCCTCCTCCTCTCCAGAGCTGAGGTTCCTCAGGCAACCTGTCGTGTTACACAGAACGAGCGACATCTGGAATTTGATTTTGTGATCATCATCCGAAGACCAGTTACTCCGTCAGAGTGTGGACTGGTCACAGGGTTTGCTAAGGTCCAGAGAGCATCTCGAGTGATTGCCATCTTTACAGCCTCACGTGAGGACACATTCCAGAGAATGCCTGTAACAAGCTCCCTCACTTCTGCGCCAGATATTCTCAACAGTCGGAGCAAGGCAGGCACCCCACCAACATTCTTTCACTGTCATTTTATTTTCATCTGTAGGCTTGCTAAAACAAGGTCACGGATGGCACCGTAAGCGTTCTGCTGAACTTGCCCAAGTCCGTGGTCCGAGAGGTCAACCAGATGCTCGATTCCCCCTACCCTACACACCTCCATTTTCACGTGGCTGTCACCGCAGTGCAGGTGCCGCAGGTGGACCGTGGGCTCCCCTGGGCTGAGGGGATCTGGTGCCGCGGCATGCGAATGACTTCGGGCAACTCGGGATCACACCAGGCGAACTCCCTGGGGTCCTTCTGAATGCTGTCTGTTGATAGGGCACTCGTGGTGCCCTCATCAGCTGGTGCTGGGTGCTGAAGCCTCTTACAATTGCCCTCTTGCCCTCGGTATTGTAGTGGCCCGTAGGGGTCTGCGTAGGTTGCCGTTGTGTTCAGAGCGTATTCTTTTGGCATGTAAGGGCGCGTCGTTGGCTGGATGTGCTTTGCAGATTTCCGGCACCTACTGAGCCTGTGCGGTAGGACGCTGCCTGGTACCCTCGGAGCTCCATGGTTCCGTGGTTTGGGCTGCGGTACACTGGGCTGTAAGAGGCCCTCCCCTCACGCATAGGATTGGTGTGTAACTCAGGAGACAGAGCCGCATGAAGGTCTTGCCCAGGCTGGCTGTGCTGACCAGCACAGGAGCTCCGTAAGTCTGTCAAGCTGTGTGGCCGAGGTGGAACCATCTTTCTGTAAATTTCATACAGCTTCTGTCCAAATTGTTCCACGTCATGAACAGTCCTTTGAAGGGAAGTCCCACGTGTCGTGGTATGGCGATCATCCCTGGGTGTTTGGGGGATGATGACACTGCCTAGCCTTGGGATGGTGAAGCTAGTTGATTCTGTGCATCCATCGGGGTTGGCGGGGACCCTACTGGGCTGGTGGTTTAGTACTGAGGGGTTGGGCCGTTGGGACTGGAGATCTGTTGGGAGGTGACTGAGCCAATCTGACTTGCAGCTGTTGGGAGAGGTGACTCTGCGAAGAGTATGGAGAGGCTGCCTGCTGCGCAGATAATGTGGTGGAGGAATATGCACTGGGTTTCAGGGGCTGGGAGTCGGAGAGCCAAATTCACCACCCAGAATTCTCAGTGATCCACTTGAGGAGACCCACCTGCGCTGATAACATAGAAAGGAGGCTGCGTTCTAGATGGAACTGAACTCACTCTTCTCATGGCCTGACCCAGTGTTCATCCTTCCGCTCTTGAATTCTTCACCAATTGGTTATCAGTTGATCCTATGAATGAAGGCTGCGGGCTGTTATCTGCCTTACTCAAATTCTGGCTGTTGCGGGAACTCCCTGCTTCCTGGGATCCACTGTCAGAATTTGTGTTGAACTTGAGTTACCCAGTGATCTTTCACGGAGAGAGGAGTGTTCTGGTGAATGTTCTGGCTCTGTCCTAATGAGATAGTTGCTGTGGAGGACAGCGCCAGAAACTCTAGGTTGGTTTGCGCCAGTATTTGGCACACCTGTCACTCTCCAAGGAACGGACTTCTCAGTTGAGCTGGTGCTGGCCGTACTTGGTGATTCTGCCCCAAGCCTACATCTTTCTAGCTGACTGGCAGCGATCTGCCTTTCCACTTCCAGATCTCAGGCGAGTTGTTGAGACGGAAGCTCCTGCTGCTGTGATGCCCAGCTAGACTAGTGGCTATGGTCTCGGGTTCCATGCCTTCGCCAGCGGAGGCAGCTTCCTGGGCGGGTCTGTGGTTGCCCCTCCTCCACCAACCAGGCCTACTGCTTAGGAGGGCATTCCTCTTTCCAGGCGTCACTCAGGGGATCAGGGACAATCTGTGCCCAGGGGTTGCCACTGTGGCACCTGAGATATTACAAAAAGTGCCATGGCCAAGCAGCTGACGCCCCTTCCCCCGAAGCGGCCTTTCCCCACCACTCCCAGGGTGCATGGACTCAGCCCCGGCATCCCCTGTACTGTCCAGAGGCCACCGCCCAGCCGCCAGCCCACCTGCGCTGAATTCATGTTCTAAAATAACACAGTAATATCCGAACACAAACATTTACATCTAAATTCTGGACCCTGCCATGCAATTGTGCCCCGGGTGCTTATGTAACTTCACACTCTCCATATATGAAGGATGCTTAAAACCGGGATGACTTTGAAGACAGGGTAAAATGAACTGATGTCTGAACCACACTCCAGACACACAGTTGCTGCGCTTTGAATAGTCAAGCCTGCAACAACACAGGTTGAAATGTGTGCGCCCACTCACATGTGGATTTTTCTCGGTAAGTACGGCACAGCGCTGTAAATGTGTCTTCTCTTCCTTATGATTTTCTTAACATTTTCTTTTCTCCGGCCTACTTTATTATAAGCATACAGTATATAATGCGTGTAATGTACAAAATATGCGTTAATCAGCTGTCTGTGATATTGGGCTTCTGGTGAACAGTGTGCTATTAGTAGTAAAGTGTTTGGGGAGTCAAAAGTTATAGGGGGATTTTTCCCCTGGTGGAGAGGGTAGGCGGGGTGGGGAGGGGAGCTGGCACTTCTAAGCCCTGGGTTATTGAAAGGTCAATTGTACCGATAGAAAGTACTGAATCAGCAAACATGCAGGGAAAATTCGGCCGTGTTCATTATTTTATTTGAGCAAATTTGGTAAAGAAATTGCTGAGAGTAGTTTCTCCGAAAAGCTCTGGGTACACTCAATATTTCTGCAAACCTTGGAAATGGAAATTTATTGTTACTGTAGACAGCCGGAGTCGAAAAGTGAAACCACCGCGATGAATTTGTAAGACGATAAAGAAGTATAAGAGAGAGAGAAGTTTGTCATTGGATAGTCTTTGGCCTTTTGAAAAGGAAAGTATTGGGGCGCCTGGGTGGCGCAGTTGGTTAAGCGTCCGACTTCAGCCAGGTCACGATCTCGCGGTCCGTGAGTTCGAGCCCCGCGTCAGGCTCTGGGCTGATGGCTCGGAGCCTGGAGCCTGTTTCCGATTCTGTGTCTCCCTCTCTCTCTGCCCCTCCCCCGTTCATGCTCTGTCTCTCTCTGTCCCAAAAATAAATAAAAAACGTTGAAAAAAAAATTTAAAAAATATAAAAAAAAAAAAAAAAGAAAAGGAAAGTATTGTCCTACAAGCACATTTAAGACTGCAAGATGTCCGGGGCGCCTGGGTGGCTCAGTCGGTTGAGCCTCCGACTTCGGCTCAGGTCATGATCTCCCGGTTTGTGAGTTCAAGCCCCGCGTCGGGCTCTGTGCTGACAGCTCAGAGCCTGCAGTCTGCTTCAGATTCTGTGTCTCCCTCTCTCTCTGACCTTCCCCCGTTCATGCTCTGTTCATGCTCTGTCTCTCTCTCTCTGTCTCAAAAATAAACATTAAAAAAAAAAAAAAAAAAGGACTGCAAGATGTCCATGAGCCCTTCCGGGGTAAATTACCCGTGCACCTGCCCGCACCCCCACGGTGGCTTCTGAGGGAAGTGCCTGAGGTGTGCGTGGGGCGCTGGAGTTCGTGAGGCAGAAGACTGGGTGGCCGGCAGACTGCATGTCAGATTCTACAGCTGTGTTTTGGAAATCAGAGTGTCTCTATGAAAGTGGCCTCATCTGAGAGGCAGCAAATGCAGAGGCCAAGGAAATAAGGGCTCAGAAAAAAGTGAGTTCATTCTCGTTAGAAATTTGGTGTTTTACACTAGACTTTATTTCTATGCCATTTGCTTGATATTCCTTCTAAAGGAGAAGGCCAATTAAAAATTTTTTTAATGTTTATTTTTGAGGGAGAGAGAGAGAGAGAGAATGAGCAGGGGAGGGGCAGAGAGAGGGGGAGACACAGAATCCGAAGCCGGCTCCAGGCTCTGAGTTGTCGGCACAGAGCTTGACGCAGGACTTGAACCCACAAATGGGGGGGATCATGACCTGAGCCGAGGTCGGATGCTTAACTGACTGAGCCACTCAGGGGCCCTGAGAAGGACCACTTTTTAAAACGGAAATGTCTTCTAGGGTGCCTGGGTGGCTCAGTGGGTTAAGTGTCTGACTCTTGGTTTCAGCTCAGGTCATGATCTCACGGTTTGTGAGTTCCAGCCCCACGTTCAAGCCTCTGCGCTGACAGTGTGGAGTCTGCTTTGCATTCTCTCCTCTCTCTGCCCCTTCCCCACTCATCCTGTCTCTCTTTAAAGAAAATAAACTTATAAAAAACAACAAAAACAAAACCCTCAACCCTCCCTCCCCCGACATGTCTTCTGAGAAGTTACTTATCTTCCTGCTTGGAAACCTAACGCTGTAACTTACCTGGCGGAAATTTTCTCGTCTACTAACTGCCTCGTAATAATTTTTGGTCAAAAGTAACAGAATGACCATGTACAAAGAGAATGGTATATGCTCTCTGTTTTAAAAAGCAAAATATGAGATCAGAGATATGGGTCTCCCCCCAAGAAAGGAATTATCTTCAAAATGAAAGGAAACTGAATCAAATCACTGACTCAAGTGCTTGTTAATGCCGTGCCATGAAATGGCTTAGTTGGTGCTGATATGAAAACGAAATTTACAAGCTTCTGAACTCTATCAAGAGCTTGGGCCAGCTGATGATCCAATCTCAAGGTCCGAAGCAAGACCAAACTTATGTTCTGTGGTTTCCTCTGTTGTGTTTCCTTCCACTTAATATAAAGAGATAAAGACTCTTACAAACTGTTTTAGTTACAGAACTTTATAGACTTTAAACCTTTCTTTAAAATTTTATTTTAGAGAGGGGAGGGAGGAGTGGGAGAGGGAGAGAGAATCTTAAGCAGGCTTGGCGCTGAGCACAGAGCCTGACTCGGGGATTGACCCCATGGCCCTGGGATCATGACTTGAGCTGAAATCAAGAACTGGATGGTCAACCACTGAGCCATCCAGGTGACCTGAGCTTTATAGACTTTTAAACCTTTAAAGCCCTATGAATGTCAAAGTTTCTGCAAAGTATTTTAGATAATTGTGGAGAGGCACAATAATTGGTTGGGGTAATAGATAATAGTGGTTCCTCATTCACTGATGGCAAATGAACGTTTTGAATTTAAAATTTTTCCTCGTCTTTCTGGGTTTTTCATCTATAAAAAGCTATGAAAGCCCCAGAGTCACTTTTCATCATAAGATGACCACTATAATTAACGGACTCTCTTGTGCAGATATTTACAAGCTTAGATTAAATCAAAGTGCTGCTGATAGTTTCAAAACCTAACACAGTAGGGAGTTAGATTTTCATAACCTATGAGGAAATAGGAGACAGATGCGTGATTTGAGGAGACATTCAGGAAATCATCTATTGAATTATCAAGTGCTTACTATATTAAGCTCCCGTCCTCCTGGGAGCCTCCTTTTGCAGGAGCAATGTGGTGATTACTAGAACCAAGGCCTGGCTTCCCAGTGCAATCTGGGCAGATACTCTGCTTATATCTGATCCTCACATCTGTCTACTCTCTGGTATGGGCATATTTTATCAGTGAGGACAGAGGCTCAAGCTAAGAGTCACCTCTGGCCAATGTCCATCCACATCTGTTCACACAGGGAGGGAACTTTGTTTCCAGAACAGCATAGAACTTGGGAAAAATGTGTTCATATCTTCTGGTCACTTAACTGAATGTTTTTTAGGGGTTGAGTTGTATCGGGTCTTTGTATGTTTTGGATACCAACCCTTTTTTGGGTATGTCATTTGTAAATATCTTTTCTCATTTTGTTGTCTTTTAGCTTGTTGATTGTTTCCTTTCCTGTGCAGAAGCTTTTTATCTTGATGAAGTCCCAATAGTTCATTTTTGCTTTGGTTTTCCTTGCCTTGGGAGACATATCTAGAAAGATGCCTGTGCTTTCTTCTAAGATTGTTATGGTTTCAGGTCTCAAGTCTAGATCTTTAATCCATTTGGGTTTCATTATTTTGTATGTAGCTGTCCAGTTTTGTTGAAGGGACTTGTCTTTTTCTCATTGCTTATTCTTGCTTCCTTTGTCAAAGATTGACTATATATATAATCATGGTTTATTTCTGAGCTTTCTATTCTGTTCCAATGATCTATTTGTCTACTTTTTGCCAGTGCCCTTTGTAGTATATCTTGAAATCTGGGATTGTGATACCTCCAGTTTTATTCTTCTTTTTCAAGATTGTTTTGGCTGTTTAGGGTCTTTTGTAGTTCTATACAGATTTTAAGATTATTTGTTCTTGTTCTGTGAAAAATGCTGTTGGTATTATGATAGAGACTGCCTTAAATGTGTAGATTGTTTTGGATAGTTTGGATATTTTTTTAAAAAAAAAAATTTTTTTTTCAACGTTTTTTATTTATTTTTGGGACAGAGAGAGACAGAGCATGAACGGGGGAGGGGCAGAGAGAGAGGGAGACACAGAATCGGAAACAGGCTCCAGGCTCCGAGCCATCAGCCCAGAGCCTGACGCGGGGCTCGAACTCACGGACCGCGAGATCGTGACCTGGCTGAAGTCGGACGCGTAACCGACTGCGCCACCCAGGCGCCCCGACAGTTTGGATATTTTAACAATATTTGTTCTTCCAATCCATGGGCATGGGGTATCTTTCCATTTCTTTGTGTCATCTTCAATTTCTTTCATCAGCGTTTTATAGTTTTCACAGTACAGGTCTTTCACATCCTTGGTTAAGTTTATTCGTGGATATTTTATTATTTTGGGTGCAATTGTAGATGGGATTGTTTTCTTAATTTCTCTTTTGCTGCAATGGATTTTCGTATGCTGATTTTGTATCCTGTACCTTACTGAATTATTCATCAGTTCTAGCAATGTTTTGGTGGAGTCTTTTGGGTTTTCTCTATATAGTATCCTGTCATGTACAAATAGTGACTGCGTTTCTTCTTCCTTACCAATTTGGATTCCTTTTATTTGGTTTTCTTGTTTCATTGCTGTGGCTAGGACTTCTAGTACTAAGTTGAAAAGTGGTGAGAGTGGACATCCTTGTCTTGTTCCTGACTTTAGAAGAAAAGCTGTTTTCCCCCATTGTGTCTGATGTTAGCCATGGGTTTTTCATATAAGGCCTTTATTATGTTGAGGTCTGTTCCCTCTAAACTGACTTTGTTGAGGGTTTTTAATCATGAATGGATGTTGTACTTCGTCAAATACTTTTTCTGATCAGCAGCATTTAATGCCTGCAGGGACAAGGGCCAGTGATTTTCATCTCCACGTGTATGTATCCGTGATGATACCCTCAAAATTAATGAGTCGAAATGGAATTTCACAGCAACAATTCTTAGCTAAAAGTATAGTCTTGACCTATCAGCTCGGATATTCGAGCTCCTATCCAGGAATGACTTAGTTTTTGATAATATGATTTTTATTCTTTCTTTTTGATGTATCATGTTGACTGATTTGTGAATATTGAACCACCCCCACATCCATATAATCTGCAAAGTTTTAACTATAAATCCACAAATGATTTTACCTTAATTACGTGCAAGATTTCTAGTCTTGATTCTATCTCCACATGACAGTAAGAAGTCTGTGGACCTCTTCCCTTGAAAAGCATGTCAACTATGCTTGTTGACCACAGGAAGAGCTCCACCGTGAATCTTCTGGCATTCAAGTGGCTCACCAGACAAAAAGGTCTCCTGAGATATAAATAGTGTTGAGTGTAGGAGACAGGTCTACTTTTCTCTGCAGTAAAAGACTTTGCATTCTTCAATTTCACAACTCATTCACCTCCATTCTCTGCTAACCAGAAATCTGCAGAGATTCAACTAGGAATTTGGTGAAACAGGGGCGTCCAAGGGGTGTTTGGAAGGGGTCCTGGGCCATTCAACTATGTGTACTCATTCTTGTGAAATCATTCCTGGGTAGGAGCTGGAATATCCAAGCTGATAGGTCAAGATTGTACTTTTAGCTAAGAATTGTTGCCATGAAATTCCATTTTGACTCATTAATTTTGCGGGTATCATCACAGATACATACACGTGGAGATGAAAATCACTGACCCTTGTCCCTGCAGCCATTGAATGCTGCCAGTGGCAAAATATGTATGCAGCAGCATACATATCTGTATGATGCTTCATGGTGCAGCAGCAGAAAAATGTTTTCCAATAATCAGTACCTTGAATTTCAGTAAGAGCAGATTGATAACCAAAACAAAAACAAAACCTCCTAAAGATAATAAGGAGCCTCATTACTACCAAAGTTGTAGGGACCTCATGATGTGGGCTTGAGTGCAGCATGCAGGAAAAATCATGTGTGTGGCTACTGCTTATGAGCGTTACCCAATTTCCCCCCATCACAGCCTCACGGATATTAGGTGTGTATGACCACCTGGGACAAGTAAATGCAAGAGGCTGGTTGCAGGCAGAGATGAATGCCCTCAGGCCGAGGGGATCTGTGCAGATCAGAAGCCACCAAGCAGCACAACAGCACGCATCAGTATGAAGGGTGGGAAGCTTTGGCTCAAAGCCTCAGACACCTATTCTAGCTTTAAAGATGGACTTGAAAAAGTCATTAGCAGACACGTTTGTCATCACCCACCCTCACTGAGATAGCATGTATTACTCTACAGACATCTATTCCACACCTACTGGGTCCAAATGCGCAACGGCTCATCCTGCCCTTGGGGAGCTCACCGTCTAGCATGCCAGATGGGTATTTAAGCAGGTCTCTAGAACACAAAGTAGGGTGAAATCAAGGCCTAGGAGGGGGTTTCAAAGTGGCGTGAGGTCCCGCGTGTATGGGGACAGGTGACACTTCACAGAAAAGGGGTGTGTTAACAGAAGAGAGTTAATTCTGAACCGTCACCCTGACCAACAGCACACAATACAGCTTGCACTGACAAAGCAAAAGAAACAGCTCAATCCTTAGAACAACCCATTATAGCACCGGCACTGAGAGCATGACCGAGAACAACAATTTTTTAACTACTTTTGAGTAATGAGATTCATATAAGGTAAAAATCTTTTATTTTCTATAGGTTCAGAAGCATGGCTCACATGTGATCTGCATTTGACATTTCTAGAGGTTCCAGCTTTTTAGGAGATCAGTAACGAGAATGAGAAAAACTTATAGCAACGTTCTAACTTTCCTGCTCAAGGTGCAGCTAATGAACATTTCCAGTGACCAGGACTTCCAATCTGCAACACCGCTTTAACTGTCTAAGCTGCAGATAAAGTGTAAACCTGACTACTTAAAATCTTCCCTTGGGATTGAGTTTAGATTGTCTTCATGAAAAAAACTGCACCAGTAAAATGGAACCAGTGAGGGCCATCTTAAGGATTGGTATTAAAACAGTAATTCAATTTCAGCACCACAGAAAGCGTTGTGTTCCCAAGTTATCAAGCAGGAGTACTTCTAACACTGTAAGAAACAATTTTGACTTCAGAATTTTGATTGGAGTTATTTTAAAACGGTCCATTTCTGTGAACTTCTATTAGCAATGAATTCTGAACGCGTATAAAACCCATCTGGGGTTTTCAAGTCAAAACCTCTTCTAGTTAAAAACTTCTATCCATAAAATACGTTTGTATGTTAAGTTTGTTTGTGTTTTTTTTTTAGGTAGGCTTGACACCCAGCGTGGAGCCCAGTGCAGAGTTCAAAGTCATGCCCCTGAGGTCAAGAGTCAGAGGCTTAACTGACTGAGCCAGCCAGGTGCCCTTGTACGTTAATTTTGAATGAAACCCTAATTTATGTTCTAGAATATCTTTTCGAAGATAAGCAGATTGAAAACAACTTGCACGTTGTCCATTTAAGTACTAAAATAGTTCTGTACAATTATATCCCAAATCACTAAGATTTCTCAGGTGTTCAGCAGAACAGGCTCTGTTCTACCCACTCCTCATGGGGCTTATTTAGTCCTGCTGCGAACTCTCCAACCCTACCAGACAACAGGCAGAGAAAAGAAGGGAGCTTGGAAGCTGTCTAGAAACACAAGCCATGGTTTAATAAAAATAAAGAGTGGTTTTATTGATAACATATAACTGCAGCTACATTAATATATATTATGAACTTTAAGGATGAGAAACCAATGACTTTATTCTTTACCGAGAATAATCTAGGGTATGTTCCGCGAATCTTACTTCAGCCCCGCACAGTGGTCCTAGATCTATTTTTCACAAAATCAGGAAGTCACCATCCAAGCTTTGTCTCAGGCCACACGTTTCATTAAGTAGAAATAAGACATTAAGTTTTCTTCAGCCAATACCCCTTTTGTCACATCGTCCTATCTTCTCACATTTATCTTAATATTCAAAGCTTAACTTTTCACCCCCAAGATAACGTGCACGTTGGAGAGTGCAAGTCATGAGACGGCAGCAAAATGCTACTCTGCCCTTTGTATCCTGGATTTTTCATTTTTGCCCCAGACCCCGCTTTATCATTAGAACGACATGAATCCCGCAGTGTGATACTTTATCAGAAAAGTCTTTTTGTGTACACGTTACCACAAAGATGGAAAACGTCAAACAGTCCGAGCAAGTGTTTGGCAGACCACAGAAAGGAAAGAGGACCGTGGGAAAAGAAAACGCTTTAGTGTCTTAGAGCTGAAGAGCTTGACGGGCGCCATTCAAATTTCTCATCCCCTTCTTCCACGTCCTTCAGGTTGAGCACTTCCAGAGAACCTTTGCCTTTTGTCTCCTTTTTTATGAGCTCATCGATTTCTCTGAAGCAGCCTGGGTCAATCAGACACACCTGAAACACGGAACACAGGTGCTCAGCAGGTGCAACGGAATGAGCACAGCCCCCGCTTTCCCTCAGACACACAGCACGTTCCGGATGTCTCTACTGCTACCGTCCTACAGAACGGCAAGAACGAAGACCGAGCACAGGGAAGCAGGCAGGGCTCTAGTCTAGCCTCGCTCTTTTAAGTGTACACACAGGCCCCGCGACAGGCGTTAACCTCCCCGTCTGAGGTCGTCTCTGCACTCCACCGCCATCGAGTGAAGTGGCTGGAAGAGGAGAGCGTGGTTTTTTGATACTACGGTTTAGCGCGAGGATTTACAGTCTGGCGAGGGCACCTCTATTTATCCACATCAGAAGGAGAAAAAGCAGCTTGAAGGCCTATTTAGAAATCACATGTGAAGTTCTGAAAGGACCGGAGAACTTCAGAATGTCAGATGAGTCCCTTCGGGTTTAGGGAGGAATGCCCAACAACCCCGGCCAGAGCTTGTTTATACTGGCGCTGGAGCCAAATCTCAGGGCCCGGGTTTGCAGACAACCGAATCTCTGCTGCGTCTGACACTGCGGGGCCAGGACCCAAAGACGCCATGCTCTGCCGCGTCTTTAAAATGTTCTATGGGCAATGAGGCCGTCCAACTTTTCGTCTTATTTCCAATTTCCTCATAATAGGAGACTCACCATAAAATATATTCTCTCGTCTAAACTGAGCATGGATTTAACCAGAAAAAACAAACCACCCCCCCACCCCCAAATCCCAAGTTGTGCTTAATTAACTATAATTTCGTTTTAGTCTGACCTTGAGATTTTTACTTAATTCCAGGTAAGATGTTTCTGGAAATGTCTATTGTTCACACCTTTAAATGTCTGTGACACATTTATGACTAGAAAACAGAGGATTCTGGTAACATGGACGCAAAAGAATAAGAATATTTTTATCTTACAATTTCTAACTGCTGACTGTAGTCTTCGCTTTCTATAACCTTGATTAGGGGCTTCAGCTTTTCTTTCAGCTTCTTCCCTTCATTCACTGGAAGAAGGAACCGAAGTCTCATGTGAGCACGTTCGATCTTCATCTTCTCCTTTAACTGCTTTATCACTTCCAAAGCCTGGCGAGACGAAATTGAAAATGTTGGCAATTTCTTTGCTACCTTTGCTGCATTACTTTGTAAGGTATTCAAAACAAAGCAGTTCCCATCCAGCCAAATTAGACGGTGGTTTTTAGATAGGACACACAGAACATAAACACCCATAGAAAAGAGAAGATAAATTGGACTTGAAGATTACACACTTTTGGGTTTCAAAACACTATTGAGGAAGTGAAGGCAGCCCATTAAATAGGTGAAAATATTAGTCAATCACACATTTGATGAGGTGCTAGTATCCAGAATATATGCAGAACTCTTACAACTTGATAATGAAGAAACAAATAAAGAATGGCCAAAGAATCTAAATACTGATTTCTCCAAAGATGACCAAAGGTCAACGGGCACATGAAAATATGCTGAAATCACTTGTTATTAGGGAAATGCAAGTCAAAACCAGAAGAGTACACCCAGGATGGCTGTAATAAGAAAGGTGGATTAACAACAAATATCAAAGATGTGGAGAAATCGGAACCCTTGCACACTGATTGTGGAAATGTAAAATGCCTCAGCTATTTTGGAAAATGGTTTGGCAGTTCCTCAAAAGGTTAAATATAGTTACCATATGACCTAGTAATTCCATTCCTGAGGCCAGAGAAATGAAACACGTCCACACAAAAATTTGCAATGAATTTCAGAGCAGCATTATTCATGATAGCTAAAAAGTAGAAACAACACAAATACCCATCAACAGATGGATGAATCAACAGAATATGGTATTTCCATACAATGGGTTATTGTTGAGTCCCAAAAAGGAATAAAGCACTATGAACCTTCAAAGGGCCACACATTGTCTGATTCCATTTATAGGAGATGTCCAGAAGAGAAAAGTCCATAAAAACAGAAAACAAATTTGCTGAACAGCTGTGAGAAGGGTATATGAGGAGTGAGTGCTAATGGCCACAAGGTTTCGTCTGGGGGTGATGGAAACGTTCTCAAGTTAGGTAGTAGGGAAGGCTGCAAAAACTTTGTGAATATGCCACTGAATTGTTCACTGTAAAAAGATGACCTTGTATGTCATGTGAATTAGATAGAAATCAAAAAAATCTAAGATGTGGAGTTGAAAGGATTCTTTAAAAATTCAAGTTTTATCTTTAAAGGTTTGACTTGGATAGGAAGATGAGAGCTGTAGTACATTTGTGTTTAGTTAAAAAAAATTCCATTACTTTTCCCTAAAACCCCCATCATTTCCTTCCTCCCTCCCCCTAACCTCCTACCTTACTGCTTCCAAGTAGCATCACTTTATTATCACAGACAGATCGTTTTCAATGGTTTCTTCAGAGAAAATTGAGTTTCATTTGGATACTTTTTGACATTAAAAATCACTCACCTGCTGTTTTGTACTTTTATTGGTTTTGACTGAATAGTGGATGTCCTTCATGGCTCTCTCTATAAGGATAACAGTGTACGGTCTCTTTGTTTCAGGGTTCACACACTTGTCGGCCACAATGGTTGCAATGTCCCTGAACATCTGCTCCAGCTGTGTATGCCGTTCTTTATCTGATACTTGAACCTCTCCTTTAGTCAAAATCTAAAAAAACCCCAGATTTAAATGTCTTTATTGCACATTATTTGTTAATTGACCACAAGAATTAATAACTTGGGAGAGAAAATTAAATTCCATCCTCTTCAGCTACTCACATATAGGTAATAAATTGAACTTTGCCTAAATGATACACTGGATTATCTTGTGCTCTAAGATACTATTTATTTAGGTGGGGGAAGGGGAAAAGTCAATTTAGGCAAAGGTTGTAAATGAAAAGAAAATGAAAAGAAAAGAAAATTTAATTTTAGGTATATTATGCTCAAAATATAAAAATGGACAAAAATAAGGTAATTTAGTAGAAAATTTAAGTTTTGGAGACTTTGACAAAATATATTCATGTCCTGCATTATTAAAAATGATGCCACACAAAAAGACTCCCCAAATGATCTGACTAAAACGAGCAGAGAACTCGAATAGACATTTTCTCAAGCAAGACATCCAGATGGCCAACAGACACATGAAAAGATGCTGAACGTCACTCCAACACCACTCATCATCAAAGGAATGCAAATCAAAACACAATGAGTTTTCACCTCACACCTATCAGAATGGCTAGAAATCAAAAAAACAAGAAACCAACAAGTGTTGGAGAGGATGTGGAGAAAAAGGAACTCTCAGTGCCCTGTTGGTGGGAATGCAAACTGGTACAGCCGCTGTGGAAGACAGTATAGAGGTTCCTCAAAAAAATAAAAATAGAACTACCATGTGATCTTGTAATTTCACCACTGGGTACTTACCCAAAGAAAATGGAAACACTAATTTGAAAAGATATTTGCACCCCAGTGTTTATTGGAGTATTATTTTCAATAGCCATGATGCAACCTAAGTGTCCACTGATAGATGAATGGATAAAGAAATAGTATACATACACAATGGAATATTACTCAGCCATAAAAAAGAATGAGATCTTGCCATTTGCAATGACATGGATGGACCTAAATGGTATAACGCTAAGTGAAATAAGTCAGACAAAGAGTAATACCATATGATTTCACTCCTATTTGGAATTTAAGAAACAAATAAACAAACAAAAAAAGGGCACAAACAAAAAAAGACTCTTAACCATAGTGGTTCCCAGAGGGGAGGTGGGTAGGGAATGGGTGAAACAGATAAAGGGGATTAAGAGGTACAAACTTCCAGTTATAAAATAAGTCACAGAGATGAAAAAACAGCATATGGAATACAGTCAATAAGACTAATAACATTGCTTGGTGACAGGTGGTGACGACACTTATCATGGTAAGCACTAAATTACAGAATGCATACAAAAGAACGCATAGTGATGTGTATTGTTGAATCACTATGTTGTACACCTGAAACTAATTCTAACACTATTAATTATACATCAATTAAAAAAGTGATGTTACTCAGGTCACGCCTAAAAAATAACGATTCAAGTTTAATATATGTTCAAGTACTTCTAATACATAGCTCTTAGAACTCACCTGCTTACAGATTTCTGTCTGGTCATCTGTTCCAAATGCACTGATCAGATCTTCCTTCTTTGCAACTTGACCTTTAGAAACATTTACAAACACTGAGTGGGTCTGTAGAACTTCATCAAGGTCTTTTTCCCTTGTGACAGCAGGAGAGAAAAGTCCTAAGTGAACACACTTGAAACTTGGAAATTCATTCACATTTAAATACAAGATGGCAGTGACATAATAGTAAGAAACAACAAATACTCAGCGAGAGGGAACATTTTCAAAACTCAGAACCGTATCTGTATTCCCACTTACTCACTGCAGAAAAACGTAACGGGGTCATGTATGAAACACTGAGCTGTGGGGACAGAGGGCGGGCTGCTGCCAGGGAATTCCGATCCCTAGATGGCAGCAGCGAAGACACTACGCACTTCGGTGAAACTACAGGGCAAAGATCTGTGACATCAGGATGTGCTATAGCCACGGAAGTATTTGGAAGACTAGGTCTCCACCCTTTAACATTATTTTGGCAAAAGGGACATATTTTGGGGACTTCTTGGCTGTAGCTTTCAGGACACCAACCAATTAAAACAAAACTCCAAACCAACAACCCAAACCACACCAATTCAACAAAAAGGGAACCCTGGATTTAGGCGCTAAGCTCGGGAAAGACAGCGACTTTTCACGCTCACTGCAGGAATAAATTGTCCATTTCCTTCCCTGTCAAGACACCAGCTCGAACACTAGGGGCAGGCCGCCTCGGAGGCTGCAAGCTCCGGCCAGAGCTCGGACGGAGAGGGTCACTCACACGCCGCTCCGCCAGCCGACGACTTTGTTCTTGTAGCAGGCGATTTCGAAGCGCTTCCCGGCGCGCTTCATCCGTACCACGGCCACATTGGTTAGGCGGATCTGGTTGGTGGGGGTGAAGATCGACATGGTGGCTGCTCACAGCCCTTCCCGGGTCTGGTGAACCAGAGCACACCCGTGCGGCGGGCCGGAGGGACCACCTGCGCCTCGCTGTAACGACCCGGCGGCGCGCGGCACGACCACTACCTACCCGGACGGCCGCCACAATACACCCACTTGACTTATTGCGCAGGCGTCAGGTGTTCCGGAAACCGGGCGAGGAAAAGTGAGCAACGACGCCTGCGCATTGTGGCTTTTACGACATCGGCTCGCGACAAGAGAAGCGCTCTTCCTTGATGTAATTTACTTCCGCCAAGGAGCTCTGATTGGCTGGTGATGCTGATGTTTTAGCTACCGGCTGGAAACGTAGAGTCGGTCCCTCAGAGTTCCGCAGATTTCGGGGTCGCGCCCTCAAACTTCTCTTACGGAAAAATTGTAAAATAAAAAAATTGAGAAAACAGTGTGATGAACCGCCATGAACCCATCGCCCTGCTTCAACGATTATCAACATTTTGCCATTCATGTTCCATTCTCCCTCTTCTTTTTGGTCAGAATAGTTTAAAGCAAATTATAAGGTTTTAGCTTTACAGTCTGTACTCCTCACAGATGAACGCAACAAGATTAACCATTATTCCTTAATAGCATCTACTAGCCAGCCCATAACCCAATTTCTCGAAATAATGCTTTTTCACAATCGGTGTGTTTGAAGTGAGGTCCAAAGGAGACACAGATTACGTCTGGTTGATGATACGCTTTTAACGTGCCCATCCTTCCCAGGTTTCTTTCCTATACCACCACGCCTGTCTTGACCCTGCTTCCCTCTAGACCCGCCCCTTGCACCTCTGAGCCAATCCGAGAGGAGCCGGGAGCGCTCGGGCTACCTAGCTTGGATCTCTAAGCGGGGCTTCTCTCTGGGCCCGCCCCTTCCCCCTCTGAACCAATCCGGACGGGCTGGCGAGTGGCATGGCTGCCCCCAGCTCTCCGGGCTCGGGGTATACTGGTAATGCTTCAAGATAGTTCTGGTCGTCTCCCGGTGTCCGAGCCAGGTTCTTCAGGTCTGCAGTCAGTCCTAGTCTATCGGGCCGCAGAGCCTGGGCTCTGAGGAGAATGGGTAAGCCGTCACCCCACCCCCCACACCGCCCCCCGACAGGCAAAATCGTGGAGGGGGAGGAGAGAGGGAACCGTTTTTCTCACTCTCTCCTGGCGGAGTGGCGTCCTCGAGGACCGTCCTTCAGAGGTTGTTGCACTTGTCAGCCCGGGACAGGAGCCATTGACAGCAAGGGAGGATTGATCCTTGCTTTTGATCTGGCTTTTGCCTCATGAGGTTAGGGGATGAGTTCAGAAGGAACTGTGCTTCTGACCTCAAGTAAAACGCATAGAGAACTGCCCGCTTTCTTTACCCACGTGTTTGGTGGCTTTTGGTCTTTTCCAGGGTGGAGCAGCAACGGCAAAGCCCATGTTTGTTTTTTCCACGGTGGAGCAGCACCTGTAAACCCCAGAATTTAGGCTTCGCCTTTTGAAATTGCCTCCAGTTCAACATTTGAGGCCAGGTCCATTCATTCATACGTCTTTCCAAAAAACGGGGTGTGAGATCCATTGCAAGTTACAGTGGGTCTTTAAAGTAAAACCAGAGCAAAGAGAATAGTATTTTTTAAAGCTTTTCTTATGGAGTACTCAAAACACAGCAGAGTTAATTCCACGTAAAGTGTTTTGACTTTGTTCACCTCTCTTGCTTCCAGGTGCTATCCCCAAATGAAGGTACAATTTTGTGTTTTTCTGAGTTAGCATCGTTACGGTAATTTTATCACATGACCACATGCAGTTGTATATTATTTTTATTAGAGTTGATTTTTTTAGAATTCTTAGCCGGGTTGTTGAATATGAAGGTGGGTTTTATTTGATTTTTTATTCTATTTTTTAATGTTTATTTTTGAGAGAGAGACAGAGACAGAGAGAGACAGCATGAGCAGAGGAGGAGCAGAGAGAGAGAGGGAGACACAAAATCCAAAGCAGGCTCTCCAGGTTCTGAGCTATTCAGCACAGAGCCCATTGCTGGGCTTGTGACAGCTTAGAGCCAGATGTGGGGCTCGAACTCATGGAGTATGAGGTCATGACCTGAGCTGAAGTCAGATGCTTAACTGAGCTACCCAGGCGCCCCTATTTTCTTTTTTATTTTTAAAATAAGGATGGGCAGCTTTGTATATGTAACTTTATGTAAAATTACATGTATGTATTGTTTTAAATTTAGATCCTTCTTTGGATACATGGGACTTCTCTTCACCTTTAATATCATTATGGATAAACAGGTTTTACATATATTTGGGCTTTGCCTTTGGCATTAGCCTTTGGATTTGTTTCCAGATTGTCATCAGGAAGCAGGTAAGTGGAGTTGGTTTTTATAGGAGAGAATTAAGGCATTAGATTTATAGAGAATTTAGAGTGCAGATTTTCTAAGGTTTTCAGAAAAGCTAAAAGGAACTTTTCAGTCACTTTTATGTTTGGTCTCTACACAGGGGTTTTTTTTTTTTTTTTATGCCTAAAAATTTTATTCTCAGTTTTTAGAGACGAATTTATTATGAAATAAGTTATTTATGTTTTCTTTGATGGGCTGTGGATGTTTTACTCTTGAGATACAGGAAGAGTTCATAATGAAAAATTAAGCCTTCATAAGAAAAATCTATTTAGCACTTTTAAAGAGTAGTAGTCTTCTGTTTTCTTACCACTAATTAAGGATTGAAAAGTAAGTGCCTAGTCTTATTTCGATAAAGCACATTATGGATGAATGTATGTATAGTTCTGTCCTGGAGGAATTGGGAATCTTTATAGCCTTAAGGATCGTAGGTCCAGCCTTTAAAGGACCTAATTATATCAAGGGGTTAATATTTGAGGAGTACACCAGAAAGATTAAGAGAATAGTAAGATCGGTTATTGTCTGTGCTGTCATCACTACTGAAGTTGGGAAAAGCCTCAAACTTGATGGATTTTGTGTAGTTGTTTATCTTCAAGGACAAGAACTCAAAGGATAAATCTGTTCCAAAAGCAACTCGGGATTTGATGACGAATGGTTATATCTCTCTTCAAAAGAAGGACATCTTAGTGTCTGGAGTGAAGATTTTCTATGGTTCCCAGACTGGAACAGCGAAGGTGAGAACTTCATATGATCTTTTTCTCTGGGTTTCTTGATCTTTTAGAAGATCCCTTAAAGGTATCCATTCACAGTGAACTGAATCGGTCTTCTGATTTTTTTTTTTTCTTTTAAATCTTCTTTTTTCCCTTCCCCAGCATACCTTTTTCCTTCCTGGGGCATTGCGTGGGTTTTTAACCCTTGTGCCCAATTCCAGCCCAATTCCAGTCTGATGGTCACTGTCCTGAGGGGTTTTGTGCTGACGCTTGCTTCTGCCTCAGCAGAATGGAGAGTTCTAAGCCTATTACTGATGGCGGGTGCAGAAGTAGGGGATAGTGAAAAGAGCATGTCAGCAGTAGCATCCAGTATGGGATGGGGCCCTGACTTTCACAACATCACACATCTACTTAATAAAATGTGTTTTGGTTCAATAGTGTTAAAAGTGTTAACAGTAGACATCGAATACTGTTTAAAGTAGATATGTGCTGCGGATGTATTTGCTGTTGGCTTCTTTGTTATGAAGGTCACAGCTATTTAGTGCTTTTTAGGAAAAGATTCTAAGACGAAGGTGAAAATGAAGTTAAAAAGGCAGTGTCAACTGATTTTTGTGTGGTACTAAAGAGGGTCGTACTGCCCTCTTGTGGATGTTTTGTAGAATAATATTTTTTTGCTTTTCAGAACTCCAGTGCCGGCTTTGTGCCACATCATAGTTGAAGGTCACTTAACATTAAGGGTTCAGCCTTAAGCAACAGAGGTGGGGAACCAGAAGAAATGTAAAAAAGGCATCTGAGCAGCCAAAACAAAGTCCTTTTATGTTACTCATAAAAGATCTCAAAGCCTCTTTTTATGTGTGTTTTTAATTTTTTTAAAAGATCAAATTGACACTTGAAGACTGTAACAAATCCAGGTGTATGGAGGGTTCATTCTGAAAAGTACTTTCTAGTGAATCTCTTTTTAACTATTTCTTCTTTTTGATTCCTCTGATGGCTGTTTCTTTATGCTGTGTTTCTAGATTGATCAATGTTGGATAAAAGTTATTGACTTCTTATATTAGTTAACACAGACTTTCCTCAAATATCAGTTGTTGGCCTGTTGGCTTAATGTCGTTGGCCATCTCATTGTTGATACGGGTTAGATGACCCTCCTAAAAGCTATGCCATCTGAATTTCTTTATTCTGCTTTCACATTTAATGGCTTCATATTTGCTGGGTGTAGATTAGTTTTTCCTTACGGCTTTGAAGGCATCACTTCATTGTCTTACACCAGTCAGTGTTGTTGATAAAAAAGCTAGTCTCCTCATTCCTTTGTAGATGACTTGATTTTTATGTTTCCGGAAGCTCTAAAAGAGTCATGTCTTTGTCCTTGAGGTTTGGAACTTTTTTGAGATGGTGTCTAGGTTGGATCTTTTTTCAGCTGTTGTGCTGGACACTCGGGCTCTTTTGAAGATTTGTGAGCATTTCTGCTAATGTTTTTGGGCATATTTTTTGCCTTCCATTTTTTTTTTTTTTTTAATTTAAAAAAAATTTTTTTTAATGTTCATTTTTGAGAGAGAGAGTGAGAGAGACGGAGATAGAGTGTGAACAGCAGAGGGGCAGAGAGAGAGGGAGAGACACAGAATCCGAAGCAGGCTCCGGGCTCTCAGCTGTCAGCACAGAGCCAGATGTGAGGCTCGAACTCACAAACCATGAGATCATGACCTGAGCCGAAGTTGGTCGCTTAACTGACTGAGCCACCCAGGTTTCCCATTAAAAAAATTTTTTTTTAACTTTTTTTTCTTTCTGTCATTTGTGTTGGCTGGATGTTAGAGCTTTTGGATGGCTTCTTTGTCTTAAATCTTTTCTCTTTTGTAGCTCTTTTTCTTTCTTGGGGTTGTGGGATTTCAATTCCAAACCTTTTTGAATGTTTTATTTTGGTTCTTACATTTTTTTTTTTTAATTTTTTTTTAACGTTTATTTATTTTTGAGACAGAGAGACACAGCATGAACGGGGGAGGGGCAGAGAGAGAGGGAGACACAGAATCGGAAGCAAGCTCCAGGCTCTGAGCCATCAGCCCAGAGCCCGATGCGGGGCTCGAACTCGCGGACCGCGAGATCATGACCTGAGCTGAAGTCGGACGCTTAACCGACTGAGCCACCCAGGCGCCCCGGGTTCTTACGTTTTTAGTTGCAAAAACACCATTTTGTTTGTTTATTTTCCTACCCCTCCCCCAATTTTGTTCGTTTTTAAAACATGTTTATTTATTTTTGAGAGAGAGCTCGTGCACATGAGTGAGTGGGGAAGGGGCAGAGAGAGGGGGACAGAGGAGCCCAAGAAAGCTCCATGCTGACAGCAGAGTGTGATGTGGGGCACAAACTCAAGAACTGTGAGATTAGGACCTGAGCCAAGGTCAGACACTTTCTGACCTTGCCATTTTTCTTTCCTGCTGCTTGTTCTAGTCAAGTTCCTGGTGAACCATGGTTTTCTGTTCATTTTTAGACAGAATGATGGGCTAGCTGGTGTGGGTTTTCTCTGTTCTTGTATGAACAGATGTGTGTTCTTTAATTATAAATTTTTCACCGGACGCTCTGTGCAGGGTGGGTCAGAGCATACCGTGTGAACTATTGGCCCCGTATCTCCCTCTAACTACCATCTCAGATTTTTTTTTAAGAGTAAAGTGCCTTGAAAATATCTGCCACTATCTCTAAATCTCCAATTTCCCTACTCCTGTTTTTCTTGGACCACTCTTGTCAGGCTTCTATGCCCTGACGTGTTCCTGGTGCTTTCCATATTGCTAATTAGTTCTCACCTTTCATCTTACTTGGCATTGTTCTCTAGGTCATCCTCCTGCTTGGCCAGGGCTAGTCTTCCTTACTTATCATCTGCTAATTTCTCCTCTGCTTGACCTCTAAAGGTAGGAGTGTCCCAAGGCTCCGTCCATGAGACCCTGTCTCTATTTGCACTCACTGTGCTCTCTAAGGGATCTTATTCTCTAGCCTATGTTCTTGCCTCTAGATACAATTTGGCAAACTTTTTCTGTAAAGGGCAAGCCATTTTATTTTTTACGCTATGTATGTGTATGTATTTAGGCTTTTAGTTTTTGTGGGCCAGACAGTCTTTGTTGCAGCTGCTCAGCTCTGCTGCCTTGGCGTGGATGCAGCCACAGACGATACGTAAATTAAGTGGCATGACTGTGTTCCTGTAACTTGCACCTGTAGAAGCAAACGGAGGGCTGGATTTGACCTGCCGGCCTTCGTTTGTATGTGCTGAGGGCCTCTGAATTTATGGTTTTCATCTGAACTGTTCTCCTCAACTCCAGACTCCCGTGTCCAGTTACCTATCTTAGATCTTTATGTGATGTCTAGTAGGCATCTCGGAATTCAGATGCTCAAACTGAGCTCCCAGGTTTTTTGTCCAGACCTTTTTCACTTACAGTCTTTACCACCTTCATCTTTCCAGTTGCCTAGCTCAAAGAAAAACTTTGGCTTCTCTCTTTTTCCTACTCCCCTCCCCCCGTGCAATTTGTCAGCAAATGCTGTTTGTTCTACTTCCACAATGGATCCAGGTGCCAGTCACTTCTCAGCACTGTGGTTCAGGGCACCCTCAGATTTTGTCTGGATCACTGCAGTCACGTCCCCTTCATTCGGTGCCGCTCGGCCCCTCCCTCGGCTTCAGGGCCCCCTCAGCTCCGCAGCCAGAGGGACTCTGAAAACTTAAGCGGAACCACATTCCCAGCAGTGACCTCCTCATTCACTTAGAGTAAATGCCAAAGCCCTCACAGTGGCCAGGAAGCCCTCACGTCTGGTTTTCCATTATCCCTTTTACCTCATTTCCTTGGTCCCCCCCAATCCCCCCCCAGTGTTGTCAACCTCTTTGCCAAGCCTGCCCCCTCCTTTGGGCCTTTTCACTTCCATGTTACCTCTGTTTGGGGTAGCCGCATGGTTTGCCCTCTCATTTCCTTCAGATTTGGCTCCAATCTTTGTCTTTGAGACCACTTCTCCAGTTCTGATACCAGCTACCCAGAGTTTTTGTCAGATTCCACAGGTATAAGGGCCCAGTCTACAAGACTTGTCTCCACTTCAGATGCCAGGGCCACCTGTGCTTGTGACTGGAACAGCTATAAGTTCGATCCCATGCTCCTCCTTAGGTTCGATAATTTCCCGGAACGATTCACAGAACTCAGGAATTGCCTGACTGGCTACATTTACTGGTTTCTTGTAAAGGACACAAGACAGACACAGACAAATGGCAGACATGCATAGGTGGGGCAAGGTATGGTGGAGAGGAATGGCTCAGAGCTTCTGGACCTTCTCTGTGCACCACCTTCTCAGTGTAACAATATGTTCACCAACCCAGAAACTCCCTGAAAGCTGTCCGTTAGAGGTATTAATGGACATTTCAAATCATTGGCCATTGATGATTGAACTCACTGGGAACGATGGTACTGAAAGTTCTAAATCTCTAATCATGTTGTTGGTTTTGTGACGACCAGCCTCCCTCCTGTAGCTACCTGGGGCCTGCCTCCCCATAAGTTACTTCATTAGGATACCAAAGGCAGTAAGTTCCAAGGGTTTTAGGACCTTTGTCCCTGGAACTAGGGGCAAAGATTGAATATGTGTATGCATATTTTTATCTTATGTACCTGTTCTGACACTCCCTGTGTATAATGACAACTGTCGTCATACCTGTAATACTGTATTCTTACCCTTTACCCCGATTTATTTTCTTCCATAGCACTGGTCATCCTCTGATTAACTATGTGTTTTCTCATTTCTTTGTTCTGTATCTGTCCATTAGATTGCAGGCTCCCTGAAGGCAGGGACCATGTGTGTCTTGTTCACTGTTGTGTAATATTTCCCAGAACTGAGACTGGCATAGTAGATGCCCAGTAAATTAATAGATGCTTGGTAGGCTTGGCTTTAATCCTGGGAGCTTAGACTACTTAGCAAAAAATAGGAAGGCATTTTCCAGAGTGCCGACACCTGGCTAGAGGTTTGAGCTTTCCCCAAACGTTGGATTCATTTTGTTTGGAGAAGAGCTAGCAGGTGTTTTGTCTGGGGGGTAAAGGGTGGGTGTTGCCCAGGCTCTGTGTGCACTTGTTCCATATACAGATTGTCTACTGATGGGCTCTTCTCTGCCCAGGGTCCCCCCAGCTTTGGTGTAGTGGCTGACTCTGAGCCCAGAACCCCTCTGGGGTTCTGTCAGGAACATGGACTGTCCCCTAGGGCTTTCTCCTCTTTGTCAACCTGCTTCTGTTTGCTTTTTATCTTCCAGAAACATGTCAGATTTCTTACATCCCACATTCTCTTCCCTCTTCAGGATTTCTTACCTCCTCTATGTTTATTCTAGTGGGGCAAAGCAGCTGGAATGTCAAAAGCCAATTTAGATTTAGTCCCGTATAGGTACTTACAGAGTGAGAACAGCACAGTTGAATGATTGATCTCCATAAAGATGCTTGGGAAAATGGTAGAAGTGAGAATAGCGTTTGGGTTTATGATGATAAATGTCAGTGACTGCAAAAAGTTTTTCACGATAAACGCCTATTCCCTTGCCGGCAGAGGTAAATTAAGACTGTACTTTGCTTATTTAGCTCATCGAAGAGTTTATGTGATTTTTTTTTTTTTTTTTCCCATTAGGGATTTGCAGCAAGTCTTGCTGAAGCAGTTACCTCCCTAGGTCTGCCTGTGGCAGTTATTAATCTCCAAGAATACGATCCAGATGATCATCTAGTAGAAGAGGTTGGTAATTGTGTTAAGTTTTTCTTCAGTCCAAACCCTCAAATGTAACTGACCTCCTGCGTTCTGGGATAAATAGAATCTTCAGAACAAATTTCGTTTTCATGCTAAGGCATTTCAGTTGGCTGAGTTTGCAGGGTCAGTTAGAGGTGTTGAATATATGGTGTGGGACCCGTCCCTCTGGCATGTGGCCTCTCCTGGGGTGGTGGTAAGGGTGGGGAAGCTTGGTGGCTTGAAGTTCCCTCCTCCCTCCTGAACCAACCTCATAATCCAGGGAAGATTGTGATTGATGGCAGTGTGCAGAGCACGTGAACCACGCGTGAGCTTGCTGAGAGGTCAGGAGCCACTTGGGTAGCAGAAAGAGGATGGGTTTGGGACTTACAGAAGTCTCTTACTACCTGCGTGACCTCCGTGCATTACTTAATTATCTGTGTGGGTTTAATATCTCCACCTGAGAAATGCCCCTTGCTCTCGTCTAGTTACACTCAGAGAAGTTTGCCTTACAGCACCGATTCTCAAGGCATGGTCCTCGAACCAGTATTCTCAGCATCTCCTGGGAACTTGTTGGAAATGCAGGCCAGCCCTGCTGAATCAAAGTCTGGATGGGGGACTGTATTTTTACAGGTGCTCCAGGTGATTCTGAAGCAGCTGAAAAGTTGGAGAAGCACGTAGAGCAGGGGTTAATGAACTATAGAGCAGGGGTTAATGAACTACCTCTGTAAGGGGCCAGATAGTAAATATCATCTGATTTGGGTGCTGTGCACACAGTTCTGCCTTTGAGGCACAAAACAACCATAGGCAATGTGAATGAATGAGTGTGCTGTGTTCTAATAACACTTTGTTTTTAAAAAAAGCAGGCAGTGAGCTGGACTGGGCCTATGGGACATAGTTTGCCAGCCCCTTCTTAGTCGATAGCCTCCTAGCTGTAACTGTCCATTTCTTTCTCCCATAAGAAAATGGTGGGGTGCAAATGAGTGACCTTGAATCTGCTCAGAATTACTTGTGAAAAATTATTAGCAAACTTTGAGATTTAATTATTTTTTTTACCATCAAAATATTTTATTGGGATTTAATTATTAATAAAGGGTTGCTTATAACTTATCTCATGACTTGGAATTTAAAAACAACATTTTTTTAAAGGTTTGTTTATTTATTTATTTATTTATTTAGAGAGAAAGGATGTGAATGAAGGAGGGGCAGAGAAAAGGGAGAGAGGATCCCAAGCACACTCCACATTTGATCTCATGACCGTGAGATCTTGACCTAGGCCGATATCAAGAGTTGGCCACTTAACTGATTGAGCTCCCCAGGCGCCCCATGACTCGGAATTTTTGAGGTTCATTCAAGCAGATTGGAATACCATGGCTAGCAGGACTGAAGGCGTATTTTGTTTCCCTGTGTAGATGATAGTGCCACGTGTTAAGTTACCTTACATTTAAAAAGTTTATTACAGGGGCGCCTGGGTGGCTCAGTCGGTTGAGTGTCCGACTTCGGCTCAGGTCACGATCTCACGGTTCGTGAGTTCGAGCCCTGCGTCGGGCTCTGGGTGGATGGCTCAGAGCCTGGAGCCTGCTTCTGATTCTGTGTCTCTCTCTCTGCCCCTCCCCCATTCATGCTCTGTCTCTCTCTGTCTCAAAAATAAATAAACATTAAAAAAAATTTTTTTTAAAAGTTTATTACATTAATTTTTCAGATAGTTTTAATGAGATCTTTCTGTTTTTCTTCCTGACTGATTTGGATTTTGTTTCCAGTAGGGCAGTTGGAGATGATAGGAGCTTATAGTCTGAGGACTGGAATGGAATATATAGTTAAGGGCACCAGGGGTGTATTGGCAGGGGCAAAGGACTGGGTTTTCTCCCCGTGCAAAGTGTTCTTGCTCTGTTTTCTTCCACTTTTGAAAGTGAGTAACATTTTGAAAGCACCCTGTGCCCTTAGAGATTAGTATTAATGTGGATGTCAGCATTTTAAAAAGGGGTTTTCTTCACTGGTAAGTTATATTGTGAATATTCTTCTGAAATAATTACTTTCTTGGTTAGGTTACTAGTAAAAACGTTTGTGCCTTCGTGGTTGCTACGTATACTGATGGTCGACCCACTGAAAGTGCAGAGTGGTTCTGCAAATGGTTAGAGGAGGCATCCAGTGATTTCCGATTTGGCAAAACTTACCTGAAGGGTATGAGATATGCTGTATTTGGCCTGGGAAATTCTGCCTATGCGAACCACTTCAACAAGGTAGGTACGAAGTAGGTGTATGTTGAATTGTAGGGATAAATTCTCTTTTAATAAAAAAAAAAAATCATACACACATTTGTGTGTGAAATAATCCACAAACTTTGGTACTTAATAATAAACTTGTTGTGTTACTCTATTATAATGGGGAATTGTTACACATATGTATCCAAGATTGGTGCATAGTAGGCGGTCAGTAAATTTTATTGAATAAAATGCTTATACCTCCTGTTGTCTAGTGTCTTAGTGGCCTGGATTCACGGTCATTGAGTCTAGTCTGCTGTCCCCAGGCAAGACCTTGTGGATGGAAGATCAGTGGTTCTTTGGACTGTCTCAGCTGCCTGTTCTATACGTGAACAACCTTTATGGCTCAGGCTAACTCTGAATACCGTTGAGCTCATTGTCTTTTAATGATTAATTTTTTTTAACGCTTATTTATTTTTGAGAGATAGAGACAGCATGAGTGAGGGAGGGGCAGAGAGAGAGGGGGAGACACAGAATCTGAAATGGATTTGGGCTCCAGCTCGGGAACGGTGAGATCATGACCGAGGCTGAAGTCGGACGCCTAACTGACTGAGCCACCCAGGCGCCCCAATCATTAATTTTTAAAGGGAAATAGAAGAAAAGCATTTGCTGCCTTTTATGTAGTAAAACATTGTTTTGTTTTCCTAGATCTTTTTTCTAAATGCAATTAACTTGGGCTCCTTTTCTTTTGCGTTCTATTCTCTATACTTTAAGTAATAAAAATATAGAGCCTCTCCATTCCTTGAGATTCTAAACAGTTACTGGAACTTTTTGTATATGTACCTCTTCCCAAAATTGGGCCCAGCCAGGCTCACCTGTCTTTGGTAGAATGTGAGTAGAGGTGAAAGTAGAGATCTTCAACTGAATAGTTGTTATATCAAGATGTGTATTTCTGGCTATATTTTCAAAGGAATTAGAAAAAAAAAAAGGTAAAATTCAGATATGTAAGTGTTTAATGTCTTGCCACTCACAAAGCCTGTTAAGTTTTGAACTCTCTCTCTCTTTTTTTTTTTAATGATTTAGTTTGTGAGAGAGAGGGAGAGAGCCACGAGTACGAGCAGAGGAGGGGCAGAGAGAGAGAGAGGGAGAAAATCCCAGGCCGGCTCCTTGCTGTCAGTGCAGAGCTCCACACAGCTGCGAGATCCCGAGTGGAGCTGAAATCAAAAGTAGGATGGTTAACCAACCCAGGTGCCCCTTAAGTTTTTGAGCTCTTGACCATGCATCTTGGCAATCCCTGTACCTCAGCCTAACTGCTTCTTACTGCAATACGTTCAAGTTCTGAATTTATAAAGCCGTGAGTCGTGCCAAACGGGCTGCACTTTCTTATTAAAGTAGGCTTTGCTACATTTGGAATCTCATTTTGCTAATGAGTTATTTTATTCTGAACATGACTTAGAATAGGAGTTTTCAGAGTCTTTTTTTAGGTAGTACTCTTAACCTTAATAAAAGGGTTTGTCTGTCCCTTTGTTTAAAAAAAGCCTTTTGCAAGGTGCCTGGGTGGCTCAGTCAGTCGAGCGTCTGACTTCAGCTTAGGGTAATCTTGCAGTTCATGAGTTCGAGCTCCGCATCGGGCTCACTGCTGTCAGTGTGGAGCCCGCTTCGGATCCTCTGTACCCCCGCTTTTTGTCCCTCCCCCACGTGCACTCTAAATTTTTTTAAATGTTTATTTATTTTTGAGAGAGAGAGAAGCAGAACATGAGCAGTGGAGGGGCAGAGAGAGAGAGGGAGACAGAATCTGAAGCAGGCTCCAGGCTCTGAGCTGTGAGCACAGAGCCCCATGTGGGGCTCGAACCCACACACTGTGAGATCATGACGTGAGCCGAAGTCAGACGCTTAGCCGACGGAGCCACCCGGGTGCCCCAAGACATTGAAAAAATAATAATAAAATAAAGTCTCTTGCAGAATCTTGTCAGAATGTAACCAGTGTAGCGTTTCAGGTTGCGGCTGGGGCTGGAGGGCCTGCTGCCCTTCGGCTAAGCTCCCTCTTCCCAGCAGCAGCCAGTGACGGGGGTCCCCGAGGATCATGGACCTTTTGCAGAGCAGTCTACAAGCCTGTGATGCCGAGGATTATCTGTCTTCTTGCAGGTTGGCAAGAATGTCGATAAGTGGCTCTGGATGCTTGGTGCTCACCGTGTGGTGGCTAGAGGGGAGGGTGACTGTGACGTGGTTAAAAGCAAACATGGCAGTATTGAAGCCGACTTCAGAGTTTGGAAGACCAAGTTCATCTCCCGGCTACAGGCACTTCGGAAAGGAGAGAGAAAACCCTGTGGCGGCAACTGCAAGAAAGGCCAGTGTGAATCATCTGCGGTACGGAGCCTCTGTGTCCCTGTCTTGCTGCTTTCCCCTGGTGTTTGGAGGTGCTGAACCTCACCTCTGCCCGGAGAAGCGCCTTCTCTGGCTTCTAGTTAGAGGGGAGCTCTGAGACTCACGCGGTGGCGTTTTAGAGAGAGCGGCCTTAAGAGTGAAGCCAGTTTGTGCTGTGTGCCTTCCCACCTCTCCTATTTAATAGTTACGTGGCCAGCAGGTAGTTAATAGTTAATAGTTACACGGCCAGAGGCCTGAAGTTAGCTGAGCTCCTATCCTCGTGTCCCCTAACCACGTCCTCCTGCTGACCTGTCTTACTGAACGATTCCTTTAGTCACTCAGACTGGAAGGCTGTCCCATCCTAGATTCCTGTCTTCTGTCCCTCACATTCTAAACAAGTCTCTTGGCTCCTGGTTCAGGTACCTAGTTCCTTGGAAGCTCATGTCACCAGGCTGTTGCACAGCTGTCTGTCTGTCCTTTGGCACTGGGTCACTTGTGTCATTCAGGAACCACTTTACATTCTGACTCACTTTCTCTCCACCCTTGTTCCTGTCATTACCCTTTGGGGCAAAGCCATCCATGGAGGTGATTGATCCAGCCGCCCGACCTGCCAGTTGCCTGGCCTTCATACCTCCAGCAGCCATGTTCTTCACTCACCTAGGCCTCTTCCATGGTCATCTCTGAATTTCATGTTCCTGTGACCTGAACTCTGACCTGCCTCAGGTGTCCTACTTAATTTACAATTCTTTTGATCCCATGCCTTTTTCATTGGGGAGTGAAAACTGCTTTCTTCACTTCTGCCCTTATCCAGGTTAGGTTTTATGCTCATTCTCTTATAAACGTCTTCAGTTGCGTTGCCTTCCACTCCCTTTTCTCACCCAAGTGGCCAAACCCCAAGCCAGGTCGAAACCTCCCACCTGCCTTCCCCTTTGCCTGTTGCTTGCTCTTTGACCCTGGATTCACGACCACAGGCCTATGTATGCACTCAGACCTGCCCAGCAGTCTCCAGCGTTCTTGTGTGAGTTCCCTTTCTCACTCTCCAAGATGACTGATTAATACTCTCCATGCCTGGGGGCGCCTGGGTGGCTCAGTTGGGTGAGCGTCTCACTCTTGATTTCGGCTCAGGTCATGATCTCACGGTTTGTGGGTTCGAGCCCCACACCTGGCTCTGTGCTGACAGTGTGGAGTCTGCTTAAGATTCTCTCTCTCATGGGGTGCCTGGGTGGCTCAGTGGGTTAAGCGTCTGACTCTTGATTACGGCTCATGTCATCATCTCACAATTCGTGAGTTCAAGCCCCACAGTGGGCTCCAGGCTGGCAGTATGGAGCCTGCTTGGGATTTTCTGTTCCTCTCTCTGCTCCTCTCCTGTTCATTCATTCTCTCTCTCTCTCAAAGTGAATAAAGAAACTTAAAAAAACCCCAGTTCTCTCTCCCTGTCTCTCTCTGCCCCTTCCCTACTGGTGTGCTTGAGAGTGCGTGCGCTCTCTCTCTCTCTCAAAAATAAATAAATAAACCTAAAAAAAGACTTCTCTCTGCCCCTTCCTCCAGCTCTTGTAGGAGGCCATCAGAGATCTCTTGTAGCCCCCAACCCCATCCACACATCTTCCCCATCTCTTATGTGGCAGGAGACCGAGGGTCTGAGTCCTGTGAGAGCCATTCTGTGCATGCGCTGGAATCCAGGACTTTGTCCCTTTGTTTATTGCGTCTCTCTCCTGCATTGTTAGTCTCTTCCATTCCGCCAGATTGTTCCCGTAAGTTTATGAACATGCCCTGGAATCACCTGTGTTCAAACAAACAGGAAAAGCAAATACAAAACAAATGTTTCTGTTTTGTGTGTTTCAGCTGCTGTTTTGTTTTTCTGTTCTCTTTTTTTTTTTTTTTTTAGTTTTTTTTTTTTTAATGTTATTTATTTTTGAGACAGAGGGAGACAGAGCATGAGCAGGGGAGGGGCAGAGAGAGAGAGGGAGGCACAGAATCTGAAGCAGGTTCCAGGCTCTGAGCTGTCAGCACAGAGCCCAACGTGGGGCTCGAACTCGTCAACTGCGAGATCATGACCTGAGCCGAAGTCAGACGCTCAACCAACTGAGCCACCCAGGCACCCCTGTTCTCTTTTATAGCCATTCTTTTTGCTTATGTTTGCTTCCCTTCCCACCAGTTGGTCTTTTAATATTTTTTTACACTGTTTAAACAAATTGAGGTAAAATTCACATAACATATCATTAACCATTGTAAAGGATACAATCCGGTGGTATTTAGGGCAGAGTCCTGTGCAACCACTTTTGTATGTGTTGGTACGCTTGTTCATTTTTCAGACTGGCCAGTTTCTAACTGATCTGTGTCCATGTTTGCTGGTTCTTCTGTTGGCTCAAGTCTGCTACTGAAACCCTGTAAGGAGATTTTAGTTTGGTTCTTATGTTTTTCAGATCAAGAATTTCTTTGTTTCCTTTTTATGATTTCTGTCTTTGTGTCGTTCTGTATTTCGACATCGTTCTCCTAGTTTCCTTCAGCTCTTGGAGCATATTTAAGACCATCGGCTTAAAATTGTTTATTTAGTGAAGTCCAGTGTCAGGGATGGTTTTGGTTGATTTCTTCTGCAGGTAGGCCAGACTTTTTTATTTCTTTGCATGCTTCATAGTATTGTGTTGAAAATTGCGAGTTTTGAATATTATAAGGTATTAACCCTGGAAACCAGATTCTTTCCCCCCTCAGGGTTTATTTTTGTAGTTTGCTATAGGTTATAATTGTTTGTTTATTGACTTTTTAAAGACTGCCTATTGTACATGGTTTCTTTACTTTGTATTCAGCTAGTGTTGTGACAGATTTCCTTGAATGTCATTTTTGGGTTTCCTTTTTCCTGATTCAGTGTTTACTTGGGTCTTGTAAGCCTTTGTCAGAACTCTGGGAATTAGAGTTGAGTCTATTGGTTTTTGCTTAGTTTTTAGGTGTTTCTGTGGGAGAACAGGCCCTTGGAGTTGTCTGTTCTGCTATTTTGCTGATGTCACTCTCGGTTTTTAACATGTAAACAGATTTAAGTAAAAAAATTTTTTTAATCAAAAGTAACACTTGTACATTTAAGACTTCAAATAGTACTTCTAGGCTTTTAATTAAAAACTATCCTTTCTTTCCTTATTCTGTCTAATTCTTATTTTCCCAGGGTTGTCACTTTTAATTCTTGCTGTTTCATCAGACATTTTACCTCTACATTCCTAAATAATAGGCTCTTCTTGCTATTTCTTGATTTTTAAAACATTTCACAATCTCTCTCCCTCTCATGGACACACACATACACACACACACGCAGTGTCACTTTTCCTCTCATTTTCTTGTGCAGTTGTAGCACATTTTCTGGCTAGACTGTTGCTTCATTATTGTGACTGTATATGTGCTCACATTTCTGCTGTATATTATGTTATTATATTTTCATTCTTTAAAAAAAAAAACTTTTTAACGTTTTTTTCTGAGAGAGAGAGAGAGAGTCAGAGAGTCAGAGGGAGTCAGAGTGTGAGCAGGGGAGGGGCAGAGAGAGAGGGAGACACAGAATCCAAAGCAGGCTCCAAGCTCTGAGCTGTCAGCACAGAGTCTGACGTGGGGCTCGAACTCATGAGCCATGAGATCATGACCTGAGCCGTCGTCAGAGGCTTAACCTACTACTGACCCACCCAGGTGCCCCACATTTTCACTCTTACACATTAATTTCCCTTAGGTAATGGCTACATCATTTTTGATTTCTCTGTAATTATCACTGATTCATTCTAAAGTTCTATTGGAACTGAAAATTATTTCTTAGTGTTCTGTAGTTTTTGTTGATTTCTTGGAGGCCTCTCACACGAGTCCTTATTCCTCCACTTTGGCGTGGCTGCAGTCCCAACCTTGGTGTGGGTGGAGTCCTGTGTCTTCTGTCTGCTGTGATGCACAGCCTTCCTGTCACTGGTTTCCTGGGTTGGATTTCCTGATTCTGGTATCTCCTTTATCTTCTAATTTCTTAGTTAACTCTTGTTTTTGGAGCACGTTCTCTAATAGTTCTCTGAGAAAGGTTGTTTCAGAAGTAGATTTTCAGAATGTTTATATCTACATGTCTTTATTTTGCCTTCATAGTTGATTGATGCTTCACTGAGTATAGAGTTCTAGCTGGGAGTCATTCCCCCCCGCCCTGCCCCCAAATTGAACACAGTGATCTGTTGTCTTCTAGTTAGAGTATTGCTTTTGGGAATTTTGGTTTAATTTGGTTCTGCGTTTTTATTATAAAATTCTCCTTCTTTACCCCTCCCAGAAACTTTAGAATTTTTGAATAAAGTCCCTGTATCTATTCTTAGCTCTTGCCTCCCCCCTCCGCCTGCCCCTCCTCTGCCTATGTTTTCTGCTTTCTCCTCTTGCATGGAATGTTTATTTCTAGTTTACATGTACATGAGAGATGGAGCCTTGTGGGGTCCCAGCTTTGACTTTGGTCTTCTGTGTTAGACTCTCCTCCTAGTATTGTTTCCTCGACTTTCCTCTTCCCTGGTCCTGTCCAGCTGTCAGAATAGGTTCTCCGGAGTTCAGCAGATACCCTCCACTCCATCACTCGCTTACCTCCTAGGATTCCCTTTTCAGCTGATGCTTGTCCACTTTTAATTCCTCGTATGTTTGTCGACTCACTGATACGCTTGAAATTGTGCTACAAAAATGTTCTGTTACTCAGTGTTGGTTATTTTCCACAGGAAGGGTGTTCAGTGTCTTTCACACCCTGCAGCTGGGAGCAGAAGTCCCAGTTCACGCTCGCCCACTCCGCTTTGGCGCTCTGCCCCACGGTGGCTGCTCCTTTCTAGGTCCGAGGACATCATGTTGTCAAGCCCCGTGGGTATTTCTCTGCCTTCATTTTGCTTGGCCGCTTCGTAGGGTTTGATACCGTGATTCCTTCTTCGAATCACTCTTCTCTTGACTTTCACGATACCATTCTCGTGGTTTTCTTCCTTTTTCCCCTGGGATCTTCTTCCCTTACCTAACCTCTGCGTGTTGGAACGATTCAGGGCTTGGTGTGAAGTTCTTTCCTTTGTTGATACTTTCTTCCTGGATGATCTTACCCAGTTTCATGGCAGTTAAGTACTGTCTGAATGCTAGTTATTCCTAAGTTTATATTTTTGTCCCTGAGGTCTGCCTTGAATTTTGTTCTCTTATGTGCACCCTCTTTAAAATCTCTGCTTGGAGGTCTGAGGCATCTCATACTTTACAAATTCAAAATGGAGCTTTTCATTTCCACTCTTCTGGTCTATTTCTCCCCAAATCTTTCTCATCTCAGTAAACAGCACCACCGTCTCAATTACTTAAAAAAGAAACTTAAGAGTCATGCTTAATTCCTTCCTTTTCCTCATTCCTGCCTTTAGTTCTTCACTAAGCCTGGTTAGTTCTGTCTAAAAGAGAGGTCAGGAAACTTTTCTATGAAGGGCCAGCTCATAAATATTTCCATGTTTGTGGGCCACATGGTTTCTGTTGCAACTGTCAGTCCGGTCACTGTATTAAGAACATAGCTATAGATAATGTGTAAGTGATGGCTGCCTTTAGATTTGGCCTGAGGCTGGCTGCATTTGGCTTGCAGGCCATACTTGCCGAACCTGTAGCCTAAAATATCTCAGATCTGTCCCATGAACTCACAATCTGGGAGGCTCGCTACTTTGTTTTTTAATTTTTTTTTTTTTTCAACATTTTTAATTTATTTTTGGGACAGAGAGAGACAGAGCATGAACGGGGGAGGGGCAGAGAGAGAGGGAGACACAGAATCAGAAACAGGCTCCAGGCTCCGAGCCATCAGCCCAGAGCCTGACGCGGGGCTCGAACTCACGGACCGCGAGATCGTGACCTGGCTGAAGTCGGACGCTTAACCGACTGCGCCACCCAGGCGCCCCGAGGCTCGCTACTTTGAACAATGTATTTCTGAAACATTGATGTTCCAGGAGGAAGAGCCCTTTGAGAGCACCAGTGAGGAAGAGTCTGGTACTGAGGACCACCAGAATCTAAATTCTGTCGTTGATGTTGAGGACCTCGGCAAAATTATGAATTGTGTGAAGAAAGAAAAGGTACCGTAACTTTGGGGAAGAGTGCACCTGGATCCCGCCGTTAGCTAACATCTAACATTTGCCTCCTGTCTTGAGAGTTTTCTACTTCTTTGCCATTTTTACATGAACTTTGTGAAAATCTTCCCTCTAAGCCCTGTGAAAATGAGCTGGTAGTAGGATAGGCAGATTTTAGGGCAGAAATTGAGGGAAGGGTGGGTGGTTAGAGGGACTTCAATGTTGTGACTGAGGAGACAGGGTGAACAGCATGAAGATGGACTCGTGCTGAGATTCCAAGTAGAACTCTCTCTCTCTCTCTCTCTCTCTCTCTCTTTTTAATATTTATTTATTTTTGAGAGAGAGAGAGGCAGAGAGACACAGAATCCGAAGCAGGCTCCAGTCTCTGAGCTGTCAGCACAGAGCCTGACGTGGGGCTCGAACTCACGAACCGCGAGATCACGAACGGGGCCGAAGTCGGACACTTAACCGACTGAGCCACCCAGGCACCCCCCAAGTGGAACTTCCTTCACTTGCTTCCGCCTCACGTAGAGTGAGGGCTGCTGAGCTTACGGACAGCACCTTGGCCTGGAGGTGTTGAGATCAGTGTAGGTGGAGGCCCTAGGAATCTAGGAAACATTAGTCTGGGTTGTCATTGCCGCAGACAAGATGAATGTGAGAATGTGCGGTGTAGTAGGAGTCTACACAGATTCCAATGATGTGAAATGGGAGTAGTATACACAATAGCATAAGAGTGTATAGACTCCATTCATGTGTGAGTTTTGGGAAATGAGAATATCCTACACTGGGAATGTGCCCAGTGCCTAAGTTTTAGAAACAAAAGAAGTAAAACTACGGAAAAATCCAAGAAAATCAATGATAAAATTGACACAAACTCAAATGAAAGAAATCAGTAAGGTAGCAGGATATAATAAGGTAAAAAGCCAATAGCCTTTATCTTTCTAAACAATAACCAGTTAGAAGCCATAGTGGAAGAGAAGACCCCATTTATAACAGCTATATAAAAGATAAAGAAGTACATAAAAATAATTTAGAAAGAAATATCCTAAATCTGTGTGATGGAAACTGAAAAAATTCCCGAGCAGAGATATCTCTTGTTTTTAGATGTGGTGACTCCCTCACTGTTCTAAAGATGTCACTTCTCTTTAAATTAATACATAAATTTGATGAAATCCCATTAAAAGTTTCAATAACTTTTTTCCCCTAGAGCTAGCCTGGTTGATTCATGTGGAAAAATAAACATGCAGGAATAGTTAGGAAATCCTTGGTATGGTAATGAGAAAGACTGGCCCTACCAGATATTAACACTTACTACAAGGCATCTGTAATTAAAGCTGTGTTTTGGCTCCTGTTGAGACAGATTGATGCAGCAGAGTAAAATAGCAGGAGTAGATCCAGGAATATATGGGGATTTCATATATAATAAAAGTGGCATCTCTTTTCCCTGGCAGGGGTATGGCACGACGAGCAGATAGCTACCTGTGAACATTTAAACTTGGCTCTGTGCATCTCATAGGTCACCATAGACTCCAATTGGGTTAGAGAACTTGTTGAAAAAAATTTATAAGTAATAGAACCAGGTGCATTATTTGATAACTTAGAGAAGAGTTTTCTGTATGATTCAAAATCTAGAAGCAAGAAACGACTGAATTTACCAATGAGTTTTAAAAAGATTTGCATGGTTATAAGCATATCAAAAGACAGATAATAGAAAGGGAAAGTATGGGGCGACTGGGTGGCTCAATCGGTTAAGCGTCTGACTCTTTGATATTGGCTCAGGTCATGACCTTGCAGTCCTGGGGTCAGCTCTGCATTGGGCTCCGTGCTGAGCATGGAGCCTGCTTGGAATTCCCTCTCTCTCTCTCTCTCTCTCTCTCTCTCTCTCTCTCTCTCTGCCTGCCCCTCTGCTGCTCGCTGTGTGCTCTATTTTTCTCTCGCAACACATAAATAAACTTCAAAAAAATTAAAAAGGAAATATTTGCCTCTTCTATAATAAAGAAGGGGTTAATTTTTTTATTATACAGAGCGCTCTTAAAAATCAAAAGAAAAAAGACCTAAAACTTAATAGAAAAAATTGGCCAAACACCTGAATAGGTGAGTCTCAGAAAAAGCTCTACAAATAGACTTTAAGCATATGAAAAAATGCTCACATTCACTCAGAATTAAAGACAGGCACATTAAAACTACTCTGACATGACATTTCTCACCTACCAAAATCACAAAAGTTCAAAAACTGTACAGCATCCATAGCTGGTGAGGCTCTGGGAACACAGGTGCTCACACCTTGCTGAGGGGAGTCCGGAACGGTGTAACCTGTATGGAGGGGCTTTTGATTCACATGCATTTGCCCATCATCCAGCAGGCCTGGTTGTGTGAATTTGCCTTGTATCTTCACAAATACAAAACAGCAGATGCCCAAGGTTATGCCACAAGTATATACAGCAAATAGCTGCCAGAGACTGGTTGAAAAAAGCATGATATATCCACATACTACAGACCTTGTTGTGCATCTGTGAGAAATAATAAGGTGGATCCATGTGTATTAATGAGATTTTCATGTGGTGTTGGATTTCATTTGGAGGTTGATCTGAACATAAGATTTTTTCTAAAAGAATAGTTTATTGTCATGGCAGATTTGCAAATTTATAATTTGAGTGCTGTGTGTGTATAAACAGTATTTTGGAGCTGTGGTTACAGAAAGAACCTTTCACGTTCTGACCACTAAACACCCGGTTCTGTTCAATTCTGACAGTAGCTACCTGGAGTTAGCATCAGACTCTGCAGATTTAGGGCATAGTCTTGCACAGGACTGCCTCCATTTCAGATGGCGGCTCTAAGTAGGGGCCACCTGCCCTTCCCATCAACTGGTTATAATTTTGGGGTCCTGTGATTGCCCTCAGTTTCAGTAATTTGCTAGAATGACCCAGAACTCACCGAAAGCACTATACTTACAGTTTTAATGGATACGAGTTAGAAACAACCAAGTGGAAAAGACAACAGGAGGAGTTCTGAGAGTAGGGAGGTGGGGAAGAGACTCAAGAGTTTCTGCACCCTCTCCACGTGAAACCCAGGCACATCCTCCCTTCCCATCATATCCACGTGTCTGCTAACTAGGAAGCTGGTTAGTTAGCATCCAGAATGTTTATTGGGGTTTCATTGTGTAGGCATGATTGATTAGATTATTGGCCATCTGATTCTCCAGCTGACCTCCTTCCCTGTTTCTTTTCCTGGAGATCCAGCTGGCCCAGAGTTGGTCTTTCTGGTTGACCAGCCCCATGCTAAAGCTATCTAGGCCTACCCCCTCAGCCACCTCATTTGCATAACAATGACCCTTCTGGCACTTAGAAAATGCCAAGGTTTTTTGAAGCTCTGTGCCAGGAACTGGGGACAAAGAACAGATGTACTCTTTGTTAGGCCACAGACCTAGAAACAAATATGGTGAGCACTCAGTTCTTGTTTTCTCAATATCCTACTTCATTGAAAGGAATCAGGGCTTGGAGAAATGACTGATTCTAGGGCTGAGGAAGGGAGCGTAACAGATGGGCCTGGGATGTCTTGTTGGGCAAGTGTATCATCAAAGACTGATGGAGACACATCAAAGGGACATAGGAACCAGCTTGAAGAGTTTCCCACAGGCCAAATTTGGGACAATTTGAGCATCAAAAATGAACATAATGATAATATGTATTGTATTATATGCAATGGATTGTATTACATCAAATAAAAAAAATCAATCCTTTTGCTGCTCAACAAAAGGGAGGTACAAGAGAAAGTCTTTATAGAAGGTTTCTAGATAAAAAATACAGAGGGTATGATAGAATTAATCATTTGTTTTCTATCCCCAGGGTGATAATTAATTTAAGCAAGGATTGCATGAAATGCCTTTGGGGGCCATATATGCACGTATTCTCAAAATATCATCCCAGAAACTAACCCACTTAGACATGCCAAAAATAAATACATCACTGGGGGAAAAATACCTACAGATGATTTGCTAATTACAAAGGATAAAATATACCTTTACAAATGGAGTGTTCAGGTGATTTTCGCCTGTACCAAAAAAGTCAAATTTAGCTTCATCATTTGTATTAAAATGACCTCGTGTCCCTCCTGACGTGATGGGTAGTAAGATGTATGCAACATCATCTATGTAATTTTGTGTCAAAAATTTTTAGCCTGAGTCTAATTATGGGGAAACAATCAGACAAATCCAAAAAGTGGGACAGTCCAGACTCTTTAAAAAGAGTCAATGTCATAGACATTAACAGTAACAAAACCTGGGGTGAGGACGGGTCCAAGGTTTAAAAACGCTAATGAAACATAACTAAATGCATTGTGTAACCTTTGATCTTGAATCAAAGAGCAAAGGTCATTGTCTGGACATTTGAGGATACTTGAAATGGATTTTTTATTAGATAATATTGGATTTTCGTTAATTTCCCTTGTTGTAATAACGGTTTGTAGTTGTGCAGTTCTGTCATTTTTTAGGAGATGAATTCTGTAGTGTTTAAGAGTGAAGTGTTATGGTGTCTACCACATACAAGTAGTTCAGCAACATTTTCTTTCTGCACATACATTCACGTGTATTTTATAGATGTGTATGTGTGCATGGAAGGGTAGACAGGTAATGATCAACAAAAGTGGTGAATCTAGGTGAAGGGACTATGGGTCTTCATTGTACTTTTTTCGCTTTTCTGAGGATTCGAAATAGGAAGTATGGAAGGAACTACTTTCTCTCCATGCTCCCAAAATAAAACAAAAAAATCTAGTATCAACTGAATTATAAACTATTTATGATATAGCCATATGAGAATATCTCCCATTTTTTGATAGGGTCAGTTTTGAATTATATAAGGTCTTAAGAACTTATTTCTTGCATAAAACATGATGACCCTCTAATTTTACTCAGGGTGGTCCCATGCTATAACAAATAGTAATATAAAGAAAAAAATTTAATGTTTATTTAATTTTGCCTAGTTAAAAATTTTTTCATTACAAATTAACATACCTAGAAAATAAAAATTTAGAAAACAAAGGGCCAAAATCTATCAATAATTCTGTCTCCCCAGAAAAATTACTATTAGCATTTGGAATGTTTATTTTAACTTTGTTTCATATACACCCGAATCTCTATTATAAAAATCTTTGTGATATTTTTAGGTAGTTTTTACAACCTCATTTAAAAATCTCAGAGAAAAATCGTTTTGTTTTTTTCAGAAAAACCTTTTTTTAAAAATCGGCTAATTTAAAAAATGTTGTATTATATTTGAGAGAGAGAGTGTGCGCATGGGCGGAGGGGAGGGGCAGAGAGAGGGAGAGACAGAATCCGAAGCAGGCTGCAGGCTCTGAGCTGTTAGCACAGAGCCCGATGTGGGGCTTGAACTCAACAAGCCATTAGATCATGACCTGAGCCGAAGTCGGACGCTTAAGTGACTGAGCCACCCAGGTACCCCCAGAAAAATCTTTTAAAAGTAGTGTTACAAACAGGGATTAATTTTGGGAAGTTATTATAGAAGCTGCTTTGTTTTGAGTTTTACTGTCCCTTTCAACCTGCACAGGAGGGAGAACTGGCAGATTTCATGACTTTTCTGGTCATTTTTGGTAATAAAGTGTTACAGGTACTTTAAGACACAAAGTTTTTTTCTTCTTTTTATTTTTTTTAAGGTTATTTATTTATTCTGAAAGAGAGAGAGAGAGAGAGGCAGAGGGAGAGAGAGAGAGAAAGAGAGAGAATTCCAAGCGGGCTCCCCACTGTTAGCATAGAGCCCAATGTGGGACTTGAACTCATGAACTGTGAGATCATGACCTGAGCTGAAACCAAGAGTTGGCTGCTTAACCCACTGAGCCACCCAGGTGCCCCTAAGACACAAAGTCTTAATAAATTGACAGTAGAATGCCCAAGCCTAGGTAATAGGTAGTAAGTAATACTAAAGAAACTAAGTCAATTTAATTCAAAGGTGAAACTCCTCCCCTCTTGTCTGCTTTCTGGCCTATTTGCTAGCTGCTGTTTTGGATCTGCTTAGGGTCTGGGGAACGGATGGGGAGCAGGAGAGAGAGAAGTAGGAAGTTCTTATGTGGTGTAAGGTGACTGTGCTCTCTCCCCTCGTCCAGTTTAAAGATGACTCTTCCTCCAGCCGGCACTCTCATTGTGTCTGTGGAGACACTGTCCATGGTGTCTCCTGCCTGGTTCCTTGCACTGAGCAAGTGTACCCCAAGAAGTGTGCTGCTGGTCGTGGCTCACTCCTTCCTCTGAGCCCTGTGCCTCTGGCTTCCTCTCTTTGAGGTCTGTCTTCTGTTTTCCTCTCTGGTTGCCCAGTTGGTCAGCATCTAAGGTCACCGCCACCTGCACTCTTGTCCCTTCCCACGGGAACACTCCTGAGTTCTTTATTCTGGGGGGACAGGCTGATTCCTACCCAGCAGCAGTGCTCACTTGCTGGGGAAACTAGTCAGTCCTTTGGTGTCTGGATTCACTGGGCAGGAGTCCTACACCAGTCAATGATGCCCTCTGAGTGCGGGGGATACAAGCAGCTTCTTTTGAGGGGCCCCGGTGGAGCCTCGGGGGCTTGAGATATGACAAGGCACCTGCTCTCCAGCCTCTCTCCATTTGAGGTGGGATCTCAAAATACCTTACCAACATTCTCCAAAGAAATTTTCAAAAATCCTCTGTCCTTACCTCTATGTCCTCTATCCTTTTCACATCCTCGATGCGAGGGAGGTGTTTTTAGAGTTTCTGGTTCTTAGCTATTCCCTTTGAAAATACATAACTTGATCTGAACCTCCCTTTGAAGTTTCACTTAATTTCATACCCTCTTTGTATATATTTAAAAGATTCAAAGAATGCAGTTCCCTGTCCTTGTTCTCCTAAATCTACTTTTCACAGGAAACCAGACTTTCTAGTTTGGCAGTATTTGTCCGGGTGTTTTACTGCTCTTACAAACACACCTGCATTTTGGTCTAACTTTGTTTTTCTGGCTACACAGATGGGATCATTTTGTTCTCCCAAGTCTACAGACTGCTTGTTTTCATCTAACATGACAGCTTTCCAGTGCTGTCATACAGATTCACCTGGTTCATTTTAATGTTTACATAGTGGTCTAGGACTATGTCCCATGATGTATTTGGCTCTTGATGATTAACATTTAGGTGTTTGAACATTCTTGCTCTTACATTTTTTGCGGCTGGCATAAATTTATCTCAAGAATAAGTTCATAAAGTTGAAATTTCTGGATCAAAGGGGATTTTATATCTACATCTATACACACACACACACACACACACACACACACACACACACACACATATTTTTAAGTAATCTCTACACCCAGTGTGGGGCTTGAACTTACAGCCCCGAGATCAAGAGTCGCATGTTCCACCAACTGAGCCAGCCAGGTGCCTATTTTTTTATTTTTATTTTTTTAAAGTAAGCTCTATGCTCAGTCCAGAGCCCAACATGGGACTTGAAGTTATGACCCTGAGATCAAGACCTGAGCTGAGATCAAGAGTTGGACGCTTAACCAGCTGAGCCACCCAGGCACCCCGGGATTTTATAGTATTAATAGATGTTTCCAAATTGCCCTATACAGAATTGAAAACATTTTTATTTCTTCTCATAGGAGAGAGATGAGATAGCCTATTTCTCTGTACCTTTGCCAACCCTCAGGTGTTATTAGTCTTTTAAATCTTGCCAGCCAGAAAGGTGAGAAATAATGACCTGATTTTAATTTGTATTTCTTTCATTTTGAGCGAGGTTGAACATGTTATCCTTTGAACAATCTCTTTCTTCCTCCCTGGTATTAGATAAACTACAAGGTCTGAGGGCATAGTCCCCAAGATTGCTTTCACTTCTGACACCAATTGCAAATTTTGGGGGAGGGGGCTCCTAAAAACCACCCTCAGGTTTGATAATTTGCTAGAAAGACTCGCAGAACTCCCCCAAAGCTGTTACCCTCATGGCTGTGGTTCTTTGTTGGGAAGGGGTACAGAAAATCAGCCAAAGGAGGAGACGCATAGAATAGATTCAAGAGGCGTTCCTTTGTCCTCCTCAGGATGTGTTGTCCTCAGCATCAACGTGCAGTAATAACACATCAAGTGTTGCCAACCCGGGGGGCTTACCTGAGCTTCGGTGTCCAGTTTTTATTGGGACTTGACTGCCCATGTGGTTGAACTCAGTCTCCAGCACCTTCCCCCCACTTGCAGTCAGCTGCGGTCTGAGGGACCTACCATGAATAACGGACGCTGCTGTCACTCGGGAAATTCCAAGGGATTCCCTGTTACTTTCCAGGAACTGGGGACAATGGCCAGTTCCTTTCCGGCAAGGATTTCCGGATTTCCCTTCCGGCAAGGCCAAATTTTTCCCTGCACGCTGTCCTGTATGCATTTGGTTTGGCTACTTTTATAAAGCTCATAACCAAAAAATTCTTGGTTGGGTGTAAAACTCTAAGCCAATATATCCAAAATTATTTCTCAATTTAAAATTGCTGTCCATCTTTCCTGTTGTTGCAGCTTTTGTTCCTTGTTTCTGAATACTTCCACGTGTGGATTGTGTCTGTCATTTTTAGTAGCTTCTGTATTTCAGAAGCCCCTGGCAGAGCAGCTGTTAAGAATGACAAGTGCGTGGAGTGTGGGTTCAGGGCTTGGCCCAGCCAGTGTGTAGCTCAGTGACCTGTGGGCATAGCTTAACCCTCCCTAGTCTTAATCAATCCCCTTGTCTGGGGAACAGGGGCCGTGCCCTCTGCCTTCCTCACAGGTGTGAGTCAGATGCGAACATGCACGTGACAGTGTGTCATCACCTCTAAAAGCCCAACAGATGTCAAAGTGAGAAGTTAGTTTGCTTGGATATTTTAAACTGGTTTCTACATTTTCCTAGAGCTGGCCATTTAGTCTGTGTCAGGTTTTTCTGCTGGTAAAATTAGCACAGGTCTGAGACCTTTTTACTGTTTTTTTTTTTTTTTTTTTTTTTTTAATGTTTGTTTATTTTGAGAGAGAACGTGAGTGGGGGAGGTGCAGAAAGAGAGGGGGACAGAGGATCCGAAGCGGGCTCTGCGCTGACAGCAGAGAGTCTGATGTGGGGCTTGAACTCAAGAACTGCGAGATCACAACCTGAGCCAGAGTTGGACACTCAGCTGACTAAGCCACGCAAGGACCCCGAGACCTTTTTACTTTGAAAAATGTGTCAATATTTCTTAGGTTATATTGTCCCCAAATTGATATACTGGATCAAAGCAAACGTATAATTTTATGACTCTTAAATTAAGAATCTGAGTAATTTTTTAGTGGCGAAACGGTCTTAAAACAGGATAGATTTCAGTGTACGAGATACCTGATTTAGACAGATTTCTGGGTTTTTACAGAAGGTTAAGAGAAGATATTTAAAGCTTTGTTTGCAGTGAATGAAGAGTTTGCAATAATTGTTTCTCTAACTTTATTGAGGCATGATTGACAAATATGTTAGGGTTGTACACTGATTTTTTTAAGGCGTGTAATGTGATGATATGTGTGTCCATTGTGAAAAGATTACCACAATCAAGTTAAGAAATCCATCACCTCACAGTTACCTCGCGTGTGTGTGCGTGTGTGTGTGTGTGTGTGTATTGAGAACACTTCAGATTTAATTTCAGCAAATTTCAAGTGTATGGTAAGAGTTTAGAATAATTTGTGGGTTCATTTTCACTTTGCTTTTCATCTCTGTCCATTAGAGGGCACTGGAGAGAAAGAACAAATGAGAATTTTGAACATCTGTGTAAATTATTTTTTAAATGAAATGATTTTGGACTTTATGAACTTGCAGCAGTTGGTTTATGACATTTTAGATTTCTCATAAACAGTTTCTCATAAAGTCATTAGATTTGGGGCAAAAAGAAATACTTTTCCACCTTCAGTGTGACATGAAAATAAAGCCACCAGTTTTTGTTCTTCTTTATTGTTAGCTTATGGCAGAGTTTCCAAGTATGGCTTGTGTTTTCATTCTGTATTGGACAGAATACACTAAACTACTGCCTGGTTGTTGGTTTTTTGTTTTTTTGTTTTTTTTGTTTTTTCCCATGCATTTATTTGGCCTTTTAGGGTCCATTCATACATATTCCTGAGTTGCTTTCTGCCCAGTCGTTGCCAGGCATTGCACTAAATTGCCCGAATTGCTACTCTAGAGGAGGCACTACTACTGGTTAGCAATTGGCTCTAGGGTTGGGCCAGCGTATTCCTATTATATAACCTTTTTGAGTTTTGTGGAGTCCTGCCGTCTCAGCCTGTGCGTCTTGGGCAAATTATTTTACTCTCTGCTTTTGTTTTCTCGTCTCTAAAGTGGGAGATCATAAAAGTAACCTCTTATGAAGTTGTTATGAAGATTAACTAAGTTCATTCACTGGCACGCTTTATTTCGTTGCCTGCCACGTAGTGTGTACTTGGTAACTATGAGCTATTACTGTATAAGCAGATATCTTCAAATAGGATAGGTTTGGTCCGACTGGTGTACCACCATGGTATTCTACCTCCCTCACTCTGTAGCAAGATCCAAGATGATGAGTCTAGGGCTGAAGAGAACTCGAGGGGTGGGAGCGATGTCGAAGAACAAGGGAGCTAACGTGTGAAACGTGGGAAGGTTAGGAGGACAGATACGGATGCAGAGGGCTGGGGTGCTAGGGCGAATGGCGAGTTTGGGGAACAGTTTGATGTGTCTGTGGTTTCAGGTAGGGGCGGGGATGTGCGGAGAATGAACTAGAGAAGGAAGGCAGGGGCAGCGTACTGGAGGCCTTTTCATTCTGTCAGGGGGGTGTGAACTTCAACCTGAAGGCATTGGGAAGCAATGTGATTTGATTGAATATAGTGGATGGGTTGGGGTATAGGACAAGAGGGTAGTTCAGTACAGATTCAGAGTATTAGGAGAAGTCAAAGTACACATTGGATTGTCTCATTCAATCCTCACATTGACCTTGATATCCATACTATTATTACGTCCACTTTACCAATTTACAGGGTAGGAAGTAGGTTTAGAGAAATAAAGCAATTTGTCCGAAGTTAGATGGCTGACAGGCTCGTAGGTGGTGGGACCAAGCCTAGACTCCCATCTCTTTGTTTCAGCCCCCAGGGGAGAAACGGTTTTTAGAAGAGAATCTGAAGAGTGGGTAGAGCACAAGGAGTCAGCAAGAGCCTGACAGTCTTAGGTTGTTTTTTGTTTTTCTCGTGATTGTGATTTGTAAATGTAGAGCAGAATGTTCCTTTTTTTTTCTGCAGTAAATAAATGTTGTTAAATACTCCCCACAGCATGTTCCGGTTAAGCAGACAAACAATGATATCTGTATCATTAGTTTTGGAAATAAATGGTGAATGCTTGGTAATTACTCACCAGAGAAGCATTTCAGTTTACGAAAGCATCTCAGTGTGTCCAGTTCTTATTATAAAGTCGCATAGTACTGCAGTAGAATAATATGAAGTTGTTCTTCTTTCTTTATTATTTTTAAGGCTTTGGGTATTTGATTCACCCAGAAACACAAGGCGACACATTCCTTCAACCCCAAGACACCCACTGCCTTTAAACCAGCCTGTTTCACCCGTGGTCTGTGCAGCCAGGAGCACTTAGGATGAGTTCTGGAATTATTTCTTTAAGTCAGGTTATCCAAAATAGAATCACTGGGTCAGAGGAAAACCATTTGAAAGCTCTTGACACATCTGGTCAAACTGCTTTTCAGAGAGTTGAGAAAGCTTTCTTAAAACCTAGTAAACAGAAAAACTTCGAGTCCTGTTGAAAATTTGTCATTTAAAAACTGAGCTATGACAAGTAAGTGGCATATAGGGGGTTTCTTTCTTAAAGAAATGGAACCTGCAGATGCGGGGTTAAATTGCAGCAGTTTTAGCTTCAATACCTGAAGGAGAGTTTTTAAAAAAAAAATTTTTTTTGTTTTTAGCGTTTATTCATTTTTGAGAGACAGAGCGTGAGCGGGGGAGGAGCAGAGAGAGAGGGGGAGACACAGAATCTGAAGCAGGCTCCAGGCTCCGAGCTGGCAGCACAGAGCCTGATGTGGGGCTCGAACTCACTGACCGCGAGGATCATGACCTGAGCCGAAGTCGGACGCTTAACCGACTGAGCCATCCAGGAGCCCCCGAAGGAGAGTTTTTAACATTGAAAGTTGCCAGATCCGAAATCAGTTACCGAAAGAAGGGAGATCTGCTTTTCTAGAGCTAGGAATATCTGTCTGGTAGTTTGGAGGCATTCATTATTCGGCCACCATTTACTGAATGCCCAACCGTTTGCCAGCAAAGCTCTAGGCTTAGAAGGGCTGACTGTATAGGAAGATGACTTCTCGAGAAAGCTTGGGGATTCTGCTTTCTGCATGACTTGATAAGGAAGGGAATCACCTGATGGATCAATGAAATAAACAGATTGAAACAATCAGAAGGACTTTTTCCCAGCAGAAATGTCTGTATGCTTTGGTAATGAAACGCTTGTTTGTGGCAAAACACCTGTTTGGCACTTACCCGGCTAGGTGGAATTTTACCTTAAAGTCTTTAACAGATGACTTTTTCTGCTGTGTCCTGTTTCCCAGGTGATAATTGGGATGGTACTGTGGTTTCTGGGACAATGGTATGAAAATGAATTAGGTAACATTGTACGATATCTTTTTTTTTTTTTAAAGAAAATTGGTACCACTTTTTGCTCCTGTGATTATGTAAGATTAATGTAGTCCTGTTTATGTATAAAGGACTTTTCACTTATTTATAGTCATTTTCCAAAGTGCCTAGGAATGTAGCTTGTAATTGGCTTTCCGTTTTGCATGTTGGGAAGCAGCAGCTTGGAGAGGACGTTCGTTTTCTTTCAGGGCAGATGCGATGGGTTTGGGAGTTGGGGAGGGATGAAATTACAAGATGGAGACAGGGAGACCATTTAGTTTGGCTCTTGCAGTTGTCCTGTCCTTAGGAGAAACCAAGGCTGGTGTGCAGAAGCAATGGCATTGTGGATGGAGTGAGCCAGTCTGTGGGAATTAAACCTTTAAAACTTGGTTACTCGTTGTCAAATGGGGCACACAGGAGAGGGGGGAATCAAGGTTGACTAGTTGTGGGATCTTCATTAGTTTCTATTACAGCCATAGAGCAGCTATATATGTTGTATTCTGGGCGAACAGTGAACAGTGTCTGCACCTACAAGATTAGAATTTGGCGCTTTGCACTTCCTTCGGGAATGTTATGAGCCATCGTATTTCTTTTTGGAAATGAAGTTACTGCTGCATATGGAAGATGGGACTAAACTGCCATAGAGACAGAATGGTAAATGTTTGTCCTGAATGCTCAGGATCTCTCATTGTGGCCTCTGAGCTCTTTCCTATATAAATTTTGTATCTTAAATGGTTGAAATGGAGTAGTTACCCTCATATTTTATGATGGATAATTTCTCTAGTGATGGGACATGGAGGATGGTCCATGACCGTTCTTTAAGAGTGTTCATTTCATAGGAGTCAGAATTAGTTTTTTTGTGTTTGTGTGTGTGTGTGTGTGTGTGTGTGTGTTTATAACCACAAGAGGGTGTCTCTGGAACTCTGAGCACACTGGTCAGAGGCCAGTGTCACGGGTGGGTCCAGTTTTGGATTTATGTGGCCTTTGGGATAAGCATACATGCTTGGTGATGTTTTGTGGTGACAGGCTTTTGAGAGCAATTCTTGCATGATTAGTAGGGAGTTCTAGTAACTTGCTGTGGAATTACCTCAGAGACATTTAAATGCTGTCAAGTTCAAGGTCAGTTCATCTTGCTCTACCACAGACTTCCTTTTTAAGTTGACATCTTTTTAGGTCTGAAATAGACTTAAAAAAAAAAAGCCAAAGGATACTTTTGTTTTTAAATATTTTAAAAGAACAACTGAAACTTTAAAAATTTTTAAAGAAAATGCCTAGGAATAAACTGATCACTTTTATGATAGATGAGAATAATTTGTTGATGTTTGTAAATTTTTTCAGTTCTGTGTGGAAATGTATAGTTGAAAACTATATTAACAGAAGCAAAATTGTTCATTAGCTTTGCATTTTGATTATATTTAGTAATTAGGAATGCTGACTTTAGGACAGATAGAACTAACTGGATTTATGTTTCTCATCATGATACCTCTGAGTCTCTAAAGTAGTTTTTCACTGACTTCCAATTTCGGAGTAAATCCCTGACGTAACAGAGAAGGTAGAGACGTTAACTCCAAATTTCATTGGTTTACCTGTTTCTTTTTAAAAAATTTTAAATCTGTTTTACATTTTTTGTTTAGAGAACTTTGAACATTCACAAAAGTAGAATGATCTAGTGAATCCCTGTCACCTGTTGTCCAGCTTCAAACAAGGACCATCCTCCCGTCTGTATTAGTTGGATGCAGATTTCAGACATCCGGGGATCTGTGAGGTGTTCTCACTACTGATTCTCTAGGGGCGGGCACTGCAAATGGACAGGCACTGAAGGTAGTCTAGGGCTTGGTGGTGGGGCCGCTGCCAAGGTGAGTTATTTTGAATTTCTGCAGCTCTTACTAAGATCTGGCAAGTGTAGTGTAGCACAGACTTTGTGTGTTGCCCTGAAATTATTGATTAGCATTCTACCATCTTACAAAAAGACATTCAGATAACTTTAAAATATATGTACATAGAGTAAGATTTAAAAATAGAGGAAGAAGGCTGAGGCGCCTGGGTGGCTCAGTCGGTTAAGCATCCGACTTCAGCTCAGGTCATGATCTCATGGTTCGTGGGTTCAAGCCCCACGTCAGGCTCTGTGCTGGCAGCTCAGAGCCTGGAGCCTGCTTCGGATTCTGTGTCTCCCTCTCTCGCTGCCCCTCCCCTGCTTGCTCTCTGTCTGTCTGTCTCTCTCTCAAAAATAAATGCACATTAAAAAAATTTTTTTTAAATAGAGGAAGAAATCAGTGTAAAGGGTGAAGGTCATCATGTACTATGAAGCCACTTACAGAGAATTCGAGACAAACATGATTTGAGACTTTACACAGCCATCAGCGTACTGCTGAGTTTTCTAGGGCCCAAAGTCAAAAGGAAACACAATCAGCCTTATATTATCCTTCAGATTTCTTTCTGTCACTGAAGACACATTTTCCCCACAGGATCATCTAGAAGGAGTCATTGTTGGGATGGCAGGTGGACGAGTAATTTGGTCTCCAAACAAATGGCTGTCTGAGCAGCTCAGAGCACTATTTTGACTTGTTTTGGGGGTTTTGCAGATACATAACCAGCAGTATTCTATTTTATTGAACTCCTGTTATGTATCAGGCATTGTACCTGGTGATTTATTTCATTTAATTGTAACGTTCCTGCTCTATAGCTATTACTTTCCTTGTTTTTCAGGTGAGGAAATTGAAATTCAGAGAAATAACTTGATGAATTTCGGCAGCTGTCGGTACTCAGATTGCTAAAAATAATTGACATCTAGATAAGTGGATTGTTGATTTACATTTTGCGGGTGTATGTGTTTGAGTGTGTAGTTCCTTTTTTTGGAAAGCAAAAAGAAAAGAGAAGAGACTGGCAGGCCTTCTGCTCACTGTCTGACTGGGAATGCGGTCACTTTGGAGGAGACTGGCTTGTGTGGGCCATGGTTCGCGATGCGCCTTCTTACCCATGCCATGTGTCCGTGACTGTTGTGCCGTTGTTCTCCTCGCTCACTGCCAGCTCTGAAGTTTGTTCTTTTAATTTCAATACAGAGAGAGAAGGAGCACCAGGAGGAGAAAAGCACTCTGGTCAGGAACGCCGTGAAGGGTGAAGCCAGTGAAAGAAGGGCTATGATAACCCCTGCTCTCCGAGAAGCCCTTACTAAACAAGGTGAGGACCGTCAGGAGGCCCTGTCACTGGACCGCCCTCCCGAGCGCTCTCATTTAATACCCCAGCGGGGAGCGTGAAATAAGGAGGGAAGGAAGAAGGCCCGGGGGCCCTGTCACCGTGGCGGCCGGAGCGGTCGCGGCAGCCCCCTCTCGTTCCTGCAGAAGGGTCCCCTTGTGCGCTGGCTGCGGGCCAGCACATTTCCCCCGTGCTTCGTTTCCTGGGATGGTAGCATCAGCGTGGCTCTGGCACAGAGACGGAAAATGCCATCACCGGCCTCTTCACAGATCATCGTTTGTTAAGGGAAAATTATTAAATGCAGAAAAGAAGCTTCTATCGATATTAGGCTGGGTCAATTAGAAATGTTTTACGTAGAAGTGTATTTGGGTTTTTGTGGTCCTAACTCATCAAGGAGGCCTTACTTGAGAACAAATAATACTGATTTCCTGTAGAAGAAGAGTGGTCAGTTGGGAGTGAGTGGACTGACTTCCTTCCCTCACTCCATCTTTCTGTGTTTATTGAGACCCTTTTGTGGGATAGTCCTGGCCATGCAGAGAAACTTAAGATGCAGTATCTTCTTCAAGGAGCCACCAGCCTATTAGAGGAGACAGACAAGAATATTCAGATCATACATATATTTGTATGTATATAATATATATGTATAGTCTGCCTTTTAATAAGGGTATTCAGACAATTTAAACTGATTTCATGATAGGTTTACATTTCTCATGTAGCCATTTGTCTTCTGCTTGTCTTGTGTTCTTTGATTTCCTTTTTCCAGTTTCTGCCTCCTTTAGATTAAGTTGTTTTTTTAAATTTTTTTTAATGTTTATTTATTTTTGAGAGAGACAGAGACAGAGACAGAGCATGAGTGGGGAAGGGGCAGAGAGAGAGGGAGACACAGAATCCGAAGCAGGCTCCAGGCTCTGAGCTGTCAGCACAGAGCCCGATGTGGGGTTCGAACCCACGGACCAGGAGATCATGACCTGACCCGAAGTCAGATGCTTAACTGACTGAGCCACCCAGGTGCCCCTAGATGATGTTTTTATGATTCTGTTTTACCTCCTCGTTGGCTTGTCAGTTATAGCACTGTATTGGTATTTAGTGATGGTTCGAGGTGTTACACATATCTCTTGATCATATCACAGTGTATCTTTGAGTGATTAAGACGCCACTTCATGTCCAGTGGAAGAAGCTGCAGTAACACACTTGTGTTTTCCCCTTGTCAACCTCCATGCAATCATTATCATACATTTTACTTCTATGTATCTTAGAGGCCTATACTACGTTGTTATTATTTTACTTTAAGTAGTCAATTATCTGTTAATTTTGACTTAATTAGATGTAATTAGAAACAGTCTTACATACTGACTCATATAGGTACCACTTAAAAAAAATTTTTTTTGGGGGGTGCCTGGGTGGCTCAGTAGCCCTGACTTGGGCTCGGGTCATGGTCTGGTTTGTGAGTTCAAACCCCACATCGGGCTCTGTGCTGACAACTCAGAGCCTGGAGCCTGCTTCGGATTCTGTGTCTCCCTCTCTCTTAGAGAGAGAGAGAGAGAGACAGAGCATGAGCAGGGGATGGTCGGGTGGGGGTGGGGGGGAAGACACAGAATCTGAAGCAGGCTCCAGGCTCCAACCTGTCAGCATGGAGCCCAACGTGGGGCTTGAACTCATGAGCCATGAGATCATGGCCTGACTGAAGTCAGAGACCGACTGAGCCATCCAGGTGCCCCTGTAGATAGCACTTTTGTTGGTGTTTTTCTTCCTTTGCGTAGATGTGTGTTCTCTCTGACAGCCTTTTCCTTCTGCCTGAAGGGCTTCATTTAGCGTTTCGTGTTGTGTGGGTGTGTTGGTGCTGAATTATTTCAGTTTTTGTGTATCTGAAAAAGACTTTATTTTGCCCTCATCTTTGAAGGATATTACTTGATGCATGTGGAATCATAGGTTGATGACTTTTTTTTCTTACGGTGCTTTGAAGGTGTTCCATTTGCTCCCATTGCTTCTGATGAGACCTGTGTTGTCATCTGTTGTTTGTTCCTTTGAAAGTAATGTTTTTAGCCCCTGGCACTCTGAAGATTTTCTATTTTCTCTTAATTACGGATTTTGAGCAATTTAATGATAACGTGTTTCAACGTAGTTTTCTTCATGTTGCTTTTACTTGGGATTTGTTGAGCTTCCTGGTTCTGTGGATTTATAGTTTTAATCAAATTTGGACAGATTTTGGCCATTATCTCTTCAGGTATTTTTTCTGTCACTCCCTCTCTCTTCTCTTCCTTGGGGACTTCAATTACATGAATTTGACCTACAGCTCACTGATACTATTTTCATTATTTTTTAAAATTCTTTGTTCGGGGCACCTGGGTGGCTCAGTTGGGTCATGATTTGCTATTTGTGGGTTCAGGCCCTGTGTCAGGCTCTGGGCTGACAGCTTAGTGCCTGGAGCCCGCTTTGGATTCTGTGTCTCCCTCTCTCTCTGCCCCTCCCCCGCTCACACACTGTCTCTCAAAAATAAATAAATGTTAAAGACAATTTAAAAAACATTCTTTTTTCTGTTCTACTTTTCTTTTTTTTAATTTTTTTTTCAACGTTTTTCATTTATTTTTGGGACAGAGAGAGACAGAGCATGAACGGGGGAGGGGCAGAGAGAGAGGGAGACACAGAATCGGAAACAGGCTCCAGGCTCCGAGCCATCAGCCCAGAGCCCGACGCGGGGCTCGAACTCACGGACCGCGAGATCGTGACCTGGCTGAAGTCGGACGCTTAACCGACTGCGCCACCCAGGCGCCCCTGTTCTACTTTTCATTTTAGGATAGCTTCTATTGCCATGTCTTCAGGTATAATTTAGTAATCTTCTCTAATGTCTAATCTTCCATTAATTCTATCCAGTGTTTTTTTCAGCTTTGACATTACAGTTTTCACCCCTAGAAATTCAGTGTTGGCCTTTTTCTATTCTCCACGTCTCTACTTAACTTTTTGAGCCCACGAGTTACAGTTAGACAACTGTTTTAATGTAATTCTAACATCTGTGTCATTTCTGGGTCAGTTTGGTTGCTGGATTATTTTTTCATTGGTCATGTTGCATGCTTGGTTAATCTTTGATTGGATGCCAGGTCTAATTTTACCTTATTGGGTGCTAGATATTTTTGTGTTCCTATAAAACATTCTTGAGCTTTGTTCTAGGATGAAGAGCAGTTACTTGGAAACAAGTTTGAGCCTTTTAATCTGGCTTTTATGACTTGTTAAGTGAGACCAGAGCTGACTCAGAATATGGCTAATTACTTATGACTATTGGGGCAAAACACTTCTGTGTACTCTGCCTTGTGAATCTTAAGCTTCTGACTGGTGTGAACAGACACAGTTCCCAGCTGGCTGTGAGCACCAGGCGCACCTCCAGTCCTTTAAGATGGTTCTTTCCCATTCTTGGTTAGCTTTTCTCTCACGTATGCATGAAGCATTACTCAGGCAGAATTTCTAGGAATCCTCTACAGATTCTTGAGTTTAATCTCTGTGTAGCTTTTGACTCTCTGGTACTCAGCTCTGCAAACTCTAGCTGTGTGGGCTCCCCAACTCTTGCTTCCACGTCCTCAACTCCGAGAAAATACCCAGCCGTGTGTGCGTTGCCTCTCCCTGCCACACAGCCTGGAAACTTTGAGGGCAGTAAGCTCTGGGCATGGCAGGGCTTGCCTCCTGTGTTTTCTGTCTTCTCTGGGATTATTGTCCCTTGTTGCCTGGTGTTTCATGTCTTGGAACTGTTCATATATTTTGTCCATTTTTGGCGTTTCAGGTGGGAGAGTAAATCCTCCGTGACTTTATCTTGGTTAGAACTGTGCAGTGTGATTTCTAGCAGCTGCGTACCATTGGCTTATCTTGGCGTTGTGGTCTGTCCATCCTGTACTCGGCAGTTTTTCTCATACCTTCCTCAATGCAAAATTTTATAAAACCCTATGTATCTTGGAAGAGAAGGATGTAAAGACACTAATAGAGTGTAGGAATCCAAAAGAAGAACTGGAATTTTCTGTAGGAATCTCTTAAATGCTTCTTCTGCATCTGAGATTAGCTGTCCAGTTGCACTCTCTTCTGTCTTCATATAGATAAGCGGTGTTTTGTTTATTTCTATGCAAGATATTTACATAAATGTGGAAGTGGGTAAAAGACAAAGCCCAGTAGAGACTTATAATCCAAATTGACATTGTTCCATTAATCATCACACTCTGAATATGGATATTTAACCAGCCACGGATCCACTTCTGCCATCATCCAGACTATATTTCTCCATTGGCCTCATTTGTCTGCAAGTCAAGAGTCTTTTTATACAAGAGACTCATGATAATTGTGGCTTATTACTTGAAGCCTTGTGAGAAACTTCATTAAGTGCTTTCTGAAATCAGAATGTTCTACTTGTTTGCTCTACTAGTTTATTAAAAAAGGAAATGTGATTACTTCGGCATGGCTTTTCCATGCTTCTCATATCTTCTGTAGCTCATGAATTTTAAATGCTAGGTTGTGGGACTGGTCCTGAGAATTCACGTTGGGTTATGGTTCCTGGAATTTTGTTTTTCCTCTTCTTGGGGCAGTATTTCTTTATTTTTATTTCTTTCTTTCTTTATTAAAATTTTTTTTTAGATGTTTATTTTTGAGAGAGAGACAGAGAGAGAGAGAGAGACAGAGAGAGAGACAGAGCATGACTGGGGGAGGAACAGAGAGAGAGGGACACACAGAATCCAAAGCAAGCTCCAGGCTCTGAGCTGTCAGCACAGAGCCCGACGCGGAGCTCCGAACCTGTAAACCACGAGATCATGACCTGAGCTGAAGTCGGAGGCTTAACCGACTGAGCCACCCAGGCGCCCCTAGATACATAAACATTTTACGTTGTTTTATCATCCTGGTGATTTCAACTGTTAATGTTTTCTGCCATTGGGTTGTTGCCTACCGTTATGTAGAAAAGAAGAATGATTTTGTTAAGTTTTATAATTGCCATTTTTAAAAAGTTTATTATTTATTTTGAGAGAGAGTGCATGTGCACACATGTGAGTGGGGGAGGGGCAGAGAGGTGGGGAGAGAAAATCCCACACAGCCTCTGCACTGTCAGCACAGAGCCGGATGTGGGGCTTGATCCCACAAACCTTGAGATCATGACCTGAGCTGAGATCAGGAGTTGGATGCTTAATCGACAGAGCCACCCAGGCGCCTTTTAATCACCTTTTAATATGAGGCTTTGAATCAGTTCAATTTTATGTTCCTTGTTTTTCTGTTCAGGTTATCAGTTGATTGGGAGCCATTCTGGGGTGAAGCTTTGCAGATGGACAAAGGTATTTGTTTTTATGTAAATATTATTTCTGTTTTATGCAACTTTTCTATGGCTGTTCTATGTAGCCAATGAATTTTACCATTTTAAAGGTATAATTTACATTTAATGTAATGATTTTGACTGAATTTGTTAAATGAGTTCAACCTGTATTGATGGATATAAAAAACCCTTATCTACCACCTAAATTAAGATATATATAGGCCGTTTTTCTCCTCCTGATAAGTTCACTTGTATTTATTTCTAGCCAGTAGTCCCTCCCCATCAGCCAGGACATAGTTGTTCTAGTTGCTGTCACTGGTTTAGTTTTGCTTGTTCTAGAATTTCATATGAATGGAATCATAATGTGTATTTTTCTGCAGGTGGATTTTTTTTTTTTTTTTAAATTTTTTTTTTTTTTTCAACGTTTTTTTATTTATTTTTGGGACAGAGAGAGACAGAGCATGAACGGGGGAGGGGCAGAGAGAGAGGGAGACATAGAATCGGAAACAGGCTCCAGGCTCCGAGCCATCAGCCCAGAGCCTGATGCGGGGCTCGAACTCACGGACCGCGAGATCGTGACCTGGCTGAAGTCGGACGCTTAACCGACTGCGACACCCAGGCGCCCCTCTGCAGGTGGATTTTTAAACACAACATAATGTTTCTCAGATTCCTCTATGTTGTAGTAAATTTCAGTAGTTTTATTCATTTTTATTGCTGAGTCCTGTTCAACACAATGAACATACCACAGGTTTGAATCTGTTGATAGACACTGGGTTGCTTTCAGGTTTTGGCTATTCCAAGTAAAACTTCTGTGAACATTCTTATGTAGCACTTTGTTATGAATGTATGTGTCAGTTTCCTTTGGGTATATCCCCAGTAGTGGAATTGCTAGGTCACAAGGTAGGTATGAAACTCCCAATCTGTTTTCAGTGTGGCCGTATTATTTTATACTTGGATTGGCAATTTATGAAAGTTCCAGGTGGAACATTTTCTCACTATTCTGTGGTATTGAAAATCTTTTTTAATTTAGCCATTCTGATGTGTGTGCAGTGGTATCGGTGTGGTTTTTTTTTTTTTTTGTGAGCTTATTTTATTTTATTGTTTTCAATATATGAAATTTATTGTCAAATTGCTTTCCATACAACATCCAGTGCTCATCCCAAAAGGTGCCCTCCTCAATACCCATCACCCACCCTCCCCTCCCTCCCACCCCCCATCAACCTTCAGTTTGTTCTCAGTTCTTAAGAGTCTCTTATGCTTTGGCTCTCTCCCACTCTAACCTCTTTTTTTTTTTTTTTCCTTCCCCACCCCCATGGGTTTCTGTTAAGTTTCTCAGGACCCACATAAGAAAGAAAACGTATGGTATCTGTCTTTCTCTGTATGACTTATTTCAGTTAGCATAACACTCTCCAGTTCCATCCACGTTGCTACAAAAGGCCATATTTCATTCTTTCTCATTGTCAAGTAGTATTCCATTGTATATATAAACCACAATTTCTTTATCCATTCATCAGTTGATGGACATTTAGGCTCTTTTCATAATTTGGCTATTGTTGAAAGTGCTGCTATAAACATTGGGGTACAAGTGCCCCTATGCCTCAGCACTCCTGTATCCCTTGGGTAAATTCCTAGCAGTGCTATTGCTGGGTCATAGGGTAGATCTATTTTTAATTTTTTGAGGAATTCCACACTGTTTTCCAGAGCGGCTGCACCAGTTTGCATTGCCACCAACAGTGCAAGAGGTTTCCCGTTTCTCCACATCCTCGCCAGCATCTGTAGTCTCCTGATTTGTTCATTTTGGCCACTCTGACTGCCATGAGGTGATATCTCAGTGTGGTTTTTTTTTTTTTTTTTAAATTTTTTTTTTTCAACGTTTTTTATTTATTTTTGGGACAGAGAGAGACAGAGCATGAACGGGGGAGGGGCAGAGAGAGAGGGAGACACAGAATCGGAAACAGGCTCCAGGCTCCGAGCCATCAGCCCAGAGCCTGACGCGGGGCTCGAACTCACGGACCTCGAGATCGTGACCTGGCTGAAGTCGGACGCTTAACCGACTGCGCCACCCAGGCGCCCCCCAGTGTGGTTTTTGATTTGTATTTCCCTGATGAGGAGCGACGTTGAGCATCTTTTCATGTGCCTGTTGGCCATCCGGTTGTTTTCTTTAGAGAAGTGTCTATTCATGTTTTCTGCCCATTTCTTCACTGGGTTATTTGTTTTTCGGGATCAGTGTGGTGTTAATTTGCATTTTGCTGACGACTACTGATGATGAGGCATGACTTTTCATGTGCCTGTTGGCTGTTCATACGTGTGAAGTGTCTGTTCACATCTTTTGCCCAAATTAGGTTATTTGACTTTATGTTGTTGATTTGTTGGTGTTCTTCATATATTGTGGAAATGAGTCTTTTGCCCAGTATTCATTGTGAATATTTTCTAATAATCTGTGGCTTTCTTTTTTCATTTCCCTAATGGTATCTTTTAAAGTTTTAAGTTTGGATAAGTCCAATTTATCTTTTTTTTCCCTCTTTTTAATGGTTAGCATTCTTTGTATATTAAGAAATCTTTGCCAACTTCAGGGTCACTGTTTTTTATGAAAGCTTCATACATAGTTTTAACTTTTATGTTTAGGTCTTTGACTTCATTGTGATCTGATTTTTATGAATGGCATGAGGTAAAGGTCAAGATTCATTCCTCTCCTGTCCCCCAGGTGGATATTCAGGTGTTTCAGTACCATTTGTTGAAAAGACTTTCCCTTTACCATTGAATTACTTTAGGCCTTTGTAGAATATCAGTCATGTGTCTACGGGTAGGCCTATTTCTGGGCTCCTTACTCTGTTCCATTGATCTGTTTGTTTATCCTCATGCCAATACCACATTGTCTTGATAATTGTAGCTTTGTAATAAGTCTGAAATTAGGCAGTATAAGTTCTCTTTGTTTGTGTATTTATTTATTTATTTCCAAGAGTTTCCACTCTTCCGGGTCCTTTGCATTTCCATATAAATTAGATTCAGCCTGTGAATTTCTATTTTATGTTTGTTCTGGTTCCTTAGATTCTGAATTTGTCTATTTGGCATTCATTCATCACAGGGCCAGTTATATTAACTATTTTCTTATTTTGTATTTGTTTTTTAAGTTTTTTAAGTTTATTTATTTATTTGAGAGAGATGGAGACAGCGTGAGTGGGGAAGGGGCAGAGAGAGAGGGAGAGAGAGAATCCCAAGCAGGTTCTGAACGGTCAGCACAGAGCCAAATGCGGGGCTCGAACTCAGGAAACTGTGAGAGATCAGGACCTGAGCTGAAACCAAGAGCTGGACGCTTAACCAACTGAGCCACCCAGGTGCCTCATTTTGTAGTCTTGATGCTCTGACTTTTGAGGGCCTTACAGACCTGGGGAGAAACTGTCCCTCCCAGGGCTAGCTAATTCCTAAAGACAATAATAGCTTGCCTTGAGTTTGCCAACCAACCAATCCTGAATCTGTAGCCTTCAGTTACCTCCTTATCTCACTCACACACCATGCCAATAACTTCCCCACTCTGTATTATCCCAGGGCCAGGTACTGGACAACTAGTGACAGTGCTATAGCCTGAATTATTCAGACAAACCAATGCTGCATTGTTCACCCTGTCTTGCCTGCCTTTCCCAAGGGATCCCCAGTAAAAGCTCTGGCCTAGGCTTTCCCCTCTCTCCTTGCTCTGTCTACTGAACAAACCTGCTAGTCCTCTGTTACCCTGTGTGGTGGGGGTGCACTCTTGTCTTGGGAAATGTAAGCAAGATATTCTTTCACTGGCATTGGCCTCTCCAGGTTGGTACTCACTTCCATAAGTTAAAATCCCATGGGAACAAATAAGATGGCATTTTAAAATAGCTTTATTGAGATATAACTTACCTATCACACAACTCCCACACTTTAAAGTGTACAGTTGAGTGGGTTTTAGTATATTCACAGGGCTTTGCTACCATTATCACAATCTAATTTTAGAACATTTTTGTCCCCTCTGAAAGATGTCATGCACCCACTAACGGTCCACCTTCATTCACACTTCTCCTCCCCCCTCCCGAAGCATCATTAATCTACTTATTATCTCTGTGAATTCCCCTAACCTGGACGTTCGTACATGATGTGACCTTTTGTGTTGGCTTCTCTCATTTAGCATAATGTTTTTAAGGCACATCCGTGTGATAATACAGATCAATATTCCATTCCTTTTTATGGCCAGTAGTATTCCATGTGTAGATATATCCCATTTGTTGTTGTCCATCATTTGATGGACATTTGGTTTGCTTCCCCTTTTTGGTTATTATGAATTACGCTTCTACGGACATTATTATACGTGCAGGTTTTCGTGTGGATGTGTTTTTATGTGCTTTGGTTATAGGCCTACGAGTGGAATTTGTGGGTCGTGGTAATTATGTTTAAATCATTTGAGGGACTGCAAAACGGAGCGTATTTTCTGTTTCCACCTGCAGCGTACAAGGGTTCCAGTTCCTCCACAACCTGCTAATGTTTGTTGTTGTCTGTCTTTTGCATTATAGCCATCCTAGTGGGTGTGAGATTGTTACCCTATAGTGATTTTGATTTGCATTTGCATTTCCATTAATGGGAAACATTGTTGACTATGTTTACTTCTTGGCCTTTTGTGAATCTTTGGAGAAATGTCTGTTCAAATTCTTTGCCATTTTAACATTGGGTTAACAGTCTTGTAAGAGCTGTTTATATATACTGGATACTGGTTCTTAATCACGTGGATGGTTTGACTCTCCTGCCACTGTTTGTGGCCGTGTCACCAGGAGCTGAGTCTCTGCAGGCCTCCAGCAACTTGGCTCCCGATGTCGCAGTGGCTCCATTGCTATCTTCCCGGCCTTTTTCCAGCCTGTCCTATCCCCATAACGAGTGTTCCCCACAAAGAGCCACTCTTGTTGAGGTTTTGGTTAGCTCAGACCTGACCGTTCTAAATAAACCAGGCTTTCTTCTCCAGGCATGCTTGACTTTTTTTATATTCTTTATTCCTGTTCTTACAAATTTCTGTCCTCAGTTCACACTACTGCCTCCTGATGTCTGTCTCGTACTTTCCATTTCTCTGTGTCCTGTCCATCATGACTCCTGCCTCTTCTAGAACCAGCCTTTAACGGTGTGCTCTCTTGTTCTTGGCAAGGAAGCATGCTTCTGGCTTCATCTTTCTCTTGGAATGCCCCTGCCCTCACTGCCATAATCCGCAGTTGACCTCTGCTTGGTGCCTCAGTGCCTTGCTGGCCCTCCCTAAGAGGGAGGCTGCTTCTGCAGCCCCCGTTGTTTTCGGACTATCCTGTCCGCTCACTATTTCCCTGAGCATGCTTTCGGTGCCATCGGCCCCCTAGGCCTTTTGCTGTTGTTGATTAGTATTTGAGAAACTCTTACTTTTTTTCACCACTGTTTTTCTGCCTTCACCCTTTGGGGCATGAACATGCTGATGACACTTCTGGCACCTTAGTCACTCAATGTACTGTTGTGCTCAACTTTTTTTTTTTTTTTTTCTTTAACCAACCTTTTAACATCCAGTATTTGTCTCTTCTAATCCAGTGATTTTCAGTAATGTCAGACTCAATGCCTTCTGCTTATAACCAGCATTTTACAACATCCCTTTTACTACTGCTAGATTAAGTTTACGGATTTACAAATATAGTTTCACATACATAATTTAGAAAGTGTTCTGCTCTAGCTGTAATGTAAGGAGAGACAAGAGGAAGTACTTTGTATTAAAATGGTTTGTATTTCTGTATAAAATGCTCGGGCACTACGCCATTCGAAGGCACTGTGGGACAGGCACTGCTCGCACCTGCTTGTGATGGACGACTTTGCAGTTAAGAGAGACAAACAGATTAGAAGTTATTCTGTACAAGAAGTAAAAACAAGCCAGACTTATGTAGGTACTATAACAGCAAGAGGGCAGTAACCCTAACTGAAGTAAGGCCAACAGGCCAAGCAATTACACATTATCAAATTGGAAAAATGAGAAAGTAGGATGTGCTCGCAAATGGGTGGTGTTTCACTTATAACCGTTGACTCAGAAAAATCTTTTATGTTGCAACTTGGGAGGAGGAGAGATGGATTGTCACAGAAAATACTTATCTTCTGCCTTGAAATTCCACATCTTGTTGAGATCCACATTCTGTCTTTCATTTGTAACGAAACCTTGGAGGCCATACCTTTAAGTGACAATAGGACCAGAGGATGGACTGGAGAGGCAGAAATGGTAGTGCGAGTGGCCAACAGGTGTGGTAGACCTCTGGTGACAGTTTCTGAGTAAGATTTTGAAATGGCAGGCAATCCCCCCAAGACAAGTTCAGTTTCAAATAATTATTGCAAGATAGATACCTTGTCCTTATGTTATAAAAATTAACAATATAACGACTGTAATAATTTTATTATTTTTTTTCTTATTTTTACTTTTTGAGAGAGAAAAGAGAGAGCACATGCGTGCGTGAGTAGGGGGAGGGGCAGAGGGAGAGAGAGAGGGAGAGAATCTTAAGCAGACTCCACGCTCAGCACGGAGCCTGACGTGGGGCTCAATCTAATGATCCCTTGATCCCCCAACTGGGATCATGACTCGAGCTGAAATCAAGAGTTGGACGCTTAACCAGCTGAGTTACCCAGGTGCCCCAGAATGACTAATAATTTTAAAACAACTTTGATTAGTGAGAATCTTGCATTTCATATGTCTGTTAATTAAATATCTGGTTCTAAGTCTACCAAAAGCATCTTGAATCTCCCCTGTAATGTATTTGTAGGTGGTACCTACAAATACAACACAGATACAGGTATTTGCTCATGACTTAAATACTAGAAAACAGCATTATTTTCATGGTTTTTCAAAATGGTGAAATTTCTCGGAGAAAGTTTTGCATAAAAGAAAGTGTTTTCTTTAATTTACACGATAGCTGCATTCCTGGAAAATTTAGTATCTGGTACAATTGTGCAGGAAATACTTTATTAGCAAGATGAAGTTGGAATCTATGCTCAGATAATTATAATCAGATTTTTCACAAGTATGGAGGTCTGGTGAATCATTTGAAAGGAAGTGGAGACTTTTTTTTTTTTTTTTCTCATGGGATTTATCCTGAGCATTGCAGGAGATGTGAAACCTTGGCCCCACCTGCTTATTGCTAGTAGTCACATTTCCATACCCTCATTGGGTGGTGTCGGTCCCATTGAGAACGCCTGCCCCAAATCCATTTTCATTGCCACCTTCCCAAGTTCACATTGTCCTCTTGAACATTGCAGCTAGTTTTTTTCCCCTTCTAGTACCAGCTTCTAGTGAATCCCCAGCTCTGTCTCCCCTGTCCAATTTATCTGACATTAGCTTGGTTAACCTCTGAAGTATACTTCTCCTCTAGCTACTCCCTTCCCAGAAGCTTATAGTGGCTCTCCATTACCTCTTACTCAACATGTCAATTTGGATGTGTAATAGGCATCTTGAACTTTAACATGTCAAAAATGGAATTATTGATTTTCTCTCCTAAATCTGTTCCCCTCAGTCTTCATTCTGTCAATTAATGGCAACTGTATCGTTTGCTCAGGCCAAAAACCTGGGAGTCATTTTTACTCTTCTGTTTTTTTTCCCCCCTCCCACATCTATTCCATGAGCAAATTTTCTTTTCAGAATATATCCAGAATGTGATTAATTTTCCCCGCTTATACTACCTTTGTCCAAGTCTCTGTCATATATTCCTTACACTATTTCAGAGATGTGAGTGCTTGTTCTGGTTCCACTCTTGTCTGTTCCCCCACAGAGAAGCCAGATAGATCAGATCCTGTCACTTTTTGCCCAGAACTTCCAGGGGTTCCCATCTCACTCAGAATAAAAGCCCGAGTCCTTATCACGGCCTTCAAGGCCTTGTGTGATCTGGTCTTCCATGCTTTAGTCCAGCCATGCTCGCCCTCTTGCTGGTCCCTGTGCACCGCGTCCAGACTCCTCCCAAGCTTTCTGGCCTCTGTCTCTTAGATCTCTGCTCAGAGAGTTTCTATCAGAGCGACTTAGGCTGCTTGGAATTTCTCAGTCGCTCTTATTACCATTTACTAGATGGTACCTTTGTTTATTATCTGTCTCCTCCCTTCTCCTCTCAGCCCCTCCCCAACCTGAGAGTCCTTGTTTTTCTTTCCAATACCAAGAATAGAGTCTGGCATGTAATAATTGCTTAGTAAACATTTGTTGGATCAAACAATTAGTGTGATAGAGGCCTGAACCGAGAAAGAGCCTACTTAGTGTAGTTCTGATCCACTTGTTCAACATCGTTTTTCTGCTGTAATCTCCCTACGTTGTGTGCTGCTTCTCTTCCCCGCTGTAATCTCCACCTGACCAAATCCTGCCCATCTGTGTCGGCCAGGAAAACAGAAAGCACCCTGGGTATTTTAGCAAGAACAGATTTAATAAAGTAAATTAACTAAACGTTTACAAAGCTGTTGAAAGGCCTGCGGTAGTGAAGGTCAGAGAGAATTGCTTCTGGCTTTGAGGAAATCGAAAGTGCTGGGCTCACAGGACGCTGCCTTGAGTGACCTGAGCTCCTGCAGCATTAAGGCGGATGTTTCCCAGGAGCCCACTCTGAAGCCGCTGCAGACTTGATGTTCGCTGTATGCCCTTGTGTTTGCCAGCCGCTGCCAGAGAGGGACCACAGTCTCTCCTTTTTAGTCTTCTGAATCTTGTATAAATGCCTCTCGTTGGTGGCGTTCCTTCAGACAAGGGAATCTGAGAAGAAGTGTCGTAGGGCGTCTAGCCCCTGCTTAGACAGGTAGGTGTGGGAGCGAGTATTGTACTGTCTACCTCTTTGGATGTTCAGCATCTATATATACCCTCTGCCTGCAGTTACTTTTTCCAACAATAATGTAAACAAAACATTTGCTTCTGCCTAATCTTTTGCAGCCACTACTCATGCAAGGGAGGATGTATGTATTCATTCACTCTGTTCTTTAAAAGGGAGAACACTCTTTTGAGACCCTGTACCTAGGGATGAAATCATAAGGTTACCTACCACCGACGCATCCCTGTAAGTAATTGGAGAAGAGATTTATATGCATAGATACAAGTATCCTCACTTGCACCTGTTCCCTGTTGGTATTTATAACTTTCTTCTTCCATTAGGCAGGTCACATGTCCTTTGTGCTCAATGAATGCCTTGATGTGATGGTTCCTTAACAAGTGGGTGATCCAGTCTGTCAGTGAAGAGTTTGGGCCAGTAGTGGGCCCTCCGGCACTCTTGTCTTAAGTTTACTGATGTCCATGAGTCTGAAGAGATGCCCCAGAAATCCCCTTGGTTCTTGACAAAATTCTTGTTTCTATGGCATGAGGAGCTCAAAGGAGCCAGGTGATACTGTTAACGGTTAAAAACTATGGGGGTGCCTGGGTGGCTCAGTCAGTTAAGCGTCTGACTTCGGTTCAGGTCATGATCTTACAGTTTGTGAGTTTGAGCCCTGCATTGGGCTCTGCTGTCTGCACAGAGCCTGCTTCAGATCCTCTGTCTCCCCGTCCCTCCCCTGCTTGTGCACACTCTCTCTCAAAAATAAATGTTAAAAAAACCCAACAACTGTGAAAAGTGTGCTGCTTTCTCTTACTTACAAGCTAACAGCCTAGCAGAGTTGCCTAGATGTTGGCAGAGGACACAGAGTTCCTGGGTCAAAGGCAAAGCATAGCAGGCAGTTTGAATGTCATGTTGGTTCCCTTGTCCCCCAAGTGCTAGGAGTTTGATGTGGAAATGGGCCCGAGGGAACCCTGGATGTCAGATTTATGTCTGACAGACAAATCTGCCTTCTATCCTGAAGGGAGATACTCTAGCTTCCAAGGCTGTTTGCTCTACAGACATTCTTTGAAAGCATGGCCTGGAACTAAAGCTGATCTAAGAGGTGCAGAACCACCATTGAGGGTTGTCCATTAACACAGCTTCCCTGGAATCTGGAGGAAGCATTCTTCCCTTGAGAACCTGTAAACTGGAGTCAGTGTTCAAGGGATGGAAGGCAGCAATGCAGTGAGTGATGTATTGATGGTGATAGTGAGAGGAGACATCCACCTCTTTAGCTCTCTCCAATAGGACTTCTCTGCAGTGATGGGAATGTTCTGGATCTGCACTATACAGTGCAACATACTAACTGTGTACCTCACACCTAATACTTCATACCTAACCGCGTACCTGCCTGACATGAAACTGACACATGCGGCTTTTGAACACTTGAAATGTGGCTGATGTGACTACGGAAGAATTGAATTATAAGTGTTATTTAATTTTAATTCATTTAAACTTAAATAGCCACACATGGCTAGTAGCTACTGTACTGGATAGTGGAGTTCTAGGCCTTTTGCTCATCTTTCATAACTACCTAAGGAAGCTTTTCTTGTTTTCCATGATGGGAAGTGACTTTGACTACTGTTGATTCCAAAGCTGTTTTTCTGCATCTCTGAAAGCAGTTATCAGTGTCTTCTTCATATTACAAATGTTATGCTTATGCCTTATTGCCCCATTGAAATGTATGTTCTGATTCATTTTATTTTTATTTAAAAAATTTTTTTTTTTTTTAATTTTTTTTTTCAACGTTTTTATTTATTTTTGGGACAGAGAGAGACAGAGCATGAACGGGGGAGGGGCAGAGAGAGAGGGAGACACAGAATCGGAAACAGGCTCCAGGCTCCGAGCCATCAGCCCAGAGCCTGACGCGGGGCTCGAACTCACGGACTGTGAGATCGTGACCTGGCTGAAGTCGGACGCTTAACCGACTGCGCCACCCAGGCGCCCTAAAAAATTGTTTTAAATGTTTATTTATTTTTGAGGGCGAGAGAGGGTGGGGGGCGGGGGAGGGGCAGGGGGGGGCAGAGAGAGAGAGAGAGAGAGAGAGAGAGAGAGAGGGAGAGAGAGAGAGAGAGGGAGAGGGAGTCACAGAAAACAGAAGCAGGCTCCAGGCTCTGAGCTGTCAGCAGAGAGCCTGACCCGGGGCTCTCAAACCCACAAACCGTGAGATTGTGACCTGAGCTGAAGTTGGACACTTAACCGACTGAGCCACCCTGGTGCCCATGTTCTGATTTATTTTTAAAAAAATCATTTATTATTGTAGAAACACTGTGTGTTGTAGAAAATGAAAATATTTAGAGAAATAAAAATAAAGTGAAACATATTTCCAACATAGTCTCTGCACTAACACCTTAATACATAAGCTTTCTTTGTATATATATTCATTTTAACCTGAATGGGATCAGACTGTATATACAATGAGATCATACTGTTTTATAACCTGGTTTTTCCTGGCAGTGAATCTCTAGTTTTCAGTAAATCTTTGTCTCATCTAATACCCCGAACATATTTATATTTCCTGAATTAGCCCCCAAATGACCATTATAACTGGTTAATCTTCACATTTCCTGTTTTTGTCTGTTGTCACTTTTGTAAACAAGTCTAGTATTTTTTTTTTTTTTTTAAAGGACACTGACTTCTTTAGGCCAGTTTTGTACAATATCCAACCTTCCAGATTTATCTAGTGTTTCTTTGTCTTTTTGGGCATATTTCCTTATTCCCAATATTTCTTGTAAAGGAGAAACTGCATTGAAAGGCTTGATTGATATTTAATACTTTTGATTATATACTACAAGTCACGTTGATTGCATTCATTAATACATATCAGAAGACTTGATATCTGGTTGACCTAACATTAATGATGCTAATATTGACCACTGAAACAGGATAATGACAGTCTACTCTCCTTTTTATTGTTATGTTTTTCTCCTTGCTGCTAGAACTTTGGCATTATTAAGACATAAAGCTTCCCCACTAATAATGAAATAGCAGAGAAATTAAGAAAACATTTACAATCATACCAAAAGGAGTAAATACCTAGGAATAAACTCCAAGGAGGTAAAAGACCTGTAGCCTGAAAACTGTAAAACATTGATGAAAGAAATTGAAGAGGACACAAACAAATGGAAAGCTATTCCATGCTCATGTGTTGGAAAAACCAATATCGTTAAGATGTCCATACTACCCAAAGTAACGTACAGATTTAATGCTGTCCCTATCAAAATACCAACAGCATTTTAAATAGAACTTGAAGAAAAAAATCTCAGAATTTGTATGGAACCACAAAAGACCCTGAATAGCCAAAGCAATCTTAAAAAAGAAGAACAGAACTGGAGGTATCACAATTCCAGATTTTAAGACATACTACATCAAAGCAGTATGGTACCAGCACAAAAATAAACACATGGATCAATGGAACAGAATAGAAAGCCCAGAAATAAACCCATGATTATATGGTCAATTAATTTTTGACAAGGGAGGCAAGACTCTGCAATGGAAAAAAGACAGTCTCATCAACAAATGGTGCTATGAAAACTAGACAACTACATGCAAAAGAATGAAACTTGACTACCTTCCTTTTTTTAAAAAAAATTGGGGGGTGGGCAGAGAGAGGGGGACAGAGGATCTGAGGCAGGCTCTATGCTGACAGCAACAGAACTGATGTGAGGCTTGAACTCAAGAACCACAAGATCATGACCTGAGCCAAAGCCTGACGCTCAACCGACTGAGCCACCTGGGTGCCCCTCAACTACTTTCTTATACCACACACAAAAGTGCACTCAAAATGGATTAAAGACCTAACTTTGAGACAGAAAACCATCAAAATCCTACGGGAGAAGACAGGCAGCAACTTCTTTGACCTCGGTCGCAGCAGCTTCTTACTAGACACGTCTCTGGAGACAAGGGAGACAAAAGCAAAAATAAACTGTTGGGCCTACATCAGAATAGAAGGTTTTTGCACAGCAAAGGAAGCAACAAAACTAAAAGCATACTGAATGGGAGGAAAAAATTTGCAAATGACATATCTGAAAAAACGTTAGTATCCCAAATATATAAAGAACTTATACAGCTAAAAGATACCCCCAATAATCCATTTAAAAATCAGGCAGAAGACATGGACAGTCATTTCTCCAAAGAAGACATCCAGATGGGGAACAGACACATGCAAATTTGCTCATCATCGCTCATTATCAGGGGAATGCAAATCAAAACCACAATGAGATACCACCTCACACCTGTCAGAATGGCTAAACTAAAAAATGCAAGAAATAGGTGTTGGTGAGGATGTGGAGAAAAAGGGAACCATCTTGTGCTGTTGGTGGGAATGCAAACTGGTGTAGCCACTGTGGAAAACAGTATGGAGGGTCCTCAGAAAAGTAAAACTAGAATTACCATATGATCCAGTAATTGCAGTACTGGGTATTTACCCAAAGAACACAAAAACACTAACTTGAAAAGCTGTTTGCACCCTTATGTTTATTGCAGTGTTATTTACAATAGTCAGATTATGGAAACAACTTAAGCGTCCATCCACAGATGAATGAGAAAGAAGTGGTATGTGTGTGTACACACACACACACACACGCACACAGGAATATTACACAGCCATAAAAAGGAATAAATCTTGCCATTTGCAACCACATAGATGGATCTAGAAGGTGTACTGCTAAGTGATGATTTCCCTCATGTGGAATTTAAGAAGCAAAATGGACAAATTAAAAAAGAGGCAAACGAAAAACATGCTTAAATACAGAGAATGAACTGGTGGTTGCCAGAGGGAAATGGGTGAAATAGGAGAAGGGTTAAAAGTACACTTACCATGATGAGAACTGAACAATGACTGTTGAATCACAATATGGTACACCTGAAACTAATATAATACTGTATATTAATTATAGTGGCATTAAAAATTAATAAGTAAAAAAAATCCTGACTCCTGTCAACTATTAAGCTGCGGTTCGCTTTTTTTCTTTAACACCAATTGATAGTACTTGGCTGAGGCAGTACGTGATTAGATTTTGTAAAATATTTTCAATTCTGTTATTTCTTCTGTGTTTATTAACTAGCATTATTCTTTAACGAAGAAAATTTTTATTATTAACTACAGATATTTGGTTACTCTGAAATACTGTTCCAGTTGGCGAGCAGGATACATGTTTAATTCTTTCTCTGTAGTTACCAGGTTTCAAAGTGGATGTTATTTTATTAGCTGCCTCAGATGGCAATGAATTTTCTTCTCTGTTTTGTAATCTCATTATGTAGTGATGTATTTTCATCAGTTCAACCCATCGTAGTCATTTTATTGATCCTAAATGTCACAGTTTGGTTGGTGGGAACTTTTCTAGTTGACTCCTGCATCTTCCCCCCCCCCCCCCCCGCCTTTCTTAGTTAAAATATTTTTAACATTAATTGAAGTATAATTGACCTACGAGAAATTGTATGCGAAGTATACAATTTGTGAATTTTGGCCTATGGGTGTATTAGTGAGAATACACATCAAAATCAAGGTAATGAATAGCCCCTAGATTTCCTTGTGCTTCTTTGTAATCCATCTATCTCTTTATTTCTATCTCCAGGAAACCACTGATTTGCTTTCTGTCTCTGCATATAAAATTTATATTTTCTAGAATTTAATATAGTTATGCATTATGTTCTCTTTTTGATCTGGCTTCATTCATTTGGCATCGTTATTGATGTTCTTCCATGTTTCTGTGTGAATCAATACTTCATTTCTTGCTGAATATATTCCGTTGTGTAGATAGGCTGCCATTTATTCATTTACTTGTTAATGGACAATGGATTGTTTCTAGTTTTTTGTTACTGTGTTTGCTCATATAAAGTCAGTGCTATGAACATTCATGTACAGTCTTTGGACTTAACACTCATTTTTCTTGGGTGTACACCTTGGAGTAGAATTGCTTAAACCCATGTTTAGCTTTTGTAGACATTATGAGTAGTTTTCCAAAGTGTTTGAACTCTCATTCCAACATTGGTTTTCAGTTAATTTCTTTCATTTTGTAATTGTATCACTTTTTTCCCCTCAACAAAATCCTTGATTTTTTTTTATATTGACAAGATTACTTATTGCTGGTAACCTACAATGGTGGTTCTTAAAATGTAATCTGCAGACCCTTGGGTGTCCCAGAGGTCAATACTGTTTTCATAATAAAACTGTGATGTCATTTGTCTTTTTTGCTGTGTGGACATTTGCATTAATGGTGCAAAAGCAATGTTGGTTAAAAAGGCCGACCCCTCAGTATGAATTAAGGCAATATACCAAACTGTACTAAGTAGTCAACGTGCATTCACTCTGGGTTTTTTTTTTTTTTTTTTAATGTCTTATACTTAAGAATTACCTTGATGAAGTTGCAGAAATTATTTAAAAACATCTCTACCTGTGACTATCTGTCTTTTTAATATTTTGAAGAATATCTAAAGAGTATTTGATATCTGAAGAATATTAAATGAAGAAATGGCAAGTATGTGTAAAGCACTTTTGTTGCGTACCAAAGTATACAGTTGTCTTTTTGTTTTGTTTTTTTAATGTTTATTTTTGAGAAAGAGAGAGAGACCGAGTGCTAGCGGGGGAGGGGCAGAGAGCAAAGGGGACACAGAATCCAAAGCAGGCTCCAGGCTCTGAGCTGTCAGCACAGAGCCTGATGTGGGGTTCAAACCCACAAACTACAAGGTCTTGACCTGAGCCAAAGTTGGACGCTTAATCAACTGAGCCACCCAGACGCCCCTACAGTTGTCTTTAGGAAAACATTTTTGCAGTTAGGTTGTAAGTTGCTGTGTTCATGGAATGCCATTTTAATGTACAAAAACAATGAAGTATGGTTATTCAGGCTTAGGTATGTGGCCAATATATATACATATATTTTAATAACCAAAGTCAGCCTGACACTTCAAGGAAAACCACTGAAAGTAGTTATTGCCAGTAATAAAGTTGAGCTTTAAAAAGGCAAAGTAGAATTTTGGAAAACTTGTATTAGTTGCCATAAGTTTGGCAGCCTCCCAATACTTGAAGAGTTTAGTGATGAGATCAGTTGTGATTTTAAAAAGTGTGATTTTTAAAATATTATACAATGAAATGTGTCAGTATTTGGAAGATCTGCATAACTTTGTGAACCAGTGTTTTTCAACACATGATGTTATAAAATAAAATTCAAAGTGCAAGGTAGACAAATGTATTTTAATGTCACAAAACATGAAAAGTTCATTAGTATGTTTTCAGATTCCATAATGCAGTTAATATTTAATGAAACTTGTGGACTTTTGGTTTAGTATTAGAGTAGAACGTTTACAATTTTCTGAAAAGGCTATTAAAATACTGCTTTTTTCCAGCTGCATATCTGTCTGAGGCTGGGTTTTGTTCATATACCATAACCAAAATAACATATCACAACAGTTGGAATATAGAAACATCTATAAGAATCCAACTGTTTTATGCTTTTTTTTTTTTTTGATCTTGGAAAATATATTTTTCATAAAACCATGCTATTGTGTTAACACGTGATGGGCTTGCAATTATCGTAATTGAAATACTAAGAAATATTTTAAACATTTCTTGGTTCTAATTTCTTTTATGTAAATATTGATTGATATAAACCACACAAATGAAAGTTCTTTAGGGTCCTCCATAATTTTGAAGAGGAGAAATAGATTCATTGTAGCTCCTTCTGTCAATAGAATGCATCCCATTAAGAGCATACATTCCAAATGTGTGTTCTAAAGTTCTTTGCAATAAATTGTATATCTGTGTGACTATGGTGGTGATTTGTTATTTCTTAATATATTTCCACTTGATTTCAATGTAAAGAATTTTAAAAATTTATTTGTGTTTTTGAATAGTCTAGAAAGCTTTTATGTTTTCTAAGGTAAGAACTTTAGGGTTTTATAAAAAATACATACAATGAAGTCAGAATCATTCATTTTTCCTCTAAATCACTTAGCACAGAATATGGTGATTGTGTATTAAGTAAACATATCTTAAGTATCTAAAATCAGAATATTTGCCTGTCTACCCAGAGAGCTGCAGTAATCACCATATATTAAAAGGATTTTGTTATAATAAGCCAAAAATTGATCTAGAGCTATTAGCGGTTATATTGAGTGTGAAAGCTCTTTGAAAACTAATAAATTATGATGTGAAGAATTTTTGCCTTCAGGCTTGGAGTGAACGTAATTGGTATAAATGATGTAGGAGTCTATTAACTGGGCAGCCCTCAGTGAACCATGACTCCCAATAGTCACACTCTTGCAATCCTCTCTCACAAGGACTCTAGGCTTGGCCATTGGACCTGCTTGGGCTGTTGGGCTGTGAGCAAGCACAGTGCAAGCGGAGGCCTGATAGGTACTTGGACATCGAGGCTTCTCCTTTTGGAAGGCTTCCTCCGAGAACCCAGCTGTTGTGCTCTAAAGAAGCCAGTCTAAACTAATGGGGGAAAGGAGCAAGGCCCCCCCCCCCCCCCCCCCCGAGCCAGCATCCAGTGTCAGACATGTGAGTGAGGTCTTCTGGGATGTGTAGCCCCAGCCAGACTGCCTCTCGTTCCAGCTGTATGAGTAACCTTAGCACAGACCCTATAGGGAGTGGGGAGACCACCCAACTGACCCACAGAATTAACAGGGAAAATAGCAGATCGGTGTTGTATTAAGCCACTGAGTTTCGGGCCCGTGCGTAGGTACTGGAACCAGATGATATTGGCTCCTTATAAGGAAGTGGTCATGGTTTGCTGCTGACTTGGTGGGTGTTACACACCTGTGTGTGGCAACTCTCATTGTATAGACATAGATATAGATGAGAATGTGGAGAACAGGACAGGAAGTGGGGTTTATTCTTTTTTTTTTTTTTTCTTTTCTTGGTTCTGTGTCAAGGGGTATTTGCTTGAAAGACAAAGGGGCTGGCAAGCATTCTATCAAGTTTTGTGGCTTTGCCATCTTCGTTTTCTAAACCTCTGTCATCTGAATGGAGTTGCGGGGAGTAGGAGGTTCTTTCAGCAGGAAGTCATGACCTTGTAAGGATACCGATGGAAGAGGACTTGCCTATTTGGTGGTCACTTTAATTGAGAGTGTATTTTCCTGTCTTTACCACTGCAGTCTGGAAAAGAAATATGTATTTATCATAAATATATATGTAAATGTATATGTCATATATGTCATACATAGCATTTATGTATAGCATATATCACGTATGATATGGCCCTTTTACTTTCCTTTGTGGTTGTGGCTTTATTACTGTTAAGTAGCAATGGTATTATAGAAAAATCACAAGTCACATGGCACAGGGAGTAGGAGAAATGGAAATGTGGCTGTGCTATACCCATGGTTAGTCTGTCGGCATATATTCTCTGTGCTCAGAGACAAGTGCAAGGTAATGGGGATGTGAGAGATGCCTGCCTTCACTGATGTTGTAATTCAGCTTGGTGAAAAGGGTCCCTCTCCTGTCTTTCCTGTACGTCTTTTCCTGTTTCCCTCTCCCCAGCCCCAGATAAAACTCCAGTAAACCCAAACCCAGATCAGAGGTTGACTTGGTAATTGTTTTTATATCCTTACAGATTTTCAGTCTCGTTCTGTTAGAGAGGAGTGTGGAAAACTCCAGCTCTCATTGTGGACTTGCCCGTTTCTTTTGTATCAGTTTTTGCCTCATGTGCGTTGAAGCTCTGATGTTAGGTACATTCACACTTAGGATTCTTAGGTCTTCACGGTGAGTCTACACTTTTATCATTATGTAATGTCCCTTGTTACCTATGGTAAGGGTCCTTGTTTAGAAGTTAAATTGTCTGATGTTAATTCAGATATCCTAGCTTTGTTTTGATTAGTGGTTGCATACTAGCCTTTCCCCATCTGTCTGCCTTGGCTTCCTTTAGTATGTCTCAGAGTAGGTCAGGTGGCAGTGAATTCTCTTAGTTTTTCTTGACCTGAGGATGTCGGTATCTTGCTTTCATTCTTTGTTTTTGCTGCGTGTAGAATTGTGAATTGACAGCCTTTCTTTTAGCACTTCAGAGATACTGCTCCATGGTTGTCTGGTCTTCATTGGTTTCTGATGAGAAATTCCCAGTTATTCGTATAATTGTTCCCATGCAGTGAGTTCTCCCAGAACACAATCAGTTGTGGGAGGGGAATGTCTATAAGTCTTATTGAAATGCTCAGCCACAAGTAAGTGGTGAAAAAGCACATCGTCAGCACTTGAGAATAGTGTGAAGTAGGGTGCATGGTGATGAATTACGCAGATAGCAGTTGGAAAAGCTATCACGTTCTGGCGAAAAAATATAATCAGACGGTGCTTAAATCTGTGACCTTATATTTAGTGAAAAGATTCACAGACTTGTGGATGATGCTATGCAAGTTTCTCATTCAAATCATTTTTCCTTAGCAAAACTGCTTTTGTTTAATATTAAAATAACACATGTCCTTTTGTAAAAAATAAGAAAAATATAGAAAATAAAACTTACATTCTACCTTACATAAATCTTAAAGTGTATTTTCTTTCAGCCTTTTTTTACTATTCACCTTTATGCATGTTTTTATGTATTTGAAATCATGTTGTATATGAAATTTTGTATCAATTTTTTTCACTGAACATTATAACAAGCATTTTTCCTATTGAAAAATCTTTCCGAAGCATAGTGACTATGTAATTATTGATGAAAGTGCCATAATTTAATTTGGCATTCACCTGGTGATGTGTGTTTTTTTTCCCCCTCTAATATAAGCAATTACATGAAGAATGTGTTTTTATATAAAGCTTTGTGTGCATTTAGATTATTTAGAGTCCTAGAAATGATATTACAAATGGAAAAGGTTTGGTAACTATCTTTCCTTATAATTTCCTATGAACTGCTTGTAAAGCTGTTAAAGTCTGGATCTATCATTTATTGAAAAAATTTTTCCTAGGGGTGCCTGGATGGCTCAGTCGGTTATTAAGCGTGTGACTCTTGTTTCAGCTCAGGTCATGATCTTGCAGCTTTGTGGGTTCGAGCCCCACATCGGGGACTTGGGATTCTCTTCTCTCTCTCTCTCTCTCTCTCTCTCTCTCTCTCTCTCTCTCTCTCTCTCTCTGCCCGTCCCTAATTTGTGCTATCTCTGTCTCTCTCAAAATAAATAAGCTTTAAAAAGAGAAAATTGAAAAAAAAATATTTTTCCTAGTCTATTTTTTGCCCCTTTGGAGGTGGTGGTTGTTGTTTGATGTGCTTAAATTTTATATTTTTGTTTATTTTTATTCATTTAATGTTGCCTTGTGGTTTTTTCTATTTTTTTTTTTTTTTTTTTTTTTTTTTTTTTCAACATTTTTTAATTTATTTTTGGGACAGAGAGAGACAGAGCATGAACGGGGAGGGGCAGAGAGAGAGGGAGACACAGAATCGGAAACAGGCTCCAGGCTCCGAGCCATCAGCCCAGAGCCTGACGCGGGGCTCGAACTCACGGACCGCGAGATCGTGACCTGGCTGAAGTCGGACGCTTAACCGACTGCGCCACCCAGGCGCCCCTATTTTTTTAAGCTTATGGAATTCTTTCTCACCCAGGGATTTAGAAAATGGTGACTTCTTTTTTTTTTTTTTTTAATTTTTTAATGTTTATTTATTTTTGAGAGAGAAAGAGTGTGTGTGGGAGGGGCAGAGAGAGAAGGAGTCACAGAATCTGAAGCAGGCTCCAGGCTCTGAGCTGTCAGCACAGAGCCTGACTCAGCCTCGAGCCAATGAACCATGAGGTTATGACCTGAGCTGAAGTTGGATGGTTAACTGACCGAGCCACTCAGGCGCCCCTAGTGACTTCTGTCTCTGTACTACTTTTTAAGACTAAGTTTTTTTTTATTCTGTTAAAGTTTCGCAACTTAGCCACTTTTAAGTATATAGTTCAGTGGTATTAAATACTTTTCCTTATGCAGCTGTCACCGCCATCCATCCCCATAACTCCTAATCTTGCAAAACAAACTTTATACCTATTAAACACTACCTTCCCATTCTTCCCTCTCCACAGCCCCTGGCAACCACCATATTTTCTGCTTCTATGATTTTGACTACTCTGAGTATCTCAAATAAGTGAAATCATACAGTGTTGGTCTTTTTGTGACTGGCTTATTTTACTTAGCATAGTGTCCTCAGGGTTCATCCATGTTGTGGCATGTGTTAGAATTTCTTTCCTTTTTAAGTTTGAATAATATTCCATTGTATGTACATATATCATATTTTTCTTTATCCATTTTTGTGTTGATAAACACTTGGGTTGCTTCCATGTTTTAGCTGTTATGAATAATGCTGCTGTGAACATGGGTGTACAAATATCTCTTTGATCCTGTTTTCAAATCTTTTGGCTACATCCACAGAAGTGGAATTGCTGGGTTATATGGGAATTCAATTTTTAGTTGTTTGAGGAACCTCCATACTGTTTAACACTGGAGCTATGCCATTTTGCATTCCCATCAGCAGTATCCAGGGGTTCCAGTTTTGCACATCCTCACCAACACTTGCTTTGTTTTTGGTTTTGGATGATAGCCATCCTAATGGATGTGAGGTATCATTGTAGTTCTGATTTGCATTCCCTGATTGTTAGTGTTGGTGAGCATCTTTTCACGCGCTTGTTGGCCATTTGTGTATTTTCTTTGGGGAAATGTTGATTCTTTGCCCATTTTTTGATTGGTATTAGTTCTTTAAGTCCTTGGTAGAATTCACCCAGTGAAGAAATCAGATCTTGGGCTTTTGTTGTGGTTGCTGGGAGATTGGTGATTACTGATTCAGTCTTCTTATTAGCGATAGGTCTTATACAGGTTTTCTTTTTCTTTGTGATTTCTGGTAGGTTTTGTGTTTCTAGAAATTTGTCCATTTCAGCTAGTTTATCCAATTTCTTAGCATACATTTGTTCATAGTACTCTCATATCTTTTATTTCTGTAGAATTGGTAGTAATGTCCCCACTTTCATTACTGATTTTAGTAATTTGAGTCTTCTTTTTTTTAGTCCCATGTAGCTAAAGGTTTGTTGATTTTTGTCAGTCTTTTTGAAAAACGCACTTTTGTTTTGTTGATTTTTATTTGTTGTTTTTCTATTGTCTGTTTCATTGATATAATCATCATTATTTCATTCCTTCTGCTAGTTTTGGATTTGTTCATTCTTTTTTTTTTTATTAAAAAAATTTTTTTAAATGTTTTATTTTATTTTTGAGACAGAGAGAGACAGAGCATGAATGGGGGAGGGTCAGAGAGAGAGGGAGACACAGAATCTGAAGCAGGCTCCAGGCTCTGAGCTGTTAGCACAGAGCCTGGCGCGGGGCTTGAACTCACAGACTGTGAGATCATGACCTGAGCTGAAGTTGGAAACTCAACCGAGTGAGCCACAGGCGCCCTGTTCATTCTTTTTCTAATTCCTTAAGTTGTAAAGTTAGGTTGTTGATTTGAACCTCCTTCCTTCCTTCCTTCCTTCTTTCCTTCCTTCTTTCCTTCCTTCTTTCCTTCCTTCTTTCCTTCCTTCCTTCCTTCCTTCCTTCCTTCCTTCCTTCCTTCCTTCCTTCCTAATATAAGCATTTATAGCTGTAAATTTCTCCCTTAGCACTGCTTTTGATGCATCCCATAAATTTTGGTGTTTGTTTTTCATTTTCATTCATCTCTTAAGTATTTTCTAATTTTTCTTTTGATTCCTTCTTTGATCCATTGGTTGTTTAAAAGTGTAAAGTGTGCAGTTTAATTTCCATAATTTTTACTTCTAGTTTTCTTTATGTTACTGATTTCTAACTCCATTGCATTGTGGTCAGAGAAAATCTGATCTCTTAAATAGATCTCTTAAAATCTATTAAGACTTGGGGCGCCTGGGTGGCTCAGTCTGTTGAGTGTTTGACTTTGGCTCAGTTCATGATCTCCCGGTTTGTGCGTTAGATCCCCGCATCGGGCTCTGTGCTGACAGTGCAGAGCCTAGAGCCTGCTTCAGATTCTGTGTTTCCCTCTTTCTCTGCCCCTCCCATACTCATGCTCTGTCTCTCTCTCAATAATATAATAAATAAGTGTTAAAAAAATTAAAAAAATCTGTTAAGACTTTATTTTTGGCCTAATTAGTGGTCTTAGAAATGTGTATCTGTTGTTAATTGTGTGGAGTGTTCTGCATACGTCTCTTAGATCTAGCTGGTCTTTTTTGTGAAGTCCTGTGTTTCCTTCCTTGTCTTCTCTCTGGTTGTTCTCTTCACTGAAGTCTCCAACAGTTATTGTAGTTATTGCTGTCTTTTTCTCCCTCCAACTCTATCCATTTTTGCTTCATATATTTTGAAGATCTGTCATTTGGTGTATAAATGTCTATAATTGTTATATCTTGCTGTTTTGAATCTTTTATAATATATAATGTCTTTGGTTCCTTGTAATCTTTTTTTTTTTTTAACTTTTTAAAATATTTATTTATTTAAAAAAATTTTTTTTTTCAACGTTTTTTATTTATTTTTGGGACAGAGAGAGACAGAGCATGAACGGGGCAGGGGCAGAGAGAGAGGGAGACACAGAATCGGAAACGGGCTCCAGGCTCCGAGCCATCAGCCCAGAGCCTGACGCGGGGCTCGAACTCACGGACCGCGAGATCGTGACCTGGCTGAAGTCGGACGCTTAACCGACTGCGCCACCCAGGCGCCCCGATATTTATTTATTTTTGAGAGAGAGAGAGACACACACAGAGCACGAGCGGAGGAGGGGCAGAGATAGGGAGACACAGAATCTGAAGCAGGGTCCAGGCTCTGTGCTGACAGAGCCTGATGTGGGGCTTGAACCCACGAGCTGTGAGATCATGACCTGAGCCGAAGTCAGATGCCCCAATGTAATCTTTTTTCGATTTGAAGTCTTTTTTGTCTGATGAGAGTGTAGCCACTCCTGCTCTCCTTTGGTTACTGTTTGCACAGAATATCTTTCCATCCTTTAACTTCTGACTTGTGTGTGTCTTTGGATGTACAGTGAGTCTCTTGTATACAGCAGAGTTGGATTGTGTAGTTTTTTTTTTTTTTTTTTTTGTTTTTGTTTTAACTTCATTTTGAGCAAGCTGGGGACGGAGAGGGAGAATCCCAATGCGGGGCTCAAACTCAAGAACCATGAGATCATGACCTCAGCCGAAGCCACTAGTCAGAGTCTTAACCGACCAAGCCACTCAGGTGCCCCTGGATCATGTATTTTTATGCATTCTGCCAATCTCTCATCTTTTGATTAGAGTTTAATCCATTTAAATTTAAAGTAATTACTATAAGGGGGGCTTACTTCTGTTGTTGTGCTTTTTTTTTTTCCTGTGTGCCCTACTGCATTTTTGTCCCTCACTTCCTACCTTTTTGTCTTTTTTAGTGATTTTTTTCTAGTGAAATGTTTAAATTCCTTCTTAATTTCCTTTTGTGTATATTCTACAGCTGTTTTCTTTGTGGTTACCATGGGGATAACATTTCACATCTTAAAGTTATAACATTTTAATTTAAATTTATTGTAGCTTAACTTCAATAACATACAAAAACTGCACCTTTATAGCTCTGTCTCCACCCTTTTCAGTTATTGGTGCCACAAAATTACATCTTTACACATCGTGAGCCCAGAAATGTAAACTAATAACTCCTTTAAATGCAGTCATCTAAATCATGTAGAGAACAAGATTTGGAATTATAAACCAAAGTTACAGTAATACCAGCCTTACACTAATAATTTTTTTTATACATATTAGTCTCTTAAATCAAGTAGGAAAAAAAAGCTACAAACTATTGTTACAATAACACCAGCTTTCACAATTCCCCTATATTTACCTTTATTGAGACCTTTATGTCTCTGTCTGGTTTTGGGGTCCTGCCTGCTGTCCTTTCATTTCACCTGCAGGAATCCCTTGAGCAAGAAATGATCGGGGCAGGTCTAGTGGTCATGAACTGCCTCAACTTTTATTCCTCTGGAAATGTCTTGATTTCTCCCTCACTTCTGAAGGACAGTTTTGCCAGATATTGGATTCTTGGTTTATAGTGTTTTTTTCCTTTTAGCACTTTGCGTATATTGGTCCATTGCCTTCTGACCCCCCGATTTTCAGATGAGAAATCTGCCCATAATCTTATGAATGCTCCCTTGTATGTGATGATTCACTTTTCTCTTGCCACTTTCAAGGTTGATTCTTTGTCTTTCCCTTTGGAAACTTCGAGTATAATGTGTCTTGGTGTAGGTCTCTTTGAGTTCATCTTACTTGGAGTTTGTTGAGTTTCTCAGATGTTTATATTTATGACTGTCATCAAATTTGGGAAGTTTCCAGCTACTATTTCTTCATATATTCTCTCTGCCTCCGGCTCTTTTCTCCTGGGGCACCTGCGAAGTGCGTGTTGTTCTGCCTGATGTGTCCCACAGGTCCCTTGAGCTCTCTTCGCTTTTCTTTGTGCTCCTCAGCCTTGGTAATTTCCATCTTCTTACCTCCAAGTTCACTGATTCTTCTGCCTGCTCGAATCTGCCTTGAGTCTCTCTAGTGAATTTTTCATTTCCATTATTATACTTTTCAGCTCCAGAATTTCTTTTTGGTTTCTTTTTAGGCTTCTTAGCTCTTTACTGATATTTCCATTTCGTTCATATGTTGTTTTATTGATTTTTTCCACGTCTTCCTGTAGTTCTTGGAGCATCTTTAGGACAGTGTTTTTAAAGTCTGTCTAATGTATCTGCCATAAAGTATTTTTCAGGAATAGGTTCTGTTGAATTATTTTTTTCCCTTTGAATGGGACATACTTCCTGTGTCTTTGTTGTGGACATTTGAAGCTCATCGTGTGGTAACTCTGGAAATCAGATTCTCCCCCTTGTACAGGGTTTGCTGTTTTTTGTTGTTGTTTTTGTTTTATTGAGTTTTGTATGCTCTCTCTGTAAGGATTAGGCTGAGGTGTAAACTTAATGTGTTAACTGTGTGTTTCCTGAGCCTTTCCTTGGGCACGCACAGTAACTTTCTATTTTTCCCTGAAGGTGATATTCAGTTGTTTTGAATATCCTACTTTTTAACATCTGGCTCCTGAAAGGGTGACAGCGAAAAGTCAAGGGGGATCAAAATAGGTAGCGGTCCTTCCAATCTCCTGGCAGTCACTTGAGCTGGAGGGGTAGGGCCCTGCAAAAATGGGGAGAGGAGCAACGATGGCCGCGCACCTCTCTGTACCTCCATGATCAGAAGCTGCAATTAGTTGTCAGAACACAGGCCCCCAGTATTTTGCAGGACAGCGTCCTTTTTGCCTGCCCTAGCTATGTGCAAGCTGCCCCAGGAACACATGCACAGCTGTCTGCCAAATGGCTGGGGGTGGGGGCCGGGGAGCTCCTACTGTGCTAAGAGCCGAAATGAACTGTTCCAGCCTTTACCTGGAAGTTGCAAGCCTTCAGCAGTGAGTTCCGAAATAGTTCCATCAGATAGATTCTGCCAGTGCAGATGTTGTCCAGGTCGGGGGACTGATTCCAGCTCTGCCCCTCCACCTTTCCCCCAATTCTTCTCCCATTAGTACTTTTTTTTAACAGTTTAATCAGTTTGGAGTTTATTTTATTCTAGAAAATGAAAGAAATATCTAAGTCAGGGGCCAGCAGAGTTTTCCTTGAAGGGCCAGGTACTGACTTTTTAACATTTGTGGGTCATCTGATCTGTGTTGTGACTTCTGCCAATGACTTTCTGCCATTGTAGCAGAAAAGCAGCCATAGACAGTAAGTAAACAAGTTTGGGTGACAGTGTTCCGACAAGACTTTATTTACAGAAACGGATGTTTTTGTCCCGTGGACTGTAGTTTATTGACGTCTGCATTGAGTTCTCCATTCTCTGTCACAAATTAGAGTCTGAAATTTTACCCTTCTTGCAAGCTAACAGGTTAGCCGGCTAGAGTGTCATGGATGCTGGCAGAAAGCATGGATGGTACATTATAATAATAGCTATAACCAGAATATCATTATTTGCTCTGGTTCCTGAGCCCCCAGTTCCTGTGAAGCAGCTGTAGAAGGGCCAGGTAACATGTGTTATGTATGTTATAGGAGAGGAACCCCAAGTTTAAGGAAAATGAAACTTTTATAGTTGATGATATTCCTGCCTGACCTTTGCCATAGAGGGACACATCTTTATTATCCTGGACAATAAACAGATATGTGGTTTGCTCTAGAGAGACAGTAGATCTTCTAAGGCTCTTCACTATACAAACCTTTTTGAAAAGATAGTCTAGAAGGCAATTAGTGCTGCTTGCAAGATATTCAGAGGGAGAGAGACCCATGGAGATCTGTCTCTCAGCATCCCACCTCCATTCTTCTCCCTGCACCCCCATCTCCAAATTGACGTGCACAGAGCCTGCCTGCTGATAGTGTCCTGCATTCATTCAGTGTGGCTGCTGGCTGCCGTTGTATTTTCTCAGGCTCTCATTTGCCGTTTGACGCCAAGAATTCATGGATTAATGAATCTGAGGCTATCTATAATTTCCACCCAGATCCATCACGTAGATTTAATTCTAAGTATGTGTTACTCTCAGATCTTGTTCCCTTTCCAGCCTGCTTATTTACTAGTTTTCAGATGTGAGAGTACTTCCTTTCAAAATGTAATGTCTGAGGATTTGTGGTCTGGACAAGAGGGCAGAACCCCCTTTCTCCCTGTTCCTTCCTGCTGTGCGCAACCCTGGAACCCTGGGAAACACAAAGGCAACCAGATCAGAACTTTGAAAGGTGGTAAGAGGAAGGCTGCCTGGTTCGAGACCCCAGGAGTGGAGGAGCAGTACAGCAGCAGGATGTTTTACATCTCCCATCTCTGAGCGCAACTCAAACCCCATGTTTCCTAATCCTTAATCTTGCAACAGAAAACCACCTAAGGAGGCTCATTTATTCCCAGTATGGAACGAGAGTCCCTCCAACAGGATCGGGCAGGCCCAGTACCACTGCCAAGGAGATCAGCTGGGAGCCCCACTAACAGGAAGTGGCTAGCACAAGTGGTCTCCATTCCTGTTGGACCTGAAATTCTGCTTTCCTGTTTAGAGATACGAGGGTGGCCAAGTGAAAGTGGAAAGAGAGAGATCCCTTCCCACCACCTACTTTTCCAACAAGTGACCTGACTTGTGAAATGCTTTCCATCCCTGCAGGGCCTGAGGCTTCCTTTCCCAAAGGAGAGAGAACATGGTGGCTGCGTGGCCCTGGCAAGTGGCATCAGTGGGGAAGTGGTCTAGCTGGGGAAGCCTCTTTGTCCCTGTGAGCCTAAGATTCCCTCTCCCACTCAACTACTGGGGTTGTCAGGGGCAATCACGGAGGAACTTTGCTGCATGAGCAGCCTACCCTGGGAAGCCAGCTGACCTGGCCTCCTCACTCCTTCGAGACCTCCCAGCGAGCCATCCTAGAGGAACCCCTTCTACTTCTGCAGATGGTAACAGCAGAGATCAGTGAGTGGGATCCCAAGCAAAGTTACACAGCAAAGGTTTGGAAAATTAAACTTTGACGCTGGAACCACAGCACACAAAAGACCTGTATGCTCAAGTGACTACCTCCTGAAATAAAGTAATTAAATAGGACCTAGAGTCCCCTGACGTAGTAGACAGAATGTCTAGAATGCAATAAAAATCACCTGTCATACCAAGAACCAAGAAAATCACAACTTGCACGAGAAAAGATAATGAACTGATACCAACACCAGATGAATCAGATGATGGAATAATCTGACAAGGATTTTAAAGCAGCTGTCATACAGATGCTTCAGCAGTCAGTTACAAATTCTCTGGAAACAAATGAAAAATAAAAAATCCCAGCAAAGAAATGGAAATTATAAAAAGAACCAAGGGGGAATTTTAAAATTGAAAAACACAGTAACAAATAAAAAACCAAATGGGCTCAGTAGTAGAGTGGAGATGACAGAGGATAGATAGCATCAGTGGCCTCACCAGATCAACAGAATGATCTGTAAACAGATAGGTCAATAGAATTTACCCCCTCTGAACAACAAAGAGCACAAACCCCAAGTGGGATAAAACGAAAGAAATCCACACCAAGACCTCTTAGAATTAATGGATCTGAAAAGTAAAAAAGAAAAAATCGTGACAGATGCTAGAGATAAATGATGTAGTAATGTTAATTTGGCACCAGATTTCTCATCTGAATTCATGGAGGCCAGAGGGAGGCGGTACGGTTTTCAAATGTTGTAAGAAAAGAGCTGGCGACCATTAATTCTGTATCTGGCCACGCTGTCCTTCCAGAATGAAGGTTAAGTACAGACATGCATGCAAGAGAACAAAGAATTTGTTGTTGGCTGATCTGCCCTTAAAAACTGACTAAACGAAGTTCTTCTAATCTACTGAAATGATAGAAGAAAGATTATTAGAGCAGCAGGAAGTCAGAAAGAATGATGGGAAGATCAGAAATATGGGTCCATGCAGCAGATGATAATTTTTCTCATGATTCTTATAAATCGTATTTGATGATTGAAACAAAAATTAAGATACCATGTAATACTCAGGGCAAAAACATTTAATTTAAAAGAGGGAAAGTTAGGGGTGCCTGGGTGGCTCAGTCAGTTAAGCATCTGACTTCAGCTCAAGTCATGATTCTCAGTTCATGTCAGCTCTGCTGACAGCTCAGAGCCTGGAGCCTGCTTCGGATTCTGTGTCTCCTTCTCTCTCTGACCCTCCCCTGCTTGCACTCTGTCTCTCTCTCTCAAAAATAAATAAACATTAAGAAAATTAAAAAAAAATAAAAGAGGGAAAGTTAAAGGGACTTGAATGGAAGTGATGTTTCCATACTTCACTTGAGGTATAAAATGTTAATACCAGCAGACTATAATAAGCCATGTATATATGTAAATATACTACACATACAGTATATACGTGTCACGTATATGTATGTAACACTCAGAATAACCACTGCAAACACTATACAAAGAGCTACAAACAACTACAAATATTTACAAAAGGATACACCAAAAAACAAGATAAATTAAGATGTAATCCCAAAACACGTTTAAGTAACCTGCAGGAAATCAAGAAAGTAACAGGTATGAGAATGAGAGGAAACAAGCAGGAAGCATAATAAAATAGCAAACTTAAGGGCTAGTGTATCAGTAATTGCTTCAAATACAATTCTAAGTGTACCAATCAAGTGATAGCTATTGGCAAAATAGTCCTGTAAAAAAAAAACAGGACTCCAAGATATGATGTCTGTGAGAAGCTCCCTTCAAATTTAGTGACATGGGTGGGTTGAGTAAAATGATAGAAAGCCATATACCATGCTGACAGTAATCCAAAAAGCAGGTTTGCCTGTGTAAATATCAGATTAAGTTGACCTCAGAGCAAAGACACTTTCTCTAGAGACAGAGAATGACATTTCATAATGATTAAATGATAATCCATACTAAGTGAGTATATACCAAACATTGGAGGCTCAAAACTGACCTAGTTGAATGGAGAAATTTTTAAAAATAAAACTTCACAGTTCTTGTTGGGGGCTCTGAAACCCCCTCTCAACCTCTGCTGGAACTACTTGACTAAAAATCACAAGGTTCTAGAAAATCTGAGTAACATAGTTGATTAATAGGATCTAATTGACAGATAAAGAATATACCATGCAGCAACAGCAGAATACATATTTTCTCAAGTGCCTTTGGAACATTGACCGGGACAGACCATGTTCTAGGCCATTGAACAATCTCAGCGAGTTTACAAGAATTGAAATCATATAGTTGTTCCCTGACCATAATGGACAAGCTAGAAGTTAATAGAATCGTTGGGGCGCCTGGGTGGCTCAGTCGGTTAAGCGTCCAACTTCGGTTCAGGTCATGATCTCACGGTCCGTGAGTTCGAGCCCTGTGTCAGGCTCTGTGCTGACAGCTCAGAGCCTGGAGCCTGTTTCAGATTCTGTGTCTCCCTCTCTCTGACCCTCCCCCGTTCATGCTCTGTCTCTCTCTGTCTCAAAAATAAATAAACGTTAAAAAAAAAAAAATTAAAAAAAAATAGAATCGAAAGGTAAATCTCTAACTATATAGAAATTAAACTAACTCCCTTCCTTCCTTCCTTCCTTCCTTCTCTTTTTTCTTTCTTTCTTTCTTTCTTTCTTTCTTTCTTTCTTTCTTTCTTTCTTTCTTTCTTTCTTTCTTTCTAATAATATTGGTTTCAGGAGTAGAATTTAGTGATTCATCATTTACATATAATACCCACTGCTCATCCCAACAAGTGTCCTCCTTAATAGCAATGACCCATTTAACCCATTCCCTCTACCCACCTCCTCTCCAGCAATTCTCAGTTCTCTGTATTTAAGAGTCCCTTATGGTTTGTCTCCCTCTCTGTTTTTATCTTATTTTTCCTCCCTTCCACTGTGTTCATCTGTTTTGTTTCTTAAATTCGACATATGAGTGAAATCATACAATATTTGTCTTTCTCTGACTTATTTTGCTTAGGATAATACACTCTAGTTCCATCCATGTTGTTCTAAATGGCAAGATTTCTGTAATATTACATTGTATATATACACCACATCTTCTTTATCCATTCATCAGTTGGTGGACATTTGGGCTCTTTCCATAATTTGGTTGTTGATAATGCTGCTATAAACATTGGGATGCATGTGCCCCTTCGAATCAGCTTTTTTGTATCCTTTGGGTAAATACCTAGTAATGCAATTGCTGGGTTGTAGGTAGTTCTATTATTTTTTAAAATTAATTTATTTTTTAAATTTACATCCAAGTTAGCCTATATAGGGCAACAATGATTCCAGGAGTAGATCCCTTAATGCTGCTTACCCATTTAGCCCATCCCCCCTGACAACCCCTCCAGCAACCCTCTGTTTGATCTCTATATTTAAGAGTCTCATATGTTTTGTCTGCCACCCTGTTTTTATATTATTTTTGCTCCCTTTCCCTTATGTTCATCTATTTAGTATCTTAGATTCCTCATATGAGTGAAGTCGTATGATATTTATCTTTCTCTGACTAGTTTTTTAACACCCTCTAGTTCTATCCAAGTAGTTGCAAATGGCAAAATTTCATTCTTTTTGATTTCCGAGTAATACTCCGTTGTATATCTATACCACATCTTCTTTATCCGTTCACTCGTTGGTGGATGTTTGGGCTCTTTCCATACTTTGGCTATTGTCGATAGCGCTAGTGCTATAAACATTGGGGTGCATGTGCCCCTTCGAAACAGCACACCTGTATCCCTTCAATAGATACCCAGTAGTGCAATTGCTGGGTCGTAGTTCTATTTTTAATTTTTAAGGAACCTCCATACTGTTTTCTAGAGTGCCTGCGCCAGCTTGCATTCCCACCAGCAATGCAAAAGAGATCCTCATTCTCCGCATGCTTGCCAACATCTGTTGTTGCCTGAGTTGTTCATGTTAGCCATGCTGACAGGTGTGAGGTTGCATCTCACTGTGGTTTTGATTTGTATTTCCCTGATGATGAGCGATGTGGAGCGTTTTTTCATGTGTCAGTTGGCCATCTGGATGTCTTCTTTGGAGAAGTGTCTATTCATGTGTTTTGCCCATTTCTTCACTGGATTATTTGATTTTTGGGTGTTGAGTTTTATAAGTTCTCTATAGATTTTGGATATTAAACCTTTATCTGATATGTCATTTGCAAATATCTTCTCCCATTCTGTTGGTTGCCTTTTAGTTTTGCTGGTGTGCAGAAGGTTTTTATTTTGATGAGGTCCCAAATAGTTCATTTTTGCTTTTGTTTCCCTTGCCTCCAGAGACGTGTTGAGTAAGAAGTTGCTGTGGCTGAGGTCAAAGTGGTTTTTGCCTGCTTTCTCCTCGAGGATTTTGACGGCTTCCCATCTTATTTTGAGTTTATTTTTGTGTATGGTGTAAGAAAGTGGTCCAGGTTCATTTTTCTGCACTTAGCTGTCCAGTTTTCCCAGCACTATTTGCTGAGGAGACTGTCTTTATCCCATTAGATATTCTTTCCCGCTTTGTCAAAGATTAGTTGGCCATGTGTTTGTGGGTCCATTTCTGAGTTCTCTATTCTGTTCCATTGATCTGAGTGTCTGTTCTTGTGCCAGTACCATACTCTCTTGATTACAGCTTTGTAATACAGCTTGAAGTCTGGGATTGTGATGCGTCCAGCTTTGGTTTTCTTTTTCAGGATTGCTTTTGGTATTTGGAGTCTTTTCTGGTTCCATACAAATTTGAGGATTGTTTGTTCTAGCTCTGTGAAGAATGCTGGTGTTATTTTGATAGAGATTGCCTATTAATATTTTGGGGAACCTTCATACTGTTTTCCAGAGTGGCTGTGCCAGTTTGCATTCCCACCAACAGTGTAAAAGTGTTCCCCTTTCTCTGCATCCTCTCCAACCTCTGTTGTTTTTTGAGTTTAAGCAACACATTTCTAAATAAGCCCTGGGTCAAAGAAGAAGTCTCAAAAGAAAAGGAAAAAAAACCCAAAACATACAGCTGAATGGTAATAAAAACAAAACAAACTGTACATGGGTTGTAGCTCACGCAGTGCTCATAGGGAAATTTACAGCAGTAAATGCTTACATTAGAAATGAGGCAAGATATCAAATCAGAAATCAATGAAAATCTAAGTGTAAATGTAAATAAAAATCTAAATGTAAATCTAAATAAATGTTGTTTCATTAGAGGACTCAGTACAGCAAAATGTCAGTTTTCCCCAAATTGATCTATAGGTTTAATGTAATTCCTATTAAAATCCCAGTAAGGTTTTTGTAGAAATAGAAGAGCCTAAACAGTGTTGAGGAAGAAGAAGAAAATGGGAGGAATCCTACATCCTGATATTATAGCTTATCGTATCAGACCCACAGATCGACAGAACAGGTTAGAGATCCCAGAAAGAAACCCACAAACATGCCTAAACGACTTTTTACAAAGGTGCAAAAGCAATTCCTTGGAGGAAGGATAACCTTTTCAACAAATGTTGGGATAATTAGACATCCACAGGCAGAAAACCACCACCAAAATGCACACACCCGAAGTACCTGCACACATACACACGTTGCTTTTAAACTTCACATCTTACATAAAAATTAACTGAACGTGGGTCATGAACTACAGTAAATAAAGTAAAACTATACAACTTTTAGAAGTTTGTATTTTAGAAAAAAAAACAGTTTTAAAATTTTAAGTTTATTTATTTTCAGAGAGACAGCGTGAGTGGTGGAGGGCAGAGAGAGAGAGGGAGAGAGAGAATCAATGCGGGGCTTGAACTCAGTTGGGAGATCATGACCTGAGCCCAAACCCCGAGTCGGATGCTCAACTAACTGAGCCACCCAGGTGCCCCAGAAAAAAAGCGTTTTTAAAAGAGAAACGTGTCATCCCTCTTCTCACATGACTCTGTCTCTCTTATCCTTTTATCCTTTCATCAGTACTTCAGTGCTGTTTGGACATCACACCTCTGGGAAGTTGTCACTTGTCCGGTGAGGCTGGCTGGGTCAGTCATCCGTCTCTCAGGCTCTCGTAATACCTTACTGGACATTTGTCTTTTCTCTGCTTGCCCTGCCCGGCATCTGGGTCTTTTCATGTTTGGGGAATTCCCTTTTGAATTAGCTTTGTTTAGGGCAGGGGCCCATTGCCTGCTTCAGAAGTTAAGGAGGAGAGATACTGTTTGCTGGTACCATGTGCTGGCAGCGGGGGTATAACAGTATCATCAAGGCTGGTCATTCTCTTTGCCCAAGACTTTGAGTGTGGAGTGAGAGACAGAAGGGCTGGGACACAGAGGGTTCATTCTTGAGCTCGTGGCAGAGGCATCTTCGTTTCAGGGGTGGTCGTGGTGATGGTAGCCACAGAGCGGTGGCGTCTACAGTAGATGGCTTCTGAGGGATTGAGGGGTGGTCCTGTGGCCAGCCGTCCTTCGTTCCCGCCTTTCTAAAGATTCTGTGATCTGTGGGGTCCTTTTAACAAATCCCTTTTCTTTAGCCAGAGTCCATTTCTGTTGCTTGCAAAAGAATCTTGATTGATTCAACCACCCTAGCATAATAGTATTGCATGTTTTGCCTGTTTACTTGCCATTTCCTCCTCAAACTAGATCATGGTTGGGGCTCTGTCTTGTTCATTATTGTACCTTCAACACACGGCATGCTTCAGGTATATTAACCTTTCAGTAAATAATGAAATGTGCAGGTCTTCAACCTTGTTTTCCCATTGGCCTGATATTTAGTGGTAATTACGCTGTGATTTTGGCATTTAGTGGGCTTTTATTTTTAGTTTTCAGTGCTGTTTGCAAGATCTGAATGTTTTGTTTGCCTTCTGGATATTTTATTGGCAACTTGGAAGAGAATTCGTAGTTATCTTGAACAATATTTTTCCTTCGCTCCTTAGTTTTCCTAATCCAAGTACCAAACGTGATGGACTGGAGTGTGCTTTTCTATCAGGAAAAAATAAAATAAAAGACTTTGTGATTAACCAACATAATAATCAAGCTGGTAGATTTTTTTTATAACTTTCTTTCATTGTGGATAGCATTATAACGTTAGAGCACACTGATGTATAGCGTATACACACACATACACACATGCACACGCACACATATGGGCTCCTTGTGTCTCCTCATTTTTCCTGTTGTTAATTCCATCATATTTCAGTCACAGTTGAGATGAGGCAACATCTCCATTATCTTGGATGACTTCATTTTGCCTGGATGACTTTGTTTTGCCTCTCTAACGGAGAATACCTTTGATTGTACCTCCTTAGCACTCTTCCCCTTTCCTCCAATAATGAGCCAACTCACCATGATCTTTTTTGCGTAGCCTCCTCACAGGTTTCACTTTTACCGAAATCAGGCCTATCTTGCAGAGTTTCTAGATGGATTTTTCTGACGACATCTGAAAAAGCTTGATAATATCTTGTGATTCCAACTCTAAGTTTATCTTACAGTATTTCTTCAAATTATTTATTCTTACTAGACTCACCGCAGTTTTACCACTCACATATTAAATCGTGTCCTTTTTGGGGGAAAATCTGTCTCTTAACACACATGCCACTTGTCCCCTCAGCAGTTTCAGTATGTTCAAGTTCCACCATTCAGTTGACATAGCATATGCTCTAGGACGCATCCCCTTACTCACTCTCCCTTTCTCAAAGCAGAGATACTCTTTCTTAGGAGTGCTACTCCCCTCTAGGAGCCTGTCTTATCTATCCCTTGGTATTACATATTATTGTACTAATACTATCTGAGGCGGTTGAATGGATTTGAAAATGAAAGCATCAGTGCCATCTTCTCTATAGGGCTTTCAGAGTTAATGGGTTTATTTCATTGGGTTTTAGAAAATTTAAAGCACCATCAAAACACTATAATGTTAATTTTCTGCATCATGCGGATACCGTAGGGGCATTTATGGTTATGAAATGCACCTTTTTTTCTTAAAAATGATGCCTTGGTGTTTTCTTTGCCTTGAGGGTTTTATTCAAATTATCATTTGTTTTTTACTTTTGCAGTCGATGCTCCGAGGGAGAGGAGGTTGCTACAAACATACATTCTATGGTATCGAAAGCCATCGTTGCATGGAAACTACCCCAAGCTTGGCATGTGCAAATAAATGTGTCTTCTGCTGGCGGTAAGTAAAAATGAATGGCTGTGGTGACCGAATCCGTAACCATCTGTAGTAATCAGTTTCTGTTCAGCCTTTCATTCAAATTTACCTAAAGCTCTGCTGGTTTTAGAAGTAATCCCCATTTCCTTTTCTAATATTATATATTTACGCATTTGTTTTTCCTCAACCAGTTTTGTCAGGGGTTTGCCAAGTTTTTGTCTTTTTGAAGACATAGATTTTAGCTTTGTGAATCCTTTGCATCATAGCTTTGTTATCTTGTTCAATAGTCAATTTTTTTTTTTTTTGTTTTACTCTCCTGTTCTTTTTCTAACTTAAATTAGACTGTTAGCTCATTAATATTCAGTCTTCTATAAATCCTTAATCAGGAATATTCATCTAAGTACTTCTTCAGCTATGTTCCATAGATTTTGATTAGTTAATTATTTTTCAATTATTTTTTTAATTTGAATATAGTTGACACACACGGTAGATTCAGGTGTGCGATACAGTGATTCAGCAAGTTTATACCTTATGCTGTGCTTACAAGCATAACTCTCGTCCGTCACCATACAGCATTGTTACAATGCCCTTGAATGTTATTTCCTTGTCTGCACCTTTTGTTTTTGAGATTTATTCATTCCGTAAGTGGAAGCCGGTATCTATCACTCTCCTTCCCCCGTTTTGCCCATCCCTTATTCCTCTCCTCTCTGACAACCTGAGTCAGTTCGTTCTCTGTATTTATAGCTCTGATTCTTTTTGTTTGTATCTTTGTTTATTCATTTGTTTTGTTTTTAGGTGCTACACATAAATGAAATCATATATGGCCTTTGTCTGTCTCTGTCTGCCTTATTTCACGTAGCATAATACCCTGGAGGTCCGTCCAAGTTGTAGCACATAGCAGCACCTCATTCTTTTGGGTGGTTGAGTAATATTCCACTGTACGTATACACCACATCTTCTTTATCCAAGCGTCTGTTGATGGACACTTGGGCTGCTTCCATATTGTGGCTGATGTAAATAATGCTGCAATAAACTGGGGTGAATATATCTTCTCATTTCCTTTGGGTAAATACTCAGTAGTGGAATTATTGAATCATATGGTAATTTTATTGATAATTTTTTAAAGAATCTCCACACTGTTTTCCCCAGTGGCTGTAGCAATTTACATTCCCAACAACTGTGCACCAGAGTTCCTTTTTCTCCACACCCTCACAAATGCTTCTTATTTCCTGTCTTTTTTACTCTAGCTATTCTGACAGGTAGGAGGTGATATCTCATTGTGATGTTGATTTGCATTTCCTTGATGATTGGTGATGTTGAGCATTTTTTTATGTGTCTGTTGGCCATCTGGATGTCTTCTTTTAAAAACTGCCTGTTCAGGCCCTGTGCCCATTTTAAATCAGATTATTTGCTTTTTGGTGTTGAGTTGTACACGTTCTTTATATGTTTTGGATACTAACCCCTTATCAGAAGATATTTACAAACATCTTCTCCCATTTAGTAGTTGCCTTTTAGTTTTGTTGATTGGTTTCCTTTGCTGTGCAGAAGCTTTTTTTTTTTTTTTTTTTGCTGTAGTCCCAGTAGTTTAATTTTGCTTTTGTTAACCTCACTTGAGGAGACATATCTAGAGAAATGTTGCTATGGCTGATGTCAAAGAAGTTACTGCCTGTGCTGTCTTCCAGGAATTTTTTATGGTTTCAGGACTCACATTTAGGTTTTTAATTCATTTTGAGTTTCTTTTTGTTTATGGTGTTAGAAAGTGATCCAGGGCGCCTGGTGGCTCAGTCGGTTAAGCGGCCGACTTTGGCTCAGGTCATGATCTCACGGTCTGTGAGTTCAAGCCCCGCGTCGGGCTCTGTGCTGCCAGCTCAGAGCCTGGAGCTTGTTTCAGATTCTGTGTCTCCCTCTCTCTGACCCTCCCCTGTTCATGCTCTGTCTCTCCCTGTCTCAAAAAGAAATAAAATGTTAAAAAAATTAAAAAAAAAAATAGAAAGTGATCCAGATTCATTCTTTTGCATGTGGCTGTCTAGTTTTCCCAGCACCATTTATTGAGGACACTGTCCTTTTCTCATTGTATGTTCTTTCCTCCTTTGTCATAGATTAACTGACCATTGAAGCCTGGGTTTGTTTCTGGACTCTCTATCATGTTCCATTGAGCTATGTGTCTATTTTCGTGTCTGTACTGTTTCGTGTCTGTACTGATTACTGCAGCTTTGTAGTACATCTTGAAATCTGGAATTGTGATACCTCTAGCTTTTTTCTTTTCTCTCAAGATTATTTTGGGTATTTGGGTCTTTTGTGGTTCCACATAAATTCCATATAAATTTTATAGTTCCATATAAATTTTGTAATTATTTGTTCTAGTTCTGTGAAAAATGCTGTTGGTATTATATTGAATCTATAGATAGCTTTGGATAGTATGGACATTCTGACAATATTAGTGCTTCTAATCCATGAGCATGGGATGCCTTTCCATTTGTTTGTGTCATCTTCAATTTCTTTCATAAGTGTTTTATGGTTTTCAGAGTACAGGTCTTTCACCTCCTTGGTTAAGTTTATTCCTGCGTATTTTATTCTTTTTGGTACCATTGTAAATGGGATTGTTTTCTTAATTTCTCTTTCTACTACTGTGTTACTAGTATGTAGAAACAACCAATTTCTGGGTATTAATTTTGTATCCTGTGACTTGATTACTTAATTTTATTATTCAGTTGTAAATATTTTCTAATTTATATGATGGCCTCCAAAGACATATTTAGAAAAATTACACATAAATTAGATTTGGGAGATAATATTTTTGTTTTTAAATTTCAACCAAACTGGAGGCGCCTGGGTGGCTCATTTTGTTAAACATCTGACTCTTGATTTTGGCTTAGGTCATGATCTCAAGGTTTGTGAGTTCAAGCCCTGCATTGGGCTCTGTGCTGACAGCATGGAGCCTGCTTGGGATTCTCTTTGCCTCACTGCCCCTCTCCCTACTGACATGTGTGCATGCACACACATGCTCTTTCTCTCTCTCTCAAAATAAACTTAAAAAGAAACTCAACCAAATTATAGTATGTGATTTTTAATACAAGTTATTTAAAATTTACTGAGAAGTACTATATGTCTAGTAGAAATGGTTAGTGTTTATAAATTTATCATATACTAGTGAAAACAGGGTACTTTTTTCTTAAGTTTATTCATTTATTTTGAGAGAGAGCGAGCGAGTGTGAGTGGGGGAGGGGCAGAGAGAGAATCCCAAGCAGTTGTAGAGCCTGACAGGGGCGCTGAAACTCATGAATGGTGAGATCATGACCTGAGGTGAAATCAAGAGTTGGATGCTCAACTGACTGAGCCACCCAGGCACCCCAAAAGAGGGTATTTTTAATTGTTGGGTAATAAAACAGCAATGAAATTTATTTTATATAACTGATTATTTGTCTTATCATTATTTAGTCATCCTCTTTATCCATAATAATGCCTTTTTGCTTTAAAGTCTATGCTTTGTGATGTTAATATAACTATACTAAATTTCTTTTGATTACTAATTCTTGCCCAGTCTTTCTTTTTTGTTCCTTCATGTAACTTCAATCATTGTGCATGCTTATATTTTAGGTGGGCTAGTTATAAACAAGTGTTTGGCTGGATAAATTTTTAAAAATCCACTTTATTGAAGCTTTGTTTACGTACAGTGAAATGCATTTGTTTAAAATTTTTAAAAAATGTTTTATTTATTTTTGAGAGAGAGAGAGAGAGAGAGAGAGAGTGTGCAAATTGGGGAGGGACAGAGAGAGAGAGGGAGAGACAGAATCTGAAGCAGGCTCCAGGCTCTGAGCCATCAGCACAGAGCCCGATGCGGGACTGGGACCCATGAACTGTGAGATCAAGACCTGAGCCGAAGTTGGTCACTTAACCAACTAAACCACCCAGTCTCCCTGAAATGCATTTGTTTAAAAGATATAGTTCAGTGAGTTTTGGTATATGTGTACATCTGTGTGACTGTGACCACAATCAAGATGAAGGACATTTTCTGGGCGCCTGGGTGGCTCAGTTAGTTAAGTGTCGGACTTTTGGCTTTGGCCCAGGTCGTGATCTCATGATTCGTGAGTTCAAGCCCCATGTTGGGCTCTGTGCTGGCAGCGTGGAGCCTGCTCGGGATTCTCTGTCCCCCTGTCTCTCTGCCCCTCTCCCATTTGCAGGCACACATGCTCTCTGTCTCTCAAAAATAAATAGATAAACATCTAAAAATACATATTAAAAAAAAGATGAAGGATATTTACGTTAGTCCTGGAGGTTCCCTTGTGCTCTGCCTCCCAGTTAATTTCTCTCGTCTTATCCTAGCACCAGGCACATTGATTTTCTTTCTGACAATATGTGTTAGTTTGCTTTTTTCTATAGAGTTGCTTAAAAATGGAATCATTCAGTATGCATTTTTGTGTCTGGTTTCTTTCTTTTTTTTTTTACACATTCATTTACTTTATTTATTTTTTTAATATGAAATTTATTGTCAAATTGGTTTCTATACAACACCCAGTGCTCATCCTAACAGATGCCCTCCTCAATGCTCATTACCCACCCTCCCCTCCCTCTAACCCCCCACAACCCTCAGTTTATTCTCAGTTTTTAAGAGTCTCTTATGGTTTGGCTGTCTCCCTGTCTAACTTTTTCTTTTCCCTTCCCCTCCCCCATGGTCTTTTGTTAAGTTTCTCAGGATATCCACATAAGAGTGAAAACATATGGTATCTCTCTTTCTCTGTATGACTTATTTCAGTTAGCATAACACTCTCCGGTTCCATCCACGTTGCTACAAAAGGCCAGATTTCATTCTTTCTCATTGCCACGTAGTATTCCATTGTGTACATAAACCACAATTTCTTTATCCATTTATCAGTTGATGGACATTTAGGCTCTTTCCATAATTTGGCTATTGTTGAAAGTGCTGCTATAAACATTGGGGTACAAGTGCCCCTATGCCTCAGCACTCCTGTATCCCTTGGGTAAATTCCTAGCAGTGCTATTGCTGGGTCATGGGGTAGATCTATTTTTAATTTTTGAGGAACCTCCACACTGTTTTCCAGAGCGGCTGCACCAGTTTGCATTCCCACCAGGAATGCAGGAGGGTTCCCATTTCTCCACATCCTCTCCAGAATCTATAGTCTCCTGATTTGTTCATTTTGGCCACTCTGACTGGTGTGAGGTGATATCTGAGTGTGGTTTTGATTTGTATTTCCCTGATGAGTAGTGACGTTGAGCATCTTTTCATGTGCCTGTTGGCCATCCGGATGTCTTCTTTAGAGAAGTGTCTATTCATGTCTTCTGCCCATTTCTTCACTGGATTATTTGTTTTTCGGATGTGGAGTTTACTGAGCTCTTTATAGATTTTGGATACTAGCCCTTTGTCCGATATGTCATTTGCAAATATCTTTTCCCATTCCGTTGGTTGCCTTTTAGCTTTGTTGATTATTCCTTTTCGGTGCAGAAGCTTTTTATCTTGATGAGGTCCTGACAGTTCATTTTTGCTTTTAATTCCCTTGCCTTTGGAGATGTGTCGAGTAAGAAATTGCTGCGGCTGAGGTCAGAGAGGTTTTTTCCTGCTTTCTCCTCCAGTGTTTTGATGATTTCCTGTCTCGCATTCAATTCCTTTATCCATTTTGAGTTTATTTTTGTGAATGGTGTAAGAAAGTGGTCTAGTTTCATTCTGCTGCATGTTGCTGTCTAGTTCTCCCAGCACCATTTGTTAAAGAGACTGTCTTTTTTCCATTGGATGTTCTTTCCTGCTTTGTCAAAGATGAGTTGGCCATACGTTTGTGGGTCTAGTTCTGGGGTTTCTATTCTATTCCATTGGTCTATGTGTCTGTTTTTGTGCCAATACCATGCTGTCTTGATGATGACAGCTTTGTAGTAGAGGCTAAAGTCTGGGATTGTGATGCCTCCTGCTTTGGTCTTCTTCTTCACTATTACTTTGGCTAATTCGGGGTCTTTTGTGGTTCTATACAAATTTAGGATTGCTTGTTCTAGCTTCGAGAAGAATGCTGGTGCAATTTTGATTGGGATTGCATTGAATGTGTAGATTGCATTGGGTAGTATTGACATTTTAACAATATTTTATGTCTGGTTTCTTTTGTCACACATGTTTTTGGGATTCATTCATGTTGTTACATACATCAGTAATTTTTTTCCTTTTATTGCTGAAGCACACAGTCTGTTGTATGGTTATACCACAGTTTGTTTCTCCATTCATCTGTAGTTGAATATTTGATTTGTTTCCAGGTTTTGACTCAGTTATAAAGCTGCTGTGAACATTAGTGTATAAGTCTTTTATAGACCAATATTTTCTTTATAATATTTATTTATTTTTTGAGAGAGAGAGCGAGTGTGCACGCATGTGCGATCAGAGGAGGGGCAGAGAGAGACGGAAACACAGAAGCAGACTCTAGGCCCTGAGCTGTCAGCACAAGATCATGACCTGAGCTGAAGTCGAATGCTTAACCCACTGAGCCACCCAGGTGTCCCTATAGACCAATATTTTCACTTGTATATGGAATTGATGGACTTTTTTTAAAGTTTTTAATGTTTATTTATTTTTAAGAGAGAGAGACAGCACGAGCAGGGGAGGGGCAGAGAGAGAGGGAGACACAGAATCCAAAGTAAGTTCCAGGCTCTGAGCTGTCAGCACAGAGCCCGACATGGAGCTCGAACCCACGAGCCATGAGACTGTGACCTGAGCCGAAATCCGATGCCTAACTGAACCACTCAGGCGCCCCTGGAATTGCTGGATTTTTAGAAGTCTGTTTGGAGTTTAGTTGGTCTTATTGTGATTGTTGATATTGATAAATATTGATAAATTAATAAATTAACGAATATTTACTTTAATTCTCTCGTTTTGTGATTTGTGTTTACCTTGCTTTTCTACATTTTATTGTCTTTTTCTTTTTAAGACTACTTTAATGCTAAGGTATCATGTTAGGTGTTTTGTTATAGGAAGCTCTTTTATTTATCTTGCTGGAAATTCAAGGTGTTGAATTCAAATGTCTTTAAGCCAACTACAGTCCCTCATATGTAGAATTCAATCTTTTAAAGTTGGAAATTTTAAGTGAAAGAAAATGTCTAAAACGCAGAAATCTTTTGTGCTTGCTACTAATCCATTTTTCTCTTTTGCTAACACCTGTTTGCTTTTCACCACCTCAATTCTCTGCTGGCTGATGTCTCCATTGCAGTTCGTTTTGTTATGATAGCTAGTGACTTCTTTACTATCAAATCGAATAGAGGTGACTTAATTCTCCTCTAAATTGAACTTCAGGAAAACATGCTAGAAAACAAGGCTCTCTACTTCTATTGGATTCAGACACACCTGTCTTTTCTAGTGTTTTCTCCCAGCCCTTTGACAGTTACTTTTTAATTTCCCCTTTTAGCTCTTTGGCTTATTGTTGACCTGATGAATCTTTCTGATTCTACCCTTGGCTTTCTTTTGTTCCTCTATGTTATAATGGGAGGGGTAGTAAACCATCTCTGTGGCTTCATTAAATACCTGGAGTTTGACACCTTTCTATTCTTTATCTCTAGCCCGTCTCCTTTCTGAGTTTTCATCCTTGGTTTGCAGTTGCCTGTTGGATATATTTTCTCAGGTGATCCACAAGTACTTTAAGTCCCATTTGTCCACAGTGGAATCTATTATACTGTTAACCTCTTCATACTATTTTGGTAATGGCACCATTAGTTACCCAGTGGCTTAGGCTGAAAAGTTCATCTTCCTCTAACTCACTATATCCATTTGTATACTTAATTCTAGAGTCTCAATATTTCATTCTTTAGCAACCAGAATGATTTAATACTTTCCAGTCTATGCCATTTCTTGATTTATCTATCATATTGGTACAAGACCTATAATTCTTCTCTTGAGAAAAGGTTTTATATCATTGGTCATAAAAGTAATCCATGTTTATTGTAGAAACTTTTGGAAAATACCAAAAAGTATAAAGAGAAACAACTATCTACAATTCCAGAATCCAGACAAATCATAGTTAACACTTTCCAGTATTTGCTTTCATTCTTTTTTTCCTGGGTCTTCTCACTTTTTTAAAAATGTGGTTGAAATCATTCTCTAATTTGTTTTACATCCTTTTTTAGTCTTTAAAATATGACTCTTGTTCTATCATTAAAATCTTATAGGCATAAACTTTTTGTTTTAAAAGAAACAAAACCAGGGGTACTTGGGTGGCTTTAGCTAGTTAAGCATCTAACTTCGGCTCAGATTCATGAGTTTGAGCCCCACATCAGACTCTGTGCTCATAGCTCAGAGCCTAGAGCCTGCTTTGGATTCTGTGTCTCCCTTTCTCTCTACCCCTAACCCACTCGTGCTCTCTCTCTCCCTCAAAAATGAATAAACATTACAATTTTTTAAGAAATAATTCTCGGTGTGATGTGCCTGGGTGGCTCAGTTGGTTAAGCATCCAAATTCAGTTCAGGTCATGATCTTGCGGTTCGTGGGTTCAAGCCCTGAGTCGGGCTCTGTGCTGAGCTCAGAGCCTGGAATCTGCCTTCTGACTCTGTGCTCTGTCTCTCTCTGCCCCTCTCCACTCATGCTCTCTGAAAAATAAACATTAAAAAAATTAATTACAGATTTGCCAGAAGAGTTACAAAGATCGTAGGGTTTCTGTATATCTTTCACCTAATGTTCCCTAATGTTAAGAAAGACCTTACTTAACTCTGGAACAATGATCAAAACCAAGAAATTAATATTGATGCAATGCTATTAATGAAACTGGAAACTATTTGAGTTTCTTCAGCTTTCCCACTAACGGTCTTTCAGGATTCAGTTTGGGATCCCACATCACATTGAGTTGTTATGTCTCTTTAGTTTTCTCTAGTCTGCCATAGTTCTTTCCTTGTTCTTCATGATTTCGACACCTTTGAAGAGTTTTGGTCAGATATTTTGTCTAATGTTTTCTCATGGTTAAAGTGAAATTATGGATTTGGGGAAGACTACCATAGAAGGAATGTGACCTTTCCAGCAGGTCTTATTAAGGGCTATATGATATCAATATGTCCTAATACTGGTGTTGTTAACCTTTATCATTTAATTAAGGTAGCGTTTGCCAGGCTTTCAAGTGTAATGTTCCACCTTAAAGTTGATTTCTTCTTTGTAAGTAATAAATATTTTGATAAGATACTTTGAGCCTATGCAAATATGCTGTTTCTCTTTAAGCATTTGCCCACTAAATATTTCATTCGTTTGTGGATTTTTGCCTGCATCAAATTGTTGCTTTGGTGTTCTAATGTTTATTTTTTCTTTCCTTTTTTTTTTTTTTTTTTTTTAACATATAATGGAATTCTTCTGTGAGGAAGCATCATTTCTCCCCCATTTTAAAATTTATATTATATTAGTTTGGACTCAAGGGTACTTATTCCTTTGGCTATGATCCAATAGTATTATTATTTACTACTCATATCTTTCTAGCTTTGGCCATTAAGAGTTCTGTTGGGTTGACTTCTGTGGCTTTTCTTTCATTTAAAACACTGTGGGTTATATGACTCCAGAAGAAGTTTCAGGCTCAATTTGTGTTTTCCCTGGCCAGCCTTGGAATCAACCACTTCTCTAAGGAGCCTTAGTTTCCCTTATTGAAGAATGATATTTAAAGTCTAAAATTTGGATGCTTGCTACGTTCACTGTTATTGAGGTGTTAGTGCTTCCAGGCCTTCTCAGCAGATAGAAGTAGAAAATACATGTATGTGTGTATATCTGTCTGTGTATATTAAAATACGGAACCATGAATTTGTACTGATACCTTCAACTCCTATCAGCATCACAGAGCTCATTCTGGCATACCCTTATTTTGTAACTTTTTTCTTGGGCAGTAAGAACCTGGCCTGGCTGTTTTCAACTACAACATATTAATGTCAATTATAGTTATATGCATGTGAAGGACTTGTAGAATTGCAAACTGACACTTTGGGAGAAATAAATTTATTTTAGGATGGCTTTGTTATCAGGATGATGCTAATCTCATAGAATGAGTTAGGAAGTGTTCCCTCCTCTTTTATTTTTTGGAAAAGTTTGGGAAGAATTGGTGTTGATTCTTTGAATCCTTAGAGGAATTCACCAGTAAAACCTGTTTTGGGGCTTTTCTTTGCAGGGAGGTTTTACTTACTGATTCACTTACTTTACTTGTCATAAGTTGGTTTAAATTTTCCATTTCTACATGAGTGAGTTTTGGGAACTTGTATATTTCTAAGAATTTGTTCATTTTGTCTTGTTTATCTAATTTGTTGGCATATAGTTGTTTATAGTCTTTTCATAATCCTCTTTGTTTCTGTAAGGTTGGTAGTGAGGTGTTAATTTTCATTTCCGAATTTACTAATTTGAGTCTTTCTTTTTCAATCTAGGTAAAGGTTTGTCAGTTTGTTGATCTTTGCGAGAACCAGTTTTTGGGCTCACTGATTTTTTTCTAATGTTTTTGTTTCTATTCTGATCTTTATGATATCCTTCCTTTTGCTGCCTTGAACTTCATTTGCTTTTCTTTTTTCTAGTATCTTATGGTATATAGTTAGGTAATTGATTTTTTTTTTTTTTTAACGTAGGTGTTTATAGCTATACATTTCCCTCTGAGCACTGTTTTAGCTACATTTCATTCATCTCTTAAGTATTTTGTAATATCCCTGTGTTTTCTTCTTTGATCCATTGGTTGTTTAAAAGTGTTATGTTTAATTTCCACGCATTAATATTTCAGTTTCCTTTCTGTTCTTCATTTCTGATTTTATGCCATTGTGGTTGAAGCAAATATTTCGTATGATTTCAGTCTTTTAAAGTTCATTGACACTATTTTTTTGGCCTAACATATGGTACAACTTAGAAAATGTGCTATGTACACTTGAAAAAAATGTGTATTCTGATGTTTTGGGGTATATTGTTTTGTTTATGTCATAGGTATTTTTGGCTTATCATATTGTTCAAATGTACTATTTCTTTATTGATCTTCTGTCTAGTTCTGTCCGTTATTTAAAATGTGGATTTGAATTTTAGAATTATTAATTTAGAGCTGTATTTTCTCCTTAGCTTATAAATTTCTGCTTCATATATTTTGGTGTTCTTTTATTAAGTATGTATTTTGTTATAATTGTTAACATGTTCTTGATGGATTAACCCGTTTATCAATATATAATGTTCTTCTTTGTCTTTTGTAGCAGTTTCTGACTTAAAGTCTATTTTGTGTTATATTAGTATAGCTGCCTCAGCTCTCTTTTGGTTACTATTTGTATTAAAGGTTTTTTCCTCCTTTCACTTCTATTTGTGTCTTTGGATCTAAAGTGAATCTCTTGTAGGCAGCATATTGTTAGATTTTTTTTTTTTAAGTTTATTTATTTATTGTGAGAGAGTTGGTGGGAGAGGGCAGAAAGAGAGAGAGAGAGAGAGAGAGAGAATCCCAATCAGGCTCCACACTATCAGTGCAGAGCCCTAAGCAGGGCTCTAACTCACGAATTGATAGATCATGACCTGAGCTGAAACCAAGAGTCAGACGCTTAACTGACTGAGCCACCCAGGCGCCCCTAGATTTTTTTTTTTTAAATCCATTTTGCCAATCTCTGGCTTTTTTTTTTTTTTTTTAATGTTTATTTATTTTTAAGAGAGAGACGACAGAGTGTGAGCGGGAGAGGGGCAGAGAGAGAGAGAGAGGGAGACACAGAATCCAGAGCAGGCTCCAGGCTCTGAGCTGTTGGCATAGAGCATGATGCGGGGCTCAAACTCACGAACTGTGAGATCATGATCTGAGCTGAAGTCAGATGCTTACCCAGCTGAGCCACCCAGGCGCCCAATCTCTGGCTTTTAATTAGAGAATGTGATCCATTCACTTTTGCTCTTTGTTTTTATAAGTTTTTAATCTTTTTGGCTGTGCACTTTATTACTGCCTTCTTTTGTGTTTGATTTTTTGTTGTGTACAATTTGACATAACACAATTTGTTGTGTACAATGTTTCCCTTTCTGTACATTTTTTAGTTATTTTCTTGGTTATTCCCCTCGGGATTAAAACTAACCTCTTAAACTTATAACACTCTACATTTAATTTTCTTTATTTGTGGTAGTTCTATAAAGTTGGCACGAATCCTGCATTAGCAAATACTAAACTGTGACTTTTAGGAGAAATAAAGGATTAGGTTCTTGCACTCCTCTTGGCACAACATATTTGCCATCTTATCAGCACATAACTTTGTTTTATGTGTGTTTCTGTTTAAAGATGCCTTATTTTATATATACTGTTGATTCATTAACCTTGAACTTACGGCCAACAGCACTGTAATTCACACCTCAATGAAGCTTACCTAACACACGTATTTTCCCTGCAAGGCACATCACACCTAAGAACACTACACGGCACTTTAGCGGTGTGCTTGGAGACTATTTTAAATAGTAGCATCACTAACAAACAGCACAAAGTGCAGAAAATGGGGCATTAAGTTGACTGCCAAAAGAACACTGTTTGCGGTACAAGAGCTTAAACAAGAAGGCAAAGAGAACATTGCCTTGTTTGACCTCAGTTGGGAGTGTGTGTACTATGCGACTCAAATTTTTTGCTGCTCTCTGAGTGGCCACGAATGACCACAAATATGCCTCAAATATCGATTTTGGGGTTACAGATAAAGTTTAGCAAGTAGGTGATTTTGCAAATATGGAATCAGCAAATAGTGAGGATTGACTTTATTTTGAACTATGACCACCCTTGGTTCAACTGTATTCAAAAACTTTGTTCATACAGAGCTTCATTCCCGTTCTTTTATGTTGTTGTCACAAATTACAACTTTATGCATTGTGTGCTCATTAACATACATTTGTGATTATTGTTATATACATCTGTCTTTTAAATTGTATAGGAAAAAAAGAGGAATTAGAATCCAAAAGTGCGGTAATACAGACTTCTGTATTTGCCTATGTAATAACCTTTATGTTGTTCTGTATTTCTTTGTTTGGTGCATGTCTGTCTAGTGTCCTGTCATTTCTGCTTCAGGGACTGCCTTTAGCATTTCTTGTAGTACAGGTCTTAATATTTCCTTTGGTTTTGAAGAATAGCTTTGCCAGATAGAGAATTCCTGGCTAACATTTTTTCCTTTTAGCATTTTAAATATGTCATCCCACTGCGTCCTGACCTTGATTGTTTCTGCTGAGAAATTGACTGTTAATCTTACTGAGAATCCCTTATGTGTGATGAATGTCTTCTCTTGCTTCCTTCAAGATTCTTGAATCCTTTGTTTTTCAGCAGTTTGATGAACTGCTGTGTCTTGGTGTGGATTTTTTGAATGTATTCTGCTTGAGTTCATTGAGCTTGTTGGATGTGTAAATTCATGTCTTTAATTTGGGAAGTTGTTACATTATTTTTTCACATATTCTTTCTGCCCCTTTTTCCCTTTCCTCTCCTTCTGGGACTTCCATTAAACATATGTTGGTATTCTTGTTTTTTGTTTTTTGTTTTTTTAAATGTTTATTATTTATTAGAGAGAGAGAGAGAGAGACAGAGAGAGAGAGGCAGAGACAGAGAATAAGCAGGGGAGGGGCAGAGAGAGAGGGAGACACAGAATCCAAAGGAGGCTCCAGGCTCTGAGCTGTCAGCACAGAGCCCAATGCCGGGCTCAAACCCATAAACAGTGAGGTCATGACCTGAGCAGAAGTTGGATGCCTAACTGACTAAGCCACCCAGGCGCCTTGTATGTTGGTATTCTTGATGGTTGTCCCACAGGTCTTGTAAGGCTGCGTGCACTTTTCTTCATACTTTTTTTTTTTTCTCCAGTTCCTCAGATTGGATAATTGATATATCTTCAAATTTACTGATTCTTTCTTCTCAAAGGCTGTTCAATCTGCTGTCGCAGCCCTCTGCTGAATTTTTTATTTTTTTTATTTATTTTTTTTATTTTTTATTTTTTTTAAATTTTTTTTCAACGTTTTTTATTTATTTTTGGGACAGAGAGAGACAGAGCATGAACGGGGGAGGGGCAGAGAGAGAGGGAGACACAGAATCGGAAACAGGCTCCAGGCTCCGAGCCATCGGCCCAGAGCCTGACGCGGGGCTCGAACTCACGGACCGCGAGATCGTGACCTGGCTGAAGTCGGACGCTTAACCGACTGCGCCACCCAGGCGCCCCTGCTGAATTTTTTATTTGTTACACTTTTCAGTTCTAGAACTTCTTTTTGGTTTCTTTTTATCATTTGTATTTCTTAATTTATTGTCAGCATCTGTTGAGATCTTTCTCCTGGTTTTCTTCAGCTCTTTGACCATGGTTTCCTTTAGCTCTTTGAGCATGTTTAAGACAGGTGACTTAGTCTTTTTCTAGTAAGTGTAATGTTTGTGCTTCTTTAAGGAGAGTTTTTGTTAATTTCTCCTGTGAGTGGTCCATACTTTTCTTGTTTCTTTGTATGCTTTGTAATGTTTTATTGACAACTGACATTTTGGATATTATGATGTGCTAACTCTGAAAATCAGATTCTTCCCATTCTTCAGGTTTTTGTTGCTTGCTCTGGGTTTTAGTTGTTTGTTTAGTGAGTTTCTAGACTATTTTTATACAGACTTTATTCTATGTTGTGTATTGTCTGTGAAGCCTTTGTTTTAGTGGCCAGGAAATGTGTTGACAGAGATTTCCTTGAGCACATGGAGTCAAAGAAAAAAAGAGGAGTCAAAGAAAAAAAGAGGAATACCTCCCCCCCCCCCCCCCCCCCAAGTCTTTGCAGATAGATTCTGTGTTGGGGCATTCCTTCAAAGCTTGGCCAGGCTGTTTATTGACAACTCTGTCTTTGCCTTCACTGCCTGCATGTGCTGAGCCTGAAAATCAGATGTAGGGTGAAAGTTTAGTGTCTTTTCAGGGCTTTTCCTAGAATGCATTGTATCCTCGGTGTGGTTCAGGCTTCTTTTATTCCCTGGTGTATGTGAGTGCTTTTCAGTGCTTTGACTCACCCAGGACCCTGTCTCCCAGCGTTTCTTTACAGGCAGTCAGCCACGTGTTGTTTTCTTACTTTGGTGCAGTCAGCAGCAGATTGTTTATCTCCTGAGATCTGTGCAGAGTTCTTTTTTTTTTTTTTTTTAACTTTGATTACAGAGTTTTTTGAATATAGGTAAATAGTATAATAAGATTTTTTGTGTGCATTTTATTAACACAAAGCCAGTCGCGTTCCATTTATCTTACTATTTATCCATTTATCCTTACTATTTTGATGCAAATCCCAGCCATCATATTGTTCTGTCTGTACATATCTCAGTTGAAGGTTACTATATGTGCTGCCGAAGCGAGCACTCTCAGTTGAAGGTTAATACAAAAAATAATATCTTTTAAGAAAGAATACACCCATAATATCATCATCTCATTAAATTCTCATCATCTCCTATTGAAGGAAGTACATGTATTCCCTTGTCTAGTTATCCAGGGATATAGTGGAAAACAACAACAACAACAACTGAAATGTATCTCTTTGGACATCTTGTTAAATCAGTGATTCTCAGCTGGAGCAAAATTGCTGCTTTTCACTTGTGGGGGGGGGGCAGGGCAGAACCTGGGCCATTTGACAATGTCTAGAAACATTTTGTATCATTCTTATCGAGGGAGGTACTTCTGGTGTCTTTTGGGCAGAGGTCAGAGATGCTCCTAAACATCCTGTATTGCACAGGACAGGACAAACCTGTACAACAAAGAATTACCGTGTCCAAAATGTCAGTCGTGCTGAGGTTGAGAAGTCCTGTGTATAGTCTAGATCCGCAGCTCCTATTTCAGTCAAGGAGATTGCTAAAATGTGGTAGCATTGCAATAAAATGATACGTCACACCTCCTTTTTATTTAATTTAATTAATTAATCTATCTATCTTTATTTTAGAGAGAGAACACAAGAAGGGGAGAGGGGCAGAGGGAGAGGGAGAGAGAATCTTAAGCAGGCTCCATGCTCAGCGCAGAGCTCAACGTGGGGCTTGATCCCACGATCCTAGGATCATGACCTGAGCTGAAACCCAGAGTCAGATGCTCAACCAACTGAGCCGCCTGGGTGCCTCATTACATCTCCTGTTTAGTGATAGAGTATGTGCTTACAAGTCTTAAAATATTATAGGATGAATGTTTGCAAAACAAAAGTCATATGATTATGTGAACTGAAATATTTGGATCCCCTAATACTTAGCTTGTAGAGGAGAGAATCAAGTGCTTTGTGTCCTAGTTCTCATTGCTACACATTTTATAGTCTCTTCTCTCTTCCTAAAATTCTTGACATAAGTAGTTGTGTGTGTGTGTGTGTGTGTCGTTTTTTAAAAAAATTTTTTTTTTTTAACGTTTATTTATTTTTGAGACAGAGAGAGATAGAGCATGAACAGGGGAGGGGCAGAGAGAGAGGGAGACACAGAATCGGAAGCAGGCTCCAGGCTCTGAGTCATCAGCCCAGAGCCCGACACGGGGCTCAAACTCACGGACCACGAGATTGTGACCTGAGCTGAAGTCGGACGCTTCACCGACTGAGCCACCCAGGCGCCCCTGTCGTTGTTGTTTTTGAAGGTCAAGATTCAAAAGAGGATTTCGTGGGTAATACCCCTTACTTGTATTACCTGTTTATAGCCAGTAATGCAGTTCTTTAGTTTCTGAGGCAATACATTTACCCAGTTTTTAAAAAAGCAAACAATATACTTAACAAATTCATTAGTGAGATGTTAGAAAGATAAAAGTAAATGGAGAGGTTTCCTGTACTGTGGCTTCTGATAAAGAAGTACTAATACACTGACTTTTAAGATTAGAATCCACCATCTGGTTCCGTTATAAATAATTTAGTACATATGTTAGAAAAGGCCTACAAAAATTGATTTAAATGCTTATGTGAGCATTTTGTTTATTTTTGTTTCATTTTACAGGTTCTTAAAAACAGCCTCTGAGCCTCAGTTTTCTTAACTGTAAAATAACAGTAATACCTTCCTGACAAGGTTGCTATGAGGCTTAATTGCTTGAGGGAGATGGTGCATATGAAAGTGCTTCAAACTGCAACATGATGTGCAGATGTGAGTTTTCCTAAATGAGTTTCTCTAACTTCATTTGGATAATATGGGTAGCAGATGGCTTTAGATAGATAAAATATTACTCTGCTCATTTTCAGAAAGAGTTGTTGAGCGTTATGTGTGTAGATAGCCCAGACTTACCATTGTTTGTCTCCCGTTTCTGCCTTTGAAGTGAAAATTTTTACTTTGAGATGTCAAGTTAAGAGTTATATCTGTCTTGGGGCGCCTGGGTGGCTCAGCCAGTTGAGCATCCGACTTTGGCTCAGGTCATGATCCTCGTGTTCATAGGTTTGAGCCCCACGCCAGGCTCCGTGCTGACAGCCCGGAGCCTAGAGCCTGTTTGGATTCCATGTCTCCCCCTCTCTCTGCCCCTCCCCTGCTTGTGCTCTGTCTTTCTCTGTCTCTGAATAAATAAATAAATAATACGTTAAAAAATTTTTTAAAAAAAAGTTGTATCTGTCTTGAACAAATAACCTGATTACAAAAATGGGCAAAGGATCTGAACAGACTTCTTCAAAGGAGATATACAAATAACACATGAAAAGGTAATAATATTCCCCGATTGGAAATAAACGAAATGCTCATCAGCTGATGCATGGGTAAACAAAATATCCACCAATGGAATATTATTTGGAAACAAAAAGAAATGAGATAGTGATACATAGTACAAATTGATGAACCTTGAAAACAACACTAAGTGAAAGAAGCCAATCACAAAAAACATAGGGATAATCGTATCATTTATTTCTATGAAATGCCCCAGGATAGAGGAACCTGTAGACACAGAAAGTAGATCAGTGGTTGCTTAGGGCCTGGGGGGGATGTGTGGATTGAAGAGTGATAGCGAAGTGGAGCAGGGTTTCTTTTGGGGGTTGACAAAAATGTTCTAACATTGCTTTGTGGTGATGGATGCCCAACTCTGTGAACATACATACTGAATGCCATTGGGTTGTACACTTTAAATGGAATTTTATGGTAGGTGAATTATATTTGAATAAAGCTTTTAAGAAAGTTTTGCTTGAATGGTAAACACGAGTCTTTAAAATATATTTTAAATGTATTTTGAAAGGTCATCCTTGCATATAGTGAAAATTCAAAATGCATAAAAGGTTATACTGTGAAAATCCTTTTTTCATCCTTGTCTTTCAGTCAGTTGGGTTTTCAGAGATATTCTGCACAGGTGCTAATACATATTGTGTGTGTGTGTGTGTGTGTGTGCGTGTGTGTGTGTGTGTCTTTGTAAACACACACACACACACACACACAAGTGGCAGACTGCTTTACAGTGTTCTGCATCTTGCTTTTTTTGTTCCTACTTTATAGAGATCTTTTCATATCAAAGCGCATATAGATTTAGAACCAGATTTTAATCTGTTAAATCATTGTTTGGAAAGCAAGAGAGAAACATGTTCAAAGGGCCTTTGTCTTTAAAGTAGTGATTAAGGTGTGTCTCTTCCACAAAATTTCCTCATTCCCCATATTTAGTAGGATTGTAATTTAATTTTGCTCCAAAGTAATGTTGTTGTTGTTGTTATTTTTATTACTACTGTGGTAAGAATACCTAACATGAGATCTGCTCTCTTAACAAAATTTTAAGAGTACAATACAGTATTGTTCATCGAAATGAAAGTTTCTCTAGAACTTAATAATCTTATGTAACTGAAGCTTTATATTTGTTAAATAGCAATTCCCAATTTCCCCCTCCTTTAGCCCCTGGCAACACCATTCTACTCTCTGCCTCTGTGTGTGTGACTATTTTATAGACCCTATATAAGTGATATCGTGCAGTATTTGTCCTTCTGTAGACAGTCTATTTCATTTTAGCATGATGTCTCCCAGGTTAGTCCACTTTGTCACATATGGCAGCATTTTCTTCTTTTTTAAGGCTGAATGATATTCCATTGTATGTGTATACCACATTTTCTTTATTCACACATCGTGGCTAATAATGCTGCAGTAAACGTGGGAGTGGGTATATCTGTTTGAGATTCTGTTTTTCATTCTTTTGGAAAAATACACAGAAGTGGGATTCTTATCAAATGGTAGTTCTCTTCTTAATTATTTTTATAACTTCCATACTGCTTTCCATAGTGGCTATACCATTTTGCTTTTCTTCTTCTTCTTTTTTTTTTTTTTTAATTTTTTTTAATGTTTATTTATTTTTGAGAGAGACAGAGACAGAATGCAAGTGGGTTGGGACAGAGAGAAGAGGGAGACACAGAATCTGAAACAGGCTCCAGGCTCTGGGCTGTCAGCACAGAGCCCGACGCGGGGCTCGAACTCACGAGCCCGTTTTGCTTTTCTAATAGTGCATAAGGTTCTGATTTCTCCATATGCTTGCCAACATGTGTTATTTTATTTTACTTTATTTTTTGTCTGATAGTGGCCATAGTCATGGGTATGAGGTGATATCTTATTGTGATTTTGATTTGCATTTCCCTGATGATTAGTAATGTTGAGAATTTTTTAATATACCTGTCGGTCGTTTGTATGTCTTCTTTGGAGAAATGTCAAGTCCTCTGCCCATTTAAAAATTGAGTTACAAGTCCTCTGTCCACTTTAAAATTGAATTATTATTATTATTTGCTATTGAATTAATGGAATTCCATATATATTTTGGTTATTGACCCTTATCTGATATATAGTTTGTAAATATCTTTGTCTATTTCTTAGGTTATCTGGTCACTCTGTTGTGTTTTGGGTTTTTTGTTTTTTTGTGTTTTTTTTGGCCTGAATGTGCTTTGTAGTTTGGTTTAAGGCAAATGAACTTGAGCTGTTCCCGTAAATTTTTTGATGTGCTCTTTTTGCTCTGGTAGAAGATAAATAGCAAATAAATTTCAAGAACAAAATCTTAAAGACTTGATTAGGCAGTGTGGTGTGTGGGGATGTTATCAATCAAATGCAATTGAAATTGGTAGAAGTTTAATGATATTTGTGAGATCAAAAAAGGAGAGAGGGAATAAATACTATTAACTAATGAAAGAGGATAAATAATTATTGATGCTGCAAAGATTGAAGACAGTAGACAGCAAAGTATTAATATTTGAAAATTTGAAAAATAATCAAATTCCTTGTAAATTTATTTATTTATTTAAAAAAATCTACAGAGTTTATTCAGATTTCATCAGTTTTAAATGCACGCATTTGTGTGGTGGGAGTACGTATGTATGTATTCCTATACAATTCTATCATATTTTTGAATTGTGTGTCCATCACCACAATCAAAATACAGACTTTTTCCATCACCAAAAGGCTCCTTCTTGCTACCCCTACTCCCTTGCCCTCCACATTCCTAGTCCCTGGAAATCACTGGCCGGTTCCCAATTTCTAAATTCCTTGTAAATTTAGATTTTCAAAAGTAATTCAGGAAGAATGTCATTCTGAGCAGTTCTGTAATCACTGTAGAGTAATGTAATCGGTAGTTACAAACCGTATCAAAAAGAAACCAGACCTAGATGGTTTTATAAGTAAGTTCTAAGCAAATACTCAAGGAAAAGAAATTCTCCAGAAAGCAAAGAAAAAGGGAACACTCATAGACTAATTTTAAGAAACCAGTGTAACTGGAGTGCCTGGGTGGCTCAGTCGGTTAAGTGTCTGACTTTGGCTTAGGTCTTGAACTCACGGTTTATGGGTTCGAGCCCTGCTGTCAGGCTGTGTGCTGACAGCTCAGAGCCTGGAGCCTGCTTCAGATTTGGCGTCTTCCTCTCTCTCTGCCCCTCCCCCGCTAGTGCTCTGTCTCTCAAAAAATAAAATAAATGTTAAAGAAAATTAAAAAACAAAACAAAACACTAGCGTAACCTTGATAGCGACCCAGAGAACAGCATTAAAAACAAATATTGCGGTGCAGTTTCATTCATTAGTATGGGTGTGAAATCCTAAACAATATATTAAAACACTGAGTCCAGCATTGAAAAACAAGAGATCGTGGTCAAGATGGGTTTAATTTTTGCAAATATAATTTTTTCTTTTTTAAAATTGAAGTATAATTAATATACAGTGTTATATTAGTTGAACGTGTACAATATGATTCAATAATTCTGTACATTACTCGGTGCTCATCAAGATAGGTTTTTTGTTCTTGTTTTTGCTATTATAGCTGGTTGTGTTGTAATGAGTACTCTGCTGTATAAAATGTTTTTGGATTTTTACTATATATTTTAGACCCAGATCATATCAATTTATACTTCAGCATGTGAATATGATGCTTCTTTCTCTGTGTTTCCAACGTTTCGTGTTTTAAGGAAGGAAAACTGTTTGTTATGTGGCAGGTTGCAAAGGTTGTTTGGAAAGTTCTGGTATCCGTTCATTTACCTTCCTGTAGTGTTAATATCTTAACATGGGACATGGGACAGTTATCACAAGCAAGAAATTAACATTTCTTGCTAATTAAAATATATGTAACACTATTAATTAAACTGGAGACTGTTGAGATTTTGCCAGTTTTTCCATTACTGTTCTTTTTCTATTCCAGGGTCCGGTCCAGCATCCCACATTGCATTTAGTTGTTATGTGTCCTTAGTCTTTTCCAGTCTGTGACCGTTTCTTAGTTCTCCTTGTTTTTATGGCTTTAACACTTTTGAAAAATCCTGGTCAAGTATTTTGTAGAAGGTTCCTCAATTTGTATTTGGTTTATTTTCATAATGAGAATGAAATTATGTATATTTTTGTGTGAAGCAATGTGTTCTCAGTATATCAGTCCTACCAGAAGGTATATGCTATCAGTTTGTCTTATTACTGATGATGTTCAAGGTATGCATGGAAATTGTTTTTTTTTGTTGTTTGTTTGTTTGTTTTGTTTTTTGTTTTGGCTTTTGGATATCCAAGTGTTGTAGCAACATTTATTGAAAGGATTATCCTTTCTCCCTTCAATTGCCTTTGCACCTTTATAAAAAGATCAGTTCACAATAATATAAGTTGGGTATATTTCTGGATTCATTTGTCCCTTTGATCTATGTGTCTTTCTTTGGCCAATACCACACATTCTAGTATATAATAAAGACAGTTGATTTTTGTATATTGACCATGCATCTTACGCACTTGCTAGGCTCTCTTACTAGTTCTCATTAGTTCCAGTATATTTTTTGTAGATTCTTTTGAAGTTTTATGTAGACAAACATGTCATTTGTGAAGAGAGAGTTTACTCCTTATTCTGGCTTCATTTCACTACTAGGATTTACATGTTATATAGGAGTGGTCAGAAAGGATATTTTTACAGTGTTTCAGATCTTAAGAGGAAAGCATTCATTCTTTTACTGTTAAGTTTGATGTTAGCTATGAGGGTTTTTTTGGATCCCCTTCATGAGATTAAAGAGATTCTGTTTTTTATTTTTAGTTTGCTGAGAGTTTTTGTCATTAATGGATGTTGCATTTTATTCAGATAATCATTTTTTCTTCACTCTGTTAAAATGGTGAATCAGAGGGGTGCCTGGGTGACTCAGTTGGTTAAGTGTTCAACTGTTTTTGTTTTTTTTTAATTTATGCATTTATTTTGAGAGAGAGAGAGAGAGAGAGACAGCACGAGTGTGGGAGGGTCAGAGAGAGAGGGAGAGAGAGAGAGAACCCCAAGCAAGCTCCCCACTGTCAGCACGGAGCCTGACATGGGGCTTGAATTCGTGAAACCGCGAGATCATGACCTGAGCCGAAAGCAAGAGTCGGACGGACGTTTAACCTCCTGAGCCACCCGGGTGCCCCATGTGTCTGACTCTTGATCTCAGCTCAGGTCTTGATCTCAGGGTTGTGAGTTCAAGCCTTGTGTTGGGCTCCATGCTGGACATGAAGCCTACTTAAAAAAAAAAAAAAAGGAAATTGGTGAACTAAAGTGATTGATTTTTGCATATTGAACCAGTCTGTGTTTCTGGGATAAACGGTACTTGGTTGTGACACATTATCCTTTTTATGTGTTGCTGAGTTTGATTTGCTCAGGGTTTTTGTTTGTTTGTTTTGTTTTTTTAGGTTTCTCTGTCTCTGTTCATGGAAGGTATTGGTCTGTAGTTTCCTTGTAATGTCTTAATCTGTTTTTTTGTTGTTGTTGTATTAGAGTAATTCTGGCTTCATATAATTTTTCTTTTCCTTTTTTTAAAAAAATGTTTATTTAGAGAGAGAGAGAGAAAGCAAGCAGGGGAGGGGCAGAGGGAGAGAGAGAATCCTAAGCAGGGTGCACACCATCAGTGCAGTGGCCTCATATAGACTCATCTGATAATCTCTCTTCACTGATGCTTTAAACCATTTATATTGAAAGTGACTATTGGTATGGTTTGATTAAAATCTACATCTTGCTGTTATCTATTCTGTTTTTTATTTTTCTACCTGCTGTCATGTTAATTGAGCATTTTAAGTGATTTTATGTTAAAAAAAATTTTTTTTAATGTTTTTATTTATTTTTGCGACAGAGAGAGACAGAGCATGAGTAGGGGAGGGGCAGAGAGAGAGGGAGACACAGAATCGGAAGCAGGCTCCAGGCTCTGAGCTGTCAGCACAGAGCCCGATGCGGGGCTCGAACCCACAGACTGTGAGATCATGACCTGAGCTGAAGTTGGACGCTTAACTGACTGAGCCACCCAGGCGCCCCAAATGATTTTATGTTTAATCTTGGCTTATTATTTATGTATTTTAAAAATATTTTAGAGATTTCCCTAAGGGTTACAATGTACATCTTTAATTAATCAGAGTCTACCATCAAGTAATATACCCCTTCATATGTAGTGTAAGGATTTTACAACAGTATATTCCCTATTCCTCTTTACTACCCTTTGCTATTGTTGGCATAGTAAGTTTTGCATAAGTCGTAAACGCATAGTACATTGCTACTCTTTTTTACTTACACTGTCAGTTATTTTTAGAGCAGTGAAAGGTAAAAAAGGTAAATATGATTTTCCCCTTTCCCCTCCTTTCCAGTGCTCATTATTTCTTTGTATAGTTTCAGGTTTCTATCTAGTATATGTTTCTTTAGTGTAAACAATTCCCTTTAACATACCTTGTGATGGAGGTTTTCTGACAAGGAAGTCTCTCAGATTTTGTGTGCAAAAGCCTTTATTTTCCATTTCTGAAAGATACTCTGAGTTTAGAATTCTGGTCGATGAGTTTTGTTTCCTTTTTTTTAACATGCTTCTCAGGTGTCATAATTTCAGCTGGCTTTTGTTTTCTGATGAGTTGTCAGATGTAATTTTTAATCTTTTGTTCTTAGGTTATGTGTCTTTTTCGGCTGTCTTTTTTTTTTTTTTTTTTTTTTTTTAAATATCCTGGGGATGCCTGGGTGGCTCAATTGGTTAAGCATCCCACCCTTGGTTCGGTCCAGGTCATGATCTCTGGGTTCATGAGTTTGAGGTCTGCGAGAGGGCTCTGCAACGATAGGGCAGAGCCTGTTTGGGATTCTCCCTCTCCCTCTCTCTCTCTGCCCCTCCCCTGCTCATGCATGCGTTCTCTCTCTCTCTCTCTCTCTCTCTCTCTCTCTCTCAAAATAAATAAATAAAATAAATACATCCTGGTTGTTCTGAGAGCTGCTTGGATCTGTGGTTGTTTTTCACTACCTGTGAAAAATTGTTAGTGGTCATTCTTCTATTTCTTCTGCTTTGTTATCTCTGTTTTCCTTCCGGGATTCCAAGTATGTGTACTTTGGAGGTATTTGTGTTGTCCCACAGCTCTCAGATGCTGTGTCCCTTTTTTTTTTTTTTTTTTTTTTCCACTTAAAAAAGAAAACTTTGTGTTTTAGGCGGCTTATTTGCATTGGTCTCCAAGTTTTTTTTACTCTCTCCTCAGCTGTTACACGTTACTGCTGAACTGGTCGAAGGCCTGTTTTTCATATTTAGCATTTCTCTTTGGTGGTTGTGTTATAATTTCCATCTCTCTGCTGAATTTACCCATCTGATCTTGCATATCGCCCACCTTTTCTATTAGGGCTTTTAACATATTAATTATAGTTTTTTAAAATTCCCTGTCAAATAGTTTCACCACTTGGGTCAAGAGTTTGGTTCAGCCAATTGCTTTGTCTATGGGGAATGTGTTGTTTTCTTGTTTTTTGTATTCTTTTTTTTTTTCTGTTTTGTTTTTGTTTAAAGTTGGACTTCTTATGTAGTACTTAAGAGATGAGGTGAATTTTTTTGTGTGTTTGAAAATCAGTACACCTTTCCTTTCTGCTAGGCCTTTACTTTTTGGAGTTTCGGTTAATCTAGTCAGGAGTTGGGCTTGAGTTGAGATTCACTGTTTCTGTGCTTCCCTTCAGTGTCCCACAGGTTTAAAATTCCTCAAGGCGATCCTTGTGTGTAGCATGGGGGCTGGTTTGACAGGTTTTTTTCCTTTATATTTTTTAATGTTTATTTTTGAGAAGAGGGAGAGAGAGGGAAGACCTGTGGGGGAGGGGCAGAGAGAGGGAGACAGAATCTAAAGCAGGCTCCGTGCTGTCAGTGCAGAGCCCGATGTGGGGCTTGAACCCACGAACCATGAGATCACGACCTGAGCTGCAGTTGGACGTTCAACCGACTGAGCCACCCAGGCGCCCCGACAGGTTTTTTTCTTAATGTCTGATCCATCCTAAGCTGTAGGTGTTTCCACTGTGCTGCCTCTCAGGGAGGGTCAGTCACTGTGATTGTGCAACTCTTCCAGCAATATTCTATCGGTCGTTAATGGATGCCTGTTAACCTGGTGGTGGGTGGCTGGGAGAAAAGGTTGCACATTTCGTATTGTTCTGGTTAAATCCTCAGTCTTAGCTAGGCACTTCTCTGCCATCTCACCCTCTCTGCTAGATGTCATGACTTAGAATAAGCTGGAAAACACTGCTATAAATAGCTGAGCTCCTAGGGGGAAACCAACTCTAATTTTGTGATTTTATGGACTATGGCATAGTAGATGACTGAGGTGTTATTACAGAGAGTCCTTTAGAACTTTTGCCTCTCGTTCTCAGGCACCACACCAACCCAGTGGGCACTGAATGGCGGTGGAAGATGGACCAGCCTGAAATGATCTTAAAGGAAGCCATTGAAAACCATCAGAGCATGATTAAGCAGTTTAAAGGTATTTATCTACCTTTTTTTTTTTTTTTAATTTATTTATTTATTTTTGGGACAGAGAGAGACAGAGCATGAACGGGGGAGGGGCAGAGAGAGAGGGAGACACAGAATCGGAAACAGGCTCCAGGCTCCGAGCCGTCAGCCCAGAGCCTGACGCGGGGCTCGAACTCACGGACCGCGAGATCGTGACCTGGCTGAAGTCGGATGCTTAACCGACTGCGCCACCCAGGCGCCCCTATCTACCTTTTACAAAGGAATGCTAATTAGTGCGAATTAAATTGGCAGCCGAATTGCCTCTTTCACAGGACTTTGACCCCACTGGCAAATTTTCATACGGGGAAGTGAAAACTTTATAGAAATACTGTATACATTTTGGCTTTTTTCGTTTTTACTGACAACTCTTACATCCCATATGATGGAAGAACTAAAAAAACGTAATTCAGAGCTTAGCAATTGCAAATATGATGCACGAGGCCTGTAAGTTTTGCCTGGGAGTGTATTATCACCCACCCTGAACACTTTTGATATTGTTCTGTCTCAGTAAGCACAAAGCAGCCTCAGAATGGATTGAAAAGTTGAGATCATTGGAAAAATCTTAAATAATATCAGTGATATAGTATTAGTTATATAAATGCCTTATAAAAAAGGAGGGATACTATTAATAAAAATCCCCTCCACCTGATCCATAGTGATGTAAAAATTCTGCCCCCCAGTTTCTGAATTTCCTGCTTCAGTTCTGTTTCATACTTAAAGGTATATGATTTTACTGGAGGTTTCTGGTTCTCAGGCTTTAGTGTAAATCGGAATCGTCTAGAAGTCTTGTTAAAACACAAACTCCTGGTTTCCTTTTCCAGAGATTGTTCAGTAGATGTGAGGTGGGGCCCAGGCATGTGCGTTTCTGCAGCTTTCCAGGTGGTGTCAGTGCTGTCGAGCTGGGGACCGCTTCTCGAGGCCCAGTGCTGTGATAGAGGTGGTGGACTCGCAAAGTGTTGGCTTGGTGAGGTGATAGCTGCATATACTGAACTGAAATTTGTTAGGTTCCCTGTTAAATCTATGTGCTTGTCTCCACCTACCACTTACAAGTCCCCCTGTCCTGTCCTGTCCTTTGCTGTGCAGCAATAAAAAATGAATTTTAACCAAGGTGTTGATAAAGACCCTCTTGTGGTGCTAGCTTCATGTGTGGGAGTCTTTCTAAACCCCAGTAATAAGCATTTTGAAGATCAGGTGATTCTTTTCTTTTACGTGAAGAAACTTGTTGTGTCAGGTCACTGCTCCTTGAGATTATATTACAGTACTTCTAATAAGTGCTGTTTTCTTTTTTAGCACACCAAGCAATTCTTCAGTTCTCAGTAGACACTGACTGGGTGTCCTATAAATTTAATTTGGTTCTAACACTGTCTGGAGGTCGCATCAGGCCCTACAGGGTCAGGGTTCGGTCCTGTAAGACTGCCCCACATCAGACCCCAATCTCAAGTCCTGGTTGTTACCTGTGCTTCTGACTGGCAGTAAATTGGAGGTTCCCACTCCCTGTTCTTTGGATTTGATTAATTTATTGGGGTGGCTCACAGAACTCAGAAACATTCACTTCCATTTACCAGTTTATTGTAAAGGGTATTTTAGAGGATTCAGACGGACAGCTAGAGGAAGAGGTGACGTAAGGCAAAGTCCGCAAACCTCCTAAGCACTGGAGCTTCTGTCCGAGTAGAACTGGAGCGCATCATCGCCCTGGCACTTGGATGCACTCACTAACCTGGAAGCTCATCAGCTCTTGTTGTTCACGAGTTTTTCTAGAGCTTCATACCCTGCCCCCTTTCCCCTCCCAAGAGGTCTGTGGTGTGGTTGAAAATTCCAGCCCTCTAATCACTTGGGCTCTCCGGTGACCAGCCCTGTCCTGAGGCTATTTAAGGGCCCTAAGTCACCTCATCAGTGTAAACTCGGGTGTGCTCAAAGGGGCTCCTGATGAAAGACAAGAGCCGCTACTTTCCGTCAGGAAATCCCAAGGGTTTTAGGAGCTTTCTGCCAGGAACCAGGGCCAAAGACCAAATGTATTGCTTATTATACCTCAGTGCTTATTACTGTTCTTATTTTCGTATGAGAAATTGAGAAAAGTAATGCAAATCATGATTAAGATCAATAGTAATTTATTAAGGATAAACAGTCAATGATTATGCCTTTATTTTATTTTTTATGACTTTTCTATGCAGAGTGGACCCATGTGTGTTTGCGGGTGTCGGTGTATGTACTGACTTATTTTTGTACATCTGCAAAGATGCTCATAAATACTTAAATTTGCATCTTGGCTTTTGTCTCAAGCACTTTTTATTTATTTTTTTTAACAAATTACTTTCCCTTGTTTGGATAAAGCAATGTTTTTTATCAGTGTTTAGGAAAATTAAATGAAGCTGGTGAAGAACTAAGTCTTCACATCTGGTATTGGACCAATAACAGTCGTTGATTTAATGAATATTGATTATTGATCTCCAAACAAACCATATGCCTTCTTAAGCAATTTCAAGGTGAAGTCTTGTTTTCTTTTGGATCATGTATTAGTCAGAGTTCTCCAGAGAAACAGTCACCAGGATCGTGTGTGTGTGTGTGTGTGTGTGTGTATGTGTGTGTGTGTGTGTGTGTGTGTATGGTTGCGTGTGCAGCGATTGAGAATGAGAGATTGATTTGGGGAACAGGCTCACCTGATTGTGTAGGTTTGGGGTAAACCAGCAGGCTGGAGACTCGGGGAAAATTGCGGTTCAAATTCAAAGGCAGTCTGCTGGCAGAATCCTTTCTTGCTTGGGCAGAGTCAGTTTCTGTTCTATTAAAGCCTTCAACTGACTGGATGAGGATCATCCACCTTCTAGAGGGCAATCTGCTCTTATACAAAGTCCACTGATTTCAATGTTAATCTCATCCAAAAGACAGCTTCACAGAAACATCCAGAATAATATTTGACCAAATATCTGGGCACTGTGGTTCAGCCAAGTTGACAGATAAAATTAATCATCACAGATCATAACATCAGAAGCTGACACATGCCAGTAATTTATCTTTCGATTCTAGTAAGTTTTATTTTAGTGCCTAAAGAGCCAATTGTACCTTTCAGTAATGGGACGATGACCGTGAGGACGTGTTTCCCAGACATCTGGCAATCTCCCTGAGTGAGCTGTGTCCCAGGCAGTTTGTGTGGGGAGGAAGCAGCCCTAAGGACGAGGCATTCATTCTTTCATTCTGAGATGTCCTTGATGCAGGATGACAATTTGAGTTTTGATAGTAATTTTTCTGACAGGAACATTTTTGCAAATTCACTTTAAATGGAAATAAGTAATGAATAAATCATAAGGCTGACTTTATTCATGTTAATAACATGTTAGGTGAACTCAGAGAGCACATGTTCTTTATTGTCTGCCTTGCTGGTCAGAAGGGCTCGTCCTGTGTAGGCCGGTGTATCTGATCAGTTACCTTGTACTTACCTGCATATCCTGTAATCAGTAGGCATCTCAAATGGCTTGTCTTCACGTTCCCATGGGGGTAAGAAACAAGAGTTTTAAAAAATGTATATTATCTTGTAGGGGAAGATAGAGAATGGATTGCAGAGAGAGAATAGACCGTATCTGTGGACCAGTGAGTCCTGAATAGGGGTTGCAGTGCCTACGGGGGAAGGGATGGTACCTATGTTACCACGACAGCAGAACAGCTATTCACATAATCAAAAATAAATTTTCTACAAAGGTTTTCAGATTGGAGCTGGTTGATGTTTGTACGCTGACACTGTTCAGGGCGCCAAAGCAGTTTTTCTTTAAAGTAGTAGTAGCAGTAGAAAATGGATTTATATTTGAAGGTGGGGTGGGTGTAGAAAGGCTGACACATGAGCATAAAGGAGGTCTCATTTGTTAAATTTTATGTTGTCACAAAGAGCAAGAGCTCTCTTCATCACCAGTTTTAGGATTGTGGTAACTCTTTGTTGATGCTTTTTATTTCATTCCAAGCTTAACTAAGACATTGGCTTCTCTGAAAATCTTATTGCTATAATAATGAAAAAAATTTTTTTTGAAGTTTATTTTTATTTTTGAGAGAGAGCATGCACAGGGTAGGGGCTGAGAGAGAGAGAGGGAGAGAATCCTAAGCAGGCTCAGCACTGTCAGTGCAGAGCCCGATGTGGAGCTCAAACTCGTGAACCGTCAGATCATGACCTGAGCCGAAAGCAAGAGTCGTTCATCGAACCGACTGAGCCACTCAGGTGGCCCTTATTGCTACAATAATTATCGCACACCTGGCTCTGATACTATAGTATTATAAAAGGGGGGGGGGGGAAGCCCTAAACGTTAAAGGATCAGATACATACTTTGTGAGAATCCAGAGCTCTTCTAGAAAACGGCTGGTGGTCTGTAGCCCTCGACAAACATGTTAATTGTATTCTTTTAAAAAAATCACATAACTTGGGCAAAATAATGGAATTTTAGTGTTTCAGAATATTGGGTATGTTTTCTCTTTTCTTGGCTCTCAGCAGCAAGTAATCTAAACCATTCAAATTCGCAGTTGTTTATTTTATTGTAGACATTCATCAGGCAGTGAGATTTTAATTTATAACTTCACTCAGTGGTTATAGTCTAAAGTTTTCTTTTTTTATGAAGCCGAATTCCTCCTGCAGTGAGTGAAATCTCTGTGTTCTAGTTTTCATTCATCCCTAGGGGAGAGGGTGTAAATAAAACCGGTCCCCTTCCTTTCTGAATAGTGAGCCTCAGAGAAAGGATGGTGAGGTTCATACAAGTCACACTACCGCTTCTGAACCCCGTACCCGGGTGCAGTCGTGACGTGGGCCCTGAGTTTGGACTCTACAGATGCAGATACGTAACTCTAGATTTCATCTTAGCCCCTGGTGGAGTCTGTTTTCTCTCTTCCCCAAATCTGCACTCCTCAGTAGGGATTGGTCTGGAGAGATGGCTTACCCCGCGTGATGTAATTACTCACTTTCCGAGGCCCTTCAGGAAAGTTCCCCTTTCTTTTCTTCCAAACCCAGATTAGAGTTTCCCTGTTGGAGCGCCGGTGCTATTACCCTGTGCCCCCTTGTGGCTTGAAAAGAGCAAAACAAAATAAGAAACCAAAGGAATTAGGGTATTAGCGGTTTCCTTAGTTGGAATTTGGGTTACATTTTACTATAGGAAAAAATTTTGTATTTAATTAGGTAACATTGAAATAGATTTATTAGTACTGTAGTTTTAAGTGTACTGCAGATTAACTTGGTGTTTGGGGAGTTTGAATGGTAACTTAATCTTCATTTTAATAATGCTGTATCTGTGGGAATACACATTTCAGGCTTAAACAGAAATGCTTTAGGAACATTTAAAGACAATTTTCAAAGAATTAAAGCCATTCTTGGTTATATCCTGCATATCCTGACTGCATCCTGTATTTAGATAAGGTTTACTCTTAACTCATTAATCATTTCCCTTATTCTGGCTTGGAATCCTTTGTTTTTTAGTGTGCTTTTCTAGCCCATGGTGAATACCTGCCTTCTCCCATGGGTCTGGTTCAGTCATTTTATGATTTTATTTTTGTGGAGGATGAGACTTGCTGTGTGGTTGCTTATTCCCTCGGGGTGTCAAGCTTTAGCTGAGTGGCCAGCCTTGAACAGATTTTGAAGATATTCTGAGTTTTTAAATGCTTCCCTTTTGTGCTTCTGTTCTCAGTTCCGAGGGCAATCATTGTCTTTTCAGTTTTTTAATTGAATCATTAAAATATCTTTCTTTTCACGACCTTCATTAGCTTTCCCTTTATACACATGCAAAATTAAGTTTATATTGATTACAAGTGGGTCAGAATTTCAGTGCAGCTCAGCATCTTTTCAGAATGCTGCCTGTCCCCCTCTAAGTACTACCGTGGCAGGAGAAATAGTTCCCAGAGAGTGGGGTGGAGGTTTTCTTAGCTCAGTTTCCCAACAGTTCAGCAGTTGGGTGAGTGCACACTCTTTGTCAGGAACGTCCTCAGTCCTGAAGGTGGAAAGATGGAAAAGACATTATTTGTTCCCAGATATTTTTCATCTGTAGTTTAAAACTGAAGTAATGCCAAAGAAATAAAGGGTCTCCAACTGATGGTTTTCACAAATGAGGTATGTTAAAGTACACATCCAGAAGAAACGTGGGGGCGGTGAGGAACAGCATCACCTGCTAATTGTTTTCGCAAGGTTGTTTATCAGAAACCTCGCAGTGGAAGTGACAACAGCAAAGTTATCTATGACCTCCAAGCGGGGCGGGGTTGGGGGGGTTTCTTAGGAAGATCTTGGCCAGGAGCTATATTGTTACGAGAAGAAAGAAGAGAATGTTTTCTGATTGACCCACACTTTATTTATTTTTTTTTTTTACTTTTTTTTTTTTTTCAACGTTTTTTATTTATTTTTGGGACAGAGAGAGACAGAGCATGAACGGGGGAGGGGCAGAGAGAGAGGGAGACACAGAATCAGAAACAGGCTCCGGGCTCCGAGCCATCAGCCCAGAGCCTGACGCGGGGCTCGAACTCACGGACCGCGAGATCGTGACCTGGCTGAAGTTGGACGCTTAACCGACTGCGCCACCCAGGCGCCCCCGACCCACACTTTAAAATAGGCATAAATACTCTGTGCTGAGCAATGTATCATGTTTATTTTTGTGTTACTTGGTTTTATTGCTATGACATGAGGATAACACTTCTGGCATCTTAAGTTTCTGCTTTGGCATCTTTGCGTGAGAGAAGGTATGCTTTGTAGTTAATCTGATGGCTGTAGTGATGGTCCGGGATCAGGAAGCTGTTCAGGGTAAGAGAAATGTCAGAAACTTGCTAACGGGGGTGGGGGTGGGGAATCAGAACGACAAAGCACATTGTAGTAGTGAAGGGGCTAAGGTTAAGGGAAACAAGAGAATAGTGTGTATGTGTGTGTGTGGGGTGGGGGGAAGGAGACCCCGTGGGAAGTATCTGTATAGATGTGTTACTGAAATGTAGCATCTGCTGTTCCCTGGACTATTTTCCTGCTCCAAAGCTTCTTTCCATTAGAAATTTAGAGGATATCTTCTTTTCTGACCTATTTCCTTGAGGACAGTGAAGGCAGGCGGGAAATTGTGTCCCTAAGGGCCTTGTTTCAGGAAAGATCACTGTAATAGCCTCTGGCAGTGAGCACGAAATAGAAATGTGCTTTTATGAAGGAGAGAACCACGATTTCATGTCTTCTTCTCAATACCTTACTTTTGAGAAAACTAGGATAAGTTTTAAATCCCGGAATCATTACTCTTAGAAGATTTATCCACAGGGCTTTTTTTCTGTCTTAGTTTCTGTTGTTGTCATTGTGCAAATGGGCAAGTTGATGTTTTTAGTTCAGGCTCTCAGAGAAGATGACAGCCGGCTCCTTTGCTTTTACATCTTCCTCCTTCCCCAGCTGCTCCTTGGTCGTGTCCTCTGCCGACCCCTCTTGCTTTCTCTAGATACGCAAGTGTCCTAGCACTCAGTTCTCTTCTCTGTCTACACTCACTGCCCTGGCAGTCGTGTTCAGGCCAGGAATGGAAATACCATATGTTTACCAAAATGTTTGTTTCTACCCAGTTCGTCCAAAATCCAAACTTGAATGTTGGACACTCATTCACACATGTAACATAAATTTCAAACCTTACCAGTCTGAAATTGAACACAGGTTATTCCCTCCCTGCAATACCTGTTACCCCCAAGGCTTTTTGTTTGTCTCCTTTGGTGGCGCTCTGTCACTCTGGCCAAAAGCTTTGTAGAAATCATTGACACCTCTCTTTGTCTCATATCCTGCATCCAATCCATTAGAAAGTCCTGTTGATTAGATCTTCAAGATCTCTTCCCGCAGCCTCCACTGTCACCGCAGCCTTGGAAGCCACCATCTTATACAATAGCCTCTGGCCAGATGAGCCTGTCTCTTTGCCCCTTTGTTCTCAGCATAGCACCCAGGGGGTTCTGTTTAGAGGGAGATTGAGGTTATGCCACTTTTCTCAAAACCCTGCAGTGACTACCCATGTTTCTCAGATTCCCTGGACATGTCAGCATGCTCCCACCATGGGGCCTTTGCTCTGCTGTCTGCTGCCTGGAGTGCCCTTTCCCTTTTTCTTCTCTGGGCCCCCTCCCTCATCTCCTTCAAGTCAGATCTCACCTTTTCAGTGAGCTTCTTCTCACCGCCCTTTGTACGAGACGGGCTACCTCTTTGGATCCCCAGTTTTCTTTACCCGGCTGTACCTTTTCTTTTCCATATGCTTATCACCTTCTAATGTACTAAAGATACGCATGTCCTATGTGGTAGCCCTTAGCCACATGTGGCCCTTTACATTTTAATTAGTGAAAATTAAATAAAATAGAAAATTTAGTTCATCAGTGACACCACACCACATTTTAAATGCTCAAGAGACATGTGGCTGGTGGCTGCTGTATTGGATTGAATAGACAGAACGTTTCCATCATCTCAGAACCTTTTCTTGGACCACAGTGGTATAGAATTCACAGATTTATTATGTTTAATGTTTATTCTGTGTCTCTCCCAAGAATATAAGCTTCACAAAGGCAGAGGGTTTTCTCTAAATAGAGAAATTATTTATAAAACAATTTACTATAGAAAACTTGCCTCGAACACTATTTGGCACATAGTAGGTGATCAATAAATATATGTTGAATTGAGTGGAATTACCATTTTAATTAAGATACCTGAAAGATTGAATTTCTGTTGCAATTCAAAAAATAAATAATCATTATTGTAATAAAAATATTTGCAGCTAACATTTTTTTGAATGCTTCTGTGCTGGGCCTGGTACTGCACTAGGTATTTCAGTGAATTCTTACAAAAGCTCTGTGTGTGTGTGTGTGTGTGTGTGTGTGTGCGCGCGCAAAATCCCCACGTGTAGATCAGGGAATGGGAATAAAGAGGTTGAGTGGCTTGACCAAGGACACAAAGCAGCTTACTGGTAGAACCAGAATTTAGACCTGCTTCACGTGACATCCAGCAGTTAGGGCCTAGCCAGTGCTCAGTTATTCTGAGTTTCAGGTTAGTTTTGCAGTTCAGGTTAAAGCTGCCCTTCTACTCTTCTGCTCATGAGAGGATTAAAATTAATGATATTTTTTATGAAAAGGAAATTGTATGCTTAATGCGGAGTTGTTTTGGCAACGTGGAGTTGAGTCAAGGATCAGGTTTTTTTTTTTTTTTTTTTTTAATTAATTAATTTATTTCTTTAATGTTTATTTATTTTTGAGACAGAGAGAGACTGAGCATGAACAGGGGAGGGGCAGAGAGAGAGAGGGAGACACAGAATCCGAAACAGGCTCCAGGCTCCGAGCTGCCAGCACAGAGCCCAACGTGGGGCTCGAACTCACGGACTGTGAGATCACGAACCCGAGCCGAAGTCGGACGCTTAACCGACCAAGCCACCCAGGCGCCCCAAGGATCAGGTTTTATTTAAAACCTTGATTCACTTGAGTTAAGATCTTCGATTTCAGTCACGTAAAAAACTATTCATTTAAAAATACTGATGTGAAATGTGAAGTACATTCTCAGAATTGCAGTGAGAGAGTGATCAAAGAAGATCTCACCTGCCACATTTATATTGTTCTGATTTTAGCCTGTATCGCGTTAGTTTGATCTCTCAGTATTTAGTTGCAGTTGCTTATTTCCACATAGATTGTGTGTGTGTGTGTGTGTGTGTGTGTGTCCCAAGCAGGCTCTGCACTGTCAGTGCAGAGCCTGATGTGGGGCTCGAACTCATGAATCCTGAGATCCTGCTGAGCCAAAATCAAGAGTTCAATGCTTAACCGACTGAGCCACCCAGGCACCCCTCATTTCCCTTTTTACATTCTTTCCAAGTCTTCCAGATTCTTAGATTGAGGGACTGTCAGGAGTGCCTTCTGCATTAGAAGTAAGAACAGTTTTTCCTCAACCCATGCTGTACACTGGAATCAAATGGGAAGTGTTTAAAAAATGCTGGAGTCCCATCCTTCCCAGAGGTTTCGATTTAATTGGTTTGGGATACTACCTGGACATCGAGATTTTTAAAAGTACTCTGGGTAGTTCCAATGTCCAGTGAGGGTTGAAAACTGTCCCCAAACTTTTGTTTGGACATTGGAATCACCCGGGGAGCCTCAGAAGCTGCTGATGCCCGTGCTTCTCCCCCAGGGACTGTGATTTAGTTGGTCTGTGCTGGGGCCTGGGGTTTGGAAGTGTTAAGGTTTCCCAGGTGATTCCAATGTGCAAACACATTTGGGGAGCTCTGGTTTATGCAGTGATGTTCGACCTTGGCTGCACATGAGGATCACTTGAGGAAGTTTAAACCTCCTGTTATCCTGGCTTATACCCATCCCAATTAAATAGAATCTTTGGTGGTGGACCTAGTTTTTGACATTCCCGGTGATTCTAACATGTAGCCAAAGGTAAGAGCTTCAGGTTTATTTTTCTCTCCTATATACTTTTGGACCAACTCCATTTAGTTTCACAATGCAGAATACTTGAGGAACGAAGGGGGAAATGACTGGTTTAGAAGAGGCTTTTCCTTATACTGAGTTCATTCCCTTCACCCCCCATATTTTTGTGGTAAAATATACATAACACAAAATTACCATTGCTGCCATTTTTTAAAATAATTTTTTAAATATTTATTTATATTTGAGAGAGAGACAGAACGTGAATGGGGGAGGGGCAGAAAGAGATGGAGACAGAATCCGAAGTAGGCTCCAGGTTCTGAGCTGTCAGCACAGAGCCTGATGCAGGGCTGGAACACACGGAGCCGTGAGATCGTGACCTTAGCTGTGAGATGGTGACCTGAGCCGAAGTCGGACGCTTACCCGACTGGGCCACCCAGGTGCCCCTCATTGCAGCCATTTTTAAAATGTATGACTCAGTGTCATTAGGTACATTGTCAATATTGGGCAGCCGTCAGCAGTATCCATTTTCAGAACTTTGTCATCATCCCTAACAGAAGTTCTGTACCCAAGAAAAAATAACTCCTCGTTTCTCCCTCTTCCCAGCCTCTGATAACCTTCTACTTTCCGTCTCTCTGAATTAGCTTATTCTGGGTGCTTCAGATAAGTGGAAACATACAATATTTGCCCCTATGTGTTGGGCTTATTTCACTTAGCATAGATTCATCCATGTTGTCACCTGTCAGCATTGCAATTCTTTGCAAGGCTGAATAACTTTCCATTGCATGTTTATACTAAATTTTGTTTATCCACTTATCTGTTGATAAACATTTGAGCTCATTTCCTTAAACCAACATGAAAGAATACAGAGCTAAGCAAATTATGGAAAGTAATACGTTCTGCATTTCAGATAATTAGCTATCAAAGTTCATTTCGCCTGCTTGTATTGATGTAGTTTAATTAGTATTAAGACGGAGGATGGGATTGCTGCTTTCTCTGATTTACTAATTCTAGTGTTTCTCCCTCCCAGCCCTTGTTTTGTATTATTTGAATGGTATCACAAATGAATTTTCCTTCTCTAACCAAAGAGCCGTTTAGAAAAATTAAAAATCTGTAATTAAGAAAAACAAAAGTGATAGCCTGTCTCTATGCCTTACTGAGCTTGTTCCTTTTCACTGTGTTCTCCAGGAGTCCCAGGTGTCAGAGAAGATCGTTTTGAAGAAGGGATGATGGTAAAGCACTGTGCCTTGTCCCTTGTGGGAGAACCCATCATGTACCCAGAAATCAATAGGTTTTTGAAATTACTCCATGAGTGTAAAATCTCCAGTTTCCTGGTCACAAATGCACAATTCCCTGTGGAAATCAGGTGAGACATCCAGCTTATTAAGATATTCTTGGATCTGTGTTTGACTGTGAAATGAAATAGGCAGTAATGTATTCAAAAGGGACTTATCGATTACTAGCTACATAACAAATGTTGGCATTTTGGGAACAGAGATGGTCCTACTCTTAAAAATTAATTCTATTAGGGAAGATAACGTTAGTAAAAAGAGTAGAGGCACAAATCAATTGCTGGGGAAGTTCAAAAGAGAATGCAATTTTTTTTTTTTTTTTCCAGATGGGAGAAACAGTAAAACTTCTCAGGGAAGCTATCATTTAATTGGGATCTTGAAGGTAGGAAGCTGTAATTTTTAATAAGAATCTCCCGAGAAACATAGGAAGTTAGGGTATTTGTGACACCATTATGTAAATATAGTTCTGGACCACAGAGTGTGTGAAGGAGACTGGCAGCTGGAAACCAAGTTGAAAAGGTTGGGGGTAGATTGTAGAGGCTTTTAAGTGCTGTTCTTTGGAAAGATCTTGCTTCCTGCAGAGCAGTCTGCCAGCATGGTATAGAATGGGAGAGCCAAAAAGCAGGCAACTAGATAGAGTGTTCTTTTAGGTAAGAGTCATAAAGATGAAAGTAGGACAGTGAGAATGAGGAGTCCTAAAAAAGATATTATTGAGACATAGTAGATCAACTTGGCAAACTGCATGGCTCTGAGAGCCCAGCGTAGAAGAGGACCAATTAACGACTGGGAAGGTTCTAGCTATGCTGATTGCTAGGATTAGGGGGCCCCAGAGCAGCAGACGGTCACATAAGGAAGGAACAGGTTTTGTAGGTAAGATGATGAGTTGGTTTGGATGACTTAGAGGGAGCGCTTTCCAGATGGAGATGATCATCTTCTGGGGCCTGGAAATGACCTGTTTTTGTATTCCGCTTGAACTATGCATATATTATAATATGGAAAACATTACATTTTATTTATTTACCTGTGTTTCCCCCATTAGACTGAGTTGCTTGAGACTGGTGCCCCCTGCTTATTTATCTTCATGTCACCATGATGTCAGAGTCATGGCAGCCTGCCTTCTTCCTTTTTTCCCTTGCCTTCCATTTACAAGTAATGAGATATCCGTAACCAAACAAAAACACACCTCTGTGCAGCACACCAGGACACCCAAGAGATTCATTCACGTGTGTACCCAAAAGTGGGTAGATTGGGTGTTGGAGGAGGCTGTGGAGTGAGGGGAGTGGCAGCAGAGGCTGCAGGGACAGGTCTGATAGGGGGTGGGGACCACCCTACTGGCAGAGGATGTGAAGGCTGAAAGCATTTGCTACACAGCTGGGGAACCACTACTGTCTCTGAGAGACCTTGGTGACTGGGGGAAAGGAAAGGGAAAGGAAGAAGGCAGACACAGAACTGGAGAGTTTCCTGCTGTCTGCCCCTGGGGATTTAGGCTAAAGGACTGCCCTGCAGCTCTGGGAACTCCCCACTTTAGGATCCTTTTACCTGGTCACGGGCATACCCACAGCCCCAGGTGCTAAGCACACACCTCCTTCCATTTTGCTGCCCCGCCCCACCCCACCCTCTTTAAATGCACTGCTCTCCCCACCTTAGTTGGGGAGTCCTCTCTTGCAGGAGAAACCAAAAACTTGTGCTTTAGCACCACCTTCTGGAAGAGAAAAGGAAGACTCCCAATTACCAACCTGTCTAAATTATTAGACTCAAAGTAAAGGCTTGACCTAAGTAAGAAAGGTGTTTCCTACTTCAGATTCAGTGGCAGAGGCACTTATCATGAATCACTATGAAAAATCATGGTAATATGGTATCACAAAAGGAAAATGACAGTTTTCCAGCAACTGGACCCCAAAACACAGACTATTCCAATCTAACTGATGACATAATTTACACTAGCTATTATGACAAAATTCAACAAGCTACAAGAAAACTTAGAAAGGCATGAATAGAAGGAGTACTTTACTGGGATACCTGGGTGGCTCAGTAGGTTAAGCATACACCTCTTGATCTTAGCTCAGATTTAATCTCAGGGTTGTGAGTTCAAGCCCTGCTTTGGGCTCTGCACTGGATGTGAAGCCTACTTAAAAAAAAAACGAGTACTTTACCAAAGATGTTGAAATCCTAAGGAAGAGCCAGACAAACTCTAGAGCAGAAGAACTCAATGAATGGCATGAAGAATGCATTTAGAAAGCACCAGCAACAGAGCAGATCAAATGGAAGAGAGAATCAGTGAGCTGGAAGAAAGGAATCTGGAAATGATTATTTTTATATTTACAGTCATTTATTTTCTTATCAAAATGATAACATTGACATTAATCTTTTTTTCTTTTTATATAATTTGTTATCAAGTTAACGAACATACAGTGTATTCACTGTGCTCTTGCCATTGAGAGTAGATTCCCATGATTGATTGCTTACATACAACACCCAGTGCTCATTCCAGCAAGTGCCCTCCTCAATACCTATCACCCATTTTTCCCTCTCCCTCGTCCCCCCATCAACCCTCAGTTTCTCTGTATTTAAGAGTCTCTTGTGGTTTGCCTCCCTCTGTGTTTGAAACTGTTTTTTTCTCCTTCCCTTCCCCCATGGTGAGAAGATTTTAAAGATTTAGGAAAGAGAAACTCTGTGAGGGTGCATGGGTGCCTCAGTTTCTCTCTCCCCCTCCTGTGCTGGCACTCTTTCTCTCTCTCTCAAAAAAATAAATAAGCATTAAAATTTTTTTTAAGAAACTCTGTGAGAACTATCAGACTCCATTAGATGAATTGGTATACCAGAGGGAGAAGAGGGGGAGAAGGGAGCAGAGAGTGTATTTAAAGAAATTAATGCTGAGAACTTCCCAAACCTGGGGAAGGAACTGGACATATAAGTCCATGCAGCTAATATAACACTTGTCTCAGTATGAAAAGACCTTCAAGACATATTGTATTGAAACTGTCAAAAGTCAATGATAAAGAATTTTAAAGGTAGCTGGGGGAAAAAAAGACAGTAACTTAAAAAGGAACCTGCATTAGACTATCAGCAGATTTCTCAGCAGAAACTCTATAGCCTCAGAGAGAGGAATAACTTTTCAGAATATTGAAAGATAAAAACTGCCAGCCAAGAATACCTGGCAAGGTATCCTTCAAACATGAAAGAAAGATAAAAGCTTTCCCAGACAAACCAAAACTGAGGGGAGTTCACCACGACTAGACCTTACAAGATAAGTTGCAGGGAGCTCTCCAAGCTGAAATGAGAAGATGAAAATACACACAAAACTCTGATTAAGGTGGTAAATAGACAATCAGAATTAGAAAACTATAACTGACTTTTAGAATAGCATATTATACTCTTAATTGTAGTGTAAAGGTTAAAGGAAAAACATTAAAAATAGTTATAGCTACTACAACTTGGTAACAAAATCACAGCATGAAAAGATGATTTGTGACATCAAAAATACTGAATAATATGGGGCACCTGGTTGGCTCAGGTCTGACTCTTGATCTCAGCTCAGGTCTTGATCTCAGGGTTGTGAGTTCAAGCCCCATATTGTGCCCTGTGCTGGCCATGGAGCCTACTTAAAAAAAAAAAAAAAGGAAATAAAAGGATGGAATCTTTATAGGCAAATCAAGATTAATTGCTATCAGTAGAAAATGAGTATTTTATCTATGAGATGTGTTTTGTAACCCTCATGGTAACCACTAAGCAAAAATGTAGAGCATAGACACAAAACATAAAGAAAAGGAAGACAGAGCAAATCATCATGGAAGACCACCAGCTTACAAAGGTAGGAACAGAAGGAAAAAGAAACAATGGGAAGGCAAGAGATAAGACGCCACTAGTAAATCCTTACATGTCAATAAGTCACCCAAAATGTAAACGGACTGAAACCACCAATCACAAGGCTCAGAGGGGCTGAATGGATTTAAAAGACCACAAGACTCAACTATGTGCTGCCTACAGGAGATTTATTTCATCTCTAAAGACTCACACAGACTCAAAGTGAAAGGGTGAAAGATGATATTCCAAGATGGAAACCAAAGGAGGTGGAGCAGTACTGATATCAGACAAAATAGACTTCAAGCCAAAAAAGGTAATAAGAGACAGGAAGGTCATTATATAACGATAAATAAATCATTATTACATCAAGAAGATAGAACACTTGCAAATATATACAGTCCTAATATCCAAGCACTGAAATAGATTAAGCAAATACTAAGAGATCTTGAGGCATAAATAGATAATTCAGTAATAGTATGGGACCTAAATACCCCACTGTCATCAGTGGATAGATCATTGAGAAAGGAAGTCAAGAAGGAAACTTGGAATTGAACCACACTTTTTTTTTTTTTTTTTATAAATTTTTTTTTTTTCAACGTTTTTTATTTATTTTTGGGACAGAGAGAGACATAGCATGATCGGGGGAGGGGCAGAGAGAGAGGGAGACACAGAATCGGAAACAGGCTCCAGGCTCCGAGCCATCAGCCCAGAGCCTGACGCGGGGCTCGAACTCACGGACCGTGAGATCGTGACCTGGCTGAAGTCGGACGCTTAACCGACTGCGCCACCCAGGCGCCCCGGAATTGAACCACACTTTAGAGCAAATGGACTTAACAGACATACACAGAACATTCCAAGATAAATAAAGAAGTCAGTCAACTTAGTAACAAAAACAATCTGATTAGAAAATGGGCAGAAGAACTAAATAGGCAGTTTTGCAAAGAGGACATCAAAATGGCCAACAGGTGCATGAAAAGATGCTCAACATCACTAATCAGGGAGATGCAAATCAAAACCACAATGAGATCCCACCTAATACTTGTTAAAATGGCTACCATGAAGAAAATGAGGGACAACAGATGCTGGTGAGGATGTGGTAAAAAGGGAATTTATACATTATTGGTGGGAAAGTAAATTTGTCCAACCACCAAGAAAAGAATATGGAGGTTTGTCAAAAAATTAAAAATAGGTCTGCCATATGATCCAGCAATTCCACTTCTGGATATATACCCAAAGAAAATGAAAACAGGATTTTGATGAGATATGTACTCCCATGTTTATTGTAGCATTATTCACAATAGCCAAGATATGGAGACAACCCAAATGCCCATACACAGATGAATGGATGAAAAAAAGTGTGGTACAATACACAATGAAATCTACTCATCCACGAGAAAGCAGGTTATGTTGCCATTTGCAGCAAGTTGGATGGATTTCAAACACATTATGCTATGCAAGTCAGACAAAGACAAGTACTTATATGTGGCATCTAAAAAAGTTAAATCTGTTAAAAAAATAATAAAATGGTGGTGACTAGGGAACAAGGTGGGGTGTAAGATTGTGGTGTTTAAGGGTACAGACTTGTAACAAGTAGTAAATAAGCCATAGAGACCTAGTGCATAGTATAATGAATATACATAATAATTACTATAATTATGTAATATAATAAATAGTATATTGGCAATCTTATTACAATATATAAATGTAACATGCTGTATACCTTAAACTTACACAGGATCATATGTCCAATTTAGTAAATAAAAAAGACACTATTGTTTGTAAAAAGAATGATCATACACACAGGCATGCACAAAGTTTAAAATTTAACATAGGAAATCAGAGAGTTGGTTAAAATTATTGGCCACCGGGCAGTAATATGAAAAGCAACAAAGTTGTTACAACAATAGCTAAGATGTTACTTTTTGAAGTTGTATAAAAAGGTAGAGTTAAAAGGGAAATGTTTTTAAAATGTCAGTATATCAATTTTGCATGGGGTTACCATTCTTTTTTAAACAACTTTTGTTAGGTTTAAAACCCTTGGGTTTTCAGAAGGCTCATGAGGGAGAAGTTGGGATAGAGAGGTGTTAACGATATACACACACACATAGCATATACAAAAAGGGAGTCTGTCCCTAATTTAAGGCATGTTATACATGTGTAAAAAGAATTAAATCTGCCAGAAGTAGGATGTAGATGATTCCCTGCAAAATAATAACCAAGGAAGATAATTCATTGTTTTTTCAGGCACAGTATTCTTTGTGAATGCCATTATGGACCGAGGAGAATTACAGAGAAGTAAATAAGCTGTGTACTCAAAAGCGTCCAGCAAAATGCCTGACACATAGTGAACGTTCAGGAAGTGTTACTGGGTCTCTCTTCCCCACTCTGGCTGGTGAGCCTCCTCTTGTCAGCAGGAGGATCATGATACGACACGACGCTGGTACGGTCTTGACTGCCATCAGTGAACAAATGGGTACAAAGGCATTGGTCACCCAGTCCTCTAGAATGGGCACTGGTAAATTGGGAGGGAGGCAGAGAGGAAGCGATGAAGTGGCAGGGGTGGAAGAATGGGAAATTAGCAAATTTCTCTGATGTTGAACACAAGAGGTGTTTTTTTTTTTAATGTTTATTTATTTTTGAGAGACAAGAGTGTGAGCAGGGAAGGGGCAGAGAGAGGGAGACACAGAATCCAAAGCAGGCTCCAGGCTCTGAGCTGTCAGCACAGAGCCTGATGCAGGGCTCGAACTCACGAGCTGTGAGAGCATGACCTGAGCCGAAGTCGGATGCTTAACCGACTGAGCCACCCAGGTGCCCCTGAACACAAGAGTTTAATAACTGGACGGGTACGCCCCATGCAGAATACTCAAGAAAGAAAGAGTTCTTGGAAAAGGGAAGTTCCTGTGTTGGATTTCTAAAGCATTCTTTAAGCTCCTGTATTAAGGGTGCCATGGTTCAAGGGAGTGTGTCCTTTCTTGAGTTATGTCCTTACCTGGGCAAAGGAGAGAATGTATGGGAAGCAACCATTTTAGGTTTGGACTTCCAAGAGTTGGCATATTTGGTTATTTATTGAAATATCTACCTAGACAGAGGAAAAAACCCAAAGCCGAGATACACTGATTATTAATGCGTGAATCGAGAAGAATTTCTGATAATTGATAGCCTAATAGAGATGGATTAACGAGCTTAATGTTTAGGTGTACTTTCTCTAAAACAGAGCAATCCTACTGGTGTGGGAGTAATATGTTAGGGGTCCTAAATATAAGGTGACTTTCCTACCCCTCATTTCTCCAAAGAAAGATGTGAATAGTTCGGAAACAATTTAAAAGAAGAACACTGAGATTTGACATACCAAATAGTACAATGTGTTATAAAATGACAAGTTTCAATTACTCTGGACTGTAGAGTAGTGAAACAATAGTCCTGAGATGCTCCTACTTTTAAACTAGTACTTTCCTGACTTGAGGCCTCTTTGAATTGAGCCAAGTGCTCTCTCACTTTTACCCCTGTGGCCCAAGAGAAAATGGAAAGAGAAATGCTTCTCCAAGTACAGATGATATTTGGAGGAATCCAAATACCAGTTTCTCTGGTGTCTTAGTGTCTTTCAGAAAAACAAGGCAGTAGATTTATGAACAGAGCATAGAGGTCTTGAATTTTGGAAGTCCTCCCTAATGTTTATAGTGCTAATTCTGTATAGAAGTTCAGCTCCTTCAGGGGTACCTGAGTGGCTCAGTCGGTTAAGTGTCTGACTTTGGCTGAGGTCACAATCTGACGGTTTGTGAGTTCAAGCCTGGTATTGGGCTCTGTGACAGCTCAGAGCCTGGAGCCCTCTTTGGATTCTGTGTTTCCCTCTTTCTGCCCCTCCCCACTCACTCTCTTGTTTCTCTCACTCTCCCCTCCAAAAATAAAGAAACATTAAAAAAAAAAAAAAGCTCAGCTCCTTTAGTTGAGCTTTCAAGTGGACATCTTGCGACCATTTTAGCATCGAGCATGCACTAGGAAGTGATGAAGCTGTCTGAGTGACCGGGGGGTTTATTAAGTTGTTTTTTTTTTAATTAAAAAAATTTTTTTTCTAGATTACTGTAGTATCGCCCATACTCAGAGACCTTCTAAGGAGATTCTTGGCTTTGTCAGTTGGCCTTCCCTTGACTCACATGCAAGTGTTACTTTCAGGCTACTTGCCTTTCCAGGATACTCAACTTCTCCTTAAGAGAATTTCAGTTTCCCCTCCAACTCCAAAGTATGTGGCTCTTTGCTGACAGTTCTTCCACTGAGGGGAGTTTTTACAGTGAGTGGTCCTCAAGAATTATGGACGATAGAAGCGAACACCTTAGGCAAATGAGAAAGCTGTTAGACTCTGTGCAGCTTTATGATTTTGTCAACACAAGGGCTAATAAAAGTGACGAAAATATGTAAGACACATAGTATTAATAATGGACCGGTAGTGATTGGACCATAAAAACCCTTTCTCTTGAGGAAAAGCCCTCTTCATTTCACCAAAACAAGTGGTTTTATAGTGGTATTTTTAAATTTTTTTTTCAACATTTATTTATTTTTGAGACAGAGAGAGACAGAGCATGAACAGGGGAGGGGCAGAGAGAGAGGGAGACACAGAATCTGAAACAGGCTGCAGGCTCTGAGCTGTCAGCACAGAGCCCGACGCGGGGCTTGAACTCATGGACCGCAAGATCATGACCTGAGCTGAAGTCAGATGCTTAACCGACCGAGCCACCCAGGCGCCCCATATAGTGGTATTTTTAATAGGCATATAACCGATATATCATAGTCTCTTATCAGTTATCTTTTCTTACAATCACTCATCTTAAAACTGAGTCCCTCAAACTGACAGTCAATTTATTTAGCTCATAATTCTGGGTCAGCTGGGAGGGCTTTTGATCTCATCTGGCTTTGCTGGCCTCAGTGCTGTTCACGTGTCAGTTGGCAGATCTGCTGGGCTGGCCGGTTCATGATGGCCATGGCTGGGACAACTGGGGCTTCTACTCATGTAGCTTATTTTCCAGCAAGTTAGTCTCAACTTCATCACGTGGTGACAGGGCCTCAAAGAGCATCAGGAGAGGGCAGGCTTCAGTGCACAAGCATCTTTTCAGCCCCTGCTTGTGTCACACTTGCTCACTTCCGTTGGCCAGAGCAAGTCACAGCTGAGCTTAGAGGCAGCGAGAGGGCACTCACAGCTGCAGGGCAAGGGGACGTGGATGTAGGGAGAGGAGGAATTTGCCCGTGTCTGCAGTCCACTCCATGGCACAACGGGCTGTAGTTGTCAAGGAGGATAAACTTGAGCCACCGGGACCCGGTATTTCTTAGGCACTCAGTTGAAAAAGAATATATAGTTATATGGGATGGTTAGAGTGTCATTAACACCAGAGATTTCACGTTGGCAGTTTACCAGAAGTAGGTTTTATTTGTCCTGCACCATGTTCAAAAGCTTTTTTGTTTGTTTGTTTTCTGAGCCAACATTTAACATCCAGAGATGTTGTATAAAATCTGAATTTCTGACTTTTGGGAAAGACAGTGTGGCAAAAATTGTCAAAGGCCGAGTAAAAAGTGCCGTTGTTACCACACTATGACACTTCACTCTTACCTGGTTTTATTACTTGCTGCACTTCTGACACCAGCTGTGTGGATTTTTTCCACATCAAGCGATTCTCCAGTTCTCTGTGGACACCAACTGGGTGTCCTACAATTCAGTTATGACACCATCTGGAGTTAATGCAGACCACACAGGTTCAAGACTCAGTCTCACAAGACTGCCCCACTTCAGACACCAGCCGCAGTCCCAGATTGTACCCGTACTTCTGACCAGCCAGCTATAGATTGGGGCTTCCCGTGACTCGCTCTTCCGGTTCAGTAATTTGCTAGAACGGCTCACAGAAATCAGGGAAAACCGTTTACTTATGATTATTGGCTTATTATAAAGGATACGACTCAGGAATAGCCAAATGGAAGAGGTGCATGGGACAAGGCCTGGGGGAAGGGTTGCTACACTTCCACACCATCTCCCAGAACACTACCCTCCCAGGACCTCCGTGTGTTCACCAGCCTGGAAGCTTTCTGAACCCCATCATTTTGGGGGTTTTACGGAGGTTCCATCACCTAGGCATGATTGATTCAATCATGGCCAGTTGGTGATTAGCTCAACCTCTAGCCTGTCTCCCCTCCCTAGAGGCTCGGGGTGGGGTGGGGCTGCAAGTTCCAACCCTGTAATCACGTGGTTGATTCTTCTGGCAACCAGTCCCTATCCTGAAGCTGTCTAGGGACCCATCAGGAGTCACCTCATTAGTAAAGTAATTCTTTGTGGTTGTAGAGGTCTATTACGGATAATGAAAGATGCTTCCCTCACCTCTGTAACTCAGGAAATTCCCAGGGTTCTAGGAGCTTCATGCCAGGACCCAGGGACAAAGATCAAATATATATATCTTATTATACAGCATCGCACCGTGTAATGTTTATCTTTATGATGAAGCCTGTGGTTTTCAGCCTGCGTAACTGTTGTCCATTTTGTCATCTCCTCCACCATGAGGCTAAGTATCACCTGCCACTTGTCAGAGGGGTTGCACCATGCATTCTCTTATAGCAGAGAAATTTGTCACCATTTCTAGCAAATGTGGAACAACAAAGGGTAGACTCTGTGTTTCACATGCAGTCTGTGTTTTGGTGTCCAAAGAACTTTTTCCTTTAAAAGTGGCTTGCTTGATTCACACTATCCTCCGCCCCTACAGACATGGGAATTTAGGACCCTTATTCTAATTCTGTACAGTCTGTGCTTGCATTCAACCCTGCAATCAGAAAGGTCCGTCACACCATTCGTCTACCAGAGCACACCATGTCATTCCTTCTTATAAATTGCTCTGCGCTGTGATGCCAATGACCTACAGAAAGACACCTTGTTAAAGGCAGACCTCTGAAGGTCATCGTGCTGTAAGGTGATGAAGTTGTTGAGAGTGATGTTCTAAACGCCGAACAGTCTCTTCTCTCTGAGGACTCGCAGAAACTAACTGGTTTGTTCTTCTTTTGTGTTCATTTGAAACTTATGACTGTGTTGGGGCACCTGGGTGGCGCAGTTGGTTGGGCGTCCGACTTCAGCCAGGTCACGATCTCGCGGTCCGTGAGTTCGAGCCCCGCGTCAGGCTCTGGGCCGATGGCTCGGAGCCTGGAGCCTGTTTCCGATTCTGTGTCTCCCTTTCTCTCTGCCCCTCCCCCATTCATGCTCTGTCTCTCTCTGTCCCAAAAATAAATAAAAAACGTTGAAAAAAAAATTAAAAAAAAAAGAAAAGAAACTTAGGACTGTGTCCCCGTCTTTATAAATGTGTTGGGGTGAGAGGCCCTTTGTAGACTTTGTGTAGCTCTTTGTAGACCGGCACATTCTTAGCTTCGTCCTGAGTCCTCCCCGCTTTACTTTTATTTTATCATTATTTTCTTATCTGTTTGTTTTATGTTGTTTTTAAATTTACACTTAAAATCTTATTATTTTTTTCTTTTTTAGTAAAATATTGTTGATGCAGAGCTTTCTGTGTGTTAGCTGCTGATCATAAGACTGTAGAACTATGTTCCATATTTAACTCTGGCACAGTTAACACTTTGCTTCTCAGACCTCCTCACCACCACCAAATTTGTGCTAATGTCCATTTACCTTTGAGCACCTTCTTCTAAAACCAGGTGTGAACTTCATTCTGTGTTGCTTCTTCCAGTGGTGTTTCTGTTACTTTGCTGTGTTTTTTTCCTTTGGGTTGTTTTTTTGTTTGTTTGTTTGTTTTTGAGAGAGAGAGGCAGCAAGCGGCGGAAGGGCAAAAGGAGAGAGAGAATCTTAAGCAGGCTCCATGCTAACCATGTGGTTGCAGGATCACTGCAGGGCTTGATCACATGATCCCGGGATCATGACCTGAGCCAAAATCAAGTCAGACACTCAACTAACTGAGCCACCCAGGCGTCCCTGTTTTCCTTAGTTTTTGCTAAGACATTCACCATACATATGTTAGAGAACCTTTATTGTATTGCTCTTCATATATTAGATGCTTATTGAATATTTAAAGAAATGTATGAGTTTTAATAAAGTTTTCTTGTATTTGTTAGCTCTAAGTGGTTACAGGAAACCACTTACAATGAAATAAGAATTATAAATACCACCTGATCCTTTCAGTAGAAGCTTTTTTCCCTCCTCCCAGTCCATTTTGTTTGTAGCAAACATGTTAAATTTAAAATACAGTCTTCTCTTGTGTCTGTGCATTGATAGAACACTTTTGAGAAATATGCATGTCTAGATAAGCTAAAAAAAAAAGAGAAAGAGAGAGAAGAAGTACAGTGAGGTGGTAAGAACTGGGCTCTGGTCTAAAAGAAGCTTTGAATCTTAACTGGAGCTCTTGCTGTCTTAGTGACACTGGGAAGATGACTGCTTGGGGGCCTAGTTTCCTAACCTGTGAGCTGATTTGGTATTAATGTGGCATTGTGAGTATATGAGATAATGCATGGAAGCACTTAGAAGTTTCACTTTTGGAAAGGTAGGCTAAATAATAATCAAAGTACACTTTAAGACAAGAACCGTTACTTGAGATAAGATGGACATTTCTTAATAAAATATTAAACCCACCAGGAATATAAAACAGTTTAACAACTTAAAACTTGCAAACACTCAATAATGTAATCTCAAAATTGAAAGAACTATAAGGAAAAATGGTAGGTTTTTCACACATTTCTCTCAAACTGATAAAACAAGCGAATTAAAATCAATAGCAGCAGTGAAGGTTCAAACAACTAAATCAACACATTTAGCCTGTATTACAGAAAGAGAGCACTGGAACAAGAAAACTTTGGAATATAATTTCTTTTCAAGAGCAAGTTCTGCAACTTGCTTTGCAGAACAATTAGCAAATGGCCACATGCTGGGCATTATAGCAAGTTTCGACAAAGTATTGAAATCATACAGAGCATGGTATCTGAACATACTGGAGTTAAACTATAAATCGATACAGAAAGATTACTAGAGTATTCCAGTATGTTTGTAATGCAAGCAGTGCACTTCTCATTCACGTATGGGTTAAAGAAGAAATCACAGTGGACATAGAAAATGTTGTGATGAATAATGGTAGAAATAAAAACAAAATGTACGTGATGAATGTCAGCAGGAATAACAGTACAGACCTTCAAAACCTGCTTCTCTATAAAAACAGCGAGAACACTGGCAAAAATTGTCAGTCTTAACCAAAGGTCCACAACAATCTGAGGAGCATTTATTCTAGAAAAATGGCTGAATCTCAATAAGAACAGTAAGCTTTGTGATATGTCGATATGTCCTATTTTATGTCCTGAGTTTCCTGATGTCTTAATATGTTCTATTCCATTCTAACTTCCCAGCTCTGCAGTAGCCGTAAAAGCTAATAGCTTATAGTCCTAGTAAAAACCAGCAGCCTGGCAGCCAGGGGAGGAGGCAAAACAGTTGGAACTCCTTCAAAGTCCCATTTCCAGAGAATTGTCATCATGTGGGTTGTGTGGCAGTTCCCTGGAACCCCTCATGCACAGGGGTTGTCTTTATTTGAAGTGACTCATATTTTGTCTAGTGAAAAAGCCTTTCTCTGGGGTGTTTCTCATCAACAGTCATCGGCAGCTGTTTAACTTCACAGCTGCCTGAAGCAGCAGTAATGGTCGGGGCAAACGAGAAACTGACCAAAGAACTTAAAGGGGAAAGCTGGGCAGTGAGATGTTCAGAGGGAACTTTGAAAAGCCCCGTATGTTCCTGGGAAGCTGGAAGCGCACACACGTGGGCAGGGCTGTGGGCTTGCCAGGGAAGATTTGACAAGGCTCTGTGTTCTCACCTCTTCCCCAGTGTTGACGTCTTGAACAAGCAGACAGTGAAGACTAAGGCAGAGCTCTCAACTGCCTGCCTGGGCATTGAAGGCATGCCCCAATACACACACACACACACACACACACACACACACACACACACAACCCTTAGCAAAGTCTGGGAGCCTTACCAGTTGAAGGCATTTAAGTTATCTCTGGCCAGTCATTAGCAGCCCACTAAGCTAACCCAACAGGCTAAACACAAGAAAGAATACAGAATTTACCAAAGTAGTTCAGTAACAACAAAAGCAGCGATAAACAAACAAAGCGACAGTGCTTGGTTTGGGAGGTATCCGATACACAGAGTTGCCACATAATATTATTTAAAACGTTAAATGTTTATTTTAAAAAGTCACGAAACAGACAAATGAGAGTATGGCCCATACACAGAGAAGAAAACAACTAATGGAAACGGTCTTTTTTAGATTCCACACGTAAGTGAGTTCACGCAGTATTTGTCTTTCTGTGTTTGGCTTATCTCACTTAGCATAATGTCCTCCAGGTTCATCCGTGTTGTAAATGACAGCAGTTCCTTTTTTCTCATGGCCTGAATAATATGGCCTGTGTCTGTCTATATTTTTTCTTTATCCATGTGTCCACATTTTCTTTATCCATTCATCTGTTGATAGAAATGTCGTTTCCATGTCTTGGCTATTCTGAGTAATGCTGCAGTAAACATGGGGGTGCAGGTATCTTTGCAAGATACTGATTTCATTTCCTTTGGATAAATACCCAGAAGTGGGATTGCCACATCATATAGTTCTATTTTTAATTAATTGTTAATTACATATTTATATATAACCATTATTAATTGTATAATTAATTAATATTACTTATTCCCATTTATTTGGGTCTTCAATTTCTTTGATCACCTTTGAGAAGTTCTTAGACGAATATTCCTCCATTCCTGGAGAGTGATTCCGTTTCAGGACAGGCCCAAGAACCTGAGTTTGCAGGTCCTTCTGATGCATGTTGTCCTGACCACAGTTGGAGACATTCTGCTGTGAGACTTGAAATACTGCTCTTGGCTTTCTGTGACAAGAGGCCTGGCCAGCGCTGCCTGTGAAAGGCCGTTCGGATGGAGACATTGTGGTGCAGGGCTAGGTGAACACGCTCCGAATCTCTCGGCTCGAATCTCATCGTTGACACTTGTGGATTCTTGAACAAGCTACTTAGCTGCTTAACCCTTTGAGTCATAGTTTCATCATCTTTAAAATGGGCAAAACTGGCAACCACCTTGTTAGTTTACCACGAGTGTTCAATGAACTGGATGAGAAGGGTAAGGCACTTAGCACAGTGCACCCAGCACATGATGAATACTCAGTAGATGGTACTTTTCTCCTTCCTCTTTATCCTCCTGCTCTTTAACTCCTAAATTATTTGACCAGGCCTAACAGCCCCAGATTATCTTAGAGATTCTGGTTTTAATAGTATTGGATCTTTGGGCCGTTTTGGTTGGTTATTTATTTGTTTGTTTGTTTGTTTGTTTGTTTATTTTTGTCCAATAGGAGCATCAAACTTCTTCTCTAAGCCACTTGATTTCTTGCAAACATAAATCTCTCTTCCTTTTTTCCTTTCTGTACAGATTAGGAGGCCTGAGGCCTTTCCATACAGAAAGGAAAAAAGGAAGCATTTTTACGTTCAGTTGTCAGTGCATTTCTATATATGATCATTTTTAAACATGTTTATTTATTTTGAGAGAGAGAGTGCACGCTTGCACGAGTGGGGGAGCGGCAAAGAGAGAGGGAGAGAGAGAATCCCAAGCAGGCTCTGTGCTGTCAGCTTCGAGCCTGATGCAGGGCTTGATCTCACAAACCATGAAATCATGACCTGAGCTGAGGTCAAGAGCTGGACACTTAACCGACTGAGCTACCCAGGCACCCCTATATATTTGATCATTCTTAACTTAGAGATATAAAATGAACAGGATGAGGGGCGCCTGGGTGGCTCAGTCAATAAAGCATCTGACTTCGGCTCAGGTCATGGTCTCATGGTTAGTGAACTCGAGCCCCGCGTCAGGCTGTGTGTGTCATGCCCAGAATTCGTGATCCCCAAAGACCACTAGGGAGCCGAGTCCGATATAAAAGCAAAAGAGCCTTTATTCGAGCTAGCTCGAGCTCAATCCCCTACCTGCACCTATGCAGCGGTGAGATACCGGGGAGAGAGAGCGAGTTTCAAAAACACAAAGGTTTTATAGGGGTCTAGGGGCAGTTGGTGAGGTAATGGCTGTGGCCTCAGCTGATTGGCTGGGGAAGGGTCGGAGTCCTGTTACGCAGGTCGCTGGGCGAGTTTTGATCAGGAAGTTTGAGCGGGTGAGCGGGTGAGGGGTGAGCGGGTGAGCGGGAGGTTGCTCAAGGGGAGGAGGCGTGGTCTAGGTGAAGGACACAGAACAAGATGGAGTCGGGGTCGGCGTAGGCCCGCCCTTTCAAGTGCTGACACCTTGCACCTAGGTGTCTGGAGCCTGCTTCAGATTCTGTGCCTTCCTCTCTCTCTGTCCCCTTTCCCACTCACACTCTGTTTCTCTCTGCCTCTCATAAATAAATAAACATTAAAAATTTTTTTTAAAAATGAGCAGGATGAAGGATCACCACAATAATCATATGAAGGTGCATTGGGCATTTTCAGTGGGGTTTAGGCTTTCAGTTGTATTTCCCTTTTATTATATGGTCGTTTTTAATTGTTTTCAGCAGCAATGTTAGATTCTCAAACACAAATTATTATCATGATTTTAAAGTTATAACATTCTCTTGCTTTTGGGGGAACTAAAATGATAGCTATCATTGTATAGAATGGAGACAGGTAGATGACCATGCTGAGAACCACATTGCTTGCCCTGGGGAATAGAGGCCAGTACCATATAAGATCCCTGAGGCTCAGAAAATTTCTCCAAGTACTTTTAATATTTTGAGTCCCTTAGGAATAAGTTCTGTAATTCCTAGGAATTTTTCCTCTTTTCCATTCTTTGCCTGCTCCTTGGTAAGAGCAAGCAATAAACTTCCTTGATTATAGCATCTCAGATATTTAGTATTGACTAAAATTTCTTATTGGTACTGTCAGTGTTCAGGGCTTCCCATTTTGCAACTGATGGAGGTTTGTAAAATAACTAGGGCCTTTGGAATTTACTGTTCATAATCTTAAGTAGTTTTGGAGGCATAGTGAAAAGGTCAGGTCAGTTCCCATTTTTGCATTAGGCAGCTTTATGACAAAGTCCTGTAAGTATCAGATAATGATAGCCAACAGTATCCATTAAGACAACCTCTTTTATTTTTATTTTTTGTAAGACATGAGTCCATTTAAGGTAGCATGCCCTGTCTGTTATTAAAGAGGCTCCCAGGAAAAGGAATGAGGAGACAGAAGTATGCTCCTGTTTTTCATTTTCAGTAATTGATGTCCTTTGCTCAGTAGTGACACAGTATTGAACTTTTAAGGATTCCCTTTGTAGCCAGCATTGGAGAGGGATTAAAGCAATGAGTCTGCCAATATGCAATCACTTCTTTCTTAACTTTGGTCAGACCTTCTCTACTTTTAATAACTTCGGGTTCAGACCCCTGTGATTTTTCCATATGTCACTAAGCCAGATCATGGTAAGCGTTTGTGTGGCCTGCATGCCCTCAGAAGCTTTGTTAGCTGAAGTCAACAATATCAAGTAAAAAGTAGCTTTAAGTATCTGCCTGTAAGGCTGGGTACAAAGAAAGCTATGGTTCCTGCCCTTGAAGGTCTTACACTCAACGACAGATAAGGACCGATACTGATAGATACAAAAAGCATATAAACCCCTTTGATGGTGAATTTCATGGCATGTGAATTATATTTCAGTTTTTGAAAGTGCATAGACTTTGAAACAAAAAACATGTAAATAACATTCCAGGGGTAAATACAAATCCTGGAATAGTTATAGAAAGTTAATAGTGGGAAAATTTGGTCAAAGGATTATTAAAGGGAAGTTTCTTTCTTGTTGCAAGTTTATTGAAGGGAATGAATTATGAGACCCACTTGAAGGGAGAGGAGAGAGGTTTTGGAAAGAGCACCATCTGGGCTCGATGCATAACTGGCAAATAGGATAGTAGATCAGAATGACTTAATGAAATGAGTCCGTGAATTTGAGAGAAGTGGAGAATGAGCGGTATTCATGGAAACTGATCAAGAAGGCAAAGAAAAAGAATCTGCAACGTACAGTTTTCTTGGGGGTTGTGCTCCTTTGTAAGGGCTTGGTTGTTGTTGTAGCTCTGCATTGCTTAAGGCTCCCTGGCTAGGGAGCTTTGCCCATGCAAGGCTGGACTTTAAACTCACTCTGGCTCTTGGAGGGGTAGGTGAGCTACTGGTGTGGCTTTGTGCCTTTCTAGGAAGGCTTGAGCTTTTTGGGGCTGTTTCTTGTTCCTTAGGAAACTTCCATCAGGGAAGTGACGACGGGAGGTGGCCTGTCAGCACGGACCCCATGTGGCGGCGACATTTCAGCTGTATAATTCTTGAACGGCAGAGTTCACGGGGAAACTTAAGTCTGAGAGCCCCTTCTAATTGCCCTGGGCTGATGGTACCTGACCTGAAGCTAGAGCTCATTTTGTTTATTTTCCACTAAAAACTGTTTGAAGAGGGACCAGTTTTAAGTAATTGAATGTTTTCAGGTTATTAAGGATGGTGTCCAGTCCATTTTAGAAATAATCAACTGACAGCCTATTGTACCACATCATTCAAATCATTGCTAGACCCCGTGACGTGTTGAATTACCCCATCTATTATCGATTGTAAATTTTACAGCATGACAAGCCTGACATGGGCATAATTTTTTCCCTATTGTTTTTTGTTTTGTTTTTCAAATTATGAAGGAACCTCAAACCAGTCACACAGCTGTATGTCAGTGTGGATGCTAGCACCAAAGATAGCCTGAAGAAAATTGACCGCCCACTCTTCAAGGATTTCTGGCAGAGATTCCTCAACAGCTTAAAAGCCTTGGCAGCAAAGGTAAGAATTATGACATCTTTAAAAGAGAGAGGGGGGGGGGAAAAGAAGAAGTGGAGAGAGGTGGTTTTTAAAAAAAAAACCTTCAACCTTGTTTTAGACTTCCACCCACTTTGATTATTCAATAAATATTTATTGAGTTCCTCTTAAGTTTGTAGCACTCTGCCTTTTATGTATAATTTGTCCTTCATGTATTTAGGGAGAGAGATACATGCTCCCAAAGTTAATTAATAAAACATGGTAAAGTAGCAGTTCATAGCTACCCTAGAAGAGATACCAGCAAATAGTATATGTTTATTTTTTTTATTTTTTATTATTTTTTTAAATGTTTATTTATTTTTGAGACAGAGAGAGACAGAGCATGAATGGGGGAGGGGCAGAGAGAGAGGGAGACACAGAATCGGAAGCAGGCTCCAGGCTCTGAGCCATCAGCCCAGAGCCTGACGCGGGGCTCGAACTCACGAACCGTGAGATCGCGACCTGAGCTGAAGTCGGACGCTCAACCAACTGGGCCACCCAGGCGCCCCAAATAGTATATGTTTAAATACGAGATTAATTTTCTTGAATTTCCAAGACCAAATTTCCTACCTGTAAGGGACTCAGCCTCAGAATTTCCAAATGTAATGCCTTTTTCTTCCAGCATTTGCCCTCTTTTATGTCTTCTCTTAGGTCATATTTACTTTCCTAGTCTTTTATTTTTTTAAAGTTTATTTATTTTGAGAGAGTGAGCACATGTGAGCGGGCTGAGGGCAGAGAGAGAGGGGGAAGGAGAGAGAACGGGCAGGGGAAGGGTAGAAGAAAAAGGGGGAGAGAGAGAATCCCAAGCAGGCTCCCAACGCGGGGCTCGATTGTATGATCTCATCCGTGAGATCATGACCTAAGCCAAAACCAAGAGTCTGACGCTTAACCGACTGAGCCACCCAGGCACCCCTACTTTCCTATTCTTTTCGACCTAAAGTAACCTTCTGATTCTTCTTTTCCGTTAACCCCATATTGTAACAGTTGGTATTTTCTGTTAGTTCTGCCTCTCTTCTCTCATAGCCATTCCCTTGTCCTGTTCTCTTTGCTTCTGCCTTGCAGTCCTTCACACTTTACTCCAACATGACAGATAATGAGAGTCACCACAGAAGCTTCAAAAATTACAATTTCCTATTCCTAGTGGCATTTGAGAATCTGCATTTTAAACATCGCAAGTGGCTTTTGATGTGCCGGCCCCATCTGGGACTCACTGTCCCAGAAAACCTCCCTCTCTCTCCTTTGCCCAGCCCTTACTCACTTTGCCATTCCTGACCCACCCTGTCTGGCCCCAGGAAGGCCGTCCTTCCCTGCTTAGGTTGGTGTCTCTGCAGATGCGCCCACTACATTTTCCAAGTCTTTGGTTACCTCCCCAGAGCCGAGATTGTCCTTTCTTTCCATTTCTTTGACTTGTAGAAATTGTGTGTGACCTTCCATGCTCAACTTCATTATTACCTCAATTTTGAAGCCTTTTCCAGTTGCAAACAGCTGCCCCTGTCTCCCTTAAGTTTTATATCTATAAGCACACGTTATTTCTGCTGTTTTATGTCAACTTCTCTCTTCTCAACTGAATTCCTTACTCATGTCTTAATTCCACACGAAGTCTAGCACAGCACATCTTATGGTACTTGAAAAGGGTTTCTTGAAAGAATAAATGGGTGGAAACTCAACAGAGCTCTGTTGTGGTAAGATGTATACATACATTTTCTGGGCCATTCAGATGATTAAAACTCCCCCTTCCCCCATTTTATGCTTGAGAAGTTAAATCAGTGCCTTTTCGGGCAATTAGCACTGACAGTATTTAGGTAATGCGAAATAGGCATTTGGTTTCTCATCTGACCGGTCTTGGATTATTTAGAAAGCTGGCAAGCCAGGTGCTTCTTGGGCTCCTAAAGTCTCTTCGTCTCTGGACTTCACCCTCAGCTCTATCCCCTCTACTCATTGCCGAGACAGGAGATACATGGCGTACAAGTCAGAATGCACTTGGATAGAAGCCAGACAGCAGGAGCTGGCATTATCGGACCCATCTGAGATTGTTACCTAGGCTGTATTTTGAGTCAGATGTGGACGATGAGAAGCAGGCATTAGTAGAATGGCTTAAGAGCTTCTTTTTCCTTTTGGCCAAAATTTTCTACAAAACGTATTCTTACTTGGAGTTATAAGCCCTTAGATGTCCTATTCAGTTGTTGTAAGTACTCTGGGTTGACTCATTGAGAGTAATGAAATAATTTAAAGTTGTGCAGTATTTTCTAACCTGTGAGCTTCTTACGTGTAACGTCATAAATTGTGTCCATGTAACTCTGGTTGGAAGATTTTCCTTGGGCTGTTAGACTATCCTGGCAGATTAGGGCAAGTGCTTTCTAAGCATTTTGTAGCAATTAGAGTGCATGTTTCTTATTGTGTCGTTCATGTTGCCATTTAAGAAAGATCTGTGACAGGGAACTGCTCTTAAATTAACTACATCTAGCTATGTTACTTCCTTCTGAATATCTAATATTACTGGTACAGTAGATGCTATCAAGAAAGTTCTGCTTTACTGCTGTTTAATACTCAAAAATAACACTTATGTTGCAACTATACTTATTAGCTAGGCTCCAACATGTTATTACTGTAATCTGGCATCATTTGAGTTTTTAAATAAAACATTTTAAATGAAAGTGACTTTAGATACTTTAATTAGAACATCTATGCATTTATATTATTATCTTTATTGCCTGTTTAGGCTTTTAGTACGTTAGTACTTTTTGTTATTTGTTTTAGGCTTAGCAAGGAAAGGCATTAGAATTGAAAGAATTTCTTGAACTTTATAAACAGAAAAATTTGATTTGTCCCAAGATTTTCAGCCTGTTTATGAGCTAGTGTAACCCAAAGCAGAAAGAGGTAGGGTATTTGGGGTTTTTTTGTTTTTTGTTTTTTGTTTTTTTTTTACTCATGGCTAGTATAGTATTTTCATTTCTGGATCTTTATCCTTTGTCAAATTGTTCTGCTTCAAATATGAGGAGAGAGATATATTGGTACTTGAGTATATGGGGCTAAAAAGCAATTCCATCAAGGTAACACAGCAAAAAATGTGTTAGCTTCAATTTCCGTCCACGACAGCTACTTGTCACACAGTTTTTTGTTTTTTGTTTTTTTTTTTTTAAAAAGAAAAATCCATCTTGTAAATGACAACACTGACTGCCTTTGGCAGGAGACTTTTATCAGCTGTGTGACCAGATGTGTTTCTGCTGCACATTGTTATGCCAGGTTGAAGATCCAGCAGGATAAGCGGTGGTATTGATATCCTTGAAACGTTATATTTGAAAAGAAAGGCAAAAATAGTTGTCTGCATTACACATTCTTAGATCTCAAGAGTGAACATTAGCACTCTTTTCCGCAAATGTGAGCATGCTCTGACCTGATGTTATTAGAGTTAATATAGTTTCATTGTTAAGAAGGGCTTATTGTACATTAATGAGGTAGATTTGTATCTAATAAGAGGTAAACCAGTGTATCCATGTGGCCCACAATTTGCAGCTTAAAAAACAAACATTTAATATTTGACTTCCTTATCTCTGATTATAAAAACATTATGTGTTCATTATGGAAACTCAGGGGACGTAAAGAGAAGTATAAAGAAGCAAGGAAAGAGGTTACTTCTAAATCCAGGACCTTGAGACACCGACTGCTAACATTTAAAGTACTTCTATTTAATCCTTTGGTGACGGGGAGGGGGAGGGCGGGAGGCTGCGTTTTTACATAGGTAACTCAATTTTGTATGTTGCTTTTTGTTGTTAACATGAGGTCATAGCATTTTTTCATGCTATTAATTTTTCTGTATGACCTTCGTATTAAAGACAGCTTAGTTTTTCACCTCAGCGTGAGATCACAGAAAATACATATATTGGTTTCTGCACCCGGTTTCTGGCACGGAGCTCCTAGAACCCTTGTAGTGTTCTAAGTGGTAAGGCCGTCTTGTTTTAGTGTTTCACCTTTGACCCCATACTTAACATAGGGCTCCCAAAACCCTTGTAAATTCCTAAGTGATAAGAGAAGATCATCTCTTGTTCTAATGAGGTGACTCTGGGGGGACTCCTAAGTGGCTCGTAGATTGGGTCTCGTCACCAAAAAGATGAAGCTAATCAGAAGGCTGGAATTTTCTGTGGGTTCCCTGCCCCCCACCCCACTGTGCTTCCCCATTTCTCTAGAGAGGGGAGAGGGCCTAGAAATGGAGTAAATAACTGATCATACCTACGTGAGGAAGCCTCCATAAATCCCATTAGGGAGTTTGGGAAGCTTCAAGGTTGGTGAACACAGTCACACCAGAGGGGTAACACGCCCCAACTCCATGGGGACAGAAGCTCCTGGGCTCGGGAGCCTCCCAGACCTCACCCCGTGTACCTCCTCATCTGGTTGTTCATCTGTATCCTTTCATAAACTGGTAGATGTAAGTAAGTGTTTCCCCGAGGTCTCTAATCTGCTCTAGCCAATTAATTGAACCTGAGGGAGGAAGGTCAGAAGCACACGTGATAACCTAGACTTGACATTGTCTAAAGTGTGCTGCAGTGTCAGAAATGAGTTAAGTTGTAGAACACCCAGTTGGTGTCACAGAGACTTGCTTGTGGGGGAAAACCGCCCACATGTTCGATGGCCGGACGTGTTCTGGCTTAGTGGAAAGGGAGACACATGGGAGAGAACACGGGTTGTTCCCTACTCACTCGGTTTCCTGCTTGTTGGCCAGTAGGGGGGTCTAGTGAGAGTGTGTCATGTTCTGGCACACTTCTTCAATTGTGCGTGTCTGGCAATAAAGTCAAATTCCTGTCTTTATCACACTCGAGAGGAAGCCTTGATGCCTGTGCTGCTCGTGAGTTGCAACATACACACGTTGTCATTTAAAACCATTTCTGAAGTCACGTGCAGCCAGAGATGGCATGTCCTAGTCGGTAGCATTGCTATTTTCATTATTGTGTGTCTTACAATCTAGAGTATCTTAGATGAAATGAAAGAGCATATCTTCTCCCTTACCTCCTTTTTGGGATGAGCAAGTCTCCCCTCCATCGTTCTGACTAGTCCTGCTGCTTATTGACCCATTTTCTTTATTTCCGCCTCCCAGCATTGATGCCAAAGTCTGCTCTTCAGTCTTTGTCCATCTGGCTGTGGTCTGCATATGTTTTTTTATTGTCATCTTTTTTTAGGCTTTATCTTGCCCTTTACCTTCATCTGTTACCCATGAGCCCGCTCCATGGGACGGGCCTCCCAGGCTGTGGATTCTGTCCAGCCTGGGTTTTTTTGGGTTTTTTTTTTTGTTTTAATTTTTTTTTTTTAATGTTTATTTCTGAGACAGAGAGAGACAGAGCATGAGTGGGGGAGGAGCAGAGAGAGAGGGAGACACAGAACCCAAAGCAGGCTCCAGGCTCTGAGCTGTCAGCACAGATCCCGACCCGGGGCTCGAACTCACAAACCGCGAGATCATGACCTCAACCGACTGAACCACCCAGGCACCCCCTGTCCAGCCTGGGTTTAATGCCACCATACCCTCCTCTGCTTGACTAAAAACCATGTCCTGGTTTTAGCCACTTTTGAAATCAGACCAAGACTGCCGTGCTTGGATCTCTCCAGCGGTGTCATCCAAAGCCAGTGTCTACGAACTGACTGGTTCCCTCCAGTGCCAGGAAGTTCTGTCATAAGTACATTTTTCTCCAGACGTGACTTCTGCCTAAGCTCATTCTAGGGAAAGATGAACGTGTTGCATGTTGGGTTCATGTTGAGGCACTGGGTGATTGGGTCAGGCAGATAATTGCTTCAATCTTGGGGACTCAGGAACGTCACAGTAGGAACATGTAGGTGTGAAAGTCATCTCTGTAGCAGTTTGTTGAAGGCAAACAGGTGGACGGAATTGTCCAAGAAGGGTCTAGAGAAGGCCAAAGAAGGAGCTGTAGGGAAAACAAATTTTGAAGCTTTCAAAATGAGGAACATATGGGGAGTGAGTCTGGGAAGAATTTGATAAAGGTGTTGGTGCAGTTTCATGCAAGTGTGGTATGTTAACGTACAATTCAAGGAAACAGTTTGGTTCCAGAAAGAGAAGGGGAACGTTAAGTATGATGAAAAAGAAACTTGGTCTATCAGTTAGTCTCTAATGACTATGGCAAAAAGAAGTACAGTGTTTTGTGTAGAAGCCATTGTGTAGTGGGTTGAATGGGGACAATAGATATTAATGTAATAAATACTAACTTTTTGAACCAAGAGCAACAATATTAATGAAGAAATGAAAGGTATTTCCTTTTATCAGATAAAAATTTATCTAAGCATATGTGCTAATTTGAAAATAAATATTACTGTAATGAAGAATATAAGATGACTCCTATGCCACCAGAAGTCAAAGGTGAAAAAACACTATCGCTATAATGCGTAGCTTCTGGAGTTTTAACTCTTGTGTGTATGTATATGTATGTGTATTTTACTTACAAAATGAAATCATGCCATACATATTTTTACAACTGTACTTCTTATTTATAATACCATATTTAAAATATTTACTTAAAATATCAACTTCTGTCAGCATAGATTAATTTTGCCTATTTTCTGGATATAACAATTTAATTTTGCCTTTGGCGGCCTTCCCTGACTCCCTCCTTCCCCCTCCCTGGTTTATATCCCACACTGCCCATACCCAGCACTTACGAACTTGAAAGATCCCTGAGAGAAGGCAGAGTGTATGTGAGGTCTTTGTGCCCACCATGGTATTCCCAGCTCTTAATCACAGGTCAACACACAGTTGCCAGATAACCAGAATGCGATTGATCCACTCCCGTCGTGATGTGTATTCAGTTGTTTCCCATCGATTTGTTGTGTGTAGTAGTTATGAGCTTGGGATTCTGAAACAAGACCACCCAGGTTTGAATCCTATTTCCTACCACTTCTTGGCTGTGTAATATTGGTCGTGGGATTCAGTTTTCTCTTCTGTAAAATGGGGTTGATAACAGTGTCTTCCTCATAAGGTCTAGATAGAAACACCTAAAAATATCATAGAGTGCTTGTGTTTAAATTTTAAAATATAACGCCCTCTATCACCAACCTTGTGTATATAATTGATTTTGGACATCTTAAAAAGTACAGTACATGAGGTGGTAAATACTAATGTAACTACCATCTAGCCTAAGAAATAAAAGATTATAAACTCAGTTGCAGTCCCTGTGAACCCCTTTTCTATTATATTTCCTTTCCTTCCCTCTCTTGCAGAGGTAATCAATATGTATTTTGTGTTTATTTTTCCATGCTATTTTTATCCTTCACTCTATTTACACCTCCATAAACAGCTGTTTTCCATATTGTAAAACTATTTACATAATAGTATCATTCTATAAATATCGTTCTGCAACTTTTCCTTTTTTTGACCATTTAAAAAATAAAATTTACCATTTTAAATATTTTTACATATACAGTGCAGTGGTATTCAATACAGTCATATTGTGTAACCATCACCAGCATCCATTTCCAGAACATTTTTATCTTCCCAAACTGAAACCGTATGCCCATTGACCAATCACCCCAGTCCTCCCCTCCTTGCAGTTTTTGCTTGTTGGTTCAATATTATATTTGTGAGATGTACCCGCGTTGCTACGTTTTGCTTTTGAGACACTGAAACTGCTACATAGCAATCCGTCCTATAAATATCCCACAAGGTACTAATCATTCTCCTGTGGATGGGCATTTAGGTTTTTCTGTAGTTTTCAGCTGTGCAGTGAATGTTAGTGAAAGTGAGGCTTGCGTACCTGTGCCGTAGGAGTTTCTTTAGGGTCTGCACCCAGGCGTGAACGTTGCTGGATTGTAGGGTATACACATCTTCAACTGGATTTTCCGTTTTTGTTGTTTTTCATAGTACTCAGGAGAGTGGCTGTACTTCAGAGGCAAGCGTATGAGAGTTTCCATTTTCTATCCTCACAAGCCAGTAGTATTGTTGGCTTTTAAAATTTTGCTAAGCTGATGGATGTGACTTGGCGTCTGTTTGTGGTTTTATTTTGCATTCCTCTAATTAGTGAGGTGAGCATCTTTTCATGTTCTGGGTCATTTCCTTGATCACTTTTACATACCTTGCTTATTTTTCCATTGGTCGTTTACATACATTTTCTGATTCTTTCTTTCAGTAATGGTCTTTCCCTAACGTTGGCACGGTTTGTTTTCTCACTTCCTTCAAGACTCCATTCAGATAGTCTGTCATCAGAGAGTTATTCGCTGACCATCCTGCGTAAAGGAGTTCCCCTCCTTGGTAGTATTCCTGTCCCTCTCCCCTGCCTGTTTGTCACATAGCACAGGTCACTACCTGACTCGTGTGTTTATCGTGGGTCTCTTCCCCAGTTCGAACATACGCACATACGCTCACAAGGGCAGGGACATTGTCTCGTTCTCTGCTGTATCCTTAGCGCCTCCCATCGTGCTTTGCCTGTAGTGCACATTTAATAAATAAAGAGAATGAATATAAGAACACATGTATGACGGTATTCAGGTTTCCAGAAATGATTACCCCCCACCATGGGCTATGTAAAGAAATGCTAGAAGGTAATAAAAAGACACCATTCCTCCAACTTTGTGAGCCTCCACAGGGTCGATACATCCGGTTCGTCAGAGAACCTAGAGAAGAGCGCTGCAGATTTCTGCTGGGCCAGAGACACTAAAGTTGATGAAGATACAGGTAACCACTCCTGGTTCTGCCCGGCTCCCCTCAGTACCTGCCCCCCACCCCTCCTGGCAACAACTGGATAAAAACTCCTCAGAACCAGTGAAATGGAGAGAGAAAATGTTCTGTGTCTGTGTCTCTCTTTGTACTTGACGTATATATTTACATACCATCAGATTCTCCCCTCCAGGGCTTGCAATTCAGTGATTTTTAGTACATTCACGAGGCTGTGCAGCCGTCACTACCATTTCGTTTTGGAACATTTTCGTCACCCCAGCCAAATTTCCTTTTTACTTATAATGTTAAAACACTTATTTAAAAACGCCTTTGTGTTTCGTGCTTAGGTCTCCAAATACCTGTGTTTTTCTGGAAAGTGTGTGCTGCCTCCAGGGTCTACCCAGCAAACTCGTACAGGCTCACGAGTGCGGCCCCCGCCAACCAGCAGCTCCCTGGGTGTTCGCCCCTGGGAGCCAGGCCCGCGCCACTCCAGCCTTGCTGGTGACACTGGAAGCTAGGTTCAGAATTGAAATAAATATAAGGCAGACCTTTGATCTTGCAGAGAGCGTTATTACTGCAAGTTTCTGTGTTTAATAATAAAGCGCCGACAGCTAACATCTGTTAAATGATTGCCAAGTTCTAGTCCTGCTAATCGTTTATGTGCATCATATCGCTTTATCTTTGCACACTTCTTCTGAGGGAGATATTGAAATCACCCTCATTTGACAGATGAGAAAACTGAGGCTTATGAAGTTGTTTGGCCTGTTACCTGTTCGTGTTTGCTTATCCTCTGTAGCCACAGTGGAGGTCGCCGTTTCTGAGAATCTGGATGAGGCTACTGAGTATCAGAACCTGAAAACTGGTATTTGAACTCGGGTTTGGTTCCAAAGTGCTCCATTTTGTCAGTCAGTACTCTCTATATCTGGAAGATCGAAGTTAGTCCTGTTGCCTAAAATTACCATTTTCCCTTCTTTTATTTATTCTTTGAACCGGGACAGTAAGACGTATTTATTTCTAGATGATGTGAAGAGGTGGAGATTTTCATGGGTCAGCAAAAGTTTATGAAAACATTACAGTTCTGTAGCTCTGTAATGATCTATTGCCAAGATATTCTAGCACCGAGGGAAGATTTCATCTGATCTGAATAACATCTTACTCATAATTTGCTCCTTGTTTCACATGGGAAGGAAGTATTTTTGGATTTAATCCTCATAATAATGTGTGATTCAGAGTGCTACCTGATGAGCTGTGAAGACTGACAGTAGTCTTCGTAATTTGATGAAATGTAGGTCCATATGTAGGTCTGTGTATTGTGTATCAATATATTATAGTGAGATCATGATGAAAATGTAAACATGATTGACTGTTAGAAACTAACATATTTTAGTGAGTGGAAGAAAATTGCACGTTTTCCTGTTTTCTTAGAGGTGTTTTTGGCTGAGAATTGATTGGTTCCAATAACCTCCTTCCTCCACCACTTTTAGAAAGAGAGGGGCTGGGACTAAAGATTATTCTAATCAAGCCTTCCGAATTCCTACTCTCAAACAAAAAAAGAATTCCTACTGTCTTGCAGTTTACCCCTTCTTTATTGTTATTCGCTTCTAAGACTAAGTCCTTTTCTTCATCCTTTTCTAAGGGGAGAATTACAGAATGTTCCAAACTGAATTTTATTTTTTTATTTATTTTTATTTTTTTTAATTTTTTTTTTCAACGTTTTTTATTTATTTTTGGGACAGAGAGAGACAGAGCATGAACCGGGGAGGGGCAGAGAGAGAGGGAGACACAGAATCGGAAACAGGCTCCAGGCTCCGAGCCATCGGCCCAGAGCCTGACGCGGGGCTCGAACTCACGGACCGCGAGATCGTGACCTGGCTGAAGTCGGACGCTCAACCGACTGCGCCACCCAGGCGCCCCCCAAACTGAATTTTAAACCATATATTTGGTAGCCCTACCTAGCAGAACATGGTAAAGTGCCCTTTGCTGTTTCTACTGGGTGAAATGCTCCTAAACCCTCGTAAAAGGGACTCCAGGGGTGGAATAATTCAACACCGTGTTGCCCGTTTAAACAAAGCCTCAGGGAAGCATTGCTGGGTGACTTCGTCTGCAGAACTGAATGTTGGGACTTCCCCATTGGATAGATTTGTGTGTCTAGAGGTGGGCATTCAGACCTAGCCTTGAAAGAAGAAACCTGTGAAGTGGCCTGTAGGAGGAATCCGTGAAGAGCCCCCTGCATCAGGCATCCTGCCAGGAGGGTCTGTATCTTCATCACTCTGGTGCTTAGTAAGTACTCACAGCCACTGTTGAAAACGACCTTATCTCAGCAGCACAGAAAGTCCCATGCTCTTGCCCCTTGCCCCTCTTCTTCATCTCAGAGCACTGAGAAATACTTTTAGACTGAGAAACTTGGGAGATGGCCGCTGATCTGGAATCGGCCTTGTGTTCTTGTTAAATAGATGAAGTGGCTTTTGAGAAAGCCTCTGGGCGGCTACCCCACTGTGGCCGAGGGCCTGCTTTGCCAACACGGCACTGCACAGACAGGAGTAGAGTTCCTTCCCAGCTGGGACGGCCTCTGTACTGATACCCTGTTCTGTGGAGCCTTGGCTTTCTTGAGCCTTGATTTCTAGAGCATGTGTAGCCACTTCTAAACCCCGGAGGGTGACAAAATCCTTTGTGACCCTCTAGGCCAGGATATCACTATTACTTGTCAGTACCCTTCTGTATCAACTTATCCTGGATTCTGCGGGCCTCCTAGGTTGGGCTGCCTTAGACCAGCTGTGGTTCCCTGCTTTGTATGAACGCTAGGAAGTGTAGTGTTTAGCCAAGGCATCTGTATGATGCCAAACAGGGAATGTGGGGTACTAAGCTGGGTAGCCCTCCTGGCCAATCAAGGACATCCACTGATTTCTGAGAATCTGTGGGTACTGCTGGCAGATCATCCTGTATTCATCCAACGGAACACTTTGGTAGACCTTCTAAACAAAGGTCTCATCTCTAGCCACAGAATATCAGTGGAAAGTGATCAAGAAAATCTGGTAAGGATAGGGTCAGATGCTTGCATACAGTTGTCCTTAGCCGTAATCCAAAGCCATGAGAGTAGGTAAATGGGGACCCTGGCCATCTTGCACCTGGCAGAGTGTTCTTCACGTGGTCCAGGGCTGCAGCACACGTTCAAGGTGGAAGAGGTTATAAGTTGGACAGTTTGGATGCTTTTGTTAGCGTGAACTTCTTTGCTATTAAGATCAACCTTGATTCTCAACATTGGTAGAGCAGCAAGACGATGGGGTAGATCCTGGCGCGGCCTGCTGCAGGCTTTTGACTGAGCTTGTGCTCCAGAGCCACACTGTCTGTCTTTGAATGCTGGCTCCACCTTGGAGAGCTTTGGGACCTTAGGCAGCACGTTCGTGCTTCAATTCTTTTATCTGTAAAATGAGGATAATAGGGCACCCGCCTGCCTGGGTTATTGTGAGGATTAGATGAGTTGTTACAGAAAGTGTTACCGGAAAAGCCTAGAAAGCAGAGTAAGACTTAATAAATGCTAACATACTTACAACTCTCCAAAAAGGGTGAATGGAAATGTGTAATCTACATTTCAAGTTGAGGATTATACATGTTCTGAAATTTTAAAATATGTTATTTTAAGTAAAAATTACTCAATGAAAACGCAGACTTAAATTTATATATATTTTGGATATGTGCATTTTAAAGCATTCCAAGTTTACCTGTTTTGACTGTTTAGACCAGAATAACTTTTTTTTTTTTAATTTTTTTTTTTTAACTCTAATTCTTTAGAGGCAGGGGAAATTCAGTACAGGAGAGAGGTTCTAAAAAGAGTTTTGAGGGACACCTGGGTAGCTCCATTGGTTAAGCATCGACTTTAGCTCAGGTCATGATCTTGCATTCGTGAGTTCGAGCCCCGCATTGGGCTCTGTGCTGACAGCTTGGAGCCTAGAGCCTGCTTTGGATTCTGTGTTTCCTCTCTCTGGCCCCTCCTGCTCGCACTCTGTCTCTCTCTGTCTCTCAAAAAATAAAACGTTAAAAAAAATTTTTTTTATTATTTCTATTTATTTATTTATTTATTTATTTTTTATTTAAAAAAAAATTTTTTTTTTTTAACGTTTATTTTTTTTTTTTTTGAGACAGAGAGAGACAGAGCATGAACGGGGGAGGGTCAGAGAGAGGGAGACACAGAATCTGAAACAGGCTCCAGGCTCTGAGCTGTCAGCACAGAGCCCGACGCGGGGCTCAAACTCACGGACCGTGAGATCATGACCTGAGCCGAAGTCGGTCGCTTAACCGACTGAGCCACCCAGGCGCCCCCCCCAAAATTTTTTTTTAAATAAATAAAAAGAGTTTTGATACAAACATCTGCAGCACATAATCTAACCTATTGCTTTACTTCATGTGTATAATCCGTGGATCCTTTTTTATCTTCATTTTTAAAATGGGACAAATATTTGTAATACAGCAAGTATACTTAGACACATACACATATATATTTAGACACACGTATGTGCATATATGATTTTGTGGTATCTGTGTGTTTATGTGTATATGAAATACATATGTACGTACGTATGTATTTTGCAGTGTCTCCAAATAACAACTTTAAGTTGCAAAACACAAGAAACTGTAATGCTCAATACATGAAAAGAAAGCTCTGTTTCTGTGTCTTAGGATTCTTTGTGAATCATTACACTCCTTCGTGACCTGTTACCATAAGAGGGAAAGAGCCCTTGTTTTTTGCCTTCAGAACTTACGAAATACTAGTCAGGCCTCTCGTTTCTTACCTTGAATTTTTCTCAGTTATATGATGGTGTGTTTTGGGATGGAGATAGTTTTGGAAAAAAGATTTCTAAATCAAAGTTTAAAATAAAGTTAATAAAGTGAACAGAGTTAGTAAAGTTTAAAAAGTACCAGCCGATTTTAAACTTGATGAAAATGCTACTACCAATCATTAAGCAAAAGAATAATAAACCCAGCAGAGAAATAAGACGAAGATACAAATGCTTAATGGAAAATGAAATGCAAATGGCCCATAAATATAGATAAAAATATCAGTGAGGAAACAAGTACTCCCACACATCTCTGGTGAGAATATAAATTGGTCCAATCTCATCTTTGAAGGACACTTTTATGGTATCTATTAAAATAAAAAATGCATGTGCCCTTTGAGTGAGTGGTTCATATCTTGTGATTTACCCTGAGACCTAGTTAACATCCACGTGAAGTAACATATATGCAAGATTATTCATTGTGACATTATTTATAATAGCAAAAGATTGGAAGCAAACTAAATATCCGTCAGTTAAATAAATTAAGGTACAGCCATACAATTCAATTCTTTTTGACCCGAGTGTCTGAAAGTGGAGGGAGATCTTTGGCCATTTTCCTCTTCGTCTGTTTTCAGAGTGTTCTTGCTTTTCTTTTTTTTTCTTTTTTTGTTTTAAATTTAATTTTAAATTTTTTTTAATTTACATCCAAATTAGCATATAGTGCAACAGTGATTTCAGGAGTAGATTTTTTAATGCCCCTTACCCATTTAGCCCATCCCCCCTCCCACACCCCCTCTAGTAACCCTCTGTTTGTTCTCCATATTTATGAGTCTCTTCTGTTTTGTCCCCCTCCCTGTTTTTAGGTTATTTTTGTTTCCCTTCCCTCATGTTCATCTGTTTTGTCTCTTAAAGTCCTCATATGAGTGAAGTCATATGATTTTTGTCTTTCTCTGACTAATTTCACTTAGCTTAATACCCTCCGGTTCCATCCACGTAGTTGCAAATGGTAAGATTTCATTCTTTTCGATTGCCCAGTAATACTCCATTGTGTATATATATCACATCTTCTTTATCCGTTCATCCATCGATGGACATGTGGGCTCTTTCCATACTTTGGCTATTGTCGATAGTGCTGCTATAAACATGGGGGTGCATGTGTCCCTTTGAAACAGCACACCTGTATCCTGTGGATAAATGCCTAGTAGTGCAGTTGCTGTGTCGTAGGGTAGTTCTATTTTTAGTTTTTTGAGGAACCTCCATGCTGTTCTCCAGCATGGCTGTACCAGCTTGCATTCCCAAGAGTGTTCTTACTTTTAAAAAGGATAACCATCAGAAGCTGCCTCAGGGAGATAATTTTTCTAGGCAAAAGAATTGTAAATACTGTGTCAAATTCCTCTTTTTTCTAGTATTAACAGTCATTACTGCTTGACCAAAGCAGGGAAGGTGTTGTAGAAGCTAAAATAGGATTGTAAATCAGGACATAGTGGGTTATAGAAAGTAGGACATGTTAATTGTCTCATGTAGAAACATTCTCATCTTAAGCACTTTTTCAACATTACGTATATTTGTCCTAAATATTCTAGCCAACACTAGTGGTTGGTCATCATAAACTTGTTATTTTACCATTTCTTACAGTGTTCACTGAAAAACATTGGCTTTTCTTTCGTGTGCTATCTCCAGTTTGTTTTCTTGTTGTTGCTTTTTAGTGTTTTACCCTTTGGAGGCTTTTGGGCAGTGATTGTGTTTGCAGTCAGTGCTTAGTCAAAGTGGTTGACTGGAACTCAGGGCTATCTTTCCAGTCCTCAGAAAGTGAGCATAGTGGAGGTACTTGATTCCACGGCAGCACCATATCAGCTTTGTAACCTTGGCTAAACTCCTGCTAAATGTCCATAAAGACCTTGCTTCCTCATCAGTTAAATGGGGTTAAGAGGGGTTCCTTACATGCCAGACGGCGTTCGGGGATTAAATGTTGTTACACGTGTAAAATGCCTAGTACATTCATTGGTTGGCACGTGAACTCACTAGTGTTAATGCTCTTATTAATGAAATTAGTTCAGACTTAAATAGTGGTCATCTGCCTCTTAGAATGAATTTTGGTTACAAATGATTGTCAACATTTTAGAGACTCTGGTTTTACTGTATTTATGTCGGCCACCTCTTGCTTTGAGTTTATATGTTTCAAGTCCTGTGCTAGGCCCAGGAATACAATTGGATATGGCCTGGTGCCCTTGAGGAACTGTAGTCTTCTGGGGACAAATAGACAGTTTCAGCAGGAGGTGACCAGTGCTGGGGTAGGAGGTCGCACAAGGGCTACAAGAACACGGGGAGACACTGGGATCAGAAGCTTCCTGCGGGAGGTGATGGGAGCTGAGCCAGAGCGTTAACCATCAGTTACTATTAGGGAATAATCTGTAAGGGTCACAGATTGATACGGACTTAAAAGTAAGCTTCCCTCCAACCCTGGTCTCCCAGTAGCCCAGAGCCACCACTGACTACTAAGATGCATTCCCAGTGGGAAGGAAGAGCCGAGCTTGAAGATACGGAAAGCCTGTGTGGCTTGTTAGCAGGTTCAGTTCTGCGGGAATCCAAGAACAAGGGGGTCGGTAGGGTGAGGAGTGGAATGACAAGAGAGGAAACCAGTGTTGGGAAGGAGGTTCCTCAACTGTGGTAAAAAACAAAACAAAACAAAACAAAACAGGGGCGCCTGGGTGGCTCAGTCGGTTGAGTGTCCCACTTCGGCTCAGGTCATGATCTCGCTGTCTGTGAGTTCGAGCCCCGTGTCGGGCCCTGTGCTGACAGCTCAGAGCCTGGAGCCTGCTTCATGTTGTATGTCTCCCTCTCTCTCTGCCCCTCCCCCGCTCATGCTCTGTCTCTTTCTGTCTCAAAAATAGACATTACAAAAATAAATTAAAAAAAAAAAAAACATAAACAAAAACCAAAAAACAACCCTGATCTCTGCCAATCAAAAAATGCAAAATGGTCTTAGAGCTTTTGCTAGTGCCTAGCACACCAACAGTTTAAAAAAATTTGTTCAAATCTGTGGTTCTAAAAACATTCTCAAATAGTCATTTGAAGGTGAAAAGGCATTTTTTAAATGTATATTCCAATTAGATACTTTTTTCACTTAAAAATTATGTTGAACAAAAACATTCATAATAGCTGTATAACCATGGGGTCATGAGTGATATTTTAACAAGTTTTCCACTTTTCACTAAAAATAAAATCTATGATAACATTAGAGAAGAAAAATATATATTTTATTTTTATTTATTTTTGTTTTAATTTTTTTTTGTTTGTTAACGTTTATTTTTGAGACAGAGAGAGACAGAGCATGAACGGGGGAGGGTCAGAGAGAGGGAGACACAGAATCTGAAACAGGCTCCAGGCTCTGAGCTGTCAGCACAGAGCCCGACGCGGGGCTTGAACTCACGAACTGTGAGATCATGACCTGAGCCGAAGTCGGACACTCAACCAACTGAACCACCCAGGCGCCCCTGTATATTTTATTTTTAAAGTTAGCTGTAATTTTATGTAGGTCATTAGTGTGGCAGTGGGTAATTTATCCCATAGAAATTTCTAGAACTTGATGGTCTAAATAACCAAATATATAGAGTAATACCCATTTTGGACAGATGGCTTTCAGGGCCAGCCTTTTTACATTTGAGCAAGTGTCTTTTATATGAAGCCTGATGTATATTAAGGTCAGACCTGCGTAGATTGTGGCTTGAATGATCGTGAATAGTAGTGACACACTATAGCTCAAAAAATGATAAATGGGTTTTAAAGATCTAGCTATCCACAAGTTAATAGAATTTTACCTACCCTTTGACCTTCGACTCATATATCATCAGATTATCTGAAGGATATAGGAAGAGACACCTCTTCCAAAAATAGGCATAACTACAGACCATTTCCCTGTAGGATGCTGGTTTCCCAGTACAATACCTTTCTTTAATTTCCAGATTTCATAGGACATATGAGTCTTTCACTACAGTGTTTTTAATTGGTGTATTTATGAGGGCAAAATCTATATATTTTTTCAAAACATAACATAGCATTTAAAACAAAATGATGATGCAAGGAAAGTCCTGAATGACATTCCAGATACAGTGGGTAGATCATCAGAGTCCAATGTAGATGATTTGAAAAGCTCACCAGGTTGCGGCCGAGGGGGCCTGGCTTCTGGATTGTGCCGGCAGCGCGAGAGGCCACTGTGCTTCACTGCGCAGTTGCTGTTACCCATGTTTGTTTTCGCTTGTTAAATCCGGAAGTAGTGTTGAACACATATTATAGACTGGTACAGTGGTTATTATATTTATGGGCATTTTACCTTTAGTTTCATCTTAAGAAAGTCTTTGGCAGTTTTGAGTTGATGTGTAGCATTTTAATTTCTCTCACTTAAAATAATGGGAAATATGCTTTATTTTTTGTGTATGATGTTAGGTTTCAGGAACAGATTACTGCTGTTAGCTGGGAGGTGCCTGTGTTCCTATTGTGATGGATCTTGAAATGTATTGGGTGTGTGTTTCCTGTGGCCACTTTTTTTTTTTTTTTTTTTTAAGTTTTTACTTAAATTCTAGGTAACATACAGTGTAATGTTAGTTTCAGGTGAACAATTTAATGATGCAGTGCTTCCATGCAACACCAGCTGCTCGTCAGGGCAGGTGCCTTCCTTAATCCCAATCACCTGTTATCTCTATCCCCTTCCCTCCCCCACCCCAAATGTCCCCCCCCCCATAACTATCAGTTTGTTCTCTATAGTTAAAAGTCCATTTCTTGTTTTGCCTCTCTCTTTTTTTTTTTTCATTTGCTTGTTTGCTTTGTTTCTTAAATTCCACATATGAGTGAAATCATATGGTTATTTGTCTGTCTCTGACTTACTTCGCTTAGCATAATACTTTCTAGCTCCATCCATGTCATGCAAATGGCAAGATTTCATTCTTTTTATGGCTGAATAACATTCCATTGTGTGTGTGTGTGTGTGTGTGTGTGTGTATCAAAGATTTTTTCTTTTTTTAATTTATATTTAAATTCCAGTTAGCATACAGTATAATATTAGTTTTAAGTGCACAAGATAGTGATTTAACGCTTACATACAACACCCAGTGCTCACCTTGACAAGTGGGTGCCTTAATCCCTATCACCTGTTTCCCCTCATCCCCTACCCCTCTGAGGGGTAACCATCACTGTGTTCTCTGTAGTTAAGAGCCTGTTTCTTGGTTTGTCCTATGGCTACTTTTTCTGGATGTCTTTCTGCCGCCCACTGTATTTTAAATTGCATTTTTGAAATTCATAGTGTTTAGGGAAATGCTACTTATATTCTCTTTAAATTTTTAAAAAATGTTTATTTTTGAGAGAAAGAGACAGAGTGTGAGCAGGGGAGGGGCAGAGAGAGAGGGAGACACAGAATCTGAAGCAGACTCCAGGCTCTGAGCTGTCAGCACAGAGCTTGACTTGGGGCTCAAACCCAAAAATCAAGAGATTGTGACCTGAGCTTAAGTCGGGCGCTTAGCCCACTGAGCCACCTAGGTGCCCTTGTATTCTCTTTTATTATCTTTATAGTTCTTAGGCATAAATTTGGGTTTTGGATAAATAGTTGTAATCATACTGCATGTATAACTTTATCTCCTTTGCAACATAAATGTCTTTCAGTTCTATGATGCAATGTTGCTTTATTATTTGCTAGTACTCTAACATTTATCAATTTTTCTTTGTGTTTTTATCATGATCCCCTTTTATGTGTGCATAAAATGTAATATACTAGCCTGTAAACAAATGTTTAAAAAATCTAAACTGCACAAACTGCATTTATTCATTCATTCAACAAATATTTATTGAGTGCTTAATATTTGGTCACAATTTTTCTAGCCACTGAGAATCAGTGAATAAGGCACATGAGATCTCTCTTCTTTGGCAGTGGAGACAGAAAATAAAGATATGCCATTTATAGAACACTGAACACAACGTGGCAAGACCAACAAAAATTTAAAGAAACAAAGCCCAACCACTTGGTAATACAGAAGAGGAACTTTCAGTTTGTATTAGGTAAAAGAAAATCAAAAGTACAATTACAGATGTTTGTAAAGTAGTGTAAATCAGGGACGCCTGGGTGGCTCAGTCAGTTAAGCATCTGACTTTTGATTTTGGCTCAGGTCAGGATTTCACACTTGGTGAGATCAAGCGCTGCATCAGGCTCTGCACTGAGAGCACGGAGCCTGCTTGGATTCTCTCTCTCTGTCTCTCTCTCTGTCTCTGTCTCTCAAAATAAATAAACTTTAAAAATAACAAATAAAAAAATAAAATAGTGTAAATCAGAATACTGGATCGATATCTAGGAACCACAGGTGAATTGTATCACTTGGAATTCAAATTAACTACATGTAACAGGTCCCCAAATAGTGAGTAGGATAATCAAATTAGAAATGCCTTTTCTTCTGTTGTCAACAGAAGCCCAAATATAGTTGAACCAAGGGCTGATACGGTGTCTCTGAAATAAGAGAAAATATGTATGTTGGTCTCTGTCCCTGCTTCCAGGCACAGAGCTCCTAAAACCCTTGTAATTTTTTTTTTTTTTTTTTTTTAAATTTTTTTTTTCTTCAACGTTTTTTTTTTTTATTTATTTTTGGACAGAGAGAGACAGAGCATGAACGGGGGAGGGGCAGAGAGAGAGGGAGACACAGAATCGGAAACAGGCTCCAGGCTCGGAGCCATCAGCCCAGAGCCTGACGCGGGGCTCGAACTCACGGACCGCAAGATCGTGACCTGGCTGAAGTCGGACGCTTAACCGACTGCGCCACCCAGGCGCCCCAACCCTTGTAATTTTTTAAAATGGTGAAAGCACTGAGACTGAGAGCATCTTTTGTTCTGATATTTGGTCTTTGACCCCATTTCCTGACACAGCTGCAAAATCCCTTGGAATTTCCTAGGTGATAGCAGTGTCTTTTGTTCTAATGAGGTCACTCTCAGTGAGCTCCTCAATAGGGGGGCTATTCACCAGAAAGACCAAGCCATGATGAGAAGCTTGGAATTTTCAGCCCCATATCTCATTCTCTTGAGAAGGGAGGACTGAAAATGGAGTTAATGATCTATCATGCCTATGTGAAGAAGCCTTCATAAAATCCCAGAGGTATGGCTGTGTGTTCAGGGAGCTTCTGGGTTCTGAACACATGGAGGGGCTAGGAGAGTACATGCCTGGAGAGGGCACGGGAGCTCCTTGGCCCTTCTCACATACCTTGTGCTGCACCTATCTTCCATCTGGATGTTCGTCTGTATCCTTTATCATATCCTTTTATAATAAACTGGTATATAGTAAGTAAACTATTTTTCTGAGTTCTGTGAGCTGCCGTAGCAAATTAAACCCAAGGAAGTCATGGGAATTGCCGATGCATAGCTGATCAGTCGGGAGCACCTGGACTTGTAGTTGGCATATGAAATGGGACAGTTTTGTGGGACTGAGCCCTTAACCTGTGGGATCTGGCTCTGTCTCCAGGTAGGTAGTGTTAGAATTGAGGTGAATTGTAGGATACCCAGCTGGTGTCACATTAATAGCTTAGTGTGGGAAAAATTCCCCCACATCTGGGGTTGGAATGTTATGAATGTGGTAGTAGTGTGATAGTAAAGGAGAAACACAGGAAAGAGTGAGTTTTACTCAGGGACTTCACAGTATCATCAGAGACCCAAGTTCCTATCTTTATCCTCTGACATTCAGTGTAGGACTTTGATTCTGAAGTTACTTCCGTGGTCCAGAATGCTTGCTAGAGCTCTGGTCGTCGTGATGGCATTCCAGCCTTCATTTTGAGGAGGCACCATGAGGATGGATGCAAGGAGGGCACATCTTTTATTTATTTATTTTTATTTCTTTAAGCTTATTTATTTATTTTGAGAGAGAGGGAGAGAGAAAGTGCAAGTAAGGGTGGGGCACTGAGAAAGGGAGAGAGAGAGAGAATCCCAAGCAGGCCCCTCATTGTCAGCACAGAGCCTGTGCGGAGCTCAAATCCACGAATGAACCATGTGGTCATGACCTGAGCTGAAGTCGGACACCTAACCGATGAGCCACTCAGGCGCCCCACGTCTTTTTAAGATGATTTGCCTAACTCTTCCCTTTACATCTTGTTGGCCAAAACTTGGACCCTTGGCACATCCTGCTGAGGGAGGCTGGAAAGTAGAATCTGACAACAGCTGAGTGCACCATTGTCCCTAAGTAGTTCAGGCATTCTGCTGGATACGGAGGAAGTGGAGAATGGGTATTAGCAGGTGTCTAGTAATCTACACCAGTGAACGAAGTATTCCAAGTGACAGCAAAATAAACCTAAGAAGAAGAAAATCAGCAAGATAAAAGAAGTCAGTTAATTTCAGGGAAAGGCCCCCAAGTATTTACATACAGAAGGTTATCGATGCCCATTACCGAAGCAATCTCAATGGTTTAGTGGAGACGGAAGGCAGATTGCATAACGTTTGTGAGAAGGACAGAGAACGCATGGCATCTTGGGAGGAGAAGGGAGACAGAAAGCTTTGGGCTTTGTTTGGTGTGGGGGGTGTTATTTGTTGCCTGGTTTGAAGTGGAGGAGGCCTGAATATGAACATGTAGATAGAGGGGAAGATGATCTTTATCTATCTTAAATAGAGGTGGGTTTTATTTCTAATACCTAGACTAATGGTTTCATTGGTGCCTTAGGATTCTTACGTTATTGTGATGTATGTGTATGTGTTATTAAAATAAATAGTATCCTTTATACTCATTCAGCACAGTGTGTTTTTTTATTTATTAAAAAAATTTTTTTTAATGTTTTTTATTTTTTTTTATTATTTTTTTTTTAAATTTTTTTTCAACGTTTTTTATTTATTTTTCAGACAGAGAGAGACAGAGCATGAATGGGGGAGGGGCAGAGAGAGAGGGAGACACAGAATCGGAAACAGGCTCCAGGCTCCAAGCCATCAGCCCAGAGCCTGATGCGGGGCTCGAACTCACGGACCGCGAGATCGTGACCTGGCTGAAGTCGGACGCTTAACCGACTGCGCCACCCAGGCGCCCCTAATGTTTTTTATTTTTGAGAGACAGAGAGACAGCACGAGTAGGGAGGGGCAGAGAGAGAGGGAGACTGAAGCAGGCTCCAGGCTCTGAGCCGTCAGCACAGAGCCTGACACGGGGCTTGAACTCACAAACCATGAGATCATGACCTGAGCTGAAGTCGGATGCTCAACTGGCTGAGCCGCCTGGGCGCCCTGACAGTGTTTTTAGTAAGATTTTTTAAAAAAGTTCGTGATAGTCCTAGACACCATGTTGGAACTGATGTCACTTAATGGGGCTTATTTGAGAGGTCAAATTATTTGTTCTAGTGTACGTAATCGATCATGGATTTTTACCTGCCAAAGGAATGGGGAGGAAAAAAGCAAGGGGACCCAGGTGGTTTGAACAGACATTTGGAAAAATGACCATCATTTTCAATTGTTTTTTTAACTGATATTTACTTTGAATTTTCACATAGTATTAAGGGAACATTCGCTTGTTAACCAGAAGTGGTTTGGCGTTAGAAGTGGTTGAGATCTACCACAAATGGGTATCCCGGAAGTCATCAGCCCTCCATCACTAAGGGACCTGTGGGCATTCTTTCCCGCCACTTTGTAGACTTCATCCTCTCCAATTTCCTTTGAATGGAATAATTCACAGCCGTTCATCTCAAGGCTCATTTAAAAAAAATTAGCTTAGGTGTTGTCATTTTGGAGATTCGAGTTGAACCTTTTTATGAGAATCATTGTGTTTGATTTATGTAAAGAGTTTGGAGGAAAGGGAAATTAAAAGAACGGTCAGAAGCTAATTTCTTCTGCTTATTGAAACCAGAAAGAAGGAAGCACTTTCTCAAATTGACATTTGAAGACCTTTATTAGTGCATTTGGGAAATGAAGATAGCGGAGACTCTGAGTTTGGTTTGATTTATGGCAGTAGGAAGCTGGTCGCTCCTCGGATGTGGCCGTAAGAAGCCAGTGTATGTGGCAGAAACTCATTTGCCACCTTCATAGGAATTAAAAAAAAAAAAAATTATGCCGTTAGTTCCTTTCTAGTCTGAGATACTGGATTGAAATAAATACCATTTATATTCAGTCATTTGCACCTTCACTTCCTCCAGCCACACAGTGGAGAAAAAAAAAATGTGTTTTGCCTGTAACAAGTTAGAAATGTTAAAAACCACAAAAATAGAATTTGAGCAACCCTTAGAGTTTATTAGCTTCATCTCCAGCAGTCTTAAGAGCCTTTCTGATGAGACGGCTTCTATAGCTTTGGAGCTTGGAGTCGTGTCTCTAGATGTCGGGAGACTTCGACCAGGTGCAGTGACTGAACGAAACCTGTCTTTTACATTACCATGAAGAGCATTTTTATTTCTTCCTATTCCTAGCTCAGGATGGAAAATTATCGTCTTTCGATTTTATGTACTTTGAAAATATCTGGTAGACATTGAAGACACTGGAGGATCCCTCAGTTTTAGGTCCGTTTTTGTATTTATGACCCATTACAATCCAAGTCCATCTTCTCTGTCTTTCCCTGGGAGAAAGGCAGTAATTATTTGGAGATTCTTGGTTTCCAGTTTCTGGGTGTGCTGGGATGTAGGGCCGAGGACAAGGATGGAGTAGAGAAGTGCACAGATCACTTCCTGCCCATCTTTTTAGATGGTCCCACTTAGTAGAGTTGCATTTTGAACACATTGGTTTCTTTACCGAAAGTAAAGATCATATCCTAAAAAAATCCATGTGGTAGGAAAAGTCACATTTGAAGAATTTAGCACTTAGAGCAAAATTCAGATTGAAATTTGGAATTAGAGAATCATGAAAGCTCTTACAAATACTGTGTTCATAGAGAATATTAATAACATTTTATAAATCTTTAATTAGTAATGGGTACTATTCAGTTACTTTCTATTTCTCTGTTCCTTGCTTGCGGTGATATTTTTAGACTCCCCCACAGTCACCACATAATTGCAAATTTGTTTTGTTCTGTGTTTATGCATAGTAAATAAAGCCTTTGCTTTTTCTTTTGGTTTGACCCATGACTAAATTGTTGACTTTGGAGTTCCATTGTGGTTCAACAAACCCAGAGCCTGGGGTTTAAAACCCAGAGTCTGAAATTAAAATCCTGGGGGTAAATTTTATTTAATTCATTTAATTTATCATATTTTAAAATGTTCTCCTTAACACATAGAGTTAGCTACCTGCAGTGCCACCCAAGGTAACTTTATACCAGATCTCACTAGGATTTACTGAAATTAGAATTCCAGCCTCCTAATAGGTTCTAAGGTGCAGTTGAAGGCCTGGATTTGTTTTGTCCCTTTAACTCTTACTCATGAGTATAATCCAAAAACCTCCACTGCTTGCCTTTTATTTTCTGTCTTCTTTTTCTCTTACTAATACCTAGGTCTCTCTTTTTTGTAACATTTCCCTTAAAAGTGATTCAAAAGCCCCTGTACGTTCTTACGTAAATGTTCGCAGTTAAGGGAAATGTATACAGGAGTAAATGTGCAAGTGGTGGAATTTTATAAATAAGGAACTGGTGATGGAGGAGGTCTTACTGTCTCTAGAGGCAGCATCTATCTGAAAGCAGTTATTTCCCAGCAGGCATCATGGAGACTGGTGTGGGGGTGGGGACCTACAGCCCTTGGCCCAAACCTGACTTGCCCCTGCCCTTTGTTTTGAATGTGTCTTTATATTTATTTTATTTTGAAACAGAGTGGGGGAGGGGCAGAGAGCAAAGGAGACAGAGAATCCCAAGCAGGCTCTGCACTGTCAGTGCAGATCCCAACGCAGGGCTCAGTCTTAGAACCCTGATATCATGACCTGAGCCGAAATCAAGAGTTGGATGCTTGGGGTGCCTGGGTGGCTCAGTCGGTTAAGCGTCCGGCTCTTGATTTCACCTCAGGTCATGATCTCAGGGCTCATAAGTTTGAGCCCCGAGTAGGGCTCTGTGCTGATAGCTCAGACCCTGCTTGGGATTCTCTGTCTCTCTCTGTCTCTCTCTCTCTCTCTGTCTCTCTCTCTCCCTCCCTCCCTCTCTTTCTCTCACTCACTCACTCACTTACTCACAAAATAAATAAACATTAAAAAAAAAAGTCAGACACTTAACCGCCCAAGCCACCCAGGCACCCCTGCCCTGCTTTTGTAATAAAGTTTCACTGGAACACAGCCATGCTGCTTGTTGGCACACTGGCTGTGGCCGCTTTCCTGCTCCTCTGGCAGAGTCGAGTAGCTGCCACAGAGACCATTTAGTTCCCAAAGCCTAAAACAGAACAGGCTTGTGCCCCCTGGGCACCCCCCGGGACTCACGGACACGGTGCTGGGGCCTTGCTGGCTAGTTGCCTGGTCCACAGCTGCTTCCCCGTTGGTCCTCCTGAACTTGGCACTGCTCGCCTTACCACCGCTTGCTTCCTGAAACTCTCTCTTCCCCTGGTTTCTTAGAACATCTCATTCTCCTCATTTTCTTTCTTGTTCCTTACCACCTTCTCCACCTTTAGGCTCCTCCCTGCACCCTCTTACCGGAGGTGTTTCCCACGCTTCAGTCCTCAGGCTTCTTTTGTCCTCGTGATCTTGCTGGAGCACATCCTTCTGTGCTCCCCCCCACCCCCATTCCTGCTCCTGAGTTCAACCTCGTCTGTGTTCCCAAGCCTACTTTCCCCTCATCTCCCTTCTTATTAGCACAGCTGTTCTGCAGTCACTCTTCACCAGGAAGAAGTCATTTTTACACTTAATTCACACTTACCGTAGTTGAGATTAGCATCTTATGTTTCTTGGGCTTTCCCCCTATCAAAGCAATACATGAGGAGTGTAAGTCCTTTTAATCTTATGTTTATGTATACACATATGTGCCAGTATTTTTTTAGGTATCTTACTGTATGTATTGTTTTATAGTTTGTGTTTTTAAGATAAAAAATTACTTTGTCAGGTTTACTCTCATAAAAGATGCAGAAGTATAAAAACTAAAAACCTCCCTGTGTGATCCCCCACTCCCTTCTCACCTTATTTATTTCCCAAAGGGATTTCTGTTTACTTTAGAAGTATCTTCATTGACATATGTAGTGCATATAAACTATACTTGAATGGTTTAAAAAAAATTTTTTTTTTTACATTCATTTATTTTTGAGAGACAGAGACAGAGCACAAGTGGGGGAGGGGCAGAGATAGAAGGAGACATAGAATCCAAAGCAGGCTCCAGGCTCTGGGCTGTCAGCACAGAGCCTGACACGGGGCTTGAACTCACTGACTGTGAGATCGTGACCTGAGCTGAAGTCGGACGCTTAACCGACTGAGCCACCCAGGCACCCAAACTCTACTTGAAGGTTAAAAATACAAATAGGATCTCGCTTTACATAGTGCCTATAGGTTGCTTTTTTTTTTGTTTATCAATATATATTGTACCTCTTTGTGTTTGACTGCAAATAATTTTACCTCATTCTTTTACATAGCTGCACCCATACGGCTATGTTGCTTAACCGCTTTCTGATTGATGGTTATTTCTATTTGTTTATTATTATAAAGAATTGGGTATGTTTTTAATTTTTAAAAAAAATTTTTTTTTTTAACATTTATTTATTTTTGAGACAGAGAGAGACAGAGCATGAACAGGGGAGGGGTAGAGAGAGAAGGAGACACAGAATCTGAAACAGGCTCCAGGCTCTGAGCTGTCAGCACAGAGCCCGACGTGGGGCTTGAACTCACGGACCGTGAGATCATGACCTGAGCCGAAGTTGGACGCTTAACCGACCAAGCCACCCAGGCGCCCCTGTTTTTAATTTTTTAATGAACTTGTATTTTAGAACAGTTTTAGAGCTACAGAAAAATTGAAAAGACAGTACAGAGTTCCCACGAACCCTTACTATTATTTCTGTATTATTAACATGTTACATTTGTATGGTATGTTTGTCATAGTTCATGAACTAATATTGATACATTAAGTTAATATTTTATTCCAATTTCCCTTTTCTGTTCCAGGATCCCACATTACATTTAGTAGTTTTGTCTCCATAGGCTTCTCGTGACTGGTTCTTTTTTCGGACTTTCCTTGTTTTCATTGCGTTGACGGTTTTTAGGAATACTGGTCAGGTATTTTTTAGAATGCCCCTTGATTGGGATTTGTCTGATGTTTTTCTGGTGATTTGACTGCAGTTGTTACACGTTTTTGGGGAGAAGATCACAGAGCCAAAATTTGTATACATTAAGATTCTCTCTTTGAGCTGTAAAGTTCTGTGGTTTTGACTAATGCACAGTGTCATGTATCCACCATTACACTATCATATAAAACAATTTCACTGCTCTAAGGAATCCCCTGTGCTTCGCCTATTCAAAATCCCCCACCTGCCCCCAAATCCCTGGCAACCACTGTTCTTTTAACTCTCTCTTACAGTTTTGTGTCTTCGGTATGTCATATAATTGGAATCATACAGTGTGTGGCCCTTTCCGACTTTTTTCACTTACGTATATATTCACTTAAGGTTCCTCCATGCCTTTTCATGGCTTGAAAATTCATTTCTTTTTCTCACCAATACTTCATTATATGGACACGGCACAGATATCTGTTCCTCTGTTGAAGGACATCTTGCTTGGTTGCTTCCAGTTTTTGGTGACTATTTATAATCACCAAATGCTATAAACATTTGCATGCAGGTTTTTGGGTAAACACAACTGAGTTGGGTAAATCTCTAGGAACTCTGTTGCTGGATTGATGGTAAGTCTATGTTTAATGTTCCAGTGAACTGCTTGAGCTGTCTTCCAAAGTGGCTGTAACATTTTGCGTCTCCCCTAGCAATGGAGAGTTCCTGTTGCAGTGCATTCTCATCAGCATCTGTTATTGTTGGTTGTCGAGTTTTAGACCTTCTAGCAGCCACATCGTTGTATCTCGTCGTCGTTTTGTGATTCTCTAATGGTACATGGGGTTGAGCATCTTTCAGTATGCCTGTTTGAGATCTGTACATCTTTTTTTTTTGAGTTGTTTGTTCAGATCTTTTGCCCGTTTCTTAATTGTTTTTTGAACTGAGTTTGAAGAGTTCCTTATATATTTTGGATATGAAATTTTTATCAGATATATGCTTTGCATATATCTTTGCATATTTCTTTTAGTCTGATTTGTCTTTCATTCTCTTCACAGCATCTCTCTCAGGACAGAAATTTTTAATATTAATAAAGTCACTTACCAATGCTTTCTTTCCTGGATTATGCTTTTGGTTTGAATCTATAAACTCTTTATCAAACCCAAAGTCACAAAGGTTTTCTTTTGTGTTTTCTTCTAGAAGTTTTATAGGTTTGCATTTTATATTTAAGTTTTGTGTGTGTGTGTGTGTGTGTGTGTAAAAGGTGTAAGGTTTGCATCTAAATCCATCTGTTTGTGTGTTTAATTAATTAATTACTATGGACGTCCAAATATTCTGGCACCGTTTTGTTGAAAGACTGTCTTTTCTCAATTGAATTGCCTTTGTTCCTTTGCTAAAGATCAGTTAATTCTATTTGTCTGGATCCATTTTTTAGCTATCCTGATGATCTGTATGTCTTCTTTTGCCAATACTGTACTGTCTTACTTACTATTGGTTTATAGTAAATCTTGAAAATGTATCATGTGAGTTCTCCAACTTTGTTTTCCTTTAGAATTGTGTAGGTTGTTGTAAGTCTTTAATGTTCTGTATAAACCCTACAGTCAGTTTGTCAGTATCTATAAAATAGCTTGCTGACATTTTGTTTGAAATTATGTTGAATCTGTAGATCAAGTTCAGCAGAAGTGACATCTTAACAATATTGGGTCCTCCAATTCATGAACATAGAATATTTCTCCTTTTTTTTTAAAGATTTTTTTTAAAAAAAAATTTTTTTTTTCAACGTTTTTTATTTATTTTTGGGACAGAGAGAGACAGAGCATGAACGGGGAGGAGCAGAGAGAGAGGGAGACACAGAATCAGAAACAGGCTCCAGGCTCCGAGCCATCAGCCCAGAGCCTGATGCGGGGCTCGAACTCACAGACTGTGAGATCGTGACCTGGCTGAAGTCGGACGCTTAACCGACTGCGCCACCCAGGCGCCCCATTTTTTAAAGATTTTTTTGATTTCTTTAATCAGACTTTTATAGTTTTCTGCACATAGATCTTGTGTATATCTTATTAGATTTATGTACCCATATTTTATTTTTGTGGTGCTGTTGTAATTTTTAAAAAATTTCCAATTCCAATTGTTCATCTCTGGTATATAGGAAAGCAGTTGACTTGTTTGTAAATCTGAATCCTCTGATCTTACTATTCTCACTTAGTAGTTCTAGGAGGAGATTTTTTTTCAGTTTTTGCAAATAAAAACAGTTTTATTCCTTTCCAATTTATATACCTTTTATTTCTTTTTCTTGTCTTTTTGTAGTAGTTGGGTCTTCTGCTACTTTGTTGAATAAGAGTGGCAAGAGGAAGCATGCTTGCGTTATTCCCAGTCTTGGGCAAGGGGGAAATGTCCCGTTTCTCACAATTAAGTATCATATTAGCTGTAGGTTCTTTGTAGATATTCTTTATTGTTTTGAGGAAATTCCCCTTTATTCCTAGTTTGCTGAGGATTTTATCATGAATAAATGTTGACTTCTGTCAAATACTTTACTGCATTAATTTACAGATAGCATGATTTTTCTACACTAGCCTATTGATGTGTGATGTTGAATTTTTTGAATACTGAACCAGCCTTGGATACCTGAAATAAATCCCAACTGGTCATCATGTGTATAATAATTTTTAAACATGGTTTGATTACTAATGCTTTCTTTTCAAATCTATGCTCATGAGAGATATTGCCCTCAATTTTCCTTTTTTAAATGGCTTTATCTGGTTTTGATATTAGGGTAATGCTGGCCTCAGCATTCTGTGAGAAGTGTACCTCGCTTCTGTTTTTCTGGAAGAGATTGTGGTGAATTGATGTCATTTCTGGCATAGACGTTTGGTAGAACTCATTTGGGCTTAGAAGGTTATTAATTATTCAACTTCCTTAATATACATAGCCCTAATCGTATGATTTCTTCTTGTGTCTTCACAAAATTTGTCCATTTCATCCAAGTTATCAAATTTGTGGGCATAGTGTTGAGTATTACTTTAGTATTATTTTATTATCCATGGGATCAGTAGTGATGATCCCTCTTATTTTTGATCTCAGAAAATTATGTCTTCTATCTTTTTTTCTTGGTTAGTGTAGGTGAAGGCTTATCGATGGTAAGTGATTTTTCTTTCTTCAGAGAACTGTGCTTTGGTTTGTTGATTTTTCGCTATTGGTTTTCTTTTTTACACTGTCATTGATTTCTGCTCTAATTTTTATTATTTCTTTTCTTTTATTATTATGGTTTAGGCTTAAATTGCTCATCATTTTCTACTTTCCTAAAGTGAAGGCTTAGGTTATTGATTTTTTTCACTTAGGACTATGTCGTGATCCTTTGTGAAAGTATTCTATTACACTGAGTTTAATTGCCACATAGTCGTTCATCAGGTGGGTTTGCTATTGTCTTTTTTTTAACCCATCTACTAATAAATACTGTGAAACCTATGTACGTCTTTGCTCCTATTTCTGATTCCTTAGAATAAATTCTAGAAGATGAATTCCTGGGGTAAGAGATTACAGTTATAAAGGTTTTAAGTAGAAATTGTCAAATTGGGCATGTAGTAATAAGCTTGTATCACATGGACTTGTCATTTCTGCACATTCTTACCAACTTCACATGTTGATATTCTATCATTACTCAGCTTTATAAAACAATAAAGTTGTCTTATTTTATGTGTGGTCTTATAAGTCTTATTTTTATTGTTAATTTTCTTTTTGTTGAAGTGTAACATTTATCACTAAAGCATAGAAATCCTAAGTGTACAGCTTGATGAATTTTTTTTTTATTTTATTTTTTAACGTTTATTTATCATTGAGAGACAGAGAAACACAGAACATGAGCAGGGAAGGGACACAGAGAGAGGGAGACACAGAATCTGAAGCAGGCTCCAGGCTCTGAGCTGTCAGCACAGGGCCTCGAACCCATGAACTGTGAGATCATGACCTGAGCCAAAGTCGGTCACCCAACCAACTGAGCCACCCAGGCGCCCCTGATGAATTTTTAAATAAAGTCAATCCACCTGTATAATTAACACCCTAAAGGTCTCTTTCATGTCCCTTCCACACTAGCCTTCATCTCCCAAATTATCCACTATTCTGAATCATTAAACATGTACTCTTTTATTTGGTCTAGCTTCTTTAGTAGCATTAGATCCATTAAATTTATCCATGTTATTGTATGTAGCAATGATTAATTTTTTTCACTGATCTATAGAATCCTATTGTAAATGTGTCACAAATTTTTTAATTCATTGAACTTTTGGGGCGCCTGGGTGGCTCAGTTGGTTAAGTGTCTGACTTTGGCTCAGGTCATGATCTCGCGGTCCATGAGCTCGAGCCCTGTATCAGGCTCTGTGCTGACAGCTCAGAGCCTGGAGCCTGTTTCAGATTCTGTGTCTCCCTCTCTCTCTGACCCTCCCCTGTTCATACTCTGTCTCTCTCTGTCTCAAAAATAAATAAACGTTAAAAAAAAATGTAATTCATTGAACTTTTAAAAAAAAATTTTTTTTTCAACGTTTTTTATTTATTTTTGGGACAGAGAGAGACAGAGCATGAACGGGGGAGGGTCAGAGAGAGAGGGAGACACAGAATCGGAAACAGGCTCCAGGCTCCGAGCCATCGGCCCAGAGCCTGACGCGGGGCGCGAACCCACGGACCGCGAGATCGTGACCTGGCTGAAGTCGGACGCCTAACCGACTGCGCCACCCAGGCGCCCCTAATTCATTGAACTTTTGATGAGCATCAAGGATGTTTCCAGCTTGTGTCTATTATGAACATTGCTACTTTGAACTTTTTTTTTTTTTTACCAGTGCCCATTGTTTTAATGTGCATTTAATTATTTGTGATATTAAAATAATTTGCTATATTTTAGTTGACCCTTTGTATGTATTCTTTTGTGAAATACTGTTTTGGTTTTTAACCATTATTTTCTTTTGAGATGTGTATGGTTTTCATTAACTTGCAAATGCTTTTTATTAAGGACCAAATATCTCTATGAGCATATGTACACACACATACACATGTATATGTGTGCATATCTATCTGTTTATTTATTTAAAATTTTTTTTTTAATGTTTATTTACTCTTGAAGGAGAGAGATAGAACGTGAGTGGGGGAGGGTCAGAGAGAGAGGGAGACACAGAATCCGAAGCAGGCTCCAGGCTCTGAGCTGTCAGCACAGAGCCCGATGCGGGGGCCCCTATCTGTTTATTTTTTTAAGGATGTTATGAAGCAGGGGTTCTTTTCCCCCCATGTTAATAATCGATTGCAGCAACATTCGTTGTTGAATAATTTGTTCTCTACCCAATGATTTATAATGGTTGCCTATTGTAATCAAGTTTTCATATATTCATGGATGTTTCTAAACTTTCTACTGTGTTATGTTGATTATTCTTTCTTGTCTCATTGCCCCATGGTTACTATAGCTTTATAAGACTTGATATTTAGCACCAAAGACCCCTCTTCCTTCTTTAAAATTATTTTTCTTCAAAATTGTCTTGCTTATTCTTACCACCTTGCTACATTTTCATATTTACTTTAGAACCAATTTGTCAATTCTCATATACACACAGAACTTGGGGATATTGATTGGAATTGCATGTAATTTGGGCAAGTTGCCATTTTTATGAAGTCATGTCTTCAGTTTATCGCTTATTTTTAAATTGCCTGCTCTATCACTTTAATTTTCTTTTACTAACATTTCTCTTCTGATTGTAGATTATGTTGGCTGTCTTGGGGAATGTTAGATTTCCACACATCTTTTGGAATTGTTTGCAGGCTCTTCTTGAGTAGGAGGTTATTTTTGTTCCTATATGTTCCCCTAAGAGGCTGCTAGGTCCAATTTCTGATCACAAGGCTGTTTCATTATATATTTTTTAGCCCGTTTTATCTAATTTACTTTTCATTTTTCATTTCATCTATATTGCCATGGGGATGGTTGAAGAGATGAACTTGAAGTATCCTTTTGATTATATGTCCATTGTATGCACTATTTGGTAAATAATGCAAATTAGATAAGTAAGGGTTTTAGATGAAAGGCTTAATTTTGGCATTTTAGTATTTGTAGAGCAAGTGCCATCCGCCCTTCTTCAGGCTCATCTTGCTGTCATTCCAGATTCACTTTCTTATGAGTCAGACATGAGGTAGAGTACTGTATACACAGGCACATCTTGTCACTGTTAAGCTTTCCAGGGAGGAAATTTTATAGGCTTACTTCAAGGGTTTAGTCACCTTCTAATGAGTCACTTTTTTTTTTTTTTTTTTTTTTAAATTCTGGAGCCAAGTTTAGGCACAGGGAGGTTAATTGGTGGGTTAAAACAATCTGAACATTTCTTAACTACAGAGTGTTTGCATTTGGACAGTTAATTCCCAGGAAGGGAGCTTTTAGTATCTAACATTTGGTACTTAAACTCATGAATTGTTACAAGTAATATTTCTGGAGAAACAGATCTATAGGATTTATTGATTTTGGGGATGTATGGTTTCTGGCTGTTCTATATTCCTTCTGGATTTACTTTATCTCAATAGTTTTGTGAACTGTGGCTTGGCTATATTGAGATAACCTTCTCATTCCATCTTTACACTTTGGATTCAGGTGTTTCTATCTGTTTGTGTCTGCTGCAGGATGATGGATAGATAGACTGCCTGTGGGAACATTGCCAGAGATTGTGCTCTTTTGTCAGTATCTGGAGACATCCAAGTCGATGTGTTGCTTCAGTGATTGGAGTCTGTGTACGCACCCTGGTTGTAGGCAATAACATGATCTTCTGCTTATTGATTTTTATGACATTGTTTATCTGACCTGTATTTACTCTTCTGTACATAGGCTGTCACTCACCTTGTGGTGGTGGCTTTAGACTTCTCAGTACAGATGTTCTCTCACGTGGAAAGTGGAGAGTGGCCCTCGGATTTTGTGCTCAGCTCGTGCTTCTGGTAGAAACCTTCCCATTTATTTATTCTTCTTCATTTATTTTTCCTTTTGTCCTTATTCTTTACATTCTCTCTCCCTTGTTCATCTTTTTCAAAAATTATTAGTCTCGTTCCTTTTCCTTGCATTCCCATGTTGTAAGCTTCTATGTTAGCGGTTCTTAGGATACAGGTCATGTTCACACAGTGGAAACTGTCCCGTTAAGATGCCAGTGGAGCCACCTCTTCCACTTTCTCCCAACCTCCAGAGGATGGAGAAACACTGCTCTGTACTATTCTTAAGCTTTTCTGAAGTGTAAATATTCTGCTTTTTAAAAAATCCTCTAATGGGAATTTTTTCCTTGCTATTGAATATCTATTTACAATCTCTCCATGTCTCATCCAATTGCCAGTGCTCTCAGCCCCCTTTGTCTTTTGCATTTTGCACTTCTGAGCTTTCTCTTCTTGTGGTTTCTCAGGAGATGAATCCCTTTTGCCTGTATGTCTATTATATGCATTATAATATCTTGTTGTATGTGTGGACTATTCTGTGTCTGTACATATATCACATATACGGTTTCACCCTCCTTCTACTCCTTCACACAGGCAACATCTTCCTGCGTATTAGCCACATTGCCAGGAAGACGTTGCCAGGAAGATGTCAAGTCCTTCTTTCTTTCTTTTTTCTTTTTTGCTATTAAGTAACTTGTGGAGGCACATGACCCTTCAAACTCTGGGCACACTCTGTTTAGTATTCCAGCTGATACGCGTGGTCTTCTGAGGCTTTGCTGAACCTAAGGCAAATCTTTTTCTATATCCTTTACTGAATTTCTGGTTTTTGAGCAGCAGAATTTTGTTTAAGCCATCTGCTATAATGGATAGTTGAGATCAGGAACATCAAGAGACTGTTAAGCTGATTCAGTCTCCTCTCAAGAGTCAGTACTATTTAAAAATGTGTGTGTGTGTGTATGTGTGTACATGTTTTCTGATCCCACAGCTTTCATTATATTTCCTTTAAGCCTTATTTATGTCATTAATACTATCATATATGTACAGTTTTCTTTTTAGCTATTGAAAAATTCAGCACTATTGCATAAAAATTATCCCTCATCATTAAACATTCTTCTAACACCAGTTATTCTCAGTAGGAACAAATACAAAAAAACAAGCCCCCTCCTCATTTCCTACCCCTTTCTGAAAATCACACCTCCATCGAGCTCTTCTTTTGTTAGGAATGTGTTTCTCTGCTATGTTAGGATTCATAACCACTGTTCTGAAATATCATCTTTAGTGTTAAATAGCTATGTCCTAAATCATCTTCCTCTTTCTTGGGATTGAAGCTCTTGAGAATAATATCTCATTATTATGAACAAAGCTGGAATGAACATTCTTATATATCAGTATGTGTCCACAATTTTTTATCACTTCCAAACGTGAAATTTTTAGAAATGCAATTATTGGGTCAACAGATTTAAGTATTTTTCAGATTCTTTAATCATGTCGCTGTGTTACTTTCCAAAATGTTTTCGCTGGATTTTGCTTTCACTGTCAGTGAATGAGTGTGCCTGTCTTGGCTAAACTCTAGGCAGCATTGAATATTGCTATTTTGAAAAATCTTTGCCGATATGATAACCCAAAATGGTACCTCATTACTGCTTCAATTTGCATTTCTTTGATTACTAGTAACTCAGTACCATATTTTAGGAGACCATTTTATCTTGTTTTGACACAGCTTCAACTCGAGATTGTCTTGAATTGCAACTGTCAAGATAAATCGTTGAAATTAAGAGCTGTAGTCCTGGGATATAATAACCTCATCCAGAATATGTAGCACTGAAAGCTGCCTAATTAGAAACAACAGAATTCTGTCCAATTCACAGATATATATATATATGTGTCCAATACACACACACACATATATATATATATGTGTATATACATATACACATATATATATATATATATATATTTTAAGCACACACACATAATATATTTTTTAAACTTTTTATTATAGATTTTTAAAACACCCAAGAGAAAAGAAAACACTAGAATGAATTCCTGTGTAACCACAGTCTTTACTTTGGCAACTACTGGCACTCTACATTTCTTATTTCACCTGTCTCCCCTCTGTTTTTGGAGTGGAGGAGGCATTGGAATATTTCAAGTCAAATAAATACATCACTTTACCCATGAATACTTACGTATAGAATGCCTCTTCCCAGAACTTTGCATATATTTTATCTCCAATAGGATTTATTACTATAGTATATCATAGGTACAGAAAAGTGCATAGAGCTTAAATGGACAGCTTGGTGAATTATTACAGAATGAACACACCTCTGTTTTCAGCAACAAACTTAAGAATACAGTATGAGTATGTATATAATATGAAGAACACCTTCAGAGTCACCCTTTTGCACCATTCATCTTCCTTCCTGGTCATCAGCCCCTCTTCTTTCTAAAAATAATCACTGTTTTGTCTTCTAACACTGTAAGGTAGTTTTCCCTGTCCTTGAACTTTATATAGAAATGGAATCATACAGTATAGAATTGACCCTTGAATAACTCTGGGGTTGGGGTGCTGACCCCTTGCGCAGTTGAAAATCCACGTATAACTTTCACCTCCCAAAACCAGCTACTAGCCTGCTGTTGCCTAGAAGCCTTACCGATAACATAAACAGTTGATGAACACATACTTTGTATGTTATATGTATTATACTGTATTCTTACAATAAAGTAAGCTAGAGAAAGGCAGATATTGAGAAAATCACAAGGAAAAGCACATTTACAGTACTGTACCCTAAAAAATTCACGTTTAAGTGGATCTGTGCAGTTCAAACGCATGTTGTTCAAGAGTCGACTGTATTTTGCTTTACATGTTTGTTAGATTTATCCATGATGTTGTGTACAGCTGTAGTCTGTTTCATTGCTATATTTCATTATGTGAATATGCATCCTTGCTACCAACTGGTTTTGTCTTTCTTTGAAATAATATTTTCTTGTGGATTTAATTTGCATTTCTGTTGGGGCACCTGGGTGGCTCAGTTGGTTAAGCCTCTGACTTCAGTTCAGGTCATGATCTCATGGCTCGTGAGTTCAAACCCCACCTCGGGCTTGGAGCTTGGAGCCTGGAGCCTACTTCAGTTTCTGTGTCTCCCTCTCTCTCTCTGCCCTTCTCCCCCCCAAAAATTTTTTTTTGCATATCTGTTTATTGGTCATTTGAATCCCCTCTTACGAGAAGGATATATTCTTAAAAGTTACTGTCCTCTGTTATTAAACTGTAAAAACCCCTCTTATTCAAGGCCATACAAGAACATTCGTGGCTTTGTCAATTTTTATTTTGCATTATCTTTTTCTAATTGGTTTTCAGGAGTTCTTTATATATTGTAGATAATGAGTAAACGTCTTTTTTCACTCTGTAGCTTGTCTCTTTCTTATAATATCTTTTAATAAGGAGAAGTTGCTAATTTTAATGTAGTCCAGCTAAACACGCTTTCTTTTCTGTAGAGTGCATTTTAAACTGTTTAATAAAGTCATGAAGAGATTCTTATTTTCTAGATATTTTGTTGTTTTTCTTTCACATTTAAGTCTATAATCCATTAAAACATTTTCTAAGTGTGAATGTTTTTATCCCCCCCCCCCCCCCCCCCACATATGAGCACCCATCGGACCCAGCACGGTTAATTTAAAATACCATCCTTTTCTACCTTATTCGATAGTGCCAATTTTGTAATAAATCAAATATCTATATTTGTTGCTCATTTCTGGTTTTTTGTTGAGATGTAATTGATAATTGACATGTGACATTTTATAAGTTGAAGGTGTGTTCATTTGATACATGTACATAATGCAATATGATTACCATGGTAGTATTAGTTAACACTTCATCACATCCAATAGTTATCATTATTTTTTAATGGTGAGAACATTTAAGATCTAGTCTCTTAGCATCTTTGTTAACTAAATTGTTAACTAATGAAATCACAATGTTAACTAAATCACAATGCTTTGCTGTACATTAGATCTCCAGAACTTTATTCATCTTGTAACTACAAGTTTGTACCCTTTGACCAATATCTCTCCAGTTCCCCCACCCTTCAGGGGACTGTTTCCATGAGTTCCCCTTTTGTAAATTCCACACCTAAGTGGTATCGTACAGTTGACCGTTAAACATCGTAGCGGGTCGGGGCAGTGACCCCCCGTGCAGTGGGAAATCTTCATATTAACTTTTGACTCTCCCAAGACATTTAGTATGTTCTACATATTATACTATATTCTTACAATGAAGTAAGCTAAATAAAACATTATTAAGAAAATCAAGGAAGAGAAAATATATTTATGGTACTGTACGTATATATTTACTGAAAATCCATGTATAAGTAGGCCCACACAGTTCAAACCTATGTTGTCTAAGGGTCAGTTGTATTTGTCTTTCTCTGTCTGATTTACCTCACTTATTATAATGCCTTTGATGTCCATGTTTATCCATGTTGTCACAAATGGGAGTATTTTCTTCTTTCTCTTGGCTGATGTATATGTATACACCACATGTTCTTTAACTATTCATCTGTTGATAGACACTTGGTTTGTTTCCATATCTTGGCTATTTTTTTTTTTTTTTTTTTTTGGGACAGAGAGAGACAGAGCATGAACGGGGGAGGGGCAGAGAGAGAGGAAGACACAGAATCGGAAACAGGCTCCAGGCTCCGAGCCATCAGCCCAGAGCCTGACGCGGGGCTCGATCTCATGGACCGCGAGATCGTGACCTGGCTGAAGTCGGACGCTTAACTGACTGCGCCACCCAGGCGCCCCCATATCTTGGCTATTTTGAATATCCTGTTTTATTTCCTTTGGATATATACCCAGAGGTGGGGTTGCTGGATCATGTGCTGCTTCTATTTTTTTATTTTTTGAGAATACTTCATACTGTTCATAGTGACTTTACCAATTTACACTACCACTAATGGTTCCCTGAATCCAAAACCCAAAAAGGGTTCTCAGTTTTCCACATCCTTTTCAACACTTGTCTTCTCTTGCCGTCTTAAGGATGGCTATTCAACACGTGTGAGCTGATCACTGAGATCATTGTGGTTTTGGTTTACATTTCCCCGATGATTAGTGATGTTGAGCATCTTTTCACGTCCTTGTCGACCATTTGGATGTCTTCTTTGGAAAAGTGTCTATTCAGTCACTCTGCCCGTTTTTAAATCAGATTGTTTGGTTTTTTGTTATTGAGTTGTAGGAGTTCTTTTAGCTATTAACCCTTTATCAGAAGATGATTTGTAAATATTTTCTCCCATTCCATAGGTTGTCTTTTCATTTTGTTGATGGTTTCTTTTGCTGTGCAGAAGCTTTTTGTTTTGATGGTAGTGCCATTTGTCTATTGTGGCTTTTGTTGCTCGTGCTTTTGGTGCCATATCCAAAAAGTCATTGCTAAGATTAGTGTCAGAGAGCTTTTTCCCTGTGTTTTCTTGTAGGAGTTTTACGGTTTCAGGTCATATGTTTAAATCTTTAATCCATTTCAAGTCATTGCTTTGTATGTTTTACAGTATTCCAGGCACCATTTACTGAAGACACTATCTTTTCCCGATTGAGTATTCTTGGTTCCCTTGTCAAATATTAGTTGACATGTACACACAGGTGTTTATTTTGGGCTCTCTGTCCCATTGGTTTATGTGTTTGTCTTTATGCCAGTGGCATACTGGTTTGATTACTGGAGCTTTGTAGTAAACATTGAAATCAGGATATGTGATACTTCCTGCTTTGTTCTTTTTTTCTCAGGATTGCTTTGGCTATTGAGCGTCTTTTGTGGTTGGATACAAATTTTCAGATTGTTTTTTCTAGTTGGGTGAAAGTTCCCATTGGAATTTTGATAGGGATTGCATTGAATCTATATAGATAGCAAAGTGTATAAATTCACTGGCTTTTAGCTTATCACAACATTGTGCAATCATTAGCATTATCTAATTCCAGACGATTTTTAATAGTGTCGGGCTTCTTTCAGTTAGCATAATGTTTTCAGGATTCACTCATGTTATTGCTTTAATCAAAACCTCATTCTTCTTCCCTCCTGCCCTCTCCCCCCCACTGAATAATATTCCACTGTATGGATACACTACATTTGTTTATCCATTCTTCAGCAGATGGACATTTGCATTGATTCCACCTTTTGCTCTTATGATCAACAAACTATGAATATTCATGTACAAGTTTTAGTGTGAACCCTACATTTTTAATTCTCTCAGGTGTATCTACCTAGGAATGGAATTGCTAGGTCATATATTGATTCTATGTTTAACTTTTTGAGGAACTAAACTGAAGCAGGAAAGTTAATTTTGGTGAAGTTCACCTTAGTTTTTCATTTGTTGCTTGTGCTTTAATGTCATGTCTAATGGCCTAATCCAAGGTCCTTATATTTTTTTCACAGAGTTTCATTGTCTTAGCTCTTACATATGGATCTTTTCACTTAATCTTCATATGGAATATGAAGTAGGCTTCCACTTCATGCATTTGCACGTGAATATCTAGTTGTCTCAGGACTGTTTGTTGAAGAGACTATTTTTCCTCCATTGAATGGACTTGACCTGTTTGTCAGATCAGTTGTCTATATATGTGTAGGTTCACTTCTGGACTCCATTCTGTTCCATGGTTCTGTATGTCTGTTCTTATGTCAGTGTCACACAGTCTTGATTAGTATAGCTTTGAGTAAGTCTTGAAATCAGGAGGTGTGAGTCCTCCAAATTTGTCTTCTTCAAAGTTATTTTGGCTGTTTGGGCCCATATGCATTTCTATATGCATCTTGAAAATCAACTTCCCCACCCCCGAAAAATGGGCAGCTGGAGTTTTGACAGGGATTTTTTATTTTTTATTGAGGTGAAATTCAAATAACTTAAAGTTAACCATTTTAAATGAAGAATTCACCGGCATTTAGTACGTTCATGGTGTTATTCAGTTACCACCTCTACGTAGTTCCTATACATTTTCATCTTTCCAAATAAAGTCTTGTATCTATTAAGTAGTTACTCCCCATCCTCCCTACCCAGTTGCTGACAACCACTAATCTGCTTTCTATTTCTGAGGATCTACCTGTTCTGGATATTTTGTATAAATGGATTCATGAAGCACGTTATCTTTTTCATTCCTGGCATAAATCCTACTTATTCATGGTACATAATACTTTAATATGCTATTGGATCCAATTTGATAGTATTTTGTTGAGGATTTCTGCATTTATATTCATAAGGGACACTGGGTATTTTCTTGTGCTATCTTTGGTTTGGTTCAAAGGTAATGCTGACATCAGAGAAGGAGTTCAGAAGTGTTCATTTTTCTTCTGTTAATGGGAGGAGTTTAAGAATATTACCCTTGAAATGTTTGGCAGAATTCACCAGTGCAGCCATTGTTTCTGGACTTTGTGTGGGAGTTTCTTCATTACTGATTTAATCTCTTTACTTGTTGCAGATCTGTTCAGATTTTCCATTTCTCTTTGAGTCATTTTTGGTAATTTGTGTGTTTCTAAGAATTTGTCCATTTTTTTTTTAAAGTTTATTTATTTTGAGACAGAGAACACAAGTGGGAGGAACAGAGAGGGAGAGAGAGAGAGAGAGAGAGAGAGAGAGAGAGAGAGAGAGAGAGAGAGAATCCTAAGCAGGTTCCACGCTATCAGTGCAGAGCCCAATGTGGGGCTCAAACCCACAAACTGTGTGATCATGACCTTAGCCAAAACCAAGAGTCAGACACTTAACCGACTGAGCCACCCAGGTGCCCCAGAACTTGTCCATTTAATTTAGGTTATATTTAATTTATTGACATAGTTGTTCACAGTATTCTTTTATAACCTTTTTGTTTTTGCAAGGTTGGCAGTATTGTCTCCGCTTTCAGTTCTGATTTTAGTTGTGTCTTTTCTTTTTTTTTTTTTAGTCTAGTTTCAGGTTTGTCAATTGCATTGATATTTTCATAGAACCAACTTCAGGGTTTTTTTCTTCTCCATTGTTTCTCTCTTCTCTATTTCTTTTACTTCTGTTCTGTTCTCATCTTTATTATTTCTTTCTTACTCTTTACTTTCGGTTTAATTTACTCTTCTGGACCAGATACTTGAGTTGTGAATTTTGAGATCTTTTTTTTTTTTTTTAATGCAGGTGTTTATAGCTATTATTTTTTTTTGTCTTTTTATTTTTTTTTTTAAAAAGATTTATTTATTTATTTATTTATTTATTTTGAGAGAGAGAGAGAGAGAGAGAGAGAGAGAGAGAGAGAAAGGAGAGAAAGCACATAGGGGAAGGGCAGGGAGAAAGGGAGAGAGAGAGTCCCAAGCAGGCTCTGCACTGTCAGTGTGGAGCCTCATGCGGGGTTCAAACCCACGAACTGTGAGATCATGACCTGAGCTGAAATCATGAGCCGGACATTTAACCAACTAAACCACCCAGGCACCCCTCTTTCTTTGTCTTTTGACAGTTTGATTATAATGTGTCTCATTATGAGACTCTTTGAGTTTATCATTTTTGGAGTTTGTAGAGCTTCTTGGATGTGTAGATTTATGTTTTTCACCAAATTTTTGAAGTTTTTGGCCATTCTTTTTTCAAACATTCTTTTTGCCATTTTTTCTTTTCTCTCTTGAGACTTTTGTAATGTGTATGTTAGTACACGTTGTAGTGTTTTATGGGCCTTTAAAAAGAAATGTAAATAATAAGCGTACAATCTTTCTCTTCCTTGTTGGGAAATAAGCATTATTAATGACTTGATGTGTTTCCTTTAAATGATTTCTTTTCCCACTGGATCAGATTTTCTTCACTGAGGCTTATTATCTTGTTTTGCCCTCTTTCCTTTATTGGAATTTTCAGTTGTTCATTAAGCTTGAAATTGGTTGGTTACTTTATTTAGAGAGTAATTCTATAATAACAGTTTTCCTGCTTATCTTTGAGCATAAAGAATGTTTCATTTGGTTGCATCATGAATTATATCTTTGAATTTACCTTTTCATTCTTTGTTTATTTGACTTATCAAGTTGACACATTTTGTTTTGTCTTCCACAGATAGTATAAAGCTTAGTTTAAAGCCATTTCAACAGCAGGCATGGTTTCTAAGGAGTTTGATAGGTTGCCCAACTTCTAGTAGAGGCATTAAATGTTCTTTGCTTTTAGAAACAATGGTCATCAGTGAGGGATTGTGTGTGTGTGTGTGTGTGTGTGTGTGTGTGTGTGTTTAAATGTTTAATTTTTGAGAGAGGGAGAGAGAGAGAGAGAGGGCGTGAGCGGGGCAGAGAGAAAGAATCCCAAGCAGGCTTCAGTGCAGAGCCCGACACGGGGCTCAGTCTCACAAACTGCAAGATCATGACCTGAGCCAAAATCAAGAGTCGGTTGCTTAACCAACTGAGCCACCCAGGCACCCCAGTGAGGGACTGTTTCAATTTTAAGTTGTTTTTTGGCTTTAAGCCATTCAGAATTAGTTTTTGACAAACATACAATTCGGTCAGTATTCAGTTTGGTTTTTATAAATTGAGAAGACGGTGCAAAAGGCATCAGTGGTGGAGTCGTAACCTCTGCCGGTTTCCCAGCTCCTCTCCTCTTTTGGCTTTGCGATGGTCACTAATTTTTTTCTGACTCTGGTTGTGTTTATTTGTCAGACTAGAATGTAAATGACACAACAGTTGGCACTTGGCTCTGTTCGCTGCTGTATCTCTAGCACCTAGAATTGGGCCCAGCGTAGAGAGGGACCCGGTGACTGTTGGTTGATACCTGTGATGAATCTGTGGAGCTGCTGGTGGTGGTGGTGATGGTAGCCGAAGTTTATTCGTACCTTCCTTTGTGCCAGGCCATGTTCTAAGACCGTTGTTTTAGTTCTTTTAACTTTACAACCATACTACAAGATACTGGTACTGGTACTCTCCCCATTTTACAGAGGCGGAGGGTGCATGCCTGAACGCACACAGCCGATTCCAGAGCCAGGAGCCATAGCTTAATTGTTACTCTGTGCTTCTTTTTCCTCCTTTCGCCTGGCCTTCCTGACTACTCGGGCCTTTTCTACTTTGCACTTAAAATCTTTTTCTGCCTCGGTTCCCCTTGATAAGCATTTAACATTTACCTTAGGTATTTTGACCTTAGTTTTCAGCCCATGTATTTTCAGTTCGTCTATTACTTCCCTCTAAGAAACAACACAAGTTAAAACCCAAATTTAAAGTCTGTCGCAAAGATCTGGTCGAAAATTTCGAGGTGAACATCTAGGTCTCTTGCTAGGGACCAACCACATTTGTTGTGATATTACTTTCAAAATTCTGTTACTGTGTGCAGACCACTGGGGCAGGTTGGGGGGATCTTAGACTCTCAAACAGAAAATATATGAAATTATAAGATGGCAACTTCTCGACATTTTTGACAAGTCACACTGTGACATTTTACGAATAACACTGTACATTGAACAGCAAGTAGGTAAACTGTTTGTCTGAAGTCAATACCTTCATCCTATTTTTATATTCATCCTATTTTTATATAACTGTCCCTACGAGATAACATGCCACATTCAGAAAATTCTGCAGTAATAACCATTCCAGAACCTATGCAAATTAAAATTACTAAATCTCCAAACTGAAAAAAAAAATAAGTTTAATTCAAATTAAATGAATACAGTCCAGTTGACACTCCAACTTTTTTTTCTTTTCTAACAGAAGATAAAATAGCAATGTTAAGTATTTCCTTTGCAGAGGAAATTCCAGCCTTCACCTTTCAAGAAACATCTGCACCCAGTTTTTGTTTTAATCTAATCTAACTAGAGTGTACCACCCTTTTGTTCTTCTGTAGACCTTAGGAACTGCTTTAACTAATTTTAAGCAGACTTTAAATAAAATCTCTGAAATGATTCCATTGAACAAGCTCCCCATAGTCACAGCAAAACCCAGAATGCAAAGTTGATAATTTGAAATGAACTAATGAAATCCACTAACATTCCTTTTCCAGTAACCCCATAATGTTTCTCTTTGTAGCAATTTGATACAAGTATGCTATAGATAAAAAGGTATGAAAATTAGCTATTTCTGCTAATCAAAAGATATGAAGAAAGTGAAAAGGAAAGCCATAAAGTGAATGGAAATGTTTCCAAGGCCTTTATAACAGCTCTCTTATAGCCAGGATATATAAAGCATTTGAAAAAAACAAAACAAAACAAAAAACAGTCAGTAGGAAGAAGACAGCCCAATACAGAAATATTTAAAACACTTGAACAAGTACTTCCCAATAGCCGGCATCCAAATGGCCAGAAACATAATCAACTTCTTTAGTAGTCAGGCAAATACAAAATAGACAACGCAAGAGTGGCAAAATTTAAAGACTGAAAACTCCAAGTGTGGTTAAGGAAGAGAAACAGCTGGAACCCTGAGACACTGCAGGTGAAAGTATTGTAAAATCACTTTGGAAACCAGTTTGACAGTATATGCTGACACTGCATGAATACACTTCCTGTGACCCAACGTTTCCACACGTTGCATCCAAGAAAAATACATGCTCTTGTGCATCTCAAGAGTGAAGTATAATAACACGGGGGGCAACAGACACTATTTTGGTAGGACCCAAACTGGAAAATAACCAAAACTTCCACTAGTAGTATATTCACATAATAGATACACAGCAGTATGTTTGATCTCACAAACATCAAATTCAGTGAAAGAAGCCAGACCTAATTGAGTATAAGCCATAATAGCATTTTATACAATTTCCTGAAACAGGCAAAATTAAACTCTAGTGTGATAAAAATACAACAGCATTGTTTTAGAACAGCTAAAAAGTGGAGATGATCCAGATATCTACCGTTGGGGGGAATGGTCGAATGAATTGTTGTATATTCAAATGATGGAGTACTGGCTAACAAGGAAAATGAGCAAATGTCAACATGCAGCAACACGGATGGATTTTCTGAAAATGTTGGATGACAGAAGCAAGACACAAAAGAATAATGGTATTAGGTATCTTTGGGACAGAGGGAGCGGATAGCGACTGGGTGATGGGTATTTTCTTTGTGTTAACCCCTTTTGCTATACAGATGTAGCTTATATATGTTTCTCTTTGTATGTTTTGTTTCACGATTTTAAAAGGTTTAGCAAAGCAGAGAGGGCCATGCCCCTTGGGTTCACATGCCAGCTTTGCCGCTTTCCAGCTGTGTGACTTTGGGACATTTATCTAACAGCTCAAGGCCTCAATTTCACAACTGCGATGTGAAGATAATAATCAAACCTATTTTGTAGGATTTGTTGTAAAGAGTAGACAGATACTGGACTCTTCGCTCCAATGTTAAGCACTTACAATAACAGCTGGCATGTAGTCAGTGCTGAGAAACTGCTAACTGCTTTTCTTGTTATTGTTGGTATCATTGCCAGTTTATTTGTGCAAAGGAATTATAAACTCCCATTGGAGTTAACATTATATTATAAATCTATCATGGCTGTCCATGTAGTGAGTTTTTGTTTTAGGTCTTTCAGAAAAGTTTATTTTCTTCAGTGTCCATGTTATTTCATAAACTAATCACTAGATATTTTACAGATGTATTTTATAGTTGTTTAAGTGGAATTTTCCTTGCCTTGTATTTCATAATTGGTTGCTGTTGGCATATAGTAGCTACTACTTCTTGGGGTTCTAAGTTCTACACGGATTGAAGCTTTTAATCCTGTGTAGGACCCCCATTTTTCACAGGGTAGAAACTGAGAACAGGGAGATGAAAATAGCTAAGTGTGTGGTCTGGGCTTTGGTTGGGCCCCAGCGCCCGTATTCACTCCACTGATCCATGCTAAGAAGGCAGTTCATTTTTATACTTTTCCTTAATACAACTTTTTAGTTGATTTTCTTAGGTTTCCAAGAACCCAGTTACATCATTTGCAAGTAATTGTTTTTTTGTGTAGCGTCCAGCAATTCTTGCTCCCTTGCCTTATTGCTTGGATTTTCACTTTCAGGGAAGTGTTCATAAAAATAACAGAGTGGACATTCTTCTGTTAGTCTGACCAAATGGGAATGCCTGTATTTTTCATAAGCCACTGAGAATGACATTGACCATTTTATCTTAAGGTTGTGTTTTTTAATTGTGTAGTTTGCCAAATGGTTTTTGATTTGATTACTCTGTTTTGTTTTCAAATTAAGGATGGCTTTTAAATTATACCAAATACCTTTGTGTGTCTGTGAAGATGATCGTGTGTACTTTTCTGTGATGAACTCTGTGATGAATTATATTAATATGTAACCACATATGGAATCATCTTTGCATTCCTAGAATTTTCAACATACTGCTGAATTGTATTTGCTAAAGTTTCTATAAGATTTTTGTATCTGTAAGTACAAGTGAGATTGGTCTGCTGTTCTCTACCCGTTTTTGTTAAGTGAATTCTGGCTTTATATGTAAAGGGAATCTGGAAGATCTCTGTCTTTTCGTGCATTATATACTGTGTTTTAAAGTAATTTTTGAGTACATTTTCTGGTATGGCTGCCAAATACTGTTCAGCGGAGATCTTTTCATTTTGTTCATCGAAGATCTCGAGTGTTTCTTCTCTTTCACTAATTATGGAAATCTTCAAACATAGGCAAAAGTAGAGAGGTTGGTGTCATTTTGTTCCTCTCTCGCCTCACTTTTTCTCTCAAGTATTTAGAGCCTCACTACTTAAAACATGCTGTGCGTCGTAGCAGCATGGATATTATCCGGGAACTTGCTCCAGATGGGTGTGGCCCTGCGTGCATATGCACATAGACACCACCTCCGCCATATACTACTGGTTATAGGCAAGTCCTAGGTGCCGCTCCCCAGTCTTGCTTTAGATTTTAACCCCTTTTGGGGCGCCTGGGTGGCTCGGTCGGTTAAGCGGCGGACTTCGGCTCAGGTCCTGATCTCGTGGTCCGTGAGTTCGAGCCCCGCGTCCGGCTCTGTGCTGACGGCTCAGAGCCTGGAGCCTGTTTCAGATTCTGTGTCTCCCTCTCTCTCTGTTCCTCCCCTGTTCATGCTCTGTCTCTCTCTGTCTCAAAAATAAATAAATGTTAAAAAAAATTAAAAAAAAAAGATTTTAACCTCTTTTTCATACTGTCCTGAGATGTTTCAATAACGCTTTGAATGTTTGAAAAATTGTCTCGGGTCCTGGAAGGGAGAGAGCTACAAAGTCAAAGGGCATAAACTTGTTAAAGCCTTTGATGTCTGTTGTCTAATTGCTTTTCAGAAAACCACTACCTCTTTTGGTTAAGTGGTAAACAGGTGACAATACTGACAGTTCATAAATGTGTCTTTTCTGCCAACAGGAGATCATTAAAATGTTAAGAAAGCAGGAAAGAAGGGAAGAGTAATTAGAAATTCTTGTCATAAACACTTGAGTGATTGGTACCTGAGAGCCTGAAGGTTATTTGAATTAATTTTCAACAGTCTTAAACTATTTGGCCAATTTACTATTCCTTACTAAATCTAATTCAGTGTGTCGTTTTCAAGAAACATTTGGGTGCCTAAGTGGTAGAGATTGTGAGTGAGAAAAGATACATGCCAATATCTGTGCCCTTAAAAGGCTTATGGGAATCTTATTATATTGTTTTCATTTTTTTTTTCCTCTTTCTACAAAATATAACTTTGGCTTATAGAAGTTCTGGCTGGGGGCGCCTGGGTGGCTCAGTTGGCTAAGCGTCCGACTTCGGCTCAGGTCACGATCTCACAGTTCGTGAGTTTGAGTCCCGTGTCAGGCTCTGTGCTGACAGCTCAGGGCCTGGAGCCTGCTTCGGATTCTGTGTGTGTATCTCTCTCTCTCTCTGCCCCTACCCTGCTTGTGCTCTGTCTCTCTGTCTTAAAAATAAATAAAACATTTTTTAAAAATTTTTTTAAAAAGTTCTGGCTGAATTTCACATTACCTGGGTCTCTAGGGGATTGAAGAAATTTGAAAGCCTTCCTAGGTGTGACTTCCACCAAGATAAAAACGAAGTTGGCTTTTCCTTTGTTTCAGCAACAGCGTACTGTGTACAGGCTGACTCTAGTGAAAGCGTGGAATGTAGACGAACTCCAGGCCTATGCCGAGCTGGTGACCCTGGGGAATCCTGACTTCATCGAAGTGAAGGTGAGCTCCTGCTGGCCAATGTCATCCCACTTCCTATGGTGCTTTGTTGTGGTGAAGTTAGTGCCTTATAAAACTCTATAGGAGGTCCCAGATGTGTTATTTATTCATTCAGAAATATTAATCAAGAACGTGGCACCATTCTAGGCAACGGGGATAATAACAGTAAAGACGGAGCTTTTGCTCTTATAAAAGCTTATATTTATTGAGAGGGAGGCAGTCAGTGCAAAATAAATCATTAAAAACGACATAGTAACATTAGTATGCTGAGAAATAAAATAGTGTTACAGTGAGGAATTGGTTGGCTTTAAAATAAACTTTTAGGGTTGACTAGGTGGCTCAGTCGGTTAAACGTCCGACTTGGGCTCAGGTCACGATCTCACGGTTCTTGGGTTCGAGCCCCGCGTCGGGCTCTGTGCTGGCAGCTCAGAGCCTGGAGCCTGTTGTGGATTCCGTGTCTCCCTCTCTCTCTGCCCCTCCCCACTCACACTCCCTCAAAAATAAACATAAAAAATTTTTCTTAATTAAAAAAAGTAAAAAAATAAAAATAAAAAAGTAAAATAAACTTTTATTATGGAGAATTTCAAACGTATAGAAGTAGAGAGATTGGTCTCATGACCTCCATCTGTTCACCCAGCTTCAAAAATTACCAACTCATGACCAGTCTTGTTTCAGTTCTACCTCTACCCATTTTCTCTGCCTTATCCTATTATTTTGAAGCAAACCCTACGTTATATGGCTCATCTATAACTGTATATGTCTCTAAAAGATATACACTCACTGTATACACTTATTCAGAATACTGTTCTCATGATTGAACAGTTTGAACAATAGTCTCTTAAGTATTGGAAATAGAAGGTTTCAGACTTGACCAACTATTTCTTATTAAAATAGTATTTGTGAATCTAGATCCAAATAAGGATCGTTAACTGTAATTGGATTCTTTCTTTTTTAAATTTCTTTTAATCTGTTAGTTCCTCTTTCATGTGTTCTCTTTCTACTCTGCTCCCCCTGCCCCACACCAGTAAGTTTGTTGAAGAAAATGTGTCATTTATCCTGGCTAGTTCCCTCTGTCTATATTTTAGATTTCGCTGATTGCTTGTTCCTTTGCCCCCTGTATTTCCTGTAGATTGGTGGTTAGATCAAGAGAAGATTGATCAGATGTGTGTGCGTGTGTGTGTGTTTGCATTTCAAGATTATTCATTTGGTGGTATCGTATACTTACAGTAGGAGGTGGTGGTGCCTGGTTGTCCCTGGCCCGTTTGTTGGCAGTATTTCTTGGGGATGATGGATTCCTATAAGTGGATTGATGTGCCAAAGGGCAGATCATTGTTTTGGTAGACATTGTGATTGGCTGTTTTAGATTTCATAGGCAGAAGTCTTTTCTTCCGCCTATGAAATCTAATGGAGGAGATGACTCTTTTACAACTGATTCCTAAATAGTAAGAAGCAGTGCAGTCACCAGGGGATCAGAGCATTTTGGGCAGATGGCAAACAAGTAAGTATTCAAGTCGGGGGGTCCCGTGTGAGATCAGGAGGGCAGTTGGAGTTGGCAGAGACACAAGATGAACCACAGAGGTGGGATGGGGCCAAATGCTCTTAGAACTTTCAAGCAAGAAAAGAACTGGATTTTATACTAAGTTCAATGGTCAGCTTTTTGAATAGTCTGGTTTATGATTTTAAAAGATCACCCTGCTGCTGTCATGGGCGGATTACAGAGCTCAGAGCGAGAGTGGTTATAAAACGAGACGTTATGGCTTGGGGGAAGGTCATTGGCAATATGATTGGAGAGGAGTGGGTGCATTTGGGATAAATTGTGGAAGTGGAACCAATACAGCGTGTTGCCAGATGAGACACAGGGAGTGAAAGAACAAACGAAATCAAGAACAACACCTGGATTTTGGCTTAAGCAATTGTGCGGATGTGGAACAGTTTACTGAAGCGGGAAAGACCAGCGGAGGAGGCAGGCAAGTTTGGGGAGTAATTTCACGAGTTCTTTGTTGGCCTTAATCATTTGAGAGACCTTTTAAATATCCACATATAGGTTCAAATAGGCCAGAGGTTATATAAGCCTGGAGTTCTGGGGATAAGACAGGGCTGGCAGTAATCATTTGGAAGGCATCAGTGTGCCATGGTAGTTAAAGCTGTGGACTGTTACAAGGCAAATGGCTTTTCTGGACAACTAAGAGTCCACAGAATGAGAAAACGTGACCAGAAAATTCCACCCTGTCTCTGAAAACCCGACTCTTCAGTGTATGTCATTTCACTCTGTCATTTCAGAGGATAGTTCATTTTTACAGCCGTCTGTTCAGCTTTCTGTGGCACTATAGCCTAGAGCAGCAGGGAGGTGGGAAGAGATAAAATATTGCTGTCTGAGTGTTCAGCATTTTATCCCTGGTCAGGTCAAAGACACTCTTTTCTTTTGAAATTGCTCTTAATTTTATTTTATTTTTTTTTTTATTTTTTTTTTTTTTCAACGTTTTTTATTTATTTTTGGGACAGAGAGAGACAGAGCATGAACGGGGGAGGGGCAGAGAGAGAGGGAGACACAGAATCGGAAACAGGCTCCAGGCTCCGAGCCATCGGCCCAGAGCCTGACGCGGGGCTCGAACTCACGGACCGGACCGCGAGATCGTGACCTGGCTGAAGTCGGACGCTTAACCGACTGCGCCACCCAGGCGCCCCGAAATTGCTCTTAATTTTAAAAGGCTACTCTTGGCAAGAACTCTAATGATGCAGAGATGCAAACTACGTCTGCAGTATATTTGTTGGCTTAAGCAAACCTTGCCAATGTCAGGGATTAATGGTGTTTTAATTTATGATTTAGCTATTAAAGAATGCTGTCTCCAGTGATGTTGCAGTAAAACTTCCATTATAAAGCAAGTTTCTGGATCATACGGTCACCTTTTTTCTGCCTCCCTCCGTCCCTCCCTTCCTCCTTTCCTTCTTTGCAGTCATGTTTTCTATAATGTATGACATATTTTACAATCTGAAAAGAATCACCCGGTATTATTTTTAAAAGAAAGATAGCTACTTTGTAAACAGTATAATCCTCCGATGGGTATTTTTTTAGTTTGACAGACTATTAACGTAATACCCTCTGTCTATACCTGAGATGTTATAATGACATGGTTTCTTTCACATGAGATTTCCATTTTACTGTTTTACCCCTGCATTCAACAGATATCTTTCAGCTCTTTCTATGTGCTAGGCCTCATCAAAGCACCAGAGATAGAAGATTTGATATGGACATGCTGTTTGGGAAATGGATGGTCTTATTGAACAAGGCCAAGTCTACAGAAGTAAAATGAGCCACTTGGAGAGATTTCATTTAAAAGTTTCTTGAAGAAATATGTAATATAATCACAATTTTAACTATCTTACATGAATGATAAAATATAACGTAACAGGTAACAGTCATACCAAGGGAAAGCATGGTGATGATCAGCTTGTTTCTTACAGAATGTTTGAGATAGAAATGGCCTCTGTTAAGTGTACCTGTGCCATTGAGGACTGGATCTCATTGCTTTGTTAAATTCAGCTCTCATTTGTCCTGCAGGGTAATGAAGTATCTTTCTTTAAAAAAATTTTTTTTTAATGTTTATTTATTTCTGATAGACAGAGCATGAGTGGGGGAGGGGCAGAGAGAGAGGGAGACACAGAATCAGAAGCAGGCTCCAGGCTCTGAGCTGTCAGCACAGAGCCCAACGCGGGGCTCGAACTCACGGACCGTGAGATCATGACCTGAGCCGAAGTCGGTCGCTCAACCGACTCAGCCACCCAGGCGCCCCTGAAGTATCTTCCTTTTAAACTGAAGTAGAAAAGGGATGTTTGCAGAATATAGTATACTTCAGAAACAGAACAAGTTATAGAATAATGTTTATTATTTGATTATATATATTTTAAAAGTTTACTTCTTTATTTTGAGAGAGAGATGAGTGGGGGGAGGGGCAGGGAAAGAGGGAGAGAGAATCTTAAGCAGGCCCTGTGCTGTGAGCCCTGACTCAGGGCTCGCACTCACAAACCATGAGATCATGACCTGAGCTGATATCAAGAGCTAGATGCTTAACCAGCTAAGCCACCCAGGCGCCCCTGATTATATTTTTTAGCAGTATATGTTTGGATATATTTATATAAGAAAAGTCCGGAAAGATTATATCAGACTGTTCGCAGTGTTGTAATTTGGAAGAAGGGCAGGGAAAGGCTTAGTAATTCTATTTTCCATGTTTCCATGCCCTGCGAATTATTACAGTGAGCGGGCATCGTTTTTGTAATCCCACTGATTGAAACGAAATCAGTAAAGGAGAAGGCATTCTTTCCTGTTCAATAGAGTTAAACTATTTAAGTCTGAAAAGGCATTTTTGTTGTTGTTGTCTAATTAATTAAATTTAAATTTTGTGGGGGTGGGGGGGCGCTTAGGTGGCTCAGTCGGTTGAGTGTCTGACTCTTGATGATCCCAGAATTGTAGGATCCAGCCCCGTGTCCAGCTCCACGCCGAGTGGAGCCTGCTTGGGTTTCGTTCTCGCTCTCGCTCTTCCTCCCTTCACCCCTCCCCCCACACCAAGTGCCCACGCATGTTCTAATTTTAGTATATGTGCTGCCCAAGGGAGCACTTGCCTGTTCTTTCTCTCTCACTCTCGCTGTCTCTAAAATTAAAAAAAGTTAAAAATTTTCTAAATTGGAGGAGTTTTAAAAGTAATGGTAACAAGGACATGTGGCTGGCTCAGTTGGTAACTCTTGATCTCCAGGTCATGAGTTTGAGCCCCACACTGGGGTTAGAGATTACTTAAAATAATAACATTAATAAAATAATAATAGGAAAAACCCTCTCTGAAAAACATTTGATGAGAACTAGCGGTATGGTAGGCTAAGTAACCTCAGCTTCCTCTAAAAACAAACACTTAGAAGTAACTGTGTTATAATAAACATACTTTTGACAGCATGGCCATCTGTCAGGTCTGTAAGGGAGTTCCTTTGGGACTCAAAAAAGAGAGACCACCCTGGTGGTACTTTGTAGCTCTGATAGAGATGGGACTTGGGTTTAAAGGATGGAACATGAGGCCCTTTTGCCTTCAATGAAAGCACAAATTAGGACAGAATTTACCCACTGACATAGAATGGCCCTTGGAAGCTTGTCTTTCACCTATGCTCTTGATTTAAAAAAAAGGGGGGGGGGTGGTCTCCCAGGGCCTGGCATTAAAATTTGAATAGTACCTCATGGTCACATAAATAAATGCCTTGAAGCTAGGAAATTGATAATACAAATTGACCCTAGGCTAGTGACATGCCTGGGTTCCCTGCAGAAGCAAACGAGTACTGTTCATGTCTTGTGTTTTCCAGGCGTGTGCAAGTGTGCACGCACAGGGGTCTCTCCTAATCTGCACTCTGGAGCCTCATGGGGAATGGGGAAGAGCACAGTTTTGATACATTCCAAAAAAGTACTGATGTAGATCTTCTCTGCATCTAAATTTCCTCCATATTAGAATTAGAATAACAGTATCATTTTAATAGGTTTGTTTTGAGAATTCAGTGGGATAATGTATGCCTGGATTCGGTAAATGTTTAGATCACTTCTCATTAAGCACATTTATTTAAACTAAATCAATAGAAGCTATTTCTTTATTTTATTGGTTCCCGCTTTTTTTCATTGCTAGTCTCATAAACTATTTTTCTGTTTGATTCCCTGTAAATGAACATGTATTTTAGTTTCATTAGGCTTAAATAGGCCTTTATTTGCTAGCCCTAGAACCTTAGTGATCATTATTTGCTTGCTTGTTTGTGAAAATGTGTATCATGTTCTAAACATCTGCCTTATTGAAAAACTTTCATAGTACAATCCATTTGTAAATGAAATACTGTCTTTATATTCCCTGCCTTGCATTGCACCTTGAGAATAATAGTAAGTGCTTAGTAATTATTTGTTGTCAGATGATTTAAACCTCTTTTATGCTGTTGGCACTGTAGCTGTCTGCAGAGCTCAATCCTTGTAGCGTGCCTTTTGCAAAACAAATGCCTTAGCCTGACCTCACTGTCTTTCTCTACACAAAGATAAGAAATATTAGCGGTTATTCATGTAGCAGTCCCTGACTGGTATTCCTCAGTTGCTTTGTCATCAAGCATTAAAGAGTAGAGGGGAGAAAAGAGTAGAAAAATCCAGATTAATGTGAATGAAATTTTATATTATATCAGAAAAGAGTTCTGGAGTTTAATGTCATATAAAATATGTGACTTGATCTTTAGGTCATTCAGCATAGATTGGTTGGGGGTACAGAGAAGAACAGAGCACAGCCCCTGCCTGTACAAGCTTAGAATTTACACATGTAATTATACCAGTTGGTACAAGCTATGTACCAGATATGATGAGCTTGGGATCAGGTTGGGTAGGGGTTCTTGAACAGAGATTAAAGAGATGGTGGGAAATTTAGCCAAGTAAAGACTGGATGCTGAGGAGGGCAGTCCACTTAAGAAAGCCTCGTGAGTGGCTCAGTCAGTTGAGCATCCAACTCTTGGTTTTGGCTCAAGTCATGATCTCACCGTTTTGTGGACTCTAGCCCTGCGTTGGGCTCCGTGCTGACAGTGCAGAACCTGCTTGGGATTCTCTCTCTTCTTCTCTCTCTCTGTCTCTCTCTGAAAATAAGTACATAAATAAACTTAAAAAAAAAAAGAAGGCCTCATGTGCCATGCTGAGAAGGTTGGGCTGTTTTTTGTTTTCCTGTGTGTGTGTGTGTGTGTGTGTCTGGGAAGAGTTGTTGAAGCATTTTTAGGATGGAGTGACACGTTTTGGGTATATTGTGCAAAAAGTAAAAGTCATGAAGACAACAACATTTCTCATTAGGCTATAGGAAACAAAAACAATGGGAGTCTTTTGACGTTCAGTTTAATTAGAATATCAATCAAACTGCCAAAATACTACTCTTCCCACAGACCTTGAATCCCCAGGTAAAGTGTCCACGCACCCAGTATAGGACCTTATGGCTTCCATGTCCTACAGCAGAGTGATCCATCCAAAAGGCACCAATGTAATGGCGTGGGTTATGCTTTTCACTACAAATCCAGGGGTGCATAAGTGGTTTTGTTCTTGAGGAACTTTCTTTGGGCCTGCTTGGCACTCCTCAACCTGGAGATTACAAAGTGAGTGTTTTTCAGTTGCCACACGGTACCCATCTGTTTTCTTGAGTTCATTCTTTTTTCAAAGTTGTGACGGCAAAACTTGGTGCTGGTGACAGATGGGGTGGGGGCAGGACGGTGGCGGGATGAGAAGGTGGCAGACAACTGTGATGTCATAGAAAAGGAAGCACTTTTAGATAGTTTAGGTAAAGTGTGATCAGGAATAAAGTCAGGGCGAGTCAGCCATTAGACCGGGGTGCAGAATGAAGTAGCCAGAGCAGAGAGGGCAGCGCCAGAGGAGGGGGACATCAGGAGCCCAACTGAGGGAGGGCTCAGGGGTTCCCAAAGGTGACTCCACAGACTAATTCACAGAGCCCATTCATGTCACAGAGGCTCAGAAAGTTGCCCATACTGCCTACCCCAGGGGATTTTGCCTGGCTAAAATGAGAACTTTTATGTGAAGAACTTAGTTAACTATGAAGCATCATGTGAGTGTATGGGAAAGTATTATGTGAAGACCTAGTAATGAACCGTGGCGCTCATTCTCTCATTTCCTTCCCAAACCAAATCTGTCCTTGATGGTTCATGATTTATTATTGGTGAATAAGAAATAATATTTTCCAGAGCTACTGTCATAGATGTAAGATCTTATCTAAAAAATAGGGGCACCTGGGTGGCTCAGCTGGGTAAGCATCCAACTTCGGCTCAGGTCATGATCTCACGGTTCATGGGTTCGAGCCCCACGTCGGGCTCTGTGCTGGCAGCTCAGAGACTGGATCCTGCTTCCGATTCTGCATATCCTTTGCATATCCTTCTCTCTCTCTCTCTCTCTCTCTCTCTCCCTCCCTCCCTCCCTCCCTCCCTCTCCCTCTCCCTCTCCCTATCCCTCTCCCACTCGTACTCTCTCTCTCTCAAAAATAAACAAACATTAAAAAAATTTTTTTTAATATGAAAAGTAAGTTCCTTTGAATTAGCTACTATGTACATGCTTTTTCATATAATTCACAGTATCATAAAAAGTACTTAACTTGAAGTAAAGTTCATTTTTATGACTAATTTGACCTATCAATAAATTGTTTTCATGTTTGGTATACATTCCGGTAAGTTTAGTACAATTTTTCAGCCATTCCTAAAGATTTTCAGAACTGTTGTAGTACTTGCTTTTTTTTTTATTCACCTAAAACTCAAACTTCGTTTAATGAATTTTCTAAAATCACTGGGCTGATAGAGATGATGCTCTTGATTGTTACAACTGAGCTGGGTTGCCTCTAGTTTATGTTCAGCAGAGGTCACGGTTTAGCATAACGGGGATCTTTTTGAGTAGTCATCTGGAGTAGATCATTTTGCAGAGTTCATCTGAGTCTTCAGCCAGTTCCCAGCCCTGAGTGTTTGCTCATCCATGGGTTTTTCATTCAGTGGTATCCCATCCCCTCTACTCTGTATGTGTGTGTCTTTGTGTGTGTGCGTCTGTGTGAGTGAGACAGAGTGTGTGAGTGCATGTCTTTTCATTTTAGTTATTCCCTCCTTAGTAGCAGCATGTCTAGAATATTCAAAACACTTGTCCAGAAAGTTTAATTCTGGAGTATTTAAAGAGCCTGCAAAATTAAGATATCCCTTATTATCAGAAAATTTATCATTATATAACTTAACCAAATAGAGAACTTAATTATGAAACTTTGGGGTCCTCTAAGCGTGGGCTGTCAGGTAGTGTTCTAAAGCGTTAAAAGCCAATTTACCTTACCGCATTTGTACAACTCAGAAATTTCTGTAGAGGCGAGATGCATGTATATGCATGTAAGTGTGTGAAAGGTATGCATGTATAGCCACAAATGTATTTCCTGTTTGGCACAATTCTGTGTTTATACATATATATCCATGTACAGAAAGTAATCTCCTTAAAGAATACTTTCAAAGGGATCCCTAGCTGGCCCTTTGCAGAAGAATCTTATCAACCTTTATCAAACCTAAGTTGTATTGGGAAATGGAGGCTCATCTTATTTTCCCAGTGAATAAACTGTTCGGTGAATTTTTGTGCCAACCATGCCTCCATTATTAGTGTATGAGATTTATAATCCCTTGAGCATTAACCTCTTACGGTGCACCAAGAAATCTGAATGAAAAGATACATTGTTGGAAGATACATTGTTGGTTCAAATACATTGTTGTGCCTAGACAGCATGGATTGTGACAGCACTGAACACAGTACCCAAGCACCCTCAGTCACAGGGTGGGAAGGCCATCCGCCTGGGAGCTCCTAAGCAGATTTTATCATCTCTAATTCACTGTTACTTTCTTCACTTTTGGATTGAATTGGATTGGATTGGGTGGGATGGGGTAGATTCCCTCTAGAAGCCTTTCTGGCTCTGAAACTTTTAGTTGATTTCATTTAAATTAGGTCTGTAATTGTCTCTGTTGTCTTGCTTCCCCAGGGTGTCACCTACTGTGGAGAGAGTTCAGCAAGCAGTCTCACCATGGCCAACGTGCCCTGGCACGAGGAGGTGGTACACTTTGTCCGCGAGTTGGTGGCTCTCATCCCCAACTATGAAATTGCTTGTGAACATGAACATTCCAACTGCCTCCTGATAGCTCACACAAGGGTAAGAATAGCCCAACTATGCCTTCTTTTCTTCTTCTTTCTTCTCTTTATTTTCTCCTGTCTTTATTATAGTGAATATCTGCTTGTCTGCTACCTTTCCTGAAATAGACGTTAAGAAGGCCCTCCAGTCTGTCCATTGGGCTCACGTACTCTTGTTTCGTTCTTAGCCCTCAGCTAGGCACTTGAAGGGCCTCCTGGTTTGCAGTTGGTGCATGCTGAAAAAGAAAAGCAAAAAACACCCTTGTCATAACCTCTAATCCTTCCTCAGAATGACAAGAGAAAGCTGAAATAGTGGACAACCCCCATATGACTTTCAGAAGAAATATTGAAGTATTTATCAAATTTTATATCACTTTGAATCTCAGCCTCTGGAGAAATTTTCCTGGAGTTTTGGTTTCCATTTTTCCCTTTTAGCACTTTTACTAGACAGAATAAGTACCCAGATCTCGCATATTTCTTAAGAATGTCCAGCAGAGGAAAAATTCAGCTCTTGGTAAAGGTAGGCCATTAAAATAAGAAGGAAAATCTGCTAATCAGAAGGCCATTGTTGGAGTAGCTGTCACAACGTGTCCTTACAGAAGTATTTGTACAGAAATAATGTGGCATCTGGGTTTGATTTAAAATAACATGAGGTGAAATTACGTGGGTGTGTGGATAAGATGACTGTTGTTGTGGCTAGATGATGAGCACATAGAGGTTTGTTATACTACTCTGCCTAGTTTTCTGTTCAAATTCTCCATTAATAAATACTTTTTTTTTTTTTTTTAAGTGGACATGGGGCGCCTAAGTGGCTCAGCCAGTTAAATATCTGACTTTAGCTCAGGTCATGATCTCACGGCTTATGGGTTCCAGACCTGCACCAGGCTGTGTACTGTTAGTGTGGAGCCTGCTTGGGATTCTCTCTCTCTCCCTCTCTCTCTGCCCTCCCCCACTCACACTTTCTCTCTCTCAAAATAAATAAACTTCAAAACAAAAGTCGACATGGATGAACCCTGAAAACATTATTCTAGGTGGGGAAAAAAAAAACCACCCCAGACAGACACAACAGGGCACATATTGTATGATTGTGTGAAATATCCAGACTAGATAAATCCATAGAGATGGAAAGTAGGTTGGTGGTTGCCAGGTGCTGGGAGAAGAGCAGACTAGGAAGTGACTGCTAATAGGTATGGGATTTCTTTGGGGGATGATGAAATACTCTAGAATTATAGTGTGGTGTTGGTTGCCCATCTTTGAGACTAATCCAAAAGTCACTCAATTGTACACTTTAAAGGCTGAATATTATGGTCTGTGGATTATATCACAATAAAGATAGATTAATACCAAGATGATAATAAAGGTTAAGGGTGGGTTACCTTTTCTTACATAAGTTCTTTTTATGCAAGTAAAGTCAGGCTCAATTTGAACATGAAAGACTTAGTATATTCTCCCCAAAAACCTAAATGACTTCCTGAACAGCTTCTCAAGTTAATGACATTTAATAATATGAGATTTGCTCAATTAAAATATCACATCCTGTAGTCTCAATAACCATGAGGTTAAAAGGCTCTCATGCTTTGGTTGCAGTTAGATTGTATGTAGCTGACTTGTGGTCTGTCAGATGTTTAGACAGAAGAATATGTTCTGGGACATCAGGGAACAAAGAAATAAAGGCCACCTGGTATTTGAAATGTTAATGATAGCTACAAAGCTAATTAACTTACAAAGCAAATCTTAAAAATTAAAGCCAAAAACCTAATTTTATTTTCTAGTTTTTCATTCACTGTTAACCTTTTCAGGTAAGATAGTGCCTTTAAAAAAATTATTTGAGGGTCGCCTGGGTGGCTCAGTAGGTTGAGCATCTGACTCTTGATTTTGGCTCAAGTCATGATCTCACGGCTTGTGGGATTGAGCCCTGTGTCAGGCTTTGTGCTGGCAGCACGGAGCCAGCTTGGGATCCTCAGCCTCCCTCTCTGTCTCTGCCCCTCCCCCACTGATGCACGCACACTCATGCATGCATGCACTCTCCCTCTCTCAAAATAAATAAATAACATTTAAAAAAAATTTTTGATTAAAGAGGCAGTGCTCTGGAAATAATCCTGACTCTGGTGGCAGAGTTCTTTCTAACTCCATTGAGATGCCTCAGTGACCTCCCATTGCTTTTAGCATGAAAATCAAAGTCCTTAATGTGACCCTAGGGCCCTGCATGGTCAGGCTGTCTACCTCTCCAGATGCTTTTTAAATTGCACTTCCCTCTCTCTCTGCACTTCCTTTATTTTCTCAGACACAGTAGGTGTTACTTTGGAATTATTTACTGTTTTCTTTTTTTTTAGTGGTTGCACTCGAAGTGACTTTATGATCCTTGACTAATCAAAGTATAATGTTAAAGAATACTTTTACCCTCTAACTGCAATGCAAGGACCTTAGAATACCTTATTAACCTCCATTTTTCCCTTCCCAACTCACATGCTATTATTGTTCTGTCCATGAATTATAAATGTGTGTAAGGAGAATATTGTTACTGCTGTATGTAGTCACTGTTCATTTAGATTTACCTGCATCTTTAACACTGTTTTGCACTCTTTTCCTTTCTTCATTTTTGACTCTCCATACAGGATTGTGTTCTTTCTGCCCAAAAAATACCTTCTTAAAAATTTATTTTAGTGGGCATCTGCTGATGGAAAATTCTGCTCTTGTTTGTCTGGAAATGTATATTTTAGCTGGGTATAAAATTCTAGGTTGACATTTGTTGTCTTTCAACACAATATAATCTCTTGTCTTTTAAATTCCATTGATAAAGTCAGCTGTTGGTCTGTTGCTTGTTTTCAGATAATCTGCCATTTTCATCCTTCTGGTTTCTTTTTATGATCCTGCCCATATGCACAGGAAGTTCTCAGAAGGGACCAAACAACTGAAATTTTAGTATGATAAATGCAATAACAGACAAAGCCTACAAGGTACAAGCCAACATAAGGAGACAGTCCGAGATTGACCTTCATTATTTCACGTTTGTTGTGTACCCAGGGTGTGTCAGGCACTATGCTGGGTACAAAGAATACAAAGATGAGTTAAAAAAAAAAATAGTCTCTGCCTTTCAGAATGGTCTAACAGAAAAAGAGGTAACTATCAAAACAAATACATACCCCAAAGTTTTATCAGAGCAAGATGGAAGAGTAGAATTGAGCCCAAGGAGGCATAGTTGGGAATATATGGTACCATCAGGAAAGGCTTCACAGAGGAGTTGCTGTTTGGACGTTCAGTAACAGCCCAGGTAGAAATGACATTTAAGCAGAAAACAGCCTAAGAAAAGGTCCACAGAGAAGTGCAGAGGCCTGGCACATTGGGAGAATAAATAGTTTGGTGTGGCCGGAGGTCAAGAGAAGGATTGAAGGGAATGGAAGGGGGGTGATTCACCAGGGGTGAGAGCATTGATGGCACTGAATGACATCCTAATTGTGCTGTTTTTCGTACAGCATGGGCAGGCACTGAAGGGTTTTAAATAGAAGTGACACAATCAGATTTGAGTTTAAAAAAATTTCTTTGGCAGTATTTCAGGGGATGAAGTGCAAGACTTTAAGAGAAACCAGCTCAGTTAAAAACTGCTATAATAGTGGGTGCCTGGGTGGCTCAGTCGATTAAGCGTCTGACTTTGGCTCAGGTCATGATCTTGCCGTTCCTGAGTTCAAGCCCTGCTGACAGAGTCTGGAGCCTGCTTCAGATTCTGTGTCTCCCCCTCTCTCTCTGCCCCTCCTCCACTCACACTCTTTCTCTTTCTCTCAAAAATAAATAAACATTACAAAAAATTTTTTTGTAAACTGCTGTAATAGTCCCAACAGCCAGAGGTAAAATGGTGAGGGTCTGAAACAAAGGGTATAAAAGGAGAGAGGAGAGTGGTCAGGCATTAAATGCAGAACGCACTCGCTTTCATCCTAGGTGTATTGTGGGTGGGTGTCGCCTTATTACTGAGACATTCAAGCTCACCACTCAGCCTTCATTGACCTGTTGAGGGAGGGGAGCTTTGTTGTGGCTGATTTGGGGGTGTAAGTTCAGGCTTTCTCCTCAATAGCCTCTGATACCATTCTGATTAGGAAAGGAGGACCACCTCATCGCTGCTCCCCAGGGATGGTATGGAATGGACATGGCCTCCTTGCCCCTAGGCAGTGGCAAAAGTCTTGGCTCTCTGCTAAGCTTCCTCTGTCCCCACTCTGGCGTGGGTGGGGAGAGGCACCTTGCTGCCACAGGCGGAGGTCAGTGCTCCCTGCAGGGTCTCCACTGAGACCACAGAGAGGGGTTGGGGTTGCTGGATCCTCCGCTCCACCTTCTCTGACAGCTCCCCAGCAGTGAGGAGGGAGGTTATGGCTCACCATGGCTGGGCAAATGTAGAAGTCTGGGGTCCCCACTCGGTGCTGACCGACTGGGGGGAGAATGAGGCATTTTTCTCATGGCCTAGCTTGGTTATTATCTAAAAGTTTTGTGTCTTGCTAGGCTGCTCTTTTCCTAGTCCTTTGGCCAAGAAAAGCAGATTTTTTTGGCGCTGTAAGATTGTTTTTTTATTATTTATGCCCGCTGGTGTTTCTGGGTTGCAGGCTTCAACCAGGCTTCTGGGCTTCTGCACCCAGAAGGATAGAAGAGCCAAAAATGAAACCCAGGGAGTGTATCACTGTGTTGCTCCTTGGGTCCGAGGTCCCTAGCCAGTCTGCCTTCTTACCTCTACCTTCAAAGCCTTCTTACGTTTGCTTTACATATACTATTGAGGGATTTTAGCTGTATAGTGGGAGAAATACGAAGACGTGCATTTCCTCCATTTTGGCTAGCACCAGAAGTCTGTGACCACACAGTTTTGACATTTACGGCTTTTGGTAGAGTATCTCCTCAGTGACCAGCATGCCAGTCCACTTCGCACACTGTGTCATCACTAGATTATTTCCACATAAACTGATTTTCTTTATTTATGTTTATTATGTTTTATTATGTTTTATTTATGTTTATTAAGTGTCACCCAGTATGGTTACAGGGCTGCCCCTGCAGTGTTACTGGAAAGATTTTCCTGAAACTTCTGTGAGAACATCTTTGCCTGATCCTAATCAGAGCCTATCAGGTCCCATTTAAGAAGTAGGCTAGCAGTTTACAGATGGATGCCTTTTTAAGGGTACTAAAAACAGAGATATAACCAAAAACCAAACAGAGGAAAGAAACAGAAGAAGACAAAACAAAACCTAAAGAGTAGACAAATCCATAAAACAAATCATTGAGTTCATAAATAACAGAGTGGGTATTGGCCATTTAACAACCTCATTGTTTATCCTGCCACCCCCAAGCTCATTGTTTCCCTGTCATGTTTTTATCTCACAGTGCATGCAAAAGAAAAACCTAGATATTTTATTTGAGTCGTGATGGCTTTCACAATTAGGGCCTTTTTGGCTTTATTTCAGGCCGCCCCCTGCCCTACCCCTTTACAAGATACTGCCATGATTCTTTCCTCTGTGTTTGCCCAAGATACCTACCTCTTCTGCCAGAAATGCATTCACCACCCTGCCCCATCTCAGTTCACCTGTTGAATTCTCCTTAAAACTGTAAAACAAACCTCCTTGGGGGTCACTTCTCTCAGATCTATGTGCACATAGGTAAGGCTGCCTTCCTAAGGAGTTGTGGGTTCCTGGAACACAAGGACTGTCATCTCTAGCACTTCCTAGAGGAGCTGGTGCATAGTAGATTCTTGGTGTTTGTTTAGTGAACTAACAGCCTCTTCACTTTCGTCTCCTTCCCTTTTTCACAGTTGTACCTTCCGAGAGCAGTTGCTGAATCGTCCTTGCTCATTTTGCTGTATCTCTACCTTCTTCCTTATTATTTATTCATTCATTCATTCCTTTATTCAACAAATAAATACTCAACTGAGTTTGCTATTTTATAGGTCATCAGTGACCTGCTACTTGTTAAATCCAGTTGTTTTCCTATTCACCATTTCTTCTGTTTTTCTGTAGCAGGAATCTGATGCCAATCCATGCTTTTGGAAAGTCTCTCCTATCTACTAGATTGTACTTTTCTGATTCTAGTAAAGTTGGCTAGCAGAAAAAAGAACATTGCCATAAAGTGCAGCATTGAAAATCCCTCCATTGTGGCATTTCTTTCTTTATCCATTTCAAAAATTTTGAATTCTCTGATCCAGGATACCACATAACCCAAGATGTAAGGTGAATTCTTTAAAAGAAAAAAAAAAAAATTCTAGAGAGATTCCAAGCATTGGTTGAATATTTACATTTAGGTGACCTTTAAAGATTATGCATTAACTTGTAAAATTTTCACAGCATCAAACAGCCTCTGGAGAATCCATTATAATCTGCATTACCCTATCCATACCCAGAATACTCTGTGGTCATTTGCAGTACAAATGCCCTTGTTATTGCCATATGCTCTTGTTATTGCCATATGCTATTCCACATACAAAGCATTTCATAGTTGTTAGTGGGTTATTATTTTTTTAAATCTCTGTAGAACAGTTTTTTGTTGTTTTTTTTTTTAACAGTCCATTTATTTATTTTGAAAGAGAGTGCGCGAGTGGAGGGAGGCACAGAGAGAGAGGAGAGAATCCCAAGAATCGCTCTCTGCAGGGAGCCAATGTGGGACGAATCATGAGATCATGACTTTAGCCAAAATCAGATCATGGCCTGAGCCAAAATCAAGTCCGCTGCTTTGGGCACCTGGGTGGCTCAGTCGGTTGAGTCTCCAGCCTCAGCTCATGTCATGATCTTTTGGTTTGTGAGTTTGAGCCCCACATTGGGCTTTCTGCTATTGCCACAGAGCCCGCTTCATATCTTTTGCCCCTCCCCTCACTCATTCTGTCCTTCTCTCTCTCTCTCTCTGAAAAATAAACATTAAAAAAAAAAAAAAGTCAGCTGCTCAACTGACTGAGCCACCCAGCTGTCTGAACAGTTCTGTCATTTAGAGGTGTTGTTTAGACTCTTGATAAAGGTGTTTCTGCTCTTGATAAGAGGCGGTTTCTTTAGTGAGTGGGTGTAGAAAGTTCAGTGAGTTTCTTTGACTTTGAACCAAGGAAAGACAAACAAACTCAAGTTAAAGTCAGCATGTTTTGGTTCTAAAGCTGAGCTTGAGGGACAAAGAGAAGTATAGCTGCCCACTGGAAACAGTCTACTCGAGGAAGGTGGACCTGCCTGTGTGCTTTGGACGAAGCAGCTGGGACGAGGAGATACAGTCCCCCTTCTGCCTCTGTGTTTTCCATTAGCAGCTCAGATGTAACCTTGGACCTGTCAGTTTGCAAACTAATGAGACCATGATGAACCCAATACACTCTGCTGATGGTTTTAGTTCAGAAACACTGAAGTCCTTCCTCCCTGCATGTTGGTGATGTCCTATCATAGCAGATCACCGCCAGTGGAAACCAAGTAGTAGATCACATGTACAGCTTCCAGAAATCCACAGATCATTGCTTTAAAACGTAATTTCTTCCTTTTTTTAAAAAAAAAGTAGACTTTATGCCTTAGTACCTACAGATTGGGATTTACAGCAAACTTGATAAGAGAGTATAAAGATTTCCTCTGTACCCTAGAGTTTCCCTGTTATTAACATCTTTCATTGGTATAGTATATAGGTTACAATTAATGAACCAAAATTGCTACATTATTAGCTAAAGTCCATAGTTTATTTAGATTTCCAACTAGTGATGTTGACCTTGGTCAGCAAGTCAAGGTAGTAAGTATTTGTCAGCTTTCTCCACTGTTAATTTACTCTTCCCCTCCCCGTTTCTGTACATTACTCTTTGGAAAGAAGTCACTATCTATAGCCCATATGTAAGGAGTGAGAGTTAGGCTCCACATCCTTGAGGGTGAGATATCTACATAAATAGGTTTGTCTCTTCTTCCCACTTATTAATGTATTCAATCTTTTTTTTTTATAACAGTATGGATTTATAGTATTCAGTTTATACTTTGGGTTATAATCCAGTTGTACTCTATTTCCTTTGTTGCTCAAATTGTTCTAGCTCTGGCCGCTACGATCTCTTCCAAGTTGCCTCTTTTGCTCTTTTAACATACCCCCCTTCAGGGTCGGGGGTTTTATTTGTTTTTGTTTTGAACACTTCCTTACTTTCTGGCACTACAAGATACTCCAAGCTCATCTTGTATTTTTCTCGCTCCAGTCCTAGAATCAGTCATTTCTTCAGGAGCCCTGGTTCCTTTTATTGAAGAATGGTGTTAGAAACCAAGATCTGGGTGAAGGTGTGCTTGTTGTTGACTAGGGTGTTATTTCTTCTTTTAGGCTCTCTAAAAGGTGTAACAGAGCAAAGACATTGTATATATATTCTAGCCTTCGTATATACACATGTCTGTAAATACTTCCACCTGTAACCATTTGTATCTAGATGAAGCTAAACATACTGACGTCTCAAACTCTAATCCATTGCTAACATAACTCACTGTAGGCTCCTCTCCTTACTAATTTGAAAGCTCCTCCTCTAACAGTGAGAAACCCAGCTCCTAATAGCCGTCATCTGTTTACTTAATTGTTCAGTTCCAACCTACATGTGTAGCAGTATCAGAACGTTTAACCCAAGAATACAGTGCTTGTTTGTAGTTCCTTTTGCCTCCAGTCTTAGAGGCTCCACTCGTTTCTGGAATTACTTAGGTCACCGCCTTTTCCTCTTTCTCCACTTCAGTGAAGTTATTTCATACATTTGTAGCAGAGTTAGATTCTCACACACGGTCTACACCTCTTCCTGGGACCCCCTGACCTCCTAAATGATTTTTTTTTTTAATTTTCATACTTTAAGGGTCAGTATTTGTGCTATAAAGTTGTATAGGTTCGAAAACCACATGACATGTGATGTCATAAAAAGATGAACATCTATAAGTAGGCTTATTTGCAATCCGTACATTTTCTTTAGTGAGGTGTCTGTTCAGATATTTTCCTCATGTTTTAGTTGGGTTGGTTATTTTCTTATTGTTGAGTTTTAAGAATTCTTTACATATTTTCGATACTTTCCATTTACCAGATGGGTTTTGCAAATATTTTCTTCCGGTCTGTGACTTTTCATTCTCTTAACTGTGCCTTTCTCAGAGCAAACATTTTTAATTAATAAAATCTGGCTTATCAACTTTTTCTTTCACGGGTGATGCTGGATTTCATCCTATGTTATCTTCTAGAAATTTTATAGTTTTATATTTTATGTTTGGGTCTAAGATCTGTCTCGAAAACTGTGAGATTTATATCGATATTTTGTTGTTTGTTTTGTATGCAGATGTCAAGTTGTTGAAGTACCATTTGTTGGAAAGATTATTCTTTCTCCATTTAATTGCCCTTCCTCCTTTTTCAAAGATCAGTAGACTACGTTTGTGTGTGCCTATTTCTGGCCTGTATATTGTTACATCGATCTATATGTCCATTCTTTCACCAATGCTGTGCAGTCATGACTTCTGTTAGCTTTATTGTAAGTCTTGAAATTGGGTGATGTCAGTCCTCCAACATGCCAACTGGCTTCTTGGGTTGGCTATTCTAGGTCTTTTGCCTTTCCATAAAAACTTTAGAATCCATTTGTTAATACCTATAAACTAGCCTACTAGGGTTTTGTTTGGGAGCGAGTTGAATCTACAGATTAAGCTAGGAAAAATTGACAATATTCAGTCTTCCAATCCATGAACATGAAATATCTCTTACTTAGATCTCCCATGACTTTTTTCAGGTTTTATTTCCTGCATATGGATCCTGTACATATTTCATTAGATTTATACATAAGTGTTTCATGTTTTTAAAAAAATTTTTTTAAATGTTTTATCTATTTTTGAGACAGAGAGAGACAGAGCATGAATAGGGGAGGGACAGAGAGAGAGGGAGACACAGAATCTGAAGCAGGCTCCAGGCTCTGAGCGGTCAACACAGAGCCCGACGCAGGGCTGAAACTCACAAACCGCAAGATCATGACCTGAGCTGAAGTCGGAAGCCCAACCAACTGAGCCACCCAGGCGCCCCAAGTGTTTCATTTTTTGATGCTAATGAGCATGGTACTGTGTTTTTAATTTCAAATTCCACTTGTTCATTGTTGGTATATGAGAAAGCAACTAGTTTTTATGTATTACCTCATGTAGCGCAGTCATGCCGTAATGACTTGTTAGTCAAGAGGGTGTTTTGTTAATGTTAATTCTTTGTTTTTTTCTACATCGATCACTAATCACATCATCTATGCATCTCTTTCTTCCCAATCTGTATATCTTTTATTTCCATTTTCAATCTTATTGTATTGGCTAGTGCTTCTATATGATGTTGAATAGAAATGGTAAAAGGGGACATTCTTGCTTAGATTCTGATTTTAGTGGGAAAGCAACTGGTCTCTCACTTAAATATGATGTTTACTGTAGGTTTTTGGTAACTATGTATCAGGTTGAAGACATTTCCCTCTATTTCTAGTTTGCTGAGAGTTTTTAATCATAAATTGGTTTGGAATTTTGTCAAATACTTTCTCTGCAATTAATGATATGATCAGTTTCATTTCTCGTCTTTAGCTTGTTGACGTGATGTATTAAATTAATTGATTTTCAAATGTTGAACCAGCCTTGCCATACCTGGAATAAATCCATGGTTTTATTGGTATTATTGGTTGTGGTGTATAATTTTTTAATACATTGTTGAATTTGACTTACTAATATTTCATTGATTTTTTTTACATATATGTTCATCACAGTTACTGTTTTGTAGTTTTCCTTTTTTGTAAAGTCTTTATCTCATTCTGGTATTAGGGCAATGCTGGTCTCTTAGAATGAGTTAAGAAGTGTTTTCTCTGCCTCTATTTTCTGGAATAGATAGGGAGTATTGGTGTTATTTCTTAAATGTTTGATTGAATTCACTAGTGAATCTTTCTGGAACAAGTAGTTGTCAAGCCACTACTCCTATCCACCCGTCTGTCAGCCTTTCTGAGCAGCTCCTTCTCTTTTTCCTTTCCTCCCTCCTTTTCCCTTGGCTTCTTTTGCTTCTTTATTTTTCATACCCCCTGATATGGTGGCTGTAGCCCCAACTTAGCTTAAGCATCTACCACCACTTGGTTCAATCTCAAGTGCCAAATTCTCAAGAAAAGTCACACCTACATATAAGATCATATCATCTGCAAACGGAGATAATTTTACTTCTCCTTCCTTACTTGGATGTCTTTTACTTCTTTTTCTTGCCCAGTTGCTCTGGCTAGAACTGCCAGTAGTATGATAAATGGAAGTGATGAAAGTAGGCATCCTTGTCTTGGTAAGTGATAGTAGAGGAAAAGCTTTCAGTCTTTCACCACTTAATCTGATGTTTACAGTTGTTGTTTTTTAATTTTTTACTGTTTATTAATGTTTATTTATTTTTGAGAGAGGCAGACAGAGCATGGAGTAGGGGAGGGGTAGAGAGAGAGGGAGACACAGAATCTGAAGCAGGCTCCAAGCTCTGAGCTGTCAGCACAGAACGCGACGCGGGGCTCGAACTCACAAGCTGTGAGATCATGACCCAGCCAAAGTTGGACGTTTAACTGACTGAGCCACCCAAGCGTCCCATATGTCCCTTGTTTGTTTTTTTTTCTTGATTGTTTTTTGTTCTAATGTTTATTTATTTTTGACAGAGAGAGAGAGACAGAGCAGGAGTGGGGGAGGGGCAGGGAGAGAGGGAGACACAGAATCCAAAGCAAGCTCCAGTCTCTGAGCTGTCAGCACAGAGCCCGACACGAGGCTCGAACCCACAAACTGTGAGATCATGATATGAGCTGAAATCCAGACTCAGACACTTAACTGACTGAGCCACCCAGGTGCCACTGGTGTAGGATCTTTTTAACATGCTTCTGAATTTGCTTTGATACTATACTGTTGAGGATTTTTGCATTATTGTTCATAAGGGATATTGGTGCTTTGTGGATTTTTTTGGGGTTTTTTTTGGTAGTATCTTTATCTGGCTTTAAGCAGGCAGGCCTCATAGTCTGAGTTAGAAAATATTTCCTCTTCTTCAGTTTTTGGAAAAGTTTGAGAAAGATTGATATTAGTTCTTTTAAAGTTTAATAGAATTCAGCAGTGTGGTCCAGGGCTTTTTTTTGGTGGGGGGTGGGGGGGAGATTTTTGGTTACTGACTCAGTCTCCTTACTAATTATCGGTCTATTCATATTTTCTGTATCTTTGTGATTTAGTCTTAGTAGGTTTTGTGTTTCTAGGAATTTGTCCATTTCGTCGAGATTATCCAATTTGTTGGTGTACATTTATAATAATTTTTCATAATCCCTTTTACTTCTGTAGAATCAGTAGTAATGTCCCTACTTTTATTTCTAATTTTAGTAATTTGAGTCTTTTCTCTTTTTTTCTTAGTCTAGCTAAAGGTTTGTCAATTTTGTTGGCCTCTTTGAAGAACCAGCTTTTAGTCTCAGTTTTTTTCCCATTTTTCTATTCTCTATTTCATCTCTGTACTAACCATTATTATTTCCATTCTTTTGCTCACTTTTGGCTTAATTCTTTTTCTTGTTCCTTAAGTTGTAAAGTTAGGTTGTCAATTTGAGATCTTTCTCCTTGTTTAAAGTACACATTTTTAGCTATAAATTTCCCTCTCAGTACTGCTTTTGCTCTGTCCCATAAGTTTTGGTATGTTGTGTTATCATTTTCACTTAGTCTCTTAACGTATTTGCTAATTTCCATATGATTTCTTCTTTGATCCATTGGTTGTGTAGGAGTGTGTTGTTTAACCTCCACAAATGTCTGCATTTTGTAGTTTTCCTTTTGTTACAGGTACTTATTTAGCTTCATCCCATTATGATTAGAGAAGATACTTTATATGACGTCTATCTCTTAAAATCTATTTAGACTTCATTTCTGGTGTAACATACGGTCTGTCCTAGAAAATGGTGAAAACTTGAGAAGAATGTGTATTTTGTGTTCTTGGGCAGAATGTTCTGTTAGATCTAGTTGATTTCTTGTGTTGTTCAAGTCCTTTGTTTCCTTCTATCTGGTTGTTTTATCCATGGTTGAGAATGGGGTACTGAACTCTCCAGTTATTATCATAGAGCTATCTGTTCCTCCCTTCAATTCAGCCAGTATCTGCTCCAATATTTTGATGATCTGGTACCAGATATACAAACATTTCTTTTTTTTTTTTAATTTTTTTTTTTTAACGTTTATTTATTTTTGAGACAGAGAGAGACAGAGCATGAACGGGGGAGGGTCAGAGAGAGAGGGAGACACAGAATCTGAAACAGGCTCCAGGCTCTGAGCGGTCAGCACAGAGCCCGACGCGGGGCTCAAACTCACGGGCTGCGAGATCATGACCTGAGCCGAAGTCGGCCGCTTAACCGACTGAGCCACCCAGGCGCCCCTATACAAACATTTCTAATTATTGTTTCTTGCTGCATTAAACCTTTAATCAATATAAATTGTATATTTGTCCTTCTTTCTGTTTTATAATCTTTTAACTTGAAATCTTTTAACTTGAAGTCTGTTTTGTGTGATATTACTGTAGCCACTCCTGCTGTCTTTTGGTGACTGCATGGAATATCTTTTTCTGTCCTTTTGTTTTCAACCTGTGTGTGTCTTTGGATATAAAGTAAGGCTCTTATAGATAGCATATTGGGGTGTGTGTGTGTGTGTGTGTGTGTTTGATCCATTCAATCTCTGGTTTTTTTGTTTGAGTGGAGAGTTTAATCCATTTACATTTAAAATGATTTCTGATAAAAAGGGTCTTATGTCATTTTGCTATTTGTTTTCCATATGCCTTATATAGCTTCTTTGTCCCTCATTGCCTGTATTACCATCTTCTTTTGTGTCTAGTTGTTTTTTTGTATTGAAACATTTTAATTCCTTCCACATTTCCTTTTGCTTATATTCTATGGCCATTTCTTTGTGGGCCATGGGGATTGCATCTAATATCCTATAGATATAACAGTAATTTGAATTTATTCCTGAATCTTTCCCTGGGAATATGTGATTACTTTCTAATTTCCACCCATCTGTTGTTGCTTTTGAATCTTCTAGTCTTTAATGTCTCTCTCCTAAAAGGGGAAAAAAAGGAAAGTGGAAGGTGATGGGGAGCACTAGCCCTTTATTCCCCTGGAAGTCACTTCAGCAGGAAGGAGAGAGGCTTTCTGCAATGGCGGAATGGGTACCAATGGCTGCCACTATATCTGTACTCTGATCAGAAGCAGCAGGCAACAGAGAACAGATCCCCAGTGTTTGGAGGACAGGGTCCTTACTGCCCAGCCTGTCTCCCACAGGCTGCGTGCAGGCTGTCCCAAGAACAGGTCACAGTTGCCTGCTGTGGGGGTGGGTCATGGGGGATGGATAGCTACTGCCATCCAAGTTGAAACTGACTAAAATTAACTGTACTTTACAGTCCAGACCTTTCCTTGAAAGTTAGAAGCCTTCACTAGAGTCCAGAGTTCCAAAGTAGTTATATCAGACAGATTCTGCCAGTATAATTTTTGTTTGGGTGAGAAGAACGATTTTTTAAGATTTATTTATTTATTTAAGTAATCTCTCCACCCATCGTGGGGCTTGAACTCAATCTTGAGGTCAAGAGTCACATACTCTTCTGACTGAGCCAGATAGGCGCCTTTTTAAAATTTTTATTCAAGATTCTATTTTTAATGATCTGTACATCCAGTGTGGGGGCTTGAACTCACAACCCCGAGATCAGGGGTCATAAGCTCCACCACCTGAGCCGTGCCAGGTGCTCCGTGGATGGGAAGAAGGATTCCTGGTGCTTCTGCTACTCCACCATCTGCTCAGAATCTTGTACTCCGATATTTTGAAATTGATACTTAGTTTAACTCTAAAGTTAATCAACATCGCCATCCTCCTTCAGCACAATACAAGGTCTTCCCGGGATTCTTTTCCACAGTTAAAGGTTGTGTTGATGGATCCATGTAAACCCCACTTTCTTGGTTCCCCTTTGCTTCTTGCATCCATTGATTCTGCTGGGTGCAATTTTCTTTTCGCTAGAATGGTAAACTCAGTCTTCGTTCCCTCCGAAACGTCTTTATTTCACTTTCTCTCATGAATAATAGATTATCAGAGTGGATAAGTCTAAGTGGAGGTATTTGCTCTGAGCATTTACAGATATTATTCTGTTGTCTTCCAGCATAATTTTCTAGAACCTTTCATCACTGATGAGCTGTCTGGTGTCATTCCTTACTTTGGTGTCTGCTGATAAACTCAACAACCAATAACAGTTAAGTTTACTTTGATAATGCTGTGTATGCATTAGTTCATTTAATTCTTATAAAAATATGATGAATTATAAATATTGTTTTTCCTCATGTTTTAAAGGAGAAACCTCAGGCTGAGAGAATACAAGCAGAGTTAGAATTCAATCCCAGATGTTTCAAAATACAAAGCCTACTTTGACTATGACATCATGCCATCTCCTAAATGCTACAGAGCAGTCACAAGGTAGGGAAACAGAGGCAGGTATCCACTGAAAACCAGGCAGATCCCCTCCCAGTTCACCGAGGAGTCTGGTGGACCTCCTTCAAAGCCACCTCTGGGAAAGTTTTGCTAAATTTGAGGCCTTCTGCATAATTCAGCATTGATCACAGAGGCCTCCCTCTTAGACATATAAACTTGCAGTCTACAGAGGAAGGGAAGGAAGAGGTGTCCTCTCCCTGAGCCCTCCTTTCTTGGAGTAAGAAGGAATTGCGTGTCACCGTTTCGGTTTTGTGCAGTTTTTTCCCAACAAAACCTACCGACAGAATATTTTACTTTCTGTGATACATGTAGAACTCATGCTTGTCAGAGGCCTGGTTGTTCCCAGTAATTACATGCAGAGAAATGTCAGAGAAAATTGGCATTTTGGTGACACGGCTGAGAGGACTTAGCTCTATTCCAACAAAACTGTAGATTAAGATAGAAATTCCAGAAACTGAGTTTCCAGATTTAAAAGCTTTTTAATTGCACTTGGGTATATCTAGAATTCAGTCACATTGTTGTAGTTTTGCTTCTCAAAGTGGTTCCTCGGGCAGCTGTTGCCATGTGAATTCTACTTATCACCAGCAAACCCAGAAAAAGGAGGCAACTTTGCTCGGGGCTCCACAGTCGCAGGCAGTCAGGTGCACTTGGAAGTGATCTGTGCCTCCTCTCAGCCACAGAACAAACGACGCAGTTGTCGCTAGGATAGTCAAGAACAAAATCCATAAATCTGGGAAGTTCAGGAAGGACTACAGTAAGCACTCTCTTTTTTTGAATTCCCAGATCACTTCTCCCTCAAACTAACCTGGGATCTCCTCTCCTTCCCAGTTCACATGCACTTCTGAATTATGAGAGGGCCTGGCAGCCCCTCATCCATCCTCTCACTGGCACTTTCCCAAGGTTTCGTTTGTAAGTATTACTGTGTGTTTGCGGGACCAGACTTAGAAAATTGCCAACGCTGGGGCCACCTGGGGGGCGCAGTCGTTAAGTGTCCGACCCTTGATCTCAGCTCAGGTCATGATCTCATGGTTCGTGGGTTTGAGCCCTGCATCGGGGTTGTACTGATAATGTGGGGCCTCCTTGATATTCTCTCTCTCTCTCTCTCTCTCTGTCTCTCTCTCTGCCCTTCCCTCCCTTAATAAATAAATAAACATTAAAAAAAAAAAAAAAGAACCAACACTAAGATCATATAAGAGCCCTCCTTAGGAGTGTGAAAATTCAAATGAAATGTAGGAGTCTTTTTTTATTGTTCGTGTTCTTTTTTATTTTTGTGTGTTTCTACTTTATCCATTGTATGTGGACTTTGAGTTCGGCTGTAATTTTACCTAAAGAAAGGGCTGCTCTTTGCCCTCAGCTTCTAAGAGGTGATTTTTTCAAGCTCTTGGAATGTCTTGTCTGGTCAGAGTATCTTTGTTTATCTGGGGGCCTGGGGTCATGCTAGGTAGTCTACACTAGGCATGTGATTTAGGGTAGAGGCTTTGGGCTACACTGTATTTGCTTGACCTTCAGAGGAGCTGGAAACTAAAGTCAGCCACTCAGCAATCAGCTGTCTAGGAGACTGAGCCCCAGGAAGAACTCTGGACCTCGAGGCTCAGGTTGAGCTTCCTAGGTTGGCAGCGCTCCATGCCTATTCTCGCGCATCATTGACGGGTGATATTAGCTCAGACCACTCCTTGAGTGACAGAGGGCAGCTGGAAGCTCTGGGCATGGAACTTTCCTCAAGTCTGTCCCATGTGCCTCTTCCTTATGCTGATTTTCATCTGTGTCCTTCCGCTGTAAGAAACCATACTATTAACAGCTTTCAGTGAATTCTGTGGGTCCTTCTAGTGAGTGGTCAAACTGAAGGTGGCCTTGGGAACCCCTGCATTTACAATTGGTGACAGAAATGGGGGTGGTCTTGGGGACTCCTGAACTTTGTTGTGGTACATCTGTTTTCAAAGCCCAGCCTCACCATTTCTCATTTTCTTATCTGAAAAATAGTGGTAACTGTGTTTACAGGGTTATTGTGATGGCTGAGTAAAGTGACAAATATGAAACATCTGGAATGGGGCCTTGCCTGTTACAGGCCTTTAATAAAGGTTCTTTCCTAAAGGTGCTGATAATTTGACTTTTCCGTAAAGAATACTACAGTAGCATGTGGAGGAATGTTTGCAAAGACTATCTCCAATGGTGATATTAATAAATAGCTCTTGACTTGCTCTTTTTCAACTGCTATGCAGAATTTCCTCCTTATTTTTAACTCTTGCATATGTAGAAATATGATGCCTTTGGATGATTAGAACTTTCCCAGTAGCTACAGAGTATTTATCATTTAAAAGCTGGAATAACTTCAGCACAGCATGGTTGAGGCATGAGATTGACAGGCCAAAGTGGTAAGAATTTTTGTGTGGGACATTTGGAGTTTGAAGTAGCTATGGATATTCTATATAGACTTTCCGTGTGGAAGATACCGTGAAACTAATGGGACGTCAATTTTCATCTACAAAAAAAGAAAAAGTGTGCTCACCTATACTGCCTGTACTATTAGGAACCAGTTAAGATAATGGGAAGAATATCTTTCACTATGGCAGTTTTATTTTTTTAATTATTATTTTGCCAGAAGGGACAAAGACTGTGTAAATAAAACAGAACCAATCAAAGGCAGAGCAGGCTGACTTCAGAAGTCTGCATATAAATCTTACATTTCCCCTGCATTAGCCTTGGAACAGACAGTCTCTATTATGCTGTACTCGGGTAGAGAAATAATTAATAGACAGTAGGCTTCTTCTCAGTGTGCTCATTCTTTAGACTCTATGCTGAGGAAGGTTGAAGGACACTAAGAATTTGGGATATACACATTATTTTCTGTAACTTTTAGATCGGTTAAACAGAGGGAGTTAACTTAGAAATATTATACTTAAAAAAGTCCAGGGGTGAGAAAAATCTCTTTGCACTCCAAAATACTTAAAAGATAAAATGGTTATTATTAGTTCTGTCTTTTTTCCAGTTTGACAGCTAGCAGCGTGCAATCGTGTAATGACCACAGGCTCTTGACGACCCACAAATTTGAATTGTGGCTCTCCACTTACAGAGGATGTCACCTTTGACATATTTGTTAGTTTTTTTTGGGACTTTTGCCCTTTTTTTTTAACATTTATTTATTTTTGAGAGAGAAGGAGGGATTGAGAGAGAGGAGAGAGAGAGAGAACACATGCTGACATGAGTGGGGAGGGGCAGAGAGGGAGACAGAAGATCCCAAGCAGGCTCTGCACTGTGAACAGAGAGCCCAATGCAGGGCTTGAACTCACAAACCGTGAGATCATGACCTGAGCCCAAATCAAGAGTCTGGCCCCTTAACCAACTGAGCCCCCCAGGCACCCCTATTTATTTTTTTAAGGTGACTCCATACCCATCATGGGGCTTGAACTCACGAGCAACCAAGAGTCACATGCTGTGCCAACTGAGCCGCCTAGGCGTGCCCCACCCGTTTTAAAGATGGGCATCCAATCACATGAGTTTTGTAAAGTGCATCACACCAGCTAGAGAACCAAACAGTGCCTAGTGCACAGTAGGATGCTTCCTGAATAGCGGCTGCTACCATCGTCCTGTAGGTCTTCCCCTTACCCCCACCCTATTTTGTTGGCTCATGTTGTTAATAATATACTCTTCCCTCACTTCGATAGATTGGTCATTACTATTTTTAATTTTGTTTTTTAGTTTTATCAAAATTCTACATCGTCTAAGAAGTCAAAGTTTATTACAAAAATCAGTAGTTCCTTGTATTTTCCTCAAATATACCTCCTTTCCCTCCTCTCAAGCAACAGCTACTTTCAACTTCTGGTTGATTATTTAGGTATTTGTCTTTACCAAATATTGCTGCTATTCATTGTTTTTTCTCGTTGTCTCTTCGCTGTGGAAGGTGAGATGAAGCTCTCCCCTGCATTTGCTCATCATGCCCTTTCCTGTTCTCCCACCTTTGCAATGTATGTATACCATAGTTTTATGCGTTATGTGACCACGTGAACACTGTTCACTGCTGAGCAGTGCAGTCTCCTATGATTGCTATTTGTTTCCAGCATACATTTTGGTTTCCTTGGAGTTAATATTTATCTTATTTTTTTCTTTGTCTAGACTTCTGTATTCTTTAGCTAAATCAACTCTCAAACTCTCTGCCACCTGTATCTCCTCTCAGACTTTTCAGATGCGTTGGAGGTTCTATCTGTTCATCTTTTTAAAGGAGTCTCCCCAGAGGCACTTACTGACTCACCCACTTTAGACACACACTATCATACTGGGACTTCCTTGAGCTCTCTCCTGTGTGGGATGTCTTGCTTTGGGGATCCCATGTCTCATTCTAGTGAAACATCCTCCAGTAGATTCCTAAGAAGGGGTATGTGGGAGGTCCAATTGATTGAGATCTTAAATACCTAAAAATGTTTTTATTCTCCCTACAAGCTTGATTGATAGTTTTGCTGGATATAGAATTCTCAGTTGCAAACCAACTCGTATGCAATCGGAGCCACTGTCTTTGAGCTTTCAGTGTGGTTATTGAGAACTCGGAAGGCATTCTGATCCTTGATCCTTTGTATATGACCATTTTTCCCTTGTTAGGATTTCCCTTTGTCTCCATTGTTTTGAAATTTCACTGAGATGTGCCTCAGTTGGTATGTTGGTTTTTATCTATTGTCTATTCCATATGTTTATCCTTTGTCTACATGAGTATGTTTACTCATGGCCTTCACTTTACAAAACTTTTCCATAATTATTTCATTGAGGATTTCCTCCTTCCGATTTTTTTCTCCTTTCTTTCAGAAAGTGGTGTTATTTTAAAATTGGGTCTCTTGGGCTAGTCCTTTAATTTTTTATTTCTTTTTCTTTTTTTTTAGTGCTTTCTTTCCTGGTTTTTGTCTTTTTTATTCTACATTCTAGAAAGTTTTTTTTTTCTTCTTAACTTTCCTGTGAATCTTTCATCTTTGCTCCTATAGTTTTAGAACCTAAGGTTCTTTTCATTCTTTAAGGGTTCCTTTTTATAGGGTAGTGGTTTTTGTTTGTTTGTTTGTTTTATGTATACAGTATTGTCTCATTTCTCTGAAGATAGTTGTTTTAGTTTAGTTGTTTGGGTTTTTATTTTGTTTTGTGTGCTGTTTTCCCCTTGCCTAGGCTGTTTACTCTGTTACTCTTTTCTTTTGGCTTATTTTTAGTGTTCTTGTTAGGAGTTTTCTTCAGATGGTCACTAGTTGTCTGCTTATATTTAAGTGGGACACTAAAAAACGTACTGAAAGTCCTAAGTGTGTGTATGGAGTGGGGGTGCACCTGGGATGGGTGGCTCCATCGGTTAAGCATCTGACTTAAGCTCAGGTCATGATCTCACGGTTTGTGGGTTCAAGCCTCACATTGGGCTCTGTACTGACAGCTCAGAGCTGAAACCCTGCTTCAGATTCTGTGTCTCCCTGTCTCCATGCCCTCCCTTGCTTGTGCTCTGTCTCTCAAAAATGAATAAACATTAAAAAAAAAAACCAAAACTAAGTATGTGGACGGTGCTTGACTTTATCTTAGAGAAATCTAGTGGAGTCATTTACTTAGGAAACCCAAGCAGTACATTTATTTATTTATTTATTTTGAGAGACAGCAAGCATGAGTAGGAGAGGAACAGAGAGAGAAGGAGAGACAGAGAATCCCAAGCAGGCTCCTCACTGTCAGTGCAGAGCCTGATGTGGGGCTCAAACTCACAAACCAGGAGATCAAGACCTGAGTCAGAATCAGATGCTTAACTGACTGAGCCACCCAGGTGCCCCTGTAATTATTTTTTAAATATCTGTGATGGGGCCAAGTCCATAGTTAGCATTCTGTAACTGTTATAGGAGGGAAGAATAAAAGGTAGCCGTCATTATTGGCCTCATTTTACATGTCATACACGGTAATGACATGTTTACTCCTATGCTAGCTGGAGTGTTCCCCCATTTCCAGTAAGGTGTGAGTGTTGTGTCCCCTACACGGATACACTGTGAAAACAGCACACAGTATTCTACGGAGCCAATAGCAGCAAATTCCATTCTGTCAGGATGTCAGTAGAACAGGTGGGAATTTTCCTCATCCTGTGGTCTTCTAGTTTTGTTAAGAGTTAAGGAGGAAGAGGCTAGGCTGTTGTATGTCCTGAGTACCAACATAAATTATAAGTCAGATATATTCACAAAGCGAGCAGTTCTGATGTGGGATAGAGTGGGCTGGGGGAGGTAACTACAGAAGCAGTTTTAATATGTGGTTGGCCAAGTTCAGGGTAGTGAGGTCCTGTGGCAGGTGAACTGTCATAGTTTAAAGGGATTCGGGAAGACTTCCCAGAGCAAAAGGTGTTTACCAGGGGACCTGAGACATAAGTAAATGTTAATCATACAGCAGGAGTAGGATAGGAATCACATGACAAGGGGGTTGGCTCCTGGGGAGTCTCCAAATGGAGGTTTAGTATTTAGACTGTAGATACTAGGGCTCTATTCTGTTATAGACATAGTAATCCCAGCATCTCCGTCTGCAGAAGTTGAAAGCAGTCAAAATTGGCATCAGAAGATCAGTCAGCAAGAGGACTGTTGCTGAGTCCCAGAAGTGAGGACCTGTGTTAGGGTAGCGTCAAGACAATAGAAATGCTGCTGAAGGGGGCACCTGTGTGGCTCAGTCGGCTAAGTATCCGACTCTTGGTTTCGGCTCAGGTCACGATCTCATGGTTTGTGAGTTTGAGCCCTGCATTCGGCTCTGCACTGACAGCATAGAGCCTGCTTGGGATTCTCTCTCTCCTTTCTCTGTCCCTTCTCTGCTCTCTCTCTCTCTCTTTCTCAAAAAATAAATAAACTTAAAAAACAGCTTCATGAAAAAAAGAAAGAAATGCTGCTAAGGAAGAATCAATAGGGCCTGACATCTTTTGGATGTGAGGGACCAGGGAAGGGAGAGGCACCTTTGACTCTGGAGTTCTTATGCTCAGTACTCAGGGATGACTGTTTTCTTGGGCAGCAGAGAACATTTGAGAGCAGTCTGTCTTGGGAGGGAAAACGATGGGGGAGATGTGGATTCTGTATCTTGGGTTGCAGCGTTCAGAGAGGCCTTTGGGGCACCATTTCAAAGAATGGTCTTGTTAGAAGAAAATTTCTCATGATTCATAGGTAGACTAAACTTTCCCACTTACTGGATAATTTTTGTCCACTGGAAACCTCTTAGCTGTTGGGTAAAAAATCAGATGTCCTTGAAATTCAGCATATTTTAATAGTATTCTGAATCCAGGAAACTATGCATTTTCAATATTTTTCTCAGCTAGAGCCCAAAATTGTTACTTCACTTGGATCATAATTAAGAGTTTTTGAGAAGATAGCAGCTTAACAAAACTATTTGTCTGTTTATAAATCAGGTATCAGTGTATTATCTGTTTACACAAATGAGTGCCAAATAGATGCTTTGAGTCAAAAGCCTTCACAGTTCAATTAGTAATTCCTTCAGAGCTTCATCAGTTTATTTCCTGTTTCCTTTGTCCTGGTCATTTATTCTACAGGGACTTTTGAGAAGCGATTTTCTTAAAAGAGTACAAATTGGATTATTCCCCTTTATTGAATTGAAATTCTTAACAGGCTTTCTGCTAATGAGATATTGTATCCATGTTAGGTTAAACAGGCCAGTTTGAATCATTTTGTTGGCATTTCAGAATTAGAAGTCATTGATTAAAAGCCTAATAACTCAAGCCAAGTTGAATAATAAAATGGATTCCACTAGGTGCTTCTAACACAACCAAGAAAATTCATACCAAATCAAAAGTGGCAACAACAGGAATTACAATTAGCTTGTCCATTAACACATGATAATGCCAAAAAAATGTAATTAACCTTCTTTTAGTGAGACTGCTGACAATAAACTTGACTTTCAATTCCAGGATGTATTTTTTTTCTTTTCAGAATTTTATTTAAATTCTAGTTAGTTCATATACAGTGCAGTGTTGGTTTCAGGAGTAGAATTCAGTGATTGATCACTTACAGACAACACCCAGTGCCCATCACAACCAGGGCCCTCCTTAATGCCCAGCACCCAGCTAGCCCATCCTCCCACCCTTCTCCCTCCATTGACCCTCAGTCTGTCCTCTGTCATTAAGAGTCTCTTGTGGTTATATTCTGTATTCAGCAGTTGGGTCTTCCAGGCCCAGCCTGGCAGCAGTCCTAGGGGAGAAGAAGCTCATTCTGCTTTGATATGGAACCATATCTGGAGCGCAAAAGGATTTTCTTGGACTTGATAGAGAGAAGAGACCAGGCTGGTTTTCGAATGTTTAAAATACTTACTTGATAGTTTTAAGGACGTTTGTGCTTCTGACCTGACTACGCTTTTTCTTTCCAGTTTAAGATTGATGGCGAATGGTGGACATGGATTGATTATAACCGGTTCCAGGAGCTCGTGCAGGAATATGAAGATAGCGGTGGATTAGCAAATTTCAGCGCAAAGGATTATGTGGCCAAAACCCCCCTCTGGGCATTATTTGGTGCCAGTGAAAGAGGCTTTGATCCCAAGGACACAAGATATCAGAGAAAGAACAAATCCAAGGATATTTCCGGGTGTTGAGATTATCTGACTATAGGGTACTGACGGACAAGAACTCCCGGCCCCCGAAGGTTCTCATGCCTCACTGTGGTTTTTCAAAGGACATGTCACGTGACTTGTGTTTCATGTAGGGAAGAATGGAAGGCTGCACACGGGGACACAAGTCACCCCCCGGGGTTGGGGAGGTGGCATCCACACTCTGAGTGCCTGGGACTCAGCCTCACGTGTCTTTTCAGAGCTCAGTCCCTTTCCTGATTTTACTTTTGAGAGGAACATCATTGCGGGGGAAGTACACAGCCATTAGAATTTAACTGGTGGTTTTGAATTATAACTTGTAAGACTCCCAAGAATGCTATTCCTGAGGGTGTTATAAGGGATGAATGTCTTCCTCTCCCCTTCGTGGGCTGTTGACCTTTGTGGACTGTGTTACCCCAAGGTAAGTAGATCTGCCCCCTCCGAGACCTCCATCCCTTCTTTAGATTTAAGATAACACCTCCCAGAAGTCATTTAAGTTGTCGCAATTCTCAATTATTTTTAAATACTGCACAGATTAAAGTTTTGCTTAGTACCAACCCTTTATGAACTTGCGTTGGATCTGAATGTCCTAGATCTCACTCCGTTCTCGTACAGATTGCCATAGAAGGTATTAGTGGCTGCACCAGTGTGAAAGGGCTCTTCTGGAAGAAGAATGGCTCTGTGATGTCATCAGTTAGTCTCACAGACAAACTCTGAAACTGAGTATGGTTTGCTTTTTGTTCAAAAAGTCAGTGGTCAAGCCCCTGTCCTTATACACAGAACAAGTCCCCACCTTCTTTTCCCTCTTGTAGCCCGAGCTACTTTACACAATCTGTTCTTCAGGGTTCAGGTTTTTTCTACTTGAAAACATCATTGAATACCCAATAGTTTTTTTTTAAATATCATAGTTATTTTTAAAAAATTCCTTTATCCTAAAATTTTGATTAATAAAATCTTTTGGAAAGACTAGAGTTTTCTTTTGAGTGTTTATTTGAAAGATGCTTGTAGTGCCATGGTTCTAAGCCCTATCAGATCGACCTCCTCCTGCATACCAGCCGTCTGTCTTGTCACCCCCTCTGTTCTCTGCTGAAGTAAAACCCATACATAATGTAACCTACCTACTCACCCAGTTGAAAACTAGGCTCTGATTATTTCTAAGCAGTAGAGTCAGAACACTTCTGTCTGCTGTGACAGGGGATGGGAAGGTTGCAGAATGTCACAGAAATCCTTTGTCCTTTCTTGAACCCACCTCATCTTCAAGCTTATGTTTGGTCTCCTGTTCTGGTGACTTATGAGACCGACAGGAGACAGGAGTGATGCAGGTCGGTGAGGCAAGATCTCCTTGAAACCCAGATGGGTTAATGTTCATTGAATTTGAGGTGCAAAAATACCCTAGAGTAGAAGGAAGTGTTAAAAAGCAAGAGCTCATGCTGAGCGGGGAGCCTGGAGGCAGAACATGCTGGACTTTGGACCATCCTAAACCTTTTTTCAACCACAGTAAGGACTGTAGGGAACCCACTTTCCCTCCAAAACAAAGAAGACATAGGCAAAGTGACTAAAATCCTTGAATTTTAGAATTTTGACAAGGAACTGAAAATCATCTGTTAAGAGAAACCAGTGAACCTCAATAAAACTACCTGTTGGCTTCTCATCAGAAACCGTGGAGGCCGGAGGACGGAGGCGTAGCACCTTCAAGGGACCAAAAGAAAAGGCTTTCTACCAACAATTCTTTGTCTAAATCCTCCTTCAAAAATAAAGGAGAAATTAAGACATTTCCGGGTAAACAAAAAGTAAGAGAATTCACCTGCAGACCTGCCCTACACGGAATACTGAAGGCTCTGATGAAATACACTAGACACTAACAGAAGCACATGAAGAAGTAAAGAGCGCTGGTAAAAGTAATTTCAGAGGTTTTATAAATGTATCTTGGTACCTCCTATTTTAAAAAACAGTTGCCTAAAGTGATAATTATAGAACTGTGTTGATGGGCTTACAATGTGTAAAGATGTAATTCGTATGACAGTAATAGCTCATGGGGGTACAGCACAAGGCATAGGCATATTGGAGCAACTATTGACTGCCCACTGGTGAAATTTAGTATGAATCCAAAGTAGATTGTGTCACGATGCTACTTACAATCCTGAGAGCAGCCACAAAGAGAACACATTTTTAAAATCTGGTAAAAGAATATGATTCTGTTCCCAGTCCCTGTGTTTGGGCTTTTCCCCACACCAAGCACATCCAGCACACCAGCTGAATTTCCTACAAGTCACTAAATCCTGACACTATCTACCGAGAGATAGTGTGAGATGATCACAGGTTAAGGGCTCAGTCCCACAAGGCTACGTACCCTCCCCTTCAGATGCCAGCAGCCAGCCCGGGTCTTTCACCTGGGCTTCTGGCCCTTGGCTCTCGATGGGAGGTTCTCACAACCCCCTCCACGGGTTTGATTAATTTGCTAGAGCAGCTCACAGAACTGAGAAACGTTTTACTTCCTAGATTACTGGCTTGTTATAAAAGGAAATAACTCGGGAACATCCAGGTGGAAGAGGTGCCTAAGGCAAGGTATGGAGAATGGGTGCATCTCCCATGCCTTCTCTGAGCATTCCACTTCATCATTACCAACGTGTGTTCACCAGCCCCCAAGCTCTCTGAACCCTGAGCTTTTGAGCTTTTACAGAGGCCGTATTCCATAGGCACATGGAATAATCATTGGTTTAATTGACTTAATCATTGACTGTTGGCAATTGGGCTCCATCTCCCACCCCTCTCCACTCTGCAGAGGTTCTGGGGGTGAAAACAAAAGTTCCAACTCTCTTATCACATGGTTGGTTATCCTGGCAGCCAGCCACATTGCCTACGGGCTTTCCAAAAGTCCCCTCATTAATATAACAAAAGACATCTTTTCTGCTCTAATCACTTAGGAAATTCCAAGGGTTTTAGGAGCTCTGTGCCAGGAACAGGGACAAAGACCAAGTACGTGTTTATTATAAATCACAATATCACAAACAGCAAAGGAATTGAAAAGGTACACTAGAAAATAACACAAAAGAAGGCAGTAAGAGGAATAGAACAAAGACCTAAGACATTCAAAAAACAAATAGTAAAAATGTCAGGCATACATCCTACCTATGGTAAGTATATTATGTAAATGGGTTAAATACCCCCAATCAAAAGAAAGAGAGATGACCAAATGATTTATGTATTTATTTATTTAAAAATTTTAATGCTTATTTATTTTTGAGAGAGCACAAGCGAGGGAAGGGGCAGAGAGAATCTGAAGCAGGTTCCAGGCTCTAAGCTGTCAGTCAGCTCAGAGCCCAACACGGGGCTTGAACCCACGAATTGTAATGTCATAGAAGTTGGATGCTTAACCAACTGAGCCACCCAGGCACCCCCAAAATGGATTTTTAAAAATACAATTATATGTTACCTATAAGAAAATCATTTCAGATTCAAAGACTAAAAAAAGATGGAAAAGGGTGTATCATGGAAGCAGTAAACCAAAAGAGAGCTTGAGTGGCTATACTAATAGCAAAAAAAAAAAAAAAGAAAAGACTTTAAGACAAAAAAATTGTTACCAGCGAGGAAAAAGGACATTTTATAATGCTAAATTATAATTGAATTAGAATTATTTGTAATTTAATCTACTAGGAAGATGTCATGGTTATTAAACATATATGCACCTAACAAGAATCCCAGAGCCTCAAAATACATGAAGCAAAACCTGATGGAACTGAAGGGAGAAACAATTCAATAACAATAATAATAATTGGAGACTTACACGATGGCATTGAACAATGGTCAGAAGAACTAGGCGGAAGATCACCAAGGACACAGAAGATCTGAGCAACATTATAAACCAACTATAACCAGGCCTCTAGAGAGCACTCCACCCGACAACACTTCATCCTCAAAGACACACGGAACATTTTCCAGCATAGACCTTTTGTTAGATCATAAGACAAGTTTCAATAAATTTCAATAAAAATTTAAATTATACACAGTATGTTCTATGACTAATGGAATGAAATTAGAAATGAACAGAAGAAAACTTGGGAAATTCACAAATATGTAGAAATTAACCAACATCCTAAAAAACCAATGGGTCAAAGAAGAAATCACAAGGGAAATTAGAAAAGACTGTCAGATAATTGAAAATTAAAACAATGTACCAAAACTTAATGCTGCTAATGTACCCCTTAAAGGGAATTTATAGTGTAAATGCCTACATTAAAAAGAACATCTATCCAATCAATAACATAACCTTCATCTTAAGAAACTAGAAGAACAATTAGACCCAAAGCAAGCAAGAGGAAGAAAATAATAAATGTTACAGCGGAAATAATGAAATAAGGGAAAGGAAAACAATAGAAAAAATTAATAAAACTAACTTGGTTCTTGAAAAAAAATCCAAATTGATTCACCTTTAGCTAGGTTCACCCAGAAAAATGAAGATGCAAATAACTAAATTAGCAATGAATGCACAGTCTGCGAATATAAAGCTGTAAAAACTACATTATACCCTTTAGTTTTCATTTTTTAATTTGAGTATAGATGGCATATGATAATTTGAGTATAGATAGCTTCAGATACGCAACAGTGATCCAACATCTCTATACCTTACACTGTGCTCACTACAAGTGTAGGTACCACCTGCCACTATTCAACACTATTACAATATCATTGACTATATTCCCTGTGCTGTGCCTTTTATTCTGGCGACTTACTCATTCTAGAACCAGAAGCCTGTATCTCTCACATCCCTTCCCTGTGGTGAAATTAGAACAACCATCAGTTTGTTCTCTGTATGTATAGGTCTGACTCTTCTTTTTGTTTGTTTATTCATTTGTTTCGGGGTTTTTTTAGATTCCACATGGATGTAAAATCATTGGTATTTGTCTTTCTCTGACTTATTTCACTTAGCATAACAATACTCTCTAGGTCCTTCCATGTTGTTGCAAATGGCAAGATCTCATCCTTTTTATGGCCATGTAATATTCCATTCTATCTATCTATCTATCATCTATCTATCTATCTATCTATCTAATCTATCCATCCATCCATCCATGCATCCATCCATCCATCCATCCTTCCATCCCACGTCTTCTTTATCTGCTCTTCTATTGATGGACACTTGGGTTGCTTCCATTATCTTGGCCGTTGTAAATACTACAGTAAACATAGGGGTGCATGTATTTTTTCAAATTACTATTTTCATTTTCTTTGGGTTAATACCCAGTGTATACTATTCACTTTACATGGGTGAATTGTATGATATGTGAAATATATCTCAATAAAGCTATATAAAAAAGCAAAGAGCAATATAGTATAAGAGAAGCATCATAAATCAATGGGGACTTAGTTCTGTCTTTGTACTAAATAATAGGAAGAATCAAATGAAACAAAAGCTCTGAAGAAACCTTAGGTTAAAAAAAGGCCTGTCTTGACCAGGAGCTCCCAAACTTTCTCATGCATCAGAGTCACCTGGAGGGCTTGTTAAAACACAGATTCTGGGTCCCATCCCACAGTTTCTGGTACTGTAGGTATGCAGTGGAGAGCAACGTGTCTTCTAACAGGTTTCTGGTTATACAGATGCTAAGAGAGCACACACTTTCAGAACCACTTGCAGATATAAAAACAATGTAAGAACTCATAAAGGAAAGGTCAACAGCTTTACAGAATATGTTTAAGTATCTAATAATATCAAACATCACAAACTAAAGAGACATAAATTGGGAAAAATAATTTGCATGAAATAACGATTGACCCATCCTTACTCTAAAAATCTCATCACTCCATTTAAAAAATGTTAAGACATGACTGGGTAAACAAGCAAAGGCTATACAACATAAAGTTTCATCTGTGCGGAACTAGAGCTAGCTACAAAATGTGAACAACTGTTCACTGTCAGCAAAGAAATGCAAATTATTTTTTTTATCAAATTAGCAAAATTTCCATATCATATTAAGGTGGACTACAGGTGTTCCAAAAGCAGTTTGGCAAGGTATACCAAGAGCCTTTATTTTCGAAAAAAAACCCATTTAAAAAGAAAAATAGTTTTATGTTTAAAGATATTGATTATAGATAGCATTTTATAATAGCAAAATCCAGGAAACCTGAAAGTAAAATATGATAGGCACTTAACATTTCTTGAAAGAGTGGCAAAGTTGTATTACACCATATTGTCTAGGTAATTCATTCTTTCAACAAATGTCTATTAAACACTGATTGTGTTCTTGCTGCTGAGGATTCACTGGTAAGTCAAAGAAAAAGAGGGAACATCGTTCTTATCATTATGATGCTGACATTCACCAAAGACAAAGATTCATACAATAGATGTGAGTCATCAAACACTCTGTGGCAAGTGCTACCAAGAGCGACGGGTCTTGATGTGAGGGCGCCGATGGGGAGGTTTCCTAGTCGGCGAGATGTGCCCTGGGACCTACAAGAGTCCCCATTCCAGAGGTGGGGTCAGGGAAGAGCACTGCAGGTGGAGGATGGGGCACATTCGAAGGCTGTGTGGCAGAGGGTCACAGCACACCTGAATAGCTGGAGGAAGGCCACAGCGGCTGGAGGCTGCTGCAGAGGGTGTGGGAAAGGGCCAGGCCACTTAGGGAAACCAGGGGAACATAATGAGTGATGACTCAGGGAGATGTAGGCCAGGCCTAAGAGCAATTATACAAAGGAACAACATGATTAGATTTGCATTTTAACGAGCACTCTAGCTGTGGGTCGCAAAATGGCTTGGAGAGACCTACAGGGAGATGAGTTGGTAGGTGTTCCCAGGTTATGGCCTGGGTGGTGGCATATATGCAGTGCACACCCCTACATACTGACCCTGGTGGTGGTGGGGAAGGAGAGCAATGGATAGATTTGAAAAAGACCTTAGAAGGTAACACTGATTCGGCCACAAATTGGATAGATTGGGGTGAGGGGGTGGGGGGGAGGAGGCAAGAAATGTCCAGGATGACTCCTGGTTTCTGGCATGAGGACCGGATGGATGATGGTGTCATTCTCCAGGCTGCTTAATCCTGGCAGAGGGCCAGGGGGAGATCCTGGGTCATTTGTGGACACATAGGCTCAACTTCTGTTAGAAAGAAAATCACAGACCCAAAATGGTGTCACTTGGGCTGGACCAAGTCACCAAGCCAGGGCTGAATCCTTGACCTAACTGCAGTCTCAACCTCCCCCAGCAATGTGAAGTCTTAACCTCTCCATTGGGGATTTTCTGGAGAAGCACCAATGAGGTCATCTATCACACGGTCCTTCTCCACCAGAGGAAGATGAGGTCACTTGCATAATAGGTCTCCCTGAACCTATAGGTCTCCCCTGAGGGAAGGTGCTCTTGCCTGAAACAATCCTTTCTTTTCTTTTGTTTATAACTTTCTTGCCCCACCCTCCTTCCCATAAAAACCTTCCATTTTGCATAACTCCATGGAGCACCCGTCTATTTGCTAGACGGGATGCTTCCTGAGTTCATGGGTCGTTCAATAAAGGCAAAGAGATCATCAAATGTACTTAGTTTAGTTTTGTATCTAAACACCACCCAGTGGTCAGGTGTATAGGTCTCGGGGGAATGGGAAATGTGCAAACCATCATCTTAAGTTATAATCAAGCCTCAAGGAGACCTGAGATCATCTAAGGAGACAGAATGCAATGACAAGAGGGAAAGCCCTGCTCATGAAGTTCCAGCAGGTAGTGGCGGGACAGAAAAAGAAGGGTCAGCTGCCTGAGGAGTCAGGGTACAAACCAGCAGGTGTGGGGAGGGAGACACAGAAACCCAGGGTGGAGGATGAATCAAGAAAAGACTGATCATGGGGTGCCCGGGTGGCTCAGTCAGTTGAGTGTCCAAATCTTGATTTTGGTTCGGGCCACAATCTCGAGGTTTGTGAGTTCAAGCCCTGTGTCGGGCTGTGTGCTGACAGTGTGGAGCCTCCTTGAGATTTTCTCTCCCTCTCGCTGCCCTTCTCCTGCTCACACACACTCTCTCTCTCTCTTTCTCTCAAAGTAAATAAACATTTAAAAGAAAAAGAAATAAAAGACCGGTTGACACTGGAGGGGCCAGCAGGAAGTGAGCCAAGGAACATGGTGGCAAACGTCCTTCAGATGGGGGTCATCCACATCCTGTGCAACATTTTGAGCAGAGTGCTGGCCTCAAGTGGAAGGTTTCTAAGCATTAAAAAAATTTTTTTTAATGCTTTTATTTATTTTTGAGACAGAGAGAGAGCATGAGCAGGGGAGGGGCAGAGAGAGAGGGAGACACAGAATCCGAAGCAGGCTCCAGGCTGTGAGCTGTCGGCACAGAGCCTGACGTGGGGCTGGAACTCACGGACCGTGAGATCATGACCTGAGCGGAAGTCGGACGCTTAACCGACTGAGCCACCCAGGTGCCCCGGTTTCTAAGCATTTTTAAGGACAGTTTATGATATAATGCTAAGTTTAAAACATAGAATACAAAATCACAGTTACTTTAATTACATAAAAATCGTATGAAGTGACATACAACTGAATATGTATTAATGAGAATGACACAGTACAAGGTATGAGAAAATGCTTTTCCTATGTCCTTGTGGAGTAAGGCTTTAAGCTTCTTCCTTAAATAAGATCCTGAAATTGAAATCCTCCTATAGTTGGAGTCAAATACATATCAAAACAGCATATTTTGTTAGGAGGAAGATCATTTAATCTTTTCCCGTTATTCTTTCAGTGTGCTGGGTTGTTTTTCTCACTTTTTATTAAAATACAAATCGGTAAACTCTTCCCGGGGCGCTACTGATTTAACACAAGTTGACAGTGACTAATCTCACTGGCTATTAGTCTGCTTAGCACTTTAGCCTTTTACCATTTCTTTTCATTTAATGTAATAAAGCACGTTATTCTCACGACTCGGATTTGAAGGCGTTCGGGACCATGTTGTAAAATCCATTGCATTTTCTAAATTAAGAAGGCCCTCTCTCTTGGAAGGAACCCCAGTGCATTAGGCTTCTTCTTACGGATTTCAGGAATTCTGGCCTCAATGTTAGAGAAAAAGAAAAACCCCTAATGGCCTCAGAGCTCAGTATAAGGCAAGATGTCTGCAACCGACTATGAGGGAAACTACCCACTTCTGGGTGAGAAAAGACAGTGCATATTTGCAGAAAATCTGAACAAGCGATCACCCTGCAAATTTTTCTCAGGACACCTTGAAGCCCCAGGCAATGCCTTCACCTGCCTCCTAATTGAAGGAGCTAATTAAATTTATACTCTGATTATTGGCTAAGGAGAAGTTGGATAAAATGGACTTTTTTTGAAAAGTGGGAATGTTCTTTTCAACAGCTGGGTCCCCACCTCCCCTCTCCCACAAGGAAGAGCCCGCGTTCCCAGATCTGCTGGTCACTTGGGCCATCACTGGGCTGGCCCCATCATGGGGACCCCTGCTCAGGAAAGGATTAGGAAATGCCAGCGTCTCCACAGTCCCATTCACTCCAAGCAGCGGGGCAAACGTGATGATGGGGGAGAAGTCTGGACCGTTCGGTGGTCACCTGAGCCCCGGTGGAGGGCGTGGGGGCACAGCCGGGCTTAGCAGGAGTGCCATGGTCAGGTTGTGACGCCTGCAGGGGCACGGGATGTGGTCTTGGAAGTTTTGCCACTTTAAAAAAATTTTTTTTTTCAACGTTTTTTATTTACTTTTGGGACAGAGAGAGACAGAGCATGAACGGGGGAGGGGCAGAGAGAGAGGGAGACACAGAATCGGAAACAGGCTCCAGGTTCCGAGCCGTCGGCCCAGAGCCCGACGCGGGGCGCGAACCCACGGACCGCGAGATCGTGACCTGGCTGAAGTCGGACGCTCAACCGACTGCGCCACCCAGGCGCCCCTGTTTTGCCACTTTTTGACCTCACGTAGAACAGGAGTTCCTGGTGAGAGGCCCCGAGGCCCCTGGGACACTGGGACTCGCGCTGCTCTGGTCTCTGACCTGGACCCTCCCCGGGTGACCAGAAATCAGCGCTTCCTCTGTGACACGGCTGGCTTCTGTCCCCCCCCTTCCAGTGCCGGGGCTGGGAGCTGGGATTCAGTAAGAGAAGCAAGGCCGTCCGAGTCAGGTAGAACCTGAAGGGGAGAGCCAGGCAGGCCTGGGAGGGACAGGCGCCGCAGCGCTCGCGCGTGGAGAAGCCGCCGGTAGCAGGTTGGCCCGTGTGGCTGCGTCATCGGGCGCAGCTGATGCGAGCGCCTCAGCAGCGACGGTCCTCCGGTTGATGTGCTCTGTTCAGCCATCAGTTTGCAGATGGTGCTGGTGGAACATAATCATGGGAGTGACGGCCGTGAATTGAGCCCTGCCGGAACACCACGTGCTGTGCGCCACCTCTGCCCTCTGACCCAGGGTTTATTGTGTGCAACCCTGTGCCTCACCCCAAACTCCGCCCCCCCCCTCCGTCCAGCCACCGGACAGGCTGCCAGAGTGAAGGTTCTAGAATGCACGTCTGACCACATCCCCGCCACCTAGACCCTTCCATGACTCCGTCAAGACTCCGGCTGCACCCTGACCTCCGCTCTCTGATGCCTCTCACCCCCTGGTCCCGAGGAGCAGCTTTGATCCCTGGGACCCCCCCTGGTGCTGCTGCGTCTGTCTGCCGCTCCCGTCCTCACCTCCGACCCCCAACCGGCTCCGATCCAGTTTCTAACCTCAAACCTTTCCAGTTTATCACTTGTGATTAACCTCATTCAGATGACCTCTTTGGCTCGCTGGTTAAAGTATACGTTCGCCTTGACTTTTTTCTCCGTAGGCAACTTAGCACAGAGCTTTTCAACATATTTGCATAATTCCTCGCATTTGAGTATGTTACTGCGTGAGATATTACCCTGGTGGCAGAGCGTCCTTATTCCTGTGGCTCTGTCTTCAGGGCCGGAGCCTTGGCGAAGGGTATGATGGCCCCCAAAGGGGAAGAGCGAGACTGCACGTGCCTGAGCGGCTGACCCAGGGGTTCCGACCTCTGGGTTTATGTTCAGGCCACAGAGCATCTTTATTCACTTCGTACTTGGCTCGAAACGATTGACTGTTGGACACAAAACATGGACAATATTTTGGTAATTTTTAATTTTGAAGTGGTTTTGTCTTCCCACTTTTTTTTTTAAGCCGGTGCCAGATGGGAAAAGATTTGTTTGTGCTGTAGAGTATGCTGCTGTCTTGGGCACGAAAGCATGTATGAACATGCTCTCCACGACCAGTAACAGAATTACCCACCAAAAGTGGTTTTAAGCAACAGGCATTTTTCTGGTCTCATCTGAATAATCTGGAAGTTGGTGGTCCCCACGTTGGTTCTAAAGATGAAGAATCGAAGATCCAGGCACATTCCCATCTTTCCACCGCATCGTTTTGGACATGCTGGCTTTTGTCTTCAGGCTGTTTGCCCCACGGTCTCAAGATGGCTGCCACAGCTCCAGGCATCACATTCTCTCACTGTCGTGTTCAAAGACAGGAAGGAAAAGGACAAGGAAGACAACTCTCCTCTTTCAAGTTGCTCTACGTATCCAAGATGGGGGGAAAAGCCCCTTGGAGACTTCTCTTTAAGTCTTATTAACCATAAATCGGTCACCTTGTAAGAGGAGCTTCACACCGTAAGAGTCGGTCCCTGCCCTGCTCAGCCCAGGACTGAAGCAGTACCCATGAACCAGAGATTAGATTTCAGCAAGGTAAACCCAAAATACTCCTGGAACCCGGGAGCAAGGCTTGGTCTTGGAGAATTGAGAGCTTCACAGAGGTCGTGGCACTTGAGCTGTGTTTTGAGGCATGAATAGGAGTTTACCAGAAGAGGGGCGCTTGGGTGGCTCAGTCGGTTGAGCGTCCGACTTCGGCTCAGGTCACCATCTCACGGTTTGTGGGTTCTAGCCCCACGTCGGGCTCTGTGCTGACAGCTTGGAGCCTGGAGCCTGCTTCGGATTCTGTGTCTCCCTCTCTCTCTGCTCCTCCCCCGCTCATGCTCTGTCTCTCTCTCCTTCAAAAATAAATTAAAACATTAAAAAAAAAAACAAAAAACAAAAAGAGTTTACCAGAAGAACAATGCAAGGAAAGGCCATTTCTGGCCAAGGGACAGCACAGCAGATCCAGAGCGCCGCAAAAGCCTGTTTTTGTTCTTTGAACCGTGACGATCTCTTCTCAGTTTTCTGCTGCCTCCATCACTGCCTGGACTCTGAAGGAGCCCCAGCCTTTCTCAGATCTCACTTCCCGGCCCGTTTGGCCATGCTGAGAGCAGCAGGACGTGTGTGCTCGTGCCTCTCGGGGATTCTTCGTTCAGAGGGGCGGGAAGTCCTTCGGCCCCGCAGCGAGTGTACGGGCTCCTGTGTGGGGCACTGCTTCCTTGTTCAGCCCATGGTGACCCCCCACTTCTGGGGGGACACCCTGGCCCTCACCCACCGTAGCAGTGGTTCTGCACTCTTAGCCCTCCCCCGATCTTGGCCCTGAGTTGGCGATATGACCCGGAGCCAGGCCAGTTGCTCCAAATGCCCCCCGCCCCCCCACCGGCTAAGGCGATGGGTCCAGATGTGAAGAGGACTCAGGCTGAGCCAGCGGAAGGCCCTCCCTAGGTGTCTGCACATCGGGCGGAGAGAAAGGGCTGCTTTTCCTCTTGGGGCGCAACCTGGAAGGAAGAAAGTTCAGAGCTGCCAGCTCCCTGGTCCCCGGCAGCTTGAAGAGGCCGATTGGAGAGGCACAGGGCCCCTCAGGGCTTGGTCCCCATACCCAGGCGTCCCCACGCAGCCCAGTTACGGGAACTGGTTTTATCTAGGGTCATCGGAGCGGATTTTATCTCTTGCAGTGAAGTTGTGACTAATTTACGAGCGCATCGTGAGTGCAAGCCCGCTGTCTGCTGTCCCTGACCCTGTGACGCCTCATCTTCTGTCCTGCGGGGAGGCTGGTTGGGGGAAGCAATAGTCCGGTGAGGCCTGCCTCAGCGGTTCTGCTCCCAGTTCTCTGGGACCTTTCACCCCACGCCATCCACCGGCTCTTGCGGGCCCAGCAGCCCTGGGCTGCCCGGCTGCAGGCCAGTTGCCCTCCCACAGCTACGGGGACCCCGTGCCACCCATGACATCCCCCTGGGGGCCTCCAGAGCCTGCTGCGGGCGGGCGGCAAAGCTTTGGCACTCCCTTGAGATGGAGGGTTCACACCTTCCCCCGTGCTTGGGCTTCATGGCCCAACGGAGCCCTTGAACTTGCTGGCACGCGGGCCAGGGCACAGAGGTGAGGGCAACATCAGCATTTTTACCCCTCCTCGTGTCCAGAGCTCCCTTCCCCAGGCAGCCCACCCAGCTGGGGTGTGTCCAAGCCCCCATCAACGAGAGTATCCGATAGGAAGATGATGATTCTGCTCCACATTTCCTTCTCCTGAACAAAAAGCCTCCTGCGCTCCACCCCAGGGATCGGCCCGTGAGCCACAAAATCTAGCCTTCGACCTATTTTGTACAGCTGCACGCTAAGGATAGTTTTTATGTTTTTTTAATTTTTATTTATTTATTTATTTTTGAGACAGAGACAGAGTATGAGCGGGGGAGGGGCAGAGATAGAGGGAGACACAGTATCCGAAGCAGGCTGCAGGCTCCGAGCTGTCAGCACAGAGCCCGACGCGGGGCTCGGACTCACTACTGCGAGATCATGACCTGAGCCGAAGTTGGCCGCTTAACCAAGTTTTTATGTCTTTCAATGGTTGAGGGGCAGGGCGCCTGGGTGGCTCAGTCGGTTAAGCATCAAACTCTTGATTTCGGCTCAGATCATGATCTCACTGTTCGTGAGATTGAACCCCACTATCAGCCCAGTACCTGCTGGGGCTTCTCTCTCTCCCGCTCTCCCTGCCCCTCCCCTGCTCATGCATGCTTTCTCTCTCTCTCAAAAGAAATAAAATTTCAAAAAAAAAAAAAAAACTGTTGAAAAAACCCCAGGAGAATAAATATTTCATGACAGGTGAAAATTGTATGAAATTCGAATTTCCGTGTCCGTAAGTAGAGATTCATCGGACCTCGCCACACCTAACCCTGCATATTGTCTGTGGCCGCTTTTCACAGGGTCGTCAGTTGTGACAGGGACCACGTGGCCCTTCAATGACTGAATTATTTACTCTTGACAGAAGAAGGGTGCAGACCTTGCTCTGCCCTGTCCCTTTGGCTTTCCGGTGACTTCTGGCCCGCCCAGATCTCGCAGAGAAGGGAGCACTCGTTGTGCTGTGCTCACGCGCGGACTCCGAGTTTACAGGGACCTTGTGCTCTGCGGTGAGGATTCAGGACACCAACAGGGACCTTGGGCCAGGATGTCTCGGGGGTCAGCATGGCAGCCACCCGCTAAATTTGGCGTCTGGAACCCCAGAGCGGCAGACCGTGGACTGCCGTTGTCCCCAGTCTCTGCCGGCCCGGCCACCAGGCAGGGTTACCCCAGATTCCGTTCCGAGTCCCGAGACCTGCCACCACCCGCTCTTAACTCTGGTGCATCTGAGAGGCACAGGTGGATCTGTCAGGAGGGGACCCCGGGGGGGGCATCTGAACTAGAGGGGGGCGATGTGAGCTTCGCTGGCGGGCCGACATGGATGGGCGAGGCCGCGAAGGTCCCCCAGCGTGCGCTGGCTGCAAATGACAATCCCACACCCGCAGAGGCTGAAGCACAAAAGACACTTAACCCGTCTCACATGGGAAGACGTCTGGACGTGGGGCTCCTGCTTTCGCTTCAGTGTCTCAACAACGTCGAGATTCAGACTCTTGCCCTCCTTCCATCTACCGTCTTCCCAATATGGTCACCGAAGCGCCAGGCATCGATCGCAGCCGCATTCCGTGGCAGGAGGGCTGGGGCAGTGGAAGGCTTTCGGCTTGCGGGGCTCTTGCCCTTTCTCTGCCTGTCCCGAAGCCTCCAAGTGGACTTGTCGTACATCTCCTTGGCTACAGCCATTGCCCCCCCCCCCCCCCCCCCCCCGCCGACGAACAAAGGAACTCTGCCCAAATCAGGGTTGCGTTGGCAGGAAGACGGGGAGACGCCGCCTTGGAGGTCCCCCCTTGGGTGGACACAGGGGAAAGGGATACCCAAGGACTTTTTGGTCCAGCGAGAGAAGAGCCTCTTCTATTCTTTCCTGGCCAAGTCCAAGTCATTCCTTCTAGAAGGTGCCCTGGAAGAGCCAGATGTGGGGAGGAGCAGGGATGCAGCTCAATGTCAGGGGTCTATGCTCATCTCAGAGCCCTGCAGGGAAGAGGGAAGAGGGAAGAGGGGTTGGGCCAGAAAGCTGCGGGGCCAAAGTAACTCCTTCGGAGGCCGGGCTGGCGAGATCGCCCACAGGGCCTGTAAGAACACTCAGATCATCAGGTGCTGACTAGTACGCAGGCAGGAAAGGCAGGGGGGTGGGAGGAAGCGGGGGGAGTTGGCACCCCCCACCCCCGGCCTTCCCTTCCCCTTCACTGGTTATCCCAGTAAGAAATGCTGAGCATGCATTGGGGGAGCCCCTGCCAGGGTCTGCTGGTGTTGCTCCCTCACAAGGCTGTCACCATGTCACGTGGCCTGGTGCCAGACCACGCCTTCCTTTCCCCCAGCCAGTCTCCCCTCCTCCCAGGCCTCCCCACCCCACCAACACCTCCTCTCTTGGGGGCAGGGCTGGCGGGGGGGGGGGGGGGGTCGGGGGGGGGTCGGGGGAGGGGGGGCTTCTCTCACTGGAAAGGATGGTTTGGAGTCTGCTGTTTGTCCTTGAGCGATTTCCTTTGTCATTGCCAAGTTAAACCTCGCAGTAGGTAGTCCTGATTGTCTAGTCACTGTGGGCAGCTCCTGGGACTCCCGGCTTTCTTTTCTGGTTTCCTAAACGGTGCTTCTGTTATGAAAAATCAAACACAATGTCCAATGAATGGTGTAAGGTTCTTCAAAGTCTAGGATAGTTTAACCGACAGTACTTTTCTCCCATAAATTATTTGAGGGAAGATTAGTTTGAATATCAGCCGGGAGGGATGTCCCTAAAACACGAACGTAACAGCCTTGAACCGCTCCTGAGAGGGTACAATTGTTCAATGGAACAACATCGACTCATATACTTTACAGGGCAAATTGTTTACAGTGCGGACATTTGTGCCTGGGATCCCTTCTCAGCCTGTCGAAGTGAGTAATGAGGGTCTCCTCTTCTGGAATTCTTTTAGCTCCTTTGCCCCGAGGGGATCGTGGAGGTGACACTTCAAGCCGGCCTCTCCAGGACCAGTCGGCCACCAGTCTGTCTGTCTAACGTGCTGGGTGCAAGCCATTAAGTAGAGCCCTGCTGATGTAATGCATCAGATTACAAAGCTCGCTGCCCTGGGGGTGGGGGGAGGGGAGGGATAGCCCTGGTGTCAGCAGTAGGGCGGAGTGTGGGGGGAGGGGAGGACTAAACCATATCTCATTAAAAACCAAGAGCGATCACATCAACCCATCAACCCTCACCCCTGAACACTCTCCTTCCTGTGCTCTGTTTACTAAAGCTCATGCGCGTTTAATTTTATTGGAACATAGGAAAAGGCCGAAACAACATTGCCTCACCTCAACACGCCTAAAAAGAAAATCAAGTGTTTGTGTGTAATGCTCGTCGCCTTTATCTCATTAAGGATCACTTCCCGGCCTGACGGGATCCCGACACAGTTCTTGGAGCACCCTGGGGTGCTGTGTTCCCCACCATCTTCCCTCTATTGAAAACAGCTGTCAAAGATATTCTCCATTTCGGGGCACCTGGCTGGCTCAGTCCGTTAAGCATCCAACCCATCTGATTCCAGCTCAGGTCATGATTTCATGGTTCGTGAGTTCGAGCCCCACGTTGGGCTCTGTGCTGACAGCATGGAGCCTGCTTGGGATTCTCTCTCTCTCTGTCTCTCTCTCTCTCTCTCTGTCTCTCCCCTCCCCCCTCAAAATAAATAAACTTAAAAAAAAAAAAAAAGAAATTCTCCATTTCGCAAGTCCTGAGTCTGTTTCCTTCACTGTTTCCTTCAAATAACAGCTGGAAATTGCTCTCTAAAAGTCAGTTTTGTTGCTCCCAGTCTGATGAGTAAAACGCAAGGTGAAGAGACCCCCTTTGTCATCTCCTATTGCTCCCCTGCTGAGTCCACTCCAGCCTGGCTGTGCTCCCAGCCACGTGGCCGCATCTGCCCCGGCGAGGTCCTCAGGGACCCCCGACCCAGCCCACCCGACCTGCCCTCATCCCTCCCGCCTCTCCCTTACCTGGGCGTCCTGGCCCCTCTGGCTACTCCTCCAGCCTGGCGAGGCTGATCTTTGCCTTCTCTCTCTCTCTCCCTCTCCATCCCCTACCCACAGCAACCCCAGCCGTCCCCCCGGCCCACTCGGGTGTTGCCTACTCTGCTTTCTCCTCTGACCCATGAGCCTGCTTATCCAGCTGCCCGAGATGCCCACCCGCTCCCCACACTCAGCCAATATGCGCTTGGAGGCTTCCTGAAGGGGCCTCACCAGCCCACAAGTCAGGACCCCGGCCGCAACCTCGGCGGCTTTGCCGGCCCTCATCGCTGCTGCCACCACCTGTGGTCAGGCCCTTCTCCCTCCTGTGTTGGGCCTTTGCACGGCTCCTCACTGCCCTCCCTGCCTCTAGGCCCAGGGAGGGGGGGGTGGGGGGGCAATGGGGGGGGCGGGTCTTCACACTTGTATTGATCATGCATCCCTATCAGAAAAAATTCTAGCAGGCACTCCCAGGACATGCATGCGAATGTATACATCGCAGGCAGAAAACTTCTGCTAGTATACTATAAAACATTCACCAAGCAGACATTTTATTTTTTTAATATTTATTTATCTTGAGAGAGAGAGAGAGAGAGAACGCAAGTGTGAGTTGGGGAGCGGCAGAGAGAGAGAGGGAGGGAGAGAGATGTGAGAGGTAAAGGAGATGATTCATTTTCAGAAATACCAAATAAGAGCTGTGCCCTCTAGTTCAGGGTATGTTTACAACCTGTTGGAAATATATACAGACCCCCCTCCACCTCCCCCACCCCCCACCCCCGATGGAGTCCCAAACCCTTGAACACTTCACTTCCTGGTTCTTCTTTCCCTCTTTGATTCACGGGCTTATTTTCTTGGGCTTTGAAATGAGCTTGCGCCAAAGAACGAAGGGAAGAGGGACTGAAAGTCTCTGCCCCTCCTCAGGAAACGTACACTTGTTCCACTCAGACTATGTTTTGCCTTCCGTGGGCATAGGCGATGCTCCGGTGAGGCTGTCACCTCTGCAGCACTCAGCCAATGAGGAACCAGGGGAGGGACTTATCTCTGCAGCACTCAGCCAATGAGGAACCAGGGGAGGGACTTAACTCTGTAGCACTCAGCCAATGAGGAACCAGGGGAGGGACTTACCTCTGTAGCACTCAGCCAATGAGGAACCAGGGGAGGGACTTACCTCTGTAGCACTCAGCCAATGAGGAACCAGGGGAGGGTCGTACCTCTGTAGCACTCAGCCAATGAGGAACCAGGGGAGGGACTTACCTCTGTAGCACTCAGCCAATGAGGAACCAGGGGAGGGACTTACCTCTGTAGCACTCAGCCAATGAGGAACCAGGGGAGGGACTTACCTCTGTAGCACTCAGCCAATGAGGAACCAAGGGAGGGTCGTACCTCTGTAGCACTCAGGCAATGAGGAACCAGGGGAGGGATTTACCTCTGTAGCACTCAGCCAATGAGGAACCAGGGGAGGGACGTACCTCTGTAGCACTCAGGCAATGAGGAACCAGGGGAGGGACTTACCTCTGTAGCACTCAGCCAATGAGGAACCGGGGGAGGGACTTACCTCTGTAGCACTCAGCCAATGAGGAACCAGGGGAGGGACTTGCACGTTTGGAGATAAATTGTCTGCTGTGACCATCAGAGGGTGCCTGTCCACCAGACACCTGCTCTTGCAAGAATACTGTCTCCATGTCCCTTCTTTGATTGGGTCCATGGGCTTATTTCTCACAGAGAGAATCCCAAGCTCCCATGCTGACAGCATGGAGCCAGATGCGGGGCTCGACCTCAGGAACCATGAGATCATGACCTGAGCCAAAGTCGAGGAGGTCACTGAACTGACTGCCACCCAGGTACCCCTCTAGGCACCTTTCTAACCACATCTCCTACCACTGCTTCCTCTTTCCTTCACCATCCCCTAACACACAGGGCCAAGCCACCCATGTATACTTTATGTCTTAGCAATACCACTTCCTTGGAGTCCTGCCAACAAGGCCCTGCATGTACAGGTGCTCAGGTTGTGCACTTGAATAAGTAGCTGCATGTAAGGAGGGTCACAGCAGGGACATATACTAATTTATACAAAAGAACAGAGGCCTTCCCATCAAAAGTGCCCTCACAGGTACACTTCGGGGAGCACACAATAAAATTCCTACCCGGCTTGTTAAAACTCTACAAAGGTGGCGTCTTTTCTGCTTTGTACATACACGTTGCACAGCTAGTGGCAGCCTTGCCCTTAAACGCAGAGCAGTTTTATCTTTGCCTTTGCCTTTGCTGTACCCTTCACCTTGAGCACTCTCGCAGCTTTCCCCTTTTCTCCACTGCCTATTCACCTCTCAGTACACAGCCAAGATATATGGCCCCTCAGAGGCCCGCTGTGCCCCCGCCTGAGGGGACTGCCCTGTCTTTGTAGGTACTTCGAGTACCGTCCATTGCACACGGGGTTGCACTTTATTGGTTTAAATCATATGGAAGCTCCCGAGCAGGGGCTGGGCCCCCGCCACCTTCCTCTCAGCAGTGCGTGGCTCTGCGCAGGCGCCTTGCAAAGCCACGGGACTATCTGCCCAAGAACGACCGTAGGAATTCCTTCTCCTGGCAAGCTCACAAAATAACAGATTTCTAACTGCCCTAATTATCTTCCCTTCCCCCCTATTCAACTAGTTCTCAGAGCCCTAATATCTCATGAATACTTTTTAATGGACTCATTTATAAAATCATTCTCTGTTTTAATAAGTCAAGGGTAACTTGCCATGTCCATTATTAATGGCCTCTTTCAAAAGGCCTTCTTGGCACCTCTTTTGATTTTGAAAAGCCCTAAATGGTTTTCTGAGTTTGAACGGGGGCAATTTATCCTTTTAAGTTCTAGCAATCTGCAGTGAGAACGTTGTAAATGAGTCATCATACCTATATTGTAGCTTTTCTTCAAAATATTTTAGTCTCCTTGATATTTTTGTCCCGATATGTGGTGTCAGCGGACCGGGATCCCCTTTTAAGGGACCATGCCTCCCCCGCCCCGGGGTCAGCGCATTTGTCCTGCACATTCATTCACTACCCCTTTCTGGGGCCCATCACGTGAGCACCCTTCCTGGCGCCTCCCCTGTGGGAGGAGCAGACTTCCTTCCTGTCCTGCTCCCTTCCGGTGTGGCTATCCCACTTCCTTTGGCCAATGGTGTTGGGGACCAACAGGACAGACCTTGTATCCCAGGAGAAGTTCCTTTTTTCTTTTTTTAAAAATTATTATTTTTTAATGTAATTTATCGTCACATTGGCTTATATACAACAGCCAGTGCTCATCCCAACAAGTGCCCTCCTCAATGCCCTTCACCCCCAGCAGAAGTTTCAAGAAGACGCTGACCGGTACACACACCGTGGGGCCTGCAGAGAAGGAGACTCATGTGTCTGAAGACTTTTCAGAGGTTTTCCCGCTAGCCCTTGGGCTCCTGCGACACCCGCTAGCTCTCTACAAGAGGCCCACCTTGAAGAAGACTCACGAAACCTCCCAACCCCATTTCCTATTGGAAAAGGTCACTATCCCCAGCTTCGGTGCCCTTTCTTCTGTTACCGTAGCAACACACATTCTGGGACAGGGGGCTGGATTGTCCTCAGAAGGCACCAGGGGAGAATTTTCACCTCCTCCTCTGACCTCAGAAACCTCACTTTACCTTCTGTGGTGTTATAATCTATGGTGAAGTTGAAGATAAAATGCTCTAAGACATAAGGGGGAGAGAGGCCCATCAGGTGACCCGGCTTAAAATATCCACGGGTCCTATGGGTACTTACAACCAGGCACGCTTACCAAGAAAGGAAAAATTCCATACAGTCCCCGTACCTCCTCACCTTCCTTCTTTAAGACCAGCCCCACCCACTGGCTCGCGGTGGACAGCCTCTCCTGGGCTGTCCTGCCCTCCACTCCCATGCAGTGTATTCGATAAGCTTCTCTTTTGTTATGCCTTGGGTGAATCTCTTCCCGCCTGCGCCACTGGCTTCCGCCTGATCATCACCCCACATTTGGAGGACCCCCCTTGGATCGAGAGAGACACCACAAAGTGCACTCAGAGAAGGTTCGATCGCGAGGAGATTGCATACATGTGGGGCTCCAGAGAGCTCCCCCAAGTCCACACATAGCAGCAGCTTCTAGGTGGCACTCTGTTGGGCACGTGACTTGGTAGGGGATCTGCTCTGAGTGTCACGGGGCTCACTCACGTCTTGGAACCAGCAGCCCCAGGTGCTCTGATGGATCATGTGTCTCTTGAGGTTCCTGAATCCAAACCAGGGCACGCCACTTATATCTCTGTCAGGAAGCTTCTGGCACGTGCATCCTTTCCTTCTTGCCTGGGAGCCTTGGTTTTCATCTGGATCATCCAAGAGCTACGCCTGGATTTTTTTAAAGGAGGCATTTCAACCCTGGGCTTCAGAAAGAAATGCCCGGCTCACTTCCCATGCTCACGCCTGACTCAACAAAACCCGGGCGGACGGGAGCAGTGGTTTATGCCGGTGTCATGTGTTTGCATTCTGTTTTGGAAACCTTGGCTTTGGGGCACCACAGGAGGAGCTCAGCAACATGGGCCTGCAGAGTAGGTGTATCAGTCAGGGTTCTCAAGAGAAAGAGAGTCAATAGGAGATCATATATATACATGGAGATCATATATCTATATCATCTATATCTATATCTACATATCTATCATCTATCTATCCATCCATCTATGTGAACTTGATCATCTCATCGTTGCCATCTATATAGATAGATATAGATAGATATAGATATAAACATATATTGATGAAGAGGAACTAGCTCACACAATTGCAGGGACTAAGATGTCCCACGATCTGCTGTCTGCAAGCTGGAGACCCAGGAAAGCTGGTGGTGCCATTCAGTCCAAGTCTGAAGGCCTAGGAACAAAGGGGGCTGATGGTGTGTGAATCCCAGTCCAAGGGCAGAAGATGAGATGGGAAATCCCAGCTCAACAGTGAGGCAGGAAAAAAGGGGGGAGGGTGAATTCTTCCCACCTCCCCCTTTAGTTCTCTGTTCAGCTTCTCAGGGATTGGACGGTGCTACCCGCAGTGGGGAGGGCCACCTTCTTCACGCAGCCCGCTGATTCAAATGTTAGTCTTATCCAGAAACACCCTTACAGACACACCCAGAGATCATGAACCTGGGCAGCCCGTGACCAGTCATGTTGACACACAAAACAAACCATCACAGGAGGGAAGCCCAGAGCGGAGGCAAGGCTGGACTGAGGAGTGGGCAAGTGAGGTAATGCCAGGAGCCCGAAAGGACGTGGGGGGAGCTGGGATCCCATCTGGGGAGGCCCAACGCGGCTGGAAGTACACAGCCCGGGTCGGGAGCATGTGGCCTCAACAGTGTGGTCTCGGGGTATTCCACTGTCAACCAGACCTGCCTGGAGTGCTAGGACAGAAACCAAGGCAGACTTCCTGTGGCTAGATTTGCACTGGACAAATGTACCAGGGAAGGCCCTGTGACTTGTGAGCTTTGGGGTCCCCACGGCTGTCCCCAGTGTTGGGAGACAGAAGCTTTGGTGGAACAATCCATTCCAGCCTCCCCTGCTGGCTGCCCTGGATGTCACAGGCCTTCGTGGATTCCATGGGGTGGCCCTTCTCAGGCCACCAGAGACATGGGGGAGCCTGCAGCGTCATAGCCCCCACCTTGACTCAGAGGGCCTACTTGTTTCTCCCATCCTGGCAACTCCATCTGACAGTTTCACTCTCCTGGGCTGTTAAGATGTTCATTTCCTTTCAGGTACAAATGGAAATTAGATGAAATAAAATGCCCTAGAATTATCTGCTGTTTTCCTAATTTGATTCCCAGCTGCCCTGTGAATCTGATCATCTCATAGCTGCCACGGAACAAAATGTGAGAACATTGGTGAGGGAGGGATTTTGGTCTCTGTCCTCTTAAGCCAACAAAACCAAAGTGCCCCTTCGAGAGAGAACGTTTGTTATCCTCACACAAATAGATGGATTCCGTAAACTAATTGAAAGGCATTTAGTTATTTCTGAAGGAATACTAAGAGATTTGTGTTCCTTTAATGATCAATTTGTGTTCCTTTGATGATCAATTTCTATCAGCTTCCTTTGGTCTTTTCCCTTTGGGGAGATGTCTGCCAGAAGGTGTCAGTCAAGAGTCCTAGCAATTATGGGGCTTTGACCATCCTGAGATGGTCGTGATGGTTATGAGCCGGAGTGAATGTTCTTGTCTCCCTTCTGTTTGGAACAGGGGGTTGGTCTGGGCTTCAGAATGCTGGTCTCCTTGGCTCTGTTACAGCTTTGGAAAGAGCTCCTGTGTAGTTCTGCTTGGCTTAGGGCTAGCACCTCCTATCATCTGCTCCTCAGGCTCCTGGGTCTGCTTGAGTGGCAGGTACCTCTCTGCCAGAATAACTTTCCAGACTTGAAATGGAAAGAAAGCAGTGTGATGAGAGTTAATAATGTTCCGATACTCTGGAATTGTTTGCAAATGAATTATTCAGCGAAATGAATATTTGAAGTTGAGATGTGTGTGTGTGTGTGTGTGTGTGTGTTAGAGAGAGAGAGGGTGAGGGAGAGAGGGAGAGAGAGAGAGAGAGGTGGAGAGAGAGAGAGGTTCTCTTAAGTCTGTGGAATCTCTCCAATGTAAATGCGATATTAACTTGTCTAGTAACCACAGCACACAAAACACATGGGGATTTTAGGTAGAAAATCAAAGATTTAAAGGTTTGGAAGGGACCCTTGAGGTCCCGGAACGCAACTCCCAGCCAGTGTTTTGATTATTTCTACAGAATCCTAACCTAGGTTTGCCCCTCCCGGAATGGAAAGCCTCTTGTGATGGAGACCTTACCACCACTCAGAGGCACGCATTTTACAGGAATAACACCACGAATGAGAGAGTCTTTTGGAAGAGCTGAAGGAACCCTCTCCCAGTGGTTGTCATGCCCTCATCCTGGTTCTCACCTCCGGAACGTGTAGAGCAGCCAAATCAACTCCCCGAGGTTACCTTCTCCCCTCTCCTCCAGATCAGCACCCCAGGTGCTTCCATCACCCACACAACGAGGGCTCACCTCCTCTTGGGTTTCTGGCACATTCTGTGTCATCTGTCTCTAAGGGCCTGAGCCAGGCGGCCACTCCTTCCACTTTGGGGACTTGAGGAGCAGCCTGCTTGGAAACCACAGGACTCTGCGTTCTGCTAGGCTACAGCCCTTTGTTTTCTCAAGACAGACACATGCAAACGAGGGTTAATGGCCAAGTAGTACACACTAGGTCTGCTGAGGACTTGAGACTCCAAGAAGGGTTCTCTGATCCTTGAACGGAGGGCCTTTTAAAACTGCTGTTACTCAATTTACTGAGATATAACTGACCTACAGTAAGTTGCACATATTTATAATTTGTTTTAATGTTTATTTACTTTTGAGAGAGGCAGAGACAGAGTGTGAGTGGGGGAGGGGAAGAGAGAAAGGGAGACAGACTCCAGAGCAGGCTTCAGGCTCTGAGCAAGCTGTCAGCACAGAGTCTGAAGTGGGGCTCAAACTCATAAACCGCGAGATCATGACCTGAGCCAAAGTCAGATGCTTCACCAACTGAGCCACCCAGGCCCCCCCAAGTTGCACATATTTATAAATATACAATTGGATAAATAATACAGATGTATACATCCACAAACTATCACCTCAATCAGGATAGTGGACATGTCCATCACCTACCCAAATTTTATTGTATCCCTTTATAACCTGGTCTTCTCCTCCCTCCCAGATAACCACTATTCTGCTTCCTGTCATCAAAGATTTGTTTGCATTTTACAGTATTTTATATAAATGGAATCCTATGGGATGAGATGTACTTTTTTTTTTTTTTTTTTTTTTGGTCTGGCTTCTTCTACTGGCACATTTATTTTGAGATCCATCCATGTTGGTGAATACATCATCATTCCTGTTGATTGCCAGTAGTATTCCATTGAATGGATATACCACAATTTGTTTTTCCTTCCACTTGTTTGGATTGTTTTCAGTTTGGGGCAATTACAACCAAAGATATTGTAAACATTCATATACAAATCTTTGTATGGACATAGGCTATCTTTTCTCGGGAAAATACCTAGAAATGGAATGGCTGGATCATAAAGAAGGTATATATTAACTTTCAAGGAAAATGCCCAACTCCTTTCCATCTTAAATTTCTACCAGTGCCATGAAACAGTTTTGGTTCCTCCACATCTGTACCTGTTTGCAGTTGTTTTCGCCATTTTAATAGGTATGTAGTGGTATCTCACCTAAGTTTTAATCTGCTTTCCAGTAATGATTAATGATGTCTGAACATCTTTTTATCTACATATTTGCAATCCACATGTTGTCTTGTTTTTTTTTTTTAATGTTTTTAAAAGTTTTAAGTAATCTCTACACCTAATGTTGGGCTTGAACCCACGACCCTGAGATCAAGAGTCGCATGCTTCTCTGACTGAGCCAGCCAGGCGCCCCACTCAATTCTTCTTTAATGAAGTTCAAGTCTGTTATCTATTTTTAAAAAGTGGGTTGTTGGCTGGGGCACCTGGGTGGCTCAGTCAGTTGAACATCCGACTCTGGCTCAGGTCATGATCTCACAGTTTGTGAGTTTGAAGCCTGCATTGGTTGCTGCTGTCAGTGCAGAGCCTGCTTCGGATCCTCTGTCCACTCCCAACTCGTGCTCTTTCTTGAAAATAAACTTTTTAGTCGGCACCTGGGTGGCTCAGTCGGTTGTCTGACTTTGGCTCAGGTCATGATCTCACAGTCTGTGAGTTCGAGCTCACAAAAACCCCAAAAGCACAAGCATAAGAGAACAAGATGATAAATTTACTCTATCAACATTAAAAACTTCTGGGGGCCCCTGGGTGACTCAGTCGAGTGTCTGACTCTTGATTTTGGCTCAAGTCATGATCCCAGGGTTGTGGGATCAAGCCCTGCATTGGGCTTTGCACTGAACGTAGAGCCTGCTTAAGATTCTCTTCCTCCCTCTGCCCCTCTCCATTCTCTCTCTCTCCCTCTCTCAAGGAAAACAAACAAAACAACAAAAAAAGAAAAACAACTCTTGCTCTTCAAAAGACACTGTTAATAAGAGAAAAGAAAAAAATATTCCACAGACTGAAAGGAAATATTCATAGAGCATGTATTTACAAAGTACTTGTATCCAGAATATTCAGAGAACTCTCAGAATTCAACAATGAGCAAACAACCCACTTTTTACAAATATTTATTTTCTTAAAAAAATTTTTTTTTAATGTTTATTTTTTAGAGAGAGACAGAGCATGAGCAGGGGAGGGGCAGAGAGAGAGGGAGACACAGAATCTGAAACAGACTCTAAGTTCTGAACTGTCAGCACAGAGGTCGATGTGGGGCTCGAACCCATGAGACGTGCTATATCTTCTCATGCTATATCTCCTCATGCTATATATCCTTGTGACCTTCTTGTTTTATGACTGGAAATTGATGCCTTTTGATCCCCTTCACTCATTTTGCTTACTCCCTACTCTCTTTGGCAACCACCAATCTGTTTTCTATATCTATGAACTTGGTTTTTTGTTTCCTTTGTGTTTGTGCTGTGTGTGCATGTGTGTGTGTGTGTTTTAGTTTTCCATATATAAGTGAGATTGTATGGTATTTATCTTCTGTATCTGATTTATTTCATTTAGCATAATGTCCTCAAGGTCCATCCATGTTATTAAAAATGGCAAGATATTCTTTTCTCTCATGGATGAATAATATCCTACTATACATATATGTATGGGTATACATATATATACATGCATATATATGTTATCCATTCATCTGTATCCATTCATCTGCCTACAGGTATTTAGATGGTTTGCATGTCTTAATTATTGTAAGTAGTTCTGCAATGAACATATGGGTGAAGATATCTTTTCAAGTTAGTGATTTCATTTCCTTAAGATATATAACCAGAAGTGGGATTGCTGGATCATATGTAGTTCTATTTTTAATTTTTGAAGAACCTCCATACTGCTTTCTGTAGTAGCTGTGCCAATTTACATTCCCACCAACAGTGCACAAGGGTTCCCTTTACCCTACAACCTTGCCAAAACTTGTGATTTCTTGCCTTTGATGATAGCCATTCTAACATGTGTGAGGTGCTATATCCTTATGGTTTTGATTTGTATCTCCCTGATTAGTAACGTTGAGAACCTTCTTCATGCACCTGTTTGCCATCTCTGTGTCTTCCTTGGAAAAGTGTCTTTGCCAATCCTCTGCCCATTTTCTTCATGTTTCTCGTTAATGTAATGTGGTTTTTTTTTAATCATGGTTGGAAAGATTTTCAGCTATTATTTCTTCAAACATTTAACATTTTTTTGTCTCTTCCCTCAATTTGGGGACTACAATTACATGTATTATTAGTCACTTGAATTTGTCCTACAGCTTACTGAGGCTGTATTTATTTATTTTTAATTCTTTTTTATCTCTGTGTGTTTCATTTGAATACTTTCTCTTGCTAAGTCTTCAAGGTTTGTTATTTTCTTCTATTATGTCTAATCTGCCATTAATGCATCCACTACATTTTTCGTTTTAGACATTGTAGTTTCATCTCTAGGATTAAAAAAAAATATATATATATATATCCTATATCTCCTCTTAATCTTTTGAACTTATGCAATACAATTATAATGACTGTTTTAATGTCTCTGTCTGACAATTCTAACATCTTTGTCAGATCTAGGTTGTTTTCTTTTTCTTTTTGAAAAGTCTGCTTCTTTTTTATTGAAATATGATTAACATACAATGTTATATTAGTTTGTGTCATTTTCAATTGATTACCTTTTCTCCTCCTTATGAGTCCTATTTTCCTACTTCTTTTTGTAATCTTCCTTTTGTAATCTTTGATTGGATGTAAGACATTGTAAATGTTACATTATTAAGTGCTGGATATTGTTATATTCTTATATTTTTTACTTTTGTTCTGCCAGGCAGATAAGTAACTTAGGAACAGATTGATCTTTTAGGGTCTTGATTTTAAGATTTGTTAAGTAGAACCAGAACAGTGTTCAGTCCAGTCTATTGAGGCAAGACTTTTCTGAACTCCCTGCCCAGTGCCCTGGATGATGAATTTTTTCCAGTCTGACTAGCAGGAACAGACATTATTCTCATGTCTGTGTAAGCACCAGACACTGCTCCTTCTGATCCTTTTGGATGGCTCTTTTCCTGGCCTTTGGCAGTTTCCTCACACTACTGGGTTTATCAATATTTGACTAAATTTTCTGGGGAAATCTGTGGTTCTCTGAGGCTCTCTTCCTGTGTAGCTCTCCCCTCTCCTTTCCTGTACTCTGTTCTGCAAATTAGGTCTTCATTTTGTGGCACTGTTTTTAAAGCTGCATGATTAGAAAAGCGTTAGGTACAACACACACTTCACATAATCAGAGGCCAGGATAAAATAACCATATAACATGATAGAATCTTAGATTTGATTCCATCCTACCAGCTAAAGAGGTGTGTTTGGGTCAATGGGCATTACCCCTTGCCCTGACAAGATCAGGAGGCTGGGGATTAGCCTTTGCTGTTGCCAGTGGCAGGATTTACTACTTAAGAACTCACAGTGGAAGAAGCACCCTCTTCTTTACTGCATGATCAGAAGGTTGAGGCCTTTTCTGCAAGGCTATCCTGCAGGAGATCAGTCTTGGAAAAGTTAATTTTTAAATTAAATTTAAAAATTTAAATTGTGGTGCCTGGGTGACTCGGTCAGTTAAGCGTCCGACTTGGGCTCAAGTCATCTCACAGTTTGTGGGTTCAAACCCCACGTTGGGCTCTGTGCTGACAGCTCAGAGCCCGGAGCCTGCTTCGGAGTCGGTGTCTCCCTCTCTCACTCTTCCTCTTCCACTCATGCTCTCTGTCTCTGTCAAAAATAAACGTTAAAAAATTTTTTTAATTAAAAAAAAAAACCTCAGCAAATTAAAACCAAATTTGTGCAAAATACACATCAGAGTGAAATGGCTAAGAAGTAGTCCATGTAAAAAAAAAACTAAGTATTAGCTGACATCATGAGTCAGAGTTGAGATGGCTGCCAAAAAAAAAAAAAAAAAAAAAAAAAGCTAATGTGACCTCAGGTTGACTTAAAAGAAATATAATGGCTAAGACAAAGGAGGTGACATTTTCTCCACTCTGGCAGCCTGCTAAGGGGGCAAGAACCTTGATGATACTATTGACCTGCTCACCAAATCCAGAATCCTTTTCCTTTACATGTTTTGATTTAATAGATAATTAAATATCTGCAATTTGAAGTTGCTTTTGGCTGGATAGTCTACAGCCTGCAGCTGAATACATCTTCACTAATGCAAACTTCCCAAGGAAAATTAATTTCTTCCCACCATGGACAGGTATGTCTTTTCCTAGACTGTGATCTCATAGGACTATACTCATTATCTGACACATAGTATGGAGTATAAATACATATTGAATGATGCATGAAAAATGAAATTCTCTGTACATCTGACTAGCCTTGCCCATTTTCCTCCATTTATGGATAATAGCACAATATGAAGAAATGACTCTCAGTCTGTGTGTTAGGTTTCTTGGTGTGTATTAAAGCCCAGATGCTCAGGTGGCATTGCCCAGAGATTCACCTTTGGTAGATCTCGGGTGGAGTTCTCAGGTGTTTTGAACCAGCATCCTAGAAGATTCTAATTTTGATGATCTGCAGGTTACTTTGAGAAACACTGATATAGAGAACCAAAGGCTGATAAAATATATACATGGGGACTTCCCCAAATTTGGAAGGTAAATTTTCCAGTCACTGACCAAATTATCTGTAAATTATCTGTAAAGGCTCTTTGTGTGTGTGTGTGTGTGTGTGTGTTTTGAAAGAGAAAGAATGCATACACATGCAAGTGGGAGTGGGGAAAAAAGAGAAGGAGAGAGAAAATGCCAAGCAGGCTCCACACTGTCAGTGCAGAGCCCAGTGCAGGGCTCAAACTCACAAATCATGAGATCATGATCTGAGTTGAATCAAGAATTGGACGCTTAACAACTGAGCCACCCAGGCACCCCCTTTATGTGTTTTTAAGTGATGTAGAGCAAAATCATTTTTCTGAGATATTGTAAAGATTTAGCCCAGACCAGTCCAGCCCCACTCCTGGGAAGGAAGTTGTCCTCAGATGGCCCTTTGAAGTCTTACTTTTTTTCATGGTTCAGAAGTTTCTCCCTGGCATTCACTAGGTATCCTTAACACTACATATTCTCTTTCCTATCAAACAGGTTAGTCTGCTAGGCATGGCCTGGATTTTGTTCCAAGTCTGGACACAAGAGAGAGGGAAAGGAAGGAGGGGTAGAGATAGGAAAAGAGAGAGAGAGAGAAGAGAGAGAAAAACCATCAAACACAGATAGCCCTTTCTTTTTCTTTAGAGAATTAATTCAGTTCTTCTGGATTGATCTCCTAAGAACTTTTAAAAACATTTCCTTTTGATTCAAAAGAAAATCTATGCACTTAATCATTTGCACAGCAGGAAGGATCCCAGCAGACAAGAACACTGGGACCAAAAATGATACTGGAACAAGAGAAACATATTTTCGGTCCCATAAACCACATGAAAGTTATGCAGAAATTAAAACTTTTTAAAAGAAAATATTCAGTGTTTCTTAAAATCATATTAACTGGAGAATATTTAGAAAAATGGAAAAACAAAGAAAACAATAAATGTTATTATTTATAATTCAATAACCCACATATAACTATGATTAATTTCTATGCTTATACAAACATATACTTTTTAACTCTTTCAAAATTGGAATAGGGGCACCTGGGTGGCTCAGTCAGTTAAGTGGCCAACTTCAGCTCAGGTCTTGATCTCATGGTTTGTGAGTTGAGCCCACGTACAGCTCTGTGCTGACAGCTCAGAGCCTGGAGCCTGCTTCAGATCCTGTTTCCTTCTCTCTGCCCCTCCCTTACTCGTACTCTCTCTCTGTCCAAAATAAATAAACATTAAAAATTTTTTTAAAAATTAGAATAATTTTGAGTCTGTTTTCCACTTAAATTTATTATGAACACTTTTTGCATGCTATCAAATATTCTTTTTTATGTTTATTTTGAGAGAGAGAATGTGTAAGTGGGGGAAAGGGCAGAGAGAGAGAGAGAGAGAGAGAGAGAGAATCTCAAGCAGGCTCCATGCTGTCAGCACAGAGCCTGATGTGGGACTTGATCTCATGAACCTGAGCCAAAATCAGGAGTTTGATGCTTAACCAACTGAGCCACCCAGGTACCCCAATGCAATCAAAAAGCCTTCAAAAACCTATTTTTTAGGGGCGCCTGGGTGACTCAGTTAAGCATCTGACTCTTGATTTTGGCTCAGGTCATGATCTCACGGTTTGTGGGGTTGAGCTCCGTGTTGGATTCATGCTTGGGATTCTCTCTGTTCTTCCCCCACTCTCTCTCTCTCTCTCTCAGAATAAGTAATCTTTAAAAAACCTTATTCTTAATGACTGCATTATATATATAAAACTAATATATTTATGCATCTATATTTATAATGTATATGTTATATATAATATATATAAATAACATTTCTTCTTTTTTAAATTGTTCATGTTCTTTGATTTTTATTGGTGGGTTAGTATTTTACATATTGACTCTAAGAACCAGTTCATTTTGGGGCACCTGGGTGGTTCAGTCGGTTGAGCATCTGACTCTTGATTTCAGCTCAGGTCATGATCCCAGGGTTGTGGGATCCAACCCCATGTTGGGATTCATGCTGAGTGTAGATCCTGCTTAAGATTCTCTCTCTCTCTCTCTCTCTCTCTCTTTCTCTCTCTCTCTCTCCCTCCCCCTCTCCTTCTGCCTCTCTCCCCTGCTCACACTCTCTTTCTTTCTCTAAAATTAAGAAAAAAAAAAGCAATTCATTTTGAAAGCTATTGATCTTTTGTTTCCTTAGGAATCTTTTTTTCAGTTTGCCAATTTCTTATTTTGCTCTTGCATTTTAAAACAAGGAATCGAATGATTTTTAATAGTCAAAATATGACTCTTCTAAAAACAATGTGCCTTCACTTGGATATATTGGATCCTGAACAGAAAAAAAGGCATTAGTAAAAAAAACAACTGGTGAAATCTAGACTTTACTTAATAGAAATGTACCACTGTCATTTTTTCACTTTTGATCAAAGTACCATGATAGTGTATGATGACAACATTGGGGGAAAATGGGTGAGGGGTATATAGAAACTCTTTGTGCTATCTTTGCAACTTGTCTGCAAATATAAGATTATTCCAGAGTAAAAATTTATTAAACACACATGCACAAAAATCCACCTTTTAATTTTTTTTTACTTCTACTTCTCATGATTTTATTTATTTTTAAATGTTTTTCTTTATTTTTGAGAGAGAGAGACAGAGCATGAGTGGGGGAGGGGCAGAGAGAGAGGGAGACATAGAGTCAGAAGCAGGCTCCAGGCTCTGAGCTGTCATGACAGAGCCCAATGCGGGGCTTGAACTCACAAACCATGAGATTACGACCTGAGCTGAAGTCGGACACTCAACGGAGCCACTCAGGCATCCCTTCATGATTTTAGACTTCGGAAGATTTTGCTCACGTGGAGATCATGAGTATATTCATCCATACTTTCCTTTAATGTTTTCATGTTTTGAGGTTTCGAATTTTGTTTCACTCTTTTGTCTATCTGTAGTTCATTTTGGTGTTAGGTAATAAATCAAGATCTAATTTGACATTTTTTCATATATTTAACTGCTTTCTCTAAAACCGTTCATGCTATAATTATCTTTTACCACTAATTTGAGATACTTCATTTATTATACATAAAATTTGTCTCTGACTTCCAGACTTTTGCTAATGGTCAAGAGGAAATAGCAGGGATTGGATTTATCTTCTCACTTGCAACAGTAGAAAATTGGCAAAATATGAGACAAAATATATGAAATAATGACTCTCAAGACAGTGGACACAAAGCAATGAAGAATGGTACTCTCTGAAGGACAGGAAATAATGCTTTCCCCAGCTTGCAGTCCAAGATGAGTGTTCAGGCCATGGGGCATGGAAGGGAAACCCATACAGAGCTCAAGAGTCTTCCTGACTTGATGATAAAAGGCTGGGAGTCCAAGGAAACCAAGATGGGCAGAGTTTTCAGGGCAGAGTAGTGGAGAGAAGAGAGATGAATAGAGAATGCTGGAGATTGGCAGGTAGTACTCAGTCTGCAGCTGAGTTTTGATCAATGTGTGCATGTGAGGAACTACCTAACATTGGGGACAAAATCTTCTGAAGAGATCAGTGAGAACAAACCCCATTTCAGAAAGGACCAGGAAGAGTTTGTATCCCCACAAGTTACAACAGCATTGGATAGAGTGCTAAGAAGGGTTTTGCCTCAGTGGCGAGGAAAATAGAACAAAGAACATGTGAGATGAGCAGAAAACAAGTATCATAATTAATTAAATTCTACCATATCATTTATCACATTAAATATAAATAGTATAAACATTCATTTAAGTGAAAGGCATGTATAAACATCCTTTAAAAATTTTTTTTGACGTTTATTTTTTTTGAGACACAGAGAGACAGAGTATGAGCAGGGGAGTGTCAGAGAGAGAGAGAGAGACACAGAATCTGAAGCAGGCTCCAGGCTCTGAGCTGTCAGCACAGAGCCCCATACAGGGCTTGAACTCACAAACTGTGAGATCATGACCTGAGCTGAAGCCGGATGCTTAACCGACTGAGCCACCCAGGCACCCCATAAACATCTTTTTTTTAAAGTTTATTTATTTTGAAAGAGAGAGAGAGGCAGTGTGAGTGAGGGAGAGAGAGAATCCCAAGTAGGCTCCCCACTGACAGCACAGGGCACAACACAGGGCTTGAACCCATGATCCATGAGATCATGACCTGAGCTGAAATCAAGAGTCAGACACTCAAGCAGCTGAGTCAGCAAGGTGCCCTTATAAACATCCTTTTAGTTAAAAGGCAGAGAGGGTCCGATTGGACAAAAAGTGATGACCTGCCTGTATGTGTCTTCAAGAGATCAACTTTAAATATAAAGACAAAAGTAGGTTAAAAGTAAAAAGAAGGAAAGAAATAGTCCACGCTAGTTCCAATTGTTTAAAAAGCCAGAGTAGCTATATTGATAGCAAACAAAGTAGATTTCAGAGCAAAGAATATTACCAAAGATAAAAAGGTCATTTCATAATGATTAAGAGCTCAATGAATTAGGACACAGCAATCCTAAACACCATGCATTAGGAGAGAGAGCTCTGAAATTTATGAAGCAAAAATTAATGGCAATGCAGGCAGTAATAGCTATAACCACAATTATAGTTGGATATTTCAACAATCCTCTCAGTAACTGATAAATGAGTAGACAAAAAATCAGTAAGAATGTACAAGAATTTAAATAATACTATCAATCAACTTGACTTAATTGATATTTATAAAATACTCTACCCAACACTGCAGAGAAGAAAAAGCTTTCTTCTGCCCTCTTAGGTTCTGTGGCTGACCTAAGAATTAAACTAACATAAGAAAGGTTAACAGGAAAAAAAAGCACACAGATTTATTTACCATTTTTACATGTAGACAGGGTTCTTAAAAAAAAAAAAAAAGTCCTGAAGAAGCAGCTAGGCCCCAAAACTTATATACTCTCCTACACGAAGAGTAATGAATTGTGAGGATGGAATAAGGCAAAGGGGCTTGGGCCAGGGGCAATAAATTGTGGGCCAAGTGACCAGGAAATAGATGGAACACTAACAGAAGTTGAGGGTCATTTTAGTTTGTTTGTACAGGTCTCTGGTGATAAGAGTGCTCTTCTCTTCATGGTACAGAGAAAGCACCTTTCTCATAGGAAGTTTTATGACCTGCTTAATGTAAAAAGGAGAATGTCAGAGAGCCTTGTCATCTGCTGTTTCCCAAGTGCCTTTAGCTCAAAATAATTAATACGCCAGAGTGACATATTTGGAGATGGCATGTTGTGAACTCTTGCAATAAAAAAATACACACTGTTTTCAGTATAAACCATATTCTGGACCAGAAGTTTTGATAAATTTAAAAAGATGCCAGTCAGACAAAGTATAGTATCTGATTACAATGGAATTAAATTAGAAATGAATTACAGAAAAATATCTGGAAAACCCTAAATATTTGAAAACTAAATATCATACTTCTGAATAACCCATGGTTCAAAGAAGAAATTAGAAGATTAGAAAATATTTTTGAATTGAGTTAAAATGAAAATAAGACATATCCACATTTGATATTCTAAGCTCTGCTTAGATATTTATAATAATAAATATTTATATCAGAAAGGAAGAAATATCTCAAACCGTTTATATAAACTTCCCATATCAAGTAACTAGAAGAAGAAAATAAAAACAAACCCGAATGAAGCAGAAGGAGGATGATAATAAAGACAAGAGTAAAAATCAATATAATTATAAACAAACAGAATCAGTGAAAGTAATAACATGTTTTTGGAAAAGATAAAATAAACACACTTCTAGCAAGGCTGACAGAAGTAAAAAGAGAAAAGACACAAATGACTAATATTATAAATGAAAGAGGGAACATCAATATATACCCGCACAAACTTAAAAAATTAGAAGAGAATAGCACAAAAATCTTCACATCTATAAATTTTATTAATAAATGGACAAAGTCTTAAAAAACCTAGACTACTAAAACTTATCCAAGATGAAATAGACACTCTGAATAGTCTATAGCTATTAAAGTCATTGAATTTGTAGTTCAAAACCTCCCAAAAATAAATCCCAGCTGTGTTAGTTTGCTAGGGCCACTATAAAGAGAATTATAGACCTGGTGGCTTAAACAACCAAAATTTATTTTTCTAAAATTCTGGAGAGAATCCTGGGAAGATGGCGGCGTAGGAGGACGCTGGGCTCACCGCGAGTCCTGCTGATCACTTAGATTCTACCTACACTTGCCCAAATAACCCAGAAAACCGCCAGAGGATTAGCAGAACGGAGTCTCCGGAGCCAAGCGCAGACGAGAGGCCCACGGAGGAGGGGAGGAAGGGCGGCGAGGTGGTGCGCGCTCCATGGACTGGTGGGAGGGAGCCAGGGCAGAGGGGTGGCCCTCGGCCAAGCAGAATTCCCGAGTCTGGCTGGCAAAAGCGGAGAGCCGGATGGAGTGTGTTCCAACAGCGAGCGGGACTTGGTATCTGGAAGGTTATAAGCTAACAGCTCTGCTCAGAGAACGGGAGGGCTGGAGGACAACGGGAGGGAGAGTTGTTGAGCCCCGGACGACAGAGCGCAGCTTGGCAGGGAACAAAGGTGCTCGCCAGCGCCATCTCCCTTGCCCACCCCTCAGCCAAAATCCCAAAGGGAACCCGTTCCTGCCAGGGAACTTGCTTGCACGGCGCAAATACCCAACGCTGTGCTTCTGCGGATCCACACCTCTGGCAGTGGCAGGTCTGACTCCCTCCAGGTGCCGCAGGGCCCCTCCCGGAGCGGATCTCTGAAGGAAAAGCGAGCTGAGCCTACCCCTCCTGCCCCCGTGCACCTTGCCGATCCACCCCAGCTAATACCCCAGATCCCCAGCACCACAAGCCTGACAGTGTGCAAGTAGCCCAGATGGGCCACGCCACCCCACAGTGAATCCCGCCCCTAGGAGAGGGGAAGAGAAGGCACACACCAGTCTGACTATGGTCCCACCCACCAATGCGAGTTATTCAAGACAGCACAGGGGGAGTGCCCCACAGTCCCGCACCACTCCAGGGACTATCCAAAATGACGAAACGGAAGAATTCCCCTCAAAAAAACGTCCAGGAAATAACAACAGCTAACGAACTGATCAAAAACGATTTAAACAATATAATAGAAAATGAATTTAGAATAATAGTCATAAAATTAATCGCTGGGCTTGAAAACAGTATAAAGGACAGCAGAGAATCTATTGCTACAGAGATCAAGGGACTAAGGAACAGCCAGGAGGAGCTAAAAAATGCTATCAATGAGCTGCGAAATAAAATGGAGACAACCACAGCTCGGATTGAAGAGGCAGAGGAGAGAATAGGTGAACTAGAAGATAAAATTATGGAAAAAGAAGAAGCTGAGAAATAGAGAGATAAAAAAAATCCAGGAGTATGAGGGGAAAATTAGAGAACTAGGTGATGCACCAAAGAGAAATAATCTACACATAATTGGTATTCCAGAGGAGGAAGAGAGAGGGAAAGGTGCTGAAGGGGTACTTGAAGAAACAATGGCTGAGAACTTCCCTGAACTGGGGAAGGAAAAAGGCATTGAAATCCAAGAGGCACAGAGAACTCCCTTCAGACGTAACTTGAATCGATCTTCTGCACGACATATCATAGTGAAACTGGCAAAATACAAGGATAAAGAGAAAATTCTGAAAGCAGCTAGAGAAAAACGTGCTCTAACATATAAAGGGAGACCTATAAGACTCATGACCAATCTCTCTACTGAAACTTGGCAGGCCAGAAAGGAATGGCAGGAGATCTTCAATGTGATGAACAGAAAAAAAAATATGCAGCCGAGAATCCTTTATCCAGCAAGTCTGTCATTTAGAATAGAAGGAAAGATAAAGGTCTTCCCAAACAAACAAAAACTGAAGGAATTTGTCACCACTAAACCAGCCCTACAAGAGATCCTAAGGGGGATCCTGTGAGACAAAGTACCAGAGACATCGCTACAAGCATAAAACATACAAACGTCACAATGACTCTAAACCCGTATCTTTCTATAATAACACTGAATGTAAATGGATTACATGCGCCAACCAAAAGACATAGGGTATCAGAATGGATAAAAAAACAAGACCCATCTATTTGCTGTCTACAAGAGACTCATTTTAGATCTGAGGACACCTTTAGATTGAGAGTGAGGGGATGGAGAACTATTTATCATGCTACTGGAAGCCAAAAGAAAGCTGGAGTAGCCATACTTATATCAGACAAACTAGACTTTAAATTAAAAGCTGTAACAAGAGATGAAGAAGGGCATTATATAATAATTACAGGGTCTATCCATCAGGAAGAGGTAACAATTATAAATGTCTATGCGCCGAATACCAGAGCCCCCAAATATATAAAACAATTACTCACAAACATAAGCAACCTTATTGATAAGAATGTGGCAATTGCAGGGGACTTTAACACTCCACTTACAGAAATGGATAGATCGTCTAGACACACGGTCAATAAAGAAACAAGGGCCCTGAATGACACATTGGGTCAGATGGACTTGACAGATATATTTAGAACTCTGCATCCCAAAGCAACAGAATATACTTTCTTCTCGAGTGCACATGGAACATTCTCCAAGATAGATCATATACTGGGTCACAAAACAGCCCTTCATAAGTTTACAAGAATTGAAATTATACCATGCATACTTTCAGACCACAATGCTATGAAGCTTGAAATCAACCACAGGAAAAAGTCTGGAAAACCTCCAAAAACATGGAGGTTAAAGAACACCCTACTAAAGAATGAGTGGGTCAACCAGGCAATTAGAGAAGAAATTAAAAAATATATGGAAACAAACGAAAATGAAAATACAACAATCCAAACACTTTGGGACGCAGTGAAGGCAGTCCTGAGAGGAAAATACATTGCAATCCAGGCCTATCTCAAGAAACAAGAAAAATCCCAAATACAAAATCTAACAGCACACCTAAAGGAAATAGAAGCAGAACAGCAGAGGCAGCCTACACCCAGCAGAAGAAGAGAAATAATAAAGATCAGAGCAGAAATAAACAATATAGAATCTAAAAAAACTGTACAGCAGATCAACAAAACCAAGAGTTGGTTTTTGAAAAAATAAACAAAATTGATAAACCTCTAGCCAGGCTTCTCAAAAAGAAAAGGGAGATGACCCAAATAGATAAAATCATGAATGAAAATGGAATGATTACAACCAATCCCTCAGAGATACAAGCAATTATCAGGGAATACTATGAAAAATTATATGCCAACACACTGGACAACCTGGAAGAAATGGACAAATTCCTAAACACCCACACTCTTCCAAAACTCAACCGGGAGGAAATAGAAAGCTTGAACAGACCCATAACCAGAGAAGAAATTGAATCGGTTATCAAAAATCTCCCAACAAATAAGAGTCCAGGACCAGATGGCTTCCCAGGGGAGTTCTACCAGACGTTTAAAGCAGAGATAATACCTATCCTTTCCAAGCTATTCCAAAAAATAGAAAGGGAAGGAAAACTTCCAGACTCATTCTATGAAGCCAGTATTACTTTGATTTTTAAACCAGAGACCCAGTAAAAAAAGAGAACTACAGGCCAATATCCCTGATGAATATGGATGCAAAAATTCTCAATAAGATAGCAAATCGAATTCAACAGCATATAAAAAGAATTATTCACCATGATCTAGTGGGATTCATTCCTGGGATGCAGAGCTGGTTCAACATTCGCAAATCAATCAATGTGATACATCACATTAATAAACGAAAAGATAAGAACCATACGATCCTGTCAATAGATGCAGAAAAGGCCTTTGACAAAATTCAGCAATCTTTCTTAATAAAAACCCTCGAGAAAGTTGGGATAGAAGGAACATACTTAAATATCATAAAAGCCATTTAGAAAAGCCCACAGCTAACATCATCCTCAATGGGGAAAAACTGAGAGCTTTTTCCCTGAGATCAGGAACATGACAGGTATGTCCACTCTCACCGCTGTTGTTTAACATAGTGCTGGAAGTTCTAGCATCAGCAATCAGACAACAAAAGTAAATCAAAGGGATCAAAACTGGCAAAGATGAAATTAAGCTTTCACTTTTTGCAGATGACATGATATTATACATGGAAAATCCGATAGACTCCACCAGAAGTCTACTAGAACTGATACACGAATTTAGCAAAGTTGCAGGATACAAAATCAATGTACAGAAATCAGTTGCATTCTTATACACTAACAATGAAGCAACAGAAAGACAAATAAAGAAACTGATCCCATTCATAATTGCACCAAGAAGCATAAAACACCTAGGAATAAATCTAACCAAAGATGTAAAAGATCTGTATGCTGAAAACTATAGAAAGTTTATGAAGGAAATTGAAGAAGATATAAAGAAATGGAAAGAAATTCCATGCTCATGGATTGGAAGAATAAATATTGTCAAAATGTCAATACTACCCAAAGCTATCTACACATTCAATGCAATCCCAATCAAAATTGCACCAGCATTCTTCTCAAAACTAGAACAAGCAATCCTAAAATTCATATGGAACCACAAAAGGCCCCGAATAGCCAAAGTACTTTTGAAGAAGACCAAAGCAGGAGGCATCACAATCCCAGACTTTAGCCTCTACTACAAAGCTGTCATCATCAAGACAGCATGGTATTGGCACAAAACCATACACATAGACCAATGGAATAGAATAGAGACTCCAGAATTGGACCCACAAAAGTATGGCCAACTAATCTTTGACAAAGCAGGAAACAACATCCAATGGAAAAAAGACAGTCTCTTTAACAAATGGTGCTGGGAGAACTGGACAGCAGCATGCAGAAGATTGAAACTAGACCACTTTCTCACACCATTCACAAAAATAAACTCAAAATGGATAAAGGACCTGAATGTGAGACAGGAAACCATCAAAACCTTAGAGGAGAAAGCAGGAAAAGACCTCTCTGCCCTCAGCCGTAGCAATTTCTTACTTGACACATCTCCAAAGGCAAGGGAATTAAAAGCAAAAATGAACTACTGGGGCCTTATGAAGATAAAAATCTTCTGCACAGCAAAGGAAACAACCAGAAAAACTAAAAGGCAACCAACGGAATGGGAAAAGATATTTGCAAATGACATATCGGACAAAGGGCTAGTATCCAAAATTTATAAAGAGCTCACCAAACTCCACACCCGAGAAACAAATAACCCAGTGAAGAAATGGGCAGAAGACATGAACAGACACTTCTCTAAAGAAGACATCCGGATGGCCAACAGGCACATGAAAAGATGCTCAACGTCGCTCCTCATCAGGGAAATACAAATCAAAACCACACTCAGATATCACGTCACGCCAGTCAGAGTGGCCAAAATGAACAAATCAGGAGACTATAGATGCTGGAGAGGATGTGGAGAAACGGGAACCCTCTTGCACTGTTGGTGAGAATGTAAATTGGTGCAGCCACTCTGGAAAACAGTGTGGAGGTTCCTCAAAAAATTAAAAATAGACCTACCCTATGACCCAGCAATAGCACTGCTAGGAATTTACCCAAGGGATACAGGAGTACTGATGCATAGGGGCACTTGTATCCCAATGTTTATAGCAGCACTCTCAACAATAGCCAAATGATAGAAAGAGCCTAAATGTCCATCAACTGATGAATGGATAAAGAAATTGTGGTTTATATACACAATGGAGTACTACGTGGCAATGAGAAAGAATGAAATATGGCCCTTTGTAGCAACATGGATGGAACTGGAGAGTGTTATGCTAAGTGAAATAAGCCATACAGAGAAAGACAGATACCATGTTTTCACTCTTATGTGGATCCTGAGAACCTTAACAGAAGACCATGGGGGAGGGGAAGGAAAAAAAAAAGGAGGTTAGAGTGGGAGAGAGCCAAAGCATAAGAGACTCTTAAAAACTGAGAGCAAACTGAGGGTTGATGGGGGGTGGGAGGGAGAGGAGGGTGGGTGATGGGTATTGAGGAGGGCACCTTTTGGGATGAGCACTGGGTGATGTATGGAAACCAATTTGACAATAAACTTCATGTATTGAAAACAATAAAATAAAATAAAATTCTGGAGTCTAGAAGTCTGAGATCAAGATGTCAGCAGGATTGGTTTCTTTTGAGGTCTATCACCTTGGCTTGCTGATGTCTGTATTCTCCTTCTGTTTTACTATAGTATTCCCTCTGTGTATGTGTCTTAATCTCTTTATAAGGATACCAATCATATTGGATTAGACCCACTCTAATGAGTTCATTTTCACTTAATTACATCTTTAAAGATCCTATCTCAAAATAAAACCATGTTATGCAGTACTTAGGATTAGGACTTCAACATACAAATTTTGGGGGAACACAGTTCAGCTCATAACACCAATCCAGATGATATTAGTTGTTACTTATACCAAACATTTATATTTTTTTTATTTTTTTAATTAAAAAAATTTTTTTTTAACGTTTATTTATTTTTGAGACAGAGACAGAGCATGAATGGGGGAGGGTCAGAGAGAGAGGGAGACACAGAATCTGAAACAGGCTCCAGGCGCCGAGCCATCAGCACAGAGCCTGACACGGGGCTTGAACTCATGAACCGCAAGATCATGACCTGAGCCGAAGTCGGATGGTTAACCGACTGAGCCACCCAGGCGCCCCTATACCAAACATTTAAAGAAGAAAAACACCAAATCTGTGTACTTTTTTTCCTAGAAAATAGAGAGAAAATATTTCCCAACTAATTTTATACAAGCAGCATAGTATCAAAACCAGATCAAGATGGTACAAAGAAAAAAAAAACCAGGGCAATATCTCTCATAAATATGGACACAAAATGCAAATAAAATATTTGTAAATCAATTTAATCTCTATATAAGAATAGTACAACATCACCAAGTGGATTTTATTCTAGAAATGAAAACTTGGTTAAACATTCAAAAACCAATCAAGCTAATCCACCATATTAACAGTTCATGGAAGAAAAACCATATGATCATATCAATTGGTGTGGGAAAAATTGTTTAACAATTTCAATACCTGTTCATCTCAACTTGATAAAGAGCATCTGTAAAATATCCACAAATAATGTCATACTTCATATTGAAAATGGAATGCTTTTCCTCTAAAATTGAGTACAGAGCAAGAACATCTGCTCTTACCTCTCTTATTCAACATAGTACTAAAAATCTTAGCCAGTGCAATAAGGCAAGAAAAAAAAGTAAAAGACAAAAACAAACAAATAAAAAAACATATCAGAAAGGAAGAAATAAAACTGCTCACAAAATTGTTTATGCAGAAAATCTCAAGAAATCTATAACAAAAAGGCTAGAACTTATAATTGAGCTGAGCAACATACAAGGCAAACATAAAAAAAGATTGTATGTCTATAAGTTAGCAATGAACAACTGAAAACCAAAATTTAAAATAATACCACATACAATAGCTCCCCCACCCCAAACAGAATTCTAGAAAAACATATACAACATTTGTATGCTTAAAAGTACAAAACAGTGGTGAAAAAAATCAGAGAAGAGCTAAATAAATGGAACGACATATCATGTTCATGAATTGGAAGATTCAACAGAGTAAAGATGTCAATTGTCCCCACATTTCTCTATAGTATGTGTAATAAGGAATCACCCAAAGAAGGGTCTGGTCATAGTCATTGTCTCACATTTCCCAGTGTCTTTGTTATTGATGGTGAGTTACTCAGACCACACCTGATAATTTATGCTAATGGGGTGATTCATGGTAGGCTCCTTGGAACATGTGATATCAGCCCAATATCCAGAGAGTGGGTAGGGGAAGAGGGCTGGAGATGGAGTTAAATTCCGTGGGCAATGGACATTCAGTCATGTCTAGCTAATGAAATCTCAATAGCAACTCTGGATACCAAAGCTGAGGTGGGCTTCCTTTGTTGGCAATTGTGTATGTGTGTGTGTGTGTGTGTGTGTGTGTGTGTGTGTTGTCAAGCATAATGACTTGTTCCAGACTCTGCTATATGACTCTCTTCCTTTGGCTGGTTGAAATTTGTACCCTCTTTCTGGGGAAAATGTACCCATGAGTATTTAGGCATATCTCATTTTACTTCACTTAATTGTGCTTCACAGAAATTGCATTTTTTTTTTACACCAATTGAAGGTTTGTGGTAACTCTGCATCAGGGAGTCCACTGGTTCCAGTAACATTTGTTTTGCAATAGCATTTGCTCATTTCATGTCTCTGTGTCACATTTTGGTAAATTGAAAAGCATCTGCACAGCGAAGGAAACCACTAATAAAGTGAAAAGGCAACTATTGAATGGCAGAAAATATTTGCAAATCACATATCTGTTAATATTCAAAAAATATAAATAACTCATACAGCTGGATAACAAGAAACACCTAATCTAGTTAAAAATGGGTAGAGGATCTAAGTAGACATTCTTCTAAAGAAGGGCTACATATGACCAACAGTACATGAAAAGGTGCTCAACATTTCCTCAAAAGGAAATGCAAATGAAAACCACAATGAAATACCACCTCATATCTGTTAGAATGGCTACTATCAAAAAGACAAGAAATAACAAGAGTCTGTGAGGATATGGAGAAAAGGGAACACTCATGCACTGCTGGTGGGAGTGTAAATAGGTGCACCACTAAAAAAAACAGTATGGAGGCACCTCAAAAAATAAAAAAATAGAACTACCATATTGTCCAGCAATTCCATTTCTGGGTATTCATCCAAAGAAAATGAAAACATTGACTTAAAAAGATATATGCACATTCATGTTCAATGCAGCATTATTGGTCAAGATATGGAAAAATTCTAAGGGTCTATCAACAGAAAAATGGATAAAGACATTGTGATATATGCAGAAATACAAATAATCATAATGGAATATTTGGAAAAATTATATGCCCCAAACTGGGCAATTTGGAAGAAATAGACAAATTGCTAGAAACATACAAACTACCAAAACTGAAACAGAAAGCAATGGAAAACCTGAACAGACCCATAACCAGCAAAGAAATTGAATCAGTAATCAAAAATCTCCAAACAAAAGGCCAAACTCCTAAAGACCCCACTAAAAAGGAGAATTAAAGGCCAGTGATGAACACGGATGCAAAAATTCTCAACAAGATACTAGCAAATCAAATCTGACAGTACATTAGAAGAATTATTCACCATGATCAAATGGGATTTATTCCTGGACTGTAGCGTTGGTTCAATATTGGCAAATCAATCAACGTGATACGCCACATTAACAAAAGAAAGGATAAGAACCATATGATCCTGTAAATAGATGCAGAAAAAGCATTTGACAAAATACAGCATTTATTCTTGATAAAAACTCTCAACAAAGTAGGGAAAGAAGGAACATCATAAAGGACATATATGAAAGACTCACAGATGATATCATCCTCCATGAGGAAAAACTGAGAGCTTTTCCTCTATGGTAGGAACAAGACAGCCATGTCTACTCTCACCATTACTATTTAACATAGTACTGGAAGCCTTAGCTTTAGCAATCAGACAACAAGAAGAAATAAAAGGTATCCAAATCAGTAAGAAATAAGTCAAACTTTCACTATTTGCAGAGAACATGATATTCTATGTAGAAATTTCAAAAGACTCCACCAAAAAATTGCTAGAGCTAATACATGAATTCAGCAAAGCCACAGGCTATAAAATCAACATACAGAAATCTGTTGCATTTCTATACACCAATAATGAAGCAGCAGAAAAAGAAATCAGGGAATCGGTCGCATTCACAATTGCACCAAAATCTATAAGATACCTAGGAATAAACCTAACCAAAGGGGTAAAAGATCTGTATCTGAAAACTACAGAAAACTTATGAAGGAAATCGAAGGGGACACAAAGAAATGGAAAAACATTCCATGCTCATGGATTGGAAAAACAAATATTGTTAAAATGTCTATACTACCCAAAGCAATCTACACATTTAATGCAATCCTTATCAAAATACCACTGGCATTTTTTACAGAACTAGAACAATTCTAACATTTGTATGGAACTAGAAAAGACCCTGAATAGCCAAAGTGATCCTGAAAAGGAAAACCAAAGCTGGAGGCATCACAGTCCTGGACTTCAAGCTGTATTACAAAGCTGTAATCATCAAGACAGTATGGTACTGGCACAAAAACACTCTTAGATCATGGAACAGAACAGAAAACCCAGAAACGGACCCACAACTATATGGTCAACCTATCTTTGACAAAGCAGGAAACAATATCCAATGGAAAAAATGTCTTCAACAAATGGTGTTGGGAAAACTGGACAGTGACATGCAGAAGAATGAAATTGAACCACTTTCTTACACCATACACAAAAATAAATGTAAAATGGATAAAAGACCTAAGTGTGAGACAGGAAACCATCAATATCTTAGAGGAGAGCACAGGCTGCAAACTCTTTGACCTGGACCATAGCAACTTCTTACTAGACATATCGCTGAAGGGAAGGGAAAAAAAACAAGCACAAACTATTGGGACTTCATCAAGATAAAAAGTTTCTGCACAGCGAAGAAAACAATCAATAAAACTAAAAGGCAGCCTATGGAATGGGAGAAGTTATTTGCAAATAACATATCTGATAAAGGGTTAGTATTCAAAATCTATAAAGAACTTATCAAACTCAACACCCCAAAACCAAATAATCCAGTTAATAAATAGGTAGAAGACATGAATAGACATTTTTCCAAAGAAGACATCCAGATGGCCAACAGACACATGAAAAAATGCTCAAAATCATTCTTCATCAGGGAAATAAAAATCAAAACTACAATGAGATACCACCTCACACCTGTCAGAATTAGCAACACAAGAGACAACAGGTGTTGGTGAGGATGCAGAGAAAGGGGAATCCTCCTGCACTGTTGGTGGGAATGCAAACTGGTGCAGCCACTCTGGAAAATAGTACGGAGTTTCTTCCAGCAATTACCTACTAGGTATTTACCCAAAGGTTACAAAAATACAGATTTGAAAGGGTACATGTATCCCTATGTTTACTGCAGCATTATCAACAAGAGCCCAAATGTCCATTGACTGATGAACAGACACACACACACACACACACAGACACACACACACACACACACTGGAATATTACTCAGCCATCAAAAGGAATGAAACCTTGCCATTTGCAATGACATGGGTAGAACTACAGTGTATTACACTAAATGAAATAAGTCAGTCAGGCAAAGACAAATACCATATGATTTCACTCATATGTGGAATTTAAGAAACAAAACAGATGAACATACGAGAAAGGTGGGAAAAAAAGAAAAAAGAGGGAATAAACCATAAGAGACTTTTTACAATAGAGAAAAAACTGAGGGTTGATGGAGGAAGGTGGGTGGGGGATGGGCTAGATAGGTGATGGCTATTAGGAGTGCACTTGTTACAATGAGCACTGGGGATTATATATAAGTGATGAATTACTAAATTCTACTCCTGACACCAATATTACACCATATGTTAACTAACTACAATTTAAATTAAAAATTTGAAAAAAAAAAAAAGAAATTGTGCAGTATCTATCTATCTTGAGAGCATCATGCTAATTGAAATAAGCCAGACACAAAATATGAATACTATTTGATCTCACTTATATATTGAATCCAAAACAACAATAGCAACAACAAAATAACTCATGGATATAAGAACAGATTGGAGGTTGTCAGAGATGGGAGTGGGGGTGAGAAATGGGCAAAATGGGTTAAGGGAGTTAAGAGGCACAAACTTCCAATTATAAATAAATGCCATGGAGATATATTGTACAGCATGGCAGCCATAATTAATAATACTGTATTACATATTTGAAAGTTGTTTAGAGATTATGTCTTAAAAGTTCTCATCACAAGAAAATGAATTCTATAACTATGATTTCAGATGTTAACTAAACTTACTGTGGTAATTATTTCACAATATATACAAATATCAAGTCATTATGTTGTATATCTGAAACTGATATAATGTATATCAGTTACGCCTCAGTTAGGAAAAAGAAAAGCTACACCATGGTATGTTAAAGGGATAGAAAACATATCAATAAACTAAACCCACACAAGTACAGTCAACTGAATTTTGAACAAGATGCAAAAGAATTCAATGGAGCAAGGACCATTTTTTCAACAAATGATGTTGGAGAAATTGGACATCTCTTGGTAAACAAGTGAAATGCAAGTTCAACCTCACATTTTATTAAAAAAAGTGTACTCAAAATTGATCATAGATATGAAGAGAAAAAGAAGATAAACTTTTGGAAGAAAACAGGAAAAAGTCTTAGTAATCTGGAATACTTGAATTTCTTAGACATGACAGGAAAAGCACCATCAATAAAAGAAAAAAACACCTAGATAAATCAAAACTTTTGCTCTGTGAAAAATGATATTAAACAACTTAAAAGAACTACAGAATGTAAAAAATATTTGCACATCACATATCTAACAACAGACTTGTATCCTCAATATACAAAGAGCTCTTTAAACGCAACAGTAAGAAAACAACCAATTTAAAGATGGGCAAAAGACTGGAACAGATATTTCACCCAAGAGGATGAAAAAACTAAGCACATGAAAAATTGTTAATAGCATTAGCCACTGGGGAAATGCAAATTAAAGCCACAATGAGCTGCGAGAGGTCTGTTAGAAATAACCAAAATGAAAAATACTGACAAAACCAAGTGATGGTTGGCGGGGATATGGAGAATCTGGAACTCTCACACACTGCTGGTAGGAATGCAAAATGACACAGCTACTCAGGGAAATGTTTTGCTGGTACCCTTAAATATTGATCTTAGTATTTGTATGGCCCAGCAATTTTACTCCTGCAAGAATTGAAACATATGTTCACACTCAAGCATGAACGCAGATGCTTATAAAACGTTTCTTCGTAATTGCCAAAACCTGTGAAAGACCTAAAGGTCCTTCAATAGGTGAATGGCCACATGAACTGGGATACATCTATGTACTGGAACACTGCTCAGAAACAACACGGGAGGAACTATTGATGCGTGTGACAGATTGGGCGGATCTCAAGGACATTCCATTAAGTGAGAAAAGTCAAACTCAAAAGGTTATGTGCTGTATGATTCCCTTATATAACATTCTAAAAATGACAAATTGTAGTGTTGGAGGACAGAGCAGAGTTTTCCAGGGCTAGGAGCGGAAAGAGGGTAGGATTTTAAAGAAACAGCATGAGGGAGTTTTGGGGGGTGACAACTGTTCTGTATCCTGATTGCTGTGGTGGTTACACAAATCTACATGTATCATTAAATTCATATAGCTAAACATCAAAAAACAAAAAAAGAAAGAAAACAACTGAATGAAGAGAAAACTGTTAAAATCTGAACAAGGTCTACGGTTTAGTTGATAGTATTGTATCAGCGCCAATATCCGGGTTTTGATCATTGTATAAAGGGTTATATAGGATGTTAACATCAGGGGAGGCTGAGTGAAGCCTACACAAGAACTGTCACCCTATTTTAGCAACTTTGATATAAGTCTAAAATTATTTCAACATAAAGAGTTAAAAACAAAAAGCAAGAGCATCCTCACTTCCACACCTCCATCCTGATGTACCGTCCACAACTTCCTCCACCCCAGCAGGCAACTGGAGGTTTACTGAGAAGTGTGTCTCCCAGTAGTTGAGGGACACTAGTCTATCTAAGGCAGGTGAACTGTACTGAAATAAAATTAACATTTATATTCTGAATGCAGAGACTCATCCCCAGCCTTCTTCTCTCACTAATATTACTAATAATGCCCCAATATTATAGGCAACCTCATGCTAAGGATCCTGACCATCCCAGGAAAAAAGACTTCAGATCCTGACCTCACAATACTGCCAATGAACTGACCCAGCCAGACCACCTGCCTAGGTTCCAGCCAGTTCTTAACCCTCAGCTTCTAAACACGCGTAGGACATCAAGACCCATCTGATGGGCTAAGGAAATGCTCTCATGTGAAAAGTTATAATGCAAACAAACAACCAGAAAGAACCTCAGAGGAAACAGACAATTCAAGAAAAAGAAAAGTTTGAAAAGAACAATCACTAATAATCTCAGAGAAATAAGAGAGCATAATACATTCATTAAGCAGGAATAGAACAGGATGTTATTTTAAGAAAGAAGTAGGCACCTGGGTGACTCAGTGGGTTAAGTGTCCAACTTCGGCCTCAGGTAGTGATCTTGGGGTTCGTGGATCTGAACCCTGCGTCAGATAGTGCAGATTCTCTCTCTCTCCTCTGTCTCTGCCATTCTCCCACTTGCACATGCTCTGTCTCTCAGATAAATAAACTTGAAGAAGGAGGAGGAGAAGGAGGAGGAGAAGGAAGAAGAAGAAGAAGAAGAAGAAGAAGAAGAAGAAGAAGAAAGAAGAAGAAGAAAGAAGAAGAAGAAGAAGAAGAAGAAGAAGAAGAAGAAGAAGAAAGAAGAAGAAGAAGAAGAAGAAGAAGAAGAAGAAGAAGAAAGAAGAAGAAGAAGAAGAAGAAAGAAGAAGAAGAAGAAGAAGAAGAAGAAGAAGAAGAAGAAGAAGAAGAAGAAGGAGGAGACTCAGAACAAAAAGGAATGCTTGGAAATTAAAAGCAAAATAGAAGATGTGATGAACTCAATGCAATGTTTGGAAGATAAAATTAAGAACTCTGCCATAAAGTAGAGCGAAAGGAGTTTGAAAATAGGAGAGAAAAATAAAATTCGAGGACTAGTCAAAGCAGTCCAATATCCCAATAATGGAAGTTCTAGATGTAGAGAACAGAAAAAGAGGAATGGCTATAATGAAAGAAACGGTTCCAGAAAAATTCCCAGAACTGAAGATACAAATGCAAATAGGCCTGCATCGTGGTCTTTTGTTCATTCTTCTCCCAGCAGATGCTTGCCAAGCACCTGCTCCACCGTGGGCATTGGTCTAGCTTTGGGAACACAACAGTGAAAAGACAGACCAAAGTCCTGGCCCTCACGAGGCACAGACTAGTTAAGCAGACAAAATGCAGCAAGACAAACAAGTAAAATTAAGCAAGAAAGGAGAAGGCTGAAATTTTAGATGGGATGGCTGGGAAAAATTTTCACTGTGAAATTTCAGAACGCTGAAAATAAAAATAAGACTCTAGAGGTTTTCAGAGCAAAAAAAATGGCTATGAGTTTCTCCATATAAGACTGGTTACTGGAAAAAAATGGAAAAATGCCTTTGAAAAGGGAAAATAACTTCTGTATTATTTACTTGAGCTGCCATAAATAATAAGATACCACAGACCAGATGGCTTATACAACAGAAGTTTATTTTCTCACTGCTCTGGAGGCTGGGAAGTCCAAGATCATGGTGCCTGCAGGGTTAGTTTCTGGTGAGGCCTCTTTTCTTGGCTTCCTTCTTACTATTCTCACATGATCTTTCATCTGAGTATGCACAGAGAAAGAGCTCAGGCATCTCCTCCTCTTCTTATAAGGACACCGGGCCTACCAGATTAGGCCCTATAGGACCTCGTTTAACTTAATTACCCCCTTACAGGCCCTATCTTGAAATATAGTTACACTACAGGTTGGGACTTTAATACGTGAGGTTTTGGGAAACACAATTCAGTCCATAAGGATGCCGAACATTCAATTTCATAGCAAGATTTATTTCTGACACACTTGGACTTTTAAGATATAAAGCGTGTACAGCTATTTACTATTTTATCTACTCCTGTTACACATTCTGACTCTGTGTCAAGTGTTTTTGCTGCAGGAAGAACTTCCACAACACTGTAAAAGAGCAATCATGCTTTTCAAGCAATTTCATAAGCAATCACTTAAAGCCAAGGGAAGATCAGGATTCTGGGGCAGGCAAGGTTCTCAGAATACAACCCCCGCCCCTTGCCCATGGGCTTTCTTGTAGTTTTATCAGAGAATGTGCCGGAACCCCCAAAATAGGCATCCAACACAGGACAGAGGTGAAGGGGCCCTCTAGAATGATGATGCAGGGGATACCACAATGACACCTTCACCAAGACTGGACGGTAACAGGTCCCCAGTGGAGCAGTTCAGGAAACACCTGGAGAGTGATTTTCAAGAATATGAAATTTACAAATATCTTCACAGTAGAACACATGGAGTTGTACACAATTGGAGAAGCATTTAGTTTTGAACTAGTGCTAAGTACATTAGAAAGTGCAACGAGACAGTAGAAAGATCAGTGGTTTCCAGGGGTTCAGAAGGTGGGAGGAGGGACGAACAGGTGGCACATAGGAGATTCTTAGGGCAGTGAAACTATTCTGTATGGCACAGCGATGGTGGAATACCTGTCATGATTCATTTGTCAAATCCATTGAATATGCAATACAAAGAATGAACTCCAATGTAAACCATGGAAATTGGGTAATACTAATGTATCACTATTAACTCACCAATTGTAACAAGTGTACTACAATTAATGCAACATGTTGATAATATGGGAAACTTTGTAGGGGGTCTGGGGGTAGCTGGGAACTCTACACTTTCCACTCATTTTTTTTCTGTAAACCTAAAACTTCTCTAATAACTAGTCTACTAATTAAAAAAAAAGCGTAATGAAAACATTCAAGAAATGGATTAACTCCAGGGGAAATAAAAGTTGCTTTTAAAAGGAAAAGGATTCATAATATATGACAGGGAATATCAGTGTAAATGGAATGGAGTGACCCTCAAGTCTAATTAGAAGCACATTGTGAATATGGGGGATGGGAGGGCCATGTGGGAGTGTTGGGGGTGGGCATGATGGAGAGCAAATCCTCATCTTCCATAGTGGTAAGCCCATAAACATACCGGACATTGAGAAGCCGGGAATTGGCCATGTGTCAGGGAATTGAAGATCGGGGTTGGTGTGAGCTTTGTAGAACTGTTTGACTTTTTAAAGAGTATATTTAACACTTTTTAGTAAAAATCAAACTTTTAAAGACAATTCAACATCAAAAATGCATCCAACCTCAACACTGTTAATTATCTGAACAAAACATTTTTGTTAGGTTTATTTTAGATGTTTTCTTGTTATCATTTTGAATAGATTCTCTCCCTACCCTCTATTTTTTCTAAATGAAAAAGCACTAATTTTAAAAGTACTTACTCCTATTGACAATATGTGACAATATTTACTGTGGTTATGCATTTGTGTCTGTGTCACATATTTTTGCATCAGGCAGAACTTCCATAACACTGTAAAATAGTAATCTGGCTTGCTGGCGTCTTTGTGTTATTCTTTATTTTATGGAAATGCCCCAGTCAAAAGTGTTCTATATGGTAGGTTATACTGTTGGCTATTTAATTAAGATATAAAACCTTAAAAAAATTTTTTTTCAATGTTTATTTATTTTTGAGAGAGAGAGAGTGTGAGCACTGATGGCGGAGGGACAGAGAGAGGGAGACACAGAATCTGAGGCAGGCTCCAGGCTCCAAGCTGTCAGTACAGAGCTCTACTCGGGGCTCAAATTCACGAACTGTGAGATCACAACCTGAGCTGAAGTCAGACGCTTACCTGACTGAGCCAGCCAGGTGCCCCAAGGTATAAAATCTTTATCATGCCAAAGGAGAATGCTTTTAATTCTAGTTATTGTGTTTTATTAAGAATAAGTATTAAACAGCATCGGTCTTTGGAGGCCTCTTTTGAAAATGTGGCATGATTTTCTTATTGGACCTAGTTTTTGTGACATTTCATAATATTAGACATCATAATTCAACTGTCTTACATTCCTGGGATAAACTCTAGGTGGCCACAACTCTTACTGTGTTGTTAGATTTAATTTGCTGCTATTTTTATTCTACATTTTTAGTGAGTTTTGGGCAGCAGATTCCGTCTTTCTGCTTTGTTCCTTTTTTTTTTTCCTTCCAGATTTGGTATCAAGGTTCTATGTTTTATTTTTTTGTTTTCTTGTTTTTTTGGTATAGTGTCAAAACCATTTATTCCCTCAAAAGTATAGGTTGTTTTTGCTCAGGACATCAGACTAAGCCCACATTTGCCTTTCCTGTCCCCTAATTCCCTTTGAAATGAGGATAAAGAAGTACAAGGAGATGTGTATGTTGGGTGGGGATTTAGGGGTGGAGAGAAACCTGACCAGAGATGTTGAGTGACCGAAGGATTCTGCAGCCTTGATGCCGAAGATGCTAAAATGGGGGAGCCTTTCTCCTCATTGGGGTCCCAGAGAAGTCTCAAGCCTGGAGTGAATGATGGCAAGCAAAGGGGGTGAGAGCACAAACTCAGGTACAACCTCAGGTCAGTCTATGGAGTAGCTCCACCATGGCCGAGCAGTCCTCTGCCCTGTGAGTCACCTGCAATGCCCTGCCTACAGATTTCATCCACCTAAGACTTCACTCCCTGGAGGATCCACTATCTCTTTGGGTAGCATTAATGAAGCGATGAAGCAATGGTTTCCTAAGACTTAGAATCCTTGGGACGTCTGGGTGGCTCAGTCGGTTAAGTGTCTGACTTCAGCTCAGGTCATGATTTCATGGCTTGTGGGTTCAAGCCCTACAGGTGGCTCTTTACTGTCAGTGCAGACCCTGCTTCAGGTCTTCTGTCTCCCTCTCTCTTTCTGGCCCCCCTCGCTCTCTCTCAAAAATAGATAAACATTCAAGACTTAGAATTCTTCTTTTTATACCTATGCAAAGATATTTTAAAGAATTTTTGGAAATATCTTTAATCCTATCTCTTACACATACATGAAAAGAAAAATATAAATGAAACTATTCAATAAGGCATTGATTCTCAAACTTGAGCCTGCATCAGTATCAGTTGGAGGGTTTGTTAAAATACAGATCCCTGGGCCCTAGCGCCAGAATTTCTGATTTAGGACATCTGATTCAGTGGGGCCCCAAATTTTGCGTTGTTGAGGGGTAAAGTTCCCAGGCAAAGCTGATGCTTTTACTCCAGGAGCCACATTTCGAGAAACACTGGATTAAGATATGACTAATACTTCATCATATTCAGAGTCCACTCTTCTGAATCACTTTTTAACTCAAAGTCATTAATGTGCACGATTTTTCCACAATTTTGTGAACCATTAAAAGTGTAGGTGATGCAGCATTTTTAACAAGAATCCATGAAAGAACAAGGGCCATTGGTGTCAGGCTTTTTGACTGGCTTTGCAATTATATAGACCCTGTCTACTTTAAAAAATAGCTTTATTAAAATGTAATTTACATAATGCAAAATCCATCTACTTAAAATGTATAATTAATGATGTTTCATATATTTACAGAATTGTGCAACCATGGCCGCAATTAATTTTAGGACATTCCCATCACCCCAAAAGAAATCTCATTCCTATTTACCTCCACTCCCCATTCTCACCTTCAGTCGTAGGCAACCACTGATTTACTTTCTGTCTCTATAGATTTGCCTTTTCTGGACATTCAGTATACATGGAGTCAAACAATATGTATTCTTTATACCTGTGGATTTTTATCCCACTGAGCTTAATGTTTTTGAGGTTCATTCACATTGTAGCAAAGTATCAGTACTTTGTTGCCTTGTATTACTGAATCGTTTTCCCTATATGAACATGCCACATTTTGTTTATCCATTCACCATTTGAGAGACATTTGGGTTTTTCCCACTTTTTGATGGAATAATAATAGAATAATTAAGAATAATACCGCCATGACCATTTAAGTACAAATATCTGTAGACTTTCACCCTTTTCTCTGATATACACTTAGAGGTAGAATGGCTGGATCAAATGGTAACTCTACATTTAGCATTTTGAGAACCTGCCAGACTGTTTCTAAAGTGGCTGCACCATTTTACATTCTCACTGGCAATTAATGAGGATTCTGGTTTCCCCACATTCAAGTCAACAGTTATTATCAGTCCTTTTGATTATAGTCATCCCAAGGGGTGTGAAGAAATATCTCACTGCAATTGTGATTTGCGTGTCCCTGATAACTGATACACATCTTTTTGTGTGCTTACTGGCCATTTTCCGATTTCTTTGGGGGAAAGAAGAGAGTGCATTTTTAATTGGCTTGTTTACCTCTTTAATATTGAGTTGTAAGACTTCTTAAACTATTCTGGACCCAGCAGCTGGGGAGATGGCAGAGTAGGAGGACCTTAAGCTCACCTCATCCCACAGATACAACTAGATAACACTCATATCACTGTAAATAACCCATAAAACGACCTGGAAACTGGCAGAGCAAACTCCACAACTAAAGGCAGAGAAGAGATCATATCAAAGAAGGTAGGAAGGGCAAAGACACAGTTTAGGAGTGAAACGGGCCATGAGCATCTGTGGTGGGGAGAGAGCTGGTGCATGGAGAAGGGCAAAAAACAGTATCACATGGGGAAGGTGAATCCCCATAACATTTGGCTTTGAAAGCGAGACAGACCAAATCTCATGAGTCCTAACAACCAGCGAGAAACTTAAAAATTAAATTTAAAGCCTGAAATTTTATTTTTATTTTTAAAAAAATGTTTATTTATTTTTGAGTGAGAGCACAGCAGGGGAAGGGCAGAGAGAGAGGGAGACAGGGGATCTGAAGCAAGCTCCAGGCTCTTCATTGACAGCAGAGAGCCCAATGCGGGGCATGAACTCACAAACTGTGAGATCATGACCTCAGCTGAACTCAGATGTTTAATCATCTGAGCTACCCAGAGGCCCCTAAAGCCTGAAATTTTAAAAATCAGCAGGCTCAGCTCTGGGAGAGCCAGGAAGGCAAGAAGGAACTGAGTCTACACCCCTAAAGAGACAGCAGGACAAACAGCCAGTGGAGATGCAACATGGAAGCAGCAGTTTGACAAACACCAGGAGAAGACAAACACCAGGGGCAGTGATTTACTCATCTCAGAACACGTCCCGAAGAGGCAGTGATCACAGGGAGACCCTTCCAGGAACAAAGAAGCTGGCAGGCACCATTTCCCTCCCCTGCCCCGCCCCCCAGCCTAAACATGGCCACTTGTGGGAATGAGCATGGCACCAACACTCACTATGTAACTTGCTTGCACCAAGCCCCATCCCCTTGTGCTTCAGCAGATCCACCCTTTTCAGTCATTCTGGCCTCAATCCCTGTGCTTCAGGACCCCTCCATCAGCAGACCAGCACAAACCCCATCAGTGCCTTGCATTTTGACCTGTGCATTTTGTGAGATCTCAGTTCCAATGTCAGCAGCAGCAGGTCTCACTTTGCAAGCAGACATTGTCAAAAGGTTTCCCACCCAACTGGAGACCAAATACTGCCCACAAGAGGCAAAGAGAGCCTCTGAAGACTACAATACTGAAGGAAAAAAGGCCTAGGACTCGACAGCAGGGCACATGCAGTACATATGGGAGACAGCCCCCGAAGCACCAGCTCCTGGGGAACAGGGAACACTGCACTGCAAGGCATTACAGGACTTCTTCTTCACAAAGACATTACCTTCAAGAGCAAGAGACATTGCTGATGTTCCCAACACACAAAAACCGACATAGGGTGTTAGACAAAATGAGGATACAGAGGAATACGTTCCAAACGAAAGATCAAGACCAAACCACAACAAGAGACCCAAGTGAAATGGATATAAGTAATATGCCGGATAGAGAATTTAAGGTAATGATCATAAAGATACTCACTGGACTTGAGAAAAGAATAGAGCACATCAGTGAGACCCTTAATATAGAGATAAGGAATAAAATAGCTGAGATCAAGGCCTCAATAAATGAAATGAGAAACTTGCTCGATGGAATGAATAGCAGGCTGAAAGAAGCAGAGGAACAGATTAATGACTTAGAAGAGTAATGGAAAGTAACCAAGCTGAACAAAAGAGAGAAAAAAGAATTATGCAAAATGAGAATAGACTTAGGGAAATCATGACTCCATCAAACGTAATAATGTAAATGTTATAGGAGTCCCAGAAGAAGAGAGGAAAAAAGGGGGCTGAGAACTTCCCTAATCTGGAGAAGGAAACATATCCAGGAGGCAGAGAACCCCCAACAAATCAACAAAAGCAGATTCACAGCAAGACATATTGTAATTAAAATGGCAAAGTACAGTGATAAAGAAAAAATATTAAAAGTACCGAGACAGAAGAAAACAGTCACATACAGAGGAAATCCCATAAGGCTATCAACAGATTTTTCAGCAGAAACTTTCCAAGCCAGAAGGGAGGGGAAAGATATATTCAAAGTTCTGAGTGGGAAAAATCTGCAGCCAAAAATACTTTATCCAGCAAGGCTATCATTCAGAATAGAAAGACAGATAATGAGTTTCCCAAACAAACCAAAACTAAAGAAGTTCATGACCACTACACCAACCCTACAAGGAATATTAAAAGGGACTTTTTGAGTGGAAAGGAGAGACCAAAAGTGACAGCATGAAGGTAGAAAACCCTAAAGAAGCAAAAAATGAATATTTATGTAAAAAATTCAGCCAAGGATCTCACAAAATAAAAGGATGTAAAATAGGACACTATATACCAAAATGTGGGAGGAGAGAAGTAGAGAATGGTTCAAACTTAAACAACCATCAACCTAATATAGACTGCTGTATGCAGAAGAGGTTATATGCAAACCTAATGGTAACTACAATCTAAAAAGCACTAATGAATATGAAAAGAATAAAGAGAAAGAAATCCAAATATATCATTAAAGAAAACTGGAAGACCATGAAATAGAGAAAAACAAGAAAGGATCAGAGAAAAATCTTCAGAAACAACCACAAAACAAGTAATAAAATGACAATAAATACATATCTATATCTATAAATAATTACTTTGAATGTAAATGGACCAAACATTCCATTCAAAAAGACACAGGGTGACAGAATGGATTAAAAAAAAACAACAACAACAAACAAGACCCAGCTATATGCTGCCTACAAGAGACTCACTTTAGACCTAAAGGCATCTGCAGATTGAAAGTGGGGGGATGAAGAAGCATCTATCACGTAGATGTCAAAAGAAAGTCAGAGTAGCAGTACTTATATTGGAAAAAAATAGACTTTAACAGAAAGACTCTAACAAGAAACAAAGAAGGATACTATATAATAATAAAGGGGATAATCCAAAAAGAAGATATAACAATTGCAAATATTTATGCACCCAACATAGAAGTAACTAAATACATAAAACAGTTAATAACAAACAAAGGAACTAATTGAGAATAATAAAGTAATAGTCAGGGACTTTAACATCCCACTTATGTCAATGGACAAATCATCTAAACCAAAAATTAGCAAGGAAACAATGACTTTGAATGACATACTGGAACAGATGGATTTAACAACTATATTCAGAGCATTCCATTCTAAAACAGCAGGATACACATTCTTTTAAGAGCATATGGGACATTCTCCAGAATAGATCACATATGGGCCCACAAAACAAACCTCACCAGATTCAAGAAGATCGAAGATATACCATATGTGATTTCTGACCACAGTGCTATGAAGCTAGAAGTCAACCACAAGCAAAAATCTGAAAGACCAAAAATACATGGAAGTTAAATAACATGCTACTAAACAATGAATGAGTCAATCAAGGAGTAAAAGGAGAAATAAAAAATACATGGAAACAAATGAAAATGGTCCAAAACCTCTGGGATACAACAAAAGAAGTTCTAAGAGTTTATAGCAATACAGGCCTACCTGTACAGGCAGGAAGGGGTGCCTGGGTGGCTCAGTACGTTAAGCGTCCAACTCTTGGTTTCAGCGCAGGTCATGATCTCACAGTTCGTAGGTTTGTGCCCCGTAGCAGTCTCTAGCACAGAGCCTACTTGGGATTCTCTCTCTCTCCCTCTCTCTCTGTCCCTCCTCTGCTCACTCTCTCTCTCTCTGTCTCAAAATAAATACATAAACTTAAAAAAAATTTTAAAACAGAAGCAGGAAAATTTTCAAATAAATAACCTAACCTTACACCTAAAGGAACTAGAAAAAGAAAAACACACAAAACCTAAAACCAGCAGAAGGAAGGAAATAATAAAGATTAGAGCAGAAATATATAGTAACTAAACTAACAATAGAATAGATCAGTGAAACTAGGAACTGGTTCTTTGAAAAAAAATCAATAAAATTGATAAACCTCCAGCCAGGCTTATCAAGAAAAAAAAAAAAAAAGAGAAAGGACTCAAATAAATAGAATTACAAATGAGAGAGGAGAAATAACAACCAACACCACAAAAATACAAATAATTATATGAGAACATTATGAAAAACTACATGCTAACAAATTCCTAGAAACTTAAAAACTACCAAAACTGAAACAGGAAATAATAGAAAATTTGAACAGACTGATTACCTGCAATGAAATTGAATCACTAATTTAAAAACTTCAAACAAGCTCAAGTCCAGGATCAGATGGCTTCACAGGCAAAGTCTACAACATTTAAAGAAAAGTTTATACCTATTCTTCTCAAACTATTCCAAAAAATAAAAACGGGAGGAAAACTTCCAAATTCATTCTATGAGGACAGTATTATCCTGATACCAAAACCAGATAAAGACATAGCTATAAAGGAGAACTGCAGGCCAATATCCCTGCTGAACATGGATGCAGAAATCCTCAACAAAATACTAGCAAACTGAATCCAACAGTACATTAAATCATTCACCACAATCAAGTGGGATTTATTCCTGTATTGCAAGAGTGGTTCAATACTTGCAAATCAATCAGCATAATACATCGTATCAATAAGAAAAAGGATAAGAACCTTATGATCATTTCAAAAGAAAAAGCATTTGACAAAGTATAGCATCCACTCATGATAAAAGCCCTCATAGGTTTAGAGGGAACATATCTCAACATAATAAAGGCCATCTATGAAAAACCTACAGCTAATATCATCCCTAATGGGGAAAAACTGAGAGTCTTTCCCCTAAGGTCAGAAACAAGAAAAGGATGCCCACTCTGACCACTTTTATTCAACATAATATTGGGAGTCCTCACCACAGCAATCAGACAACAGAAAGAAATAAAAGGCATCCAAATCACTAAGGAAGAAGTAAAGCCTTCACAATTTGCTGATGACAATACTCTGTATAGAAAACCTGAAGGACTCCACCAAAAAATTTTTAGAACTGATACATGAATTCAGCAAAGTCACAGGATACAAAAACCAGTGTATAGAAATCTGTTACATTTCTATATGCCAATAATGAAGCAACAGAAAAAGAAATTAAGAAAACAATCCCATTTACAAATACACCAAAAATAGTAAGATACCTAGGAATAAACTTAGCCAAAGAGGTGAAAGACCTGTACTCTGAAAACAAGAGAACACTTGTGAAAGACGTTGAAGAAGACACAAAGAAATGGAAAGACATTTCATGCTCGTGGATTGGAAGAACAAATATTGTTAAAATGTCTATACTACCCAAAGCAATCTACACATTTAATGCGATCCCCATCAAAATACCACCAGCATTTTTTTACAGAACTAGAACAACCACAAAAGACCCCGAATAGCCAAAGCAAAGATGGAGGCCCTACAATTCCAGACTTCAAGCTATATACAAAGCAGTAGTGATTGAGACGGTATGGTATTGGCACAAAAATAGACACATAGATCAATAGAAACAAAATCCACAACTATATGGTCAATTAATCTTTGACAAAGTAGGAAATAATATCCAGTGAGAAAAAGACAGTCTCTTTAAAAAATGATGTTGGGAAAACTGGGAAGCAACATAAAGAAGAAAGAAAGTGGACCACTTTCTTACACCATACACAAAAATAATTTTAAAACGAATTAAAGACCTAAATGTGACACCTGAAACCATGAAAACCCTAGAAGAGAACACAGGCAGAAACTTCTTTGACATTGCTGTAGCAACTTCTTTCTAGATATGTTGCCTGAGGCAAGGGAAACAAAAGCAAAAATGAACTATTAGGACTATGTCAAAATAAAAAGGTTCTGTACAGCGAAGAAAACAATCAACAAGATATTTACAAATGACATATCCAATTGAGGGTTAGTATCCAATATATGCAAAAAACTTATAAAACTCAACACCCAAAAATCAAATAATGCAATTAAAAAGTGGGCAGAAGACATGACAAATATTTCTCCAAAGAAGACATACAGATGGCCAACAGACACAGGAAAAGATATCCATCATCACTTATCATCAGGGAAATGCAAATCAAAATGACAATGAGATATCACCTCACACCTGACAGAAAGGCTAAAATTAGGAACACAAGAAAGAATAGGTGTTGGCAAGGATGTGGAGAAAAAAGAACACTTGCGCATTGTTGGTGGGAATGCAACCTGGTGCAGCCACTGTAGAAAAGAGTATGGAAATTCCTCAAAAAGTTAAAAATAGAATGACCCTATGATCCAACAATCACACTACTGGGTATTTACCCAAAGAAGACAAAAAAAAACACCCCACACTAATTCAAGGGGATACATACACCCCTATGTTTATTCAAGTATTATTTACAAGAGCCAAATTATGGAAGCAGTCCAAGTGTCCATCAGTAGATGAATGGATAAAGAAGATGTGATATATATTATAATGGAATATTATTTAGCCATGAAAAGGAATTAAATCTTGCCATTTTCAATGACGTGACTGGAGCTAGAGAGTATAATGTTAAGCAAAGTAAGTCAGTCAGAGAAAGACAAATACCACATGATTTCACTCCTATGTGGAATTTAAGAAACAAAACAAATGAGCAAAGAGAAAGAGAGAGACAGAAATCAAGAAAAAGTCTCTTAGCAACATGAGAATAAATTGATGGTTACCAGAGGAGAGATAGGTGGGGGTGGGTGGGTAAAGAGATGAAGGGTATTAAAACTACACTTACCTTGATGAGCACTGAGTTAGTGTGTGGAATTGTTGAATTACTATATTGTACACCCGAAACCAATATAACACTGTACGTTAACTATACTGGAATGAAAATCAAAAACTTAATAAAAAATATTCTAGACACAAGTCCCTTAGCTATATGATTTGCAGACATTTCTGTCATTCCCTGGGCTGTCTATTTACCTTGTTAATGGTACCATTTGTAGCACAAAAATTTTTAATTTTGATGAAGGCCAATCTATTTGTTTTTTATTTAGTTGCTTGTACTTTTTGGTGTCATACTTGAGAAAAAATTGCCTAACCCAAGATCATGAAGATTTCCTCTTATATCTTCTAGGAATTTTAGAGCTTTAGCTCTTACATTTAGATCTTTGATTCATTTAATTTTTGTATATAGTGTCCCAAATTTATCTTTTTTTCTTGTGATACACAATTTTCCCAACATCATTTGTTGAAAAAACTATTCTGTTTTCATTGAATTTTTTTAACATCTTTGTTAAAGATCAATTGACTGGAAATGCAGAGATTTGGGGTGGGGAGCAGTATCTCAATTTCCTTCCATTGGCCTATCTATCTATTCTTATGCCAGTACCACTTACTGGCAAAATATATGATGTTAACATTGTAATAGGTTTTAAAATCAGGAGATATAACTCCTCGAACTGTTCTTTTTAAAGATTGTTTTGTCTATTCTGGGTCCTTTTGAATTTTCATATGAATTTTAAGATCAGCTTGTCAGTTTTTGCAAAAAAGCCATTTGAGCCAGCCCACTTTTTACCCCTGCTTGAGAATGTTGTTAAGCATGTCTGATTTGTCTCATCCACCCCCCTTTTCCCCAGCCCTTTACTTTCTATGGATTGTGCTATCAGGTTTTTCTTATAAGCTGTTGACACTTGTTTGGAGGTGTATGTAGGCACTTTTAATATCTGGGCGGGTTTGGGGCAAGGCAACTGTGCCACCTGCTAAGAGAGGACATACGTTGACTTTAGAAAGGTTAAAATGTGAAAAAAATATGTGTCTTAGAATTTCAAAAATATGGTAACTGGTTTCCTTTTTTCCATCCCTGTCCCAAAGTTTACTTTTCTGCAGAGCAATCAGAGTGCACTTTTTAGAAGGTAACTTGAACTACACCGACTTTTTGGCTGAAGACCTTCTGAATGACTTTCCATTTCAGTCAATATAAAACTCATACTTTCTACTGTTATGTTCACGACTTTATGGGCTCCCTTCCCTTAAATGATTAGCCTCATGGATGGCATTTCTTATAGCTCTCCCTTCACCTGGGCTCCTTGCCCCTCCTCAGACACACTTGCTGCTCTCCCTGCCTGGAACGTTTTTCCCAAGATACACAAGTAACTCTCCCCCTTATGTCATTCAGGTCTCTGTTCAAATGTCACCTCTCAAAAGGGCTTTTTTTTGGCCCGACTCTTCTAGAGGAACCCCTCCTACCATCACTGTGTCTCCTTCTGTCTTAATTTTTCATTTTATCACCCTCACCTGCAATACCTTCTTCTCATCTGGAGTGTAATGATTTGTAAGAGCAGAGACTTTGTCTGGCTTCATTACCCTTAGAATTATATGCTTAGAATGACCAGCATATAGGAGGTGGTCAATCAGTGTTTGCTGAATATATGAATGGATGTGTGACCACATGGAAACAATGTGCTGGTTAAAACTGGATGAACTGAACTTGGAAGCAAGGGTAGAAAATGCAAACATGTGAATAAGCCTAGGACTGTAGAAAGCAGTGAGGTAGGTGGAAAACTGAAGAGTATGGGTCCCATGTCAGTGGTTCCTGTTGTTAGTTTTTTCCTAAACCATGTTTGTGGCTGAGTCTGGCTTAGTGTGTGAATGGGGAGGAGGGCAGATAGAGGAAGAAGAAACAGACTTTGATCAAAGGTGAAATGCAATGTAATAATTTGCTTGAGAAGAGTAGGGTTCCTCATGTGGGTGTTGGCCTTCTACAGTTCTGGTCTCCAAAGAGAGAAACCTGCATCCCGGATGAGGTTCAAAGCAACCCACTAGGCTGTAAGAAGGACTTTAATTTATATCAATTTTTATGAAAATAAAAAAAAATTAAGCTCTAGTAGGATTTACTATGTGTATTGAACGAGGATCCTCAATTTCTGTCTGTGCCTGACAGTTATGGGTCATGAGTGCCCCACAAGGACTCCTGAGGGAAGATTTGGGAGTAAGAACAGCAAATGTCCTCAGTGCCCTCACTCAGTTATTCACTTTTAGAACATTGTGGCATATCGCAGTCTGCTACTGGCTTGTTGAGTGGATATATGCATTATATCATCGAGTTTCAGCTCCTTTAACCCTCACAAAATGGATAAGTGGTTTCAAATATTTCCTTCAAAGAAATCACAGACCAAAGGTAATACTAATCATAAAAGGAAAACCCACCACCGGAAGATAGCAAAGCCAGCACTCATCGCCAGGTGAGAATACTAATAATTGCGTCAGATATACACATTCAGTTTCTTTGCTGTGATCATTTGTCATAGGTAACAAAGAAAATTTTAATTAATTAATTAATTAGTTAGTTAGTTAGTTTTGAGAGACAGAGTGAGTGGGAGGGGGCAGAGGGAAAGGGAGAGAGAATCTTGAGCAGGCTCTATGCCCAGCATGGAGCCCAACACAGGGCTCAATCTCAGAACTGTGAGATCATGACCTGAGTCAAAATCAAGAGTCAGAGGCTTAACTGACTGAGCCATCCAAGTGCCCCAAGAAAAATATTTTTAGAGCATTACAAATACATTTTTAAAATTATTTGATCATATTTACTGAATTTTTGGCAGATCTTTTTACAGTTTGTATTTGTGTATATATCATGTGAACAATAAATTAGTACAGTTAGAGTTGTAATTTAAAGTTGAATAAATATGCATATGTTGAGGTTGTGTGCAAATTTTCAAGTTTTTACTGATAAGGCTATGTAATCAGACTAGCCCGGAGTCACAATCCTGTTGTGAAACTCATCTTATGGGAGCCCCTGGGAAGACCCAGCAAGCCTGTCTGAGCCACATCCAAGCACTTAAAGTGAAGGGTTTGGGTTATTCTGTTGTCCATGTTACCAGAGTCATGTGGGAAAGATAGGTCAGAGATACAAACCAACCAATGTCAGAAGAAATAAGATCAGCCTTCCTTATCAAGCAATATAGTCCCTTTTTCATAAGTGTGAATGACTATTATTAAGGATCTCCAAATATAAGACAAGGATCAAGGTGAATAAACAGAACAAGAAAACCCAAAGGAAAGAGGTAATTTGGTGAAAAGAGAATTACATAGTTCTAATTAAAATCATCAGTGAGACCGGATACTATGCAGAATAAGAACCTAAAACTAGAATAGTCAGATAAGGAATGAGAGAATAAATAATATGAGATATCTTTCAGATACAAAGAAACAACCCAGAAAAGTCCAATATATTCCAATAGAATATTAAGCATTCTATAAAGATTAAAGAAAGATCTAGAGTGTAAATTTGCCTTTAAATATTTTTTCTAATTATTTGTATGAAGTATAACATTGATACTAAAACTTGATAAAGATAATACAAATAAAAAATTACAGGCCTAAATCACCTATGCATACTCATTCAAATGCTCTCTATAAAATTAGCAAAAAGGATCTAACGCCATATTAAGAAAATGACACACAATGGCCAAGTGGGATTTATTCCAGGAATGCAAGATTGGTTCAATTTTTTAAAAATACATAGTATGATACACCACATTAAGAAATGCGAATGAAAAGTATCATATAATTATTTCCATATATGCTGAAAAATTCTTCAACAAATTAAACAGCCTCTCCTAATAAAAACACAGAACAAAAAGTCCAGTTTTGCCCCAGTGATTTGAGATGTCACCTTTATTATACATTGAAATTCCACATGATCTTGTATCTATTTCTGAATATTCTCTTCTACTCCACTGGTCCGTTTATCCATTCATGTACCAGCACTACACTGTTGTTGTTTTTTTTTTTTTAACACAGTTTTAATTATCAAAGCTTTGTGATATATTTTAATATTTGATAAGGCTAGTTGCCTCTCAGTTTTTATTTTGTGGTGATTTCCTGAGTATTATTTAGTGCTTATTTTTCCATATGAAGTTTATTATTATTTACTGATATTTTCTTGTTATGATCAGTTCTTATAACTATTCCATGTGTGGTTGAGAAGATGGATTTCTTTTTTTAAAATTTTTAACATTTATTTATTATTGAGAGACAGAGAGAGATATAACATGAACATGGGATGTGCAGAGAGAGGAGGAGGCACAGAATCTGAAGAAGGCTCCAGGCTCTGAGCTGTCAGCACAGAGCCTGACGTGGGGCTCAAAATCACGAACTGTGAGATCATGACCTGAGCCTAAGTCATACACTCAACCAGCTGAGCCACCCAGGCGCCCCGAGAGAATGGATTTCGTATTAGCAGGGTTAAAGTTTAATACATACCCATAAAGTGTATGTTTTTTATTACAATGTTAATTTCTTTTATATCCTTACTTATTTTTGTCCACTTATCCCATGCCATTGAGCAGGTGAGACTTAACCAAGGAGTACTTCAATCTTGATGACTTGGGGGTTTTGTCTTTTGTTTAATTAGTGAAAGATTTTGATTGGTTCATGCTGTGTTTTTTAGAATCTCACGCAACTTCCATCAATTAGTTGTAAGCTTATTTTTCTGGGAAAAATTCATGGTGATCCTGAGTAATGGTTTAAAAGCATTTTTATCATTTCCTGGTATCAGATCCCCTGGATCTGGGAAAGATGGAATATTTTGGAATGTGGTTCTGAGACACTGGGACAGTGTTGTGCTGAGGGATCTGGGTATGGTCATGGGAGGACAGTGGAGGAGTATCTCAGAGGCTGGGTATAATGGTAGCCTGAAAAATGTTGAACACATTCTGGAGGAGCTTGACAGAAGTGAGGTTAACTTCATGCCAGCCCCTTTCCATTTCTCCAGGTTTGCCTAAGCACATATGGCTCCCAGGGGACCCCTAGAAGGCGTGCTAGGAAGGGAGGGAGCCCCAGCATGGCTATTTGAGTGGATTTTCATCCCCGAGCCCAGACCCTCTAAAATCTCTCCACTAAGCTATCCAACAGAGACTGGCAACTGGTGATAAACAAGGCTGACTTTTATTTAATGCCCCCAAAGACCAAAGTTACCGCCCTCCTCTCTATTCTCAGCTCCCAACTGCTACCCCTTTATAACCCATTTTCTTCTTCAAGGTATCTTGTGCGAACTTTTTACTTGAATTTCCATATTGGGGTGGCCTGGGGTGACTAATCTCACTACCCACTTTTTTTCCATGCCTGAGAGCCATGGAGTCAACTCCTCCACACTCCACGTATATGTGGAAAGAGTAGTGGGATAAGAGATTGGCATGAGCTGTTCCCAAAGGGAGCAGGAAATTTATTTACAAACAGAGGCAAAGCAATTGAAACTACCAAGTGAGGACCTGTATTATGGAAGTAAATTATGCTGCCAAACCTTGAGAAAAGGAGCCTAGATGCATCCATTTTTACAAAAGCTTTATTTTGATCTACTTCAAAGAACTCACTGTGGTTAGTCTTGGAAGTTTCACAGTCCATCAGCAAACTGAGCTTGTGAAATGATATCATCATGAAAATAGACTCATCAGGGAGGGGTAAGAAGAATCAAAGACACATGAAATTTATGTCCCACCAAGTCAAGGAGAGTGATTAGTTTGCTGTCATAATATTTACCTTTGTGTTGTGGAGTTTTAGCCTGAGCCAGGAAAGGAACACCCAGGGAGTTCACCTTGATGTGGCGTCTACTACTTGGGGCATGGTCACATGTACAAGGGACAAGGACACCCTAACAGAGAGTAAGGATGTAGCAGAAAAATAGACAGCTTGCCCTGTGTATCCCTCCCCCATTTCTCCTTTCTCTCCTTTGCTTATCTCTCTTCCTCCTTCATCCCCTTTGTGGGTGAATGGATTTGTTTCTAGGACTCTTGGAAAAAGGGGCAGTAATAAAAAAAAAAAACAATTTTTTTTTTTTTCTGTGAAATTCTCTGTGGGTCACCAATAAACCAATGCCTTGACTGTCAGCCCAGGTCAAGCACTCGCATTTCCAGCACATCCCCAGCTTTGGCCATAAGCTCTCAGAGATTCTCACAGCAAAGGGTGAATGTGTGATGATGTGTGTGAAGCAAGGACGTGGCAGGATTTGCATCCAGATGCTGTAAAGGAGAACATGACTTTCATTTGACAGATTGGGAAACAGAGTCAGAGAAGGTTACTAGATGAGTCAGTTTTCAGGAAAAGTCATGATAGAAACAAATTTGGGAATCTGAAAAGAAGAAGAATGAATGTACAGGAAAATTGGGGGAAAAATGAAACTCAAGCTTGCAGAGGGGAAAGGCTAAAGGCAACCTGGAGTTGCCCGTCTGAACTCCAGAAGGCCACGGGTGCCTCTGAAAGTGAGAGATAACTTGGGTTCAAAATAGGAGGAGGTGGAAAGTCTACAAGAAGAATTCGAATCTCCATATTCCCTTCCAAACCCTACAACTTTGGCGACTGCTCACCTTCACAGAACATTGCAGTTCTTTGGAGAGCTTGATCTAAATGGAATCTGGGCTCAGTGACACTGGGCCAGGGTGTTGCAATGAAAACAGGGGGTTAAGTACCAATGAATGCACCGAATGGTGCTGGTGTCTCAGTCCCTGCCCCCCATTTGCCACCTAGAATATCTCATAGCCAGGGTTATACCATTATATGCAATGATTGACAGATACAGAAAACAAACAAATGAAATAATGAGATAATCATTATTAACTCTAGAGAAAAAGTTGTATAAGAGAGAAATTGTTTTCACAGTACACCACTTAGCCACAAATAATATTTAATTTGGCGCTGAATATTGATTTAACCAAAAAGTGTAACTATATTAAGAGGATGAGGGAAGGTTTGTAAGAACATTAAATCCTCGTCTCCCATATTAAATCCGACGTCTCCCTCGTCTCCCGTCTATAGTTGATACCTAAAATCGAAAAATGCAAGTCTTATAATGTGAAAGTAAGCACATGTACATACACAGCCACAAAATGGTGAAAGTGTTTACTGTGTAGAGCAAGAATCAGCAATGGGGGGATTTATCTTAAATTTTTGAATGTGTATAATAGTAGTTAACATAAACACGGTAAAGTGTATGGATTACAATTGTATATAACATATATTAAATATAATATATATGTATATGTATACACACATCTGTTTAGTAGGCAGAGAAGATGTCACAGTTTGAAAGATACGTCAAAGAGCTTGGATGTTTAAGTAATTATACCTTACATTTTTAGACTTCGAGTATAAAGTATTCTGAAGATTCTAAAACCCATCCCTTCTACCATCACTGTATTTAAATGAAATGATTCTCCCCCACCCCCTCACCAAGCAACTCAGCAATAAGAATGTAATTTCATGACCTCCCCACTCTCAGGGTTTCTTCAGGAAACAACAGTGATATAAATCTCAGTAATTTATAAGCATGTAACTCAAATAAATCTTGAGGCCCTGAGTACTGACAAAGGAACAGTAGTCAGCAATTAAAAAGTAATTTCAATGTTTACTGACATCATTTATTATTATCTTTTATTTATTTATTTTTTAAATTTATTTTTGGGACAGAGAGAGACAGAGCATGAACGGGGGAGGGGCAGAGAGAGAGGGAGACACAGAATCGGAAACAGGCTCCAGGCTCCGAGCCATCAGCCCAGAGCCCGACGCGGGGCTCGAACTCACTCACCGCGAGATCGTGACCTGGCTGAAGTCGGACGCTTAACCGACTGCGCCACCCAGGCGCCCCCTGACATCATTTAAAAAGTATGATAATGGGTCCTCTCATAAACCATGGCCACAGTTCCTAAATTGTCCCTTTCTCTCTCTGCTGCAAGTCCTTAACACCTCTGGCTCCTCCAAAGTCACCCATTCTTGAAACCCTGAATTCATTACTCTACCCTGACTTATCTCTGAGCATTTTACTCCCCAGTTCTGCTTTCTACCCATTCTCCCGATTTTACACCACCAAAGCTCTTTTTGTGAGGTATGGGCAGAGAGGAAGAACAAAATTGTCTTCAGCAAGTGAAAAAGAAGACAGAAGTCCTGAGAATTTGTTAATGAATTTTGTTCTCATTGCAAATGCAAAAAATTATTTTTAACTAATTCCTCATTATGGTAAATAAAAGAAATGCTAATTTAGGTGTCATTCTTTTGAATGTTTTCATATAAACGTTCTTATAAATTATTCATATAAATTGTTATTTTGGAAAAATGGTTTAAGACAAATTAAGTTATACATGGTGACTCTGAAATGGAAATAACTGGAAATTTTAAAAGAAGTTTATTCATTTATTCATTTTTAGAGATCTCTACATCCAATGTGGGGATTGAACTCAAAGATCCCAAGATCAAGAGTCACAGCCTCCTCCAACTGAACAACCAGGTGCCCGTGGAGATTTTTAACAGAAAGTTTTTAAATATAGAAATGCACAAAGAATAAATAACAACACCAATGCCCACAACCCAGAATTAATATACACTGACAGGTTTTCATGTTTACTTTAGGCATTAAAATTTTTTAATTAATTAATTAATTTTTTAAATTAAATAAGCTTCATGCCCAGGATAGAGCCCAATGTGGGACTTGAACTCACCACCCTGAGATAAAGACCTGAGCTGAGATCAAGAGTTGGATGCTTAATTGAGCTACCCAGGCACCCTATAGGTGTAGGTTGTTTTTGTTTGTTTTTGGTATTGATTCTTTTGGAGACTTGTTAAGCTTCGTATATATAAAGTTTGATGTTACAGTTAAATTTGGAAAAATTTTGGCTACTATTTCTTTCAAATATTTTTTTATTCCTTCTTCTCTTACCTTCTTCCGAGACTCCAATTACACATATATTAAGTTGTTTGATGTTGTCACTGTATTTGGTATTATTGAGATTCTATTTACCTCTATTTTTTAAAATACTCTCTCTGATTCATTTTTGGGTAATTTCTACTTATTTGTCTTTAAATCAGTAATTTTTATTCTTTTCCTCCCATCCACTATTCTGTTAATCATCTGCTATGAAATTTTTAAAATTTCATGTATTGCATCTTTCAGTTCTAAGGTTTTTATTTGGTACAGTTTTAGATTTTTCATATCTCTTCTGAGATTCTTCATCTCTTATATCCATTTTTTCTGGTAAAACCTTTTAACATATTTATCACTTACTTTAAAGTCATTTCCTTCTGAATCCTAATGTGGCTCTTTTTTATTGACTGCCTTTTTTTTTCTCTTGACCGGTCATCATATTTTCTTATTTCTTCACAGGCATAATATTTTTTTATTGTACAGGCATCCTTTGTTTTATTGAGCTTTGCTTTATCGCATTTGGCAGATGCTGCATTTTTTACAAAATGAAGATTGTGGCAACCCTACATCTTACTAGTCCACTGGCGCCCTTTCTCCAACATCATTTTCTCACTTCATGTCTCTGTGTCACATTCTGGTAATTCTCACAATATTCCAAGTTTTTTCATTATTATCATGTTTGTTGTGGTGATCTGTGATCAGCGATCATGACGTGCTGAAAGCTCAGATGATGATTAGCATTTTTACCAATAAAGTATTTTTAAATTAAGCCACACACATTTTTCCTAGACGTAATGCTTTTGCATACTTGATAGACTATAGTGTAGTGTAAACATAACTTTTATATGCACTGGGAAGCCACAAAATTCACTTGATTCACTTTATAGTGATACTAGTTTTATCATATTAGTTTTATTGCAATGGTCTGGAACCAAACCTGTAATATCTGTGAGGTATGCCTGTATAATGACACATTGTGGGAATCTGGGTTCTGTTATGTTTTTCTGAAGAGTGTTGAATTTTGTTCAAGGAGGTCTAGCAGATCTGCTGGAAGATCACCAGGATAAAAGCTTGGCTTTAAGCTTTGTTAGAGTGGGTTCATTTTAATTTTACCCTTAGCCCTAAGGTCTAACCCTTAAGTCTGGGATGTGCTTCTTGATCCTATGGCATGACCCTTAAAAAAATTTTTTTTTTAATGTTTATTTATCTTTGACAGAGAGGGAGAGAGACAGAGCATGAGTGGGGGAGGGGCAGAGAGAGAGAGGGAGACACAGAATCTGAAGCAGGCTCCAGGCTCTGAGCTATCAGCACAGAACCTGATGTGGGGCTTGAACTCACAGACTGCGAGATCATGACCTAAGCCAAAGTTGGACGCTCAATGGACTGAGCCACCCAGGCGCCCCAAGGGCATGACCCTTTTAAAGTTTTGTTAAAAAGCCTAAAGTGTTCACCACACCCCGCTAATCTGGGGGGAGTCTTGAACACTAAAGTCTTTCTACTAATATTCCTGTTCATCATCTTCCACCTTCCAGCTATTCTTTTCCTCTGTGCTCATTGGAGTTTTCCCCTGTTGCATATCCATTTTCAAAGTCATCAAGGACTTGAGGGGGTATTTATATATAGATCTTATGGCCCTCTCGTTTCCCATATTTTCCCCACCCCTCTCAATTGCAAACTTCTAGGGCAGCTCCAAACTTCCAACTCTGACTCTTCAGCCTAGTAAGACTGTTGCTTTTTGCTTGAATTCCAATTCCTATGCTTTAGGCTGATTGGGGAGTGCCTTCAGGAGAAAACCTGGTCAAATGAGAATCTCATAGAGTTTATTTCCATTCACCCAAATCTTGTATCCCCCTAATTTCTGCATGCTTTTGGTTACTGTCTATGGATATTATACAGTTGTCAGTATTTTGTTCATAAATAACAATTGTTATGAGCACGTGGGTTTTGTCTGATACTAGGTACCCTGCCATTATTAAAGCTGGAAGATAAAAGGATTGAGAAATAAATTAGTGATGTCTATGATCATTACTTCTATTCCACATACTGGAGGTCTTAACAAGTGCAACAAAACAAGAAGAAAGAAAAGGTATGTGAACTGGAAAGGACAACAAAACTTGAATTATTTGCAGATGATATGAAAATCGAAAACAATCTATTGAAAAACTTGAATTATAATACGAGTTGAGGAAGGATGCCAGAAATCTGTTGCTTTTTACATATCAGCTTCGGGTCTCTTAAATTATATTTTAAGAGCAATAAAGATTTGTTTCAGATGCGGGGTGACTTTACCATCCCAATTCTTGTTCACCTATATCTGGTTTCTTGGAGCAATTTGAGTTTGGTTCTCTCTTTTTTATTAGCTCTGCCAGAAAAGCTTTGGCTAAAAGAGAAGAGAGTTCTCTGAGACCGCATATAGAAAAGACCAGGGACCCTTTGCTTGTGGGGTGTGGCAGGTGCCTGCTGAAATAGACCAAGGAAGCTAAACAATGAGCTCTTTGGTGCAAAGAGTGTATCTTATTCATTGCGGTATTCCCAGCAGCTAACACCATGGGGACGGCGCAGAATAGGTCCTGATCAATGTTTACTGCAGGAACATGATTGGTATTTTTAAGTATTTGCAGGCCAGGCGTGGAAGAGGAAGTGACTCTCTGTGAAAAGGAGCTATCAGAGGATGAGTACCATTTGCTAAGAGAGCAGTCAGAATTGGAGGACCTTGAACTCCTGCCCACAAGGATTGAGGCAGAGGTTGGATAAACATATGGCAGAGGTTTAAAGAGGTGACTCAAAAAACAAATGAGAATTTGGACTTCGGTCTTTAAGGTGGTAAATGGAAGAAAAACTGAAGAGTAATGTGGTAGCCAGTCTCCAAGAGGGCCCTCAATGATTCCTGCCTCCTGGTATTTATGTCCTTGTGTAGGTCCTTCCCACATTTAACTGGGGCAGGCTGTGTGGAAGTCATGGTAGGTGACAGCTAAGACCAGGTCATAGAAGGCATTGCAGTTGACAGCTGGTCTCTTGCATTATTCATTCTGGGAGAAGTCAGCGGTCATGTGGTAAGGACTCTCAAACAGTCTTGTGGGGGACCCTTGTGGAGGGAAACAATCTGGCCAGCCTGAGTTTGCTATTTGAGTGGGCCACCTGGGTAGCAGATGGTCCCGCCCCCATCAAACCTTCAGATGATTCTAGCCCCAGCAGACATCTGAGTATAACCCCACAAGAGACCATGATCCAGAAACATCCAACTGAGCCACTCCTGAATTTTTTACCCATGGAAAATGGGATGAAAGATAACAATTACTATTATTATTTTGAGCCACTTGGTTTTAGGGTATTTTGCAACACATAATCTTTGACATTCGGGACTGTAGAATCTCATTCCAGTTTTCTTTAGCTATAACAATCTATGCTGTTTTTATTTTTTACTTTATTATTAACTTTTAAAAATCATTTATTTACTTATTTGTTTAATTTATTTTTAATTGAAGTATAATTAATATACAGTGTTATGTTTGTTTCAGGTGTACAATATAATGAATGAGTCAGCAATTGTATATATTACTCATCTCAATAAGTGTGCTTTCAATCTCCTTATGTATTTCACTCATCCCTCCACCCACCTTTTCTCAGTCTGGTCTCTGCATTTAAGATAGCCATTGTGGAAAACAGTATGGAGTTTCCTCAAAAAATAAAATAAAACAAAATAAAATAACCGTATGATCTAATAATTCCATTACTGGGTATTTACCCAAAGAAAATTAAAATACTAATTCAAAAAGATACATGCACCCCTACATTTCTTGCAGCATTATTTATAATAGTCAGAACACAGAACAAACCCAAGTGTCCATCCACAGATCAATGGATGAAGAAGATGTGGGGTGTATACAGCGGAATATTACTCAGCCACAGAAAAGAATGAGATCTTGTCATTTGCAACACGGATGGGCCTAGAGGGTATAATGCTAAGTGAAATAAGTCAGAGAAAGAAAAAGACCATATGATTTCACTCCTATGTGGAATTTAAAACACAAAACAAAGAAAAAAAAACCGAACAAACAGAAAAACAGACTCTTAAATACAGAGAACAGTCTATGCTATTTTTACATTTTAGCACCTGTTTTTGGGTTGCCTTTGACATGGCACCAGAGACAAGAGTTCTGAACAGTGTTCAGACCCAGCGAATCTGAAGTTGGGGAGGTTGTGTTGAGCAGTCACTCCCAGCATGTGAGTGAAAGAACTTGTCCTCTAACAAGGAGTTCTTGAAGGACAAGAATCATTGCTCTGTGTTTGTATTCCTACCAGCACAGTGCCTGACACAGTGTAGGTGACCTTTAAATGCTATTCGAATAATGAACAGATAAAGGTGAGTTTGTCAGAAACATTTTCTCTGGCCCTCTGGTATCTCTTCACATTCTTCTGATTTTTAGTCTTCCTGGCATACGCCTCAGCAGAGGGCAGTGTAGTGCATCCCTGAGATGCATGAAAATTCATCTGTTGAAATAGGGAATTTTCTCAAGTTTCATGGCTCTGTTATCTTGGGGATAATTGTTTCTTGCAATAGGCCATAGATTTATATATGACCAGAAAATTACAACCACCAAACACAGCTCAACATTTCTGAACTCAATGTTTCTAGTGGTTGTTGACAGAGACGTACAAATTGATTTACCTCAGCTTGGTGATAATACAATGCCGTCCACATTAGCTCACTAAAAGCTTAGACACATAGAATTTATTTCCATTTTAATTTCGACAGTAACCAAAATGTTTGGGGACAGCCCACAAGGCACCGTAAGATCTGGAAAAGATGATGTGAGAACTATATAAAAGAAGAGTTAACTGGGGGCGCCTGGGTGGCTCAGTTGGTTAAGCACCTGACTCTTGATCTCAGGGTTGTGAGTTCAAGCCCTACACTGGATTCCGTGCTGGGTGTGAAGCCTACTTAAAACAAACAAACAAACAAACACACACACAAACAAAAGAATTCATTGACAGCATGGATGAACTTTGAAAACATGATTGCTAAGTGCAAGAGGCCAATCGCAATGGATCACATATTATAAGATTCCATTTCTATGAAATGTCCAAAGTAGGCAAAACCATAGAGACAGAAAATAGATTAGTGGTTGCCTGGGGCTGGGAGAGACAGGACGCAGTGGGGGATTACACCTCAGGGATGAGGAATCTTTTTGGAGGGATGATAAAAAATACTCCAAAATTGGGTTGAGATGATGGTTGAAAAGCTCTGTGAATATATTAAATGGCATTGAGTTACATGCTTTAAATGGGTGAATTGTATGGCGTATGAAGAATATCTCAAAGCTGTAATAAAGAATAAATAATGTTCAGCTAAAATCTTGTTATCCCCCTGGTTTAGTGCCCCCTGGTTTAGTAAGTCATCTGTGAGGGAGATGATGACTTTCCAAGGACGGAACATGCCATTACCCTTATATCCTGGATAGCATATACCAGCAGGGATCCATGTAAAAACATGACTCTTCTGATTCTTGGCAGCCAGTCTGTTTTCTGATCATTGCTGTGGTACTGTGAAGGGTTCATTTGTTCACAGATAATGAGCAGCTGGATGAAAGTCAGAGTTCTCATTCTGATCACCTGTCCCACTGCTGGAGCCATGGGGGCCGACCTGGAGGCTGGCACGGTGCCCTCACCCTGCTGTCTTTAACTAGAGGTCTAAAGGAGTCTGTGGCCATGAGAAATAGCAATTCCAGGACAACACAGGTGGCCAGGCTTTGCTTCCAGTTCTCACTCAATGTGCATCCAAGAGGGGACCTCTCCCAATTCGTAGGCAGCTCCAGCAGTAAGCACCTCTGAGAAGGTGATACTCTCTGGAGCCAATAATCTAAACAGTTGTGGGAAAAGCAAAATCCATCTTTAGAGGAAGCATTACCACCTGGGAATTAGGAAGCTTGACTTCTAGTTCTGGCTCTGCTGGTTGAGTCCAGCAGACTCACTCTCTGAATCCTCTCTGACCTTGGGTATATCAGTAAATTGAACTTCATATGGGAATAAAGGTCATCCTCAGTTCTAAATCCCATATATTCTCGGGGACACATGTAGTTCCACTGTTGAAGGCTAACACAGAAGGTGGTAGATCTCTACTTGTCTCTTTCCTGTTTGCTATCTCTGCTGTGTACTAGTCAAAATTTGAAAAGCTATGGTTACAGTGCCTCCTGCCCAGCCTAGGTGCCTGCCAAGAGGGTGCGGCTGGGAGCATGATGGGGCACTGGAGAAACTGCCTTTGACAGCTGAAGCTTAGTGTTTGGCCTCTAGGGTTAGCCCCATATCTTAGTTAAGAGGGAGATTCTACCCATTTTGTGATGTTCGCAGGAAGGAAATGTAACAAATGGCATCTGAAATGGCATCTTGATGTGTTCTCCTCGCACAAAAATGATGCTTGGTGTTCTTTCAGGGTCTCTGGTCACTTAGCAAGAAGAAAGCAATGCAGTCGCCTGTGGTGGCCTTACTTTCTTCTCCTCTGATGCTCATGATCCCAGTCCCTCCCCATCACAGCCAACCTTGCACGGAGCAGAGGCTCTTCTAGCAGAAGGAGGCATTGTTTGCACTCAGCAGACCTGAAGACCCTCGTGAGGAGTTTCACTGAATGAGCCTGGATGGAAAGAACTGTTGTCAGCCTGCCAGGCTGTGATTCAGCATATGTAATATATATTCATTGTACAAAATGTGGATGATACAAAAAATAGAGAGAAAAAGTCACCATAGTCTCACCACACTAGTCAATAGTTTCCAATTTTTGAGCATTATTTTAAGTGCTAAGCATTCTGCTGCGTAATAGCATACATTATGTAATGTAATTTTCACAATAATTCTTTGAGATATGTGCTATTCTTTCCTAGTGTAGAGAAAGAAATTGTTTCAGAGAAGTTAGGCAACATGCCCAAGGAAGCACAGCCGGTAAGTGGCAGAGCTGAGACTAAAAGCCAAGTCTAATGTACTCCAGAGTCATTGCACTATGTAACCTTCCCTCCTAACATTTTGTACCATTTTCTGCCAGTTTTTTTGTTGTTTTCACAGTTTTTATTTTGTTTTATCTTTGCCTAATTGCAGTCATACTGTGTTTTCTAGAGGTCTCCTACCTGCCAGATTCCCAAGCCCTCAGGGGTTCTTGGGTATTAGATCTATGCAAAAATTCACACTGTAGACAAAATCATTTCTGGAGAACTCCAGTACACTCTACCAATATGGAAGGCCTTTCTTTATTTGGCAGGGAGAAGTCATGATCTCTTTTTCAATCTTTCTTCAGTCCCTAATCTCTTGAAGCTTTACGTGCAATCCTTTGCCTAAAAAAGTAAAGACTCAGAAGAGAGTTATCTGTATCTGGGATGATCTCCACTGGGCTGTCCAGAGAGCCCTGGCTGGTAGCCAGGAGGCCTGGCTGCATGTGAGTTCCCAGGTGTGTGTGAGCTCCTTTTTACCTCAGGTATACAACAAAGACATAGGAGTACATATCCCAGCAGCCCTGGAATGGGGGCGCTGAGGAAGGGTCTGTGTGGGGACCCTGCAGGGACTGCAGCCGGACCATCCCATGAGGGAGCCAGTCAGGGGGCTGCAGGTTGGTGCTGCAACATGGATCTGCCCCTGGACAGGGCACCTCCCCATTAGGTCTTTCCTCCCATTCTCATTGACTCTTAGAGCACACTCTATTGCCCCATCCCCTCCCCGCTGTCTTTTTGTTCTTTCCAGTTTTCAGGAACATCAAATAAAGGCTTTTCAAGATGCTCCCTTGAGGCAAACAGCCAAGAAGCAACATCTAGTTCTGCAGTTTGGGCAGGTGAGCCAGCTTGATGGGATTCAGCCACTTTAATAGAGAGAGACTCTTCCTCGAGATTCCCTGTCCTCGGTCTGATCCCTCACACTTCGTAGGACATCAAGCTTAAGCTGTGAGAAAAATCTTATAAAGAAAATGTGAACAAAAATAAAGAGCTCCAAACTCTGCCTTCTTGTGTCTGCTAAGAATATTTACAGATCGGATTGTGTCAGAAATCAGAGCCCCAGGAGGACCGGGACCATAGGTGTGTCTTGAGTTGAATCTAGAGAAGTCATAATGATTCTTTTTGGTAAAAGGAGAATGATTTTTCTTTTTTTTCTACATGTTTCCAAAAAGGGGACACCCTCTGGTCTGTGTCCTGAAGGAGGAGTATTGGGGTGGTAACCTCCACATCCATTCCCACCACTTACTTGGTTCTTCAGTTGGGCAGGGAGTGGCTGACATACCCACAGAACCCAACAGTCCTTGATCCAAATCATTGGGAGTTGAGTCACTGTGCTTCAGAAGAAAAAAAAAATTTTACCACATCTATCTGAACCATCTGCCTCATGGGCGTACAAGAGAATCCATGAGCTATCCTCAGCTTTCCAGCTCCCATGAGTAAATGCACCTGGGTCATAACAGTAGCCAATTTTGAGAAGTAACTGGGTATGGGAGGCAGGCCTGTGATTCTCCATGAAGCTGGAAGTATAAGAGGAGACCCACCAGAAATCTTGTCCAAGGCACATGTACAACAGAGTTTAACAGAAAGCTCTGTTCTTTGAGATCACTAGGTACTGTCTGGACCATTAATGAGAATAATTATCCATTTGGCCACCACAGTGTGTGTTCTCTTATCAACTGGAATCCTGGAGAAGAGAGGGAGTGATCCTTAAGCCTTTTAACCACCAGCAACTTCCAAGGTACTTGTCCTTGAACTCAGGCTCCAACTGCCCTTCATACTGATCTCTACATTCTTGTCCCTGAATAGAGGTATTTTCTTTCCCGGTCTCAAAACCCAGAAGAAGCTTCTCCCCCATCTTTGTCACATGTGTCCAACCTTTATAACCTCCTATTTTGGTCCTTGCGTGGTGCCTACTCATCTTTTCTTTATTCATACTGTTCTTTTCAGTTTATCTACCCCTGCAGATATTTGTCCATTGCTGACCCACATCACGGAGCAAATAGAGACAGACCCACGTCTAGGATGGTCACACTTAAGTATGCTACACACATGTTGCATAATGTGTACCTATGTACCACACTCTCATGAATGTCCCCGGATTTTGAGCCCTTTAACATTTTTTATCCAAGAGAATAAATTTTGCTCCAGATGTATTTTATAATTTTGTATTATAAAAGCATATATTGTTAAATATATTATATTATTAAAGTAGCTATTAAAATAATTAAATTTGGTGTTTTATAAGAAAAATCTACATAGTAGGCAATGAATGAATATTGTTATGAATGGAGGAATGAAGGAAGCATATGAAGGCAGAATAAGTGGCAGTAGTAAAGATTTTAAAACATTAAATTTTCATTGTTAAAATCACTTTTTAAAGACCTATATACAATAAGAAACCTCATAAATAAGCATTATCATAGTATAAAAAGGTATAATACAGATGATCTACAGATTTACATATGTTGTTACTGTAGTATCTTTGTTGGGAGTTCCATTTACATTGTATTATGTCTATATTTGGTCCAGTAACAGCTTTTATTATTTTTTTTTTTAGTTTTTAAAATTTATTTTTGAGAGAGAGACAGACAGAGCATGAATGGGGGAGGGGCAGAGAGAGAGAGGGAGACACAGAATCGGAAGCAGGCTCCAGGCTCGGAGCTGTCAGTACAGAGCCCAACACCGGGCTAGCACCCGTGAACAGCAAGATCATGACCTGAGCTCAAGTCGGACACTCTAATCAACTGAGCCACCCAGGCGCCCCACAGTTAACTTTTAAATTAAGCAAAATGACCATGGATCAATTTAGCTTATGCACAATGTGTACACAGACAGGATCGATTAAACTTTCTTTAATTCTTTATTTTTAAATGAGATTTATGCATACATTTAAAAAATGTTTAATTAAAATAGTGAACAATTTCAAAATACATTCTATGATGATTCATGCTCACGACTATTAATGGTACATCAAAAATGATGACATGGGTAGAAGAGTCATATGCCTGTGCATTTATATGCATGTCTTGCAAGCCAAGTATAAGACACCATCATTTTCTCTCTTGCTCAAGAAACTATAGGATTTTCACTTCTGGTTAAGGAACCTGATTTACTACCCAACCCTAGACAAACAAAAAGACAAACTATATAAAAAAGCATTTCAAGACACCGGACACCAGACAAAAAATGACAGTTATCCCTAAGAGATGAAAAAAAATGAGGTGAGCCTTACAATTCCTCAGTTTCCCATTTGAAAGAGTACCCAGATAGTGTTTCAGGGAATAGAAAGCCAGGTAGAGCCTGACATACTTCCTCAGTTGAGAAGAGATAACTGACAGTCTGGGGGATGGGGGGGATGAAGGAAGCTATAATTCAAAGGACTGAGCATCAGGGAGGAGAAACCACACAGAGGAATCCTGTGATCTGCAGAGGGAAGCCCCCAAGTATTGAGCTGAATACTGATTAATGCTTTCATGAGAGAAAACCACTGAAGACTAGTAAGAAGACCATGTGAAAGGATGAGAGGTAACACCGTTTGACACTCACACAAGCTGAGAATAGAGCTAACTCCCACCCACCAGAATAGAAAAACTCATGATTCATGGGACATTGGGTGGAGTACAAAGAAGGTCTTTTCTCCATAGAATAATTAACTCTAATCACTGCTCTGGACCCACATAACACATCTTAAAGTAAAGACCCCCAAATATATAAAACTGTTACAACATAGATGTGTCTTAGGAAGAAAATCCTCAAAAATACTTATAATAATTTAAAAACAGCTGTCACCCAACAAGGTAAGATTGACAATGTCTGGTATCCAATAAAGAATTATCAGACATGCAAAGAAGCGGGAAAACATGGTGCATAATGAGAAGAAAAATCAATAATCAAAACCAACACAGAGTTGACAAAGATGTTAAAATTAGCAGATAGCATATTGAAGCAATTATTGTGATGGTATTCCATATATTCACAAAGTTAAATGGAGACACAGGAGATATAATTTTTAATACCTAAATCAGACTTCAAGAAACAAAACCCACAATGTCTTGGATGAAGGATACATTTGATAAAATTAATGGCAAACGAAATTTCAGAATAAAAGTGGCTTTTTAGTGACTTGAAGTTATAGCAATAGAAATTATAAAAAATAAACCACAGAGAGAAAAGAAATAAATAATAAATAATAAATGTGTAACTTGAGTCCATGACAAAGGAATCCAGGCTCCTTCACAAAGCAGAAAAAAAATTTGAAGAAATAATGGCTGAAAATTTCTAAATTTGATAAAAGCTATAAACTCACAGATGCAAAAAGCACAAGAAACTTAGCAAACACACACACACACACACACACACACACACCACACACACAAACACTAAGGCAAATCATAGTCAAAGTGCTCAAAACCAGTGATAAAGAGAAAAATCTTAAAAGCAACCAGGGTAAAAAGATATATACAAAAGATCAAGATAAGGATAACAAGGATTTCTTGTTAGGAGCAAAGTAGGCAAGAGGACAATGGAACAACATCTCAAAAACACTAAAAGAGTAAAAAACAAAAAGTACATTTCACACTAGAAGCAAAATAGCTTTCAAAAATGAAAGCAATACAAAGAGTTCTTTGGGAAAATTGAAGGAATTAATCACCAGAAAATACAAATTCCTTGAAAGATACAAACTATCTAAGCTTATTTAAGAAGAAATAGATAATCTGAAAAACCCTGTATCTAGTGGAGAAATTGAATTTGTAGATTCAGACATTCACACAAATAAATTTCTGGTCCTAAACATCTTCACTGACAAATTCTACTAAACATTTAACAAAAAAATAATACCAATCCCATACAAATTCTTCCAGACAATTGAAAGGGAGGGAATATGTCCTAACACATCACCCTGTATTAAAACAAGACAAAGGCATTGTTTAAAAAACAAAAAGAGACATCAACAAACCACAGGCCAATATCCCTCATGCATATAGGTGCATTCCTTAAAAAAGCTTCAGAAAACTAGGAATGGAGGGTAGCGTCTTCAATCTGATAAAGGGCATTCTGCATTTTCCCCTAATTTTAGGAACTAGATTAAATGTCCACTTTCACCATTCTAATCAACACTGTACTAGAGGTTCTGGGCACAATAAGGAAATAAAAAGAAACAAAAGGCATCCATATTGGTGGGGGGAGTTAGAAAACTAATACTATGATTTCAAGTCTTACTATAGAGCAACAGTAATTAAGACAGTGTGTTATTGGCCTAAAAGTAATAAAAGGTCAATGGAATGGAATGGAAAGTGCAGAAATACATCTGCACTTATATGGACAATTAATTTTCAACAAATGTGCCAAGTCCATTCAGTGAAGAAAGGCTAGTCTAGTCTATTCAATAAATAGTGCCATAACAATGGAATATCCATATGCAAAAAGGGGCTTGAATTCATATCCTATATTATATAGAAAATTAACTCAAAATCAAAGACCTACATATAGAACCTAAAATGATAACATTTCTAAAAGAAAATATATGAGAAAACTTTTGTAACCTGTGTTAAGCAAAAGTGTCTTTTTCATAGCTTGTCGAGGTATAATTCATATACAAAAAAATGCACATATTTAATATATACAATTTGATGAGTTTGAACATATGTATACACCCATGGCACCATCAACACAATTAAAGTAATAAGCACATTTACTCAGTCCAAAAATTTCCTGTGTCCCTTTGCTTGTTTTTGGTGTGTGCGTGGTAAGAACACTTAACGTGAGAATTACACTCTTACACTTTTTTTTTAAGTCACCACACTGTCTTAACTATAGGTACTATGTTGTACAGAAGATCTCTAGAACTTATTGGTCTCGTATAACTGTAATTTTATACCCATTGAACGACAAGTTCCCCTTTCCCCCTACATTCTTTCCCTGGCAACCACCAATGTATTCTCTGCTTCTGTAAGTTTCACTATTTCAGATACCTCGTGGAAGTGGAATCAAATGTCCACTGACAGAAAAAAATGGATAAAGACAATGTGATATATACATACAATGGAATATTAGCCTTTAAAAAGAAGGAAATCCATTTCAACAACATGGATGGACCTGGAAGACATTATGCTAAGTGAAATAAGATGTAACACTAAGTGAAAATGATTTTTCACAGAAGCAAAAATGCATTAAATACCAAAAGCATGATCTGTACAAGTGCAAATTGATAGAGTTCATCAAAATTTAAAAAATTCCTTTGTCTGTAAAATACTGTTAAAAGAATGAAAAGACAAGGCACAGAAATGTATTTGTGGGAGAAAATATTTGCAAAGCATATATGTTATAAAAGTCGTGTCTCCAGAATATATAAAGAGCTTTCAAAACTCAATAAAAAGCAAACAAGCAATGCATTAAAATGGGTAAAATACATGAACACATATTTCACCAAGAACTCATATAGATGGCAAATAAGCTTATGAATAAAAAATCATACATTAGTCTTCAGGGACAAGCAAATTCAAACTGTAATCACATCCTGTAATTTAATCTTGTAATCATATTATTTGCAAATGTTGATTTTATTTTTGCTACCCAATTATTTTTGATATGCTTGCAATTCATCCCTGCGCACCAAGGTGCCAGGACGCCACGCTGATCAGGAGGATTCAGTGGTGGGGCAGTATCGAAGGACTGGCAGACAGGTACCCTTACTAGGCTTTGAGATGTCAGGAGCTTCCTCTGGGCTTGATACCCTCAACGAGATAAATCTGCCCCAAATGGCTGGGCTGCTTATGGCATGTGCTGATTACAGATGTCCTGGAGTTATGCTCTCATTCATTCAATTATTCATTCATTCATTTATCACTTGCCTTTTGCGTTCCAGGCAATGTGCTAGGCCCTGAGGATATTAAGACAAATACTATACAATCTACGCCTTAACAGAGCTGAGAAATTAGTGAGGAAGGTAAGGGTGCAAGAAAAATGCTTTGTGAATTCAAGTGTGATAAGGAGGTTACATAGAGGAGAATTTGTCCTGGGAGGAACCAGCAGACATAGAGACGACCCTTGGCAAGATGACAAAAGGAGGAGCAGGTGATGGCCTCTCAGAACATCAGTTAGGTCTTTTCTAATTCTCCTGTGAACTGGTTGCTACACATGTCTCTTCCCTAACCCCAATCCCCAACTTGCTCTTTGCTTCTTCTGCCCTTTAGGTCTCAGCTCAGTGGGTCTTTTCTCTTCCATATTCTCAGGACACGCATCTTTCCTGTGTAGAATACAGTTATTCTAACTGTAATTTCACACTTACACATGCCCTTATTTGGTTATTTTCTCCCTATAATGGAGCCTAATCTCCAGCAGAAGACCGTCTCTGTCTGATCTGCTAACTTTCTCCACTTCCAGTGCCTAGTACGGCATCTGGCACATGGTAAGAGCTCGGCACACTTTGTGCGGAGTGAATGAATGTATAGTTTGAAGAGAAGCTGAAAAGGCAGCCCGGAATGGTACAGGTTGATACTGTTTGAAGGCTGAGGGGGTTGGCTGTGCAAGCCTCCAGGATGCTGGCAGGCTCAGGCTGAGATGTACTGTGAGCATGTCCAGAATTCCCCTATCTTGAGAGACTTGAGAGATCTCAATCAAGAGGTGACTCACACCAGTGCACTTTGCCCAAGGGCTGGATTTTGCCAGCCAAGGCCACTCCAGAATTCCCAGGAGCCCTCAACCATATCCACAATAGATGCTTTCCTTCAAGTTTTTTCATATTTCTTTGTGGGAACCAGGGCTGTTCAATTTTGAAATATTCTTGGGCATTCTGTGCAGGGGACATGTGCCACAAAACTCATTTCCTCAGGGAATTCATGAAGATCTGCTTGAGCAGTGTGAAAAGTAAACCATTCTAGAGTGGAGGAACATATCCCAAAAATCTGTGTTTGAGTTTGCCTCAATCACTTTCCAGCTGTGTGATAGTTATTTGGAAAAGCATAAGAGACTCTTAAAAACTGAGAACAAACTGAGGGTTGATGGGGAGTGGGAGGGAAGGGAGGGTGGGTGATGGGTAGGGCACCTTTTGGGATGAGCACTGGGTGTTGTATGGAAACCAATTTGACAATAAATTTCATATATTGAAAATAAGTAAATAAATAAATAAAAACAAACAAACAAACAAAAAGAAAATGGGGTAAAATTGTCTTTGTTCAAACTCTGAATGCAAAGATTTAAATTAGATAAGAACCCAGTAACTGGTAGTGTTGTCAGAATTACCACTATGAATACTCTATTGGGAGGATTTGATCTCCCAGGTTTGGGAGGGTCCAGAAAGGATAGCTGGAGTAAGTATCCCTTAACCACATATCATGAAGTGAGCCCAGGAGTAACCCAGATGAACAAATAGGGGGAGAGTGTTTCAGATTCGGGGAGTAAGGAAGCTCAGGCAAAGTCAGGGATGGAAGAGGCTGGTGTGTTCAGGGGTCTGTGTGGACCAGAGTGCTGGGTACATGGGGCATCACTATGGGCTTTTGAACACTGCAGGCCTGTGTTTGAAGACATTTCCCTGAGAGCCTAGCTTTCCTCAGGCCCTAAGGAGATCTCTACAACCCATACACAGAGTTAAGAAAAACACCTAAATCTTGGAAATAAGGCAAAGAAAGAACAACGTCTTCTTTCAATGTCACACAGGGGCATTGTTGAACAGGCCGCAAAGCATTATTTAGTTATAGGGGAATGTACCTTTGTTTGACTCACTATTCATCATTGATTAAAAGCCCAGACATTGTGGAGTTACCTGTTAACTCTGTGATTTTTTTTCTGGTGGAGATGCAATTGATTTCCGTCTGGCAAAAAAGATAACTCCAAATGTCTTACTTGCGCTATCAGGACATTAACCAGTTTTATATCTAACCTAACAACTTTATTCTAACATGCTTTTTTCAAAAACCTATAAATACCCAGTTCCTCAAATGCCTTTTGAATCAGCTTTACCTAACCCTGTGATTCTCTCATTAATAAGTTGAATAAATCTTTGACGTGTGTTCATTCTATATTTGCATGAAAACCATGTAATTAACATTTTGACCCTGATGTTTCAGCCAAAAATACCCATGAAGGAGTGAGTGATAAAACTGGAAAGCCTAGAACCATTTTTTTTTTTTTTTTCAGTTTTAGCCTTGGGATACTCAGCTGAAAGGGGACTAGGGAGTACCTTAGATAGTGGGAAAAATTACTTGGAAGATTAGTAGGGAGCATTGCAAGTCAGTGGGTATCGTAGGAGTTTGGCAGCTTTGGTTGATGGGCAGGGGAGTTGATTCAGCCAAGCACGGGTGCATGAGTTTGTTTGGGGCCAGCAGGGACTCTGGCCCAGCAAATGGAACAGACAGGAGGGTTCCCTGCAGCAAGTGAGATCAAAGTCAGACTAGTAGCAGCATCTCTCCCAATATGTTGCCAGAAGTAAATCTGTTGAAGGCAGGACTTGAGCCAATAACTGGTCAACATCCAGGGATATAGGCAGCAGGTCCCATCCCTTGTGGGAAGGTTAGCAAGGGTTTCCAGGCTGCAGGGATCTACATTCCAATGAAAAACTGGAAACAAGGCAAAAGGTCCATCTTTCAGATTGGGCCAATGGGTTGGGGGTCAGATACGAGTAGGAAGATGGCAGACCAGGAACGTGTGGAGACCTGGGGGGGCTTAACCCCAAATATTACAGATGTTGTGCCTGAGATGAATCAGATCTTTCTGCATTGTTTCATTTGTCCCTTCTTCACTCATTCAATAAGGATATAATGACTAGTAAATGCCAGGCTCAGGTGGCAGGTGGGGAGATTTCTGTTGACTATGGTTGATAGGGTTAGGGAAGGCAACACTGCCATGTCATGTTTTGTCTTTATATCATTTCCTTTGCCTTCATTGGTGGGATGGGAGAAGAGCAGTATTGTGTTTACCAAGATTAAATCGGACCTCATTATGAAACCCAAGTGGTGGACAACTGTCATTCTTAACATTCAGCTCTTTCGACCACCCAACTGGTGTTGGGAGAATTCCCCATCTGATATGTCAGTGCCTCCCCAACGTAAAACTTCGGGACAAGCTTCCCCAGATACCCTTGCAGCTAGAGGCAGGCAGGTGACTGAAACTCTGCCAGTCACATGCTCCCTGGACAAACTTCACTTTGGAAGCAAGTGACCCACAGAGGAAAGGGACCACATGGGTTCCCCTTTGGCGAAGGTGGTGCAGAGCCACTCAGCCTCCAGAAAGAGTGCAGGCCCAGCCTATGCCCAGTGATGAGGTAGGTATGTTTCCTCATGGAGGCTGGGGGATAAGCACCTGCTGATTGCTCCCAGCCTATTTGCAGCACTTGGCTCAGGCCAGTCACGCTGCAGCCCTGAAGGTTTCCAGGCTCTTAATGGGCTCCCTCTCCAAAGGAGATTCCAATTAAACACATCTGTCTCCACTTAGGGATTTACCTGACCATCTAGAGATGTTTCACACAAAAGAAATTCTGGGGAGACTTTAGAAAACCCTATAAGCTCTGTCTTGCCTGTTTCTTTAATCAGGGTGTAGGATGATTAATGATATTGGATCCCTTTCCTCAGGGAAAGAACAGTGATTGGTTATCATTAAAATAGAACCTTATTCTGGATATGAATTTGCCTTCCTTGGTAACTAAGCTTCTGGCAACATTATTTGTGGACTTACAGAAAATTTACTCACTATTATGGTATCCCACATAACACTTTAAAAATTAATTAATCAAGGAGCTCATTTACAGCCAAGGAGGTAAGGACATACAGAACTAATGTGGTCTCTTCTATTGCCTGGCCTGACTCAGGGTGTGCCTGTGACTGATCGAAAGCAGTCAAGAAATCTACCCTCCTTGCACACCCTTCCAGAGTAGGTAGATCAGATCAGATCATGCAGTAGTCAGGACGTGCCATATTTCCATGGTCATTTCCCAATTACATCCTGTGTTATTTATTGAGTAGATACTCTGGGCCAAATGCTTTATGTGCATTACTGCACATATGCAGTTTTCACAACAGCCCATTTTTCACATGACAAAACCAAGGGCCAGAGAGGATAAGTTGCCCAATACTACATAGCTAATAGCTTCAGAGTTGGGCTGGGAACCCACTCATGCCCATATTCTTTTCACTGTTTTATGCCCCTTCTTTTTTATGAAGAGCCGAGTGTGTGGGGGGGTGTTATTTGTTTGTTTGTCCGTTTATTTATTTATTGAAGTAGAGTTGACACAATGCTACATTAATTTTGAGTGTACGACACAGTGATTTGATAGGTCTACACATTATGCTATGCTCACTACGAGAATAGCTACCATCTGTCACCATATAATGCTATTACAATATCATTGTCAACATTCTTTATACTGTATCTTTCATCCCTGTGGCTTATTCATTCCATATCTGAAAGGCTGTATCTCTCACTCCCCTTCACCCACCTTGCTTATCCACCCCCTGAAAGGGAAAATTTTTACGCTGTTTCTCATGGTTATCCCTCTTTCCCCTCTCTACTTTCATCCTGATTTCAGAATTAGAGCCATACTCCAGGTTTTCAAATGACATTTGAGAGTAAGGGGTTGCTTATGAGGTATCCAGTTAGGAAAAGGAATACCGATTCAGGCCACCACTGCTGGACTGAGTTCAAACAGGATTAAGGGAAGAAATTTTATAACTTATTATAAAGATACAGTAATCAAAACAGTGTAGATAGCTATATCAAGGGAATAGAATTGAGGATCCAAAAATAAATCCATACATCCATGGCCAAAGTATTTTGAAAGAGATGTCAAGATCATTCAATGGGAAAAGAATATCTTTTCAACAAATGGTGCTGGGACAACTGGAAATTTACTGAAAAAGAATGAAGTTGGACCCCTACCTCACATCATATACAAAAATTAACTCAAAATGGATCAAAAACATAGGAACTAAAACCATAAGATTCATAGAAGAAAACACAGGGGCAAATATTCATGACCTTAGATTTGGCAATGGGTTTTTAGCTATGACATAAAAAGTACAAGCAACAAAAGAAAAACATAGATAAATTGTACTTCATCAAAATTTCAAACTCTTGTACATCAAATAACATTATTAAACCATAAAAAAAGTGAAATATTGTCATTTGCAACAACATGGGTGGAGCTAGAGAGTATAATGCTAAGTGAAATAAGTCAAAGAAAGACAAACACCATATGATTTCAGTTACATGTGGAATTTAAGAAACAAAACAAATGGGCAGAGAAAAAAAATAAGAGGGAGAGAGAGAAACCAAAGTAAGAAACAGACTCTTAACTATAGAGAAAAAAACTGATGGTTACCAGAGGGGAGGTGGGATGGAAGAAAGGGTGAAATAGGTGATGGGGATTAAAGAGTACACTTATCACGATAAGCACCAGGTGATGTATAGAATTGTACACCTGAAACTAATATAATACTATATGTTAACCATACTGGAATAAAAATATAAAAAACTTAGTTTAAAAATGTGTTCTGGATCCTCAAGAGAAAAAAGAGAACATCATTAAGTAAATGAAAAGACAACCTACAGAATGGGAGAAAATATTTGAAAATCATATGTCTGATCAGGGTCTTGTATCTAGAATATATAAAGAATTCTTACAACTCAGCAGCAAGAAGACAACCTAATTTAAAAATGGGCAAAAGGTTTGAATAGACATCTCTCCAAAGAATATATATAAATGGCCAACAAACACATGAAAATAAGCTCAAAATCATTAGTCATTAAAGAAATGCAAGTCAAAACCCCAATAAGATAGCACTTCCCAGCCACAATAATGGCTATTAAGGGGGAAAAAGATGTTTTGTAGAGAATGTGCAGAAATTGGAACTCTTATACATTGCAGATAGGAATGTAAAATGGTTCAACCACTGTGGAAAACAAACATAGGTTTAAATTAAGTTAAACATATAATTACCACATGACCCAACAATTCCACTCTTAGATCTATACCCCAAAGAATTGAAAACAAGTGCTCAGACAAATATTTACAGCAGCACTATCCACAAGAGCCAGGGATAGAACCAATCCAAACATCCATCAACAAAGGATAAACAAATCATGGTGTATATGTACAATGAAATATTATTGGATCATAAAAAAGAATTAAGTCCTAATATGTGCAACAATGTGGATGAACCCTGAAAACATTATGGTAAGTGAAAGAGACCGGACACAAAATGTCACATATCATATGATAACATTTAAATGGGATAGCCAGAATAGAATAGACAAATCCATGGAGATAGAACACAAATTGTGGTTGTCAGGTGCTGTGAGTAGAGGGGAATGGAATGTAACTATTTCATAGGTATAGGGTTTCCTTCTGTGGTGATGAAAATAGTTTGCAACTATATAGAGGTGGTGATTGCACAATATTCTGGATGTATTAAATGCCACTGAACTGTTCGCTTTCAAATGATTAGTTTTATGTTATGTGAATTTCGCCTCAATAAAAAGTATGTTTAAAAAAAAGCTTAAAGACAAATAACAGTCAGTTCCATAGCAGAGGACTCTACCCAGGGTGTGCTGCTGGATAGGGGTCCAACCCAAAGTTAAGCAGGAAGGTGAAGTTAATTAGGGGTGTATCCAGAGGACTATGGTGAAGGACATGTACCTCCACCCTCCTGGGTGGGGTTCTGCAGTGGAGCTAGAGGTGGCGGTTAGCCCGCTGGTTCTATGGCTCCTCGGGAGTTAATCTGATCCTCTGGAGTTTTTACAAGGCTCTCTCCAGCTCCTCCTCCACCTGCCTGCCTCGCCAGAGAGGCCTGGCTGGGCTCCAGGATGCTCACAGCACACTTCTCCCTCTTGCAGTCTGAGCAGGCAGCCTAGCCAGTGTCTGGCACGACTTCAGTGGGCTCCGAGGGGCCAGGCCAGGGCCGGCTCTGGGGTGGGGCTCCCTGGCCGTGTGGACACTGCAAATCCATCTCCTTAGCCCAGCTAACAGCATCGGGACCACTTTGGCAGCTCCAGGGGAAAGATTTGGAACCGTCTCCAGGAACATAGGTAAGTGAGAGGGTCTATGAGCCCTGGGGACCCACAAGGGGAATAAGCAGGCTCTCACACATCCGAGATGTGTGTGACTCCACACTGGTCTCCTTATTTTAGACCCACAGGAGGGCTTGCAGCTGTTCTCCAAGCATGGGATTGGGGTATTTTAGGGACATGCTTCTGGTTAACTTCTACTTGATCTTCAGAGCTCAACATAGATATCACCTTCTCCAGAAAGCTTTCCTAAGCCCTAAGTGCCCGTTCTCCGTGTCCTCAAACATCCTGGCACTTCTCTGTAGCATTTTCTATACTATATTGTAAATGCCTAAAATGACCTCTCAGTTCCCTTCCACACTAGACTGTGGACTCCCTTGTGGCTGGATACTCTCCTCCAGGTGTCCTCTTACCTCCAATGTCAATGGCCCTATAAGTACCGTAGGTATCTCCTGTTGACCAGGGGAAGGAGGGCTAATCCCTTCTCTTACTTCACCAGGCAATTTCATGTTCGCATGTGCACACACATGTACAACACACACATGACCTCGAGGAAAGTTCAGTGTGTTCTTCAATCCAGGTCCTTGTGATAGAATTTAAACTATACAGCATTGGGATGGTAATGGGTTGAGGGGGTGGGCATTGTCGCTTCAAACTAATTAGCTCAAGCTCCTGCATCGTACCAAGCATGGGTCCTTCCTGCCCAGACCTTTAGGGTGTTGGCACCTACACGGAGGTCCTCTTGGTTGACCAGATCTCCCACTTGGACCTGTTTTTTATACTCATTCTGCTTCATGTTGTTTTCTTTCTTTCCCAGGCTAGGACTATTCCCTTGGTTGAGGTATCCCAGCTCCTCGTTGTGTTAAAGTCCTCATTCATTTTACTGCTGCTCAGAAAGAGAGGGAGACTTGGAGTCAGAGAAGAGAAGGGAGGGGACCCTTTTCTGGGTGGGAAACTTTTTTTTTTCTTTTACTCTATGATCATCCCAAATGACTTTAAACAACAAATCACTTATACTGCAAGTGTTAATCTCCTGCCTACAGACTTCAATGATCTACATACAAGATTCATGTCTTACTGCTAGCATAATTTTTGGACTTTATTATGCTGGAAGAGTGTCTGTCTCTTTCCCGACCTTGACTGTGACATTACAAAACCCTCTTCTATTGGTTTGGCCTTGGAGAACTGTTTTCAATTCCCACTTCTCATTTCCCCTAGCTACAGCAATTAGGGGTGTGGGTGAGCAGAAAAATGTTAATCTTGGTACAAATAGGCACAAGCCAGGTCTTAAAACTCAAGTTTGGGGTTAGGTGTGTCTAGGCCACTAGCAAATGCAGGAGGTCACTGCTACAGCCTTCCAGAGGGACCAGTAAGACACATTCCCTAGGCTCAGAAGCATGTAGTCTAGTGTGACTTTGGGAGCAGAGAGGTCTCTGGGAACTTACAATGTCATGTAGTAAACCTAGGTGAGATGTACATGATGCTTTGAGGGCACAGAGAATGGGAGTCTAACCTTGTGTATGACAGAAGACTTACTGGATGAGGTGATGTCTGATTTTAGCCATAAAGAACAAATAAAAGTTATCCAGGAGCATGTCCATCGACACCCTGACTCCTTGAATTCTCTCCTCTTTCTCAAGCTCTAGGAAGGCGAGAGAATGGCATCTGAGATACCCTTCTGTGCTTTGTCCAGGATATTTGGGTTTGGTAGCCAGGAGTCTGAAGCATTAACTGGACTGAGAGTACCTGTGGATGTTCCTCTGGGACTCTGGGCAGATGTGGAGACATCAAGAGGGACTAGGGCGTCTCAGAAAGCCTCAAAAAGTCAAGTCAGGTGTGGACATATGTGGTGTCACCATAATTTCTGTCCAGGAGATTCTCAGTTATGGGTCCCAGTTTGGGATGTAGGACATTGGTGGTTTCTGTCTTTAGCTATGTGATAGCCTTTGCTATGTGATGGCGTCTATCTCAAGGACTAAAATTTAGGAATCCAAGGGGATTCATAAGCCAAACTATCAGTGACTGTTCTTCCGATGGCTGAAGAAGGGATCTGGGGATATTGCTCTAATTTTACTTGACTGGTGTACTTCCCAAAGCTGAAGTTGTTCAGGCTACACAATTACTTGGGGCAGCTTCAATCAGAGAGTCTTGAGTGGGCTTGTTCAATGAATAATCTCAGATGGGTTTAGGAATGCTAAGAAAGGTTTAGCTGCAGGGGTTGGCCATATGGAACAGAGGGCAAGAGGAAGAAGCCAGGAATATGAGGGATTAGCATGAGTGAATGGGCTAGTAATGGGATGACCTTGGGGTGGATATGCCTACTGTTGCTACTTTGTCACCACTGTAATATGAATTCAAGGAAGGAATTCCACCCACCTTCTCCTTCACTCTCTCCTTCTTTCTCCTCCTCCTCCTCCTCCTCCTCCTCCTTTTCATATTAGGAAAGGTGGACTGGGGGATGATAATATACCAAATAGGAACAGGTTTTCTTATTTTGCAAAGTAATACTAGTCCTACTTTGCCCTGGCTTTTAGCTGTGTCCCTGAGTCCAACTGCATACAGGACAAAATAAAAAGATAATCTATCCATTTATGGCTATACAAAGACCCAACAGAGCCTCACATCACGGGTTTTCTGCACTTTGGGTTATTCACACTTCCAGTGTCCCCTCCACTCCCAGAGTGGGAGGGAGACCATATGAATGTTTACCCCTTCTGCACAAGCTATGCAGGGGCTGTGGGAGCTGGGGGGAAGTTTGCTAGGTAGGGACTCAGTCAGAGATGAGATCTATCCCATTCCCAACCAGTTCCAATTCTGCCATCCCAGATCCCTCCATGTTTTTCTTTTAGGCTTGTGGTGATCTTCCTCCCTCCCCTCTGGGCTTTCTTGGATTTTTGGAGTTTTCTAAGTCCCTGGAAGAGATGGTGGCTGGCTCCATGATGGTATTTACCTTTTAAAATGTGCTAGTTCTGTAACCTGAGAAGGAAATGATGGGATCCAGTCTCAGATTCCAAGGACAGCCTGTCCAAATTGAGCCCCTGTGGCCCAGCATCTGCCCCAGCTGGGTCCTTTGGGAGAGACTCAGAGCCCTGCCACCTTAGTGTATAAAGAAGCAGGTGGTGGGGAAGGAAGCTTTTGCCAGGCTTTTGTTGGCAATGAATGGAAATAAACTTTAATGGCAGTGACCCTTGGATGACGCCATTTGGGGAGACTACTTCTCTGTGCTTTCAATGATGAGCATGTATTGATTGTGTAGATGTTGCATGGAAATTAACAAGGACTCTGGCCAGGGAAAACATAAATCCAGTCCAACCTCATAATGGACTGTAAATGGCCCAGCTGGAGTGAACCACATGGGGGTCTTTTAGTTAGAGGAAGGGAGTGGATGCTTTGGGCAGCTCCCATTTCATTTCCCACCCAAGCCTCCTTGCATGACTCCCATCTCTTGGCCAGAAAGGACCATGATTGCAGGGCTGGTTGGTGGCTGTTTATATACGCCTGACAGGGCTGCCCTTTGCCCAGACTCTACTGCTTGACTGTAACCCTCTCTCCACAGTGGGTTTTCTGTGTTTGGAACTGGGACACTGGGACTGTGGACATCACTCTGCTTTGCTTCTTCTAGCCTCAGCTTGTGTCTGTATATATAGACTTGTCTGACGGATTTGTTTTCTTAGAAGCCAATGGTTTTATTGTTGAGTTTGGCATCTCCTCCGGCTATGAGATAAGGAGAGGAAGTTGGGCCTTTGAGTGTCAGTAGATGGCCTTGCCAAGTGACAGCAATGTGATTTAAGGAAATGACACTGCCACTCACAATATGCATTATCCAGAGCACCCTGCTGGGGCTGCTGTACTCTGAGAGGCTCAGATGGCATGGCCAGCTGTGCTGGTACCCAAGGTCAGGTGGATGGAGCAAGGCTATCCATCAAGCTGTTTGTGAGCCTCTCATTACCTCCAGGAAATTCACCCAGGGATGCTCCCTTGCTTCCCCAGGCTGCTGCATTAGCCAGTGAGCATGGGGACCCAATGTCTGCCCAGGCTGTACCTCTGTGTCAGGACTTAGAGGGGTTTCCAACGGCCCAGAGCTCCCCAGGCCTTGGGAACAGATTTCACTAATGACACTTTTATCCTTCAGTCCAGTTCATGCTTTGAACTGCCCTCTCATAAAGTATTCTGTGGCACAAGAGTGCTGCCCTCTCGGTTTAGGAAGTGGGATAGAGAGAAGGAAGGAGGAAGGCAAGAACTGGAGAGAGAGGAATCCAGGATGGTTGGAGAGAATGAATCAGGGAGCACCTGTTTGTTCTATCTGTTTCTGCTATTTGCAAGTCCTGTGAACCCTTGAACTTCAGGGCCATGGAGTGAAACCCAGATTCATGGGGGATTCCGGAAGGCAGAGCTCTGTGCCCAGCCATCAAGGAGGAGAGGGCATAGAACAACACCTGTGCCAAATGCACACCTGCCAGGTAAACATGGCTGTGGAGGCTGACCCATGATATGTTAGAGGACAGGGCACAAGAACTGATCAAGAAGTTGCATCTGGTACCCAAGGGAGACCTCAACCAACATCTTACATTTGTGCAGTTGATCCCATTTGTTCCCAAAAGCCCCATGGGGCAGTGGGTGCGGGGATTTTCATGTCCACTTTGCCACCCACAGAATGAGGTGAATGTGTTTTTACCTGTAAGTCGGTGCAGTGACTTTGGTGGTTTTGTAAGCTGGTGGCTCTGAATCTTGTGCACCCATATTCCATATTCATGGAAATTAATACCTTTTCTTCCAAAAAGTCCTTTCCTATGATTTAGCAATTCATGAGCAAGACTAGAGAAGCGATTGCCTCCAAGAGGCCTACCGTCCTTGCATTTGGGTTGTGTGGCCTAATTCTGTGGGGAGGGCCTCAGTGAGACAAGTCTAGACGGTTTGACTAATGTAAGAAAAATTTAAAAAATTAAGAAATCATTACTTGTGTATTATTCTAACAAGTAAGACAGCTATTTACTTATTGAGCAGACCTTCCCTTGGTAATAGGCCATGAGTGGCTACAGATTGTTGACATTTTATTAGAACTTCACAGGTGTGACTTTTACAAATTTTGCATTTTTCACCAGGGAGTTAAGCTCACTTAGCTTGTCAGTGTGGAAGTAGATCCTCCAGTTCATTTGAACCAGAGTTTATTGTGGGATCAGCCTGTACCAGGCACTAAGTACAGGAAGTTGTTACCCTTGTAGAGGGGAAGACAATCACGTAGGAGGAAAAATGGCCACGCAGTATGGTGATTGCTACAGCGGAAGTAGGTACCGTCCCTGCTTGAGTGGGGGAAGGAAGTAGTAGGGGGAAAGGTGGTCCTTGTAGAAAGTCTCCCAGAGAATGTGACATCTGAGTAGGGTCTTGGCAGATGAGTAGGAGTTCACTAAGGCACCAAGGAAGGATATTCAAGGCCGGAGGAACGGCATGTGCTAAGGCCCAGAGTCGTGTAAGGATAGCCTCTTATGGGAGTTGCAAGTGGTCTCATGTGGCTGTAGCTAATGAAAATTAGGAGGGCTCCTGGAAGGAGAGGTGACAAAAGGTACCTTGATGCTAGAAGCTTACAAAGGACATTTTAGGTAGATTGAGGGGTTTGATTTTATCCCAAACACCGTGGGTAATAAATGTTTTATGTCTTAGAAAGATTGATTCCATTGTCCTCCAATTGTATACCCTTGTTCAATTTTCCTTCATTGCTTAGATTATACAACAGATTCCTTAGATATCTCATATGGATGAAAGATCTTTTGTAAAGGGGCTTTCCTCACTATGACACAACCCAGCTCAGCCCTGAAGGAGCTTCCTCTGTCCTTGACCATGAAGCCCCAAGCCTCGCAAGTGCCCCCTGCTTACCTCTGCCTCTGACCACGAACCATCTCTCCTCTTGAGCAATGCCAAGCTGGCTTTCTTCCATTCCCTGGCCTCGCCTGGGGCCTGGTGCCCTAGAGCCTGTTCTGTTGGAAACAATCTCTCCCCCATCACGTCATCAGCATCTACTTAGTTTCCAGGTCCTGGCTTCACCACCAGCCTCAGGAGCCTTCCTCAGTTCCCCAGAGTAAGCCAGTCCCATGACGAGAACTGGCAGCAGCACTATGCATTTATTGTTATTTGCCCTCATTCTCCTTTGCAACGGTTTGGTATTTGTTCTTCTGCAATCTCCTGAGCTCCTCAGGGGCTGGGCTTTGTCTCTGGTGCCTGGCAGGACCCTGGGCACTATTTATGGATAGATGGAGGTAGGGGGAATCATTTAGACGTTTCTTGTAGGAGCCCAGAGGAGAGACCAAATGGCTTCAGCGAAGCCAGTGTCAGTGGGATTGCGGAGGGGGAGGTCTGTGAAGGGCCACATCTGTAGGGTGGCACCCACTGGATCGGACTTGATGTGGGTCCTGGAACAGCGGAAAGAGGTAGAGATGACGTGAGGGAATGCAAAGGCGATTTGCTCCCTCTCCCCACATTCTTAGCCCTGTCCCCTGTAGAAGAGGGGATAATTCTGCTCTCTGTGATTTTGGTTTTTTACCTTCCCCTCTCTACAACAGCCTTCCCAAAGGAGGAGGACTCAGTAATCACTGGTCTGAGACCGGAAACTGCATTAGTGAACAGCTCTGGTCCCTGTGCTCAGAAAGTTCATGCCACACATGGTCACTCTATTACTCTTCCTGTCTTTTTGCAAACAGCCCACCTGGACAGGACATTGCTTAAAGCAGCCTTGCCAGCCCCTTGGGGGCCGCTTCTTCCTGCCACTCCTCTCTTTCTGCGTCTGGGCAGATATCAGAGCAAAATTTGCTCTCAGCTCCCATCATTATGCATTCGGTGTGGAGGAGAAGGCGCCAGATCCTCCCTTGGACTTCCTGGACTAGGACACCTTGTCCGAGCTCTGTCCGGCGGTCTTTTGTTCTCAGTGGGTTGCTCTCAGACCACAGACCCTCCAAAAGAATGAAATGAGAGATGAAGTAAGATCTTCCAATACCCTGATAGCCTACACTGTCCAAGTTCCGAAATACCAGTGAAATGTATAACTGTTTACCTAACACACCCAACACAGCTAAATAATAAACAGAATAGAACGTGTAGAGTTACCCAGTCCTTCCCTGCTGGGCTGGCGTTCAATTCCATTTTCTTGCCGTTGACTTCCTAAGTTGGCCTTGAGATTCTTTTGTTTTGAATTCAGTAGATCTAAAATTAGACGAGGGATATTTTTTTTCTTTTTGATACGTAAAAATTTGGTGTAATAAATGACAAATATGTAATAACAAGATGTGCCAACGGGCTCCAACCTGCAGAGAGATCTTGACACTTTGCCGTGTCTTGTAACTTCTTTTAATCTGAAAATGTTAACATTTATATTCTCAAATGCATGATAAGTGCCAGGGTGTTCAGATTATGACTTGATCACGACTATCGGAACACTCAAATTTGGGATCTCTGAGGAAAATTCTTGTCCAGCCAGGAAAACAAAACCACACTAAGATGTCTCAAACAGATGGCGTTCAATACACAGGAGTTGGAAAGCTGAAATGACCCCAAGAATTAGTAACAGCAAGAACAGCTATCATCCTGGGAGCTGGGGGAGCAAAAGAGAAGAGATGGTCTCTCTTGGGCTAGGAGGGGCCCAAGGGGACTGGTGCTCAGACCCCAGAGGGAGGCGTTAACCCAGCAGAACTGCCGTGACCGAGGGGATCCAGGGTGGGGGTGGGGTGTGGCACGGCTGGCAGTCTGATCCTTGAGGGTCATAGCTCAGCTGGCTACTGGTGCCTCTGTGACGTGGGCGAGGCTGGCACTGCATGTTGCAGGGGGTATCGAGGCTGGTCTTAGCCATACCAGAGGTCACCTGGGGACAGGAGTCATCTCTCTGTGGTTTTCTCCTCTCTGGCCTCCCCATCCTCCTAGAGTCCTTCTTTGGCTGAACCAACCAGAAAGCCAGTGGGCCGGGGTTGCCTGCGAAGAGTAGTCTGGAGAAATTAGCCCCAGCATCCACAGAGTGTCTGTGGGTGGCCACGGCTGAGTGGCCACAGGGAACAGCCGTATTCGCAAAGGCAGATTTGTGGACGGGCCAATTTCGAGACGCCACAAAATCACTCCCACCTCATACAGAGATTGGGCCTCCTGGGTTGTATGCTGATAAGCTTATCTTGCAGAAGTCTGATAAAGTTAAGCTCCTGCAGACGGGCATGAAGAGTGTGGACATTCCCATCTGTCAATCAGTGGAGAAGAGGCAGGCCATCTTTGGGCCAAAGGGATGTTAATGGCAGAGCTTAGACAGGAGGGGAAGGGGCTCCTGCTCCTCTCTGGGCCATACTCGATTCAGTGTGGGCTTTGAGAGGTCAGCGTTCTCTGGAGGGCACTTCCTGGTGGTGGATGCTGCAGGCGACATGTCCTGTCCTACTCAGCCAGGAGCCCCTCCCTGCCCCGCAAAGCTGAATAAAGCTGTTGCCTCTTCCAGGGGACCTGGCTTCCCATGAAATCTCTGGGTTCATAGCTCTTTGTTCTTAAATTGAAAAAAAAATTTTTAACGTTTATTTATTTTTGAGAGAGAGAGAGAGAGAGAGAGAGAGAGAATGTGAGCAGGGGAGGGGCAGAGAGAGAGGGAGACACAGAATGCAAGGCAGGTGCCAGGCTCTGAGCTGTCAGGAGGGGCTCAAACTCACAAACCATGTGGTCATGACCTGAGCCGAAGTCGGACACTTAACCCGCTGAGCCACCAAGGCACCCATATAACTTTTTGTTCTGAGGGGCTGTGGAGAGAGTTGAGGAAACATTTGAACCATGGCATTCAGGGCATAGAGTCCCGTGAGGCCATCATGGGGGTGGCTGTGATAATGTGGGGCAAGTACTCCAAGAAAACCCCAAGCAAAAGGGTGTCGAGGCCACTGTTCCTCCCCCGTGCGAACATTCTCTTTGTTGTCAGTCTAAAAAATGTGGGGCTTGATTTTATTCCTGAAAACCAGGAAAGAGACCCCAAGGGTTTGAGGGGCTGGCTGGAAAGAACGGAATTTGCGATTCCCCACTCCCCATTCTGACACGTCCTTGTCAAGCGTTCTTCTTGGACATCTCTCTGCTGTGCCAGCCTCTCTCGACCTCCTTGGAGACGCCCGTGAGGTGCCATGGGGCTCTGGGGTTGGTTCCAGGCACACATCTCCCACCTCCACCCCCAGCCCTGATCTGACCATTCCCCTTGCCCGCTTTCTTTAAAGGCAAGAGAAGATGCCGTATGTGAGTTTTCCAGGAAGACTGAAGACCAGAGGTTACATGGAACTGATGTCTAAATGGGTGATAGCAGACTCTTTGGCTCTGGGCATCTTGGGGTGGGAAGAGAGTGCCAGGCAAGGGTGAAGTGGGCACAGAGAGAGATTTTTGTGGAGACTGTACTTTTCAGTGATTTTTCCCTCAGGCTCAGCTGGAATAGAAAGTACCACCTCTTTCTGACCTTTGCTCGTCTGAGCTGGCTGCGTGCGGGCTCTATCTCTCAGAGCAGAGTCTGTGATCAGGGAGAGTGTATCCAACCCACTCCATCCCTCCTTGACGCTGAGGCCCTTGGAGATGATTCTGCACAGTGTTTCTCAAGATTTTTTAGCGCATGCCCTCTGCAGTGTGCTGTCCCCGTCAGCCAAGATTTGGTCAAGCTTGGTGTTAATGGAGCGCGTTTTCTAAAAGTGCCTGCGTCCCCCTCCTTGCTTCCCCTCTCTGTTACGAGCATCGCTGGCTTAGTGACATTTTACAAATGAGAAAATCCAGGCCCAAGAGGGGAAGGGGTCGAACATGTGCTCCTGGCAGAGCAGAAGGGTCTGAGGTCCCCCCCACCATCCCAAAGCCCGGCTCCCTCTGGAACACCCCCTGGCACTCACTCCAAGGCAGAACGCTGCGTCTGGGGAGCCCCACCTGGCCGGGTTTATTTTGTGTATTTACCGGAAGAAAGCGGTATTAAGGTATCACATAAGGTACTACCGTACTGGCTGAAGAAGCATCCCAGAAAAGTCAACTCCGTTGTCTGGATGCCAAGCATCTGGTGAACTAGCATGAGGATGAGACCCTGGGGTCTGGCCCAAGACGAGGCTTCCCAGATAGACTGGCAGGAGCAAGTAGAAAGGGGTTGTGGCGGGAGGGGTTCCCTGGAGGTGATGGTCTTGAACTGAAACTCTCCCAGACATGAGCCCTGCTCTAGGAAAGGCAGCCAGAGAGCTGGGCAACTCCCACATAGCTTTTCCCCTCCTCCCTGCACCGTCCTCCCTCTACCTCCCCTCCTGGCCATGCTCTGTGTCACGACTACTTCTCTTGGCGATCTACCTGTAAAACACAGGTGTGTGGGTAAGACGTCTGGCTGGCTGCGGTCCATGTGGCTTTGCATCTGGATGTCTGCAGGGGGGACATGTGTGTGTGTCCGGACAGCTGTGTGTGTGTGCCTGGGCAGACACGTGCGTGTGCCTGGACAGGCGTGTGTGTGTGTGCATGGGGAGGCAAGTGTGTTTATATGGGCAGGCATATATGTGTACCCAGGCAGGCATGTGTGTGCATGGGGCAGGCGTGTGTATACGTGGGCAGGCGTGTGTGTGCGTGGGCAGGCGTGTGTGTGTGTGCATGGGCAGGCGTGTGCATGGGCAGGCGTGCAGTTTACAGGATGGCTGCCACTCAGCAGTGCTCTCAGGAGAGGAGTGCAAAGCAGAGCCCACGCTTCCTGCTTTCCCCAGGCACCGTCCATCCAGCTCCACGTCTGGAGAGGACGCCCCCGAGGCCACCTGCACCCAAAGAGCCCAACCTTCCCTCCTGGTCTGGGAGACAGCATGGAAGACCCGGGCTCTCCCAGGGGTGGGCAGCGCCTAGGTCCACGGCCCTGCGGTTCTGATCCAGACCACGCGGCCCGGGACCCCCCACGTCACTAGCTGCACTTTCCCACCTTCAGAGCCGCGAGTCCGAGCTGGAGCGAGAGGTCTGCGGGAAGCTGTGCCAGCAGCCGGAGCAGCCGCAACGGCAGCAGGAAGAGCCACACCGGCACCCTCCAAATTGGGACTCTAGCCCTTTAAATCTGCTCAGTTACCAAAAAAGAAGAGGCATCAGACCCTGTTAATTAAAGCTCGCCCTGGTCCATCATTCTGAGGAGCTGCAGTGCTCCGCTCCTTCCTGATGGCTTAGAGATTCTCCTAAACTCCCAGCCATGGATCTTGGAGAATTTCCCCCGAGATCAGCAGGAGGTATGATCCTTGTCGATGGCACTCTGGGGCTTGTGTGGCTCTAAATCAATGATACCACTGACTGCATGGACACTGCCTGGCCCCCTGTCTCTCCCTCTTCCCCTCTGCCTCCCCTCCAGTCTCCCAGCTTGTGTTTAGTTGAGACCAATCAAGTTTTCATGGGGTTCGGAGGAAGGGGAGGGGTTGAGGGGTCTGGAGGTGGCTCCCAACGTGTTTGTTTTGGTCCTGGCTTCACCCAGATGCCCAAGTGGTTCGCAGGAGCTAGGAAACGTGTTTCTACAAGCCTGGGTTCCTACAGAACCATTCCTCCTTGCTGGGTCCCTTCCCTCAGGGCATCATTAAAAGGGCATAACCCTGGCTTGACTTGCTTCTTTAAATTTTTTTTTTCTCAACGTTTTTTTTTTTTTTAATTTATTTTTGGGACAGAGAGAGACAGAGCATGAACGGGGGAGGGGCAGAGAGAGAGGGAGACACAGAATCAGAAACAGGCTCCAGGCTCCGAGCCATCAGCCCAGAGCCTGACGCGGGGCTCGAACTCACGGACCGCGAGATCGTGACCTGGCTGAAGTCGGACGCTTAACCGACTGTGCCACCCAGGCACCCCTTGACTTGCTTCTTAAATCAATGACCTGCCATCCGGTTGGCCTGAACATGGCTGTGCGGCTCTTGCCCGGTGTTATTGAAAAACTCATTCCATCCAACTTTTTTCCCATAAATCGTCCCGGCAGGAAGACGGCGCTGGTCCCTGTCCTCGGGTCTCCCCTTCCCTACTTTAACGCTGCTGGATTAAAATGCTTGTTGGATTTCAGGAATTTGCAACCCCTTCCCTGTGCCTTTTGAGGAAACTCACTTCTAGCTGAGCCTAAGGTTCTGTTGCAAAGAGTTGTTTTTATTCAGGAATCTGCTCTCGGCTGGCAGAGAGGGGGAGGAGATTTATCTTCTTTTACATTGCATTTTGTAAATTGTACTCGGGCCCAAAGAACATCTATCTGCAAATCCTTCATTGATTTGTTTTCGCCCCCACATCTTCCTTCTGGGTGAAATGCTCTTCTTGAGTCATACCCGAAGGAGAGGTTTCCTTTCAGTCAGCTTGACACGACTTCACAGATGTCCCTGAGAGCCAGGCCCTGGCAGAGGGAGCCATTTTTACTGTCCTGAGTTACAGTCCCTAGGAGCCCAGAGCATGGGGGCCTGTGTGCTGAGAGGGGGCTTCCAAGGGCTTATGCTCACCCCCACCCGGGGAAAGTAGTTGAGGAGAGGAAAAGCGCTTTTCCTGATTTTTCCAGGAGCTTTAAAACACTCTGGATGATTAACATCACTTCTCAAGTCTTGGGAGGGATCTGAGCCAAAACACAGCTCATGGGAGTGGGGACTTTCCCCCAAAGTTATTGCCTGCAGAATCCTCAATCGCTCACATGAACAGTGGTTATGGAGTGTGTAGCTAAACCCTCTCCCACCCCCCAGCAAAGGATGGGAACTTTCTCTGGGTGAATGCTGGAGAAGGCAGGATATCTGGCTCCCAGACACTGTGGGTGCAAAGTGATTCCTATTTTCAGAATAATAAAACTCTCAGCCGTGGCAGAAACGCTCTGGTTAAGAGAGACTATTCAAAGCCTACAAATGAAGCACTGGATGGAACTCCGAATCACTGGGCCCGGCAGTGGATTTGTGTAATAATTTGAGGATTCCGCGGGAGGCGTCCAGGGAGAGATGTTTCCAGCAAACGAAAACCCGCCACAGATGTAGGGTGCTGGAGGCACCGTGCAGGGTGAAGAGAAGTGGCACTGCAGGCTGGGTGGCCACTTCCGGGCTCTGCTTTCGGCTGGTCCACGGATGGCTTCACTGAGGGTCACTGCAGCTGGGATGTAAGACTGTGGCCACGGAGGCAGGGCTGCTCCCCTGAGCCCACAGATGGAGTGTCCGCCTGGGAGCTCCTCATATAGCCATAGGTACCTTTTCTTGCTCTTGTCCCTCTGTACCCTTGGGGCCTGCACGCCACAGGCCCTCTGCCTCTCTCTCGGCATGATTGCTGGAGTCGACGCCCTTCTTCTCTGCCACTTTCTAGAGGAAGCCAAAAGAACCCGGGCTCCCCCAAAGCCCTCCCAAGGGCAGGGAGAGGCCTGGGATAGACGCCTTGGATGGGTAAATAAGTAGATAAGTAGACTGTTCCTTTGTGTCAATTTTTCTTTTCAACTTAATGGTTTTGTATGTGTGTGTGTGTGTGTGTGTGTGTGTGTTTGAATTTACTCGATGACTGTTGGCTTTCAAAAAGCTGTAAAAGGATCCCAGTGGAGTTCGTTTAGACATGGCAACTCTGTACATTTTGTGGTCCATGGATGTTCTTGGAATGGCCTGAGCGGGCGTTCGCAGCACAAGGGTGGTGGAATGGAAAGGGCGTGGCCTTTGTTGGCAGACCTTCACTGGGATCTCAGAGCCACCACTTACTCACATGTTGCCCGGGCCCACTACTTAATCTCACTGGGCCTCAGTTTCTTCAATCTGTGAAATGGTAGAGCTGTCAGGATTCAATGGAATAAGGTGACAGAACTCTGTGTACACAGCGGGTACAAAAGAAATCTTTCCTTGGGGCACCTGGGTGGCTCAGTCATTTAAGCTTCCAACTACTGGTTCTGGCTCAGGTCATGATCTCATGGTTCGTGGGTTTGAGCCCCGTGTCGGGCTCCGTACTGGCAGTGCAGAGCTTACTTGGAACTCTCTCTTTTCCCTGCCACTTCCCCGTTCGCTCACTCTCTCTCTCAAAACAAATAAACTTTTAAAAAAAAAAAGAAGAAGAAGAAATCTTTCCTCTTGTCTTCCTGTGAAGGCATCTGCCTCCAATTAAGCAAAGCTTCACGTGAAGGATAAAACTACTTAAATAACTCCAGTGACTCCTTTGCTAAATGCTGGGCCATGCCTTCTCCGAGGGCAGGGATGACCTCTTCTGTGTCATTACACAGCTGCCAGTGGCACTAAAACTGCATAGAGTTTCATTGAATGAATACACGATGGTGTGTGGACACTTAACCTTCACCATAGGTGATTTTTAATGACTAAGCAAAATCACTTCTCACTCAGGTCTACTTAAGAAATGTAGCTAAGCCAGACAGATCAAAGAGCCCTGTGACTGCAATAAATTTAGACTAAAATATATCCTTTTGTATGGAAATTTGAATTGTAATAAAAAAATGTCTCCTGCACTAGGATCATATCAGGTGCCTGTGGACTCCAGGGGTGTCCTTGAAGCCATTCCGATTGCTAAGAAGTCAAGGTGACTTCTGCCCTCCCTCATTATGTGCTACTCCCTCTTCTTCATGCTTTGAAGAAGAAGAGGTTCTAAAAAGAGAAAACAGCTCTCGGTGCAAAGAGGCACTTATCATGTTTCTCTGGTTAGTAGAACAAGCCAGTCTATGTATCAGCCAATTAATTAGTAAGTTGAGTTGCATATGGACATTTAGTACTACTGAGGAGAGTAATTGATGGAATAAATATTTATCAAAGGTAACAGCGATAATAATAATCAATCCCACCCACCACCACCACCTAACAGAGCGTCTCCTTGACTAGGGGCTGGAGATACCAACCTGAGAGTGAGGCACCTCTGCTCTCAAGCATGGGGATAGACTAGTAAACAAAGGGTGTCAGTGCAGACTGGTACAGGCCAGGAGAGGCAAGAGCCCAGGGCACTGTGGGGGCACAGGGTTGGGGCCTACCCTAATTCGATTGATTCCCAAAACGAGTTCCCAAAGAGGTGGCTTTGGAAGAGCTTTTCTTGGGAAAGGAGACCAGTGGTGGACAAGTCGCCATAAGGAGTGGTGGCTAATTCTACTGGGCTGTGTTCTGGAGGACCATGTGAGAGAGGAGGCTGGAGAGGTGGGCAGGTGGGCAGATCCCAAAGGGCCTTGGGTGCCTACAAAGGAGGAGACTTTATTCCGAAGGAGATGAAAAGTCACTGAGGGGTTTTAAGCAAGAGAATAACTTGGGAAAATTGAATTCAACAAATCTTAATCAACACCGATCATATCCCAAGCTGTGTTCTAGGCTCGGAGGCTACAGCAGTGAACAAACCGGACAGAAACTTTGTAGAACCTTCCTTGTAGAACTTTCATCCAGTGGGGAAGCCAAACAGTGAGAACAGAAAAATGAATTGTAAATTGTAAATAGCATGTTAGGAGGAGAAAGAAAGCAGAGGAGGGTAGGGTGCAGGGACAGTGATGGGGCCTGCATGTGCACAACCCTACACAGGAGGGAGGGAGAAGGTGGCACTGGAATATAGACTCTTAGAGGCATCATAAGAACTTTGGCTTCTACTCTGAGTAAGATGGAAGTTAGCCCTGGGCTCTGAGCAGAGGGGAGACATCTAAAAATGAACCTTCTAACTACCATGCTGTGAAAAGTTTGTAGGTGGGCTAGAGTGGAAGCAAAAAGACTAGCGAGGAGGCGAATCCAAAATCCTTGTGAGAGGGGCTGGTGGCTGGACAAGGGGTAACAGTGGAGGTGTGAAAAGTGCTAGGATTCTGGACTTTCTCTCCCTTTTTTAGGATGGAAGCAATGGGATTTGCTGATGGATTGGATAGTTGTGTGAGAGAGAGATGAGTCAAGGATGACTCAAGCTTCGTTGGCCTCCCATGGGGATGGCTGTGGGTGGAGGAGGTTTGGGAGAAGATCAGGGGTTCGGTGTTTCTCCTGTTAACTTTGAGGCGTCTGGTGAGCATCCCAGCAGAGATGTTGAGTGGGCAGTCCTGAGTTCACAGCAGAGATCCAGGCTGGAGACAGTCTTGGGAGCCATCGGAGGACAGATGGTATTTCAAGCTATATCAGATGAAATCATCAGGAGACAGACTATGATGAAGAGAACTGAATTTTGAGGCATTACAACTATTTACAGGTTGAAAAGAGGAGGAAAAACCAATCAAGGAGATTGAAGAAGAGGTTTCTCTTCGGTTTAAGACAATTCACCCCTTCCTACATTCTATCTCCTCTCCTCTTCTGGGAGCAAGATTCATAGATCACCCTCCTCATTGTCAACAGATCCTTTTCTCCTGTCTTCTTTCCACGCCCCTTGGAGATCTGCTTAGAGCTCTTGCCTCTTAAAAAGAACCCTTCTTGGGGTGCCTGGGTGGCTCAGTCGGTTCAGTGTCTAACTCTTGATTTTGGCTCAGATTATGATATCGGGGTCGTGGGATCGAGCCCCATGTTGGGCTCCATGCTGAACATGGAGCCTGCTTAAGATTCTCTCTCCCTCTCCCTCTCTCTCTCTGTCTCTCCTCTGTCTCTGCCCCCCCAACGTTAAAAATAAAAAGAAACTTCTTCTTGACCTCTACGTCCTCCACTCACTTTTACCTGATTTGTCTCTCTCTGTTCTTTTACAGATAAACTTTTCTTTCTCCCAACATTAATCGAACAACTACCATATGCCAGGCATGAAGGATTTAGAGACAAAAAATAGCCTTTATCCTACTTGAAAGGCCATTTATTTCTACTTCATCTACTTCCATAAAGCATTTTGGATGTGTACATATTGTGAAATCTAAAACATATAACCATAAACTAAGGATACACATTTTGTACCAAGGAAAACACAATTTAGAATAGAAAAGCAAGATCTCGGGCATCCAGGTGGCTCAGTCGGTTAAGCGTCCGACTCTTGGTTTCAGCTCAGGTCATGATCTCACAGTGTGTGTGTTCAAGCACTGCACTGGGCTCTGTGCTGATGGCGTGGAGGCTGCTTGGGATTCTGTCTCCCTCTCTCTCTGCCCCTCTGCTGCTCGCACTCTGTCTCTCTCTCTCTCTCTCTTCTCTCTCTCTCAAAGATAAGTAAACATTAAAAATCATTTTTTTAGGGGCGCCTGGGTGGCTCAGTCGGTTAAGCGGCCGACTTCGGCTCAGGTCATGATCTCGCGGTCCGTGAGTTCAAGCCTCGCGTCGGGCTCTGTGCTGGCAGCTCAGAGCCTGGAGCCTGTTTCAGATTCTGTGTCTCCCTCTCGCTGACCCTCCCCTGTTCATGCTCTGTCTCTCTCTGTCTCAAAAATAAATAAAAACGTTAAAAAAATTTTTTTAAAAAATCATTTTTTGAATCAAAAGAATAAAAAAGAATGTCATTGAGCCACTAATCTGATCATAATTTCCCAGTGAGAAAAGGGAAAATGGGAAGTCCTTAAAAAATTTACTGAAGTATGGTATATATATCCAAGAAGTTCTCATATCATAATTATATGGTATATAAATTGTCATCATTTCTAGCCAGTGCTCTATCAGAACTGACAGTATCGATTTGCCCATTTCAGACGTTTTGAGATTTGCTTTTTGAGTGTCGAGGTTTACGAGATATTAAGCTCAAGGAAAACAGAAGTTTTCTGGCCTTTCATTCTAAAAGAATATTTTCTTCTGGAGTTTCACTTAAGGGCCACTGAAAAAATTAGGTAGACCATGCCTTGTCTATTTCCACGACATATTTTGGATAGCATTTACAAATATGTACTTATGCAGTGAAATGCAAGAGCGTAAGCTAAGGATACAAAAGGGCAAAGGTTGGCAGTTATTTAGTATCATCTGAAGCCTGACAAGGGACAGTCAGAAGGTAGATCCTAGAGGAGGTAGTAGGGTGTTAAACGCCAGAGAGATCAAGCAACGTAGGGGCTGGGGAATGGCCCATGGATTTGGAGAGTAGGAGGCCGTCAGCACAGTTCCCTGGAGCGATGGAGGCAGCAGTCAGATTGACAGAGGTCAAGGAAGGAAGTGGAGCTTTGACGTGATGGTTTGAGGGGAGACCGCTATTCCAAGAAAGTTCATCGTCATGGCATGGAGGGAGATGATGGCAGGCAGAGAAGGCTGTAACACCTAAAGAAGGGTTTTGTTTATGCCCCAGCAGAACGGGAGAGACTTAGTCATGTTCTTGGAGAAATAGGTCGCCAAGAGACAGAGGAGAGAGATGAAGGGGAGAGAAGACAAATGACAGAAGCAGGGACCTGGATAAATTCTCATACGGTGTGTGCGCTCACACACGCTCAACTTAGCTTGGTGTCTCCCTGTCTTTAACTTTTCCTGGTGAAGGACCCCTCACCTCGGCATTGTTCTCCTTCGTTTTAAAGCCAAGATGGCCTTGGGGCACCTGGGTGGCTCAGTTGGTTAAGTGTCCAACTTCAGCTCAGGTCACGATCTCACAGTTTGTGAGTTTGAGTCCCGCATCGGACCCTGTGCTGACAGCTCAGAGCCTGGAGCCTGCTTCTTTCTGATTCTGTATCTCCCTCTCTCTCTCTGCCCCTCCCCCATACGTGCTCAGTTTCTTTCTCTCTCTCTCAAAAATAAGTAAACATTAAAAATAAAATAAAATAAAAGTAAAGCCAAGATGGCCCTTGGCAACCACATACCCTGTGGGGGTTGGGGGAGCGGTTCTAAGATGTGGTCCACTTGGTCTCTCCCTAAAGAGAAGGCCATTGTGGGGTCTCTGCTGGGCTTCATTTCAGCCATCTGTCGCCACGTCAGGGCCGCAGGGGGCCTTAGTGAGTGTCCAGCCTGTGTCCTTATTCCTCACGTGAGGAAACTGAGGCGGAAGTCTCCTTGGCAAGGTAGAGACAGCAGCAGGAGAGCTCGACCCCAGACCTTGCTCATTCTGCTTGATCAGAGTGTCAACAGACCCTTCTAGAACTCTCTCTCTTGATCTCTCAAACTTGAGTGATGGGCATGCACCGACATCACCTGCAGGGTTTGTTAAGACACAGACGCCCTGGACCCCACCCCCAGAATTTCAGAGTCAGTAGGACTGAGGTGGGGCAGAGAATCTGCACCTCTAACAGCTTCCCAGGAGCTGCAGAGGCTGCTGATCTGGGGGCCACTCTTTGAGAACAATGCCAGGGTGGTACTGTGGGCAGGGGAGGTGGTGGGGGAGGCAGGAAGAAGGAGAGGGGGAGGAGGAAGGCTGGACCTGGCTCCTGGGAGCTTTTCCTCTGGGCTGATCTCATTTCTCTCAGCCGCCAGCCCAGAAGATGAGGCATTCACCTTCCAGCCACTAAAGATTGAAGGAATGCAGTGGGGCAGGCTGTGCTCTGAGGCTAATCCCAGCAGAGTTGGGCTGTTAAACACAGCACAGTCTGAGCTCCGAGATCCCTGCCGCCCTTCGCAGGGAAGCCCGGCTGGGACCCAGGCTGAGACGTCCAGATTCCATTCCATTTCAGCAACTCTGAGAGCCGCTGCTCTCCCCAGATCCCCCAGGAGAGAAGGAGCTGCCTGGCTGGGTGTGACCCAAGGTTTTTCTTCAGCATATTCCATTATCTTGACGCTCAGAGCATATGTCAAGTGAATTCTGTGTTTCTGGCAGGTTATTACGCACTGAATTAGTGTGTTGAAATAAAAACTATAATAAAGCTGTACCAGACTCTTAAATTGTTAAAATTTATTATAAAATGTGCATAGTTATTAACTGATTTTCGCCTGTGCGCCTTTGCCTGTGCCCGAAGCCAAAGAGATGAAAAGTGACTCTGTCAAAGGGAGGCCGAGAGTTGGCTCCTGGAATTCTCCAGAGAGTCCCAGCGGGGCAGCAAATTCACAGATTCGCGGAGAGCGGGGCTGGCCTCTCCCCACGGCCTCGGCCTTTCCCCGCGGCTGCAAGTCACGGTCCCACGGGAAGGAAGCCGCTCTGTGCACTTCGGGGAGTCCCGGGCAGGCGGAGGGCGGTGTAGACAATTGCGCCTCGCGTGTCACCAGTGTTTACACCCCGCAAGGCCTAGTGCCCACCCTCCCTAATCCTGGGACCGAATGTTCCAGCGTGGAAAGCGGCTGCAGATGGGCTTCCAGCACGTTCTCTCCTGCCATCCCCGCAGGGATGCTTCTTTCTCTGCGTTCTGAGAACCCGGTGGAGGTGCCAAACAGTCCTCAGCTCAGCGCAGGCTGTCCCCGGCTTGGTGCGGCCGGGGAGCCAGCCGCTTCCGGGGCTGTCGGGGTCTCCCCAGCATTTTCTTTTTTTTTTTTTTTCTTTTTTTTTCAACGTTTATTTATTTTTGGGACAGAGAGAGACAGAGCATGAACGGGGGAGGGACAGAGAGAGAGGGAGACACAGAATCAGAAACAGGCTCCAGGCTCCGAGCCATCAGCCCAGAGCCCGACGCGGGGCTCGAACTCACGGACCGCGAGATCGTGACCTGGCTGAAGGCGGACGCTTAACCGACTGCGCCACCCAGGCGCCCCATCCCCAGCATTTTCGAGAGGAGGCCGGCGTGTCCCCTGGGCTCACCTCTGTGGGTTGGAGGGTGAGGCTCCCTCTGTCGTGAGAGATATTCTCCGGGGTGCGGGAGGCCCCTGGCTCCCAGTGCGCATTTTGAATCAGGTCCCAGGTAGCTGTCTGGACTGGGCTCCAGCCCCCTGAGACGTGCCTTTGCGCCGAGGCCGACGTCCTCCTCATTGGTTTTCTAGCCCCGGCCCCCGATTGCCTTCCCAAGACCAGCGAGACCGCCAGTCTGAAGCGGGAAACACCTTTGCCTGAGCGAAAGCGAGAATGAAAAGCTCAGACTGGTTCCCAAATGCCAAGGCTGAGGGTTTTCTTGCATTTGCGCCGACTGTATCCTGGCGTTGCCCGGGGGGTGGGGGTGGGGGTGGCAGGAGCTCATCCATCTACTGGTGCCCCGTGGATTTCCCCCAGGAGTGTCAGGAACCACAGCCACCGTCCCTGATCTTGGCCGGGAGGTGGGGAGGGGGGGGGGTGGGGGCTCCCAGCCTTGCATCTGTGTGGCCCCGGGTGAACTGAGAAGCGCGGGGCCAGTGTGGGAGAGCTCTTTGGCTTTACATTCCTTCCGGGAGGGATTTTCCTCCAGATCGTCTCTGTTTCATCCCTGTGTATATAGCGGAGCTGCTACCTAAGCCTCGGAGTTGGGCATCACACGAACCGCGGAGGACGCTCAGTGGTCCAGCTCCTGCTTTCCTGCGCATGTGCTGCTTTTGCTGAGACACCCGCTCACCCGTTTCTCTGACCCTGGGAGCTAAGGCTGCCTTCCCGGCGTGGAGCCGTGGGGAGACTGACCTGTATCTGGAAGACAACTGGATGGTTCAGACTGCTTTTCGCCCTTCTAGTCGCTGAGTTGGAGGCAAACGAAACTGTACCAGCAGAAATGGACACTTAAGCTCCGCTGAGACTGTCCGATAACCTGAGTCCTCCCTCTTCTGCCCTCTGCCCCACCAAAGCCTTAGCATAGTCCATGGAGGGGCGTAGGGAGAGGAGTAAATGTTTGGATTCAGATATTTGGGTTTGGGTGAGCGATGGGTTTACTCCTTCCGCACTTCCCCTTGGCACACTGGTGCTGTGGTGCCTTACACAAGGTGGCAAGATTACATGAGTCTGTAATAAAGTGGAATCTAGTTAGTTCATCAGCATTGTCTCTTGGGCCGGGCAGTGGTTTCCTAGTTTTAAAAGACAGTGAGGGGGGCGCCTGGGTGGCGCAGTCGGTTAAGCGTCCGACTTCAGCCAGGTCACGATCTCGCGGTCCGTGAGTTCGAGCCCCGCGTCGGGCTCTGGGCCGACGGCTCGGAGCCCGGAGCCCGTTTCCCATTCTGTGTCTCCCTCTCTCTCTCTGCCCCTCCCCCGTTCATGCTCTGTCTCTCTCTGTCCCAAAAATAAATGAAAAACGTTGAAAAAAAAAAAAGTTGAAAAAAAAATAAAAGACAGTGAGATTGCCGGTGTGAGAACTGGTGCCCGCTAAAGGAGATCGTAAAGCGGCCAATTTAAGAGAGCCGCGGTGCACGTTTAGGATGCTGCCTTTCCTTCAAGCTGTTCTCCGTGATGAGTGATTCTGTGGTGTAATGTCGGAGGCTGCTGCAGTGTTTAAGGTGTGTGTGTGTGTGTGTGTGTGCGCGCGCGTGTAAGGAAGACGGTAAAGGAGGGGGTTGCACTGGGGTTTATATACCCCACCCTCTCCGCTTTGTTCCTTTCACTTTTCACATTGGGGTTCCTCGTAAGACTTACTTGAAGAAAGAGGTCTCCCACTGCTAATAGTAGCTTGACAATTACAGTTTAGAAAAAGGGAGGGACTTGACTTGATGGGTGGTGGTTCTCCCAACAGCATGAGCCTTGAGCAGTGAAGGTTGAGGTAATTCTCCTTGACAAGTACTTGGAGGGCAGCTGCCCTGGGCTGCTGGTTGGGTCCAGCCCCATATGCTTTAACAGTTGGTAGAGCTGGAGGTGGCACTGAAATGCTCTCATGGAGACTGGGGAGGTGACCAGGACACCCTCCTGAACAGAATGCTAGGCAGGATGCAGTTCCTTAGAGCTGGTATCTCTTCTGATTGGTTGGTATTTGACTGGCATCCATTTTGATCAGTCAGAGTCTGCGCCCTATGGGTTGTTACCAATTTTAAATATCACCCTGCCCTTGAGCAGGGCTGGGAAACTCCTTGAGGAGAATTTGGGGTCCCATCTAGAGTCCAGACCAAGGCTCTAACAACTTCCCAAACTCTGACTGTGGCAGAAAAAAGTTTGATCCAGAAAAAATGTAAACATCTACCTCAGTGATTAACGTCCCCGTAAACACCGATTATGTTTAACCGTGGACATCATAATTTCCTCTGAGATAAACTGGGCACAAATTGAACACCCAGGTCCTAGAGCAAGCTAACTTTACATACATATTTTGGACCCGACGGCAGCTAAGTGATGAAGAATGTTTTCTGAAAAATGATGATGTTGGGTTTCAGGATAGCTGGTCTACCTACTTTCTTTTTGACAGCAATTAGAGATCAAAGCCACTTGTCTATAACAGCCACTAGTAATTCATGACCATAAAACTGTGCTCTCTGTTCAAAAAAGAATAAGATTGCTCTGTTCTCTGTCAGTGTTCAGTTCATCTAGGAGGGGCTTCAAGTACTCAAGATAGAAAACAAGGAGGAAAAAATACAATCCTGCTTTATTCCATGTTTATAGTTTTGGGGTGTTTTCTATACACCGTTTGTTATTCTAAAAGCTGGGGACAGAGAAAGGGACAGAACTGAACAGGTTCCTGCTCTTACGGAGCTCACATGCTAGTGGTGACGTACAGATAATAAAAATTTAGCAAATATTGCCTAATTGGCAATCGGTGCTAATTCCAAAATCTGAATCAACTTGGTGTCCTTCAATTACCTTTCCTCTTGGGTACGGATCATGTTTTTCTGTTTGTGTGTACGTCTAGTGATTTTGAATTGTGCTCTGGACTTTGCGAACGATATGCGGTAGAGACTCTGGGCTCTGTTATGCTCATCCGAAGAGTATTTATTTGTTTGTCAATGTGTTTGTTTTAGCTGGATGGTGGCTGAAGTGTCCACTCAGTTCTTTGAAGCTTGGCTGGGCTGCTCAAGTCTGCCCTGTCCGTGTGGACTTTGGGGGTCAACCAGAGGTTTGACAGCATTACTCACGAGATTTGGGTCCCTCCCTCTGTGATCCTCTCCTTTCTGGGGCGTCTCTCATCCTTTCTAGCTGCCGGGGATGCCCTCAACTCTGTCTTCCGATTCCTCAGCAGTAAGACTTCAGTGTCTAGCCTCACAGGGTACTGATGGTTTTGGGGGGCTGCCCTTGGGTGAAAGCCATAAAAACAGGAAGCTGCTCAGTTTCGCTCAGCCTTTCGCTCTTTCCACTTCAACTCCCCTTCAGTGTCTTCCTACTTTTGGTCGCTCTCAGTGCCTTTTGAGCCCTAGGGTCTTTTATGTATTGCCCAGAATTTATGACCGCTATTTGTTACGACTGTTATTTACAACTGAGAGTTGGTTTAATACGAGCTACTGTGTGATGAATAGAAGCAGAACTCCCAAGCTTAGCAAATAAATAGATAGGCAGGTAGGTAGGTAGACGGAGAAGATCATTTTAGATGGTGATACGTGCTATGATGGCAAAAAACGGAGAGTGCCTGGAGTGTGTATGTGGAGTGGGTAGAAGAATGATTGGGGGCAGCCTCTTAGGAGGTGACATTGAGATGAGACCTGAATGATAAGGGGCAGCCAGGCATTCATGGATCTAGGTGTGAGCCCTCCAGAGGGAGCATCAGGTATACAAATGCTGAGGGAAGAAGGGGCTTAGTGCGTTGGAGAGGCAGGGATTCGGCGGCAGGGATGAGTGGGCGGTCAGAGAGGTGGACGACAGCGGGATCATCATACCCGGCCTCATAGACCACAGTAAGGCACTGGCATCTTGTTCCACATAGGATGAGAAATCACCGAAGAAGAATTTTCAGCAAGTCATGATGTGATGTAGCTTATACTTTCCAAAGATCACTCTGGCTTTGCAGAGGAGCAGGCTGCCTGGCCACCTAGGTAGGGGGGGACGAAGTTGTGGGCGAGAATTGCAGCCCACCGCAGGCCGCACGGTGGGTGATGGGCCCCAGCAGGGTCGAGGCAGATAAGCAGCATACAGCGGGGTCAGTGCTGGCCATAGCTGGTCACCGTCCCCAAAACAAAGCCCTAGACGATGTTGACAGGGTGGTTCCTAAGAGACTATTCCTCAGCTGAGAATTTCAGCTCAGTGGTCACAGCAGAATAGCCCTGCTTGGCCCCATCTGTCTCTCTGTGGAGCCGGGCCTGGAGGACCTGCCCCACAGAAGGGTCTTCTTAAAATCCCATAAAACAAGGTGTCCCGGTCTGAAATTCGATACATGTGACACAGATCAGTACCGGTTTGTCTCTGCTGCGTTTCCTGAGCGTTGGCCAATCTTGGGGGCTCCTGCTCAGGGGCAGGAAGCTGGGCCCCTCCTGCCAGCTGGCAGGAAGGCACAAATTTAGATGCATGTATTTTCCAGCAGCTGGATTATTATAAAATGTGAGGCCTCCTTCTAGAATGCTTACGTGGTGTGGGCCCTCAGGATGCAAGGCCCTTTCCAGAGAGTACATGGGCCCCCTCTAGGGAGGTAATAATTCCTGCCCTGGCTCAGGGGCAGTGTCTCAGGGGTTTCCTGGGATGAGATTATCTGGGGAGCCGGCTCTCCAAGGACAGAGTGAAGGAAGGAGCCTCTTCCCTTGACCTATGTGTGCAGCCTGGCACTTTCTGCCCTGGGGGTAGACCTGCCCTATTAGCACCTCGGAAAAGCAGAAGAAAAAAAAAGCCATGAAGGTAAATAGAGGGTTACCTGTGCACAGGGATGCAGGAATGGCAGAAAGTAGGAAAATCGAAGTTTGAGATGGAAAGAAAACTAAGAGAGAATAAAGAGAAAAGGAAACACACTAGACACACACATTCTGAATAAACACCCAGTAAAAATAAAGATGAGGTGATGAAAATCAGATGAAACTGATGCGATTAGTGTCAAAGAGAGAGCCAACAAAGTAAGAAGGTAAAACCAAAAAAGTGAAAAGAGAGGAAGAAGACGGTGGAAATTTACACGAAGGGTTAAGAGCAAGCATTAACAGCATAAATGATAAATGTGTATTGAAATTGAATCTCCCTGGAAAGGAACGTTTTAAGTCAGCTGAAAGCACAATGCCAGGTGCTGCTTGGCACCAGAAGCAAGGGCCACTTGGGCTGACGGTCCCCTGAAGAGAGGAGACTAGTTAGGGGCAGAGGATGGGAGAGGGAGGTTCACAACCAGCCGGGGTCCCTCTCCAAAGGGTGGATCTGAAGGCAGCACGGGCCCCCTCCCCTCAAGCTCTTAGACAGCCAGGGGGCTGTGGTCTCTCACACTCACAAGTCTGGCCAGAACAGCTCCCAGAATTAGCACCTGCTCTGCCAAGGCCCTGGGCAATGAGGAAATGAAGCATGATGACCTCCCCACCCCCCCCCCGCCCCTGCCCGCCCCACCGAGTTTCTGCGCCCAGGCATCTGGGGAAATAAAGCAGCCTGTCTCTTTCTGAAGCTCTACTGCCTTTGCTGGGTGTTGTTGAAGAGGCAAGTCCCTTATCCCAGGGACCAGGTGCTCAGGTGAGTCCCAGCTTGTCCCTGTCTCTGCCCTGCTAGCCCCAGCCCATGACAGTCAGGGGTAAAGGAGCCCTGAAATTCAGGTATCCATCGGCAGTGAACGAAGCCTCCCAGGCAGCATCTACGTAACGAAAAGTGTTACCTGTTTGGGGTTGTGAGAGGTCGTGCGGCCTGCGGGGTGCAGGGTGAGATCGGGTAGCTACTTCTTCCTGGGCTGGAGCAAAGCCCACGTATGCAACTTATGTGTCTGTGGCATCTTGCTTTATTTTCCCAAGCTGCTTTCTGGTTATGTCTTCCGACAGTGCTAAGGTTAGGGTTAGGCTTAGGGTTATAGTGAGCCCTGATTTGCATACACACCCTGGGAATGTTCAGAAGATGGGGCAGATCCCTGGAATGACTCCCAGGCCAGCTACGGAAAGAGAGCTGGGACAGTATTCCCACAGTCAGGACTAAGAGTACTTCCTAAGCCCAGCGTCCAAGAATTACTCAAGAAGACCCAGACATAAGCCCTGAGTTAAAAATGGCCAGCAAATGCCCTGCCCAGAGGTACCCCTGGGCATCAGTGAGGGAAAACCAAGTGTTCCTGGGATCGTCTCTCTTCCTTGCTTCTCAGTGGATCGGCCGGTCTACCCAACCAGGAAGCAAAGTCACCATCTAGGATGTAAAGAGCCTGAGCCACTGAAGGCCCATCGAGATAGGGTTTGTCTAAAAGAGTTGTCCCCTTGGAAAGCTCTCTCAAGTTCCAGGAGCCCTAGGTGAGCAGGGCGTGCCCAGGAGTGGTGGGTATATAGCCACGGGCAGGTCCTGTGCTAGGTGCTAGGGACACCATGGTGAATGTGGGGACTGCCATCCTCCAGACCCCTGGGGTGGGGGTACAGAGCTCCTCCCAAAGATGAGGAATGGGGAAGAACCGGCAGGCAGAGGGGGAGGAGCTCCAGGTCAACCTGGAGACCCAGCGATCGCTGGGTGGGGCTCAGAGCACCAGATCACCGCGACGGAGTCTGAGGCCCGTGTGTCCCAGGGAAGCCAGGGTTACCCCAGACCTATTGATGAGTCCCCACAACCATGACTAATGAACAAGAGGAGTTAATGGACTCCTCTCCATTCTCAAAGCCTCTGCCAACTCTGCCACCAAGAATAATAAGCATTTAGAAACTAATTATACATCTGGACAAATCTGTTTCAGTCTACTGGATTGAACATAATCATATTAAAATATAATGAACACATTCAAATACACAAGGCCTGGTGGAATAGTCACTTAGGAACCGGTGTTGGCGGGAGAGGGGCTGTGAGAGCTCAGTGGGAGCGGAGCCTCCTCGGGCCTGTAATTGATTTCCTTGTCACTTTTGGTTTAGGTCCTTAATGCCGGCTTGTTCACACAAACCACTGGTGGTTCTGTACCCTGATTTTGTTGCCTGGCATCCAATCTTTGTCTCATCTGGGTTGGAGGGATAAAGTAGGGGTTGCAGGATGCTTCTGACATGCCGGAGACTGCAGCCTCCAGCCCTCTGGGCAACCAAAGTCTGCTGCGTGGGAGGTCTCATCCGCGTCCTCCTTGGGAGGCAGGGTGGAGGGCACCCAACGGCACTGGTGTTTCCCAAAGCCCAGCCTCTAGATGCCTATCTGGACCTTCCTCAGCCGTACGTATTGAGCATGTCTCCAGGTCTCCAGCCTAGATGAGGACTCAGGCCTCTACTGGGAATCCCCGAGGAGGTGAGCTTGCTCTGGCAGCTGTCCTGGTGCCTGGAGCATGTTTTGGCCAAGCACGCCCTGGATCGAGGCTTTGGCCTCAGCTCCCTGTGGCTTCTTGCTGCTGTCCTGCACTTCTCTGCCTCCTGTACCAGCTCATTCCAGTGCATTCCAGCTGGGTGTGACGTCGCGGGTGGAGACCGGCAAGTGTCAAGGGTGGAGGGAAGGGGCCCGTGTAGGCATCGTGATCGGCTTCTGGAAGAGCGTCGCCATAGCGCACGGGCAAAGTGAGTCTGGGGCCGAGGCTGTTTGCTTTTGTGCTGCTTGTAGATGGGAGGTCCTGGCCCCCGGGGAGTACATGGGGCACAGGCACCTGTATGACCACTGATGAGGGAGGCCACAGTTGAGAGCCGGCCTGCACCAGACAGCCAGGTCCCCATGGTGAGGCTGGTGGGCCACATATATGCCCCCTAGCCATGCACAGGCCTCTTCCTACTGCTGGGGTCCCACCATCTGAATCACTGCTCTGGCTTCCAGAATTGTCCAGGAGGTTCCTCCCAAATGAGATGGTGAACTAGATGGCTCACGGACCAGAGCTAGCCCACAAAGAGGTCTGCCATTGTTGTTCTTGCGTTGTTGTGTTTTTTATTTTGTTGCTGTCTTAAAACTTTTGACGCGGTCGCCGGCATTTTAAAAATCAGCTGATATATTACTTTAACAATCTGCGTTTCCAGTTCCTTTTTAAACATTCCATCTGGCCATACTGGAACGTATCCCGACAGCAACAGTCAGTTGGTGATGAGCTGTGGCCACCCCTTTGGACAAGGGGAATCATTCCATCATGGTCTCCTGCCACCTTTGTACTGGACATTTGGCTTTTTTGTATCTTTATGTTACCACCCAGTCCCTGTAGGCACTGGGGTCACCACTGGCTGCTTTATAATAAGGATCCCACACTCGTATGAATTAGACTCAGGTGCTGAGCCAAGAGAAGGGTGCAAACCTCGCCAGCTCTGACTGCATGAAGAAACACCACTGACTGGGGGGCTTAATCAACACACATTGATTTTCCCACAGTTCTGGGAACTGGAAGTCTGAGATCAGGGTAGAGCCTGGTCAGGTTCTGGTGGGAGATCTTCCTGGCTTGCAGACATCTACCTTCTCACTGTGTCCTCACGTGGCAGAAAGAGAGAGCAAGAGAAGGTGAAGGAGAGAGAGAGTGGTTGTTTTTTCTTCTTATAAGGCTACAGTCCCAAAGGATTAGGGCTCAACACTTATGATCTCGTTTAGCCTAAATTGCTTCTATAAAGGCCTTCTCTCCAAATACACTCACAGTTGGGGGTTAGAGCTGCAGCATGTGAATTCGGAGGGGACACAGTCCAGTCCACAGCATCCCTGGATTTCAGGATGTACATTTGGAGGCAAGAGGACCACCGTCGAGAAGGGCAATTAAATGACCAGTGGGGGTCTCAGGCCATCCAGTCACGTCACAAAAATGGGAACAAATGCTTGAGTGAGGGATAGACTTGGCAACTGCAAAGGGTGGGGACACATGGAGACACAGGGCACATGGTCCCTGCCCCACAGCTCCTGTGTCTCAGCAGTCCTGGGAGAGAGAGAGACTTAAGGAAAATTCAGGACATCCTTTTTCAAACATTTGCTTGACTAACCCACACTGGCAATTTATGCTGGCCATTTCCAAACTCTTCCCTTCTGCTCTATCTCTAGAAAGTTCTATGCTCCTGTACTGGGGTGAGGGTGAGTGGCAGTGGGGGTGGGGTCGGGAAAGGTGGAGTGAGGTCCTTCCAGACCTTGCTGCTTGCACGCAAGCAGGGCAGGGGCAGAGATAGAGGGAGACAGAGAATCCCAAGCAGGCTCTGCACTGTCAGCACAGAGCCTGACATGGGGCTCGATCCTGCAAACCGGGAGATCACGACCTGAGCAGAAATCAAGAGGCAGACGCTTAACCGACTGAGCCACCCAGGCTCCCCAATAGGGGACTCTTAAAAGCAGAAAGCCTCAGAGACGGCGTGGAAGCAGAAGGAAGGGGAACATGCGTGTGCGGGCATGCGTGCATGTATGCACGTGTGTGAGTAGCAAAACTTGCCCAGACGCCCAGCAGTGAAAAAGCAGGTATTAATAATGTCTTCCCCTGCAGGAGGCAGCCCCCAGGTCAGAGGGTGGGACTGACCTTGTCCAAATAGGTTCTAGGCGCCAGCCTGCATGGCCTTCTGGAAGCTTCTCAGGGAGCTGGCGGAGCAGGACCAGCCATGGCCAGGAGGCAGATGGATGAATGTTGTCCTACTAGGAAAGCCAGGCTGGGGGGTGTGGCCTCCATCATCTGGGAGCTTCTTTTTAGGGGTGGGGAGAGGGGTCCTCCAGGAAGAGCGGGGTGTATTGGGGATTTCTCTGTCCAATGGTTGACAGGTTCTGGAAACTTCCTGAGGCTGGGGACAGAGAACTTTGACCAAGGCCTGGGGCTTGATTTGGAATGTGAGGTATTTTTTAAAAGTTTTTATTTAAATTCCAGTTAGTTGACGTATAGTGTTATATTAATTTATATATAGTGTTATATATATTTACATTTATATATAGTATTATATAATGTATATAATATGTAACATATATATATATAACGTATATATATAACGTATAACGTTATATTAATTTCAGGTGTACCATATGGTGATTTAACACTTTCACGTGACTCAGTGGTCATCACGACAGGGGCACTTCTTTTTTTTTTTTTTTTTTTATTTTATTTTTTTTTTTTATTTTTGGGACAGAGAGAGACAGAGCATGAACGGGGGAGGGGCAGAGAGAGAGGGAGACACAGAATCGGAAACAGGCTCCAGGCTCTGAGCCATCAGCCCAGAGCCTGACGCGGGGCTCGAACTCACGGACCGCGAGATCGTGACCTGGCTGAAGTCGGACGCTTAACCGACTGCGCCACCCAGGCGCCCCTACGACAGGGGCACTTCTTAATCCCCATCACCTATTTCACCCATCCCCCCACCCACCTCCCTGCTGGTAACTGACGGTTCTCTACAGTGAAGGGTCCGTTTCTTGCTTTGTCTCTCTTTCCCTCGCCCACCTTTGCTCATTTGTGTTGTTCCTTGCATTGCACATATGAGTAAAATCGTACGGTATTTGTCTTTCTCTGACTGACTGGGTGTCCCAGTTTGGTTTTCCCAAAACAGGTTCAGTGGGACAGGCATGGGGGGGTTGGACAGGGGCTGGGGGTCAGTTCATCCAATGGCTGTCCCTGGGCATGCAGGCCCACCTGCGCCCCAGTGAGCCAGGGTGGGGTCTGGGTGGCAGTCAGCATTCTGGGTCCGTATTTGGGAGCTGTCTTGAGTATCTTTCACTGTCCGGGGAAAAGAGTCCCAGCCAGGAGAGTGGATGCCCTGGGGGCAGGGCTTCCCCCCCAAGAATGAGGGGAAGTGGTAGGAAGCAGGGAACCAGGGTCCACACTGGGGTTCATGACCGAATCCTGGGCAGCGGAAAACAAAAAGAGCGCACCTGGCCCCCAAAGGTCCCCCATAGGGTGCCACGTTTGCCAACCATGTTGGGGCCACGGCACATGCAGGAATGACAGCATTTGTATGCCTGCTAGATAGAGAGAGAGGCTGTGGGTGGCCAGAGGGACCCTGCCAGGATGCTCTGGGAGATCCCCAAGGGCTGGGCAGGAGGGGCACCAGCTGGGCACAACCTCAGCCTCTTTGCAGAAACTTAGTGGGCCCTACTGCGGGGCTCGGGAGAGGAGCCATGTTTGGGAACACAGCATGCATGTTCCTCCTTCCGCCATTCACCAGCTCTGTGCCTCGTGCCTCAGTTTCCTCACCTCTAGAATGGGGATAATATTAATATTGAGACCCGCCTCCCAGAGTTATCATGAGGATTAAGTAATAAATTCATGTCAAGCTCCTAGAACCCCACGCTTGGCACGGAGTACTTCATTTGGGTCAACCATTACTAGGTATTTCATCCGGTTTAGATGTCAACGACTGTAAAAGTCTCCCTGACTTCACAGATATTAAAACACGAACGTAGTTAGAGTCTCGGAACATGAGGTATGGTATTATTTGGTGTTGATTATGAGGGGATCAGAGCAAAGGGAAGCTAGATGCTGCCTCCTCTGCCAGTACAACGAGTGGGAGTCACTGGGAGGAACTTCCTATACCGTGTCTTCAGGTCAGAGGCTGGATGTGGGTCCAAGACGGCAGGGAGTGGGAGAGATTAAGGTGGTGGGGGTCCGTCAGGGGTCGCAGCAGGGCTAAATGGGCCCTGCAGCCTGGGGCTGCACCCCAAATCCTGCTGGGATGAACCCACTGGGACCTTTGAAGACCAGTGAGACAGCAGATGCGCCCCCGCCCCTTCTCTTGCTACGTTCCATGCAGGACTCCCTGGTTATGCTAATATCCTTGTACTATGAAGACTAATGATACTCTTCTTAGATGTGCTTACTGTCATTAGTCACAGCTTACTTGCCGCTTACCTTACAACAAATCACCGTACGCCCCTGCCCAGGGACTCCACGTCGAAGAACAATTCCTGTAACAAGGTCATGGACCAAAGGAGTGTCTGTCATTGCGGACATTCTGGCCATTGTGATATACTTGTAAGTGAGAGAGTTCGGAGTGAGGGCGGATTGTTTGGAATGCCTCACAGCACGTCCTGTAGGTAGCGGGCTTCACATCATCGCACATTCATTCAACAAACATTTACTAGGTGTCTACTAATTCCAAACCCTGAGCACATCTGCAGGGACCATCCGAGCTACCGTGCCAGTGATCACAGCAAGGGTGGCAGAAACTCTGTTATGCCATCTTACTCAGCCAAGGAAAGCTAAGAAAAAGCCCCTGTCCCGTGCCCTCGTTTCTAACCTGGCCTCTTCATCCACTTACCTTAGCAAACACTAGTGAATGTCAAACCCACTCGAATGCAAAACTGACCATGTGTCCAGAGCATATTGTGTCCCCTTACTTTACACGCAAGATAAGGTGTCAAGATCCATGCTTATCACATCTTGTTTCTAACCATTTTAAAAACTTCTTACTTGGGATTGTTTTCATTTTATCGTTCCTTCTTAATTTACTTGTGATGCCTCTCTAAAGAACTTTTTATCATCAACAGTCTATATAGAAAGGCAGGGTAAATTGCTTGATTATTTCCTTTCATTTATCATTTCTTTTAAAAAAAATAGTGAGTAGTTGGTGCCCTAGCAGTTACATTCATATCCATTTTCAGAGTAATGGATTATTCCGAATCTGGCCATTGGACCTGTCTTAAAGTTGGCCTCCTCTATCACATGACGTCATTGGGAGCTTATCTGTATTCAGGCCTGACTTTTATGTTTCCTCCCACAGAGCTGAGTCCTTATGGCTGAAAATGGTATTTAGAGACCACAGTATGAGTTCTAGTGGTGCTCATTGCTGCTGGTTTTTTAACTGTCAAGGCTTTTCAGTGACAGAGCCAGGACATGCATGTTTTTTTTTTTTTTTTTTAATGCTTATTTATTTTTGAGAGAGAGAGACAGAGGGAGGGAAGGAGAGTAGGGGAGAGGCAGAGAGAGGGAGACAGTCTGAAACAAGCTCCACACTGGCAGGGGAGAACCCGATGTGGGGCTTGAACTCTTGAACCCCTGAGGTCACAACCTGAGCCTAAGTCGAATGCTTAACCGACTGAGCCACCCAGGCGCCCTGGGACATGCATATTCTTGAAAGACAAAAATAAATCCTGAAGTCATACTAATATTGTTATGCAAATTAAATTTTCGGGTTCTTATTTCACTTTAAAATTTTATATCTATGTCTCTTTTCTGCACCACAGAAAATCTTGATTCCTAATAACATTAATTTATTTATGATTTCTTCCCTAGGCTCTATCTCACTTGGGATGTGCAATCAAAATATTAAGTTTTAAAGGATTAAAAAAATCCTTCTCTCCAAAGTTAAGCATCGACCTGAAATATAGTTGTGTCTGCATGTTTTAGTTTATTTTTTACTTTTAGGAATTCCTTTACTTTTCCTTTTGATAGAACTTTTAAATATGTAACACTTCGAATTTATTTATTTTTGCCGTTGTGAACAGGCTCTGCTTGTGTGTTACTTCTTCTCAGTAATGTTTCTATATATGAAGTCTAATAAGTTCTATATGTTAATCTTACATCCTGAAAGTTTGTTAAATTCTCTTATTATGTGCAATAGGGTTTTCATGGGTTCTTTTGGGTTTCTAGATATATAGTTATATTATTGAAGGAGAGTTGGTTTTATTTTGTTTCTTCCTTTCTGATCTTATGCCTCTAATTGCTTGTCTAATCATATTGGTTAATGCCGACGATGCGGTGGGAATAGTAACAGAGACAGTAACAATGCAGTGAGTAGTAGTGAGGATAGAGACTTTATCTTGATTTTAGCAATTAAGTCTCTGGGGTTTTCTCAAAAGTAAGAGGCTGGATACTGACTCTTGAACTGATGTGGATATATATGTATTTATGTTAAGGAAGTATCCAGTTTCCTACTGTGTTGCGATTTTCAATTTTCGATTGAGTTGCTCAGAGCCATTTATATTTCTTGGTTTTCATTTTGAGGAACCAGGATTTAGGATGTTTTGCTTATGTGAGTCTCAGCCAGGACATGAAGGGACATTGGGACTCCTGAAAAGTAGCAATTGCAGAATTATGTTGCAGGTGCTTTTGAGGAATTACTTACAGTTTTTAGATGTGGATTAGAATCTTGGCTTTGTCTGGGTATCCATGTTATTATTATATATCTAAATGATTTGGGGTAGAAATAGGGAGAAAATGAATTTCACTTTTATGTTACATTTAAGGGAACATTTAGCATGTGCTTTTGTATTTTTCAGAAACTCAGTGGACATTTCCTAATGCAAACCAGCAGTTTATTTTTTATCTTTTATTTGAGCTTTTGAATATTCCTTGGTATTAAAATATTTTAAGTGAAGTGTCCTCTGCAGGAGGACAGCTTCAGAGACATTAAGTACACAGCACAATGGTCAGAATTTATTGCTCATCAGCACGTTGAGCAGAGTGTTTTCTTCTTTGACAACATGCATCCTATAGAAGGAGCTCCAGTGCCCACGTGTTCCAATAAATGCAAGACTTAGCTTTGGGGCTGGCTGGACCTCACACTCTACCTCCGACTTCTTGTTCTCAGCAAGTTGTACCTCACGAAATACCACTCATTCCGCTCAACGTTTTGTCCAAAGGTAACTTCCAAACAGAATTATGTTGAAGGGAACACTTGGGCGCTGTTGGTGAGGGTGTAAATTGGTACAACCACGGTAGAAAACAGTGCGGAGTTTCCTCAATTAAAAATAGAGTTTCCATGAGATCCAGTAATTACACTTCTGGGTACATATCCAAAGGAAACAAAATCACTATCAAAGAGATATCTACAGATACACACACTCTCATGTAGGGTGCAGCATTATTCACAGTAGACAAGGTATGGAAACAACCTAAGTGTTCATCAATGGATAAATCAATGAAGAAAATGAATGAATGATCCCATATATATCACATTTTCTTCATCAATTTATCTATTGATGGGCACTTAGGTTCTTAAATATATATATATGTATATGCATATATATATATATAATCCATATGATATATATGTGTGTGTATGGTATATATATATATATATACATATATGTATATATATATATATATAGTGTGTGTGTGTGTGTGTGTATACAGATATACACATATTTGTGTATATATATATACATATATATATATCACACACACACACACACACATATATATATATATATATACATATATATATCACACACACACACATTGGAATATTAATCAGTCAAAAAAAAATGAAGGAAATCCTGCCATTTGCTGCAACATGGATGAAATTGGAGGATATTATGCTAAGTGAAATAAGCCAGATACAGAATGACAAATAATGCATGACCTCCCTTGTATACAGAATCTAAAAAAAGAAGTAACAGATAATAGAATGGTGATTTCCAGGGGGTAGAGGGTGGGGGAGGGGAAGGGAGATGTTGGTCAGAGGTTACAAAATTTTAGTTACAAGATGAATATGTTCTAGAGACCTGAAGTCCAGCAAGATGACTGTAATTAATAATAATGTGCAGTATGGGAAATATGCTAAAAATAAACTTGAACTATGCTAAAAAGTAGTAAGTGAAAGAAGTGGTGAACAAAGTGTTAATTAGAATTACGTTCCATTATAACAAAAATAAATTTTATTTGTGGATCAATCTGACGACACACAGGCGGAGGACTTTGAGAGAAAAGATCCACCTGCAAAACCCTTGTTGAGCATTACAGAGGATACAGTTGTGCTTATAATGTGTCTATCAACAACTGTACAATGCAGCAGGGGCTACAAGATACAAAAGACTAACCTGATGCCCAATGTGGTCAGAATGGGGGGGAGCATTCTTGGCAAACGTTCGAAGTGGGTCTTAGTCTGAATAATCAGTCTGGGCAGTACTTGGGGTGCGTCCACCCCGTATTTGTGAATTATTTATGCCAAAAAATGCAAGCTGGTGCCCTCCAATCATAAACATTAGATTTTCAGCCATACCTCGCTCCCACAGTGATTGCAATTTCAGACACTCCAAGAGGGACGACAGTCTACCAAGGACTGAGTTTGCCGGTGACCCGTGTACCCAACGGGATGCTCAGAGACATGGATGCTGGAATGATGAGGCTGACCGATTCATGGAGACTGCATCCCTACTTCTCCCCTCCGCAGAGGCAGGCACAGGGATCCATTGTGCTCTTAAATGGTGGGACTGAAGGGAAGAATTAGAACCTCCCCTCTTGGATACTTTTTTTTTTTGAATGTTTATTTATTTTTGAGAGAGAGACAGAGTGTGAGTGGGGGAGGAGCAGAGAGAGAGGGAGACACAGAATCCGAAGCAGGCTCCAGGCTGTCAGCACAGAGCCCAGCGCGGGGCTCGAACTCATGGACCGCGAGATCGTGACCTGAGCCGAAGTCGGACGCTCACCGACGGAGCCACCCAGGCACCCCTCCTCTTGGATACTCTTTACGACAAACTGACTCGTTGAACTGAAGAAGCAAGAGCAGCCCCTTCTTTGGTCTATGCTTTGTGTCTGTGTTCCCATCTTGATTCTGGGTTCTTCGGGGCTGTGTCTGTCCCTATCCTCCTATAGGTTCAGCCCAACACCCATCTGAACAGAGTGGGTGTTCAGCCTGTTAGGTGCAAAAGAAAGGAATTAATAATGATATCTAGCATACGTAGTACTTACTCTGTGCCAAGCGCTTTACAATAATCCTAAAAAGTAGGTGCCATTATTATGAGACCCATTTTGCAGATGGGGGAACTGAAGCACAGAGAAGTTAAGTTACTTCTCCAAAGTCACACAGCCCATAACCGGCAAAGTCAGGATGTGACCTGCATGGCCTGATTCAATTATCCATGTTCTCAAACTCCTCACCACCCCCAGTCTCTGCATATTATGAGTTGGTAAGAGAGATGGAGTAGATGCGACACCTTGAGTGGCCCTGAGTGCCTCACAGTGGATGGGCAGTGCTCAAGGAACATTCTAGATGTAAAAGGAAGTGATTGGGTCATTTGTTGAAATGAAAAGCTGAAGAGGAAGGACACCACTGTGGGTCCAAGAATTAGCCCAAAGTTCTAACTTCAAAACGTGGGCTCAGAAACCAGCTCTTGGCTGACCTTTCAGATGGTAATAAAGACAAGTGGCAAAGGGGCATGAAGGAGAAATTCTAGAAGTTAATTGCCTTTAGGATTCTCATGAGGAAAAGAGATAAGCAGTTAATTTGGGGACAAAGAGTTACGTTCAGCAGGTATTTACTATGGGTCTCAAGGTGCATAAGTCCCCACCAGGGACTTGGCAGGTGTGTGTACCATGGCTCTCGTCTTCGAGAAGCTCCTAGAGAAATGGCAGGATGCACGTCCATCTTCTATCCAGATGCCGACTTAGTTGACCCTGGGCCGTCAGCCCCAGCCTATGGAGGGCTCCTTTGGTATCCCCCATTGTGTGACAGGCCAGCCTTGACCTGGGGAGGAGCATTCTGGGGAGATAGCTTCCAGCTGGAAGAGCCAAGTCCCCTTTTGGCCAAGAGACCAGCCCCCAGCTTCGTGTTTCTCTGACACATCGCGAGTGCTGCAGTGAAGGGCAGCAGAGGCCAGCTGAGCAGGTGTAATTGTTCCTTATGGGGAAGCTGCACCCCGAGGGCCTTGCTCCTGTTGAGCTAGGAGCAAGTTCCAAGTAATTAAGTGGATTGGGTTCTAATGCCCTTGTGACCATCAGCTTGGACATCCTTTGCTGAGAGCTCTTGGCAGGTCCTAGTGCTGCCTTGGCGGCCAGGCTAGCACTGGCGGGGGGTGCCCCTGCCCTGGTGTCCACTCTGCGTGGAGGGGACTGATGAGGGAAGGGACTCAGCATATTCGGAAGTTCTTGTATATGGGGAGCTAATTACTCTCTTTTGAAATCCGTGTTTGCCACCAATCACAACTTTCATGGTGCGAAGCCTGTCATGGCAACTAAAAGCCTATCTGAAAATAAAATGACACTGTTTTGTTTTGTTTTGTTTTGTATTTCTACCGTAATGACACAGGACACTTGTTTTTCCTTTTTAACTTAACGTGGTAACTAGAGATGATGACAAGAGTACAGATGCGTGTGCAGCACGTGTGGGTCAGCAGGTGCCATAGTGCGTGCGGGTATGGGTTGTGTGCCTACATGTGTGAGGGTTCCCGTGGGTGCATGTTGACGGGGACAGTGTGTGCAGCTGTGTGGCTGTATGTCCAAGGGCAGGGGCTGGATGTGAGTGTGAGATCACACATAGGCTGCGAATGTTTGAAGACCTGTCTGTGAGCGTGTGTGTGTGTGTGTGCAACCCTGGAGATAAGTAGGGTTGCATGGATGTGTCTTACGTATGGCTGAGCCTATCTCATTTGGGCTGGGATGGGGCTGACATTCAGTGCCTACCACGCATTTAGTCACAACCAGAGTTTACACACTGATAACATGTGCACACACCTCTTCAAGGCTTTAGGTTTCCTAAAATTTTTTTTAATGTTTCTTTATTTTTGAGAGAGAGAGGCAAAGTGTGAGTGGGGGAGGGACAGAGAAAGAGAGAAAGAGAGAGGGAGACAGAGAGACAGAATCCGAAGCAGGCTCCAGGCTCTGAGCTGTCAGCACAGAGCCCGACGCGGGGCTCGAACTCACGATCGCTTTGAGATCATAACCTGAGCCAAAGTTAGATACTTACCCGACTGAGCCACCCAGGCGCCCCAAGCCTTTGTGTTTCCTAAAGGCATTTTCTGAGCCTATCCCCTGTGAGCTGACTTCGGCAGGCGGAATGCTTCCCAGACATAGAAATAGACCTCTCGTCAGATCGAGAAGGCCAGAAGTAGAGCTGGGAGCCTTTTCCCAGGAGGTGATGGGCAGGGACCCAGAGTGAGGGCTGGAGACCCATTTGCCTGTTGCCGGGAGAGGCCACTGCCAGCTGCAATGTGCAGACACCCCCGGGGCCAGCTCTCTCAGACGAGGACTCGGTGTAGGGTGACCAGGGCTCGTTTTGTTTCACCACCAAGATCCTTCCAGCTGAACTCTCTGTGCTTCGCACCTCTTGAGACTCTGTTTTATTTTCCTTTCCTTTTAACTTCAGTATGGAACCAAAGAGAACCAATACCGATCAAGTGTTAGTTCAATAAACGCTTATTGCACAACCAATTATTTTAAGGTTGTTCCCGCCCGGGCCCCCATGACACGGCGTGCACGTGAATTACTCCCTGCCTGGAGCTTTGCTCAACGCAGTGCTGCCGGGAGAGAGGGGCGGAGACTGTGGGCAACAGCAGAAGTGGGCCCGGACGAGGGGTGTCTTAACCTGAGCCCCGTCACGAAGGACGGGAAGGGGTTAACCAGGTGTGGGAGAGAAAAGGAGAGATGGTGACGTAAAGGGAACCCAGCGGCTCAGTACACGTGGGAAACAAGCCTGATGGAAGCTGGTGAAGGAAACTAGTCTTGGACGCTGTTAGGTTTGTCTACAGAAGACAGGACGACATTGCCCCGGGATCGCCAGCAGCGTCACAAGCCGGGAGGCTTGGCAAGAGTCCCCTCCCGAAGGCGGCTATTTCTAACTCTGGCCCCCACTTTGATTCCGTGGCTCTGCTGATGTCAACAGCCAGGCAACAAATTATGCTGGCAAGGCGCCGGGCTTTCTTGCAAGTTGCAATCACGTTGGCCGCTGTAGCTGAATACTACAGCAGAGCCCCCGGGAGTGCGAACGGAAAAGTACCTGTAAATATTCCAAAGGTTGCTTCCAAAGGCACATTATTGGTTTGTTGTGTAATACCCTCTGGTGACATTGAGGCCTTATTAATAACTAAACATCTGTCACAACTGTAATTATACTTCTTAGTGCCAGGATTGTGCGGGTTGTGCATTGTCCTGTTTAAACACGGAAGGGAGGGTGTAAATAATTTAGGCAACCGACGTTGAGTAAATAACCGAGCGGCACCGGGCGGGCAGTAAGTTTCTGTCAACTTCTTGCAGACCGTGTGTCTCCGCTGACGTTCCCTTGATGTGCTCGCAAATCTCCCTGAGAACATCGCCCTGGACCTCCGATGCGGCTGCCCGAGCAACCTGGAGAGGGGAAGCCCGAGAATGAGGAAAAGGGGGGCAGAGGAGCCCCCGGAGGGGGAGAGGAGCCGCCGAGGAGCCAGGCCCCCGACTTCCCCACTTGGCAAGTCTTCTCCCCCCAAACCCCCCGGAGAAAGCGCTTTCTCGAGTGTTTGCTCAGGACTTGATTGTTTTCAGCCCTCAGGTAGGGGGTGGTGCGGGGGCGGGGGCTGGGAGCCTTTGCTGCCGAGCGTCTGAGTGTCCTGTGGGTGGGGGCGAGGACAGGACGCCTGGGAGGGGTCCTGAGAGGATGCGCGTCCCAGCTGGGTACAGAGGTTTTACCGCACATCTTGAGCCTGACGGGTTTCCACGGGCTGTATCTGAGACGTGTGGACAGAGCAAGAGGATGGGTTTGCAAACTGACCCTGTCCGGAGCTGATTAGGTTAGGGGGTGCTTGTTAGGAAGGACAGATATCATTTACAGAGTGCGTACCCTGTGGCGGCATGGGAGCAGGAGCTTGGCAAAGATAATCTCGCAGTCTCCCAGTCTTGGCAATGAACCCTCACAATAACCCCGGAGGAGTGTTATTAACCCCATTTTTACGGGAGAAAAGTAAGATATTCGACACCTTTCTCCAGATGGCCCAGGCAAAGGGAAGCCCAGGATTCCTGCCCAAATCTCTCTGAATCCGAAACTTACATTCATAACCACTGGCCTACCTGCCTCTCCCCTCTTACAGGTGAGGAGGTCGGTTGAGGGGGAGGGGTTTTGTGCTCCCCGAGCCACAGGGGTTCAGTCCTGCTCTCTTTCTTGCCCTTGGAGACGTTCAAGGCTGTAAAAACTCAAGAGGAATTTCAACTCCGGGAGGTTTTTTGTACAGAGGGAAATTTTGATCTACGTGATCAAGGAGTTGGTCTGCGGTGAGTCATAGAATCGGATATGTTCTGGAATGGTCTCCCTCGGGCTACTGGGAATGGGCCCTCCAGCCGTCTCTGCCACCGGTTGCCAGGAGGGACCGAAAGTGTTTATGGTGGGGGCCGTGAGTTTATGGTTTGGGCTGCAGGAGGAAAAAAGGAAGTGGGAATATATCTGGTGACTACAGCTTCTGCTTTTTAGTGATGTCTCCCAGGGGCTGGGGACGAGACTGCAGGTTCAATCCAGAATCTTCTCCAACACAACTTACTGTTCGGGAAATCAAAGCTGGGGGCTGATGAGACCCGTGGCGAAGGGCATGGTGTGCTGAAGGGCAGGCTTGGAGCAAGTCTCTGATCAGGAGGGTTGGCTAGGGTGGGAGGATGGACCTGGGCTGGGCCTCCCCGTTCCAGCTCACCGCTTCGAGGAGAGGAGCCCCAAGAGGAAGAATGGTCCATTCCAAGGGTGAATTTCCTGGTCGGCCTTTCCTCAGCCTAGGATAAGTGATCGAATCCTGGGTCCTTGCCCTGGGAAAGTAGGGGACATGTTGAGGGAGGGAGGTCAGGACTGGGGCAGAGAAACTCTTCTGCATGTCCTGTGGGGGTTGTGGCAAATGGCAAATGTGGAAAGGATAGTCATCTACCCTATTGGCCGTGACGATATCGTACAGGAAGCAGCAAAGAAGTCTGATGGAATCGGAAAGACCATTTTGCTCAACATATTCCCACAATAAAAAATATTTCCTCATTTGCTCCTGCGGCTTTGGGATTTAGGATTTGGGGCCAGAGCTGTGATGGGCATGAATTGGACAGATTAGTTTTGCCTGTCTCCAAGGGCAACAGTGGCCCAGGTGGAAAGAATCTGCTTCCCCCACACCATCGGCTTCTCCTGGGGGGTTGGCATTAATTCTTTGCGGGTCCCATGCCGAGGGTCTCTATGACTCCTGGATTATTCCTATCATGCATTCACATCACCACAAACCCATATTTACTTACTCCTTCCTTGGGGACACACTTACACATTTCTCAAAGATTTCCTTGTGCAGTAGACAGAGCAAGACAGCTAAAAAGAAGGATGAGGTGGGGCCATGGGAGGGGGGTTTGATGGTCTGGGTCTCAACACAAGGGTTGGGCATGGAGGGGACAGGAACACGGCCTACCGGAAGCATGTCCTCACAACAGTCCCCAGCAACGTTGTCTCGCGGAGCACATTGTGTCCCGGTCCTTTGTTCCTTGGTTGGAAACTCCTTCAGAGGGGACAATGTTAGGGCTAGCCTACAGAGCATCAGAGGCCTCCTCAGCCCCTGAAGCAGGCTGTGTGCTGGCCCACGTGGTTATGCCTGGTGCGGGCAGAGTAGGCAAAATTACAAAGTAGGGAGGCATCTCCTCGATGTGTTCCATCTTCCTGCCCCAGGTCATTCTCCCCCTTCCTGGTACCATTTTGGTTGCAAGTAACAGAAGTCAGGTAGAGCTCTCCCAGATGGAAAGGGAAATATATTTGGAAGACTTTAGGCAGGGGTTAGGGACATGGGGGTTGCCTCGTGGAATCCAAGGCCTCGGAGGTGGCTGGAATGAGGGCCTAGGGGGACACAGTAAACCCAAGAAAACTACTTCTCTCTGCCTATCTATATCTCCTCAGTTTCTCTGTCCACGTGAAAATTATCCATGTCAGATAGCTGCCAATTTGGCAACTAGCCTCAGCTGAGAATCAGCATGGTTTCAATTTCAAATTCCCTGGGAATAGGCTCATTGTTGTCCATTCGAGATCAAATCAACAGGGTCCAGGGGAAGAGAGTCAGAGGGCACGGGCACGGTTTCTTCCACTATAAGTACACAGATGGGAGAGGAAGGCAATGGCCAGAGAAGTGGGTACCTCATCACCCTACTTCCTTGAGATACTGGATTTTGTAACCCATTCTTGAAGTTGGCTGGCTGTCCATTAAGTGCTGGAAAGGTACTTGCAATTAATGCTCTAAGCTGGAGGGTTTAAAAGAAAGTGGTCCCCAGACGAGAGAATTATCACTGATGGAACAAAAACAGTGAGATAGATAAAACTGGCTGGGGGCACTCTCTAAGTGCAGGGTGGAGAGAGACCCTATGCAGAGGGCAGGGACTGGAGAAGTAGGGTACCCTTTGGTACCTTCAGCCTTCCTCCCAGATCTCCTCCTGAGATTTACAGAAGAATCCTGCAGAAGAATCTATTCCTGTCTTTGCTTAAGTGTGGGTAGGCTTTCTCTTGATGTACCTGAAGGAGATGACCTATCCATGGGGACCTCCTTCACTTCTTTGAGTCAGCATGAAGACCTGACTTGCCTCTAGCCTGCCAAGGTGCTGATTCCTCAGCCTGGAGGTCTGAGGGGATGTTTCTCCCCTTTTATCCAGACTATGGGATCTGGGGTCTTTGGGCCAGTTCTAGAGCTGACCCATGGATCGTCAGTAGGCCCAGATGGCCAGCTGGAAGGAGCCCCCAGGAAACAGAGAGATGCCCAGGTGGCTTCCACAAACTACAGCTAAGTAAACAGCCCTACCGCTTTGGTGCTGCCCCAACCCAATCTGAAGGAAGTTTTTCTAATATGGGGAGAAATGGATGTGGACTCTTGATATATGAACTAAAAATAGTCCATGTTCCAAACAAAGTGTTTTTAGTATTTTGAAATGAAAACGTGTAGACAAAGCAAGGATTCAGAATGCATGACTCATTAAATTGCTGATTCTGAAAGCAATGGAAATTCAAAGGGAATTTTTCTCTCCCTATGTCTCCCTCCCACCCCTGTTCTGAATAGCTTATAAAAAGAGTCTCTACATAAACAAGACCCATAAACTCCTCCATGATTTAAGGTCCTGCATAGGAGAGGCAGAAGGAACTCAACCTTTATTGCCTGCTTACTAAGCTGGCCTCCCTAGCTGGGCTGGAATCGACCAGAATCTGCCCTCCTCCAGTCTGCCCATCCTCATTTCTCTTCTTCATCCTCTCCACCCTGTCCCAAGGTGTCCAGGAATTTCATGGCCCCACTATGGCCACTGTTCCTCCCTCCCCTGGGTTCCAGGCTCTGCCGGACCTCAACAGCACTCAACTCATCAGCCCTAACAAGGGTGCCTCATCAATGAGCAGTAGCCATGGGGGCATCTTAGGGGAGAGTGCACACCATACGCTACCGTAGTGGGATTCAGTGGTGGGAACCTCCATCAACTCACTAGATGGTCTTGGGCTCATTGTTGGGTTAGGAAGGGTTGGGCCTCATCAGTGACATTCAGCTTTTTTGCTCACAAAAACCTTTCTAAAATGTCTTATGGGGAATGTTAGTACTTAAAACAGAGAAGAGGACCCATTCTTGTTGGAGCAAGGTGTGTGTGTGTGTGTGTGTGTGTGTGTGTGCGCGCACACACACACACACACACACTTGGGAGAATGGGGAGGTCCTCCAGGACCCCTGAGAGGAACAGTGACATGTTTCACCCGAACAGGCTATTGGGAGACCTTCATATCACAAACCCTTAAGAGATGTGTAAAAATCTCGCCTCCAGTCTCTCCTAGTTGCCATCATCTGCTTTCCTTCTGATCATCACCACACTTCTTGAATACATTAGCGGCTTGTTAAGTCTTGTATCCGTCCTGAGGAAAGTAAGACAACCTGTGGATGACCAGCCAAAATTTTCACCTCCTATTTCCTCAACTTCAACTCCAGTGACTTTCTTCCCTCTCCAGCTTCACTTCTGTGGCCTGAGCCATCATCTTATCACCTTCTAGAACACTCCACCTCTGAGAGCTCACGCGGAGTGCTCCTCTCTTTGACAACCCACTCTACAGATGTTTACCATTGCTGTTCCCACTTCAGGATGTGGAAACACTGTGAAAGAAAATCCTTTATGGATACGGGGCACGGGTAGGCAACCTCACGCACTCACAAACTTCAACCCCAGTGGGTCCTCCATGTGGCCTAGATTCTTCTAGTGGTCAGGTCCCCTCACATTCTTCACCATGACTGTTTCAACCCCTGTTCACTCTTCTAAAAACCATGTCACTTCCTCCTTCACAAATACAACAAAGGCCCCAAGAAAAAACTTCCTCAACTTTCTACCCATCCTCCTGTCACCTTTTCTGCATTCTGGTTCATTTTTTCTCCTCCCTTCCCATCATGGTGAAAGAGGGGGTCCCTCTACCTGTCCAAGGACCACCTGCCACATGTGTGTGGGCATTCATTTCCGGCACCCTCTCTCACCTTCTTCCATCAATTTTACCTCCTTTATTATTCTTCAATCTCTTTCTTCTTCCCCCAATCATAAACATTCGTTCTCATGTCACTTAACTTTTAAAAAAAAGCTGATATGTTATCATTTTGCTCAAACTTCTTGAAAACATTTCCTACTCTTGTTCTAATGCTCTACCTTTCTTTTACTTCTCACCCCTCCCTCACTGTGATCTGGCCTCTGTCCCTGTCAGTCCACTGATCATATGCTGGCTGGAAGAAAGGAGAGTGTTAAGTACAAAGGGCAATGCCAAGATCGAGCCAGTTCAAAATTTAGCCCATCAAAGTCTATTGGGTGAGTTTACAAACTCTATGGTTGATGGGCTGTGCCTACTAAATCAGGAACTTTCCAAAAAGAACCCATAAATCTGCTGACCCCAATTCCCTTCTCCCTGGGATGTTCACTGATAGCCTTGCCAGGTCCTCAGAAGCCCCTGTTGGGGTTGGGTGGGGGGGAGGTTTCTGCTGCCACATCGCCACACCAGCAATCATGCTTTTCTCTCCCTTGTTGTGCTGGCCACTTCTTTTCCCTTCCCTTCCCTCCAGACCCAGCCGCCTAGTTGGGATTTCAGATGGTCTTAGCTAAGAGACTTAGAATGACTCTCATTCTCCGGGAGATTGTCTGACCCTACCTTGGGAGTCCTCTTTTATCCAGGGTTTATTTGCTTCTGTTTACTTGTGATGATTCTTCTAGCACAACACGTTACAAATTGAGGAGGCTCTGAACATCAGTGTAAATAAATATTCCTTTAAAAGTGTTTCACGGTCAGCAAAATTCAGATGATAACCCATGATCTATCTACCTCTTGGAGGATATCAATGCATATGAAAATCTCAGAGATGCTCTACAGCAAAGCAAGCGGTTTATCTTTGTTTAATTCAGCTTTGCCAAACACAGTTTGAGCCTGGAACACTGGGCGTGTGTGTCGTGTTTGTGTAAGAGCCTAGAAATCACATACTAAATGTTGATTTCCTCTCCTTGGGACATGCCTGGTTCTCAGATCAATGCAAATGATAAGTAACTGATACACCCTAGGACCAGTGAATGCGCACACCAATATTCATTCAAACACCCTAAATTGGTGTGCCAGGCTCTGTGCTGAGTGCTGGGGATAAGGTGAATAATCGTTTCCTCATGTGGTTTATAGGCTCATGGAAGGGATGGATTAATACCATAGAGCTTATGTGTTAGATAAATTCATGCACAGGGCGTGCCTAAGAGCATGTCTCACACACAGACACACACACACACACACACACACACACACACACACACGTAGTGGTACAGCTCCAGGGTACAACATTCACTTCCAAAATAAGTACCCGACGTGAATGGCACCCCCCTGCAGCTGTATAATGTAGATAGAATAAATAAACACTCATCCATCCAAATATGCACAATTTGTTGTTATTAGTAGTCACATCGCCCCGCAAGTGTTTTTTTCACTTAACAATTTATTACCAACATGGTTTTCTATTGTACTGTGATTTATTTAACTTAGTGCCCTGTTGATGGCTGTTGAGGCTGCTCTATTTTTGCTGCCACCAGCAGTGCTGCAATGAGCATCTTTGTATATTTATCCTTATGAACTAGTGCAAGTATATCTAAATATAAATTTTCTAGAAGTGAAATTTCTGGGTCAGAAAGTACACATGCTTTTTCTTTCGCTGGATTTGCCAAATTGCTCTCTAGAATTATTGTACCAATTTGCCTAATGGAAGGGCCTCCGAGGACAGGGGACACTGGAATGGAGGGGATGGTGACAACAGAGGAGAAGGGCTTGAAGGTGATAATTAGTGGACTAGCGTCCCTTAGGAAGTGAGAGAGCAAGGGGTCAAGAGCGTAGTCTTCATGAAGCAAAAAAATTCTAGATGCACCAAGTGTCCATTCTGGACTGCTCAGAAAATATAACAAATGATCGTAGCTAAGAAGTTTTGATCAGTCTTTCACCCGCCCGGAGATTCCAGAATCCTCCTTTCACCAAGGATCCATTTGTTTTCTGTGTGGTTCTTCTAATAAAACATGCCACAAATCGATGATTAACATTGATATTAATAAGCATCCTCTAAAGGCACCCCATGCTCAACAAGCCAATTAGCCCCTAGGAATTTGTTTTCTTTGGAAGGGCTTTGGGCATAAGGAGTGTGTTTGCCTGTCTTTCTGGTCCTTGTATGGGGGATGTGGCAACGGGCCAGAACGTATCGACATCATAGGATAAACACGGCCCACGTTCATGCCAACGTCCATTTCACCTCTTGGCCAGTGATCTTAGATGGATTAATATTCAAACAAAAGCTGGTATGTTATGGTGTGGAATGCTAGGGTTTACAAAGATTTTTTTTTTAGTTTTTTTAATGTTTATTTATTTTGAGGGAGAGAGAGAGAGAGGGAGAGAGAGAAAGAACAAGTGGGGGAGGGGCAGAGAGAGAGGGAGACACAGAATCCGGAGCAGGCTCCGGGCTCCGAGCTGTCAGCACAGAGGCCGACACGGGGCTCGAACCCACAAACAGTGAGATCATGACCTGAGCTGAAGTCGGACGCTCAACTGACTGAGCCACCCAGGCACCTCTGGAATGCTAGTTTTTAAGATAAAAATGGCCAAAGAGGTTTCTTGCTTGCAGGGGGCTGTGTTTTGGGCTATGACCCCATAATTCTCAGAAGCCCTCTTGGGAAAAAATTTAGAATTGTTGGGCAAGACCAAACACATCCAGCACACCCCTGGTGTTTGAATCAAATTTTAATTTGAGCATTTTGCTCCTATTGAGAAAGTGGGACAGAGAAGGGGAGGGACAGCGGAATGCGTGCCTTAATATTCTTGCTGCTAGCAGAAGGCTCTATAAAGCAGCACTTTGCCTCAGGATCAAGTTCGTCTTGCCTATCACAGAGTTCAAAGGGAACCGAGAGACACAGTGCCCCTCAGGCCTGTCCCATTAGGTACTTCTCCTCTAGTCTCTCCTACTGGAGCCAAGTCCAGTGGCCCACATGTGGCCACTGTAGGAGCCTGTTCCTTCCGGACCTCTTATTTCTCCTTAGTCTGGCTACTATTGCTTTGTAATAAATCACCCCAAACTCGGGGCGGGGGGGGGGTGTCACAAACCAACAAACATCTGAGGCTCATGGAGTCTGTGGGTCAGAAATCCAGTAGGGATGGCCCATTCCTGCCCTGTGATGTCTGGTGCTTCCATTGGGAAGACTCCGGTGGCTGGGGCTGGAATCACTTGGTCACTCTTCACATGTTTGGGGCCTGGGCTGGGAAGGCTGAAGGACTGGCTCAGTTGGGAGCGTGTGACTTCTCCATGTGACTTGTGCTTCTCATAGCATGGCCTCTGGGTCTGAAGACAAGCAAGTAGGGACAAGCCTTCTGGGAGGACCAGCTAGGACCTGGTTGGCCGTTTTACGACACTGCCTTGTAAAAATCACTTCCGGCACGTTTAGTGGTCAAAGCAGTTCAAATCCTCCTAGATTCAGGAAGCGGAGACAGAGACCTCACTTATCGGTGGGAGGAGGTTCAAAGAACTTGGGGGCCATATTGGAAAGCTACCACGGTGTTCCTTCACGGGTCCTGGATCCACCAGCTCCCAGTGCTGTGCCTCTGCTTCCAGGGGACACGGACAGATCTGGACGCTGGGGGCGTAGTAAAGATAAGGGCATTCCCAGTGATCCGAGAAGCTGATGGATAATTCTGAACATCGTGGTAGAAAAACGTTGGTCTCTAAGTTATCCCGACCTGTGGGTGTGATAGGGGCAGAAGCAGCAACCAAGCCAGGTTTTCAGGAGAAGTGATAACAAGCACATTCCATGGAGGGCCCCCCACATATCACTATGCAAGTGGTGCCCTGCACAACCAGAGGGGGCCCTTAGAGCGTGTAATTAATTGGCCCGTGTTCACACAGACTTTTGATGAAACATACTTAAGGGAAAGCAATAAATAGTTCCTCTGCGCTGCTGTTAATCAAATGTCTGCCTCACTCCCTTTCCGGGGTTATCTCCTTATGTGGGGGGAAACAGGTGGGCTTCAGGTCTGTTCCCGAGTCAATCCTCCTGATTCTTGTTACCTGCTCCCATCTACTGGCTGAGCACTATCTCAGCCCCAGGCAGCTTCACTTGGGGTTCACACCCGGGACTCTTGGGACAACGAGAGGAGTCGCCAGCCTCTGGGGCCCAGGTGCTGACGCAGGAGCACGATTTCCCTTGCCGTAGCCTCTCTCAAATCCCTGCAACCCCACCAAACACACAGCAGATGGATATCAATCACAGGTTTTACCCAAAGCTTGGGAATAACTGGGGAATTTCAAGGGGGGGGGTGATTGCAATATACAAATAAATCTTGTTAGAGTCCCCCCAACATATTTTTAAAGGGGTATTTTTACGCGCGGATCCCTTTGGCAGTCCGATGAAGCCTGTGAATTATGTTTTTATTTTTTTTTTAATTTTTTTTTTTTTTTTTTTAATTTTTTTTTAACATTTTTTATTTATTTTTGGGACAGAGAGAGACAGAGCATGAACGGGGGAGGGGCAGAGAGAGAGGGAGACACAGAATCGGAAACAGGCTCCAGGCTCCGAGCCATCGGCCCAGAGCCTGACGCGGGGCTCGAACTCACGGACCGCGAGATCGTGACCTGGCTGAAGTCGGACGCTTAACCGACTGCGCCACCCAGGCGCCCCGTGAATTATGTTTTTAAATGCATGAAATAGAATAATTGAGGCAACAACAAAGGAAATCAATTACATTTAAGTACAGTGTCAAAATATTAAACAAAATAAGTGTGTGATATAATCATGCATATGCTTCTTTGTTGATGCCTTAAATAATAAGATTGATGCCTTAAATAATAAGCTATCATAATTTTGAAATGTCGTGGTGGTGGGTGTAAACAACATTATAATGGTTACAGCTGTAACCTTGTAGGAAAATGAGTGACAAAGTCACAGTAACTGCTAATTCCAGGGCACCTCGTGGCTTGTGTTTACAGCTGGAGAAAATGCTAGATTCCATTTCGAGGTTGATGAAAATAAAGATACATTCTTTCCCAACCAAATTCATGGAAGCCCCCTTGAATTCTATCCCCGGGCCCCTGCGGGGTGAAAGGCCCCCAGGACCCCTGTCTGGTGCATTTCTTGCATGGCCTCAGGGGTGGCCCTGCTGTCTCATTTCTCAGAGTGAGTGCTTCCTTCTTCAGCCCTTCCCAGGGCAAATCTCCGTCTCTCTTTAGGAAACCCAACGTCTAACCATCTGACTTCCTCTCCCACGGGGACAAGCCACAGAACTCAGTGATACACCCTGGCAGTGGGTAATAGGAATAATATTTTGGCCAATAGCACACTGGTGCTTGCTAACGTCAAGGCTGAGCCTGGGTCAAGAGACTTCTAACCCCGGGGCTGGACGACAGGTATTTGACTTTGTAGGAAGACAATAGGCGTCAGAGCCGAGCTCCATGGACAGGGAAAATCTGTGCAATCAAAGGCTACAGGAGAGCCTCAGACTTTTGAGTTCTTCTCCCAGGGCAAAGAAGACACCCCTGACCAGCTGTCAGCTTTAATCGTGGGGCTGCAGCAAGGAAGGAGCACAGGACACAGGAGATGTAAAGGAAACTTCTCTCAGTTTTCTGGTCATGGGTTGGAGGGAGGAGAAGAACAAATGATAAGGGGTAGGAGAATTAAGAAGGCTATACTGCTTCTCTCTCCCTCTCAGCACCGGGGAACTGAGGCTCCTGCCTTACCCCTCCATGGGGACTCCGGGAGCCCACCAGATAAGGCACCTGCCCTATGATGCTCCCTTTGGTCTAGTCAAGTGTGTGGAGAAGGCAACAAGGTGAGAGCCTGAACCTCACTCCGTCCTGGGGCACAGACACTAAGTGAAGAGCTAATGAGTCTGCCACAGGGACACGCCAAGGTGTCCCCAGAACAGAGGACGTGTGCAGAACCCTGGGCCACACCTGGATGGCTGGCGATGCAGAGACTCAGGGACGTGCAGCCACACGGAGCTGAGAGGCGGCCAAATAGCAAGGCCAGATCCCAGGACTTCTGAGAGAGCTGCACAAACTAGGAAAAGCCCTATTTGCCAGTTCTGAGTTTCAGGTTTGGAGGCCAGTAGGATGCCCGTGACCATGGACCAAGAAACACATCACTTGGGGAGACAACAGGAGGGGCTAAACATGTCTAAGACTAAACTTTATTATTTTTTTTTTGCAACACTTTTAGATTTACAGAAAAATTGAGAAGGTAATACAGAGTTCCCATTATCCCCAACGCTCACTTTTTTCTATTATCGTTTCATACGAGGATGATGCATATGTTACATGTAATGAATCCATATTGACACGCAATTGTAACCAAGGTCCATACTTTATTCAGATTTCCTTAGGTTTTATCCAATATCCTTTTTCTGTTCCAAGAGCTCATGCAGGGTGTGATGTTACATTTAGCCATCATGCCTCCTTAGGCTCCTGTTGGTTGTTACAGTTTCTCAGGCTTTTCTTGTTTTTGATGACGTTGACAGCTTTGAGGAGTATTGGTCAGGTAGGTTGAGCGTCCCTACGCTGGGATTTGTCTGATGTTTTTTCCCTATGGTTAGGCTGGGGTTATGGGTTGTGAGGGGGGAAGATCACAGAGAGAAAGTGCCATTTTTATCACGTCCTAGCAAAGGTACATACAACACACGCGACTTGTCACTGTCGATGTCGATCTGGATCACGCGGCTGAGGTGTTTGTCAGGATTCTCCACGGTAAAGCTCCTAAATTTTCCACACTTTCCACACTGTACTCTTAAAAAAATCTTTATCATTGAGTAGAGTTGGCATACGATGTTGTTATTAGTGCAAGAATCCAATGTAGTGGTTTGACGATTCTATATATCGCACAGTGTTCACCACCGTTAAGTATGGTTACCATCTCTCACTGTGTAACATTATTACAATATTATTAACTGTATTCTCTATGCCGTAACTTTCATCCCCACAACTTGTTTCTTTGACAACCGGAAGTTTGGACCCCCTCAGTCCTCTTCACCTAGTTTGCCCATCCTCTTGCCATCTCCCCTCTGGCAACCGCCACTTTTTTCTCTGTGTTTGAGTCTGTCTCTGGCTTCTGTGTGTTTGTTCTTTTGCTTTGTTTTTTAGATTCCACATATGAGTGAAATCATGTGGTATTGTCTTTCTCTGTCTGACTTATTCCACTTAGCCTAATACCCTTTAGGTCCATCCATGTTGTCACAAAGGGCAAGAACTCATTCTTTTTGATGCCTGAGTGATATTCCACCGTATCTATAAGTGTGTGTGTGTGTGTGTGTGTGTGTGTGTGAGTGTACCACGTCTGTATCCGTTCATCTACTGATGGACACTTAGGTTGCTTCCCCATCTTGCCTCTTTAAATAATGCTGCAATAAACATAAGGGTGCATATGTCTTTCTGAATTCATGTTTCCATTTTCTTTGGGTAAATACCCAGTAGTGGAATTACTGGGTTGCATACTGTATTCTTTGCAAGAAAGTTACCATGCACAGACTACACATAAGAAATGAGGAGTTATGTTCCATCTACACTTCTGAGGGCAGAATATCTACGTAAGTTATCTGGAATCCTGTAACAAGAGATTCTGTCTTTATTCAATCATGTGTTTCCATACATATGGACTCAGGGATATTTACTTCACAATTCGGGTAATAATTCAATACAACTTTATTTGTTTTGCTGCTCAAATGGTTGCAGCTTTGGCCAGTGGGAGCTCTTGGCTCCTGTGTTTTGAGTACTTCCTTACTTTCTAGCCCTACAAGGTGCTCCGGGCTCATCCTGGTTTTTTCCTGCCCCAGAGCATTGGCCTGGTTTCTTCTATTAGAGAATGGCATTAGAAACCAGTATCTGAGCCCTAGGTGTGCTGTTTGCTCTTGAGGCATTGTCGCTTCTAGGCCCTTTCCGTCAACAGAGCAAGGAGTATGTGTGTGTGCATGAACCTATGTATAAGCACATGTATCTCTATGTGTTTCTATATGTAACCATGTGAGTCCATATTAAGCTAAAGGGGAGTTCTTCTGAAGTCTTCAAGTCTAATCCATTATCACATAGATCATTCTAGCTGCTTCCTCTTACTTACCCGTCAATTCCCCTCCATCGGTGAGAAAGCCAGCTCCTACCACCCACCATCCATTTACTTAATTGTTTAATTGCAACACACATTCATAGTCGTGTCAGAGGTGCTAACACATATACCTGTGGGAAGCAACTTTATAAATGACAATGCTCTGTGTGCAATTCTTTTGCCCTTAGCTTTACAGACTCATTTCCAAAGTTACTTACATCAGCACACACCCCCAATCCCTTCAGAGAAGCTGTTTCATACATTTGAATACAGATTGATTTGTCACATTCTGCATTCCATCCCGAGATGCTGCTGACCTCCTAAATGATTTTTTTAAAATTCGCATACATTAAGGTTTACTCTTCGGACTGAAGTTCAGTGGGTTTTGAGAAATGCATGCTGTCACATATCCCCAAATACAGTACCGCGAGGAATAGTTTTGCTGCCCTAAAAAACACCTTGCGTTTCACCTGGTCAACCTTCCTAATTTGCCCCTGAACCCGGGGCAACCACCAATCTTTTCATGTCTCCCTAGTTTTTACCTTTTTTTTCTAGAATGTTATTCCATTGGAACCCTGTAATATACAGCCTTTTCAGACTGGCTCCTTTCATGTATATATGTCCATTTCAGGTCCATTTCTGTTTTGGTGTGGCTCATTCCTTCCTCTTGCTGGCTGAATAATATTCCACTTTATAAATGTACTACAGTTTATCTATTCACCCGTTAAAGGACATCTTGGTTGCATTCAGTTTCTGGTGACTATGCATAAAGTTGCTATAAGTCTCTCTCTCTCTCTCTCTCTCTCTATATATATATATATATGTACCAAAAAGCATGATTGCTGGAGAGCATAAGACTATGTTAAGTTTTGTGAGAAACTCCCAAACTATCTTCCAAAGTGGCTGCTGTACTATTTTTACACTCCCACCAGCAAGGAAGAAAGTTCTTTTTGCTGTACACCTTTGCCAGCAGTTGATATTCTTATTTTTGTGTTTTTGGGTTTCAGCCATTCTAATAGGGGTGTAGCAGGGTCTCATCATTGTTTCTTTTTGATGACCTACGATGTGGAGTATCTTTTCATGCGTTTCTCTGCCATCTGTGGCTCTTCTTCAGTGAGCTGTCTGTTCAAATCTTTCCTCTGCTTTTTTCCACGGGGGTGTGTGTTTTCTCATTGTTCAATTTTAAGATTTCTTTGTGTATGTTGGCTATAAGCCCTTTGCTGGATATGTATTTTTTTCCAAATACTTTCTCCCGAGGTGGGTTTGTCTTTTCATTCTCCTGGCGGTCCCTTTAGCAGAGCATAATATTTGAATCTTAATGAAGTCCAACTTAATCATTTTTTTTCTTTCATGGATCGTGCCTTTGGTGTTTGATCTAAATGTCCCTTACTACACATGAGGTCGCCTAGATTTCTCCTATATTTTGTTCTAGAAATTGTATAGTTTGTGTTGGACACCCAGGTCTATAGTCTATTTTAAACTGATTTTTGTAAACCTGGGTCTAGGTTTTCACATACAGGTGTCCAACTGTGCCAGAACCATGTGTTAAAGTCAACATAGGCTTATATTCTCTCTGTGGTCTTCTGGTCTCCTAGGAGCAGTTCTTGGAGACAGCACATTTGCAAGCCCTCACCTCCCCATGCCAAGCAGTAATTTCCAGAGGTAGTTCAGCGTAAGTCCATACAAAAGAAGAAAATCATTTTATTAAAAGGCGATGTAACCGCAAGATGTTCCTTGCTCTTAATGGACAAAGCATTTTTCCTCCTTCTTTCGCTAAGTCATGCTCAGGGATGCAGTTGTATATAAGAAATGGGTATTGTTGTGACGATAATAGGACAACAGAGCCAACTGCTTACTTTCACTGTGGATTGGAAATGAGCTGCGAAATCATCACTTTTCCCCTTGACGGGGCGGGAGCCAGTTTTCGGAAAGGGCCTTTCTCTTCCTCAGTAGACAGACTCACCCCCAAGCTGTCCCAGAATGACCCCTGGCAGGTGAGACTAAAGCCATGTGCTTGCAGTTACCCAAGGACCTTTCGTGGCAGCTGCTGCAGACATTAAGTGAAGACAGGATCGTGTAGGTCCTGCTCTCCAGGGCTCACATTCTAACCGAAAATAGACTGGAGTTACAAATGAAGTTGTGACAACGGTCACCAATAGCATCTGTCTGACTGCCTGCCACTCACTCTTTGGGAACGTAAGCTTCCCAGAGCCTTCTAGCTACGCCTCATATGTCTGCGTGCATGACTTGACTCTTGACTGACAGTCGCCATGTTTCTCCTTTGGTCCATCCTATTTTAGCATCAAGGTGATGCCTCCTCTCCTGTGAGTCTCTGCTGCTTGACAGGAGGGTTTCTAGTGCTGATCCTCGTGGATGTGGCCAGTGCTGGGACACAGCTGGGCAGTGCCCACGGCCCCCCGTCAGCTGAAGGGCTGATCACTGACACGTACTGTTTTGAGTCTTTCCCGGAGGGCTTGGGTTTTTTCGGTTTCGTGTTGCGTTTGGCCTGTACATCCCCGTGAATCCCCTCCCGCCATCATCCTCGAATTCCAACAAATTTTCCAGCACACATTTTATGTGTCAGTCTCATGAATTTTGTCAGGACAGTGTGATCCACTCTGGTCTTTATACTTATTCTTTAGTCAGTTTAGAAAAAAAATCCTTTTTATTATGATTGTTATTATTGCTACCTCTTTTCTATAGCTTGGGTTTATTCCTAGGGAGCCCCTGTATTTCTTATGTTGCATCTCTGTTTCTTTGCCCTACACACCTGGGACATTTTCTTTTTAAAACGTTTAATCTTCATCCTTTCCTTCTGCGTGCGGGATCTTTTTGTTTTTCTCCCATGTCAAAGCTTTGATTTACTCTTCAGGGAAACATCTACTCTTCATTGCCTCTGATGCACATTGTTTTCCTGTTACCAGATATTTCTTTCCTTTTCCCCACTTGTGTCCCTGCCCTCCCTTTGGTTTGTCCTCCCCCTGTCCCAAGCTCACATAGCTCATGCTTTCCTTATCTTTTATCATGGCCCCAAGGACATGGTTTCTAAAATTTATTTCCATTTCCTAACATGCATCTTTAAGAATAGGCTCTTTTCTTGAGCCTTCTGGGCAATATATCCCCTCCTACACGTTATGATGTTGTCTGACAGGCTCCGCGTTTGGCTTCTTCACTCTTACTGCAGCTTGGCACTTACCCATTTGTGGAATTTAACTGGTATCCATTTGGTCAGGGGCTCTGGGCTCTGTGTGGGATGTTCTATTTTTCTGACTGCTGGATTTCCTGACTCTGCTAAAGAATTTACAGAATTAACAAAAACAACGTCCACTGCTTCCAACTCTTGGTCTACGATGTTTTTCATATATTGTATTTCAATAACAAATATCCTATTTATAATGCTTTAAATATTAAATATCTCAATATTTAGATATTACAATGTAATATTTCTACTTTATTTAAATATTACAATATTAAGTATTGTAATATCTAAATATTACTCAATTAAAAAAAATTTTTTTTACGTTTATTTATTTTTGAGACAGAGAGAGACAGAGCATGAATGGGGGAGGGTCAGAGAGAGAGGGAGACACAGAATCCGAAACAGACTCTAAGTTCTGAAATGTCAGCACAGAGGTCGATGTGGGGCTCGAACCCATGAGACATGCTATATCTTCTCATGCTATATCTCCTCATGCTATATATCCTTGTGACCTTCTTGTTTTATGACTGGAAATTGATGCCTTTTGATCCCCTGACCTGCTGAGCGGTCAGCACAGAGCCTGACGTGGGGCTCGAACTCACGGACTGCGAGATCATGACCTGAGCCGAAGTCGGATGCTTAACCGGCTGAGCCACCCAGGCGCCCCTAAATATTACTCAATGTTTAAATATTATGATTTAAATATTGAGATAGATAGATATGGAGAGATAGATATCATTATAGTTACGCCTCTGCATATCTGTAACTATATCTATGTATCTATGGAAACTCTGAGGAGCTGTCCAACTGGTGTCTCCCTTAATATTACTTTGGTGCTATGACATGGTAGTCAGTTCTCAGGTGTGTGAAAATATTTTCTGGTGCTGCTAGCATAGTATGCTACTCTCTCTCTCATTCATTCAGTTCTTCTTCCTGCTTCAATTCTCTACAAGTCTTACTCTGCAAGAAACCAAGTATGCCTCCTGGCATACGGTATACAAGGAAAAGTATTGAAAATAGGACATTTGTTACTGAAATATAGTATATGAAAATCACTGTAGATAGATAGATCTAATCATGGTATACATAGATAAAAACTGTCTAGCCATCTCTTTATGGCGTGCTAATACGTTTCTAGAATAAATGAGAATTGTGACAGTGGTTAATTTAGATTTCTATGCACACCTTACGTAACTGGTGAAACATCGGTGCTGCTATCATTGTAATAAGAATACCTTCAAACAGTGTCAAGAACGCTCTTCATTGGTAGTGCCCTAGTCCCGTTGGATATTTTTGCGAATGTGTTTGCACATGTTGCAAAGGGAAACTTGGTCTGTGTCATTAATACCATGACCAGAAAAAACCCGAGAGTCACCTAGAGTTGGCAGTCAGAATTCTGAAGGAACGTGATGAATGGAGTAGTGCTATTTACATAGGTTGAGTCGTTTCACTGGTGTAATTGTTGTATTGAATGAGATACTAAATTGTATTTGATTGATTGCACCTTATCTAAAGTTAAACTCTTTAATGTATCCTTTAAAATCTACCTTATTGTCAGAGAAAATAAGAATGAATGAATGAATGAAAATAACTCTATTCATTAGGGTAGACTTTGTCATAGTAACCTAAAATCTTAGTGGATTAATAAATAAAGTGTATGTGTCTCTCCCAAGAAGGCTGATACAGATGGAGACGTGCTGTCCCACCTGGGAGCTATGCCATGGGGAGCACGGCCTCCAGAGGCACATAGCAAGGGAGGAGAAAAAAAAGGAAACACACCAGCTTTTAATTGTTTTTATCTGGAAGTGGTATAAATCATTTTAGTACACATTGGCTAAACTCGTTCTGGCACCAATCTAACTGCAAGAGACAATGGGAAACAGATCATGAGTCTTAATAGAGTCTATCCAGACCAGAAAGTGGGAAATTTTAGTTTTCAAATGTATTTCCAACAAGACTTCTATCACAATTTCTTGTAAATTGTTTCTGTTCTTTTAGAGAGGTATTAATTCCAGCCAACTCTGTGAGAGGGCAAAACTCACAAATTAGTACTAATTCACAAGGGAAAATGTTATAATGTTTTGTCCCGTATAAGAAATACCTTATTTTGGGGCGCCTGGGTGGCTCAGTCGGTTAAGCGGCTGACTTCGGCTCAGGTCATGATCTCGCGGTCCGTGAGTTCGAGCCCCGCGTCGGGCTTTGTACTGACAGCTCAGAGCCTGGAGCCTGTTTCGGATTCTGTGTCTCCCCCTCTCTCTGACCCTCCCCCGTTCATGTTCTGTCTCTCTCTGTCTCCAAAATAAATAAACGTTAAAAAAAATTAAAAAAAAAAAGAAAAATACCTTATTTTGAAAATAGAGAGTTATTTCTAAAATGGAAATGTAAGCCCCCAAATTCCCATTAAACACTGACCAATACTGAAAGAAAATCATTTTGAAGAGGAACCAAATTATTAGTTGTCTCAGCTTCTCTTCAGTCTAGAACTGGCTTTCCCTGGAGTCAGAGGTAGATAGTAGGTCTGACTCAAAACCTGCCCAACATTCTCTGAAATTGTTTGTACTGTTCAACTACAAGAGGTGAACATATTTAATTTAAAAATGGGGTTTCAAGAGACTTCTGCTTCTGGTCAAAAAAACAATAACATGAATTGGATTTACTTTCCCACCTGATACAATAATAACAACAGAAACTAGAAAATAAATGAAACAATGCTTTTCACAGTAACACAATAAGAGATAAATGGAGGAACCTGACAAACAGGAAGCGAAGTGAGCCCTATGATTGCCCCAACTTACTGCCTGAGGAGTTTCTGGACCTCAGTTCAGAGAGTAGGAACTCAGACCCAGCAGAGCATCAAAACGCAGGCAGTAAAAATGGTTAGGATTTCAAGAAGAAATAGACATATCGAAAATTATAGTTGGAGATTTTGAACAAACTTGACTTGAATAACACTATCGTTCAATTTGACATAATTAGAATTTATAGAATATTCCTTCCAACGGCAGCAGAATGCACATTCTTTTTTATGTGGGCATGGAATATTTACCAAAATAGACCATATTATGAACTGTAAATAAATAAATTAGAAGAATTCAAGTCCTACAAGATATGTTCATGAATCACAACGAAATCAAGTTAGAAATCAATAACAGGCAGATATTTGGGAAAGCCCCCTCATACATAGCATATGAGTCAAAGAACTCAAAAGATAAATTGGAAAGTATGTTGAACTGAGTGAAAATATAAATGCATCATATGAAAATGTGTGGGATGTAGGTAAGTATTACTTAAAGGGAAATGTATACAACTAAGTATCCATATCAGAAAAGAAGAAAGATCTCAAACCAGTAATCTAACTTTCTACATTAAGAAATTAGAAAAAGAAGAGAAAGTAAATCCAAAGCAAGGAAGAAAAGAATGAAGATCGGAAAAAATTCAATAAAATAGAAAAACAATAGATACAATTGATGAAACCAAATGCTGGTTCTTTGAGAAGATCAATACAATCAATAAACTTCCAGCGAGATTGATCAAGAAAAAAAAGGTGAAGTCATAAATTACCAATATCAGTGATGAGAGAGAGAATGTCACTACAGATTCTATAGATTAAAAGAACAAAAATAGAATATTGTGAATAATTTTATGTCAGTAAATTGGACAGTATAGATGAGATGGACTTATTTCTTAAAAGACACAAATCACCAAAGCCCAGTCAAAAATAAATATATGACCTGAGTAGTCCTATTTCAGTAAAAAAAAAAAAAAAAAAAAAAAAAAAAAAAAAAAAAAAAAAGTCTGTACTTTAAAATCTTCCCACAAAAACACTCCAGAGACAGATCATTTCATTGGTGAATTCTGCTGAACAAATTTTGCTAAAGAAATGATATCAGTTCTGCATAAACTCCTACAAAAAACTGAAAAGCAGAAAATACTTCCTAACTCAGCCGGCATTATTCTGATTTTTTACAAACAGACAAAAGCATTACAAAAAAATCTGCAAAGCAATATACTTCGAGAACATAGATGCAAAAATTCTTTATAAAATTTTGACAAATCAAATCCAGCATTATATAAAAATAATACACCACAACCATGTGGGGTTTATGTCAATAATGTAAAGGTGGCTTGACATTCTAAAATCAAACAACATAATTCACTATAACAGACTAAAAGAAAAAAATCATATAGTCATCCCGACATCTATTCCTGATTAAAAAAAAAAAAGACTTTCACAAACTAAGAATAGAAGGGAACTTCCTCAACCTGATTCAAGCATCCACAAAAAGCTTGTAGCTACCCTCATCATAATGGTAAAAGATCAAATGCTTTACCCCTAAAATCAAGAATGAGAAAACGATACCCATTTTTTCCATTTCTATGTAACATTGTACTAAGGTTCTAGCCTGTGTAATTAGATAAGAAAAATAAATAAAAGGCATCCAGATTGAAAAGGAAAAAGTAAAACTGTCTATATTTACAGATAACATAGCTGTTGTATTAATTTGTTATTGCTGAATAACAAATTACTACACAGTTATGGGGCGCCTGGGTGGCTCAGTCGGTTGGGCATCCGACTTCGGCTCAGGTCATGATCTCACGGTCTGTGGGTTCGAGCCCCGCGTCGGGCTCTGTGCTGACAGCTCAGAGCCTGGAGCCTGTTTCCGATTCTGTGTCTCCCTCTTTCTCTGACCCTCCCCTGTTCATGCTCTCTCTCTCTCTCTGTCTCAAAAATAAATAAATGTTAAAAAAAATTAAAAAAAAACCCAAAAAACAAATTACTACACAGTTAGTGTCTTAAAACACCTATTTATTGTCTCTAAGTTTCTGTAGGTCAAGAGTCTGGTTAGGTCTACCTAGGTTCTCTTTTCAGGGTCTTGAAAAGCTAAAATCAAAATGTTCAGTGGACTTCGTTCTCATAATGCAGGCTTGGCTAGGGAAGGATCTGCTTCCAAACTCCTTTAAGTTGTTGGCAAAATTAATTTCCTTGAAGCTATAGAATTCATGGCAGCTTGTTCTTTTAAAGCCAGTGACAGAGAGAGAAGGGACTGGAAGGAGAGAGAGATAGAGAGAGGGAGAGAGAGACTTGACTACTTTGAGTCTCTGACCTATAGATCTTTTAAAGGGATCACTTAATTAGTTCAGGCCCAGACAGGATAATCTGCCTTTCGGTTAACCTACAAGTCAGATTATTCAATATTTTAGTTACTTTTGCAACTTTGAAATTTATCCCTTCACCTTTGTCATATTCTTAGTTACAGTTCTTCCTTTGCTACGGGGGAAAGGATTACACAAAAGCATGGATACTGGGAAGAGGAAAGTCATGGGAGCCATCTTAGAACTTTGTTTACCATACTTACCAATGAAGAAAATCTAATGACATTGTCAAAAGAAAATCCAGAGGGTTTTACTTGTGAATATTTTGTTGACTGAGAAACAAACTGCAAACAGGGAGACTTCAAAATCGAGAGGTAAGAAACTCAGCTCTCTGCGGTTGCAGCTCAGTTTATAAAACGTGATGAGGAAGCACATTGCTTTCTAGGTTACTAGAAACTCCTTTTCAGAGGAGTATCACTACATAAGCTTACTTCTTAGGAAGCTGGAAGGTCACCCTGACATGAGGAAAGCTTAAGTTTTGTTCAAGGTCAGAGTCAGCATTTGGGGAAAGTCAGGACAGTATAATGAGAAATAGTAAAAGTGTTGCCTTGTTCTTGATCTTAGGAGGAAAGCCTTGAGTCTTTCACCATTAAGTGTGTTAGATTTAGCTTTTTTGTAGATGCCCCTTACCAGGTTGAAGAAGTTCTCTTATATTCCTAGTTTGTTAAGAGTTTTTAAATATGGATGGAGGTTGAATTTTGTCACGTGTTTTTTTTCTGCATCTGAGACCATTTATTGTTTATTTTTCCTTTGGGCTTTTCACATGGTGGATTACACTGATTGTTTTTGAATATTATAGGCAGACTTGCCTTCCTGAAATAAATAGCACGTGGTTACGTTGCATTGTCCTTTCAGTTTTGCAGGATTTGATTTGCTGATTTTTTAAAAAGGAATTTTGCATTTATGTTGATGAGGGATATTGGTCTATAGTTTCCACAAAATTTTGGCTAATTTCCGGACATCCAAAAAAGTTAATTCTGACTTTTTTTTTGCCAGTTAAAAAAATTACTTTTATGGAGTAACAGAATTTTAGAGTTCCCCACTCCGTCAGTTTCACTGATATAACTTGCTATTTTCTCACTTCAAGTAAAATGTAGAGACCTTACCGCCAACATAAGTCCTTTTATTTTCTACTTTTATATTATAGTTGTCTTGTACGTTATTTCCTCAAAGTTGTAGGCTCTTACTGGCTCTCATTGCCCCTCCTGCTTTGGCTTCCATGGATTGTTTGGGGGCTGAGATACAAGATGATAGAGAGAAAAGAGAAAAAGAAAGAACGATTGTGAATTTCATATTCTCTCTTTTAGGAAACCACTTACACATACAGTAAGTCATAATTTGAGGCATCTCCTGGAGTCTTCTCTGTTGTGCTAATTCTCACTTTCCGGTTTCAGGTTTCACTACATTCAGACCTGAAAATACCAGAAGAAAGTAATGATAAACTCATCACCAGTGGGTGGTCTTTTGAATTCTCATGTTCTTCCCCAATCTGCCTGTTAGTAGTTATTTTCAGAGTCCTCGGATAGCTGCTGCATACATTCCCTCCTGTTTTTAGGCTACACTCAGTGGGATATATATGGGTTTAATAGGCTTACTTCACCTTACCCTGAAGTGGAAGCATGGTCCATTGACTTTTTGGCAAAAGTGCAAAGGCAATTTAATGGAGAAAGCATAGTTTTCTCAATAACACTGGTGCAAATGCTGGATATCCATATGTAGTACGTACAAATATAGACCATATTTCAATATACATCCACTATACATACACATGCTTCAATCTGTCCATATCACCATATTCAAAACTTAATTCATAATGCATCTTAGACCCAAATGTAAAGCGTAAAATCACAAAACTTCTCGGAGAAAACTTTTGTGACCTTGGGTTAGGCAAATATGATCCCAAAAGTATGATTCCTAAAAGAACAAATCAAGAAACCAGACTTCATCAAAATTAAGAACTTTCTAAAAGATACTATTAAGAGAAGGAAAAGACAAGCCATGGGGCAGGGGGAGGGGGGTGGGAGACAAGCCACAGGCTGAGTGGAAATATTTGCAAATCATATATCTCATAAAGGACTTGTATTCAAAATATATAAAGAGCCCTCTAAATTCAATTTAAAAAAACCCTCAATATAAAAGTGGGTAAATTATATGAACAGATAATTTGCCAAAGAAGATATAAAGCTGGCAAATAAACACCTGAGAAAATATTCAACGTCATTAATCATTAGGGAGATGCAAATCAAAACTATAAAGAGATGCCATCATAGGGGTGCTTGGGTGACTCAGTCAGGTGGGTGTCTGACTCTTGATTTCAGCTCAGGTCATGATCATGAGGTTGAGTCCCACACTGAGCCCCACGCTGAGCATGGAGCCTGCTTGTGATTCTCTCTCTTCCTCTCCCTCTGCTCCTCCCCTGCTCATGTGCACGTGCTTTCTCTCTCTAAAATAAAAAGAAAACAAATACAGTGAGATGCCATCACACACTTATGAAAATGTCTACAACTAAAATGACTAACTATACCCAGTGATGGCAAGAAAGGAGAGCCATTGGAAGGCTCATACACTGCTGGTTGGAATGCAAAATGGTACCATCACTTTGAATAATAATTTGGAAGTTTTTTAAACAGTTAAACATACATGGTAATACATTAATTTAATCCATTCTAAATACATCTGTCGTATGACCTTCCATTCCACCTCTAGGCATGTAACCAAAATAAACGAAAGCATATGTTCACATAAAGACTCAAACACGACCCAAAATTGCTCATTGCTCATTTTATTCATAATAATCAAAACCTGGAAGGAACCTAGATACCCATCAACTGGTGAGTAAATAAATTATGGTGTATTCATCCAATGAACTATGATTCAACAAAATTTTGTTACATACAAAATTAGGGGTGCATTTCAAAATATTATGCTGGAATAATGAAACCAGACTACAAAAATGCATATACTACAATTTTGTTTCTTTTTCTCTTTTTTTTAAAAAAAATGTTTATTTATTTATTTTGAGAGAGAGAGAGAGGGAGGGAGAATCTCAAGCAGTCTCCTCACTGTCAGCATGGAGCCTGACGTGGGGCTCAGTCTCATGGACCATGAGATCATGACGTGAACTGAGGTCAAGAGTTGGCCACTTAACCAACTGAGACAACCCGGTGCCCTCTACAATTCTATTTCTATAAAACTCTAGAAAAGGGAACTATCATGTTTCTTACAGGTGAGGGGAGAGGATAAAGGAAGTGAAAGGAAGAGATATGAGGAAACTTTTGGAGGCAATGGCTTCATGGGTGTGTATATGTATTAAAAACTTACTAAAAAAATAAAAATAAAAACTTACTAAATTGAATACTTTATATGCAGTTTATTATATGTTAATTACACTTCAATAAGCTTACTTTTAAAATGGGCATTTATTTATTTATTTATTTATTTATTTATTTTAAGCAGGCTCCACAGCAATGCGGGGCTTGATCTCACAAAGTGTGAGATCATGACCCAAGCCAAAATCAAGAGTCAGGTCCTTTACCGACTGAGCTCCTCAGGCACCCCCCAAATGGGTTTTTAAATCATTCTCTGTGATGGTGAAATCAGCAGAAATTCCCCCAGTTCTTTGGCTCATGGTTAAAGTGCTATTTCCCACATTGTCTATTGGTGTAAATTTGTTAAGTTCATTAACGGCATTTGGGAGGAAGCATATTGATCGCTCTCAGTCAGCCTCCATAGTATCTGATTGTTTTCTGGCTCTTTATCACTTCATTCATCCCATGTTCTCATTTTCTTTATTGTTCTTTTTTTTTCTTTTTTTATGGAATACTTCACAAATTTATGTGTCATCGTGGCCCAGGGGCCATGCTAATCTTCTCTGTATTGTTCCAATTTTAGTACATTTGCTGCTGAAGTGAGCGCTGTTCTAAATTTTTGAGTTGAATGTTCAGTAAATTTATTTCTATTCCTTCAATTGAATTGTATTTTCCTGTATATAATTGTATCTACTGATATAGACAAATATCCTGAAGGAAGCCAAAGTCATGCTAAATCCCCTCTCCAGATTAAAACACTGCTGACATTTTTGTCAGGCTACTTCCTGACATCTTCCTGTCTGTGCAAACCATTTTGTGTGTGTGTTTGTATGTGCGTGTGTACGCAGAAAAGTATACAGCTCCTAGGTGTACAGACGACCACAAAGTGTGCATACCCAGGTCACCAGCGCTCAGTTAACAGAATATTGCCAGCCTCGCAGAAGCCATCTTTGTACCCACTGCCCGTCACAACACGCTCCGCACCAACCCAAGGATAACTACTGTCTTGACTTCTAATGACATAGGTTACTTTCGCCAGATTTTAAATTTTATTCAAATGTCATCATGAAGCGTGTATTCTGCTTTGTCTTCTTTCAATCAGCATTATATTTGTGAGGCTCATCTATATGGTTTTAGGGGGTTCATTCACTATTGCTGAGCTATCTCTCCATTACGTGACTGTGTCATAATTTATTTATCCACTTTATTGTTGATAGGCGTTTGGGTGGTTTCCAGTTTGGGGCTATTATGAATAGTGCGGCTATAAATATTATAGTGCACGTCTCTTGCGAGCACATGAATGCTGTCTTATTGGTTATATACTAAGAGAGAAATTGCTGGGTCATAGACATGCAATTTAGATGTATCTAACTTCGAATACTGTTTTCTAACTTGATTTATGCACTGAACAATACGTCATAGGTATGTTTCCAGGTCAGTTAGTGGTATTAACTATGTGACCCTACCGTACTTTAATCATTTAGTTGTTTATTGATGGGCATTTGCTTCACCTCTGATTTTTCATTAATAGGAACAAAATACTCCATATACCTATAAACATCTTTGTTCAATTGGCCGACTGATTTTGGTTTTAGGATAAATGCTTAAAACTGGAATTGTTGCCCATGTGCATATACACTTTGATACACATTGTCCAATTACCTTTTTGAAACGTACAACTTGCAATCTCACCGGCATTTACTAAGAGGGAATCTTTTTCTATATCCTCACTCACATTGGATTTTATGTATGTTTTTAACTCTTGTCAGTCAGATAGAAGAATACCCTGACATCTTTGCATTAAGTTATATTTCTTTATTAGTGATTTTAAACATACTTTTATGAATATATTTCTCATTTTATGCACTTTGCCATTATTTTTATCTTTTTATCATTGATTTAGAGGAGTTTTTTATATGCTGACAAAATAATCCTTTGACTATCTATGTTGTAAATAGTTATTCCAGGTTTTTGTTTACATGTTAATTGGGTTATATGTGTTGTGGTTGTTGTTTTTGTAGACATTTTTGATGTTGCTGTTACTGTTTTTACCTTTTCCTTTAATGGAATCAACTTTATAAATCTTTGTCTTCATGGTGTCTGGCTTTTGTTTTGTGCTTTAAAAGGATTCTCTCACCTGAAGATTATAATATCAGTCTCTATTTTTCTTATAGTATTATGGCTTTATTTGTTACACTTACATCTTTGATACACTTGAAATCTCTTTCACTATATGGAATGAAGAGTTTGGTTTGACTCTTTTCCAAATAACACTTTGATTGATTATTTCCATTTTAATTTGAAATGCCACTTTACACAGTATCCAAATCCCTAAGTCTCTGCGTGTCTATTCTGTACTAAGAATTCAATTCCGTTGCTTTGTTTATCCATTTATCCAACAAATACTTATGTGCCAGGCACTTTCTCATCAACTGAGCTATATCAGTATAAAAAGGAGACAAAACTCCTCTCCTCATGGAACTTACCTTTCAGAGGAAGATATAAAGGCAGATAATAAACCAGAAGTATTCATTTTAATTCATCTCCTGAATTGGAATGAGGAAGTTTTAATCACTATAGATCTACAGGATATTTCAGGTAGAGTTAGTTCTTCCACATTAATTATTTGGCCTCTTGGTAAATACTGAATCTTACAGACGAACTTTAGAATCAGTCGATCCGATTCCAGTATACATCCCATTGGGATTTTGATTCTGCTTGCCTGGAATTTTGAAATGAATTTAGGGAGATCTGACATCTTTACAATAGTTTTACTTATCTAATAATAAGGTATACTTCTCTAGGGGTGCATGGGGGGCTCAGTCAGTTGAGCGTATGACTCTTGATTTTGGCTCAGGTCATGATCCCAGGGTCGTGGGATCGAGCCCCATGTTGGGCTCTGCACTGAGTGTGGAGCCTGCTTAAGATTCTCTCTCTCTCTCTCTCTCTCTCTCTCTCTCTCTCTCCGCCCCACTTCCCCACTCTCTCTCTTAAAATAATAAAATAAAATAAAATAAAATATACTTCTCTAGTCAAGAATTCATTTTATTCATGTGTCCTTCTATGTCTCTCAGTAGAATTTAAAATTTTTCTCCACATAGATTAATTTTTGGTTGCTATTGTGAATAGAATTTTATTTCGCTTTTACCATATTTTATGCCTTATTATTATTGTATGTAAGAAAGCTATTGATTCTGGTATGTGTTTTTATAACTTCCCACCTAAGTGAACTCCCATACTGTTCCTGAGAGTTTTTCATGATTTGATCTTAGGTTATTTGTTGTATAATAGTACATTACAAATATTTTCACTGTGGATTATACTCTGTCATTACTAAGTGACTCTCCTTGTCCTGTTTAACCATTTTCATCTTGAATTCAGTTTTGTTTGGTATTTAAATTGTGAGCTTTCTTTTCTTTTTTTAAAATTCTATTTATTTTTTATATCTATAAATGTTTGTTTATTTTGAGAGAGAGAGAAAGACAGAGTGTGAGTGGGGGAGGGGTAAAGGGAGAGGGAGACACAGAATCCGAAGCAGGTTCCAGGCTCTGAGCTGTCAGCACAGAGCCCGACGTGGGGCTCGAACTCATGAACTGTTAGATCATAACTCGCGCCAGAGTCGGATGCTTAACTGACTGAGCCACCCAGGTGCCCCTCTTTTTTTTTTAATTGAAGGATAATTGACATAGAACATTATGTTGGTTTCAGGTGTCCAACATAGTCATTTGACATTTGTCTACATAGTGAAATGATCGCCATAAGTCTGGTTACCATCTGTCACCATCCAAAGTTACAAGGATTTACTCTCTTAACAACATTCAACTATGCAATACAATATTATCGACCATAGTCACCATGCTGTGCATGACACCCATGGCTTATTAATTTTACAACTGGGAGTTTGTATCTCTTGATCCCCATTTCACCTATCCCTAAATCCTGCTCCACTCTGGCCACCACCAATCTGTTCTCTGTATCTGAGTTTTGTTTTGCTGTTCACTTGTTTTGTTTTAGGTTCTAAATATAAGTGAAGTCATACATCATATATCTTTCTCTGTCTGACTTATTTCGCTTAGCAGAATACCCTCAAGGGCCATCCATGTTGTTGCAAATGGTAACATTTCATCCTTTTGTATGGCTGAGTAGTATTCCGTTGCGTAATATACCACATCTTCTTTATCCATTCATCTATCAGCGGACACTTAGGTGGCTTCCATATCTTAGCTATTGTAAATTATTTTGCAATGAACATAGGGGTGCATATATCTTTCAAATTAGTGTATTCATTTTCTTCAGGTAAATACCAGAAGTGGAATTGCTGGGCCATAGGGTAGTTCTATTTTTAATTTTTTGAGGAACCTCCACCCTGTTTTCCATAGTGGCTGCCCTAGTTTGCATTCCCACCAACAGTGCAAGAGGGTTCCCCTTTCTCCACATTCTTGCCAACGCGTGTTATTTTTGTCTTTTTGGTAATAGCTATTCTGACAGGTGTGAGGTGAGATCTCCTTGTGGTTTTTCTTTCATTTCCCTGATGATTAGTGACGTTGAGCATCGTTTCATGTGTCTGTCAGTCATCCATATGTCTTTTTTAGGAAAATGTCTATTTTTCAGACAAATTGTTTGGGATTTGTTGCTGTTGTTACTACGTTGTGTGAGTTATTTATATATTTTAGATACTAACCCCTTATCAGATATGTGATTTGAAAATATCTTCTCCTGGGGTCCCTGGGTGGCTCACTTGGCTAAGAGTCTGACTCTTGATTTTGACTCAGGTCATGATCTCACAGTTTGTGGCTTTGAGCCCTGCATCAGGCTCTGTGATGACAGCATGAAGCCTGCTTGGGATTCTCTCTCCCTCTCTCCCTGGCGCTCCCCCATGCTTTCTCTTTCTCTCTCTGTCTCAAAACAGATAAGTAAACATTAAAAATAAAAATAATAAAAAACAATATCTTCTGTTCAATAAGTTGCTTTTTCATTTTGTTGGTGGTTTCCTTCACTATTCAGATACTTTTTAGTTAGATGTAGTGCCATTTGTTTATTTTTGCCTTTGTTACCCTTGCCTTTGGAGTCAGATCAAAAAATCATTTCCAATAACCAGTGTCAAAGAGTTTACCGTGCGTGTTTTCTTCTAAGAATGTTATGGCTTCAGGTCTTACATTCAAGTCTTTAATCCGTTTTGAGATAATATTTTGTTTGGTGTAAGATAATGGTCCATATACTTTCTTTTGCATATAGCTAACTAGTTTTCCCAATACCATTTGTTGAAGAGACTGTCCTTTTCCCATTGCGTATTCTGGCCTCCTCGGTCATAAATTAATTGACCGTATATGTGTGGGTTTATTTCTGGGCTCTCTATTCTGTTCCTCTGATATGTGTCTGTTTTTATGATGATACAAATACTACTGTTTTGATTACTAAAGCTTTGTAATACAGTTTGAAATCAGAGAGCATGATGCCCCCATATTTGTTCTTTTTTCTCAAGATCAATTTGGCTATTTAGCATTTTGTGTGGCTCTATACAAATTTTAGAATTGTTCTATTTCTGTGGAAAATGCCTTTGGAATGTTGATAATAATTGGATTGAATATATAGATTGCTTTGGGTAGTATAGACATTTTTAACAATATTAAATTATTTTAATCCATGAGCATAACATATTTTTCCAGTTATTTGTGTCTTTCATCAATGCCTTATAGTTTCCGGTGTGCAGGTGTTTAACCCCCTTAGTCAAATTTATTCCAGTATATTATTCTTTTTGATGCAGTTGTAAGTGGGATTGTTTTCTTAATTACTCTTTTGGATTATTTGTTGTTAGTGTATAGAAATGTAACAAATTCTATATATTGATTTTGTACCCTGTAACTTTACTGAATCTATTAGTTCTAATAGAACTATATATAAAACTATATATAAAATCAAGTTTTCTGCTAATAATAACCATTTTACTTCTTCCTTTCTGATTTGGATCACTTTTATTTCTTTTTCCCGCCTAATTGCTCTGGTTAGGATTTCCAATCCCATGTTGAATAAAAATAGTGAAAGTGGGCATCCTTGTCTAGTTTCAGATCTTAAAGGAAGAGTTTTCAGCTTTTCCCTGTAGAGTATGTCAACCGTGGGCTTGTCATATATGGTTTTTAATATGTTGAGTTACATTTCATCTCTACCCACATTGTTGAGACTTTTATCATGAATAGATGTTGAATTTTGTCAAATGTTTTTCTACATCTATTTAGATGATCATATGGTTTTTATATTTCATTTTGTTAATGCGGTGTGTCATATTTATTGATCTTTGCATCACTGGAATAAATCTCACTTGATCATGGTGAAGGATCCCTTTAATGTATTGTTGAATTCAGTTTGCTAATATTTTGTTGAGGAGTTTTGCATCTATGCCCATCAGGAGTATTGGCCTGTAGTGTGTGTGTGTGTGTGTGTGTGTGTGTGTGTGTGTGTGTTGTCCTTGTCTGGTTTTGGTATCAGGGTGATGCTGCCCTTGTAAAATGTGTTTGGAAGAGTTCCCTCCTCTTTAATTTTTTGGAAGAATTTGAGTGGGCTAGGTATTAAATCTTGAATTATTTGGTAGAAGTCACCCAGTGAAGCCATCTGATCCTAGACTTCTGCTTGTTGGAAGTTTTTTGATTACTGATTCAATGTTTTTACTGGTGATCAGTCTGCTCAGACTTTTTACTTCTTCATGATTCATTCCTGGAAGGTGATGTGTTTCTAGAAATGTATTCATTTCTTCTAGGTTGTTCAATTTTTTGGCATATACTTTTTCATAGGAGTCTCTTTTAATCCTTCATATTTCTGTGGTGTCACTTGTTATTTCTTTCATTTGTGATTTTATTTGAGTCCTCTGTCTTCTTTTCTTAGTGAATCTAGCGAGAGGTTTGTCAATTTTGTTCATCTTTTCCAAAGAACTAGCTCGTAGTTTCATTGATCTTTTATATTGTCATTTAAATCTTTCTTTTATTTATTTCTCTTCTGATTATTTTTTCCCTTTACTAACTTGGGGCTTTGTTTATTCTTCTTCTCCTAGCTCCTTAAGGTATAAAGTTAAATTGTTTATTTGACATTTTTCTTGTTTCTTAAGACAGGCCTGTACCTCTATAAACTTTCCTCTTAGAGCTGCTTTTACTGTACCCAGTAGATTTAGGTATATTGTATTTCCATTTTCATTTTTCTCAAGATACTTTTATTTCTCCTTTTATTTCTTCATTTCTCCATTAGTTGTTCAGTAACATATTGTCTAATCTCTGTACATATGTGTGATTTTTCCAATCTTCTTGTGATTGATTTCTAGTGTCACACCATTGGAGTCAGAAAAGATGCTGGATATGATTTTTATCTTCTTCTTAAATTTACTGAGACTTGTTTTGTGGCCTAACATATGATCTATCCTAAAGAATGTTTCATGTACACTTGAGAAGAATATATACTCTGCTGCTTTTGGATAAAATGCTCTGTATATACCTATTAAGTCCGTCTGGTCTCATGTGTTATTTCAGGCTGATGTTTCCTTATTGAATTTTTGTCTGGATGATCTATTCATTGGTGTGAGTGGGGTATTAAAGTTCCCCACTATTACTGTATTACTGTCAATTCTTCCCTTTAGGCCTATTCATATTTGCTTTATATAGTTAGGTGCTTCTATACTGAATCTAGAAATATTTACAAACGTTGTATCTTCTTGTTGAATTGATTTCTTTACCATTATGTAATGCCCATCTCTGTCTTTTACTAAAGTCTCTGTTTTAAAGTCCAGTTCAGAGGTGCCTGAGTGGCTCAGTCGGTTAAGTGTCCGACTTCCATTTGGTCACGATCTTGCCGTCCGTGAGGTTGAGCCCCGCGTCAGGTTCTGCGCTGACAGCTCAGAGCCTAGAGCCTGCTTCAGATTTTGTGTCTCCCTCTCTCTCTGCCTCTCTCCCACTTGTGCTCTTTCTCTCTCTCTCTCTCAAAAATAAACATTAAATTTAAAAAAAAGTCCATTTGGTTTTCATATAAGTATAGCTACCTCAGTTTTCTTTTGGTTTCCATTTCCATGAAACATCTTTTTCCATCCCTTCACTGTTAGTTGCGTGTGTCCTTACATCTGAAGTGATTCTCTTATAGGTAACATATAGATGGGTCTTGTTTCTTTTATCCATACATCTACTCGATGTTTTTTGACTAGAGAATTTAGTCCATTTACATTTAAAGTAATTATTGATAGATATGTATTTACTTCCATTTGGTCATTGCTTTCTGGTTGTTTTGTAGTTCTTCTCTGTTCTTATCTGTTTTTCTTTCCTCACTTGTGGTTTGATGACTTCCGATAGCATTGTGTTTAGATTCCTTTCTTATTATGTTTAGTATATTTACTATAGGTTTTAGCTTTCTCATATATAACAATGTGTAGGTATGTCTATTTTAGGTTGAAAGCAAGTTGGAATACATTCTAAAACTCCACATTTTTACTCCCCTCCCACAATGTTTTATGTTTAAAATTTTTTTTAATATTTATTTATTTTTGAGATATATAGAGAGAGACAGAGCATGAGCAGGGGAGGGGCAGAGAGAGGGGGAGACACAGAGTCTGAAGCAGAATCCAGGCTCTGAGCTGTCAGAACAGAGCCCGATGCAGGGACCGAACTTGTGAACCACAAGATCATGACCTGAGCTGAAGTTGGACACTTACCAACTGAGCCACCCAGACGCCCCATGTCTTATGTTTTTGATGTCACATTTTACAACATTTTATTTTATGTATCCCTTAACTAATTATTGTGGCTGTAGTTATTTTCACTACTTTTGTCTTTTAATCTTTATACTAGCTTTATAAATGATTAATTCACTATCTTTACTATATATTTACCTTTACCAGTAAGATTTTTAGTTTTATGTGTTTACTTGTTCCTAATTAGTGCCCCTTCTTTTCAGCTGAAAGACTGAACATGTTTTGGAAGGCTAATTTAATGGTGATGAACTCCTTTAGCTTTGGCTTGTCTGGAAGTTTCTTTATATCTCCTTCAATTATGAATAATAACCTTGCCAGGCAGAGTATTCTTGGTTGGAATTTTTTTCCTTTCAACATTTTGAATATATCATGCCACTCACTTCTTGCCTGTAAAGTTTCTGCTGAGAAATCTGGTAATGGCCTTATGAGGGTTCCATTGTCTGTAACAAGTTATTTTTTCTTCTGCTGCTTTTAAGATTCTCTCTTTCTCCTTACCTTTTATGTTTTAATTATAATGTGTCTTGATATGGTCTCTTTGGGTTTGTCTTATCTGAAACTTCTCTGGGATTCCTGGATCTGGATATCTGTTTCCCTCCCCGGGTTAGGGAAGTTTTCAGCCATTATCTCTTCAAATAAGTTTTCCGCCCCTTTCTCTCTTCTACTTCTAGGACCCCTTTAATGCAAATGTTATTCTGCTTGATGCTGTCCTATAGTTTCTTTAAGCTATCTCCTCTTTAAATAAATTATTTTGTTTATTGTCAAATTGGCTAACGTACAGTGTGTACAGTGTGCTCTTGATCTTGGGCATAGATTCCTGTGGTTCATCGCTTACATACAGCACCCAGTGCTCATCCCAACAAGTGCCCTCCTCAATGCCCATCACCTGCTTCCCTCTCTCCATCCCCTCCCATTAATCCTCAGTTTATTCTCTGTATTTAAGATTCTCTTACGGTTTACATCCTTCCTTCTCTGTTTGTAACTATTTTTTCCCCCTTCTCTTCCCTCGTGGTCTTTTGTTAAGTTTCTCAAGTTCCACATATGAGTGAAAACATATGGCATCTGTCTTTCTCTGACTGACTTATTTCACTTAGCGCAATACCTTCCGGTTCATCCACATTGCTGCAAATGGCATGATTTCATTCTTTCTCATTAGCCATTCATCAGTTGATGGATATATAAACCCCTCACTGTAATGTAAATAATTATAACCTTTGGAAAATAATTGGGCACTTTCTTGAAAAGCTGAACAGCCAGCCATACACTTTACTGATAAGTAGTTGCATTTCAAGGCATGTGCCATAGACATTGTTTTGCAAAAGTTTAATAAACAAAGTGTTAATGGTAAAAAATAAAAAATAAAAAAAATTACTTTGTTGTTACTCCTTTTGTTTTTTTTTTTTAGATTGGTTGTTGTGTTTATTATTTTTAAAAATTTTTAAATTAAATTTAATTTAAAATTTAAATTTAAAAACAAATTTATTTATTTATTTATTTATTTATTTATTATTTTTTTTCAATATATGAAATTTATTGTCAAATTGGTTTCCATACAACACCCAGTGCTCATCCCAAAAGGTGCCCTCCTCAATACCCATCACCCACCCTCCCCTCCCTCCCACCCCCCGTCAACCCTCAGTTTGTTCTCAGTTTTTAACAGTCTCCTATGCTTTGGCTCTCTATTGTTACTCCTTTTGGGTGAGTTTCATTAACCTGTCTTCCAGATCACTGATTTTTTCTTCTGTTTCATCTAATATGTTATTGAACCCCTCTAACATATTTTTCAGTTCAGTTATTGCATTCTTCAGCTCTGTGACTTCTGTTTGGTACTTTCTTATAATTTCTTTCTTTGTTGAAGTCTTCACTCTGTTAATCCACTCTTCTTCCAAGTTTGATGAGCACCTTTATGACCATGACTTTGACCTCTTTATCTTTATCTATTTCACTAAGTTTTTCATATAGGGGTTTATGTCATTCTTTCATCTGAAATATATTCCTGTTTCCTCATTTTGTTTTACTCTCTGTGTATGTATGTATGTGTTGCTTGTTTGTAGGAGATGAAACTTATCATTTAACCTTGCCCTAGCTCTTGGTTGTCTCTCAGACCTTTGTGATGTTCTAAACAGCCTAACTCATCCTTGATAGGACCCAGTTGTTGAGGATATGCCAAGACCTGTGAGTGATCCGGAGGGAAGAGTCTCACTCAGCACCTAGTTTCAGACTAGTTGAAAGTTAGACCCTCAGACAACAGCTTTTAAGGTATGCATAAGGTGTGCATGCAGTCCTATGGGGTCACAATTGTAAACCTTGTTGTCCTCCAGACCACCTGATCCTTTTGGTGTCCTTTTGGTGACTATTGCAAAAATCAAGGCTCCAGATAAGTGTAAGAGTTCCTTTCTGGGACCTACTGGCAAGCTGTAGTGAGACCAAAGGGAGAGTACAAAGATGGAATCCCTAGCCCATGTTTCCTGAGAGCGTTCCTGTAGCCTTTAGATACATGCTAGGCCTGAAGCCTGCCCCTCAAGCTGAAGCTCCAGGAAAAGTAAATAGGCCTTTTTCACAGAAAGACTTGTGGTGGGTTTCAGTCTGCTGTCTAGGCAGTGTTCTGGGGGTGGTAGCCTGCCAGGAGCTTTTTCTCCAATTGTTTCAGACTCATGGGGCCCTGAACACAATCCACTGGTGCTATGTACTCAGTACACATCCCCTGTCTGGGCTGTGTACACAGCTTTGGTAGGGCCAAGGGAGTGGTGCAGGGGCAGGGCACTGCCCTCCTGGCTTTGGTAGGGCTGTGGGAGCAGTGTGGAGGCAGGATGCACCCTCACCATCAGGAAAAACACAAAGATGGTGGCTGCCAGTGCCCCAGTCCCTAGAGAGAGTTCTAACAGGATCTTGCCCCTTTAGCAGACGCTGTCAGATTAGCAAACAAATCTCCTTCTCATATGGTCTAGGTGCCTGTCAAGGTGCTGCTTTCGTGCTGGGTCCCAGGGTAAGTGGATCTGCATGCAAACCCTTTAAGAGTGGAATCTCCATTTCCTACAGCCCTGTGGTTCTTCTGGACATAAGCCCCACTCGATTTTCAAAGCCAGACATTTTGGGGACTCATCTCTTCCATGGAGGTCTCAGGGATTGGGTACCTGATGTGGGACACAAACTCCTCACCCCTCAGGGAGAAGCTCCACATTTGTGAGATCCCTCCTGACTGTGGGCTGCCACACCAAATGTGGGGACTGTAGGGAGGCCAGATCTTCTCCCGCCCATCTCAATGTGGTCCTTCTAGCCTCTGTTTCAGAGAAGCTGTTCAGCTAGCTTTCATGTCCTTTTCAGAGGAAAATTTTGCATATGTAGCTGTAGTTTTGTTGTGTCCACGGGGGGAGGCGAGTTCAGGATCTTCCCATGCTTACCATGGAAGCTGAACTGCCTCCCCTGGGCTTCATTCTATTATTTGAATTGGCCTACATTTCCCATATTTTTACTTAAAACTTTTTTGCTACTATTTCAAAAGAAATAACCCTTGTCACATGAGTGCCAATTATCCTGTTCCAATCCTACCTGGTTCTGCAGTTCAGCTCTGGCACTGACCACGTGCAGTTAGTGCCAACTCGGCAAGTTAAAGGCTTAATCCTCCGCAAGAGTGCCCCTGCTTTGGACACCAGCCTCAGGCTTATGGGGTTTTCAGGTCACACACACTTCTGACCAACTAACTATAAATTTGGTACCCAATATTCTCTTAGATTCAATAATTAACTAGAATGATTCAGAGAAGTCAGGAAAGTGCTCTACTTGTGATTCTAAATGGTACAAATCAGGAACAGCCAGATGACGAGCCAGGCAGGGTGAAGTCTGGGAGGGTTCTGATGGCAGAGCTTCTGTGCCACCTCCCTGAGAAATCAGGGCACGTCGCCGTCCTAGGGCACATCAGTGTGTCTACCAACGAGGAGCTCCACCAGGTCTCACTGCCCAGAGTTTTTACTGGCCTTTCTTGCCATAGGTACAGTTGATTAAACCACTGGTGACATGACTGAACCCAATCTCCAGCTTTCTTCTCTCCTTGGAGGTCAAAGTTTCAACCCTCTAATCACAAAGTTGGTCTTTCTGGTGACCAACCCCATCCTGAAGCTCTCTCAGGGCCTACTATCATTCTCCTCATTAGCATAGCCTTGGGTGTGTCCCAGGGGCTCATGAATAGCGGACGTGTCTATCACTTGGGAGATCCCAAGAGTTTTAGAAGATCTGTGCTGAAAACCAGGGGCAAAGACCAGACGAATTCCTTATTATACAACACATACCTGAAAATTTAACAGTGCAAAAAAGGTTTATATAGAAAACAAAAGTTACTCAAAATCCCCCAACCCAGAAATAGTCACTGCTGATATTGAGTGAATGTTCTTCTAGAGTTTCTGTGTACCTATCAGCATGTAAATAAAATTGCTTTTATGCAAATGGAACGACATTTAACATGCTGTGTTACAATTTGCTATTTTCAGTTATTTTGGGCCTATCCCCATATCATTACATCTAAACCAACCTTGACCTCATTATTTTAAATTGTTGTACTCAACACCCCATTGCTTACTTTCTAAAACAAACACACACCCAACCAAAAAACCCTTTGGTGGGAATTAGCGTCATTCCTAGGTTCTTTTCCTTCTTTTGGAAACTACCACAATGTTTCCATGAAAATCTTTGTGTGCTTGTTCAAATACATATGTAAGATAAGTTCTTATAAAAGAAACCTCTGGGTGAAAAGGCACACATGCTTTAATTTTTACCATGTATTACAAAGAGCCCTTTAAAAACATTTAACTCGTGTACATTCCCACCAATGAATGCCTGCTAACAATTCTTTCACTTTCAACTTTTTGTGTCTATTAAACATAAACCTAGCCTGGCACTTCTTTTAAAAGGTGAGTTTTACATGCATTTATCTTTAGGAAAATAATGTGTCGTGCAACTTAAAACTCTTTTTTCTCTTTGGTGATTTAGAATGTATATTCTGTGGGTATTTAGTTCCACTAATTTACTTTACCTTCTTAAAAATATTTTTCAGTTAAGGCACTTGAACAGTTTCCATTTGAATCTTTCCTCTGGAAGATAAGGAAACATTACTTTCTCTAGGCTTTTCCATTTCTTTCTCCTCATCCTCCTTGTTCTCCTCTCCTCCTTGTCTCTCCATTCTTCCTGAGTCTGATATGCAGTAACCTGGTCAGCTTTTGGTAAACTACCCTTCGTGTAAGTGTGATGTCATTCGTTCCAGTGTCTGACATCATCGTAAACTTTTAAAAAACATCTACGTGTCCAATTTAACCTCTGGATGTGGGTGAAATCATTTTAATTCAACATCCATTCTACATATTAGTGGATTTTATGGGAAGTGATATTCAAAAGACTTAGCATCCAGCCCTAGTTACCAGGGTTCTAGAAGCTTCCTGCTGAGCCTTGGTTGTTCAATCCAGGAAATCGAGGGATTCTGGGGGGTGGTGTGAGGGGCAGTGCGGGTATTTGGAAAGATGTAATTCTGATTTATACATGAATAACCTATGGAGACTTTTTAAAGTTACAAAAAGTGAGCTTCTTAAAAAAATACAAAAGATAAAAATAATGCATTCTTAATAACAAATGCCAACAAGGCAGAACTAAATTGGCTGAGGAAGGTGACAGTATTTACTCCTCTATCTAATGCCGTCTCATTCTCACCTCTCAGAGATGCCAGTTCGGCTTTTTATTAAACCCATTTTTTTCTATGCTTACAGAAACATGCGATGTTTTTACTCTTTCTCAATTTTTTATTTAAAAAATTTCAAACCTAGAAAAAAATGCAAAAATAGCACACAAAACCCACCTGTATACCCTCTTCCCCCACCCACCCTGCCCCTGAACCATCTGAAAATTAGGGGAGAATAAATTGAAGACATTATGACAGACTTTGTGCCTAAATATTTAGCACATATTTCCTAAGAACAATTACATTCTTCTACATGACCACAGTACAACGATCATACCCAGGAAACTTAACATTGATATACTAAAGTACATACAGACTGCCCCCCCTCCAAGATTTCCTTGAGTATGGCCATAATTGCCGTAATGTCCTCTATAGTTGTCTGTTTGTGTTAAACCCAAGCCTTGCATAAATGGGTAGATTGATTTCTTGCTTCTGTCAGTCCTTCCTTAATTGGTTTTAACATGGCGACGTCTAAATTTCCATTATTCCTTCTACGCTTATCAGGTGGCATTCCTCTTGGAAGACAATACATACAGTGTGGTACCATTTATATGGAGAAATAGCAAACATCTGTACTGTATCTCTGGAAAGACACACAGGTACTAAGAGTGCTTGCTGGATACAGGAAAAGCAGAAGATCCAGAAGAGGTGGGAGAGATGTTTTACCGCATACTGTGCTTTTACTTTGGAATTTTGAACCATGTGCGGGGAATTAGAGATGGATTGGGAATGGGGTCGAGGAAGCCAAAAATGATTCCAAAGTGATCTGGCTTTCAAAAGAGAGGGTTATGCCAATTATTGAACTAAAAGCTACAAATAGAAGTCATCAGGCCTAGGGCAGGGTTGCTGGGACATAGGGAGGAATGCAGTCCTAAGCTCAGCAGAGGGACCGGCCAGAGGCAGGAAGAGACACTGGGCCTTTCAGTGGGGGAAGAAGGAAGAGAGGATACAAGGCGCGTGCCCCGAAGGTGGCAGGTTTGTCGAGTGGGTAGCAGTAACTATCATTGTTACATGTATTGACTTTGCTACTGATGACAGATTGAGAGAAATCAATAAAGTGCGCTTTTCTTTGGTTCAAATGTTTTAAAAGACTGAGGTCACGCGGACGAGGATCAGAATGTCAACGTCATGATACTGCGCCCAGAATTAGATCATTCACCCCCTGGCCAGTTACAGGAGGTGATGGACACACGCAAGCTCAAGGCCAAACAATGCGAGACAGGAAGGCAGGCTGAGCTGCCAGTCCTTTTCATTCCTCCAAATTTACCAACCAGAGAAGTGGGTGACGAAGCAGAGGGTTAATTACACTCAAATTGATATGACTCCACGTGGGAACATGAAATCCAAGAAAAGGAGTTTTCCAACCACTACCTCTCCCCTCGGTATTCCTATGAACATGTTTATTTCTCTACACTTCTGCCGATACTGGGTGTCACGATTATGTTTAATTTTTACCTACTGGTTGAGCTAAAAATGTTATCTCTGTATGAAAATATTTTTTTAATGTTTATTTTTGAGAGAGAGGAAGAGAACAGGGGAGGGGCAGAGAGAGGGAGAGAAAGAATCCCAGCAGGCTCCATGCTGTCAGTGCAGAGCCCCGTTTGGGACTTGAACTCAGGAACCATGAGATCATGACCTGAGCCCAAATCAAGAGCTGGATGCTCAACTGAGTCACCAAGGCACCCCCATCATTATGGAAATATTTTTTAATGACAGTCCTGTGGGCCTCACTTTTGTAAATTTGGATTCAGTTGGTTTGGCATGAGTCTCCTTGGTGCATTTCAAAAGATACAAATCTTGGGGCACCTGGCTGGCTCAGTGGATGAAGCGTGCAACTCTTGATCTCAGGGCTGTGAGTCCAAGGTCCACACTGGCAGTAGAGATTACTTTATTATTTGTTATTATTTTTTAATAAATCTTTATTTTTGAGAGGGAGAGAGAGACAGATTGTGAGTGGGGGAAGGGCAGAGAGAGAGAGAGAGAGAGAGAATCTGAAGCAGGCTTCAGGCTCTGAGCTGTCAGTACAGAGCCCGTCGCAGGGCTCGAACCCACGAATGGTGAGATCATGATCTGAGCCAAAGTCGGATGCTTAACCGACTGAGCCACCCAGGCTCCCCAACTTTAAAAAAATCTTAAAAAATAAATTCTTAAATCTCATTCCTGTATTTCCCTGATGATTAACGATGTTGAGCATCTTTTCATGTGTCTGTTTGCCATTAGATAATATATTTTTGATTCTCTTCTTTTGATTTATGTTTTATTTTTAGATCTTTGATTATTTACTGTATCAGTCAGATTGGGCAATTCTATCAATTTTGCTTTCTATATTTTGAGCATATGTTATTAGGTTTACCCAATTTTGGAAATGTTTTATCTTCCTGGGAAATTGACCCTTTTATCATTATGAAATGTCATTCTTCATCTTTAGTAAAACCTCTTTACCTTAAAATTCATTTTGTTTGGTATTAGTATACCCATACCAGTTGCTTTTTTCAGTGATTTTTTGCATATGCCATCCTTTCATGTTAAAAACTCCTATGTCCTCATATTTATTGTGTATTTATTGTAAACAGAATCTCCTTGGACATTTTTATATTAGTATTTAACAGTCTTTGTCTTGATGTTAGAATACATTTTGCCTGGTGATATGGATGGTGACTACTGATTATTTTGGATTTCAATCTATAATCTTACTATTTGCTTTCTAGTCATCTCATCTGTTTTACGTTCTCCTTTAACTCCTTCCTTCCTTTTGATGGAATGCATTGTGTTCTTATTCTTCCATTTCCCGCTTACGAATTATATGCTCTCATTATTTTGTTAGTGATTGACCTAGAGCTTACAACTTGTACCCTTGACCCCCTGGTACATATCCTAAACTAGTACATTTATCACTGTTACAATGCAAGGAGCCAAGAACACTCTTTGACTCCATTTACCCAACTTCCACTTTTTGTGCAATTGTCACGTATTTTATTTCTTCATGAATTTAACAACCGACGGATCGTTATTAAGATTATTATTATTAGAGTCAAACATAATAATTGTTATTTAGATTTACCACATATTGACCATTTCCAGTGTTCTTTATCTTTCTGTCTCCATTCTTCCATCAGGAATCATATTTCCATCTGTGTGAACAGCTCACTCTAATACTTCTTTTAGGATGGGGGTTGATGACAAATTCTCTACCTGTGTGTCTTAAAATGTACAAATTTCATCTTAAAAAAGTTTTTTTTCAATCGCATTTGTTGGGCTTTACTTTTTTATTTGTTTTTTCTTTTAAAAGCAATGTCATTGAGAACAATTTAATACAATAAAACACACTCACCTTAAGTGTATAGTTGGACAAGTCTTGACCAATGTACACAAATTTGTAACCATCATCATAGTCAAGAGATAATAAGCATTTTCATCAATCCAAAACATTCCTTTTGGCCCCTTTGCAGTCAATCTGTTTCCTAGGCATCCGTTAATTTATTTCTGTCACCATAGATTTATTTTACCCACTAGACTTTCATAAGAATGAAGTAATATTGTACATCCTCTTTTGTGTATGGCTTCTTTCATCCAGAATGATGTTTCTGAGATTCAACTAATGCTGTTGTGGGGATCTAGTTTATTCCTGTAATTGCTGAGTATACTTCAGAATTTGTTCATCCAGTCACCTATTGAGAAACATTTGGATTGTTTCTGGTTTTTAGCTGTTGTGAAGAAAGATGCTATGAACATTCATGTGAAAGTCATATTGTGGACTTTATTTCTCTAAGAAAAATACCTAGAACTGATATTGCTAAATCATAGGGTAGTTGTGTGTTTCACTTTATAAAAAAACTGCTAAACAGTTTTTCAAAATTGTTGAACTGTTTACATGCCCAACAGCATTATTGGAGAGTTCTAGTCGCTGTACATTGTTGTCAACACTTAGTATTGTCAGGTGGTTTAATTTTAGCCATTCTACTGGTTGTATGGTAGCATTTCATTGTTGTTTTCATTTGAATTTCCTGATAACTTCTTTTTTTAAATTTTTTAAAATGGTTATTTATTTTTGGGAGACAGAGAGACAGAGTGTGAGCACGGGAGGGGCAGAGAAAGAGGGAGACACAGAATCCGGGCAGGCTCCAGGCTCCGAGCTGTCAGCACAGAGCCTGACGCGGGGCTCAAACCCACAAAGTGTGGGATCGTGACCTGGGCCGAAGTCAGATGCTCAACCGACTGAGCCACCCACACACCCTGTTCCCTGATAACTTCTGATGTTGAGTACTTTTTCATGTGCTATTGGCCATTTGTATATCTTGTTATTCTAATCATTTGCCCATTAAAAAAATTAAGTTGTATATTTTCATTTTATTGAGTTGCAAGATTTCTTGACATATTCTTGATATAAGTTCTTTTCCAGATATGTATGGCATTATATATGTTTTATATATAAATAGTATATATATGTGTGTATTTTATAAGTAGTATATGTATACATGTGTGTATTATATATATGTAGTTATATACATATATAATTATATATGTATATAATTTTCTCTGCGACTTGTCTTTTCAGTTTTTTCAAAGGTGTCTTCTGAAGAGTAAAAGATTTTAATTTTGATGAGGTAAATTATTAATATTTTTCTTTTATTATTTGTGCTCTTTGTGCCTTATTTAAGAAATTTCTACTTACTCAAGGCTGCAAAGATTTTTTTCCTATGTTTTCTTATAAAAGTTTTGTGGCTTTAGCTTTTACATTGATTTATTTTTTTACGTTTATGTATTTATTTGGAGAGAGAGAGTGAGTGAGGGAGGGCCAGAGAGAGAGTAAGAGAGAGAGAATCCCAAGCAGTCTCTGCACTGTCAGTGCAAAGCTCCATGTGGGGCTTGAACTCCCAAACTATGAGATCATGACCCGAGCTGAAGTTGGATGCTTAACCAATCGAGCCAGCCAGGCACTCCACATTTATTTTTTTAAATGAAGTTTACTTATTTTGAGAGATAGAGAGTGCACACGTGAAAGTGGGGCTGGGAGCAGGAAAGAGGGAGAGAGAGAATCCCAAGGGGCGCTGCACTGTTAGCTCTAGCCTGACTTGGAGCTTGATCCTGTAAATGGTGAGATAATGACCTGAACCCAAATCAAGAGTCAGACACAACTGACAGAGCCACCTAGGCACCCCTAGCTTTTACGTTTAGGTCTGTGATCTATTTTGAGTGAATTTTTGTTTATGGAATAAAGTAAGTATCAAAGATCATTCATTTGCACATGAAAAACCAATTGTCCGGCATGATCTGATGAAACGACTGTCCTTTCTGCTATTGAATTAACTTGGCACTTTGGTCAAAAATCAAGTGATCACATATGTACAGATCTACTCCTGATCTATTATGTTCCTTGGATCTGTAGGTCTATTCTTTTGCCAAAACCACACTCTCTTGATTAACTTGATACTAAATCTTGAAATCAGGTAGTCCTTTCCCACTTTCTTCTTTTTAGAAATTGTTTTGGCTATCATCTGTCCTTTGCATTTTTATACAAATTTTAGAACCAGCTTGTCAAATTCTGCAGAAAATTATGTCTAGCACTTTTATTTGGATTATGTTAAACTCATAGATCAATTTCAGGAGCATTAACATCTTAAATACATCAGAACTCCAATTCAAGTACATGTTATAGAGTTCCATTTATTTTTAATCTTGAATTCTTCTCAGCAGTGTTTTGTCGTTTTCAGTATATAGATCTTCCACTTATTTTGTTAAACTTATACCTAACATTTTCATGTTCTTGATGCTATTGTGAATGGTACTATTTTTCAAATTTCATTTTCCAGTTGCTTCTTTGTGATTTTTGACTTTGACTTTCTAAAGTCACTTATTAGTTCTAACAGCTTTTCTTACAGATTCCTTAAGATTTTTTACATACATGATCATGTTGACTTTGAATAAAATGTTTTGCCCTTATCGATCCGTGTGCATTTTATTTCTTTTAATTAACTTATTTCACTGGCTAGGCCTCCAACAAATGTTCTAAGATGCCTTGTTCCTGGTTTTACAGGGACAGCATTCAATCTTTGACCATTGGGAGGATGCAGTTTTTTTTAGAGATGCCCTGTATCAAGTTGAGGAAGGTTCCTTCTATTCCTACTTTTATGAAAGTTTTCATCATGAATGGGTATTGGATTTTGTCAAGTACTTTTTATGCATGCATTAGGATGATCATGATTTTTTTCTTCTCTGAATACGATAAATTATACTAATTAATTTTTAAAAATTTAAACCAACTTTGTATGCCTGAGAAAAACTCCATTTTGTCAAGCTGTATTATTCTTTTTCTACATTCCTGGGTTTAGTTCGGTAATATACTGTTAAGTCCTTGACATTTACAATCATTTTATTTTCTTGTAAGATCTTTATCTGATTTTGTCAATAGGGGAACACTGACCTCATAAAATGACTTGAGATACATCACCCTTTATTTTATGAGAGGTTTTTTATAAGATTGATATTTGTTCTTCATTAAATATTTGTTAGGGTTCATCAGAGTAGTCTTCTGGGCATAAAGGAATTTGGTTTTGTTTTTGGAATTAAGTTGTTAATTATGAATTAAATTTCTTTAAAAGATACAGGATTATTTGGATTTTCTATCTCTTCTTGGATCTGTTTTATTAATTTGTGTTTTTCAAAGAATTCTTCTATTTTAGTTGTCAACGTTTTAGGAATAAAGTTGTTTATAATATTCTTTTGTTATTTTCAGTGTCTCTCGGATCTTTAGTACAGCCTCTTTCATCTTGTCTAATCTGCTAATTTGTGCTTTCTCCATACTTTTAAATTGGCTTAGAAATTTATCAATTTTATTGACATTTTCACTGATTTTTCTCTATTGTTTGTCCATTTTTCATTTCATTGATTTCTGTTCTTTGTTATTTCCTTTGTCCTATTTTATTTGGATTTATTTCGATGTTCTTTTTCCAGCTTAAGGTGGAACCTTAGAAAATTAGTTTTAAACCTTGCATCTTTTTCTAAAATAAGCACTTTAAGCTAAAATTTTCCCTCTAAGCACTGTTCTAGCTGTATCCCACAAATTTTAACACATTGTGTTTTCATTACATTTGGTTCGCAATATTTTTTTTTTAATTTTTTTTTAACGTCTTTTATTTATTTTTGAGACAGGGAGAGACAGAGAATGAACAGGGGAGGGTCAGAGAGAGGGAGACACAGAATCTGAAACAGGTTCCAGGCTCTGAGCTGTCAGCACAGAGCCCAGTGCGGGGCTTGAACTCACAGACCGCGAGATCATGACCTGAGCCTAAGTCGGCCGCCCAGCCGACTGAGCCACCCAGGCGCCCCTGGTTCGCAATATTTTTAAACCTCCTTTGTGATTTATTCTTTGACTCCTGCATTATGTAATACTGCATTTTACTCATAAACTTGGAGATTTTTCCAGGTGTGTTATTGTTATTGATTTCCAATTTATTTCCATTGCAGTCAGAGAGTGTTTTCTGTATGATCTCAATACTTTTAAATTTATTGAGAATTGTTCTGTGGCTCAACATACAGTCTGTCTTTTATGAACAGTCTATGTGTGCTTGAGAAGACTGTATCCTGCAGTGGTCATTGCAGTGCTCTATAAATTTAATTTGGTTGAGTTATTTGCTAGTGTTTGACAAGTCTTCTATATCTTTACATGTTTGATTCATTACTGAGGGAGGTGTGTTCAAATTTCCCATTTGTTGTTTTCTTTATATGGTGTACATCGTGTATTTTAAAACTTTGTTATAGTTACACTTGGATTGTTGTCTTTTCTTAACGAATTGATCCTTTATGATTATGAATTAACCCTATTTATTTTGGGCAATACTTCTTGTCTGATATTAATATAGCTGTTCCAGTTTTCTCATGATTAATATTTTCCTGATATTTTTCCATCCTTAAACCTTTAACCCATTTGTGTATGTATTTGTATATTTAAAGAGCATTTTTTTGTAAATAGTGTATGATTGGGTCTGATTGTATTTTATCTAGCCTGATGGTCTCTGCCTTTTAATTGTAGCATTAGACTCTTTACATGTAATTCACAGTAGGTTTAGGTTTAAATCTGACATCTTGCTGTTTCTTTTCTGTCTTGTTCCTTGTTCACTTTTTCCTCTTTTCATGCCTTCTTTGCTATTAATTTTTTTCAAATATGCCCTTTTATCTCTTACATTTGAGATTATTTACCCCATCTCTTTTTGCTCTAGGATTTACAGTATGCACCTTTAACATACAGCAGTATAATACCAAATCATATTACATTATTTGATGAATAATTTAAGTACTTTATAACAATACACTTTTATTTCCTCCCTCCCATATTCTTGTGCTTTTTTTGTCGTATACGTTTTACTTTATACATATAAGTTCCATAATACATTCGTATTAATTTTTCTTTGAACAAGCAGCTATCTTTTAAAGAAACTTAAAAATGAGAAAAAAAATTGCTTGCATTTACTCACATATTTATCCATTTCTAGCTTTACTCATTCCTAAGTTTTGATCTGTTATCATTTTACTTTAGCCTGGAAACTATAAATTCTCTTACTTTTTGTTTCTCTAAAAAACTTAATTTCGGGGCACCTGCGTGGCTCTGTCAGTTAAGTGTCTGACTTCGGCTCAGGTCGTGATCTCACGCTTTGTGAGTTCCAGGCCCACGTCGGGCTCTCTGCTGTCAGCATAGAGTCCGTTTGGGATCCTCTGTCCCCCTCTCTCTCTGCCCCTCCCCTCTCTCAAAAATAAATAAAAGAATTAAAAGAAAAGAATATTTTAAAAAGTTTCAATTTCACTTTCACATTAGAAGAATATTTTTTTGTCTTTTATAGTCAGGGTGCTGGCTTGCATTATTTCTGAAAAGGAGTTAGTTGATTCTTATCTCTGTTCTCTTGACACAATGTATCTTTTTCCTCTGGATGCTTTTTTTTTTTTTTAATTTTTTTTTTTTAACGTTTATTTATTTTTGAGACAGGGAGAGACAGAGTGTGAACTGGGGAGGGTCAGAGAGAGGGAGACACAGAATCTGAAACAGGCTCCAGGCTCTGAGCTGTCAGCACAGAGCCCGACGCGGGGCTCGAACTCACGGACCACGAGATCACGACCTGAGCCGAAGTCGGCCGCTTAACCGATTGAGCCACCCAGGCGCCCCTCCTCTGGATGCTTTAAGATTTTCTCTGATAGTGGATTTCAGCAAGTTGGTTATAATGTACCATGGTGTAGTTTTCCATTTTATCCTGCTTGAGGTGCATAAGCCACTTGGATCTGTGTATGTATAGCTTTTCTCAAATTTGGAAAATTTCAGCCATTATTTATTCAAATCATTTTGCCTTATTTACTCTCCATACACACACACCTCATGTATTAAAATCGAACATGTTAGATTGCTTTACATTGTCCTACAAGTCAGTCATTTTTCTTCTGTGCTTTGGTTTCTATTACTGTGTTTTCAAGTTCATTTTCTTTTTTTCTATGGTATCTAATCTTATATTAAGTCTCTCAGTAACCTTTTATTATTAAATATTATATTTTTCAGCTCTAGAATTTCATTAGCTTCTTGAAAATAGTTTCTATTCTTTTCTTCATTGTGTTTATATTTTTCTTTAAATCCTTGAGCACATTTATGATAGCTATAGGAAAGCCCTTGTCTGCTAATTCCATCATTCCCAGTATTTTTGCTTCTGTTTCTATGGACACCGTGAATGTTACATTGTAGAATCTCTGAATTTTGCAGTTGTTCTTGGGAGTTTTGAAATTTGTTTGTTAGGCGGTTAAGTTACTTGAAAATTAGCTTGACCCTTTTGATGGTTTTTAAAGCTTGGTGAGGGCAATAAAATACCCTAATACTAGTTTATTCCAACTACTAAGGGGCAATCTACCTAGAGTCTCTACTGTAATCCCAGGTGTTTTCCCCACTCGGGTCCATCAGAACTTGAATGCCTTCCAGTTCTTTATTACCTCTAGAAATTGTTCAACTTGTGGCTCTCCACCTTTGCCTGACCACGTGGAATTTTTCCTATACATGCAGGTCTTAGTTATTAACCAGGAACTCAAAATAATCCCTAGAAAGATTTTCTCAGGTCTTTTATGTGCATAGTTCTCTCTCTTCAGTTCTCTGCTGGACAAATTCCAGCTGCCTAAGCCTCCATGAACTCTGATCTCTATCTACTCAAGTCAACGAGACCACTGTGCTCCATTTTGGTTTCTTTTTCCTTTATGATGGTACAGAAAAATGCCTCCAGGCAGAAGGCTGGACAGTTGTAGGGCTCATCTCATTTGTTTCTCTTCTCAAATGGATCCGAGTCCTGTACTGGCTGTCGTCCAATTATTGAAAACAGTGAATTCATATATTTTGTCTAGCGTTCTAATTAACAGTTGGGGGCAAGACTGGTACTAGCTCAGAAGCAAAACTTCCTCAGGTTTCTTCTTAATGAGTATTTTCACCGCATTCAGAATTTTAGGTGTACAGTTCTATTCTTTTAGCATGCCAAAGATTATATCAACGGTTGTAAGTTACACTTTCTATCATTTCTGTTGAGATGTCATTGGCTGTTCATTTGAAAGTTGTGCATGTGTGTGTAAAGGAAAAAGGAACCAGCTTCTTCTTTTTTTTTTTTTTTTTTTTTTAAATTTTTTTTTTTTTCAATGTTTTTTAATTTATTTTTGGGACAGAGAGACACAGAGCATGAACGGGGGAGGGGCAGAGAGAGAGGGAGACACAGAATCGGAAACAGGCTCCAGGCTCCGAGCTGTCAGCACAGAGCCCGACGCGGGGCTCGAACTCACAGACGCGAGATCGTGACCTGGCTGAAGTCGGCCGCTTAACCGACTGCGCCACCCAGGCGCCCCTACTTTTTTTTTTTTTTAAAGAATGTTATAATTGAAGTATAGTTGACATACCATGTCATATTCGTTTCAGGTGTATAACATAGTGATTCCCCAATTTTATATATTACACGATGCTCACCATAAATGTAGTTACAATCTCACCATACAGTATTATTACAATATTATTGTCTATATTCCCTTTGCTGTACTTTTTATCCTGTGACTTAATTGGAGTGTGGCTGACGCACAATAGTACATTAATTTCAGGTGTATAATATAGCGCTTCAACAAGTTTATACACAATGCTATGCCCATAAGTGTAGTTACCATCTGTCACCGTAGAACACTATTACAGTATCATTGGTTATGTTATATATTATATATTATATGTTATATTATGTTATGTCTTATATTCCCATGACTTATTCATTCCATAACCAGAAGCTGTATATCCCACTCCTGTTCATCCGTCTTTCCCATCCCCGTTTCCCTCTCCTCTCTAGCAACCATCAGTTTCTCCTCTGTGCTTACAGGTCTGATTCTGCTTTTTGTTTATTTATCATTATTTTTAGATTCCACATATGAGTGAAGTCATATGGTGTTTGTCTCTCCCAGTCCAACTTATTTCTTAGGTGAAGCTACTGTGGAAAACATATGGATATGCTTCAAAAAATTAAAAATAGAAATGCCATATGATCCAATAACTCCACTGCTGGATATTTAGCCAAAGAAAATGAAACATTACTTCAAAAAGATATTTGCATCCCTATGTTTATTGTGGAACTATTTACAGTAGCTGAGATATGGAAGCAACCTAAGGGTCCATCATTAGATGAATGTATAAGGAAGATGTCACACACACACACACACACACACACACACACACACACTGGAATATTATGCAGTCCTAAGGATGAGGCTCTGTCATTTGTGACAACATGGATGGACCTGAAGGGTATTATGCTAAGTGAAGTAGTCAGACTGAGGGAGACTGGCTTCTGTTAATCTTTTGTCTTTGGTTTTTGAAAGTCTCATGATGACTATCTCTGTGTGGCTTTCTTTGAACATATCCTGCTTAGAGTTTCGAAGATTTCCTGGATCTGTGGCTCAATATCTTTCTCAGTTTTGCAAAATTCTCAGCCAATACTGCATCTACCCCATTCTTTCTCTCCAAACCTCAATTATATGTTTGTCTATTCACCATATTCTACGTGTCTCTTAAGCTCTTTTTTCTATTTTTGATTCTTTCTTCTCTTTGGTAGTATATTTTCTACCAAACTAATGAACAGTTCAGCAATCTCTTTCGTTTTGTTGAATCTGCTTTAAGCACATCTAGTGAGCTATTGTATTTGTTATTTAATGATTATTATTAGTATTTAATTCTGTTTTTAAAATACATTCTAGTTCTTCCCTGGTGAATTCTTTGTCTTACCATTTATTTTCTTGAAAATTTATCTCAATTTGGTTGTTTATTATTTCTACATCTCCAATATCTGGATCTCCTATGGTTTTCTTGTCTGTTTTTTCACCAGTTTTCCTCAATTTGCCTGTCACCTGCTATGCTTGGCAATTTTGGATTAAATGCCAGCTATTATATATGATATATTATAGCGTCTCTATGTGTTGTTCTGTCCCCTCAGAGAGATTGAAATTCTCATCTGGCAGACAGTTAGAACACATGCAGATCACCTTTTGCTGACCAATAATTGAGATAGTCTGAAGATGGACTTGACTCTCCAAAGGCTTTTGCTCTGCCCTTTGTCTTTGTGGATAGTCTTTCAAGAGCTTCACCTGAAACGCTGGGGGCTCATCAGTCCCCTTCCTCGTTGGTAGGCTGTGACCTCCAAGTTTTGTTCTGCAGGCCCCTGAGACTCCTGCATAGTCTTCTTCACGGTGTACCCTCTTAGTCACTGGGGGTTCTCTTCTTTACCTCTCACCCCACACAGCTTCAAAGGAGGCACCTTTCTTTAGGGGCAAAGCAGAGCACACCGATGTTTTCATTTTTCTGAGGGTTTCTTTCCCATGCATTTTTGTCCCTCACGTCCTAGCTGTCTCGGAAGTGCTGAAACCGGATCGTTTTCTCTCTATGCCTCTGATACGCCCCAAAACCTCAAAATCCCTTGAGGTAGTCCTTTCCTTTTAGCCTTACAAGTTTTTGAGTATTTTTTTTAAAGAAAAAGTAAAAAGCCATTTTTTCCCTCACCTGTTTCATTAGGAAAATATTTTTCTTTTACTTTCATACATGATAACAACCTCACTGGATGAATTAACTCTGGGTGATAACATTTTACCTTCTAAGTTTGTGGGTTCGTTTTTATTCTGTGATCTAGTGTTACTCCTGAAGCCAATCTTGATTTTTTTCCCTTTGCTGATAACTTCTTTTTTCTTTGTTGATAATTTGAATTTGTCTTTATCCTAGATATTAAAAGAACTATCAGCATAAGCGTCAATATAATCTCTTTCCATTAATAAGCCCGTAATAGACTAAACCTTGGTTATTTTTTTAAGGGTAGAGTGTGCTATTCATTTTGTAGGTATATACTACATATTTACTTCTTTGAAATAAAATAAATGCAGGACGTGTTTTCCTCATTAAAAAAATCAGCCAATATTAAAAATACTTGTTGTAGAGCATGTATATAATACATATCTAAAAAGTGGAAGTCTCTCCAATATTGATTCTTTAGTCAGGTAACAGATAGCATTACAATCATAGTCTGTGCAGATACATTGCGTATATATGGATGCCACGTACAAAGTTCTCTTTCTCAAAAATGGTATCATATATGTTATTTTACAACTTGCTTTTCCCACTTTACAACTTAGTCTGGACCCTTTTCAAGGTAGCAAATCATTCTGGTTATCTGTTGCCATGTAACAAATCATCCCCAAACGAAGTGGCTTACAACACCATTTTATTACTCCTTCTTCTAGTCTGTGGGTCAGGAATTGAGACAGGGAACAGTGAAGATGGCTTGTCTCTGCCCTGCAGTATCCTGGGCTTCAGCTAGGAGGACTCTTGCAGGAGGGGCTAGAATAGTTGGAGACTGTCCAGGTGTTCCTTCCTTCCTGCCTTCCTTCCTTCCTTCCTTCCTTCCTTCCTTCCTCCCTTTCTTCCTTCCTTCTCTTCTTTCTTTCTTTCCTTCTTTCACTTTCTCCTTCCTTCTTTCTTTCCTTCCTTCCCTCCTTTTGCTTCCTTCCTTCCTCCCTCCCTCCCTTCCTTCATTCCTTCTTTCCTCTCTCTCTCTTTTTTCTTCCCCCCTCCCTTCACACACCCTCTCTACACAGTTAGCTTGGGCTGCCTCACAAAATGTAACCGGACTTCTTACAGAGTGACTCTGGGCTCCAAGAGAGTGTTCCAAGGGACAGGAAATGAAAGCTTGCAGTGTCTTTAGTCCTAGGCCTGGAAATGGGCACAGAATAACTTCCGTATTCTATTTAAAAAGCAATAGATTCTGTTCAGATTCAAGGGAGATGTAGGGAGATGTAGATCCCAGCTCTTGAAAAGAGGAATATCAAAGCGTTTGTGGCCATATTTAATCCACCATACTAAAAATTTATTTACATTCTTCCTACATGAAAAACACCCAGAAACATCGAAAAGCTTCGAAAAGTTTCATCTCCTCCGGTCTCAGGCTCAGGCTTGAGGTCCTGGATCTGTTCATCTAGAGCAGGTTCAGGCGTAGATGAGGCTCCGTGGGTGAAGTTCTTCTCCATCTGCAGATCTGTGAACCCCTCCCTGCTCTTGCTTAAATGCTCAACGTACACAGGTGAGAAAGAAATGTAAACACTGTAACAGGCATCGCATTCACTAAGGGAGGATGTGGAAGCTATTTTCTGTAGCAGTCACTGATCCAGAGCAGCACGGAAATCTGGCTGGAAATACGTCATTAGTTCCTTAACTGGGGCCTGGTCCTACCCCTTGGGAGTGATCCTTGACTCTTGCCTTTACACTTTGGACTTTTGGACTCTCGGTTCCACTCTTGAGTCATCATCTGTCTTCCATAAGAAACGGCAGCCTGTTTACATGTTTGCAGCCAGTTTGCTGCCTTTAGAGGATCGTGGATCCAACGGTCTCCTTTCCTTTTGTGCTGTCTCTGTCGCCTTTTGTCCCAAGCTAGTATACTTTCTTTACACCACTGAAGACTTCCTTTGCTTCAAATTATAATTCATCCAGGAGACAAAAGCCAGACTTACATATTTCTTTAAGAATAGGTCCTTCTCTCTCTTCAGCTCCTGGTGAGGGTGCTAAGGGGCCATGTCTCTCAGATTCTTAGAAGCTCTTCCCCGAATGCCCTTAAAAATGCGTGAGGTCTTAAAGGATCTTACAGCCCCACCCTTAACTTAATCTTTATCCAGAGTCCACATTTTACTGCTCTAGATTTGTAAACCGTTGCTCAGAGATGCTAGAACGAACCAGCATGTTCTGGTTCTTTCCATTTCCTCTAAATTCTACTAAAGAATAGTGTCTTCTTTAACGCATCTGTGCTTGTCTTTTATCATAGGCATCCAGAAAAACTCTTTTGGCCCTGTGTTCTACTTGGAAACCTCCCTTGTCAGATACATGAGTTCGTTAGGTACCTTCCCATGTGTCACATTATTATTCTGAGGCAGCTTTGACTTAAAACAGTCTTTCAAAGGCACGGCTGTTGCCTATTGTTCAATCCCAAGGCCAGTGCTTCTGGTTTTTGCTATAGGGGTAGTGGGCTTCCAGGTACCAAAGTTTGTTCCAGTGATCCATTGTTGCCTCACAAACCACTCTAAAATCTCCAGCCACCAGGTAGAAAATGCGTGTCGTAAAGAACCCAATGCATTCTAAATCCTGTATTTTGATGAAATACATGAATAGCTTTACCCTCCAGCATATGTGTACCCAAATGACTCGTCTTTTTCTACCTATTTCTGTTTAGAACACAACAGATCCCTTCCTTACCCTCTACCCTTAGGTGTCTTGGGCACTGAAAGTAAACGTGTTCATTAAAAGTGAAAGCAAAGGGGCACCTGGGTGGCTCAGTCGGTTAAGCGGCTGACTTCCGCTTGGGTCATGATCTCGCGGCTCGTGAGTTCGAGCCCCGCGTTGGGCTCTTGTGCCAACAGCTCAGAGCCTGGAGCCTGCTTCGGATTCTGTGTCTCCTTCTCTCTCTGTTCCTCCCGTGCTCGTGCTCTGTCTGTCTGTCTCAAAAATAAATAAAGATTAAAAAAATTTGAAAAAAAGTAAAAGCAAAGAAGGAAAGATAGGGGAAGGGATGAGGTAGAGGCAGGAATGACTTTGGCCATGTCAGAAAATGATGACCATGTGGTAAGGCTGCTATTTATCCAGGTGTCCGGTTTGTAACTCTGAGTCCCAAAGCCAGGTGGTAGAATGAAGTTATGGCCTAACCCTAGCTTTCGCCTGGGGGACTGTATTGTTCTGGGTTGGAGAGAATACTTATGTCAATCCAGCTACAAATGCAAGATAAAGGGCAGTCCTTCTTCCCACCCACTTTTTTCTAGGTTGCTTTTAGCTTCCATTCTGCTAATCAGCACAAGAGTTTCTTTGGCATTTTAATGGGAAGGAAAAGACACATGCTTGACCCTTAATAAATATATATCGAATGAAAGTTGGGGCAAGGGTATCAGGGCCTTTGAACCTACACACTCACCCTGGAAGTCTCAAAATAGTCATTGTCGGTAAGAACCAGGAAACTGCCTTTGGCGTGCTTGCCGAAGTCTGCCACCTGGCTTCTCTAGGTTTTGAGGTCTGCAGAGATTAGTATCTGGGGACGAAACCCAAGGTGATGTCTTTGGTATGTATTAACTACTCACTAATCATGGCAACAGCCAACGTTTGTTGAAAGCTTACTTTCTGCCTAGAATTGATTTGTGTAGCTCCTCTATACGGGAACTATTTCACACGATCACATTTAACCTTTACAACAGCCTTATAGAGTAGATGCTGTAATCATTCCCATTTTACAGACGAGGACAGCGGGCTTTAGAGAGGACAAGCTGGCCCAAATCCCCACAGGCAGGAAGCAAGGGCAGAGAACTTCTGCCGACATATCCTATTCTGGGTAAATGGTGGCCCCTGCATTCTACCAGGAACTCCGTCAGGTGTGTGCTGTTAAAATTCAATCAAGTAAGTTTGAAGCTCTAATTTGCTTCGTTGAATGATTCGTGAATCGGGCAGCGTCCCATCCAGCAAGCAGAGAGGCATTCTGAGGGGTTGCACAAAATGGAAGGGTTTTATAGATGGAAGGTAGGGGCAAGAGAGTTATTAGCAAAAGGAAAGGATTATTCCAGGTCAGACCTGCTTTCTAGGGGGAAAATCTGGGGTCTTATCATGCAGATGACCTCATCTTCCTTTGGGGGCTGGAGAGGGTCCGGGGAGTGGACTCATTGGTGTGGATTGACAAATTCCTGGCCAACCTGTTAAGATTACATTTCCAGGGGAGGTTAAAACTGCACTTACATTGGGGATTTGGCAACTCAGTCTCAGTGACACCATTTTGGGCCTGCAGTTTCCTACCTCTTCCCCCTTCCCCCCGCCTTCCACCTCCTCCTTCTCCTTCTCCTTCAACAGTATATAGTCTTGCCAAGGGGCTTTGGTGACCCGGTTGCCATGCAGAAAGGGACAAAACAATCGCTTACAGAAAGCAACAGATTGTTAGAAAATGATGCAGTTTTCATCCAAACGAAGGGATCACAGGAAAACATCACCGACGCTGTTGGTTCATCTGCCAACAGCTCTTCATGAAAACCCCTGAAAACGACTTCTACGCACATCTGAACTAAGGACAAAGGACGCAGCCAGTGGCTCAAGAACATAATTTGGGAAGCAAGACTGGCTCACGAAAAGACAGTAATAACGCAGGGTAGCAAATGCTAAATGCCAGAGGACTGGTGCCCGCAATGAATATTATGAAGGCTCAGGGGAACCATACCCAGGCTGCAGGCCTGGCGAGGAGGGGACCCTGATTAACTTGCGTGTCTGGCTGGCAGGGCCATTTCCCACATTCCCTTGGCAGCTGCCCCAGCCAGCAGAGAGGTGATTGCTGAGCTGTTTGGACCAGAGGCTTATGGCAGTGTCTCCTGCTCGGTTGCTGATTGGTGTGAGAATTTTCAGATACACCTTTTCTTTGGTCCTGGGAATCGGAGGCATCTGAGCTGGTGAGCGGTCTTTCTGCCACCTAGAGGGGGGCAAGAAACTTGGGACGGTGGAAAGGAGGGTGCAGTAAGGAAAGACTAGCTTGCTCCAGCCAGGTGGGTTGTTCCTTACCCCTTTGGCACACTCTTGGGAGGAGCAGAAAGGGACTGGCAGGCGCCTGACTCTGTCTACTGGACAGTCTGAGACCCATCTCGGTGTTTTGATTCTTTCTTTTACCTGACGACACAGACCTTCGTGGCAATGCGTGTTCTGTCAGCTTCCGGGCACGGGAGAGGTAGACTGGTGGAGACTGGAAAGTTGACTGGGGACTGAGCTATAATGTTGTCCTCGAGGCACGGGGCAGACAGAAAAAGGGTCTGAGGATGGACTTGGCGGAGGTCAGCACCGGGCGGTTACACAGAGTCTTTGAGAGTTCTAACTCACACCTGTGTCCAAACGCCCTTTCCCCCTCATCGGGTCCATTCTGTGTGTGACCTTGGAAAGGGAAATGGGGGCCAAACCAAGTGTTCCCGGGTCCCAGGGGAGCGATGGCCGCAGTGGGGCCTCCCTGGATGGTGGCAGGGGTGGGCACGCTGAATCCCCCTCCCGCCCCTGGACTCGGCCTCCCATCCTTCCCCCGGGCGGGGATGCAGGTGTGGACTGTGGCCCAAGGGTGTGGGCACCGGGGACGAAGCAGTTAAGGTGGGGGGCGCTCGGGCGAGTTGTCCAATACGGAGAAACAGCAGTTTGCCGGAGTTAACGTGGGCAGCTTCTTTGGGGAGGAAAAGAAGGAGGACCGTCTGCCAAGCTCCAGCTCGCCCCCCGCGTGTGTGCCTGTGTGTGCAGTGCGTGTGTGTGTGTGTGTGTGTGTGCGCGAGTGTGAGTGCGCGCGCGCCGAGGCGTTCCTCAGGTTGCGCTGCCTGGAAACCGAGGGAGCCATTGGAGAGGCGAAGGGGTGGGGGTGGGGGCTCCCCGTCCCTCGGAGCAGCCGGGGCGCGGGTGGCCGACGCGAGCCCTGGACCCCGGCTCCTGTCGCGGCCGGAGGCAGAGCGGGGACGGCGCTGCGGGCGGCCTCCAGGCCCCGGGGGGCCCGCCGGGGAGGAGCCGGGGAGGAGGCCGGAGCTGCATGGAGTTTCTAGGGCGCGCAACTCCGGCGGGGCCTCGGCCACTGGGCTCCGGGGCGCAGCGAGACAGCCGCGCACATGGGCTGAGCCCGCGCGCCGGGGCTCTGCACGGCCAGCGGGAGCGGGAGGGGTAGAGGAGCGCGCCGTGCCGGGGTGCGGGGCACGCGTCCCCAGACGGGAGCAGAGGACAAGGACAGGGAGGAGCGTGCCCGGATCGCGCTCCGAGCCGACGAGGGGCTCGCGCCGGCCCGGCGCGCGCTTGGGGAGCGGCCCGGGGCGCCGTGGGAGCCGGCGGCAGCGAGGATGCCGGCGCGGGGACGCGGCTGCCGGCTGGGGGTGTGAGCGCCAGGCTGAGCGCTGCCCGCCGGCGCCTGCGGCCGCGCCGCCCCCTCCCTGCGGGCCTCGGAGGAAGCCCCCCGCGCCGCGCGGAGGCGCCTCGGAACCCGGGCTTCGGGGCAGCGGGCCGCGCGGCCGGCCCCGGCCCAGCCAGAGGTGAGTGCCGCCGCCCGCTCGCGCCCTCCCGCGCCTTCCGCCCCCGCCTCTCCCCTCCGTCCTCGCCCCTCTCCGCGGCGCCGGAGCCCCTGCCCCGGAGCGGGCGGCCGGCCGGCCGGCCGCGGACAACGCCTCCCGTACCTGTTGGCTCCGGCGGAGGGCGCCGCGCGGGCCGGGGGCCGCCCGAGCCACCTGGACCTCCCCTGGGGGTGGCTGCTGGCCGCCCGCCCGGGGGCGTGGGGCCGGGAAGGGCCGCGGACGTCCCGCTCGGGCGTCCCGGACCGCGCGGGCTGCAGGCTGCGCGCCGCTCGCGGAGTCCGCGGCGCCGGGGGGCCGCTGGGCTGCGCGCCCCCGGCCGCGGGCGCCCGGGCGGCGGGAAGGAAGGGGAGGAGAGGGAGCCGCACCGCAGCCCAGGTGGGAGAGCAGCGCGGCTTCCAGGTCTCCGGGAAGCCGGGGTCATGGCGATCGGGAGAGGCGGGACGCAGGGTTCCCTCCACCTCCGGCTCCCCCCTCCCCCCCACCCCCGGCGCGGGTTGCCAGCCCTCCGGGGCGCACGCTTCTCGCCGCCACCCGCCCGGGGTCCGCGGGCCCCGGGGAGCGCGGGATAACCCGGGAGGCCTCGGGAGTGCAGGCTGGGACCTGGCCGCTGCTCGGCCGGCCCCGGGCCCCCGGCAGTTCCCGGGGTCGGGCGCCCGGGCAGGGGCGGGCTCCGGTTGTCCCGGGCAGTCCGGGTTTACGCGGCGCCCCAGCCTCCCCGGACTGGCGCGGCGGGGAGTGAACTTCCTCAGACTTGGCCTGAGGGCGCCTAGGCAGCAGCAGGTAGTTCTGGGGCGGGCCCCGGGGCCAGGGCGAGCGGAGGACGCCCCACGCCGACGGGACGGTGCTGCCGAGCGGGGACCCGGGGCCGCGTTTTGCCTCCGAGGCGCCCGCCACGTGCGCCCTCTGCCCCCACCCGCAGCAGCGTTTGCCACTGCTCTTTTTCGCTCTGAGGAGGCGTGCGTGAAGAAGGCGCCTTTCCCTGCGGTTGGTTTGAAGCCCTGAGCCCAGGTGGAAGTGTGCCTGCAGTTCCCCGGGTGCCAAGACCGGGGCGCCATCCCCAGGCCCCGAGCCTGTTTTTCCGCAGAAAAGGAGACTTTGCCGGGCTCGGAGATCAGCAGCCGGTGCCGCGTGTGGCCGTGCTGGGTCGTGGCCACCGGAGCCCGAGGCGTGCTAATTAATAACGACAGTCTCACGCGAATAAGATCCTCCTCCGCGTTAGAGCTAGGTGACCTTCTCTAGGAAGAATGGGTAGGTTTCTGCCCTCGGGATGTCCAGACACCCCGCATTTGTGCAAATGGGAAAACTAACTCCTAAGATTGCCCCGTTCTGCTGCTTTCACCGCTGGCTTTCAGTCAAAGAGATAAACTCTTTTTCAATCCAGGCATCAGAGCTTTGGGAAGGGTTTTAAAGCCACTTGGTGTGAAATTGTCTTGAGGCTAGAGCAGGGCTTTTTTTTTTTTTTTTTTTTTTTTTTTAAATCGAAGCTGGACTCCAGCTCTCCTCCTTGGCTTGTTGGTGGTTTTTATTTCCTCTTTGTGGGGTGGAAGGGAGTTTTGGGGGGGGGGGACGAAGAAGGAAGTGTTGGTGGAGTCCGGATTGTATTCGCTGCTTGTTTATCTGAGGCTTTGACTGGAGCCTGAGGGGGCCACTCCGACCTCTTCTGGGCTCTGCGGTGACACCCGGTTTAGGATGCATTCCCGGAGCTGCGGAACTTTGCCAGTCTCTTGGGCGGGCGGTGGCGGCCCCCACGGATGCCCCGTGGATGCCCGGGGCTGCGTTCCCCAGCGGCCTGCGCGGGCGGAAGCCCAGCCGCGTGGCCCCCCTTTCTGAGCTCACTGCAGACACTTCAGACTAGCTGTCTGAAGACAGGCTCTGTTTACCGAGAAGCTGGTCCACAACACCCAAGTTGGTTACTGGATGTGTCCACGCGGAGTAATGAAAGCAAAACAGTCCGGTAACACAATCCCTAGCGTATTTGATTGGAGGAGCGCTAAATCTTCTTAGAATTGTTCATCAAGATCCACCTTTCTCTGAACTCTGAGTGTTGCTCATTGCCAGTAATCAGGCCTTCGGTGCGGGTGCAGGAGAGGGGCTCTTTAGAAAGAAAATGGTTTAATCCAGTTGATTCCGTGGAGAAGAAGACCCGCTTTCCTCGCTAAGGGGCAGCGGGGATGGGGGGGGGGTGAGGGTGCGTGTGGGACAGCTGCTTAGGTGAGTTGAACATTTGTCTCCACGGCGGGAGGCCTCTGATCGGGGCTTGAATATTGGGCAGGGTTGGGCTCCAGTCTAGAAATTTCTTTTCCATAGCAAGTGGCGTTGGGAGGGACAGTGTGCTCCTGGGTCAACAGCTGGGGAGAGGTCTCTGTGAGCTGGTCCTTGAGCCTGGTCCTAGCTGGCCCCAGCTTTGCCAGTCCTGACCAGTACTGGCAGCCCATGCAGTGCTCATTGGGTGGCAGAAGGGGGCGCTAGTTGTTATAGTGAGAGGAACCCCCAGGTTCTGGTAGGACTCGGGAGGTTTAAGGTCTTTGGAGACCTTGTCTCTGAGACCCTACTTGGTACCGGACACTTCCACATCTGAGTTCACGTTATCCTTGTTTTTCATATTTGGAAATTGATGCCCAGGGAAGCGAAATACCTTTCCTGAGGCTGTTGCAGCTTGTGGGTGAGAGGCAGGGTTTAGGGTTTGATTCTAAGAGGCTGGGGTTCCTGAGTCTAAGCCCACAGTGCTGCTTATGAGCTGAGGAGTGTTTGAGTAGCCTCTGACCTTCCATGCCTTCTTTAGCGCCAGCCCCTTAGTGGGCACCTTATGTTTGCTCGTCGTTCCCGACGAGGAAGCCCGGGCACCGGAGGAGCTCTGGGGGCAGGTGCCCTGCCCTCCAGGCGCGCCCACACCGGAGCCGTGTCAAGTTCCAGACCGGGTTGCTTCGATTATAGGCTGCTGATGCTTTCTTCGCACGTTCTCTGCCTGTGCCCACGTTGGTATGGGGTAGGGGGCATCTCTGCCCTTCACTGGAGGCCTAAACTGGTGTCGTCAGAGTGTCTGAAAGGTCCTCTTGTGATGGAGAACCGTCAGGTAGCACCACCAGAGACAGCCTCTGATGCTTTTGAAAACAGTGTGCGTCGTGACTCTCAAGCGATCATCCTTCGCGATGGGCAGAGCCCTGGCTGATCCCTCGGTCGCTCAGTTTGAGGGTAGTGCTGAATACGGTCAGAAAGGGGGAAAACGAAAACACATTGTTGCCTCCAACCTGGGGTTTTCAAAGTGAATTATGTGTTTAATCACTTAACATCTAACCAAAATGCCTTCGGCGCCTATTATGTGGTTACGGATACAGAGATGACTATGACACAGCGCCTGTCATCAAAACAGTCACAGTTTAGTGGGGAAGGCAGGCCATGTGTTAGGGCTACACATTTGTGAGCAGAGACGGATGGCATCCAGCCTAGCGTGGCAGCGACGTCTGAGCTGAGCTTAAAAGATGATTGCAAGGCGGTCGGCCTCGAATGGGTATTCCAATGCAGAGGAAATAGGGCGGGCCAGGGGTGAGAGGGGCGGGAAAAGGCACGGAGAATAGGAGGAGGCAGCCTGGGGTTCGCAGTTCCTGGAGCTTGAAGGTGGAGGGAGGGAGCAACAAGAGAAGAGGCCGGAATGATACGATGGAGACCTTGGGTCAGGACTCGGGGCTCAGCCTTTCTCTGTTGGGGGTGGGCAGTGTGGTCAGATTCGAGTTTTAGGTAAGTCTGGTTGGAGACCCGGCGGAGAATGGATTTGCCGGGGAGGAGACCAGGGGCGTGGATGCCAGCGAGGTTGTGGGTAACCGACAGCAACTCTGGCTAAAACCTGTGATGGGAAGTCACAGGGCTGAAGAGCCAGACACGGAGCGGGGGAGAGTTAGGTGGTGGTGGGGGAGAGGACTTACTAAGTAACCGATGTAGGGGTAGGAGAAAGGGAAGGGTATAGTGTGGCCACTGGCTTTCCGGTTTAGGTAATGGTCTGGATAAGCAAAACAAAGGTCTGGCCAAGACTGAATAACTCACTTGTTTTCCCACAGGCGGTGCTGTGGGCCGCTGTCCATGACCAGGCTGCAGGAGAAGGTGACGACCTATTTTTGAGTCTCATTAAGGGGCCCTGCTGCTGTGAATAAGGCCTGTTTAAGTAGGTTGCTTTATCTCCTGCCCCACAAATCTGGATACCCTGAAAACATTTTCATTCATTTAACGGATACTTATTGAGCATATCTGGTTCAGGTCTGGGGAAGATGGTGAGTTAGAGGTGGTGCTTTCACAGTCTTGTGGTGTAACTTACAGTAAAAAGAACAAAAATCGGCAATGAGATTTGATGATCTAACTGAGACAGATGGAGGTGCCACTTCAGATTGGGCGGTCAAGAAAGTTCTCCCTGAGGAGCCATATTTAAGCTGAGTAAGTTGGGAAAGATCTGGAGAAGAACTTCTGGGTGGTGGCAACAGCCAGTGCAAAGGTCCTGAGGTAGGAACAAAACGGGTGCGTTAGAAGAACAGGAAGGAGGCTAATGTGGTAGAATACGAGTTCAAAGAATCAGGGGCTCATTTATGGGGCGCCTGGGAAGTCACCTTGTAGAGTTTGGGTTTGACACTGAGTTTGATGGGGGCTGCCGGAGAGGTTCAAACGGGGGAGTGACATAATTTATGTTTTCAAAAGAGCACCCTGGCAGCTGTGCATTCTGTATGCACCACCTTGGTACAATAAAGTGGGTTTTTATCCATCAGAGTTAAAATGTAGAGTTTAAGAGTAACAGATGGAGAGAGAATGCATTGGTGACCTTAATTTAGTGGTTTCTACTGTACCAGTTAATTGAAACCACATTTCTAGTATGATTTCAGTTTTGTTTAAAAACATGGTATAGAATAATGGAAAGGAGTGGACTAAATATATTAACGCTGCTGTCCAAAGGTGTTGCCATTGCAGATGATTTTTACGTTCCTGAAGATGAGCACACGTTTCTTTTGTAATCCGGAAAAAATGATTTTAAGGGGTGTTGTGAGATTCTGTCTGCTACACACTTTCCCCCTCCCGTTTCATTTCTGGAAAGGTTGATGTCAAAACCCACGGTCCTGGTTGGGCCCGAAAAGAGGATGTTTACAGTCGACACCAGCTGTCCAATCGGTGGCGCTTTGTTTTATGCTTAAAAAATATTTTTAGTGCGGAGAGCAAACATTCTCTTTCTTTTATAAGAAATTAAAGCAACACAGAAATGTTATATAAAAAAAATAAAAGTACCTTTCTGCCCTGTCGTTCCCCAGACCGTTAACATTTCTGGTCATATATTGTTCGATTTTTTTTTTCCGTGTGTGTTTCAGATCCCTGCATCCCTACCTGGTTGAAGGATTTTGGAATATTGCGAAAACAAATCACCCTATCCAAATTACTCTGCAAAATTCCTTCCTCTCGAGCTCTTACCCAGATGACCTTTTCCCCCCTTGCGACAAAACCATTGGGAAAACTTGAACACATAACTCAGCTAAGAGAAACTGAATCTTGCCCTTTTGGTATTCAGAGTGTTCACTGAAAGCACGCTTTATGCTTATAAAGAATTGAGCAATTAAATATTCATTAAAAGTTCATCTCTGAGCCTTGAAACATTATTGTTCTAGGACTGGAGCCCAAAAGTTGGTATCACGATTGCATTGTTTTCATTAACAAAAGTTAGCCGATACGGAAACTTAGGAGGAGCAAACCAGGGAGCTGAGCCAATTATTTTGGTGACATATTTATTACCACAGAATACTCTTTCGTCCCTTGAAAACAGGAAAAGAATAACACTCAGTGAAGTGTTACTTAAGCCACTGCCGATGCGTTTGGGAAGAGCCGTCTGTCTGCGTGGCCTCGTCGCGCAGACTGGATCTTGGGGGCTCACGAGCCAGGAATGAGTGGCCCAAAGTCCATGTTAATGTAACCGAACGAGAGTGGGATTGGAGTCTCATTATGTGATTCAGCAGAATTACCACCTTCCCCATCATTACCATAATTAAACACGTCCTTTCTTGATGAAAAGGAGAGCAAGTATGTGCTCCGAAGAGAATAATGGTAATGGAATAGAGCCATGGAGAGGGGGCCTCGGGTTGTGTCATTTTACAGGGGGGAAATTGAAGACCGGAGAGAGTAAGTGGGGTGTGTGTGTGTGTGTGTGTGTGTGTGTGTGTGCATGTGCGTGTGTGCGCCCTCCGCCGATTCCCCCACCTGGGCGCCACTCTCCGGATATCAGCAGTGGCTCCGTGTTGTCAGGAAGTGAATTTATTTTGGTAAACCCAAGAATTAGGAAAGCGCTCTGAACCTGATGAAAAATGGGTTTCTGAGCTGTTCATTCGTTCTGTAGAGTGTAATCTGTTTGCGTACTGATAACAGGCCTAATTACTGTGTAAACATTTTTATAGTCTGGTAAGAAAACTTCAAACATCTGTACGGCACGTCGATGTAGCATTTCAGCCTCCAGCATTCCTGCTGCGTGTTCTTAAAACCAGTTGCTTTGTTATTTAATCTGGTCGATGGTTGATGATTCATTTTATGCACAGACACATAAACACACATTCCCCATCCAACAGGAAGTGACAGGGCTAATAGCGAACCTGCGGAGTGCTTCCTATGTGCCGTCAGTTCCCTGAGGATTAGTGCTTCCCCCATTTTACAGATGGAGATGCGGAGATGCAGCGAGGTTCGGTCACGTGCCCAGGGTCAGAATGTGGTGGAAGGGAATCAGCACCACTGCAGGCGGGGCCCCGGAGGCTGGTGACTCACCAGCTGAAGTCCCCACCTTCCCCTGGCTGTCACAGACAGACTCCCTGCAAGAAAGATCGGCATCTGACTTTGTGAAATCACTGTGGTTCAATCAGGGTTTTTTTTGGGGGGGGGCACCTGGGTGGCTCAGCGGGTTAAGCGTCCAACTTTGGCTCAGGTCATGATCTCGCAGTTTGTGAGTTCAAGTCCCACATCGGGCTCTGTGCTGTCCCCCCTCTCTCTCTGCCCTTCCCCTCTTGTGTGTGTGCACGTGCTCTCTCTCTCTCAAAAATAAACAGTTAAAAAATGACTTTTTTGGGCGAACTCATGGATGCGGAGCCGTAAAGAGGGGATCTGCGGGGTGTGTGGCTTTCAGGTCTGTTTCCGGGGTGGCCCCAGTCCTTCTGCTTCGTGAGACATGAAGTGGTAGCCGGTAGAGGACAGACTGTCTGCCTTCAGCTGAGGCCGGTGGTTCTCCGACCCAGCCCTCAAGTCAGTCGCATGGTCGCTAACCCACGTCTTGCTCTGCTAGATTTAAGTGCTGCTGGCTTCTGCCTTGTGTGATCCTAACAAATACCAAAGTTCTGTACTTCTTACACCCAGAGATACACGCCGCTCTCAGAAACCCAGACGCACAGGATCCATGGAGCCCTCCAAGGGCAGTGGGCAACAGGAGGAACCACGGGTCTGAAAATGAGGGAGGGGCGCCTGCGTGGCTCAGTCGGTTAAGCGACCCACTCTTGCTTTCGGCTCAGTTCGTGATCTCACGGTGCATGAGTTCAAGCTGACATTGTGGAGCCTGCTTGGAATTCTCTCTCTCCCCCTCTCTCCCTGCCCCTCCCCTGCTCTCTCCCTCTGTCTCTCTCTCTCTCTCTCTCCCTCTCAAAATAAATAAACTTTAAGAAAAATTTTTAAAAATGAAGGAAACATTAAGTGCTGATACTCAGTGGACTCACACTCAGAGATTGTTGTCAGCCTTCAATTATTATCCGTGCTGCAGGCTGACTCAGAATCTTGCATAGCAGAAGGGACTAAAGCGATGGGCCCTGGGGAGTCGTGTGCTTGGAGATCCCTGGATGAAAGGTGTTGCCGAAGAAGAAAGTTCTGTCCTCTGATTTGGAGCACTGCCGTGGGCACGAGAGAGAGAGAGAGAGTGAACGAGCCAGTGCTGATAGACAGCACTCTCTGGAAGTGGCCACGCCCTATCGGAGCCTAGTCGCTAGGGGGGATGGTAAATGCAAGAGGCAGGTACCGACTTGGAATTCCTGGGAGTGGGTGACCTCCTGTGGTCTTGGGAAAGGTGATACAGACCTCTCCAGAGGGAGGTTGGCTGGCCCTGGATTTGAGTTAAAAAAAATTTTTTTTTTAATGTTTTTTATTCATTTTTGAGACAGAGACAGAGCTTGAGCAGGGGAGGGACGGAGAGAGAGGAAGACACAGAATCCGAAGCGGGCTCCAGGTTCCGAGCTGTCGGCACAGAGCCCGACGCGGGGCTCGAACTCACAAACGGCGAGACCGTGACCCGAGCTGAAGTCGGACGCTCAACCGACTGAGCCACTCAGGCACCCCTGGATTTGAGTTTTAGAACCTGAAGTGGAAGATTTAGTTCAGTGTTTCTCAGTTGTCTGCACATCCGAATCCCCTGGGGAGCCTTAAAAAAATCCTAATGCCCCGTCGTCACATCCCAGACCGGTGATGTCAGAATCTTGGGGTGGGACCCAGACCCCAGATGATTCCACTGTATAGTCACCGTTGAGAACCGGGGTTGAGAACAGCTTTTCTCAAACAGGTGCCTGCGTATTACCTGGGGATCTTGGTCAAATGTGAATCCTGATACCTGGGTCTGCAGCAGGCTTAGAGCCTGCCTACTTTCCTTCCTGCCTGCCTGCCTTTATTCTTCTTTCCTTTTTCTTGATTTATAACTGACATACAGTATTAGATTAGTTTCAGGTGTACGGCATTCCATATTTGTATACATCATCAAATGATGACCTCAGTAGGTCTAGTTATCGTGTTACCGTACAAAGTTATTACAACATTATTACCGTAGTCCCTATGTTGTATTACGTTATATCCCTGCGATTTACTTTATCACTGGAAGTTTGGACCCCTTGATCCCCTTCCCCTATTTCGCCCATCCCCTCTTCCCCAGTGGCCCTACTGCTTCTGGGACCCCCTGGGTGGGCAAGACCTAGTTAGAAGAATCGTCTTCCTTCCTTCCTTAGCTTCACATGGAGGGTTTCTGGAACCATTGCTTTTCCTTGATATTACAGCATCTTTGGTTCCCTCAGGGTAGGGTTGGAGAACAGGAGGCCCGGAGCCTGCCTCCCATCTTTATATATTCTTATAAAGAATAGAGCAATTAAATATTCATTAAAGTTCTCTGGACACTTAAACATCATCGCTCCGGTATTGGAGACCAAAAGTTGGTATCATGGGTACAGTGACTTGCATTTACTTGTCCTTCAGGATCCAGCGTGATCTGTCTCTGGCCAGCATTTATACAGTTGGGATCAGAAGCTCGGAGAGCTGGAAGGAACCTTAGGAATTATCCAGTCTGAACCACTTGGGTTTGGGAGGGGAGGACACTGAGACCCAGAGTGATTTGCCCTGAGCCACATCATCTGGTCAGGGCTGCTGTGGACATGAGACAAAGAGGAGGAAAGCGAGGCTGGAGGAGAACGTCCCTCCCCTCCCCCCAGCACTGCTCCCGGTGCAGGGCAATCAGAGGACAGAGACATCCAGAAAGACTGCAGATATAGTCACATTAAAGGCACCTGAGAACTGAGAGATGTATTCTACCTGTGATTTTCCATCCTCTCCCTCCGCCACCCCGCCAACTTCAGTTAGCTACGCGGAAGCTTGACGAAGTTCTTCACGTCTGTGGTTTGAGTTGACACTTTGACAGATGTTCAGCAGCCCGCTCCCAGGCGGGACCCCGATGCAGGCTGCCCTGCTTCATGCAAAATAATTACATTTACCGTTTTTACCCCAAATGTTTTTCTCCTGTCGTTGAAACAAATCAGGAACGTTCGCGACATACAGGTTCCCCGATGTCGCGTTCCCTGATGTTAAACCTGTTGTAAGAATAGTTCATAATTGATGTGCTTGGCATTTATCACCCAGCCATGACGTGTTCAGATGACTAATAAATTATATTTTGTTGGATCCTTTTTTGCTGCTTTTTCAACTCAAGGCACCTGTTTCAGCACGTCAGTGTTGATGGGGACGGTTTCTTGCCCATCGCGTTATGCTTTGTAACTGACATGAGGCGAAGACAGTGGATGTGAAACTCGGTGACTGAAATGGACAGGACATTGCTTTCTCTGGGTTGTGTGTATTCTGCCCTAGAAGATCAAACCTTTATATAGAGTAGAAGACTGAGGGGCACATGAAAATTAGCATAAAGATTGAAGCAGTATAATTATAGCTAATGGTTATGTAAGTATTCCCTTCTGAGTTCTTCACATATGTTAACTCCTTTAATCCTTTCAACAACCTGGTGAGGTAGATACCATTATTGTTTCTGTTTGTATGGATGAGGAGAAGCTAAGCACCTTGCTGAAAGTCCCTCAGCTAATGAATAGGGAAGCTGGGCTCACGACTAGAGCCCTTAAGCTGCCAGGCTATCCTGCCTTTGTAATTACGATTGTCCAGGAAACTTCCGTAGAACGTTGTCATACATACTCTGACTGTGACATTCGCCTCGTGGGACACACTTTTGCCTTCACATGGATGCCCTCTCCCTCACACCGTTGGAGTTGGTCCTGAGGCAGATGGCCTGTCCTGTTTTCCCCATCCGGCTCTCGGGAGATGTGTCCTTTGATGGACGCACATGTGGGCAAACCCTAGTTCATAAACAAAGGAGAGAATCCACGGCCAGTTGGTAGGGTTGGAATGTCAGTTGGGGCACCTGTGAGTATGGTAGGTCAAAGATCACCTGTATTGCCCTGACTTACAGACTCTACCACCGTCCCATGTTGGCCACCCACTGGACTCTGTGTTGGCCCCTATCCTTCTCTGGTGGCCACCCACTGAACTCATGGTGAAGCCTTTGCCTCATTCTTGCTGGATTGTTCATATTGATTTAGCTCATTCCCCCAATATGAGCCTCTTGTGGGGGTCCTAGGGGACAGATGGAAACCCCTGCAGTCTCCCTCACTTCAGGCTTGCTCTCTGCATTGGGTTTTCAGGGTTGCCCTGGTTGCTCTGCCCTTGGTCGTAGGCTGGGGCCGCCTGATGGTGCCCTTTACCCAATCCCGTGCCCGCTGCCTTGGTCATCAGCTTGGCCTAGTCTTGGCTCTCCCTCCCTTCTTGCTTGCTTGGTGTTGCCACTTGCTTTTTCACGCTACAGTTCTGGTCCTTTAGGGATTGGCAAACTTTTTCTGGAAAGGGGCAGATAGTGAATATTTTAGGCTTTGCAGGTCTTGTGGTCCCTGCTGCAATTTCTCACCCCTGCTGTTGTAGCAGGAAGGCCACCATTGACAGGATGTAAACGAACGAGTGTGGCTGTGTCGGAACAAAACTTTACTTCCAAAAACAAAGGGTGGCCCGGATTTTGGCCCATGGCCTATGGTTGGCGGACTCCTTCTTGAGGATAACTGTGCAGCTGCCTCCTTCTGACGTGTAACCTGTAATGACTCTGTCTCTTTAGAGGTCATTAGCAAGCCTCGCGTAGAACCCTGGGCCACTACCTCTACTCTGAATTCCCAAGAACCCTGTACTCGTTGACCTTCCTGACCTATTACTGTCTTCACTGTGCAACCCTCAACCTTGAATAAAGTCAAGCATTTACTTTTTCAAGTTCCCAGCCAGCTCAGTTGATTTCATTAAAAATTTGTGTTGTTCAACAACAGCTGGGGCCCCGATTCTTTTTACTAATCCTTCTCCTGAGCTCCAGGCTGATTTCTTGTCCTATGTGCTATGTCTATACTTCTGTGCTTCCTAGTTACCCCGCTCTTCTCACCCATAAGCCTTCTCAGGGGATGACCTTGCCTCCTATTTGGGGGGATCAAGGGCACGAACTGCATCTCCTATAACCCTCGACGTCAACATTCTCCATCTCTACTTCAGATACTCACCTGTCTTCCTGTTTCAGAGGAACAGACGTCCTTAACTCCTTTACAAGGAAAACTTGGCTTTGCCGTTAATCTAATGGGCTTCCATTTCTCAACTCAAATCTCAGAGTTTCCTTCCTTAAGCTCATAAACATAAGTCAACGCAAGACTTTGCTTGACCTCACTGCCTCCCCATTTCCCTCTCTGGAATGCAAAGCTTCCAGAAGGAGAGTCCCCCCTTGCTGCTCTCGCTTTTCCACCTTATTCTTGTCAGCCCCATTCACCCTTTGCTGTGGGCCAACCCTGTGTAGATCCCAAGACCCGGCCTTATACTCACTGACCTTTGTCTTAAGGACATTTCTCCAGCTTTCCGCTTCACTCAGATCAAGGAAACCTGCCACCATCCCCCTGGTGATGGTGACTGTCCTGATAAAATCTCTGGCAGGCCCAGACCACCCAGATCCTTTGAGCTGAACATGACTCCCACCCATGCAGGTGGACCATGAGCTGACCTCTGGAATGACCTAGAGTCGCCTTTGCATCATCAAAACGCTAAAGTTTCGGCCCAGGGAGGAGCCTCAGCCTCATTTACATAACATACAATTACAGTATACAGGCACGTTTCCTTAAGGCTCATGTGACATCTTATGCCCGCCTGTACGCAGGATGACAAGGCCTCCCCATCTAAATAGTCATCCTAACCCCAAACAGGAGGAACCCATTCACCCTCTCTTGGAGAGTCATGGCTTTGGAAACCATTCCCCATGAGTGATCTCCTTAGTTGTTGCAAATAAAAGTTTTCTTTGTGTGACGGTGCAGTTTCTGACTCCCCACGAGCCGAGCCCACTTTGGTTCGGTTACACCTACTTGTTGTTTCCCTGCTTTTTTTTTTTTTTTTTTTTTTTTAAATTTTAGTGTTTATTTTTGAGAGAGAGAGAGAGATGGAATGTGAACAGGGGAGGGGCAGAGAGAGAGGGAGACACAGAATCCGAAGCAGGCTCCAGGCTCCAAGCTGTCAGCACAGAGCCTGACGTGGGGCTCGAACTCATAAACCGCGAGATCATGACCTGAGCCGAAGTCAGACGCTCGATTGGCTGAGCCACGCAGGTTTCCCTGGCCCCCTGCTTTTTAAGTCTTACATACTTAATATATTGTGAACTGGCTTTTTACAAGGTCACTGACATTCTCACCTCATTTTAAAATCTAACCATGTGGACTCATTTCTCCCACTGGCAAACATTTGACACCCTTGACCTCCCCTTTCCTCATGTAACTTCCTCCTGAACGAACTCTCCTGACTGGACTTCTCGTCTCTTACCTTTCTGTATGTGTTTGCTGGGCTTCTGGAACAAAGCCCCGCAGCCCGGGTGGATTAAACCAGAGAAATGTATTTTCTCACAGTTGGGGTGGCTGTAAGTCCAAGAGTCAGCTGTCAGGAGGATGGTTCCTTCTGAGGGTCGGGAGGGAAAGGCTCCCGACAGACACTCAGAATAAGAAGCCTCTTGTCACCTCTGGCCCCCTTCTCCCCACCCACGCGTGATTTCTCTATGTGTGTGCCCGACATTCTGACACCATTGCCATTGCTCTGACCTGGACTGGAGCCAGCTCCTACAGACCCATCGTCCCCTGGAAACACGAGGACAGCCATGTCACTCTGGTCCAGCTGCATCTTTCGAGATGAAGACTTTGGCTCCTCCGTGACTTTCATCTGACCTCCTTGGGCATTGACCCGTTGGTCAAGTTCCAGCAGTCGACAGACCTCTGTGCCTTTGCCCGCGCTGTGTCGGCAGCTCACAGGCCGAGTTAAACCTGACCTTCCTAGTGAAGTGCTCCGTGGTTCCCGCAGTTGAATTTACTTTCCCCACACTTACCTGCACATTTACTCTTAACGCTTATCGGCTTGTGCTCCGTCGCACGTTTAGAGCTGCCGAGTCCTGGGAAGGTAACATGAAAGGGGGGCACCTTCCGGTGAGGCAATAGACCCTCCAGGAACTAACTTACAGTTACTTCTCCCTCTTCTACATCGTAAGGGCTTTTAAGGGGCTTGGCGGGGTGCATGTGTGCGTGCTTGCTCGTGTGCGGGTGTGCGTTTGGTTTTTCCATGGCGCCTGGCACCGTGTTTTGCCTGGAAGACAAGTTTAGAGATGTCGCCTTTTTTTTTTTTAAGTTTATTTATTTATTTTGAGAGAGAGAGAGCGAGGGAGGGGCAGAGAGAGAGAGAGAGAGAGAGAGAGAGGGAGAGACAGAATCCCAGACAGGATCCACCCACAGTCGGCTCAGAGCCCAACGCGGGCTCGAACTCACGAACCGCGAGATCATAACCCCAGCCGAAACCGAGAGTCAGTTGCTCAAGCGACTGAGCCACCCAGGCGCCCCTGGAGATGTTTCTTAAGTTTAATGGAGCACAGTACTTGGTGGGGGGGGGGGGGGCGGGATCTAGCTGCGCCTTTGGGCCTCTTTGATCTTAAGACTCGGATGTCCGTGGAGTAAGAGTGGGCCCTGCCTGGTTTGCAAGGTGGTTCTCACTGCAAGTAATCTTCTCCATCACTTGCTGTGTGATCGTTTGCTCTAGTGTCAAATGGGGATGATGGCACAGACACTTGTCCCTGAGGAAGTGGCTGGTAGGGGAGGAGAAGGTCTTCAATGAAGTACACCTTTCAATACCTCAAATTCTTTGGGGAAGCAGGAGAGGAAACAACGCGTAAAATGAAGGTGTTTTATAAAGGGACCGTTTAAATACATTGGACCAGACGAATAAGGGAGTAATTATTTGCCTTAACGTTAAAACATTCCCTGTAAGGTCCTCTCCGGTAGGAACTCCCCTCATGAATTTGAGCGAAGTTTCCAGCCCATTAGGTAATTGGCAGAGGGAGGGGAGGGCCGAGAGGATCTTCTGGGCCAGCAGCAACAGACGCTCCTTGGAAGTAACAGCAAGGAGGTCAGGTTCTGTCATTCAGATCCCTGGGAAATAGAGTTTGAGCTGGTGCACAGGGTCCAGCGATCCTTTGCAAGGGTGTGGTGGGTCGCCATTCTGTTTTCTGCCTTCCCCACGCTGGCACAAATTGTCACATTTCACTCTTCTCAAGGACGCCCTTTGGGTTCCTGTGTCTACCAGATTTGGTAAACAGCAGGCGCCTCTCGGAGGGCGGGTGCATTAAGCCCTTCACCCTGGAGGGGCTGGATGGGATGCCTCCCACGCACCCCTGATCCCTTCCTTTTCTCCTTTCAGAGCTTCTTGCTGGGTCTTGTGGGTGGGGGTTCCCTAGATCCCGCCTGTCTGGGTGCCACGAGGGCCCGCCTTGCGGCCACAGCTCTGTCCCTGCCATTTGCCGCCTGGCCATCCCATCCTGCCAGATGCTGGCTGTCATCAGTCACCCAGGCGGAGCCGGCCAGGCAGAGCAAACAGAGTGGCGGAAACAGTTGTAGCCTCAAGTTGCCCGGTTTAGATCTGTTCAGCTTTCACTTAGAAATGTTTGGGGATATATTCCCCCTTGGGATGATGGGAACGAAAATTCACCAACCCCGCAGGGCAGGAAACCTCTGCCATCTGGTCACTGCTTTCTCATATGTAAATGTTAAGCACAAAAGCAAGATTTGTGGCCAAACATTAGAAAGGAAGCAAATGGAAGAAAGTAAAATTTACCCTTTGTCCCAAGAACCCAGAGATAAGCACAGATCCCAGTTTGGGGCTAAAGTCCCCTGGAGTTTGTTCTGAGTGCTGGTGTGGGTGTTGCATGTCGTCACAAAGTATTCCTCTATTTCTTAGAAGGGGTTGGTGAGTCAGTACTCTTGTATCAGCTGTTTTTTAAATTTTATTTATTTTGAGAGAGAAAGCACAAGTGAGGGAGGGGCAGGGAGAAAGGGAGAGAGAGAGAATCCCAAGCAGGCTCTGCGCTGACAGCATATAGCCCAATGCAGGGCTCGAACCCACGAACTGGGAGATCACGACCTGAGCCGAAACCAAGAGTTGGACGCTCAACCGACCGAGCCACCCAGGATGCCCTTGTATTGTCTGTTTTTTAACTTAATAAGTTGTGGATGTCTCTCTGGATTGCTACAGCTGCTCCTTCCTCACCATTTTTAACGAATGTATGCTAGTCCGCAAGTGGACGTGTGTATTTTTGACTTTGTCTTTATTATCGAAAAATATTGCACATTTGAAAGTAGTTTTCTAAGGATTAAGTTCTTAGAAGCGGGACGGCCAGGTCAAGGACTTGACCTTTCCTCAAGGTTGTTTCCATTCTCTTTCCAGCCAGGATGTATGAAAGGGCTCATTTTTACGCATTGTCCCCAACATTCGCTATTGGCATTGATTGCTTCTTGAAATTTGACAGCCAAAATAGTTTCACATTGTTTTTTTATCCTGGATTTCTGGGATCATAAGCAAGCAGGCACATTTCTCTTTTTCATACACTTCTTAGCCATTTGATTTTGTTCTTTTGTGAATTGCATATTGATGTTTTATGTCTCTTTTTCTACTGAGGTGTTCTGTTTTAAAAAATGACTTGTATGAATTCAATAGAGAGAATAGTACTGTTTATTTATTATAGGTTGCAAAATTTTCCAAGTTTGCTATTTATCTCTTCATTTCTTTCTTTCTTTCTTTTTTTTTTTTTTTTTTGATGTTTATTTTTGAGAGTGAGAGTGTGTGTGCATGAGTCGGGCAAGAGCAGAGAGGGAGACAGAGAATCCCAAGCAGGCTCCACACTGTCAGCACAGAGTCTGACATGAGCTCAGACTCACAAACCGTGAGATCATGACCTCAGCTGAAGTCAAGAGTCAGACGATTAACCGACAGATCCACCTGGGTGCACCTCTTCATTTCTTTTCTATTATTTTTTAACTTCTTGCTTTTATTTATGTACTTTTAAAAATATTTTTAAATGTTTATTTATTTTGGAGAGAGAGAGAGAGAGAGAGACAGTGTGAGCAGGGCAGGGGCAGAGAGAGCGGGAGACACGATCTGAAGCAGGCTCCAGGCTCTGAGCTGTCAGCACAGACAGCTCGAACTGGGCTCGAACTCACAGACCGCGAGATCATGACCTGAGCCAAAGTCAGATGCTCAACTGACTTTGAGCATGCCACCCAGGTGCCCCTTCTTGTTTTTATTTATTTATTTATTTAAAAAAAAATTTTTTTTAACATTTATTTTTTTTGAGACAGAGAGAGACAGAGCATGAACGGGGGAGGGTCAGAGAGCGGGAGACACAGAATCTGAAGCAGGCTCCAGGCTCTGAGCTGTCAGCACAGAGCCCGACGCGGGGCTCAAACTCACAGACCGCGAGATCATGACCTGAGCCAAAGTCAGATGCTCAACTGACTTTGAGCATGCCACCCATGTGCCCCTAACTTCTTGTTTTTAAAACAATATCTAATCAAATGTATCCTTCCCTTTTAAATATTTACGTTTGGGGCCGTGCTTAGAAAACTCTTCCTCACCCTCAAGATGACGAACATATTTACTTGTAAATATCAAATTTGTCTTGTAAATTAAAAAAAACCCCACTTTTTATTAATGTAGCGGACCGCACGCAACTTAAACAGTTGAATACTATTCAACACCACCCCCTCTGCTTTGTGACTTCTATATCTCTGAAGCCCCCCCTCCCTCCTCTTTGTCCTTGTGGCTTTCAGAGGAATGTTTCCCTGCCTGCTATCCTTCCTTCTTATTTGAGCCATGTTTTGGAAAGGAGAGATGAGAAATGAGATGAGGTTGATTTGCCAGTTTTTACCGGAAGTCTAATATATATTTTTATCGTTACATTTTTATTTTATTTTATTTTATTTTTTATTTTTTATATTTTTTCTAACGTTTATTTATTTTTGAGACAGAGAGAGACAGAGCATGAGCAGGGGAGGGGCAGAGAGAGAGGGAGACACAGAATCCGAAACAGGCTCCAGGCTCTGAGCTGTCAGCACAGAGCCCGACGCGGGGCTCGAACTCACGGACCGTGAGATCATGACCTGAGCCGAAGTCGGACGCTCAACCGACCGAGCCACCCAGGCGCCCCATCGTTACATTTTTAAATCCACCAACTACTTGGGCTGTGATGTGATACAGGGATCTAACTTCATCATTATTTCTTTTTCAAACGATTTTCAGTTTTTTCCAATGCTACTTATGGAATGAATCCATCCACCGATTTAAATTATTTTTTTTAATGTTTATTTATTTTTGAAGGAAAGAGACACAGAACGTGGGCAGGGGAGGGGCAGAGAGAGAGAGAGAGGGAGGCACAGAATCTGAAATGGGCTCCAGGCTCCCAGCTGTCAGCGCACAGCCCGACATGGGGCTCGAACCCACAAACCGCAAGATCATGACCTGAGCCCAAGTTGGGTCGCCCAACCACCTGAGCCACCCAGGCGCCCCTCCATCCAGCTTTGTTATGTACCGAATTACCACACTCATTTGGACTGAACTTCTCATCTGTGAGTTCGGCCCCACTAGAGAGAATCCTAAGCAGGCTCCACGCTCAGCGTAGAGCCCCATGCGGGGCTCTATCTCACAACCATGAGGTCATGACCTGAGCTGAAATTAAGAGCTGGACACTTAATTGACTGAGCCACGCAGGCACCCCCCCCCCAAAAAAAAAACCATTGTTTTTTCTTCTACTTCCTTGTCCTTCTAGAATTTTCTAAACAGGAGGCATCTTTTCCAAAGTCATGTTTCAGGCAGGTTATGTTGCCAAGGTTATATTGGCTCACCCGTTACAATTTTCTGTCCCCTCACCTTCAAAGTGACATGGTGCCGTGTGTTACGGGGAACCTAGTTTGTGGGCCCAACCCAGGTCAAAAAGCAAAAAACAAAAGAGTGTAGGGGAGGGACTCACTGGGACCCGAGTCGTCCTTGAGTGTGACTGGTATGGCTGCCTTGAGGCTGCTTCCTCATCTTTGGTTTGCTTCTTCCCTGTTTACTCACTCCATTCCTAGGCACGTCTTGTGGATCTTTCCTGTTTCCTTGGATCATCCCTGTTTTTCTTTAAAGTCTGGGCCTTGCTATGGCATGCCAGCCCTTTACAGTTCACCCTACTTCTCTTAAAACGTTCCACGTTTTTACTCCTTTTACAGACCACCTTCGTTTTCCTTGTTGGCCCCTTCTAAGACTTTACACTCTTGCCGTTGTTTCTGTGCTGATGTCATCAGATGCCTCAGTGTGCCCCACCCCCACCACCCCAGTTCGTGACTGAGTCTAGAGCTACCCAAGGTGCCGCCTGAAGTGGCACTAGGGTGATATCAGTGTTACAGTCACTGAGGTCACACTCTCTGCCCTACCGTCCCTTCCCCGCCTGGACCTTCCTTATCCACTGATGTCCGTGCGCGCGGCCGTATGGAAGCCATTGCTGCGCACGTTCAGCCGTATCCTGAGTGCCAGGACCTGGGCGCGTTGCTTACCATGTCCTGGGCCCTGTGCTAAGTATTTTCTGGCTAATCCCCGTTAATACTCATGACCGCTCAATGGGGCAAATACCTTCTGACTCCCCATTGTACTGGTGGGAAAACTAAGACTTAGAAGGTTGCGTCATCTGGAGTCTTACAGCTGAAACCTGGCAGAGTCAGGACGGGGTCTGGGGTCTGTTTAGCTTGAAGGCCGATCTGCTACGCTGCTTCTCTTTTTATGGCAAAGACCTCCTTGCTGAGTGAGTTGAACTGGACACTGAAGAAGGGCCACCCTTAGCATCAGGGAATGATGACACAGAGGGATGGGGTGTGGGGCGTGACCGGGAGAGGCCCACAGATGGACAGGAGAGGGCAGAGCCCGGAGGTGGGCAGTGGGCTGGCAGGTCCCCCCCTTGGGAACGTCGGCGCCTTGACCGGAGCCTGCTTCTTTCCTCACACTCCGGTCTCTGGTCTGAAATCCCCCCACCTCCATCCAGGCAGCCTTGAAGCAAGAAGCACAGGGGAAAAGCTGCTCATTCAAACTCAGAACAGCTCCCTGGACCCGGTGAGTAAGGTCATTTCAGGGGAGAGCGGAGGGAAGATGACTAAATTAGGTTGGCTTTTGTACCTCTTTGGCTTCGAATGGAGTGTGGGAAGCGATCCAGTGTTGCTTTTCCTGGCTGGCTGTGGGACAAAAGAAGACGGCAAACAGTGGGGGGACCTTGCACTTGTGTTTGTTTTGCCTGTTGGTGTCCTTCCCTGCCTGCCACTTCTGATCCATCAGGCTTCCCTCTGATGCCCTCAGCCAAGGGCTCTTGAAGGTGGCTTCCTTTCCCTCCGTCATGGCGCCACCCTTGTGTTCCTTGAGTTCCCTGAGAATGCTCCCCCCCCTCCGTTGCTTTCTCCAGCGCCCTTTACACTCCCACAGCACCTTGCCCTGGACCTTCTGCTTTGTCAGAGAAGAAGCTTCCGTCCCCAAGTTCCTTGGACCCTTTTGAGCCTCGCACTGGCCTCCAGGACATTTGTTTACAGACAGACTAGTAGGTATGTTTTGAAGGGCAGAGGCCATGCCTCATGTGATGGCTCCAGAAGGATGGATAGGGCCAGCATCCGTACATATTTCTGGGATGAATACATGCCTTTAGTTGCTGCTGTCTGTCCATCCCAGGGACAGTCACTGCAGAGGGAGTCTTACGTGTTGTCCCTGGAGCCCTGCCACTTGAGTTTGGCTTCCCACTGTACCGGGTACTAACTCTGCAGTTTGGACCAGTTATTCATCATGCCTGTGCTTCGTTTCCCTCGTCCGTAAAGTGGGGATACTATTAATCCCGCCTTACAAGGTACAACTGACATAGTGCTTAGCATTGTTTGTAGAATTCCCTGGTACACAGTAAGCCCTCTGCAAATGTGCACTGCTGTTATGCATGACCTATTCTGAAGAATCTTCTTTGGTATTTTCATGCCAGATGGACATGGTCCCCAGAGAAACTTCTGGCATCATTATGACTCCATGAGAGTTCTAGCTCCCAAATTCGACTTCTCTGTTCCCACAGGCCCTGGACATGTGTTTCGCTCCAGGAGTCACCGTGGAAGGATGGGTAGCTCCAGGAGACCTTGTCTCCTCTCTGTCTTGGCGGTTCTCAACAAAACAGGTTCTTTCATATCCACTCACTCCTGTGTGCATTCAACAAACATTTTTTTAAGTCGGCGTCACGCCTAGCGCAGAGCCCAGTGTGGGGCTTGAACTCACGACCCTGATGAGATCAAGACCTGAGCTAAGGTCAAGAGTTGGACGCTTAACCGACTGAGCCACCCAGGGGCCCCTCAGCAAACATTTCTGAGTGCTCCTTATGCGCCTGACAGAGGCTTTGATCCTGGGAGAAGTTTGTGTCCAAGGAGCTCACAGTCTGGTTGTACTTTGGAGACTTTTGTTGTGGATTTTTCTAAAATCTGTTTGTGTCCCTTGCGCGTAGAAAAGCTTCTCATTCTTTCAGCAGATTCCTCTCCATCACGGTGTCTTTGTGAAGGTTAGATGCTGACCAGGAGGACAGCCTGTGTGCTTATTTTTGGTCTCTGCCTTTTGTTTCGCCTGTCAACTGGGACCCTCTCCTTGCCAGCCGATGTCCCCGAGGTGACTGCCGCGTTGCATTCAGTCTTCCGCCTGGCTGTTGGGATGACCTTGTGTCCTGTTTGTGACATTCCCAAGGCTGTGGACTGTCTGGGGCGTGGCATTCTGCAGGGCACCCGTGTCTGGCCTGCAGGTAAGAAGTCTGTGCCCTGTGTCACCCTCTGCCACGCCACCTGGACTAAACAAGGCTGCTTGCTCCTGGGAGTCACTCTTGTCTGCCTGAGTTGTGCATAATTCTCAGGTGCACGGCCCAGATATTACCTGACCTCTGGGACTCCTATCCTGATAGTTTGTGACTTTTGGAGGACACGTTCTGTGACTTCTGCTATAACCATCCTGGATCCCAGCGTAGAGATGCTTTAAGTCCCTCCCACCAAACAACCAACCGGCTGAACTGACCTTCCCTGTGGCTAGATTGGCTTCAGCCTTCCCCTGGGTGCCCTCAGATTTATGGAAAAATGAGAAGAAATCTCAAAATATAATGAAGTCCTTGTCCCCAGCACTATGTCTTATTTCCAAATATTCTTATGCTGTCACCTCCTAAACAATAGGTGAATTTCAAACTACTTTCCATCTGAATGATGGATTGAATGAATCTAATTTACATGCTTTTCATTTTATGTAAATTGGCCCAAATGAGCTAAATCTCCAGGGGTGCAGTACCTTTTTCCAGGAATCTCTTACAGCCTCTTCCAGGCAATATAGTGCTAATTCAAGTTTAAACAAGTAACACAAAGGAACAGACTTTTAGACCCCTGGCTTGATTTTGTCCACCTTCAGCCATATTTGCTCTGAATCTGGCTCGTGCTATAGACTGGATCAGGTCCCTTGGAGAATTCAAGCGTTGAAGCCCTAACCCCCACTGTGTTGCTCTCTGGAGGTGGGTGGGGCCTTTGGAAGATAACCAGGTTCAGTTGAGATCATGGCGTGGAGGCTTCATCATGGGATTAGTGCCCTTATGAGAAAAGACGCAAGAGAGTTTCCTTGCTCTCCCTCTCTTCCCATCGCGTGAGGACACAGTAAGCAAGCAGCCCTGTACCAACCAGGAAGAGAGCGCCCACCAGAGGCTAACCATGCCGACACTCTTATCTTGGACTTCTAGTTTGTTTCTTCTTTTTTAAATATAATTTATTGTCAAGTTGGCTAACATACAGTGTATACGGTGTGCTCTTGGCTTTGGGATAGATTCCCGTGATTTATCGCTTACACGCAACACCCGCTGCTCATCCCAGCAAGTGCCCTCCTCAATGCCCATCACCCATTTTCCCCCTCCCCCCCACCCCCGCCCCCCACGCTCCTGCCCATCAACCCTCAGTTTGTTCTCTGTATTTAAGAGTCTCTTATGGTTTGCCTCCCTCCCTCTTTGTTTGAAAGTATTTTTTCCCCTTCTCTTCCCCCATGGTCTTCTGTTAAGTTTCTCAAGTTTGAACTTCTACTCTCTATAACTGTAAGAAAATAAATTTCTGTTGTTGAAGCCACCCAGTCAATGATAGTTTGTGGCAGCCTGGGCAGACTAAGACAGCTAGTGAAGAATTCTGGAGAACTCTGCACGGTCAAGGTTGGGCACGGCGTGCGGCTCTTTCCCCCAGACCCCGCAGTCTCTCGCTTCCCACTGTCTTTGGGAGAGGGTTCCTGACTCAGCCAGCAAGACTCCCCACCTTTGTCTGGATGCTTGAGCAGCCAGAAATTTCCAGAAGAGTTAGCAGGAAAACCTTGTATGAGGATCCATAAAAATTTATTAAAATTAAACCCTTTCACATTCAACTTATTAATTAAAAAAGGTTATAATAGCCCGAAGGAGGAGCCCTAAAAAGCAGCTGAACTTTTTGTCTAATTGCTTTCAGAAAGAACAACTCCAAATCATCTGCCAAAAGCCTCTCTTTTGGCAGGCGAGCTTCGGCATTCCTGTGACGCTGATCTAAATAAAATTCCTTCCAGCAGGTGTGCTCGTCTGATTACCTGCGGGCCCTCGATCCTTGGAAAATCTCGGGGAGGCGGTTCCACTCTAAATCAGATTTGGTAGAAGAGATGCACATCTGGTCCACACTGCTGGGTGTAAGTAACCCTTAATGCTCGCCCGCCCAGGCTCCGTCTTCCGGGGCCTGTGGTTGCAGACGCAGTGTGTACTCACGTGTGATGGCTGTGGGTCTCTTAAGCCCTGGCCTTGAAGCAGCCTTCTTTCTGCCTTCCGGCTCCCTGGGGTCCTGCCCTCATGTGCAGGAAATTCTAGGCAGGCTCTTCAGTTTCTAAAACCCTGTTCGTTTCTTCCCAGCTATAAACATGAAATAGATCCATGGTACCGAGCGTGGAAAGTTCAGACAAATAAGAATACAGTTACATCCATCACTCAGCAAGAACTAGTATTTACATTTTGTTCTATCTCCTTCCAATACCTTTTTTCCGCGAATATACCTGTGAGCACACGTATGTGGGCATCCATATGAATGCATGTGAATATGCGTGTGAATATAGATGTGACCAGGTAATTATATTTATATAGTTGTGGTTATGCTTCCCATATAATTTTATGGGCTGACCTCATAAAAGTAATGCAGGGATCAGATAATAAAAAACAATATAAGTGGGTACAAATAAAAAGTAAGAGTCCCCGTCAGTCAAAGCCTTCACGACAGAGGCAACTGCTTTTAGCCATTTGTCATTGTTGGCACCCTCCATGGGTGAAATCACTCCAGATGAAGTACTCCTGCGTTTTTGGTTCCGTTTTAAGTAGAACCTCCCCATGGGGTGCCTGAGTGTTCCAGTTGGTTAAACATCCGACTTCGGCTCAGGTCGTGATCTTGCGGTTCGGGAGTTCAAGCCCGGCGTCGGGCTCTGTGCTGACAGCTCAGAGCCTGGAGCTTGCTTCTGATTCTGTGTCTCCTTCTCTCTCTGCCCCTCCCCTGCTCACGCTCTGTCTCTTTCTCTCAAAAAAATAAACATTAGATAAATATTAAGTAGAACCTCCCCATCCTCTGTAATGAAGGACAAGGGGAGCCCCACTGCCCCCCAGCCCTCCCTGTCCTTACCTTCCTGTCTCTGCTGGCCACGTTTTTATTTTTAAATCTTTGAATTGAGGAGCTTCCTTGCGTTAGCTCATACACTTAACTCTTTTCCTTGTTAACTTTAATCCGTACCTTTGGACCTCCCACTGGGAGAGATGAGGGACTTCACACCCCACGTTCCTTTCTCCTTGTTTTCGACCAGTTGTATCACTAGACCATCATGGGGTCAAACACGTACACTCGTGCTCTATCTGGAATTGAAATTCCCATGATTTGTCTATCGCTTTCAGACTCGAAAAGAACATAATTAGTGTTTATAATATTATGATGAATATTATTATAATAAATATTCTGTGCAGAAACAACTATTGTGTCATCAATCTTGTGCCGCTTGTAGAAGAAAGATGAAAAAGCCCTCACCTTGGAGGAAGGGAGAGGACAGCCCTCTCTACCTGCGTCTGACGTTCGATATCGCCGTGGGACTGCGGAGATGACCCAGCTGCAGCACATCGTTGGCTCCTGCAGGTTCCTCCTGTCCCTGCCCTGGTCTGGTTTGCTCCCGCGGTGGCCTTCTGGGAGCGCACCTCCTTGTTAGATTCCATCCACGGGCTGGATCCCATTCTCCAACTTCTTGGATTCCTTGTATGTTTTGCCGACACAGTTGATTGAGTGACTCTGTTAGGAAGTGTGTATGAATCGTACACTTTCTAAGTGCCTGTCTTGATTGGATTTTGACTGGGTATAGAGTAATTTTTCCTACGAGACTCAAGCAGTCCGCTCCGTGATCTAGTATCCGAGGATGCTGATACGTGTCTACTGCTGGTGTGATCATCATTCATCAGGAAGCTGTCTGTCCTTTGCTGTAGAAGCTTTAGAGTCCTTTCTCTATCCCCGTGCTCTGTAACCTTATGAGGTTTGGGGCTGTTTATGAGTCTTGAGCTACTTGATGGGCCTTTTCAGTCCAGAGCTTCATATCATCAGATATTTTTCTTCTATTATTTCCTTTCCTTCAAGTTCTCTGTTCTGTCATCCTGAAATGCTTATGACGCGGATGTGGCCCTTCTGCATTAATCCTGTGTATTAATGAAAAATTTTTCTTTTTCTTTTTTTTTTTTTTTTAAATTTTTTTTTTTCAACGTTTATTTATTTGTGGGACAGAGAGAGACAGAGCATGAACGGGGGAGGGACAGAGAGAGAGGGAGACACAGAACCGGAAACAGGCTCCAGGCTCTGAGCCATCAGCCCAGAGCCTGACGCGGGGCTCGAACTCACGGACCGTGAGATCGTGACCTGGCTGAAGTCGGACGCTTAACCGACTGCGCCACCCAGGCGCCCCAAAAATTTTTATTTTTCTATATTGTGTGCTGTGCATAAATTTCCCCTCTAGTTGTACTGATTTTTTTTTTTTTTTCCAATCCGAATTTTAACTTTCCCGAGCTCTTGATTTCACCGCTCACTTTTCTAAGCAGCCTGTCAGGTCTCCCCGAAGTGTTATGTTAAAATTCTTCCAAGGTGCCTTCTCTTTCCAGAATCCTTCTTCTTATTTCTGGGGTCACCTTTGCTGTCCCCTTGGGGATGCTGAGTGTCTTCAAGGGTCCAGCAGTCCTGGTTTGGCATTAGCATTTCCGAGCTTTCTGAATGAAAGTGCCAGTACGTGGGGCACCCGGGTGGCTCCGTCGGTTAAGCGTCTGACTTTGGCTCAGGTCATGATCTCACGGTTCGGGGGTTCGAGCCCCGCGTCGGGCTCTGTGCTGACAGCTTGGAGCCTGGGACCTGCTTCGGATTCTGTGTTTCCCTCTCTCTCTCTCTCTGCCCCTCCCCACTGCTCACACTCTGTCTCTTCCTCTCAAAAATAAATAAACATTTAAAAAAGAAGAAAGCAAGTGCCAGTACAAGTCAGGCTTCCTGTCCATGACGCAGGCCGGCAAGGGCCCAGGACCCCGAGGGGGCCCCTCGGGACCAGCCCAGAGCGCGTTTGGCTTCACCCAGGATAGAAATCAGGCAAGGAGGAAGTGAGAGCAGAGTCTACTGAATGGAGCAAATGACACGGGTATTAGCAGAGGGAGCGTTTGGGAGGCTCAGAAAAAGAGAAGTGAGTCTCCCCGTCTCTTGGAGTTGGGGTTTTATATTGGAAAGGGTTCGAGGATATGTGTTCCTTCAGGAATCCTGGGTAGGGTCCGATCAAAGGCGAGTGTCAGCTGAGAAACAGGTGTTATTCCATAAACCCCCAAAGGCAGGGGCATTGATGCCAGTGGCGACTGAGGTTTGTTCGAGGCTAATGTCTTGTTGCTGGGGATCTGGTTCTTCTTGGATATTATCAGGTGTGTGGGGGCCGAGGATGAAACTCAGAGAATGAGTAACTTGTTGGCTTCCCCCTTGGGGCGGGAACATAGCTTCTTTGGTTTACTCAGGGGCAAGGTGACATACAGAACGTGAGTACACGGGGCCTCGTGGAGAAGTGGGAGAGCTGGAACCTTTCTAAGATCGAGTCCCTTCAGGGTTCCTGTGTCGTCAACACCAGCATCTGCCCCTGAACGTGAGGAATGACTGCAGACCTTTAGAGGGGTGGGGCATGGATTCCATTTCTGGCCAGGAAAGGGGGAACAGGCCGCCCCCAAGCAAATGCCAGAGGAAGAGGGCCTCATCCTGGGGCACCCCCCGCCAACCCTCGGGAAGTTCACGCCAGTAAGAGGACCTTTTCCTTGGAGTGCGAGACCCGCTCAGCTGTTCCAAGTGAAGGGCTTTCATCAGTCACCCCCAATTCCACCCTGTGTCCATTCTAGCTCTTAGTACCTGCCAGCTCGGGGCGCTCGTGCCGTCCCACAGTGCATCCCTCTACCTCGGCCTTCCCCTTGTCACGTTTTCAGCCGGGACTTGCTCTGCTCAACCTTGTCCATCAAGATGAGCAAAATCATTCTGCCAGTTGTTTTGAACCAGTGATGGTGGTCCCCTTCTTCCATATTCTGTGCTTTTATGAATGTATTCCAGTTTGTTCTTCGATCCCATGCTTTTAGCGGGATTTGAGGAGAGAGAAGTCTGTTCTGTTTTTATGTTTGAAATGTTTTTAGAGTTAGCAGTATGTTATAAAGATTCCCGATGTCATTAAAACTTTAGCAAACATCACTGATACGCAGCCTACTCTGGTTAATGTGCATTGCTTATTGATTTCTATATTTTAAGATTTTTTTCTTCCTTTACTTTCTTTGTCCTTCCATTCAAAATTAAAAAAAAAAAAGTTTATTTATTTTGAGAGAGACAGCACGATCAGGGGAGGGGCAGAGAGAGGAGAGAGAGGGAGAGTGAATCCCAAGCAGGTTTCACATGGAGCCGGATGCGAGGCTCTGTCCCATAGACTGTGAGATCACGACCTGAGCCGAAATCAAGAGTCAGACACTTAAGTGAGCCACCCAGGCACCCATTTGTTTCCATTTTAAATACAACGCAATGCAATTTTCCTGGCGCACAATTTTTTGAACACATTTCAGCATAGACTTCAGACAATAGAGTTACTGGGTCAAAGGCTGAGAACCAGTGTTTGGACTCTTCATACATAATTGCCAAATTGTTTTCTCTAAGCTGTTGTTTCAGTGGCCACAAAGTCCCCAGCCCATTATATTTTCCCCAATATGCTAAAAACAAAAAAAATATGTAAACAAAACCGTCCCATGCTGAAAAAACGGCATAAAAAATTTTATTTCTTTGGTGGCATATGAGATCAACTATTACTTCCATATATCTTATTAGTTGTTTGTCTTTCCAGTTTTGTGAATTGTGTGTTCATGTTGTTTTTGTGTTCCCTGTTTGCCTCTTACTTTTAGTGATACTGTTTATAATGCTCCAAAGTTTATATTTTTATACCGGCAAGGCTCTCAGTCAGCCTCTTCCTTTGTGATTTCTGTGGTTCCCTTTTAACTTTGATGTCCTTTGACTATGAAAGAGGGGTTAGATATTTACATATAATTCACTCCAGGTTTCCATCATTTGATTTCTTGGTCTTCTCCTTTTAAACAGTCTCTTCATTTCGTTCATGTCTTACGGCATTAAGTAGAATTTCTAGGATCATGTTACTTAGTAGAAGAGGTGACGGGCAAGTTGTCTTCTCCCTCATTTTAATGGCAGTACCTCTGCCGTGATTTTCAAAATGGGATGCGTTTGGTGTCCCTTTGGATGTAGGAGGAGAAGAGAAGGAGAAAGAAATTACATTTCACTAATGTCCACTGTGGAGAGACACCGACCCTCAATTGCTCATCTGCCTGCTGGTCTGATGTGATGGGGGTGATGTGTTCAGGACAGATGGGTTCATGGGGGCACTGACCTTATTTCCAGTGACTTCCTCATGCCCTTGTTTCCAGTGACTTGTGACACAAATGCCTGGTGTGGGGGATTCACAGATTATACTAATTGATTTTAATTAGACGAGCACTCCAAAAAGGGGCAGGATATGTGCCAAGAAGCTCCAGCTTTGGGATCATGCATCTCACACGGGCCCAAGTGGACCTCAAGACACCGGCTGCGATGGCGTTTCCTGTGCTCCCCCAAAGACACCTTCATCAGAGCTTTATGAGTTAAAACACTGACGAGCCAATCAGATCAGACAAAAGTTGGCTGAAACCATTGGAAAATGCGAAAAGACTATTTAAAATGTTGATCTGTGTTCACTCTCATGAATAATGAAACCTGGCCTGTATCTTTGAAATGGGATGGAAAATGACTACAGATGGCTTTTGCATCACAGTCAAGTGTGGGGCTTAGTTCAGGGCAAAGTTCTTAAAAGAGTTGTCAAACACAGAGGGTCACACACTTTCTGCCACCAACAGGGGAGTGATCCACATTTGCTGATCTTTTCTGAGATGGGGGATGCTGTTGGCCACACACACTTAAAGATGACACTTCAACAAAGGTTTGAGGAAATGGCTTCTTTTAGAGGAAACTCATGCTATGGAAAGAGCATTTTGAAAATCATGTTTTTGGAAATGTTTCAACCATGATGTGATTCTGTTGCAAAAAAAAAAAAAAAAAAAGTGAGCATGCTATCTATAAACTCAAATCTGCGAAGCTAAAAAATCTGGAAACAGAACTTTGTCAACCGCTTAAGAAATCTTCCAAATGAAGAGATCAAGTGTTTTTTAGACCCATTTGTTAAAAATACAAAAATGCGATTGCTTTCAGTTTGCAAAATCATCCATTGACATTAGGGAAGAAGAAACTTTACCAGCCAAATATCAGCAGAAATCTTGGTATGCCTGGAGGGTGGGAGTACAGAGTGAATATTGTAATTTAGTAAATACTGCCAATGACATTTTTCTTCAGTTTGGATCTGTGTCTCTTTCTGAGGTGTATTTTTGGTTACGGCAGATGTTAAAATCTAGTATGGAAATACACCCAACCTAAAAGCAGATCGTTAAATCACTGCATATAACAAAGTGTTATGGCAAGTACTTCAATAAGCATGAATGATATTAAATCACATTACTTTCCCCAAAAAGTCTAATTTCTGTGTTTTGAGAGAGAAATCATTCACTTAATTAAGCAGTGTTTTAAATTTATTAGTCTGGAGTTAGTTGCACGTAGACTTCTCATATTTCAGAATGTTTTCTATTTGTGCTTTCTCTATTTGTTTTAATAGACTTGTCAGAGTTTCGTCTAGTTTATTGCTTCTGTTTCAATAGCCAGCTCTTTTATCTGTTTTCTAATTCATCTCTTTCATTATTCCTGTTCCCTTAATTTATTTTGTCGTTAGTTTTCTAAGAAGTCAGCATTTAAGACTTACGTCGTGTTTATTTTTTCTCTTTAGGATAATGAAAGCAAATACCTAACATTTTATTTGAATGTTACTTTGCTGTATACCTCGAGTTATTTCCATTTTTGTTTTTTGAAGATAAACCTGTAATTTTAACTTAATAACTTGAACCTAGGAAGTATCGGAGAGCGTATATTAACAAATTCAATTTTAATGAATAAGTTCAAGGGATCGAATATACAACGTGGTGATTACAGTGAATCATATTGCATTGGGTACTCGAAAGCTGCTAAGAGAGTAGATCCGAACTGTTCTCAACACAAAAAAGACATGGTAATTATGTGGCACAATGGAGGTGTTAGCTAACACAAGGGTGATAATTGTTTTGCAATATTTAAGTGCATCGAATTGACTCATTGTACACCTTAAGCTTACACAGTGTGATAGGTCGGGTGTATCTCAAGAAAGCTGGACAAAATGTCATTGCAGCTCTTAAAATATTGACTTTTATTATTGTTTATTTTTTTAAGTTTATTTATGTATTTAGAGAGAAAGAGAGCGAGCGAGCACGTGAGCAGGGGATGGGCGGAGAGAGAATCCCAGGCAGGCTCTGTGCTCTCAGTGCAGAGCCCGACGTAGGGCTCCATCTCACGAACCGAACCACAAGATCATGACCTGAGCCGAAATCAAGAGCCGGATGTTTAACGACTGAACTCAGGCGCCCCAGGCCATGTTTTTAAATCGTTTTGTTGAACTACCTGACAGGGCTCTGTTTTCCTGACTGTACTTTGCCTGGTAAAACAACTTAACGGAAGAGAAAGAGACGGAAACTCAGAGCCCAGAGAAGAGCAGAGGACTAGATGTTGCTGCAGAGTAGGAAAACCCAAAAAGGCTCTGGAAGTTTGAGTTTTAGGTCCATGCTGGGGTAAAAAGTGTGGTCTTGGAGCCACAACAGGCAGGGGTGGGAACTGAGACCACGGTCTGGCTGTCCCTCCTTTAAGTGGAGACGAGACTCGGTCTGCCCACTGCTCGGCACAGTGGCAGAGATGTTTATTTCTGCCCAGACAAAGGCTCGAAAGGCTCCAGTGGTAAATCAGAACTCAAACCTGGAGTTCAGGGAAGTGCAGTCCAAATTTACACCGCGCGTGGGTGCAGGCATTCCAAGCCAAGCATGAAGGTACAAACTGGTCCTCAGCTCGGGAGGCCCTGTGCCCCGTGGCACCTGTGCCACGGACTCGACTTTCCCAGCGCGTGGGGCTCCAAAGGCAAGAGCTGCGCCTGCTGAGGATGCCACAGGAGTTCCTGCCACAGAAAGCGGTAGTCCAAGCCCGCCACAGTTCGCCGCCAGGCAACGTCCAAGAAGCACAAAGAGGAGGATCAGTGCCTTAAGAAATTGAGACGACAGACGTTCTGAAAGAAAATGTGAACAAGTAGGAACCTAAAAGGTGAAAGACTAGAAATTGTAACCAAAGATTCAGACCCGGTGCACAATGAGAGGAGGATTGGTAAGAGAAACCAAGTTAAATGGCCAGTTAAATGCAAAAGATGGTCTTTTCGATGCAAAAGTCAGTGGACAGGTTAAGCCACGGATTAAGTTACAATTGAAAACGAGAATTGGGGAATTTAATTTTGAGGAAATTGCTTATGAGGTACACAGATAAAAATAACGAAAACTAAAAAGAAGAATTCGGGGCACCTGGGTGGCCCAGTCGGTTAAGCGTCTGACTCTGGGGTTCAGCTCAGGTCATGATCTCATGATTTGTGGGTTCCAGACCTGCATCGGGCTCCGCACTGACAGCATGAAGCCTGCTTGGGATTCTCTCTCTCTCTCTTTCTCTCTCTGCCCCGCCCCCCTCAAAATATATGAGTAAACTTTATAAATTTTTTTTTTTTTAATGTTTTTTTTTTTAATTTATTTTTGGGACAGAGAGAGACAGAGCATGAACGGGGGAGGGGCAGAGAGAGAGGGAGACACAGAATCGGAAACAGGCTCCAGGCTCCGAGCCATCAGCCCAGAGCCTGACGCGGGGCTCGAACTCACGGACCGCGAGATCGTGACCTGGCTGAAGTCGGACGCTTAACCGACTGCGCCACCCAGGCGCCCCTAAACTTTAAAAAAAAAAAAATTAAAACAATGATTTAAGAAATGTGAAAGATACAATAATTTAACAGTTAAGATTTAGTCCAGCTCAAGTCATGATCCCAGGGTCATGAGATGGAGCCCCATGTTGGGCTCCACACTGGGTGTGGAGTCTGCTTAAGATTGTCTCTCTCTCCCTGTGTCCCTCCCTTGCTCGTGCACATGCGCTTGTGTGCTCTCTCTCTCAAAATAAATAAATAAATAAATAAATGGGAATTGAACTCAGAGGAAAGTGTGCCTCACAAGAAGCGACAGTGAGTTGAGTAATCGGTGAACTCGTGCAAGAGTCTAGAAAAGCTCTGGTTGTAAACGGAACAACAACAACGATGACGACGGATAATGGGAGGGCTTGAAAGGAAGGTTGACCCGAAACATCGGACGACAATAACACGGAAGAACGAGGCAATCCGGAAATGAGAAACAACCCATGTCTAACAGTCTGCTAATACCAAATGTTGGCAAGGCTGTGGGGCAAATAAACACGCTCTTAGACTAACCACCCGTCTTTCAAAGGCGTCCTCTCTCCACAGTGTGGGCTATACTTAGGCAGCCACTTGCTGCTAATGAATTGAATAGAGTGAAAGCGGCGGCATGTGATTTCTAAGACCAAGTCATGAAAGCTCCCTTCTATCTCTTGGATCACGTCTCCGGGGGAAGCCAGCTGCCATTTCGTAAGAACACTTGAGCAGCCCTACGGTGGTGCCCTCAAGGAAGTGAGACCTTTTGTGAATAGCTGTATGAGTACGCCATCTTGGAAGTGGCTCCTCCAGATCCAGTCACGCCTTCTGAGGGTGGTTGCCCTGGTCAATGTCTTGACTGCAGACGACTCATGAGATCTACTGAGCCAGGACGACCCAGCGAGGCAACTTTTGATTCCTGAACCACAGAACCTGTGAGACGATAAATATTTGTTGTTCTAAGGTACTCACTTCAAGGGCAATTTGTTACGTTCACAATAGAAAACTAACTCAACCACTTTGGAGAGCAGTTTGGTAAAGCCTGTGTGATATTTTATGTAGGTCTCTGGGCGGAAGAAATGTTGGCAAATATATACAAAGAGATACACACGAGGATATTCCCCGTAGCATACTTTGACGTCAGTTACCCAGTGAATAAACAAATTGCAACATATTTATACAGTGGAAAACTATGGAGCAGTTAAAAATAAATTAGGTGTATATACGTGGATTTGGACAAATCCCTAAAATTTAATGTAGAGTGAAATGGGCACGTTGTAAAAGCATATGTGTGGTGTGATATTATTTATGTAAATGTAAAGATATATACAGCAATACTATAATATATTCTATACAGTTACTAGCAAATGTAGGGGAATTTATTTTTTATTAAAAAAATTTTTTTTTCAACATTTTTTATTTATTTTTGGGACAGAGAGAGACAGAGCATGAACGGGGGAGGGGCAGAGAGAGAGGGAGACACAGAATGGGAAACAGGCTCCAGGCTCCGAGCCATCGGCCCAGAGCCTGACGCGGGGCTTCGAACTCACGGACCGCGAGATCGTGACCTGGCTGAAGTCGGACGCTTAACCGACTGCGCCACCCAGGCGCCCCAGATGTAGGGGAATTTAAAACATGGATGGGAAGGATGCATTTCACAGTGGAGGGGAGGAGGTGGAGGAATGGGAGAGGTGGGCAGGGCATCAACATAATCTTATTATTACTGTCAAAAAAAAATCTATGCCAAGTAAGGTAAAATATCAGCCTCTATTCAATCTGAGTGGTGGGTCCGTGCACGCATGATGTTATTTGCTCGATTTTCTATTTGCTTGAAATACTCTTTATTGCCATTAATGGAGATTTTCATTCTGCTACTATTTTGGGTTCTTTGCTTTGCGAGGCCTGCCCCTTCTCCAGACCAGCTTGCCTCTCAGTATATTGTTTTCTGCTTTTTGACCTGATATCGCCTCACCTACTCGGATATTTTCTTATGAATTTGCATTCTCATTTCATAGGCACCCTGCTCTCTTTCTTGTTTGTAAGGACATAACCAGAAACCGTAAAATTGTCCTCTTTCTTGGATCATATCACTGTTGACAGTATGTTCTTTGCTTTACATCTTCTTAAAAGTGCTTCCTCCTGTAATGATGCAGACTTTTCTTATGCAGACCCCCACGTTGGTGTTTTCTGCTTACTCATTCCTGTCTGATTTGAGCTCGATCCCAACTCTGTTTGCCAGTTGGCATGCCCCTGCAGATCTTCACAAGGGAACACAATTGTTTTCTAAGTGCTTAGTCAAATGCCCGGTGTCTGGCTGGCATTCACGTGGCACATCTTTGCTGGAGGAAGATCGGATCTTCTCGTCTCCCCGTTACGGAACTCCTGGGCTGTGAGGAGAAGACGTACATTTCTGGGGTGTTTCAGATCTTCTGCATTTCTTCCTAAATCAAAAGTAAGACATGAAAAGCCATAATCCACCTAAGTCTTTGCTCCTAGGGTCCTTCTCACGGACACCTGTGCCTGCAGCAAATTTCACATCTCCACGTGCAGGGCCTGTGCCCCCAACCCTCCCATTTCTAGCCACGTGGCCTACCGGGAGGTGTGATCCTTGAGTAGCCGGAGGTAAGGGGGTTGCTGCTTCCCAGTGGTGCCGAGGACAGCGGGGATTTGACCCAGGTTGCTTAAAAACAATTTTTTTTTAATGTTTATTTATTTTTGAGAGAGAGAGACAGCGTGTGAGCAGGGGAGGGGCGGAGAGAGCGGGAGACACAGAATCGGAAGCAGGCTCCAGGCTCCGAGCTGTCAGCGCGGAGCCCGACGCGGGGCTT